>NC_046604.1:13807256-15191986 GCF_011750605.1 Drosophila busckii | reverse complement strand
TAAAGCTGATATATATGTATCTGTCACAAAATACACATGCTCACAGTTATGAATAAATATAATACTCATCATCTAAGCAATAAAAACATGCTTGTAAACCAATAATAAATGCTTATATCTCTGCATCATTTATTCCAAGTTAGATATATTTTATTGACCATACTATATAAATTATTATAATATTACAAAACTATAAAAGCCGTAGGCTATCATGTTCATTCATATTAAAGCAACTAAATTAGCTTAAATAAAAATTTCGCAGCAAATAAATATAAATATTAAAATAGCAGCCACAATTCACAATTTAATACATTTATTTATTTGCTAGCATAATTGCAAGTAGAGCACTTAGTACTTATGTTAATGTTAATACACACTGTACTAACGTAAATTAATTTTGTGGCTAGCTGTTCTTGTAATTAATTATTGTTGTTGTTGTTGTTGCTGCTGCTGTCGCTTAACGCACAATAAACTTAACCAAAAGTGCCAAAGTGCGTTGGTGACAGCAAAAATGCGATTTTAATTAATAATTATCATTTGCCATTTACTTGTTGTTGCTGCTGCTGCTACTGCTGCTGTTGTTGTTGTTGCTGTTGTGCGGTTATTCGTTTGTATGCAAACCTCATTAGTTAAAACAATAATAGGTACGCGCTTATGATAATGTTTGTCCAATGGAGGCGACCGCAACGTTGACAAGCATGCAATGCATGAAATTACATTACGCATACGCAGCGTGTGCCGCACACCGTTGATTGTTTGTGTGTGCGGTTAAGCTGCATAGCTAAAAACTAAAACAGTAGCAACAACAACAACAACAACAAGCGTTGTTAATGATAGGCAGCTCTTGATAATTAATGCGCGTCGTTTATTTATTTATTGTTTGGCTGCTTTTAATGCAAAGCGCTCGCTCTCGGTCGCCCATAATTAGCCGTAATGAATAGGCAGCCAGAGATTTATGTGTATCAAGTAAACACACACAGACATATGCATGCATATATGCGTGTATTGTGGGCGTGTGTGTGTGTGTGTCTGTGTGTGTGGGCGGAATTCGAAAACATTTGACTTTTGATCTTTGCCAAAATGTCAAAATTTTTGACAGCAAGCTGTAAAGTGAAATTTGATGCCAAAAGTTAATGAACAACAACAACAACAAGAAGAACAACAACATTATTATAATCATAATGAAGTACGGCCATAATAAACTGACATTTTACTAAATTATTTGTCAGCTTGCTTGACAGCTCAAGTTGTTGCAAAGCGGATTTAAAAATTGATGAAAAATTTAAAGTCAATTTAAATTCAAGGATATTGCTGCGAGCATATATATCTATAATTACTTTTCAGTACTCAGTATAAATTTGGAATTGAATGGAATTTATTAATAAACAGCTCTTTATATAATTAATTGAAAATGAAACTGTCCTTGTGCCTTGCATAAATTAATTGATAATTGTTTTGCTGCAGCTTATTTATTTTAATTTTTTTTTGTTATCATATGCTTATTATTTATTGTGCAAGTCATGCAATTGACAATTGATATGGTCATATATATTATATTTTAAATATTTGAGCTTTAAAACTTTTGCAAATTCGCTGCCTATTTGTCAATTTATTTTAGTTTAATCTAAGGCAAAAGTTTATCAAACGACACGTGTCTGAGCCTTAGCCCTGCCTCTCTCCATCTCTCTCTAGCTTGCGCTATAAACTATGCTAAGCTTTTTGACTGGCGCCAAACGCGTTTTATAAATAGCAAATTTTACAATTGTGGGTTGAGCGTCTCGAATAGAGTTTCGCGTGCTAGCAAAAACCATCAATTGTTTTGTCAATATGTGCGCCTCTGCTTCTTATACTATGTGCATATAAATTTGATATTTAACTAAAGGCGCTTAAAGTTAAAAGTTACGCATTGGGTTGGGGGCTAAATTAAAAATGCAATCTGCTGCGGTAAACAAAGTGTAACAAAAGTTTTCCAATTGACGTTGATGTAGGTGCCTCGAGCCTTAGCAAAAAATAAAAAAAAACGAACTTGGGACATACTTTTGCTTTTGCTGCTTTGCTGTTGTTTTTATTTTGGGTGTCATTGAACTTAATATTGTTTTGCCTGGGCGTGTGGGCGTGGGCAAGGTTTATATTTTTTATTTATTTGTGTACTTTTTTTTTTATGCTACCAATATGCGAACGAGTCTATAGCCTGCAGGGCAATGGGGCCGCTGCTCAAATTGTTGACTCAACTTCAGTGCAGAGAGGCGACGAATTTTGTTTTTGTTTTGGGGTATTTACGAGTGAAATGGGACACAAGTGCCGTTATGTAAAAGCAGGCAAACAACAAAGCAGAGGATTTACATGATTGCCCAACGCCCCGGACTGACTGACTGACTGACTGAAGTGAAAGTGCGAAAGTGAGTGCGAGACCGCAAATTACTCAACACTTTTTACAGTTTTGTTTTTGTTAAATATTTTATTTAAAGGTCACACAGTGCTTGTCAAACTGTAGGCGCTGTTGAGCGCTTGCTTTCAATTTTTAATAGCAAAATCAAATCAGTTTGTTGGCATAAAAAAAATATGAAATTGCATTTGACATACAAGTAAACATAATTTGGTTTTGGCCTAAAAGCCTCGCTAACAATAAATACAAACAACAACAGCAACAATAACAATGACAAGCTAAAGCAATTAGTTTAATGTGATGCTTGCGCTCTCGCTCGCTCGCTCACATTCTCGCGCTCGCTCTTTAACGCTTTTGAGGCCGCAGCTGAAATGCGCTAGCAAAAGTTTTCTATGTACCGCAAATGAAATTATAGTCAGCTAGACACACACACACACACACACACACACATAGGTATAGAGCTGGAGGCCACAAGATTGTGTGGGTGGGGGTTGGGGGTGGGTGTTGGCGCTGTCGCTGCAATTTGCGCGACGACCAAAACGTTTTGCTCCTAAAAGCATGCCACACATTTTTTACTTGCCTGTCTCAGCTGCTGCTGCCACTACCACCAACTCTCTTATCTTTTAAGGCTCACCTGCCTCTGTCGCTGTCGCTGCTAACGTCGCTGCCAACGGCAACGGCGACGCTGTCATGCACATTAACCAAATAGCTGGCGCCTTGATTTGATTATCATGTTTTTTTTCTTCCTTCTGCCGCTTGACAAGCACCTTCCACTTCCTCAAGAGCGAACTCAAGTGTGTGCGTCTGTTTGTGCCCCAAACTCACAGCCAGCCACACTCAATGTGGCACTGCTTGTGGCAGTTGAATACGTTTGATTTTTAACACCGACATGCGTTAAAAGTTTTAGGCACAAAATAGCGCCTAATTTTGTTAGCAACAAAGTTCAGTCGCAAAAAAAAAAGAATTTAATTAAAAGCAAAATTTATTTGTAACAGCTTAAATTTATGGTCCTTAGCTGCAATTTTTCTTGCACATAAATTCGCTGCCCTTTGTGCAAAAGATAAATGTAATTTCAAACTATAAATAACAATAAAGTTGCAAACAGAAACTTTGCTGCTTAAGCTACTTAAATTGCTGAGCTAACTTGCAGTTAAAATAAAATACTTAAGAGTAGCATAAGATTTATTATTAGCTGGCATATTTAAAATTCAAAATCGAAAGTCAAGCGCTGAGTTTAAATTTGCACACATTTTAATATTACGTATACGTCTTGCTCGTTTTTAATAAAAATGTTCAAACAGGCGCATACTGAGGTTAACCTCTCAGTGCAGCAGCTGTGCTTTTTGCTTTGAGCCAAAGCAATCGCATTTTTGGCCATTAAGCATATTTGTCAATGTTGGTGACAAGAGCATTAGCAACGTCCCTCTCTCTCTGTCTCTGTGGAGAGCATTCAATCTTTTGCATTTGCAAGTGAACTGAAGCACACATGCGAGAATTTAAAGATGAAAAAAAAAAATGTACACACACATATTTTGCTTGGCACTTTGATTTATGGCGCTACCCAATTCCAACCTTGTGGGAGTTTTTAGTGGGCTGGTTAGATTGCTGGTGGGGTATATAACATTTGATGCTGTTTGTGTCGCATTCATGATTCATGTGAATTCGAAATGCGCTTGTTTGTTGAATTGCGCTACACTAGAGAAGAGAAGAGAAAAAAGCAGTCACTTCAAATCTGTGTGCTCTGTCCCACGCTCTTTGCCGCTCTTAATGCGTTATCCTTGCATAGCAACTGTAAATTGCCTGCAATAAATTGTTGCCCGTTTGCCATAAAACACTCGAAACGTTTTGCAACAAAACAGAAAAAAAACTAAAAAATAAAGTGAATATCAGCAGTGGTCTTGTTATAAAAGTCATAACAATTTTCCAATCATTTCGACGCATTTTTTGCATGCCAAACAAAATGCTTAATTACTTCCGCAAAGGGGGGCGTGGCCAGCAGCTGTTATTGTGTGTGTGTGTGTGTGACGTACAAAACTCAATTTGCAATTTTAGAAATTGCTTTGGGCTTGGGCGCTGTGTGGAAATTGTTAAAGAAAATTGCCAAATAAATGCACAAATTCAATTTTATTTATGCCAGCGAACAAAACAAAAAGCAAATGACTTCCTTGCTCACTTGCTATCTCTTTCTATTTGTGCGTGTGTGCGGTTTGGCTAAAACTTTTGCTTACATTTTGAGTTTTTGTTGCTGCAAATTGCTTATGGCATGCCACAAAAGCTGAAATTATAAATGAATTAGTTGTCGATGTGTGTGTTGCTCTCTCTCGCTCTCTCTTTCTAACTTTGTCTTCAAGTTTATTAAGTCTTAAAGCAGCTGCTTTGTTTGTCATGGCATGACAATCTTAAACTAAATAAAGCCTTTCTACAGGCAGCCTCTGTTTATAGACAGCTGTCATCAGCTTGTGTTTAGCTATTTTTAAGATCTTAAACAATAAGCGCAGACAGTCGAAGGTCAACAGCAGCAGCAGCAGCTAATTGAAAGCTGGAAATGTTTAGCAAATTAGCGAAACCTATTTTCCTTTTCTATTGCACAAGCTTCAAGCTCTCACTCTATCTCTGTAGATTGCCTAAAAATAGTCGCGAACAAAAGGCAAAGCTTACAATGCGCTCTGGCAAATTGAATGCAAAAATCCAAGCACAAAGACAGCGACGTGACCTTTTGGTTCGACTTGAGTGAGTTGAGTTGCGTTGCGTTAAGTTGGAAGCCAAGACAAAGCAAAAGTAGCTTAAGGTATACACAAGTATTTTTCATAAATACGCAGACTTGTCACAAGTGGCAGCAACACAGGGAAAGGAGAAAGTGAGAGAGAGACTGGGGGAATTGCAATATGTATGACTGGCTCTAATTTGATATTTATGAATAAAGCTTGAAACTTAAAGCAGTTTATTACTTTTGCAGCTGACCCTTTTATTTATTTACAGTGTGCAACAAACTTTTGCAAACTAAACAAGCTATTAAATTTGTTAAATTGCTTGTTTTGAATTCTTTTCCCTTCGCTTTGTTTGCTACCTATATCTAGTTGATAAGCCACTCGAAACGCATTCTATGCCAATATCTGTATCTGTATCTGTTTGTTTTTCTTTTTCGTTTATCTATTTGTAGCTCTGGCCGCGACGACACCGTCAGAATTTTAATCAAGCTCAAATAGCCCGAGTAGCCGCCACCCGCAGAATGCAGCAGGCGCAGGCCAAACAACGGACTCATTCGTATTGAGGCCAGGACTTAGGATACACGCACAAATGGCGTCATTTGTATGCAAAGCAAAGCCAACAACAACAACAACAACAATCGACAAAAAGTAGCTCAAATAACAAAGAAAATGCAGCGCAGCGGTTAAGCCTATGCCATAGTACAGCAGCAACAAAAAGCGAAACAACAATAACAAAAGGAAAACCCAAATAAAACGTGCAGAAATTTCAACTTGAAACCAAAACAGCAAAAATTCAACGCACCAGCTACAAAATGATGAGCGCAGGAGGCACCTACATATCAACCGCCAGCGTTGAGGTGCCACAGGCGTTGCAAGATGGCGAAAAGTTTATCAAATGGGATGATGTGAGTACCGACTATTAATCTATATATCAAAATAAGTTACATAATATAGACAATGTGTGTGCTTAAGCAAATTTCTGGCCACACAATTTAAATTGATTCTTCAAACTTTGACTATTAGTCATAAAGAGAAGATTTATAGAACGGACGTTGCTCACTTTTGAACATCCATATATATCTAGACGAAATGCACTCTTAGTCCTTAACTTTACATATCAAGACGAAATGTAGTCTTAGTCCTTAAACTTATCATTCATACTGCTACGGCTAACTATGCAATAAACTTTTATGGAATGGACGTTTATCTCTTTGGAAAAGACAACCCACTTGTAATAAGGAAATGTTCAAAGTTTATTTAGTTGTATATATCACATCGTTTCGACTAGTTGTTGTTGCAGTGCTTCTCGATCCAGTCAGAAAAAGCGCCCAGGTATGTGTAGACCGATGGGTATCTGGTGCTGGCACATGGAGTGTAGCCCCAAGAGACCACGCCCACTTGCTGCACACGACCGTCGGCGCGCTTGTTGACCAGCGGACCGCCGCTGTCACCATTGCAGGCGCCATCAGTGGTGCCCTGGGTGAAGGTGCAAATGTTCGACTCAGCCAGATTGTTGCCCCAAGGCAACGCTTTATCGCAATCCTCATAGCCAATAATGTTCACATCGAGTTTCTGCAGCTTGTCGGGCAAGTAGCCAAAGTTATCAAGTCCCCAGCCGTAGAGCGTGCCATTGGTATTTTCGGTAAACTCCTCGTTGGCAATGTCAATGCTGGAGACAGGAGAGCTGCCATCGCGATTCAGAGTAGTCAGATTGAGGGGTTCGTCCAGCAAGATCACACCAATATCGTAGGGACCAACACCACCGCCGTAGTTCTCATGAATACGATGACGTTTACTGCTGGCCGTGCGCACCTGCACATTGTCCTTGTCCGAGCGACTGTGGGCACCAGCAACGACAAGGTACTCGTCACTGGTCAGGCAATGGGCAGCGGTTATCACACAATTGCTCTTGTATACGGAGCCAGCGCAAAAATGCGATCTCCTTACATTTTGCAATGAGACAATAAAGGGCGCCTCGCCACTCTCAGCCTCATGGCCGTTGATAATGCGTCCCTCCGGGAAACCAGGCAGGCCAATAATGTTGCCACTAGCTGTGGCCACAACTAGCGCTAGTAATACCACAAAGGCTCTCATGTTGTCTGCTGCTCTACTAACTGTTTGTTTGTCGCACTCTCAGCCAAGTATACAGTTTATATAGCACTGCTTATCGCTAAACATTATTAATGGATTTATAATCGGAACGCTTCTTTGTTTATATTTGCTCAACTCTCGCGCGCTCTCTCTCTCTCTCAAAATGCATTCGCTATCTCTTAGCACTTTAGATCTATATCAATGCCACATCTGAAGTACTTGTCCTAGTTCTCTTTCCACAGCAAACAATTTTATATTAAACACGCTATAAATCATTTATAACAATTGCTTTTATGGTCTAACATATATAAAATTTAAACAAAGTGAACCTGTTTAATTTGCCAACTCATTTGAGTATTGATATAAATATATGTAGTCATAAAAAGATTGGACTAATCTTTCAGTTGCAGAGTTCATTCTTAAGGTTACAATACAAGTCTTGCAGCGTTGCCAGATTGTTAGCAACAAAGTCTGTAGTCAAACTTTGCTGATAAGCATTACAAGCGTAATTTATAATCTTACTAATGGAACTAGCTCATAAATCAATGCAAAGTAATTCAAGGATTAGTGCATACAATTACTGTCGTCTGCCTGAGATAAGATTTTGATAGAATTTATAGAGTTTGAACTATGGCTGTAAAACTTATATCAATTAACAGCACAAAGTTAAGTGTAATGAACATAACAGTAAAGTACCCAACTTATTCTCAGTTTTAGCTAGTAGAAGTCGAAAGTCTTATATAGTTTACTGCTGCTACACTACTAATACTACTACTTCTTCTTCTTCTACAATTTTAATAGTGTATTTTGATACACGACCAAAATAAAAAAATTATAAATTTTACGATGTTCACTTAAAGATATTTTTGAAAGAATATTTTGGGGAATATTTAAAGTATTACAAGTGGAAATCAAAGCCGAATTAAATTCTCTATCCATAATAATAAATGGGGATTTCTTGTATAAGGTTAATAAAATATTCCCATCGAAGTTACTTTCAATAGTTTCAATCAACTTATTTATGAATTAATGCATTTTGCTAATCGCAAAAAGCTTTTAAAGCTCTTCTATTCTACTCTTCTACTACTCTTATACAACTTGCTAGCTACATTATGATTGGCTAATAGCTTCTGGGCACCCACAATTCATTTTTTTTTTATCAGCATGGCACACGCCTCTAAAACAAAGTACAGCGAGCTATGATAGCGCTACTGGTAATCCAGTTTGCTTTGGCTATATCACATGATTTGATCAAGCTGATTGATTGACGCCATATAGGAATAAAAACCAAAATAGTTACGACCAAAGTCAAGTGTTTTTTTTGCATGCAAAAATGATTAAGTTTAGTAGAGTGCGTAGTATGCGCTCTGGATCTTGTTGATCCATTCAATGTAGGAGGCGACCTTGGTGTAGACAGAGGGCTTGTTGCCCAAACCGCAGGGAATGTAGCCCCAGGAAACAACACCAACGATCTCAGAGGCAGCATCGGCGTGCTCGACAACCAGAGGGCCGCCGGAGTCACCATTGCAGGCAGATCGGCTCTGCTCGAGGGCGGAAGAGCAAATGTTGGTGGGAGCTAGAGGAGCGTCCTCGGGCAAAGCCGCCTTGCATTCCTCGTAGTTGATCAGTTCGGTGGTGATGGTCATCAGAGTCTTGGCGGGCGTAAGCACATAGGATTTGGGTTGACCCCAGCCATACAGATGGCTCTCACCCTCATGAACCTCAGCAGGGGCGGGCAGGGTAGCAGCGCTGACCCACTCGTTGAAGATGAAGGGCTCGCTGACGTGCAACAGGGCAATATCGAAGGGACCAACGCCGCCAGTGTATTGCTCATGAATGCGTCCAAAGTCCACACGGCGGTGCTGGGTCTTCTCATCGACCTCGGCGCGCTTGTGCAGGCCACTGATGGCGCTCATGCCCACAGGGTTGGAGATGCAATGGGCGGCAGTCAGAATCCAGTGCTTGTTGATGATGGTGCCGCCGCAGCTGTGCGAGTGCTTGTCGAACTTGGCGCCCAACGAGACAATGTAGGGTGCACCATGAGCATCGGCCTCGGTGCCATTGATGACAAAGCCGGTGGCAAAGCTGGGCACGAACTTGATCAGCTTATCAAGGTTAGCACCCTGAGCGCCCAAAGCGAGCGCAGCCAACAAAACTACAACAAATACCTTCATTCTTAGACTTGAACTTCGAATGTGTTGCTGAACCGAAAGCAACGCGTGTCTTTTATACCGAAACACTATCGCGGCTAAGCAGATGGATTTATGAAATCCATTTAGCGATTTGGTCGATTACGCTTCGTTTGAATTTCCCCAAGCTGATTGCAATCACCCGATAAGCAATGCCCTTGAACTAACAAACTAACTAACATATAATTTTAGTTTTACAACAACACGTGGCGCACGCTTAGGCAGAACATGCGCTTAAAATATCTGTGTTTATTTTTAAAGCCCCACGTCCTTGACAGGCGCACGCATCCAGTTGTTTGTTCCACACACTTTACTGTCCTGGCCAGCGGTCATTTTGCGGGCCCTTTTTTGCCAATTAAAAGCAAATTTCACGCCGCTGCGGGCATGGACTTTGTGCCACACACACACACATAACGCTCAAATTGAAAACAACAACTACATACGGCTGGGGAAAAGCCCCATAGCTGTGGGTACTCTTAGGCAGTGGTGGGAGTGGGGGTTAGGTGCCAACATAAATGGCATTTTAAAGTCCAGTTGAGCGACGATAATTAAAAGCAGCAACAAAGGCTGCATTTGACTTTAGAGCCGAGCTGCATATAGTGCTATTTGAAAATAACAAGATTAGATAACGCAAAATTAGTAAAGCGTAGTAAATTTAATGCTTAGAATTTCATTCAATTAACAAATGTTTACATAATGAACAAGCTGCTGAAAGTATAAGAAATGTTTAGCAATCAACTTCAATTGAATGAGTAACGGTTATGCGAAATTTTATTTCCAAATTATCCTTTGGAGTTTTAGATATTTAAGCTATAAGCAGTAGAGACTGTGACGAATTTCTAGGTAAAGTGTGTTTAAAAATTGGGCAGCTGCAACTTCAATTGATTGAGTTACAGCAATTCGTTATTTTATTTCTAGTTTATCTTTGGGAATTACAGAATTTAGACATTTAAACTTAAACCCTTTAAAAAATTCCTAGTTGGGTATATCACATAAAAGAGTCGATATGCATATCCATTCATCTTTTTCCAATGAGATTTTTTCAATACTTAAATTGTTAGCAGAGTTAGTGACAAATTGCTTAGCAAAGTGTATTTTAAAGTTGGCTACATTCCAAAATAGAGTCAAGTAGACCATTCCACGCATTGACTTTCAACTTATGGCCTAGCATAGATTTTTTTTAGCTTTGTGCTTAATCTATAACCTTCAATTAAAGGCATAATTTTGTTGCCTAGCCCTGAAACATCAAATTGTTGCGCATATTTTAAGTTTATAAACTACTGTGCGGGAAATTTACTCCCAAAAATGAAATGAGCAGCTGCTTATCTTAAAGCGCTGACGCTTACGCTCACGCTCTTGGCTTATCGCAAAAGCTCTATTATGGCAGGCTGCTATAAAAGAACGTCAAGGTGCCGGGCGCGCTGCATAATCAACAACAGTTTGTCTTAAAGAGAAAGCATAAAAATGT
This sequence comes from Drosophila busckii, assembly GCF_011750605.1. NCBI lineage: Eukaryota > Metazoa > Arthropoda > Insecta > Diptera > Drosophilidae > Drosophila > Drosophila busckii. The sequence continues at coordinate 15,181,144 of NC_046604.1, read as the reverse complement.
TTAAGTTACGCGTGCTAATCGCTCTGACGCTCTTGGCCGTGGCCAGTGTGGAGGCAAATCGAGCGCATTTGGAGCAGCTGCTGGCGGGACATTACGATGAGCCGCTGTTGCAGCAGCTGCAGCAGAAGTTGCAACGCGAGCAGCAGGAGCAGCCAGCAGTGCGTATTATTGATGGCAACGATGTGCAGGGTGTGGATAATGCGCCATATCTAGTGTCGCTCAGTCTGACGGCCAAGACTTATGCGCATCAGTGTGCTGGCGCGATAATCGGCAAGCGTTGGGTGCTCACTTGTGCGCACTGCGTGGAGGAGCTGCGTAAATTCAATGGCGACATCAAAGGCAGCGCCATCTATGCGGGTCTGATGAATCGCTCGAATGTGAAAGAGGCACAAGTGCGCTATGTGGACTTTGCCTCGACGCATCGCCTGTTCAATGGCGCCGCTGGCAGCGATAACATTGCGCTGTTGCATGTCTCCGAGTCGTTTGTCTACTCGGCACGTGTGCAGCAGATTGCGCTGCCCGATCTGCTGGAGGATTACAGCGGCAAGACAGCTATAGCCTATGGCTGGGGTCTGACGCATGCCGATGACGCTGAGTACTCCAAGGAGCTGCAATATGCATTCGCTCCACTGTTGAACAGCAGCGACTGCCAGCAGCTGCTGCCCAAGGATGCGCCTCTGTCTCGTCAGCAGGTTTGTGCTCAGGTCACCGCTTGCTATGGCGATGGCGGCACTCCGCTGGTCTACTGGCCCATTCATGGACCCGCCGAGCTTGTTGCTCTCGGCAGCTGGAGCTACATGCCCTGCGGCTATGCTCATCGCCCTACAGTTTACACCAGCGTGCCCGCCTATGTGGATTGGATCTATCAAGTCATCAGCGCTTACTATCAACTCAACTAACAACTGTAGCTGACCTCATGTTTTGTACTTTAAAATATACAACTTAAGATTAAATAATACGCGTTTATCTTATCGCGCAATTTCGAGCAATCAATTCATAGACTACGATCGCGATAACTTCTGTTTATCAATGCGCGCATATTAATCCAAAAGTATTACGCGGCGTATACTTAACAAGCGCAGCAAGCAGCACTTTAAGCCGCCCCAACAAACTTGGCAAAACTTGTTGCCACTTGAGCTGCGCGCATTAAGTTTCTTTTCGTTTTCTCAAGTGCTTGGCAAACTAGCTTAGCCTCAGCCTCAGCCTCAGCCTCAGCTTCAGCTTCAGCCTCAGGTGCAAGGCCTTCGCATCTGCATGCATATTTTTTATTTTATGACAACATTTGCTTGTAGTTTCGCATGTTGCAGCTGCCGACACTCATTTGAATAGTTTTCTGTCTATTTCAATTGGGTGTTGGGTATAAGCAGCGCTCAAGTTGAGTTTGCCAGTTAGTTTCAAATGTTATGCTAAGCTACAGTTTACTGTTAAGCAAATAATATAAAGTTTAATATAAATTTTAAGTGGCTGTTAACAAATATACAGCTGAACTGTTAACAACATAAGTGAATGCAAAAAGAGTTTACAAATCAATTTAACGCTTAATTGCTAACATGCTGTTAAATAACAGTTAAATGTTAAGCACATAATGTAATATTAAAATGTTATGTTATAGCGCTAACTTAGCTGTTAACAAGTCACGCTTTACTGCTATTAACATAAAGTTAAATAACAGTTTAATGTTAACAACTTTAATTAATAACCAATTGATGAAGAGCTTACATTTAGTTGATGAATGCTGCGTAGCTGCTATCAACATAATGTTAAATAAGAGCTAGCTGTTAACAGCAAAAGCTTAATCTGTAATTAGTTAACAATTGATACATAAATTCTGCTGTAATTATGATAATAACTTAAAATGAAACTAATGCTTTATAACATAGATATATATATATATGTCAATTAACATTACTACTGGCTGTTAGCTAACAGTTGCAACTAGTGCCTTAAGAGCATGCCAAGAAAAAATAGCAACTTGCTATAGTTGAGCGTATTTCATTTTTGTATTTGAACTTCTCTGTGTTGCTTTCGAGTTTTATTTTCTGTCATACGCAGTGAGTGCCACAGCTGCTGGCCTAAGTAATCCCAAATAGCATTTGCATACTCCCTAAAGTTGCCAACTCACGCTCAGTTAGCCTTGCTCTGTCTTGCTGTCTCGCTCTCTCGCTTAACTCAACACACACTCAAACACGCACTTGGCAAAGTTTATTGGCAGGCGTGCTGCTTCTTCTCTTACCAAAGCCTGATTGACAATGGGCCATGGGTAACGATTCTATTTGTCACTGTATAGAGCTACAGCTAATGTTGCAAGCTACACTGCCAAAAAATTATGAACCAAAAGGTAGTTCAATAACAATAAATACAATTTTTGTATTTGATTTCTTTGGCTGCTTTTCTTGCAGTGTAAATGTGCGCACAGCTGCTAACGCAACTCAAAGCTATAACCATTTTAGCCTGGGCGTCTAGCTTTAACCAGCTTACCCAACTCGTTTACCCCTTTTGTGCGTCTGAGCGAGACAGCGCAACGGCAAGAGCGAGTGAGCGACTCAGGCTGCTACCATCAATTGAATTATGCATGTAATCGCTCTTAGAGCCCCCAAAAATAACGCCGAGGCACTAACTTGACAACTGCCACACTCACAAATTCACAAACTGGCAACTGTTTTGTGTGTGTGGCAATGTTGCCAAATTTGCAGCTATCTATATCCATATAGTTGCTACTTCGATTGGATTACAACGATAATTGTGCATATTGATATCCAAATTAACGAGCGTAAGTCTGTTAAACAAAAGCATTTGCCTACAGCTGCAATTAGTTTACAGTAATTAGACAAAACAACAAATAGGATAGCAAAATAACCAATTAGTGGGAGTGGGGAGGGTTACCAGTCTCGTCCCAATTAGGAGCGCACAACCCTTTTACCCAAAAATGCTACGGAAAACCGAAATATGCGCTTAATTGAAAGTAAATGCGTACACAGTGCGGGACGGGGCGGGGGGCAAAGCAAAGCCTTAGATATTTTCAATATCAATAATTGAAACGCTTTTGATAGAGTTTGGGTCAGCTGGGGTTACTCACTCCCCCCTGCTTTTGGCCCAAGTGAAATTTTGGCACCTCTTCGCCTTCGCTTGAGGTTTGAGTTCATTAAACTGAGAGTATAATGAACTCGATTCGTGTCTTGCCACAAATTCAATTAGCACATTATGACCGATTTGGCAAGCACCATCAATTTTATAACCCTTAATATAGATTATTAATATTTGAATTTAAATTGCGCCGCGTCATAACGAATTTGTGCAGGTCTGTTGACGCTTCAATTTAAATGATACGTATTTTATATAAAAGAAAACTGCAATGTTTATGTTTATAAATATATTTTATTGTTATTAAAGTAACGTACGCAGCTAAACAATTTGAAATTGCTATAAACAGCTCGTTAGAGCTGCTGGCATATTTTATTGCAAGTCTATTTCCTAGAATTGTGTACATCATTTGACCCATTGAGACGTCTCCTATTCAAGTATGCGCATAAAATAAGATATTTCACTTTTGGCAGCGAGCTGCTTAATCATTGGACGACGCATCTGTTAGCCATTGCCAGCTGTGGCCAACATGAGATATTTCGCTTACGCTTTTGTATGTTTTTAAAAAAAATATTTTTCGTTGAATGTTTTATGAATGAACGCTAAAATATTTATGATGGCATTTAATTTTGACTTAAATTACAAGCAAAAGACATACACAGAGTGCACTTTGTTAGCATAAAGAGGCTGCCTGGCCTGCCTGCCTGCCTGTAATAAATTCATTAGAGTGGGCAAAAGTTGAATGAACCAACACTGAGGCGCCCGCACACCAGCAAACATTTTTGGGTGCGGGGCGCCACAGATCCAAAATTTTATTGCTGCTACAAGTAAATGTATATAAATATATATATATAGGACGTTCCACAATATATCTGGCACAAATTAGATCTAGTTTATACGTCTGCTCTGTTTATACCAACATCGCTTACGTTCTCTCTCTCTGTTATAACTTACAGGACTCTGGGAGTGGAACGCCAGTTACAATGCGTGTGGATGCCAAGGGTTTCTATTTGCATTGGGTGGATCAGAATAATGAGCTCGACATACTGGATATAGCCACCATACGCGATGTGCGCACTGGACAATATGCCAAGAAGCCAAAGGTGCGTATACTTGATACTATTGCTATTGAACTTAACTGCAGGGCTACGCTTCGTTTAGTTTTAGCTACATTCTGCAAAAGAAAAACGAAATATTTATACACATGAGCAGCAAAAGTTTCTGTGTGTGTGTGTGTGGTGTACAAACATGTTGAGCTCTCTTTGTATGTGTGTGTGTGTGTGTGACATGCTGGCATTTGTGTCGTTTTGTTAGCTAATCCCTGGTACGCTACAAGTCGGCTTATAAATTTGTTTTAAATTGCAGCAGCGCACAGAGTGAAAAAAAAGTTAAAGCTCTGCGACTTATTGAAATGCTGTATATGACATTTTTGGTAATGGCAAGGCTAAGTAGCCTGACAGTTTAAGCCTTAAATTGCGCAATTTTCAGTCAACAATTTGTGTCTTATATGAAATTTTAAATTACTTCCGCAAGCTGCACACAAAAGCAGCAAATTTTTTGCTTTAAATAAATTTTATTTATAAGCTTGCCGCACTTAATTAAATTTATTACGCATGCATATAAATAATTTGATTAAATAAATGCTGTGCATATTTTCGTTTTAATTTTACATATGAATATTTAATTTTAAAATAATATTTTCATTTAGTGCATACGCAATTCGTTTTTGCCTAACTTAAGCACTGAATTTTTATACTCTGTTTGTTTTGCGTGTGTGCGTGTGTGTAAACATATTTTTGAAAACATTAATTATTTGGTTGGCTGGACTGCGGTACTGAAAACGGATATTTGGCATATTTTTGTGCTTATGCTGCATAGAGCTAATAAAAAGCAAAGAAAAAAAATAAAAATAACACAAATTGTGGTACGAGGTCGTCGTTGTGGAAACTAATTGCAATTTTTTGGGCAAGCGCTGCTGTTGGCTGTTGGCTGGGCGCACAGTGCGTATGCTTAACGCATCATTTTAAACGCATTGCGCTCGCTTTCTCAATGTTTCTTCACAGCAAGCAGGTCACGTGCTTTACGCTTCACTCCACAAAAGACTTGCCGCTTTGGCTTTCTCTTCTGCTGCTGCTGCTGCTTTCATTTGCAGTCAAGTTGCGGCTCATTGGCCATTGTTTTGCTTGTCGCCATATTTGCTTGTCGCTCTTGTTTGCCACACAGTTAGTTTGTGCCTTAAGGCTTTGTTGCAAGCTCGCTGTCCCAAGTTTTTGCTTTCATTGTTCATTGTGTACGTTGCTGTGACCCAATACATTTATCATTGCAATGACACTTGCCCTCCAGCTCTCTATCCAAAACGCATTGAGCAAGCAACAACGCGCAGTTTTCAAGCTACGTTTGCTTGCATTATCGATTCTCATTGCTATCTCTAGCTATAAATCATTGCTAGCTAGCACACCCAACTTTTTAGCCTTAGCCTGCCAAAATGAATTTCATTTTGGTACTAATGAAAAAGCTTACTGGAAAAACGAAAAGCAGACAACGTACATTTTTGCATTAATTAAATGCAAATGCAGCAGCACTCACATGTGTGTGATAATTAACTCGGAGCTGGGAGCTGCATGCAGCACATGCAAAAGTCAAAAGCTAACCAAGCCAAGGTCTCTCTCTCTCTGGGGCGTGGTCAGTTCACTCTGCTTGCTTGTACTACGTTGATTAATAATGTGCAAGCGTATACCACTAAAAGTCCAATGGGGAGCTGAGCTTAAAAGTATTTAAATTTAAGTATTTGAAAGTTGGGGGCTAAGCTAAGTTCAAATTTCGTAGCATACATTGCAGCGCTGCGAAAATTTCAATGGCTGCTGCTTAGCTACAAATGATTTAAAACTTTCTACTGTCAATGTTATCTCACATTTATGTTGTGGCCGTTGCCGCATGTTGCGCAATCGCTTGACTGCGCTGCAGTTTTTATATAATCAAAGCAGTTGGCAGCGCTTTTGTTGCGTGTGACGTGTGCTCTGCTCAAGCTGTCATCGTTTAAATAAAGTTATGCATAAGTCAGAGACGCTTTCAATTGTTGGCAGTCTCAGCAGCTGTTGCTGGCATTGCCTTTGGGGGGCTAACTACGCAGTTTGCTTAAACGTTTTGTAAGCAGCTTTTGTTACTCACCAGTTTCGCCAGCTGACGTTGCTGGCTGCTCTTGACTGCAGCAACACTTGTCTGTTGAACTATCTTTCTTCAAGATCGTGCCATTCGATTTGCTGCAGCTGAGCTCGGCTGAGCTGCGCTGGCTGCTTGGCTGCTGCTGCTGCTTCTTCTCCAACTTTTCATACTCCGCTCCGTAGGGATTATTACAGACATCGAGCTCAAAGCATTGCACTAACTTTACATACAGTTCATCATAGTTGCGTGGCTCTGAATCGGCTTCCTGCTCCAGCGCCAGCTCCTGCTGCAGCTGCTGCTCGTACGTTTTCTTATCCGCCTGATACATTTTCCATTGATGAGCAGTGCACCAATTCTCTGGTATGCCACATTGCAGCTCACAATACTTGTGCTTGCGTCGCAGTCCATGCTTGGGCTTCTTGGCGGGCTTCTCCATGTCCAAAGCGCGCTTGAGCGTTATGGGCGGCCTGAAAGCGCGCGCTGGATTGGGATCCACATTGCTGGGGCAGTGTAGCCATTCGAATGCAGCCTTGTGATCCAATTGTCGCTTTACATTGGGCATATTGCTTATGCGCTCGTGCAGCTCATCGCGATTGAGCGTGTAGCACATGTCGCCATGTTTGGGTGGCTTGCACTTGCACTTGCACTTGGCCGCCTTGGGCTTCTTTGCAGCTGCTGCCTCCGGCTTATCGTTTGCTATGAGCAAACATTTGCTTAGCAGCTGATTGAATTGGACTGCATCTGGTTGTGGCACAATGGCCTCAATGCCATAACAGCTCAATGCCTCCTTGTGGGGTTGCTGCTTCCAGAACTCCACGAGGTCCGTTTCGGTTGTTTGTGGTGGATTCGGTACAAGATCTCGCTTGCAGCCCGCCCGCTCCACAGCATCGGACAAATTATTCGCCGTCACTTGGAGCAAACACTTGGACACAGGCGGTCGTATGCTCGGATAAGTTTCCTTGGCATAAAACTTTGCCGTCTTGCAGTTTTGCATGCGTATTATATCGTAGGGCGTATAGAGACTCCAATCGGTTTGCTTGGGTGGCTCCTCCAGCTCACTGGGATCTGTTGCTGTCAGAATCGATGACTTTTGTCGCCGCATTTTATGTGCAAATATTCAAGGCGCGTATAAAAACTAGAATTAAAAATCAGGACAATTATTTAAAAAATACTTTTTTTTTTCTACTTTTTTCTTGTGTATTTTTTATGTAGACAGCACAGAAATTTTGTTACTCGTTTGGTTCAAAACATTTTTTTATACTAGAGAGTGAGACGAGCTGAGCTTGTAAGCAAACTTAAATAGTTTACTATGTTGTAAGTGAAACTTTTAAAAATACTAGAGAGTAAATATCTAAAAAATACTAGAGATTTGCAAATCTATCGCTATTGCTTCACTTCACTATTTCAATAAGTTCTGCTTTAATTTTTAAACATTGCACATAGTTTTTATTTGCTTATAAACCAAAAACTATTGGAAAAAAATGAATAATACACCACTTAACAATTGAAATGAAATTAAATATAGACAGTGAATTGGGATACAAGCAACATGAAGCTTTTGGGCGCTTATCAAACGCATAGACACTCACGAAAGCGTTGGCAAATGCGTTTTCTAACATCGTCCAGATCAAAGTTCAAGGTATTATCCTTGATCTCATGATTGGCTCCCAGCAGTTGCTGTAATTCCCGCATAGCTTGCAAACAGTCGCAGTAATCGCCCAGCTTGGGATTGCTGCAGAAGCAATTGCTGCAATCGATGGCATCGCATTTGTGCTGAGGTGCGGCATAGACGGGCTTGCGGCACTTGATGTACTCCCGATGGCCGAGGCGTTTGTAATTGTCTCGCAGCTGACGCAGCTTATCCTGCTCCTTCATTTCACGTATGAGCGGAGTATCGGGGTCGGGCTTACGGCCCTGCATGCATTCGCAGGGTTCGCAGGGACAGGGTTTGATTGGTTTTTCACCTCCGCCTTTTTTCGTTTTGTCTCTTCGCTTGGGTCGATCGCCGTCCTTCTTATGCCTTCGCTTCTTTTTCTTCTTCTTGCCATCATCGCTACCGCCGTCTTTGGTTTTATCACCATCAGCCCCATCACCATCAGTTCCATCACCATCCTTGCCGTCGCCGTCGCCCTTGCTTCCACCACGATCACCGCCATCGCCGCCATCTTTGCTTTTATCTCCGTCACCGTCCTTACCATCAGTTCCATATGCATGGTCTTTGTCAGGATCGAACTTGATTTTGGTTTTGTCTTTGCCATCTCCGCCCCCGCGTTTGCTATCGTCGTCATCGCTCTTTTTCTTTTTACGGTCATCTCCGTCATATTCATCATCGTCACCAAAACCTTTTTTCCCTTTTCCTCCATCGCCATCGTCACCAAAACCTTTTTTCCCTTTTCCTCCATCGCCATCACCTTTGCCACCTTTGCCGCCTTTACCGCCTCCGTGGCCATCATCTCCGTCGCCATCACCAGCACCATCACCATAGTTGCCTGGTTTCTTTGGTTTATGCAGCGGCGGTCTGGGACCTCTGGGTGCATCGTAATCAATTTCATCACTATCAGCTGCACCGCCATCATCAGCGCCGCCATCTGCTCCATCACCACCGCCGCCTTCTCCATCGCCTCTGTCCAATGCGCCACAACATTTCTCATACAACAGTTGACAACAATCGGGCTTTGGATTCTGCACAAAGCAGCTAACAAGCTCCTTATAAAGTTCATCATAGGTGCAAGGTTCCGATTTGGTTGTTCGCAGCTGCTGCTGCTGCTGCTCCAATTCAAAGGCCTGTTCGTAGGGCTTTGGCTGCTGTTTGTATTGCTGCCAGGACTGAGCGGTGCAATCATTCTCTGGAATGCCGCACTGCAGTTCACAATATTTGTGCGTCTTGCGTCGAAGTGGAAACCTTTGTTTGCGTTTGGATTTCTGCATGCCCAGCGCTGACTTGAGCTCAATGGTGGGTGCATCTATACACAGCTTTTGAGCTGCTTTAGCCTTAGTGGGGCAATATACAGAACTAAACGCGTTGCTCGCTTTAAGCTGGCGTTGCACAGTGGGCATGGCTTGCAGTTTAGCCTGCAGTTCCAAGCGATTTAAAACCAAACCCAATGTGCGTGGTTTTTTCTGCTTCGTTTGCATCGTTTGCTGCATCATCATTTGTTGCTGTTTTGGTTTTCTCGGCCGCTTCTCTGTGCCAACTGTGGATTTTCTTAAGCATTTGCTAAGCAGCTGATTGAACTGCAGATCATCTCCACCGCCTATGCCATAGCAGCTTAGCGTATGCTTGTGTGGACTTTGCTTCCACGCCGCCAGAATATCATCGCGTTCCATATTGAAATGTCGCTCACAGCCTGCACCCTCCACTGCCTGCTGCCAATATTTGTGCGACTGTGGTCTGCTGCATTTCGATATCGCTGGCTGTACGCTCGGATATATCTCGGGCCGTCGCACTTTGTAGCTCTTGCAGCGGTAATAGCGCACAGCTTTCTCTGGTGACAGCTCCAGCCAGTCGGACGCATCCTGCGACTGTCCCGTAATTAAATCTATTTCACGTTGTCTACGCATAGCTTCGTATACTACTAAAACTTAAAAATCTATATCTGGTTTTTTTTAGATTTTTATTTTTTACATCTGCACAACAGAAATTTTGTGTTATCTTCTGTTCGAAAATATTTTAGATAATGATTAAAAGCTCAAGCAAGCTAAGCAAAGTCTACTTTGCTATAACTAAAAAGTCAGTTTTGTCTATAGCATACAATCTTCTTTTATTATAATAATTTCGTACAACTCTTATGGGCGACATGACAGTTACAAGAACAACAATAGTCAGCGTCAAGTTACTACAACTACGTAATTCGTCTATAAGCTCGCAACGAAGCGTTTACCAATGCGTTTGCTCAAGTCCTCCAGATTAAAGATCAGCGTATTGTCTTTAATCTGATGCTTGGCACCCAGCAGTTGCTGTAGCTCGTGCATTGCTTGCAGACATTCGCAATATTCGCTTAGTTTGGGATTGTTACAGAAGCAATCATCGGTTTCAATGGCATCGCAATGTGATAAGGGCGCCAGATATTGAGGCTTGCGACATTTTATAAACTCGCCATGACATTTTCGTCTGTAGTAATCGCGCAATTCGCGCTCCTTTTTCTCCAACTTCAGTTGACGTATGAGCGGTGAGTCTGGTTCGGGCTTAAGACACTCGCAGATCTCACAGGGACAGTGCTTAGGCTTGCTTGGCTCTGTTGGTGTCGTTTCATCTTCTGCTTCTCCCTCTGTCTTCACAACCTCTATAGGTTTTACGATCTTCTTTTTGTGTTTTTTTGGTTTCTTTTCTGGTAGAGGCAATCCACTTGTCTGGTCGGCGACCTCGTCAGCTTTCAACATATCTGGATGCTCAAGATCTGGATCACGATCAGTATATTGTGAATATAATTGCTGCGTGAGCTTGTCGCTACTGTCAAATGCTTCCAGGTGTGGTTTTTTTACCTCATCTGGCGCATCGATCTCGCCAAATAGAGCAGCATCCCTTTTTTTGCCTCCTTTGCCTCCTTTGCCTCCTTTATCCTTGCCTGTGGTCTTGTCTTTATCTTCGGTTTTACCCGAGTCTCTAGGTTTGCCTCCAGCTGTTTTTCCAGGACTACGACCACCACCATGAGATTGATCGTCTTCGCCTGGCCTGTCCGGGCCATCACCAGCGGCTCCGCCTTTGCCAGCGGCGCCTCCTTTGCCAGCGGCTCCTCCTTTGCCAGTTGCTCCTCCTTTTCCCGGTTTACCTTCTTCAAGCTCCATATCTTTCATAAAATCACGGCCGCTTTTATCTTTACCACCAGCACCACCACCTGGCTTTCCACCTTTACTCTTGTCACCTTGCTCTTCACCAGGTCGTTCGGCATTGAGCTTGCCAAAGCCGCCAGCACCACCACCACCAGCAGTAGTCTTTCCACCAACGCCTCCAGTTTTGCCGCCCACGCCTCCAGTTTTGCCGCCAGTCTTACCACCAGCTTCAATAGTCTCATCAAAATCGTCGCCTCCTGGTCTATTTTTTTCACCACCGGTTTTTCCACCCATACCACCTTGAGTTTTGCCTGGTCCATATGCGTTCGCTTGTCCCTTGCCTGGTGCAGCACCGCCCACTTTGCCATAAGCACCAGGAGAATCCGCATTGGGAGAATCCGCAGCCATGCCTTGTTTGCCAGGCCTACCACCACCACCATATCCCGGACGACCAGCACCCGGCTGTTGATCATCAGAGTCTTCAAAATCGCTGGGTCTGGCGCTAGGTCTAAGATGTGGTTTAATTGGTCTGCCTGGTCGTCCGGGCGTTGCATCGTCTTCGGAGCTATAAGTGCCATCGGGACGTATGTTGTGTACCTTATGTGGTGGTGCTGGTATGCCATGTGTGTTGTAGGGATCATATGCAGTATCTACTACATTAAAATCGGGTTCAACGGGTTTGCGGCCGCGGCGGCAACACTTGTCATAGAGTCTGGCCATGCAGTCGGGACAAGCTTCCTTGACGAAACAGTTGATGAGCTGCGCATAGAGTTGATCATAGGACTGCGGCTCTGGCGCTGCTTGACGCGCCTGCTGCTCCTGCTGCTGCAGCTCCAGCTCAAAGGCGCGATCGTAAAAGGGTTTATTATTTTTATAAACCTGCCACTCGTAGTCGCTGCATTTGTTCGATTTGATGTTGCACTGCAGCTCGCAGTACATGTGCTTGCGTCGCAGTCCATGCTTGGGCTGCTTGGCGGGCTTCTCCATATCCAGCGCGGCAGCCAGCGTGGGCTTGGCTGTCTCCGCACCCAGCTGCTGCAGCTGGCGCGTGGCTGGCTCATGGCACTTGACCCAATCCAAAATGCTCTTGGCCTGCAGATTCTTTTGCACAATGGGCATGCGTGAGATGCGCGTCTGCAGCGCCTGACGATTCAGCACATAAGCCTGACAAGGCTCTATGTGCAACTTACATTTGCAGGCACAGCTCTTGGCGCTTGGAGCTGCCTTCGGCTTCTCGCGCTTGTTCGCAGCCTTTTGCATGCATTGACTTACAACGCGATTGTAATCAAAATCATCCGCTGGCGTTAGCTTAGCTCCAATGCCATAACAGCCCAGACTGTCCTTGTTCGGACTTTGTTTCCATAGCTCTACTATATCATCCTGATACATATCAAAGTAACGTTTGCAGCCAGCGCGTTGCACTGCTTTGTCCAGCCATTGCTTTGTCTTTGCCAGCGAGCATTTGGACACAGGCGGACGTATGCTGGGATACTTCTCTGTTGACTGAAATGCATACGTCTTACAGTTTTGCATGCGCATTATAGCGTTGGGCGTTAACTGACTTATATCCTCTATCTGTTGATCTGCTGAACTTGTTGAGTCAGCGGCAGCAGCAGCTGCTCCTGGTTGTTCTGCTGCTTGTCTGTGCATCTTTTACTAACTTTCAAGCCTAAAAGAATTACCTAAAATTAATAAATAAAATTTACAAATTTCTCTGTAATTTTGTTACACGACCAATGAAAGTTTTAAAACGAATGTCGTATTTCCATTTTGTTAATTGACAAGCTACACATTTGACATATTTATGCACTTTACTTAATACGGCAATAATAATGAATTAAAAAATCAATAAAAAACTGTCTAAAATTAACACAGCGCAGCGTCAACACGACAAGGCAACTCAACATAATAAGCGTGCTTAAAATTCAAAAATTTTCAAGCGAAGCCAAAAGGATTAGCAGCCAGCCAGGACGACGCAGAGCCGCGCACTTTGCAGCGTGAGCAGCAATTAAGATAATCACCGTCGTCATTTCCGCTTAACGCTTTTTCGCACTCCCTGCGCGCCTGTTACACGGCGCTGGCTGCTTTTATGTTGCGCATATTTTATGCATAAGAACAAATTTGGCAGCTTTAGTTTCAATTTGAAAGCAAAAGCGACAGCACAGGCAGGTAGCTGCCTTGCCTGCCTTGCCTGGCTGTCTGTCTGCTTTGATTAGCCAGGCACGCTTTAATGGCCAAAACTGTGTGCTCATCAGAGAGCTTTCAATTACACGCAGCTGCAAAGCTTCGTCAGTCTTTCAATCAAAGCTAAAAAGTCAAATGCACAAAGCTGTTGATGGACAGCAAAAGCAAAAGGTTGCAGCTACTTGACCAGGCGGCTCATTATGGGCCACACACACACACCCCTAAACTGACTAAAAGCCGCTTTGGTGCAGCTAATGCAGTTTGACAGTCACTGCAGTTGCAGCTCAAGTTTAATTGCGCAGCAATTTTAGCTTAAACTTAAAGATCAAAGATTGTTTTCATATAGTTTGTCAAGTTTTGAAAACCAAATTATGTTAATTGTTCCGAGCAGCGCTACTATAACCTTCAACTCACAGCCACAGACACAGACACAGCTTCAACTTTAGCATGCAAATTGAATCAGCTTGTTGCTTATATAATATGCAACGCATGTCGACGACGAGTAGAGCTGATAAATATTCAGCAAATCGTATATATGCCATGCATATATGTATGGATCTAAGGCCAGCAGTTTGTCAAACGTTCCACACAAACGGAAGCGCTGCAGGAAAAGCTGCCACACACATAGAGCGAAAGAGAGAGCGGGGGGTGCGACAGCGCGCTTAGTTGACTGTAAATGTCAAGACATGGCTGGCCACAAAGTTAATGCCAAATTCATGCTACCCGCTTAGTACAACTCCCACTCCCAACTCCCCCACTTGCTCTAGTTTTAGCCAACAAAGTTTACTGCTGCATGTCGAGCATTTTTCTAAGCACGCTGATAATGCAGCTAACAACAGCTGCTGCTGTTTGGATTTCTACATTGAATGCAACGACCACGAGCACGAGCACGACCACGCCCACCCAACCCCACTGTCAAGTTGACTGCCAGCATTAGTTTTTATTGGGCCAAACAGCAGCAGCAGCAGCAGCTGCTAAACTGACAACAAAGCTAAAGCTAATGCTCGCCAGCGTCTTGTCAAACAGTTAAGTCATGCTTAATTATGCAACGCTCGTAAATACAATTTTGTAGGCATTTAATTGAAATATGGCGCCCTCGAGTAGTTGGTTTATTGGCTTTTGGCTTTGGCTTTGCCTTTTGCTGCACTTTTGTGACTACAAAATTTATGAGCTGCGTAGCAACATAAAATCTCATTTCATGTTCACTCTATCTATATGTATGTCTGTGGGCTCATTAATAATCTGTGCTCTCTGTTTATCTTTGCAGGATATGAAGCTGCGTCAGATTGTTACGCTGGGGCAGCAGGACACGCTGGAGGAGAAAACTGTTACCATTTGCCATGGCTCCGATTTTGTTAACATGACTTTTGTGAATTTTTGCTGCACCAAACGCGACATTGCACAGGTAAGTTGAGAATTTAATATTTATTATTTTTGTTTTGTGGCTTTTTTGGCCCACAGCCAACACAGCTGCTCATTATGGCCAATTGACAATTTGATGACAATTGAAATGTGAGTTGATTGAGTGCCCTAAAAGCTATTTACAACCCAAAAAAAAAAACAGAAAGTAGACAGAAACTAGGTCAACAATAAACACGCTTGCCTAAGAAAGCATAAAGTGCTACAAAGTGTATTATACATTACCAACTGTTAAGTACGCTTTGTTTTTAAGTGTGGCATAGATTTCTTGGCATTAAATTTAATTTTAAATTGTTTAAAAATAGCTAGAAAATTATATTAAAAAATCCAACTAATCGATACGCTTTAAAAAGCTTTTGTGCTATTATTTTAAGCGTAATAGATTGCTAAGCAGTTAATTTAAATGTGTTTGATATGCAAGGGTTAAGACCAAATGTAATTTTAAATTGTTTGAAAATAGCTAAAAAAGGTTTCATTGATTTCTCAGAATTTTAACAGAGTCTCAAGCATTTTAAGCCAAGTTATTTATACAAGGGTTAGGGCAAAAGTATTTCTAGCTTAAAAAAATATTAAAATTGCATATTAAATTATTTGAAAATAGCTTGCATTGAATACTCCGAATTTTGTAGAGTTCGAATGTTTGCTTATGCATTTTAATTTGGGAAATATATTATTCCAATGTTCGCTTGTCCATTACTTTTTCCACTTGACGTTTTCAATTAGAGCTGCAATGTCATATGTCTGTCCTTTGAGCTTCAATCTAGCGCACCCTGTTTTCAGATTGGGCACGCGGCGGATTGGGGACACACCTGGCGCTAGACTCTGCGCCAGCTTTGGCTATTTATATAGCAGTAAGCATTGAGCAAAGGCGCGTTAAGGCAAAGCACACACACACACACACAAGCACACACACGTTATTGATTTAACATAAGGGCGGTGACACGCCCTTCACATGTCTGACTGACTGGACATTGTCGAAAATTTAGCGGCAAAGTCCGCGCTAACCCCTTCGGCTGAACTTAACTTAACTGGAACTGAAATGGCTTCAAAATCAATGCGTTGGATATTTCAACACGTAGGGATAACAAAGGAAGCAGCAGTGACTGGGTGGGTGGGTCGGGGGGGTTGGTTTGTCAGACTTTAGTCATTGTTGATTATTATTTTTGGCACGCGTCGTGCGCATTTTTGAGCTATAAACAAACGAAACACATTTTATGTGCCAAAATACAAAATTTATAAACTCTCGAGAGCGTCCAAAAAATCTTTTTGTTGCGCCATGCAGTAAAATTTTTGTGTGTGTGGCAGCAACAAAGAAAATACCAACTATAAATATATAAATAGACTTGCAGTTGTAGTTAAATATGTTGTGCGGTTTTTGGCCACGCCCATAAAATGCTAATGGACAGGAAATTATAGAAACGACAAGAAGCAGAAAAGTGTGCAAGTCACGCAATCGGAGTCAAAGTCAAATGTTAATTTGTATTAAGTTGACATGTGGCGTTAAGTTAATCATTAGCGCGAAATATAGAAATAAATCAAATATTACGCATACGCAGCGTATTACATCAGAGCATGCTATCATGCAAAAAAAAAAAGCTTTAAGCGCAGCTCAGTTCAGTGTGTGCGACAAATTCATTTGTTAGATTAAGTAAAACATGTATTAAACATTTAGTTGTAGTATATATAGAATAGAATAGAATAGAATAGATTATGAATTATCTTAGTAAGTTAAAGATAAAATATAAAGTAAGTTAAAGTAAAGTTGGACAAAACTTATGTAAACATTTTAAATATTATTTTAGCTATTTAACACTTAATTCCTTCATTAACTTTTGTCATTGTTAATTCATTGCAGATCTGGTCGGATGGTCTCATCAAGCTCGCCTACAGTCTCAGCCAGCTGAATGGCTCGGCCATAATGTTTCTGCAAAAGGCGCACACTCGCCTCTGCCTGCAGGTGGACAAGACCGGACGCATACCCGTTAAAAAGTAATTGAAAGAATTCTTTTCACATTGAACCTTTTACTTTCGGTCTGCTGCAGTTGCCGCCTTTGTTGCCAGACAATAGTTTGTTAAGTGTTGACTGCCAAATTGAAATCCCACACTTACACTCTCTCTTCTTCTTTTTCTCGCTCTCTGCGTGACCACTTTAGCATCATAAAACTTTTTGCGCAAAATAAAGAGGATCGCAAACGTGTCGAGAAGGCGCTGGACGTGACCGGCCTGCCCTCGGGCAAGGTGGACAGCATATCGGTGTCGAAATTTCAATTCGAAGACTTTTACAATCTTTACAAATATTTAACGCAGCGCAGCGAGGTCGAGCGACTGTTTGACAGCATGTAAGTTGCATAGCTGAAACAAATTGTTTATAATTAATTCATATGTTGTTCCATACACAGCGTGGGCAACTCCAAACGCAAATGCATGTCCATAGCGCAGCTGGTGGAGTTTTTGAATCGCACACAACGCGATCCGCGCCTGAACGAGATTCTATATCCATATGCGAATCCAGCGCGTGCCAAGGAGCTGATACAACAATACGAGCCCAACAAGTTTAATGCACAAAAGGGACAACTCAGCTCGGATGGCTTTCTAAGGTAAGCAAACCCAACCCCCCGAACCACCCAACCACCCACTGTGCTGGCTATAAACCCCTTTCTGGGCGGCTGCGCTTGACAGCTGCCTTATCGCGCCTGTTAGCGTCACTTGACGAGTCACTTCAGCCCATGCCCAAGTGGCTGGCGCTTGCTTATGACGCGAAGGCTAAGCCATCTTCCGCTCTCTCATAAAGCCGCATACTTTATGAACTTGCACTAAGCTGCTGCCACTGCTGCCACTGCCGCTGCTGTTGCATGCCACACACTTGCGTTTGCTTTTGCTTTTGCATATTCCACAGCCAGACAAACAAAAGCGCACAACTAAATTGCGCCTTGAGTAGCGCTCGCTGCTCTATTAATTTTGTTGTTATTCTCTTAAGCGACGCCAAGAGGCATGCAACAAGGCATCAGCAGCAGCAGCAGCAGCAGCAACTTGCCACGCGCAGCATTTTTTCAAGCTGTTTACACAATGTCCAAAACAGGCAACAACAAAAATGATTAGGCGGCTTGCAATAAACTCAGCTATAGGCATAAAATTTCAATGTCAATGCTCTGCTTAAATAGAAAATTTTATATATAACAAATATTTAAAATAACAGATAATTATATAAACGATTATTATATAAAAATGTAAATTTGCTTGTAAGTTAGTGCTAAAGCAAAATGCATTTATTTGAATATTATACAAGTGCAAATAATTATTTAAACAATCATGGTTGGCAGCTTTGATTAATCCTTTATTAGGAGAAGTAGGAGCAACATATTAAAATATTTTAATTTAAGGCCATTGCAGCTATTGCTTAACACAAACCAAAAATTGCCAGCACTTTGTAATTGCTGACAATTTCTTTATAATAATAAAAATAAATAATTTAATTATTGCTTAGTTTGAAATTGCAAATTAATATTTATCTAATTCATGGTGGCAAAACTAATCCCAATTATTATTTTCTCCTATCAAATATCCTAATATATAAATTTTCAAATTATTTAATTAAATAGTGCAAAAATAATTTCAATCAACTCATGCTTGAAGCTTTAACCAATTTTTACCAATTGCTTTTTATTGCAGTTGCAGCAATATATCAAAAATAGATAAATCTAATTATTAATCAATAATAGTGTAAAATTTTATTTCATACTTGAAGCTTTGGCTTATCCCCAAATTATTTTATACTCTTGCCAGTTGTATAAATATTTATAATATTTTTTATTTAATTTAATTCAGCTAATCCAAATTGTTTACTGCCTTTATATACTTATTTATTTTAATGGTAGCCTAGAATTAAATTCTATGGTACAATTGAGAGAGAGCAAGGTCTTCAGGCTACCCCTTTATATACTATATACACTTATTATTTAATTATTTATTTGAATGCCACTCGCGCTTGTAGCTCTGACTAATTCTTGGTTTATTTACTTCTGACTCCCCTCCAGATATTTAATGGGTGATGACAATCCCATAATGGCGCCCAATAAATTGGATCTGTGCGACGACATGGATCAGCCGCTGTCGCACTACTTTATCAACTCATCGCATAATACTTACCTAACGGGACATCAATTGACGGGCAAGTCCTCGGTGGAGATATACAGGCAATGCTTGTTGGCTGGCTGCAGGTGAGAGAGAGAGAGTGTGAGAGAGAGACGCAAGCGGGGTAAACTGAAGCGGAAGCTGCGCTTAATGACGCCATTCAATTGGACAGACGAGCGTGCGTCTGTGTGTGTGCGTGTGTCCATGTCTATGTGTGTGTTTGGTCAGCTGAGTGAAATGTTTGGGCTGCTGCTGCTGCTGCTGGCCGTGACCTTCATGTGGTTTGCACTATGCTGCAAGCAAAGACAACACACACACATACAGTTGCTTTATATGTGTGTGTGTGTGTGTGTGTGTGTGTGTGTGTGTGTGTGCCTTGGACAGGTGCACAGTCGTTTGCTTGTTGTTGTTGCAGCGCCTTTTAGCACAACGGAAATTGCTACGTCGTCAGTTTGAGTGCAGCTCAGCTGCGTTTGCTGCTGATGTTGCATGCCACACACACACACACACACACATACGCGCGCAGCATGTTTATTGACATCAAGGACATTTTGTGGCAAGTGTGACTGATGGCTACGTTTGTTGCAAATGCTTGTCTCTTAATTTTATTACACACACACACACACACTTTTGACATTTTATTTCATCGCTCATCCACACAGATGCGTTGAGCTGGACTTTTGGAACGGCCGCACCGAGGAGCCCGTCATTGTGCATGGCTACACCTTTGTGCCCGAGATCTTTGCCAAGGACGTGCTCGAGGCCATAGCGGAGAGCGCATTCAAAACATCCGAATTCCCTGTGATATTGAGCTTCGAAAATCACTGCAATCCCAGGCAGCAGGTAAGCGCCCAACCCAACCCACTTGAATCTCAGCCCAGGCACTCGTTAGGTAATTGCTTAAGGGCAACACAACAAGACAAGCGCTAATAACAAAGGCAAACTTTTTATGGCGCCCAAGCCGCAAAGTTTAACCATTAAAACTAGTAATATAAACTAAACTTACCGCAGCAGACAACATACTGCTAGTAGACACTGTGTGTGGCACGTGTGTGTGCGAAAAGTTATCAACATATGCCTGCCACATACTTTACCGTTACTACTTTTACTTCTTTTACTTGTAAACTCATCAAATTTCAGTTAGCTGTCAGTTTAGTAACTAATACTTCAACTCTCTCTCTTTCACTCTCTCTCTGTCTCGCTCTGCCAGGCTAAGATAGCAAACTATTGCCGTGAAATCTTTGGCGATATGCTGCTGGACAAGCCGCTGGACTCGCATCCGCTGGAGCCGAACATGGATTTGCCGCCGCCTTCGCTGCTGCGTCGCAAGATTATCATTAAGAACAAGAAGAAGCATCATCATCATCACCATCATCATCATAAGAAGCCCACAGCTGGGGCACAGGGTACACCAGCTGGCAGCAATAAGCTAACAACAGCCAATTCAGGTAACACACTGCGTATGCGTAATGTCTCTATGTAACTTGCGCCTCTTGTTACTGTAGTTTATTATGCCTGTTGTTGTTGCATATGTTACGCCTTTGTTTGTGTGTGTGTGTGGCATGCAAATGAGTTCAACACACGCAGCTTGCTTTGCATATATTTCTCATTCGCTCGCTCTTGCTATTTTGGCGTACCACAGTGCGTATGAATTGGCTACACCGTTGCCGTTGCCGTTGCGTTGATTTAAAGCATATGCTAAATATATACGAAATTAAGCAATTTATTGCGCACAATTTGCCAGACTCAACGTTAGCAACTTTAGCTTTTTGTTTATGTAAAGAAAATAGTTTGAAATTGCAAATGCTGCTTGGCTGCGAAGTTGAGCGACACTTTGATTTAATCTTCAATCAACTAAACAATGCAAATAATTCTAAAAGAATAATTTAAAATTGCAAATTTAAAAGCAACAGTAAGAGTTTTGGCTAATGCAAATATTATTTAACAGATTGTAAACTTATGTTTAAAATGCTTTAAGCTTCATCATTCCTATTCAACGCTCTCTCTCGACGCTTTTAAGTTCCTTTTAAACTTTTGAATTTTGCATTAATATGCTACAATTATTTTTATTATTATTATGCTGTTAATCTTTTGAGCATATTGAATTGCTATGCTTCAATTTAAATTCACAATTATTAATGCCAAAGTTCTATCTATTCAAACTCATGGCTGCGTTAAGCTGTCAAACCAAATGAGTTATTAACAAAGTTGCGTCAACTTTTGGTGGCTTACCTTTTATTTGGCTGGCAGAGATTAACAGACGAAATAAGAAATTAAACCACAAAAACTTGAGGCATGCAACATACCTCAATAAATTATAAATTAGCCTCTTGCCAACTTTTATGTCTTATAAACTTGGCCGACAGACATATGGAGGTAACCACAGCGTTGCTGTTAGCCCGATGGCGTTATTAAAACTTTACTTGTTGTTTATTGTTTATATTTATGCACTGCACATGGCTAGAAACAAAGTTTTATTAAGGCTTTTTGCATATAAATGTTGCCGCTGGCTTTGCTTGGGTTCGTCCTGCAGGAGCTATTTGCATGCACAACTGCACAATTTAGCACACGACTGACAACCACGCCCACTTGGCACGGCTAAGGGCGGCCCGCCCTTCGCTTTTGTGGGCGCGTTGACATTTCGCTCATGAATTGCAAAAAGCCAATTTATAAATGCAAATGACTTTTGCCACTGGCTGCAGTTGCACGCTGCAAGTGCCACGCCCAGTTGCGCCCCGCCGCCCCCAGTTTCTTTGCTACTACTAGTTCGTGCTTGTAAATCCCAAAGGCATTGGTGGCCAATTGGCGCAGCCAAATGCAATTTGCCAGCTGCAAATTTTTTAAATGAATTCTCGCTTTATTTAATTATTTTTTTTTTTTATATAAATTTACGCTTTATGCAAATCGTAAGCAATATAAATTTTTATTTTACAGTTGATGCTGCAGCCAAAGCTGCCAATGCGGCCGCAGCAGCTGCCAATGCGCAACAAGTGGCACAAGATGAGGCAGCAGCGGCAGCAGCAGCTGGTGGCAGAACAGGAGGAGCAGGTGGCGCCGCCAATGGAGACATTGCCAGCGGGTTGGGTGCGGCGGCGGCGGCGGCGGCCACAGGACATGCGCCACCATTGCAAGTAAGTACCCAAAGACTGTGGGCGTTTGTCTGTGTGTGTGTGTGTGTGGGCGTGGCACGGGCATGCCTGTAATTGCGTTTAATGACACACACACACACTGAAGCGCTTGATCTGCTTTGCATGTGTGTGTGGGTTGCTCAACATTTTCCGCTACCACTCAGATTACAATTGTTGTTGTTGTTGTTGTTGCTTGTGTTTACGCTTTGAGTTTACATACGTCGTAATGACAACACACACACACACTCTCATATGTGTGTGTGTGAGCGGCAAGCTGTATAAATGGATGTATTGAAGTGCCTGCTTGATGGCCAGTGACAGTCAACGAACCGTAAAGCCAGCTAAAGGGTTGCCAACAATTGATTACGAGCACTAAAACAACAACAACAACAACAGCAACAATTGCCTGCAGCAGCACAACAACAACAACAACAACTAGTAGAACAATTGTAATAAGAGCAAACAACAAGTGCAAACAACTTGATAAAATTACAGTTTAGCATCAAACGATTCAAATTTCTATTGCGTTTATTTGTTTTTAATATTAAATTTATACTGCGTACAGCTAACAAAAAAGTAAAATAAGTATTAAAAATATAAATAGCACTCACTTTTTAAATAGCATTTATTAATAGCACTAGCTAAAAATTCACAGCACGCAGGCGCTAAAACTTTAATTTAACTTAAATTTAATTTCACAAGTTGTTTGGCAAAGTCGAAAAGCTTTTGTGCCAAAACTTCGTTGGTGGCAACAAGAAGTTGTGTGCGTCTTGGTCAAGTTGTAGCTGCTCTCTCTCTCTCTTTGCCTTTCACTCACTCTTGGCCAGAGTTCAAGTCTCATGAGCATTTAGCATGCAATTTAAATTAATTGCAGCGTTTTCTATTAGAGCTAAACATTATGCATAAAGTGCCAAGAGAGTAGCAATGGGAGCGGAGAGGGGCTGAGTGAGTGAGTGCAAGTGCATGTTAGGGGCACAATTTGAAGCTAATAGGAACGGAAGCGGCACTTCCGTTGTGCTGCACGTTGCATTTTTAGCTCATTAGCCGCAAGAGTTGTGGTCAAGTGGGGAGAGAGCAGAAAATAGAGAGCTGACAATTTTAGTTTGTTTGCCAATCGATGCAAAAGCGATGTGAATTGTGATGCGAAATGCAATGAAACAGAAAAAATGCTAGAAATGCAGCAAATCAAAGAGAGAAAGAGAAATACAACGGGGAGGGTGGGGAGTGGTGGTGTTGCAATTGACATTGTTGTATTGTTAACAATGCATGGGCGACATGCTCGCTTCCCTCACTCTCTCCCTCTCTCTTCTCCGCGCTCCCAACATTTCTCTTTCACTCTGGCTCAATGCATTGTCTGACTGCTTGAGTCCGTATAAGCTTGCAGCAGGAAATACAATCTGCGCCATTTTCTTGCTATTATATGCGCTGCTCGCATTATACACTCCACCTACCACCCACCCACCCACACACCCACTCTCCCTTAGTTGACTTTGGCTGTCAGGATCTGTGGCATGCGATAACAACACAACATTATAATGGCTTTCATATTGGCAGCAGCCACAGCGCAGCGTTCAGTTCACTACACCTAACCCCCCAACCCCACCCTCTATTGGTCTCCGTCCTCTTTTGCTCCCTTTTGAATCTGGGCGTGACCTCAGCGAATGGGCATGCAATTTAAAATTTCAACAAGTCACAATATGCTGGCCAATACTTTTTGTTCGCTTTTGCCTACTTATCCCACAATATTCCATTCAGACTCTTCTTCGCTTTTACATTGCCCGCTTTATTGCGCAATTTTGTGAGCTCTTGGCCATGATTGCAACTAAAGTTACTGCGGCTGATTAATAGCTCAAGTACTTTGTCTTTCATTTTATAGCACAGCTTGGCATCAATTTAATGACATAGAATTTAAATACAGATGCAGCACTACAGATTCGATTCATTGTTTCCATCTATACTTTTCTTTTTTAGCAAATACGCCAAAGCTCAAAGGACAGCACTGGCTCCTCGGACTCGGAAAGCTCCAGCGATGATGAATCCCTGCCCAATACCACGCCCAGTCTTCCAAGCGGCAACGAGCCGCCACCAGAGAAGGCACAAAAGGAAACTGAAGCAGGTGCAGAGATCTCAGCGCTGGTCAACTATGTGCAGCCCATACACTTTAGCTCCTTTGAGAATGCAGAGAGTAAGTGCTAGATCTCAAATATAAACAAGAAGAATAATAATTTCTCCCTTCTTCTTGACTCTCCACAGAGAAGAATCGCTGCTATGAAATGAGCTCGTTCGATGAGAAGCAGGCGACCACGCTGCTCAAGGAGCGTCCCATTGAGTTTGTCAACTACAACAAGCATCAGCTGTCGCGCGTTTATCCCGCCGGCACTCGCTTCGACAGCTCCAACTTTATGCCGCAGCTCTTCTGGAACGCCGGCTGCCAGCTGGTGGCCTTGAACTTCCAAACTCTCGATCTGGCCATGCAACTCAATCTGGGCATCTTCGAGTACAATGCACGCTCGGGCTATTTGCTTAAGCCGGAGTTTATGCGACGCTCCGACAGACGTCTGGATCCATTTGCCGAGAGCACTGTCGATGGCATCATAGCGGGCACAGTATCGATCACCGTGCTCTCCGGACAATTTTTAACGGACAAGCGTGTAAATACATTTGTCGAGGTGGACATGTATGGACTGCCTGCGGATACGGTGCGCAAGAAGTTCCGCACCAAGACGGTGCGCGACAATGGCATGAATCCCGTTTACGATGAGGAACCCTTTGTATTCAAGAAGGTGGTGTTACCCGAGCTGGCCAGCATACGCATAGCTGCCTATGAGGAGGGCGGCAAACTCATTGGACATCGCGTGCTGCCTGTTATTGGACTCTGTCCTGGCTATCGTCACGTCAATCTGCGCTCCGAAGTGGGTCAACCCATAGGCCTGTCCTCGCTCTTTCTCTGCGTCGTCGTCAAGGACTATGTGCCCGACGATTTATCCAACTTTGCGGAGGCTTTAGCTAATCCCATCAAATATCAAAGCGAGCTGGAGAAGCGCGACGTTCAGCTCTCCGTGCTGACGGACGATACAGAGAATGCAGCAGCTGATGAGGAAATGTCCAAGTCGTGTAAGTCTTTTTTGGAAACTTTTTGGGGTTGAGGGTTTTTTTATTTTGGCACCTTTTGCGTTGTAGCACTTTTAATTTTTGACTTTCTTTACTTTCTCTCTTTTTTTTTCAAATCTTCTTTTCTTGCGTTTAACCAAATAAACTTTTATATGGATTTATGGATACACATATGCACACCCCTCACCACCAACAACAACAACAACAACACCACACACACTCTCTCCACTCCACTCAACGGTTGACGGACACAAACAATTCCCAACTCTTCACTCTCGATCTCTCTCTCCCTCTCTCAAACTCTCTGCACCTCTTCCTTTGCGGTTTATCTGTGTGTGTCTGACAACTTTAGTCGTTTTCGTTCAAGTAGGTGGCCAGAAGAAGGAGCTGCGTCCCGTGGAGTCCTTAGCCACCTCACCCAAGCATCGCGCCAGCATCTCCACAGTTGCCGCCTTCAGTGTGGAACTTCCCGCCGATCGTCTCGATGGTGCGCGCCATGACGATAATGTGTCCGTAGTGGCCACTAGCATACAACACCAGCACTCACTGGATCAATCGGTAAGCACCTCCATACGTCAGGTGGAGTCCTCGCAGTTCGATGTGGACCTGGTGCTGGCCGAGCCCTTAGAGAAGATACTTGAGCACAAGTCGGTGCGCGAGAAGCGCTTGGAGATGGAGAAGAAGCTGGAGTCGCTGCGCAAGAAGCACGACAAGGAGAAGCTCAAGATCGCTGGACAAAAGTCCAGTCCGCTCGATGGCGGCAAGAAGCCCAAGTTCACCATAACCAACAAGCTGGTGAAGCGTCTCAGCAACAAGAGCCTGTAAGTCCAACAACAACTAGCAGCAACTTAGGGCCATTGCCAGATGACGCCATTGAAATTAGTAATTGTCTTTCTCCGCATAGCGAGCCGGGCGTCGAAGTGCCCGCCTGCCCTCTAGACTTGGGTGACAGCAGCGAAGAGAGCGCAGGTGCAGCCGAGCTGGGCGATGAGGCAGCCTCCAGCAGCCTGGAGGGCACACAGGAATCGCGTCTGCGCTACGCTTGTCGGGAGTACACTTCGCAGTATCGCGA
The DNA here is from genome assembly GCF_011750605.1 of Drosophila busckii. Taxonomy (NCBI): domain Eukaryota; kingdom Metazoa; phylum Arthropoda; class Insecta; order Diptera; family Drosophilidae; genus Drosophila; species Drosophila busckii. The sequence continues at coordinate 15,155,086 of NC_046604.1, read as the reverse complement.
ACTGCAAGAGAAGTACCATGAGGCCATCTACTCGGCGGCGGAGAAGGTGCTCAAGAACTCCCAAGCAAGTCAAACCAAACAGTTGAAGGCATCGCTGGACAAGGTCACCGGCGAGGTCATGCATCAGCTGCAGGAGGCGCGACGCAACGAGGTCAAGAATCTGGCCACGGTGCATCGAGATCGCGATGAACTTGTCAGGTGAGTGATCAAATGTTATTTAATGCAATAGATAAATTAATACACAATAATTAATTAATAGAAAATAGTCAACAGAACGATAACTAAATAGTATATTAATTAATATTGTTCAAAGTATATTTGATAGTTAAGCAAAGCTAATTTACTACTATGATTTGCAGTAAGGCCATTGGGATAGTGGCGATAGATAAATTTGCTGTGCCAGTTTTCATTGAATAACGCTTTTTGAAAATTAATATTCTATTGATATGATATATGAAATACCATTAGACATATTTATATAAACTAATAAGCTATTACTATTCAACTAAGAGCATTTTATTGAATGATTAAAATACAATATTCAATGCAAACATGCTCGTTGGCACGTAGGCTTCATTCAATACACAGTTATGTTTTATGACTATGGAACTATATGTATATATTCTATGCCTACGGATGTCTGCTGCCCATGCTCAGTCAAAACAAAACACAGCCCCATCGTTCGATGCTGAGAGAGAGCGCTCGCTTAGCAAAAGCAAAACAGCAATAACAGCGACGCTCTGGTTCAGTCGCTGCTGCAGTCAAACCAAAGCAGCGCATCATCGTACGATGCTTAGAGAGAGAATGCTCGCTCAGCAACAGCAAAAACAGCGACGCTCTCGTTCAGTCGCAGCAGCAGAAGCGATCGAGTGCATACAAACGAAAGACACAAGCAGCGCTGCCCCGCAGCAAACTAGCCGGCGTAGCGAGCACCCCCAAGCAAATACAATCAACAAAGGTCGGACGACGCTCTTCTTTGAGTGTTTGGGTACTAGCTTTCAATTCGCTCTCGCTCACAACCCGTAATAAGCAAAACGATAACAGCGAGAGCGAGAAGCAGCAAAAAAGGAAGAAGAACTAAGTAACCTAAGAGCGCAGTCCGCTACCTTGTATTATTGTATCATGGCCCCAAGCAGGTCAGTTGTGCGCGGACTGTTGACGAGTGAGCAAGTGCAGTGTTGTGAGTTAGTTGCCAGTGCAATAATAAATAAATATTTCCCATCAAGCTGTTGAGCTATTATTTGATTTTGCAAGTTAATATATAATAAACTCTAGATCTTGTTACATTGGTTTAATTTGTTATTCAATATTTATAATAAGCAAATATTAAGAAAAATTAATTTGCTGCGCAAAAAGTTTACCGCTAAACGCGTGCTAACATAATTGCCGCTCATTCTTTTGCGCGCTCTCTCTCAAAGTTGTCTTGCGTTCTCTTTTAATGCATCATTATCAATTTCCTTTGGCAGAATGAAACGCGAGGTGGCCAGCTCAGTGGTGGAGCGCGGCGTGGCCGAGCGCGTGCGACTGAAGCAAACTTATGAAAGGCGCACGGATGAGCTACAAAAGCAACACGATGCAGTGCGCAATGCATTGGCCGATCATCGCAATAGAGTAAGTCCCACTTCTCCACTCTCTCTCTCTCTCTTCAATTTAACTAAAGTCTTGCTCTTTGCTTATGCAGGCACGTCAAATACTCGACAAGGATGCAGAATCTCGCAGCTGTGTCTCGAACAATGGATTTTTGGTGCTCTTCCATGGACCGCATCATCATGGCTGTGGTGGCGCCAGCGGCAATGCCAGCGGCAATAATCTCACACTGAATTTGGATGGCGGCGCAGGTGGCGCCATGGCCATATCGCCAGCCAGATCGCACAATAGCATTACGGCCGCAGCGGCAACGGAAATGAAAACGTAAAGGAATGGAATATAGAATGGAGTGCAGGCTAGTTCGCTTTTAACAGTTTTCAGTATTCGTAGCCCTATGAAAGTAACACAAACGTAAATGAAGTAGTCAGTCCACTGAGGTGGCTTTTAGGCGAGAGACACAGCTCGATTAGTTTTAGACACACCCAATAACTACAAAACCTAACTGTAATTGTAAACTATAACTATAACTGTAACTGTAATTGAGTAGAGAGAAAAAAGCGTTGAAGCGGTTTTTCTTACTGAACGTAGTTTGTACTTTAAGCTATCTCCCCAGCTATCTCACTATCCAACTCCAACTCTCTCACGCATGTAAATGTGTCCACGTAGTCTAAATGTAGAACAGTCGTTGTATGTGTATGTAACGGTCTATACTTCTATCTATCTATATCTATATCTATCTACTATATGTATGTGTATAAAATTGAGAAAAACCAAAAAACAAACCTTATGGTTTCTTCCTATACGAGAACTTCGCTGAAACTCTGAGTGTCTAACCTCTAACTTAAGTCTAAACTATATAATTAATTTATTTCAAAACTGAAAACTGAACGAACAAATGCAAACAGAGCGAAGAGCAGAGAAGTTTCAACTTAGACAAGTGGAGAGCGAGAGAGCGAACTCTCCACATTTTTTGTGCTTCGTTTTCTAACTTGTTAAATGTGGTTGTGTGTATTACATTTTTTTATAACAATTTACTTTTACGAATCAATTATTTATATATTTAAATATTTATGTTAATGGCGCTCGCACAATTTACATTTATGAAACGAATCTCACGTCTAATTGTAGAGATAGTATATTGAAAGAATGAGGAAGCAGCACACTTTCGGGCCAACAGTTAGTCAAATTCCTTTAGTTGGCCTGCAACTAAACTAAACTTAACTAAACTATTTATTTATGCTTTGTTTTTAGTCACTAGAATTTTAAAATAAATTTTTATTAGTTTATAGTTTTTATACGCTGTCAAACTATTTTTTATTTACAAAAAAAAAATAAATAGTTACAAAATATATTTTTATAAAATATTTGCCAACCTAACGCACACACACACGCACACACACATATACAAAAACACAACCTACAACACCAAATACCCAAAAACAAAACAAAAAATAATATTAATTTAAATGAAAGGTTTTGAAAACTGGCACAGTTACAGTTTGAACTGCACTGGCGCGCGCCTCTTGCGACAATCAAAATTAAGTTATCGTTTTTATCTTTGAATTGCTTTGTTATAAACAGACGGAGAACGCATAAATGTTAACTCTTTTCGTTTTTAGATAAACCCAAGCTGCCTTGTAACGAAATCCAAAATTTCAGCAAACGAGATCTTTACTATATACATATATATATGCATACTAACATTAAAATGCGTAAAATCAAAACAAATATAAGTTGAAAGTACATTTCACTGGACGGCAAAACCACCTTAGATGTTGTAATTTCCTATGCTAACATAAAAAAAAACAAAAACGAAAACGAAAAATACTTTCGCTAGACAAAATATTTGAAAATCAAAAGTCTCCTCCGCGCCCCAAACAATTCCCACAAAAATCCCTAAATAATTGATGTTGTAATTTGTATGTGTTGTAGTTGTACTTGTTGTTGTTGTAAGTCTACAGACGAAGAGCAATACTACCAACTCTCCAACTCTAAGCTCCAGTCCCCGAAAACTCTCCAACTACTATAGGTGAATACAATATGTAGGTATATGTGTGTGTATTTGATGTCTATTGATGTTTTACCAGTAAGTTGTACGCGCAACTCTCCACTCACCCCCACACCGATTTTGGAGACTTGCGCAACACATACTACTATATGATATGTATATGTATGTGTATATTATCAATACATACAATTATTAATTGGCTACCGCAATTAGCAAAATAGTTGACAAAACATATTCAAAATACAAATAGTTTTGGTGTTGTACGTATATCTCACATTAGCATAAATAATACTTTAATCGTGTGCTGTTGTTGATGTTGTTAACGTTGTTAATATATTCATGTTGTAGTTGCTTAATCTCTATGTTTATTTAGCTCTCCAAATGCATGCAACCTATTCTTTCATTCTTCATTGATTTCTATTCTCAAGGACAGGCTTTAATCGATGTTGTAGTAATTTGTTGTGTGTTTGCTTAAACTAAGTTAGTCAAAACGCAAAGAACAATATAATGAATATACGAAATTGAAACTTGAAAGCAAAAACGGTGTTTAACACAAAAAAAAAAAAAAAAATAAGAAAATAAAAAATTAAAGAAATTTAGACCCTTGTATGGTAAATTTCAGAGAAAGCGAAAAGAATAATAAACAACAAACGAATTTGTTGTTGTCTAAGTATTACAAACAAATAACGTAAATAAAATTTAGCTAATTAAATGTTTAGAACCAGAACCTAGAGTTATTAACACGGCAAATTGAATGTGCGAAAGTTTTCGAACTTCTCAAGAGCCCAAACCCAAACATTGTTACAGTTACATTTGCATCTATCTTGATGTCGAACAGAATTTAAACGCACACGTACAGTAAACCCGTTTGAAAACAGTAAATACATATGCGTACTACAATTTAACAATTAAGCACATTTCAAAATATTTACAGCATTCAAATTCAAGTTAAAATGAAAATAGCATTTAATAAAAGACATTTTAAGTGGCCTGTGTGCAATCTTTTCAAATATTTCTAATATTTTCTCTCGAGTGCTAAACTAGTCCACAACGAGCTAAAGCTAAACGTTCTCTCTTCACTCACACACAGGCCTCACTCAAAAGCAATAAACAATTTACTTAACAATTTCATTCAAAATCCATGTAATTTTCAATACAAAGTTCAATGGAGTTCATTAAATAAACAAAACAAAAAATGTTACACTCAAACTAAATTTAAAGCGATTTAATAATCCACATTGTTGTTGTGATCTGCAGTAAATGAAATAAACGTTAAACAAAATACAACTGCGTCACTTATTGTTAATTACATAATTTATTGTTTTGTTTTGTTTTTATAAAATGGAAGCACAAATGCTGTACAATGTAAAACTTACTAACTAGACATGTAATATTAATATTATTAATTTCAATTTGATATGTTGCTCGTGGTGAATGGGAGTAAAAGTACAAGACAAGTATTAGCTAAAAGTAAAACATAGACTTGGTAAGGCACCAGAGATTTTGAGACGGCAATCACAATAATTGTACAAAGATCAGGCTCATGAACGAGCCCAAGGCCATGCCGCAGCTCAGCGAGGCAGCCATGATGCTGGAAGCGAGTTCCTTCTCATGTTGTTTGACGGCTCTGCAAAGATGTTGATAATATTAATACACAGCTGCATAGAAACAAGAGCTAAGACATACTTGGGCGCCATGATGAGCAATATGTTGCAAAGATAACCGTTGGATAGGGCAAACATTATAATCAGCGCCATAAACGTATAATCATGCTTAATGAGCGTGGGCATAAATTGGTGCTCGCTGGTGTTGGACATCAACAACATGGGCACGAATATAATGCGTGCTACGGTCCACAATAATGTCGTCTGCGAGTTCCGTGGACGCTCCAGGTAGCCCGCCAGCAGTCTGCCAAAGTAGTCGCCGCAATTGAAGAATAAGTAGTTGACCACAGGTAAGTAATAAACATCTGCCAATGGGAGAGAGACAATTAAGCAAGCAATACTAATGATTTAATTATGAATTTACCAGTCCACGCCGTATGACTGCCAGAGTACTCCGATTGCATGAGCAGCGTTATCGAAGGATAAACCGACAGCGTTGTGGCAAAGAGAATGCCCAAGCAAATGGCATGTAAGTAAATTTTGCCCATCACCTCACGTAGTATTGGCTCCAGCGCCACACCCGTATCGGCTGCTGCCTCCTGGCGACTGTGCGAAGGCAGCGCACTAATCACTTTGTACTTATCACCGCCCTCCAGATAATATTTAAAGAAGGGCTGACGCGCCATTGTCAAATAGCAGACAATGCAAAAGAAGATGAGCAATGCGCCCATGATGAAGAACACAAATGCTGTAGCTGAGGGACCCGCATCAAAGGCCAGCACAAGTATAAAAGCCAGCGCAGTGATAATGCCGCCCAGCGCCTGTCCGCTGACCACAGCTGTCATATACTCCGAGGGAAAGAGACCAGCAACGCCATACAAGGCGCCCGACATGGTGGCGGCGCTAACTGCAAGTAAAATGTGAGTTAGTTAAAGTTATAAACGAGTTATTATGTGCTCTAATTACTGTTTAGTATAACCACTGTAATGAGCGTTATGAGAAAGAACTGCTCCTGCCACGTATCCGTGTTGATCTCCACAAATCCCGTCGTAATGCCAAACAGCACGAGTATGGTGATGAGTGTGACAAGCATCTTGCTGCGCAGGGAGACATGCTGGCCATAAACCGCATTGAGCAGCAGAAATGTTGTGCCAGAGATCGTAGCCGTTAAGGTCAGATCACAGCTGAAACTCTTTTGCATTGGCGTTAATTCGCCCTCATCGAAACTGCTAGCATTCAGTGTTGTATTGCGGAACTTGTATTTCCAATACTGCAAACAGAAATATTAACATAAGCCCATAGTTTTTTGCAGCCCATTTGCGGTGGGCTGGTGGGGTGTGTGGGGTGCTCTAAATCTGTGATTCAACAAACGAATTAGCGCACACAAAGAAAACTTAAAGACGATAACAACAACGACATGTCGTAAAAAAACAATGCCAAAGTACAGATAAGACTGCAACGTAATTGTTGCTTCTCTGTTGTCGATGCGGGCGCTCCTAATACTTACATCCTCTGCTGTCACAAAAAAGTTCCAAGGTGTCATCGTTCCAATGCCCAGCAAATAGAATACACAATAGGTAAGCGCGTAGCCAGCAGTTGGTGCATTACTTATTAACACCACCTCATCCTGTTCTCGTTCCCGCAGATGTGCATCAATTTCAGGCTCAATCTCGTTGTGTGCTGCAAAGGCGGGCACAAATCCATGTCCAGCTGCCACTGGCTCCGTGCCCAGCATTTGTTCGTCATTATCTTCCTCATTCAGCAGCAGTGCTCTGTCACTTGCGCAACGCTCCATTTTGTTGCATTTGTGTGTCGTTTATTGTTTATTTGTCAATGCTAATCAGCTGTTTTCTACTCCGCGGTAATTTTCTGTTCTAGTCGTTTTCAAGCACGTATCATCCACAATGTGGCAGTAAACTACTTTGCAACAATGGATTAGCCAAGACACAAGCCGTAATGTATTTGCCCTTTGGCGGCAAATTTAAATTTATGCACAATTTTTGATTTGCAGGACACTGTTGAAAAACTTGCACTACACACTTAATTGCAGGATGTCATTTGGAGAGTAAGTATTGCTTAATACGCCACTTCAGAACATATAATTCTAAAGCTTTAAATTCTTACAGGAGCTGAGCTATAAAGACTTTTATGCTAAGTCAAAATTGGATTTTACTTCCGGATGGCTTGGAGAATCAGCACAAAAGTACAAATCAGCACAAATGATACTACGAAGCAAGGACTATTAGGTGATCAAAGGATATTCGAATCATCTATATGCTTTCGAAGCTATAGCTCGTTTTCAATAGCAGGCAATTCTAATTTTTAAGCGTTTGCTCCTCTTTTATCCTTGTAATCTAAAAATTAAATGTACTTTTAAATTAAAAAAATTGCCAACAAGTTTGTTGCTTAAGTCTCTTTTGTTTACATTTTGTATGGCCAAATTTCATGGCTCTTAGCTACTGCTCTTCCGTTATCCTTCCGATGCAAAAAGGACATGCATTTTCGAGTTCCTGGGCATCCGTATCTATCGAACTGTATACCAGGATATCCAGAATTGCACAAAAAAATTTCTTGAAAAAATTTGCAGGGGGTTAGTCGCAAAAAGTGGCCCAAAAACACAAAATGTCCTTTTACTCGCAAACTACAAGGACTACAAGGATGTCCTTTGGTGTCCAAGTAGTGCTCCTTGAGACCTTTCAGAATATACCACTCAAAGGACGAAAAGTCGCTACAGAACGAGAAAAACAGTAGTATCGCCAAAACCAAAACTTTTGGGATTGCGACCTGATCCTGCCGAGATATGGCCACTTTGCTCTAGAGTATTGCCAGCTCTTGGCGGCACTTTGTGGTATGCAACACTTCTTGCAAAACTCTTTGAATGCAAAAGAGTGCTGCATACTTTTAAGATGAACAATTAGCGGAGACAACAGCCAGACCCTGTACAAAAGAATCGCATCCAACGAAAACGCCCATTGCATACCTTCAAGGGCTGCCGAGCACCGGCGATCCTCTAAAGAAAATTACCCATATCTTGGCAGGATCAGGTCGCAATCCCAAAATTTTTGGTTTGCGATACTCACAGGACGAAACTCTATCGATCTGCATCGAAAAAATATAGGGTCATCTAATTATCCATTAACTTAGAAAATTTCGGCCTCAGGGTGCGAGTAAAGTGACCAAAACCAGAAAATCCTTATTTTCTCCGCACCTGCAAGGACTATCCGGATGTCCTTGGGCCACTTGATAGTCCTTTTGATGCAGCATCGATTGGCACTAATTTGGTCCTGATCCTGGCAAGAATTCGTGAGATATAGCCTATTTTCTGTATTCGAAAAACACGTATCTTTCATGTTTGGTGATTATAAAGTTTTAATGAATACGAAACACTTGTCCAATAGCATTGGCATTCTCCAGCTGCCAACTCTTTGTCGAACTTTAAAAGACATTTTGTGTTTTGGTTGCACGTTGCTGAGATAGCAGCAGCAACAGCAGTAGCAGCAACAACAACAACTGCAATGGCATTTTATTTTGAACATAGGATATTAACACGTACATGTGTAAGAGGATGTGGAACAACTAATGTCCTTACAATGCATGAAATTTGGCCATACAAAATGTAAACAAAAGGGACTTAAGCAACAAACTTGTTGGCAATTTTTTTTAATTTAAAAGTACATTTAATTTTTAGATTACAAGGATAAAAGCAGCAAACGCTGCTACTTAAAATTAGGCATAAACTCGAAAATACTGGAATGATTGGAAAGGTCCTTGGGTCAGCTAACAGTCCCAGCTACGATGTATCAACAGATATATTGTTGTCCTGATCCTGCAAGCCATCCGGGAGTAATACACACTTTTTATTTAGGATACAACTTCTTATACTTCAGCCCCTGTAAGGATTTTCACCCTTTAAAATATATGTTCTGAAGTGGCGTATCAAGCATTACTTACCTACCCAAGGACATTACTCATGTCCTGCAACTAGCTGTTCAGTTTTTAAAAATATGTCCTCAAACGAAATTTTACCATAGCTTCGTCCATATGCTTGGACGATTGGAACATCCTTTGGTTAGCTAACAGTCCTTGCTACTATGCATCAACTGATGTGTTTTTGTTATGATCCTGCAAGTCATCCGGGAGTAATGCCCATTTTTGATTTCGCATAAAACTCCTTATAGTTCAGCTTCTGCTATGGTTTTCCTTATAAAGCAATAGTTTCCAAAGCACTTGAACGATTGGAATATCCTTGGTTCAGCTAAGAGTCCTTGCTACGATGTATCAGCTGACGTATTTTTGTCATGATCCTGTAAGGCATCCGGGAGTAAAATTATATTTTATTTTTAGCATAAGTGTTTTCAACTCATCTGCAAAATGTTTACCTTTTTTAATTATATATTCTTCAGATGCGTCCTAGGCATTACCTACCCATCAAGGCACATCACAAATGTCCAACTATAAGCCGTGTGTGTCCCGGCGTCTCGTGCCTTGACCCCACACCCAAGCTAGTACAGCTGACCGCCATATTTTGGCACTCCACGATGCAAATATATTGCTTAGTTTCCAGCGTAGTAGCTAATAAAGTCATGTTATTTGAGTGCCGCCTTGCACTCCACTTGTTCTAATTCTGCAAAAGTATAATTATATATATAATTATAGTATAATTTTGATAATTTGTCACGCACATGTTTTATAAGTTGCAAAATTCTAAGTCACATAAAACTCACCATCGTGTTTTATTCACCAAAGTGTGGCGGCCGGCACAGCGCAGTGTTGTAATGCTGGTGCTGCCAACTCATTGCAAATGGGCGCCGTATTTGAAAAACTTAAAATGATAAGAAATCTGATGATTATGACATTAAAGCTGCAGCCTGTTTACATTATTTGCTTAATTGTGTTTTATGTAATGTGAAGCGAGCGAATTATATGCAAGCGAATCGACTACAAATTGTAATTTAATTGCCGAAACAGCAAGAGCTAAAAACTACATTGCTGCATAGATGATGAATGAATGCAATTTGTATTTAATCAATAAGCACGCCCCGCAGTGTTTTAAATCAGCGCACAGTGCCGCTTTACGGCTTAGCGCCAGCCAGATCCTCTCGCGCCAGCCTCTGTAGTTAGGAAATTTTAATTGGATTTGCATTCGGAGAGGGCAAGAAGCAAATAAAACGAGGCCCAACCAGTTTATAAAGCACACATGCTCACACACACACACACACGCACACACACACACCCAGAGACAGAGGGCCTACTGACGCCTTTGGCTTGAACATAAATTTATTTTTAATTTACTTATGTATGCGCGAATTTGCAAGCTGGCCCGCGGCTGTTTGATTTGCGAATTAAACTGCATATAAAAGGCTGAGAGCAAGCAGCTCGTTAGGCGCTGCAACATTTTGTGGGACGATTGTCAAGAGCATTGCAAGCACAGCAAATTAGATTAGTTGGTAATGGAACGAAAAGCCTAAAAATAAAAGAAAGCCAGAACAGAGCAGAACAGAGAGGCGTGTCACTCATTAATTCCGACAAAAATCTTGTTGGCCGTCCGACTAATGCACAACAGCCCCAAATCAATCTTGGAGCAGCCAGCCAGCTAGTCAGCCAAGCAATCTTTGCCTTGGCCACACACTCAGACGCTTGCAACTTGACTGTGGGGCAATTTAAAAATCACATTAAATTAGTCAGCAAGAAATCACCGCAACGAAACCATCAACAAATCATCTCAAATTAAATTCATTCAAAGAGTCAAGCCAGAGACAGAAAGAGACAGAGAGTGAGAGAGGGAGAGAGAGCGTCCATTCATGCGCTGAGTAGCACTTTCCAGCGCGACTTCTTGGCAATTAATAAAAATGTAAATTCAATTAAATTTATATGACAGCGAGCTGTCAGAAAAGCTCAAATTAAAAATTACTAACAAGACCTGTTCCCTCGCTCTCTCTCACTCAAATGTTGCTGACGAAATAGCCTCGGGTTGCAGCCGCAGCAGCAGCAACAGTACACGCTTAATTAAAAATCCAACAACTGCTGACTGCAGCCACCGCGGGGCAACACACAGCAGAGCCAATTCTCCACTTCAAATTGACTGACGCACGCTGGCCACCAGGATGCACAGCAGCCTGCTTCAGTCCAACCTCCAGCCGCCGCCTCCTCCTCCTCCTTCGTCTTCGTCCGTCTGCACGTTCATTTTCAACAAAATTTTGCGCTAATGGCGGAAGCGTTGCTGCTTTGCTGTGCTTGCACCGCCTAATAATTAATAAATTATAAAAACAAAGTAACACGCACATGACGACAGTCAAAAGAGAGGGAGAGAGAGAGAACTCTGAGTGCCGAGCTACAAATTAGCCAACAGTCGAAAGGATAATCAAATGCTGATTTATGGCAATTTCAGGCTAAACTCAACTTCATCACTTCCGCTGGCCGCTGGCAGCAACGCCAGCTGTGTGAGGTCCTGGCGCTCACAAACGACCCTCATCTGCTCTATGTGTGTGTGTGTGTGTGTAAAAATTAGTAGCTAATTTGCGCTGTCATCATTATAGTGTGTTGTGCAAACATTTGTTTGACTTGAAGACGAGTCTTCTTACACACACACACACACACACACAGACAGACACATTGGGGCGGCACATCTTGTTGCCTTATAAATGAGAATGACGGCGCTTTGGTCAGCAAACTGTGCTCATTACAAGCTACCGCTGGGCGGCTCCGCTCCCACTCGCAACTGTAGGTGGCCCATTTAATGTGTATGTGTCTGTGTGTGTGTGTGTGTGGGCTTGTTATTAGTTTGAAGCTTTTGTTGGCACCCTAGCGTCTTGCTATTAACACTAATCATGCAACTAATAAGTTCAGCTTAAGGCTAAGTTCATTATAAACAATTGATTCAAAATATGCATATAAAGAAAATTTAATTTCATTGCTTAGCTGCAGTTATAGACAAACTGTAACTGTTATATGCTGCGCGAGTCTTTTATTGAGTTTAAATATACAAAAGTCAACACAGCATGTGTTTTTTTATTAATTAAAGTTTATGGCAACTACACGCACACGCTCAACTGCCAAAGCAGCGCCGCTAGCTTCGGTATAAACAAGCAGCTAATGATCTATTGAACATACAATTAATATATTAATGTGAACACGCAGACGGTCAGACGGACAGACAGACGGACGTACAGACATGCATATTTAAGTTGTTGCAGCCCACGCTTAAAAATTCAAAAACGTAACGCGCATCGACGAATGTCGAAGGCAAAAGCGAAACCAAATAACCGTCTTTCATCTAATGAGGCAGCAACACAATAAAGGAGGCGTGGCACACATATTTAACGCACAAATTTCAAATTATGCAGATTAACAAATAATGTGGGTAACAGACATATATATACAAATGATAATCACATATAGAAAACACGAAAGACTGAGGCAACGAACTTGTTTGCCTAACAACTTTATTGCTAAAAAAAAAAAAAAAACAATCCATTTGCCATAAATTAATTCATAATTTGCACAGACCTTTTAAATGCAGGCTAATCAAATTAATTAAAAAGTAGCCGCCAATGTGCCGCTTTAAAAACAATAAATGATTAATGAGCATCAACGAAGGTTAACAATAGCGCAGCATTTAATTATTAACTTTTTGCACAAAAGTACAGCTTAGCTAATTGATCAAGGCATATTAGCTAAACTATATATTAGCCGTTTTTTGATTTCCGCTTGCCTGCCAGACCGACAGACAAGTCAAGTTCAATGACAGACCCCAAACGCAGCCACTAATCAAGTGTCTGACCCCTGAACGTAACAAAAAAAGTGAATTCCATATCGCAAATTGCAGCCGCACTTTGGCTAATGCGAGAAATGAAAGATTTTAATCATATTAGAGCGCAATTTTGTTTTGCAAACACGTACGTTGCGCTCAAATTTAAGCCCTGCAAATTGCTTGGGCTACAAATTGGAAATAAATTTGTGCAAAGGCCAGTGGCCAACGAAAATAAAAGAAACGTTGCGTTTGAAATAACAAAACAATACAAAAAAATCAATTTCAATTCTTTTACGACATATTTTTAACATATCAATTGCACAGCTCGGAGCAACAGCAGCAGGAACAAGAACAACACCTGCCAAAGGCAATGAAATCAAATTAAGTGGCAGCTGTAAAATTACATAAATTTTTATTGTGCCCACGCCCACGCCCACATGCGCCCACAAGCTAGCATGCAATAGTTTGGCTGCGTGCTAATCAAATTTATAAAAAACACAAAGCTTTGACAACTACAACAACAATAAATAAATATAAAGTGCAACAGCAACAGCAAGAGCAACAAAACTTATTCAATTACCCACTTTGGGTCTCATATGCATTCAAATTAAATTATGTATGGCTGCAACAACAACAACAACAATGGCGATAAATAAACTGCAACAACAGCAACAACAACAATTGGCCATGGCAATTACAGCAATAAAGCCGCCAAACACGAATCGCGTGCAAAAACAATTTAAAAAACAATCAGCTTTGCCAGGCTGGCGACCATCAATGGCAATATAAAATACCAGAGACCCAGACCTCTAGCATGAAGCAGGCGCTGTCTACTCCCACACACATACACTCGCACAATCTGCAAGCGTGACTGCAGGTGAAAGAGTGACAGAGAGAGAGAGAGAGAGAGAGAGAGAGAGAGACTTGAGCAGTCGACCACTTTACACTTACCCCAAATGGTAAAAGTTTAAGTAAACAAAAGTTGAGTGGCGGCGCTCGTTGCAAATTGCGCTATAACTTAATGTGGTAAAGGGTATAGGCGAATTATGGAGATATATATATATATATATATATACTGTATATAATATATAGTATAGCAGCAAAGTCTTCATATGCAATTTTGTAATTATGAAATTGCTTAAATTGCAAGAGAAATAAGAATTGAGCAATAAAATATTTCAATTAAGAATTCAACTATAAAATATTTCAATTAAATTAAATATATTATTATTAGTATATCTCTGTTTGCAATAATATGTATGCGAAGCTTAAGTTTAAAAAATTATTATTATTTTTGTTTTTTTAATTCCCATTTTAGTTGCAAACATAAAGCGCATGCGGCAAGTCGAGCAAGTTGTCAAAGTTAATGCTTTCAATATTCGTTTCATTTTGATTTCATGTAAATTGCCTGTCGACGACACAACACCAACAGCAACAGCAACACCAACATTAACGACAGCAACAACAACAACTGAGAGCAACACTAGCGGCGATTGCTGATTGGCTGGCAAAGTGGCAGCAAAGAGGGCGGCGCTTGCTAACAAACAAAGAGCGTCAGAGCGTGTGAGAGAGACGAACGAACAGTAAGTGAGTAAATAGCATGCACATGAGCGTAGGTGCAATTAATGGAGGGGGTTGCAGTTGGCACACACTACCTACTTAAATATAAATTAAACAATTTCTTTTCAAATGACGCCCATGGCAGTGCACAGTGTGGCAAAAGCTTGGCCGGCAGCTGTTTAGCCAAAGTTGATATACAACTTAAATTAAATAAAGCTACTTCTTAGCTATTGCTGATTAGAGAAAGAGACAGGTAGAGAGAGCGCGAGCGAGACTGCAGCCGACGGCTAAGAAAAAACTAGTTAGCTTTCCAATTAGGAATTTGCAGTTTGTCTGCACTTTGACGGGCAATGCTTAATAATATTAATTTAAAATATGCATTGCTAAATGACTGCCAATGGATGCTGCAGAATATCATGATAACTAACCATGGCCATAGCCATACACATCGCTTGGTGCTGACACCTGTAAGAGGCTGCAGCCAAGACAAGCCAAGAGGCGACTCGTTTTGGTGCGTCGATGACTATTTTTGGCATTGGCATTGCAGTTGGCATCGCCTTTGTGCCTTTGGATTCTTGGTCTGCATGCCAATCACGCATCAATTGCCACTGGCCAGTGGCTAATTTTGGTTGCAGTCCAGCCTGTCAACGTTGATGAGTTGATTTTGTCGCTGACAGGCCACAGCGGGCTGGCCTTATTGGAAGGCACTAACTATGCAGCCACCCCCTCATCCCCACCATGTCTTGTTGGCTGTTGCACCCACCAATGCGTTTGCCCTCTGACTAATGCAGCTTGGGTAGGGGCAACATTCGTTTATCTATGCTACGCTTATTGGAACTCTCTTTACTTTTTACGACTGCAACACATACATGCATGTGTGTGTGTGTGTGTGTGTGTCTGTCTGTTTGTGTAACGTATTAGGCGATATCGTAAACTCAAAGCTGTGATAAAACCATTAACAATTTATTAGCGTGTTCCGAACTTGTCTATTTGTCTTTGTGATTTGTTGTTGCGCTTTGAGTTTTTTTTTTGGAGCACTGGGGATCACGTGAGTCATGTACGCTTCTTGTTGGGTGGCACATGAGTCAGTTTTTCTTTAGTTACTTAGATTGCAGGCATATAAAAGCGGAAGAGATCGATTGTGCGTTCTTAATCTAAAGCGCTAAAGTTTATTAGTTTTTATTGTATTAAAGCAATATTTATGAGCGTTAAATTTGCTGATTCATTTTGAGTACAAAACTAACAACATGCTCAATATATTTTTTAAGTTAATTAGTTAACGTGTTTCCAGCAACAATTACTAATGGATTCTAATAAAATCTAAAAGCATTGAAGTTTAATAATTTGTATATATTTGCAAATTCAGTTTGTCCTTCAATTATTATTAATCTTAGTATAGTGATCATAAGTAGTATATAACAAATAAAAGTTAAAATCTGTAAGTTTGTTTTACGTTTTTTGTAACTTTTAAGCAGCAACAAATCAGACAAAGTCTAAATTCTTCTAAATCAATGCTTAGTAGCTTAAAAGTTTTAATATATTTTCATATTTTTGAAACAATCAATGCGTTTTTCATTTGTTATTAATAAAACTTTTGTTGTCACAGAACATAACAAATAAAAGTTAGAGTCTAAAAGTTTTCTTTACGTGCTTTTTCAACTTTAAATGAGCAACAATTACTAATGAATTTAAGTTAAGTCTTTGATTCTAGTCAAGCTGGAAATCAAAGACTGGAAGCTATAAGCTTAGCTTCAAAATAAGTTCAATGTGGAAGCGATTAGGCTGTTTCTCTACTCAATTATATTATATGTATTAATAATAATATTGTTTTCATTATTTATACTGTAAGTATTAATAATAATACTGTTTTCAGTTTATGCTGTTTCAATTCATTAGCCGACTTTTGTTGCCCTAGGACATAACAAATAAAAGTTAGAATCTGAAAGTTTCCTTAATGTTCTTTTCCAACATTTAAGCAGTAAAAATTACTAATAGATTGAAGCAGAGTCTTAAGTCTGTGATTTAGGATAAATCGATAAGCAAGCAAACAAAGCCTAAAGTTGTAAACTTAATTTTAAACTAAGTCCAATGTAGTAGCGTTTAGTATGTGCCACACTTATTATTAATAAATATAAATGTTCGTCAGCTGACTTTTGTTGCCCTAGGACATAACAAATATATATATAAAGCTGATAAGCAAACTGATAGAATTCCTTTGCACAACAACAATTACAACTGATGCTGTTTACCGTTAGTTGTAGTCTTTGTTTAGTAACAAATATTACGAAAAGTTTCGTTTTTTGGGTGCGATCGTCTTATCAGTCAGCAATTCAATTAAGCGAACAATCAATTATGATTTGTCACGCGATCAGTTGCAGCACCACCCACCCACACCCACCACACACCACTCGGAGCGACGCTTATCAATTGTTGTGTGGTGTGCGCAACTTTTTGTTTAATGTTTGACATTTCTTAATTATCAATACTATGTTTTCGCTACCTTTTGAAGATTGAAACATGTGTTTGGGGCCTGAAGCAGCAAGCAAACGGAAATGAAATTAATTGGAAACTGTAGTGCCCAAAAAACAAAAAACACACACACACACACACATGTATTGAAATTTAGTAGGCTGAGCTGCACTAGCATTAAGCTTAAACATTAAATATACTAGTATAAATAGCTAAAGTTAGCACAGCTGATAGAACTTAGAAATTTCTAATAATTGTTGGCATAATTTTTGTTGTTATAAACTAAAAGTTTTCGAAGATGTTTCGCTCGTATGTGCGTGAGGCAATTAGAACGAGTCGCTGCTTTGCGCGCGCGTATTCGAAGGATGTGCGCTTTGGTTCGGAGGCGCGTGCCAGGATGATAAGAGGCGTGGATGTGCTGGCGGATGCAGTGGCGGTGACAATGGGACCCAAGGGCAGAAATGTTATACTGGAGCGCGTGTGGACGTCGCCCAAGATTACCAAGGATGGTGTCACAGTAGCGCATGCAATTGCGCTGAAGGATCAGCATATGCAGCTGGGCGCTAAGCTGGTGCAGGATGTGGCTGAGAATACGAATCAAGCTGCTGGCGATGGCACCACAACGGCCACAGTGCTGGCGCGTGCTATAATCAAGGAAGGATTCACGCGCATTACAGGCGGCGCTAATCCCAACGAGGTGCGTCGTGGCGTGCTGCTGGCTGTGGAGCAGGTGAAGCAGTCGCTGCAGCTCATGTCCAGTCCGGTGCATACACGCGCTGAGATCGAACAAGTGGCTACAATTTCAGCGAATGGCGATGCCGCCATTGGCGCTTTAATAGGCGAAGCCACCGAGCGCGTTGGCCACAAGGGCACCATAACTGTAAAGCCTGGCAAGCGGCTCAAAGATGAGCTGGAAGTGCTGCAGGGTCTCAAGTTCGACAAGGGCTACATTTCGCCTTTTTTTGTTAACACACCCAAGGGCGGCAAAGTGGAGTTCAGCAGCGCCTTTGTGCTCATCACACACAAGAAGATCAAGTCGCTGAAGCAAATACTGCGCCCACTGGAGCAGGCGCTGTCACAACGTCGCCCGCTGCTCATCATTGCCGACGACATTGATGGTGAAGCTCTCAATGCGCTGGTGCTGAATCGTCTGAAGCTTGGACTGCAAGTTTGTGCCGTCAAAGCGCCGGCGTTTGGTGAGCTGCGCAAGCAGCTGCTGGGCGACATTGCGGCCGCCACAGGCGCCACTGTCTTTGGCGATGATCACAACTACTGCAAGATTGAAACCGCCAAGCTGGAGCACTTTGGTCAAGTGGGCGAGGCAGTCATAAGCAAGGACAGCACGCTCTTGTTGCAAGGACAAGCCAAGCCAGCGGCGCTGCAGCAACGCATCAAAGAACTGCAGGATGAGCTGGCGGATCCGGCCACCAAGTCGGAGCAAGCGCAGCGACTGCGTGAGCGTCTCAGCGCTCTGACCAAGGGCGTCGCTGTGCTGCACATTGGCGGCACCAGCGAAGTGGAGGTGGGTGAAAAGCGCGATCGCGTCAATGATGCGCTGTGTGCCACACGCGCTGCCATTGAGGAGGGCATTGTGCCTGGTGGCGGCACCGCCTTGCTGCGCTGCATACCCGCGCTGCAGCAGCTCGAGGCGGACAATGCGGATGTGGCTCAAGGCATTTCCATTGTCTGCCACGCCCTGCGCATGCCCTGCCTTACAATTGCCGCCAATGCAGGCGTAGATGGCGCCAGTGTGGTGGCCAAAGTGCTGCAGGGAAGCGACGACTTTGGCTACGATGCGCTGCGGGATGAGTACGCCAAGCTGCTGCAGCGTGGGATTATCGATCCCACCAAGGTGGTGCGCACGGCTATACAAGATGCAGCGGGTGTAGCTTCGCTGCTGAGCACCACTGAGGTGGTCATCACAGATGTGCGCAGCGGCGCAGATCCGCTGATGGGCGGCATGGGTGGCGGCGATGAAAGCGCCTTAAAGGAAGCGCTGGGTGGCATGGATTTGGCAGAGCTTGCAGCGCTGGGCATGAGCATGGATGGCGGCATGGATGGACTAGATGGACTAGCTGGACTAGGCGGCATGGGCGGCATGGGCGGCATGGGCGGCATGGGAGGTGGTGCTCCTAGCTTGAGAGCCTGTGAGGAAATGAATGCAGCTGTTAAAGCCATTCCCGGCATGGAAAATGTCGAAGTGCATGACATCGATAGCAGCGCCTTATAAATTGATTTGATTTTAAACATTTGTATGTGTGTGTGTGTAAAGTAAAAATTGTTAAGTTGAACTCGCCTTTGGTTGTCTCTGACCCACTGAACCTGCCGTTTGTATTGCTATCAATAATTAAGTGCCGCTGCCACCTTCGCGGACAGCAAGGACAACTGTACATGTTGCTGCTGCTGCTGCTGCTGCCTGCCACTTGCCACATTAATATGCAACGGCTGCTGCATAAATTTTCACACAAAATAAAAATCAACAACAGCGCAAAGAATTCAAAGCGCCGTAGCAACAAAATAAACGAAGAGTGGATGCTTTTGCTCTGCTGCTGATAAAGTAAATTTCAAGTATTTTAGCCAACTGTGCAATCAAAGTAATAAATAATCAATCATAACGTAGAAAGCAATATATGTGAAGGCAGAAAATTGAATTTAAATTGCATATTGCACTTGCTGGAAATTAATTGTTAAAACAAAGAACAAGTAACTTATATTTATATTTGTTGCAACTTATTTACTTACGGCCACACTGCTAAGCATTGCAACATTTTTTGGCTTAACTACTTTTGCCAACTATTGGATGTGTGTACCTTTGGTTAGAGTAGCGCCTGCCTAGCAGACAAACGGCGTCTGTTGTCGCCTTGCAATGCAAAAATCTTGTATAAACTTTGGCAAGTTGGTCAGCAGCAAAAGCACAAAAAACACAGTGAAGACCCAGAAAACAAGACAACATGTGCAAATGCGCATGCGTAATTATTGAAACAAGTTAATTACCGCGAAGGTGCGCAACGCGACTTGGACGAGTCGCAGTCGAGACTTTTGTGCGGGCGATGTGGCTACAGCTTTGGGGCTTTAATATATGCATGGGACTGCTGGACAGAGGGCAGCAGCAGCGCATACCACAGTCCGCTTGTGGCCAGCAGCAGCCTTATATGGTGCATGTTGCAAGTCCTGCAGCTGCAGCGTGATCAAAGTGTGAAATGACTTGTTGCTGTCCGCTCGCTGCTCGAGAGATGCTCGCATACAAATTGCTTGATGCCTGGGCAAGGAATTTTTAGTTTTTATTTGCGTTTGTTACTGTCTATTGGCCATGGCTTAATTAAGTTGTTGCCACAGCCATAAGCGTTGCGTTCTAATTGCATTATGGCTAAGCTCAGCGCAATTAGGCGACTCGTTGTCTAGTCTATATAGTCGAGCCGTATCATTAGCTGCATCGCTTTAACTAAACAAGCGCGTGCGCTTATCAATTTTGGGTTAAACGCTAATCGCACGTCAATCATAAACAATTAAATTCAATTTGTTTGCTCAACGCTAGAAATAAATAAATAAATGCGATGACCTCAATATCAGAGACAAGTGGAGGGTGCAGCGACAAGCCGACTAGGCGATACGCTTGTGAAGAGAGAATTATATAAATAAGTGACTGGATATAGAACATAAATTTGCACAAGCTTAACATTAAGTTTCCATAAGCTGCTAATAATTCATTGTAAGGGTGAAGTATCTATTGCAACCAACTACAAAATACGCTTTGGCAAGAGTGAAGAGAGAATATATACAAAAATTATATAAAGAAGTGACTGCTAAGTGAAGTGACTGAATGTAGGATATAAATTAACACAAGCTTAAGCTACTAACTAAGCATTTTATATAGTTTAGAGATAAAGTATCGAGTGCAAGCAACTGCCAAATACACTTTGACAAGCGCGAAAAGAGAATTTGTTAAAAAAATAAATCAGCAAATGATTATTTTCCATTAATATAGTAGAACGCAAATTTCCACAAGTCCAACATTTGAGTTTCCACAAGCTTCTAGTTAAACATTGTACATAATTTAAAGATTGAGTATTGAATGTAACCGACTACCAAATACACTTTGATAAATGCAATAAAGAAGTGACTAAAATTCCACAAGCTTAACATTTAGCTTATATTGAAAGCTTAAAGATAGAGTGTCAAATGCAATCGACTATCAAATACACTTTGACATGAGCAATGAAAGAATTTAGGTATTCAAAAAATATGTCCATGAATAAAGTAAAACTTAAATTTTCACAAGCTTAACATTGAGTTTACATTATGCAAAAGTTTATCAAATGAAGTTGGCTAAGTCTCTATTGGATTAACCAATGTACGCGATTTAAATGTTCAGCAAAATATAATTCAGTTAATTGTGCTACTAAAAAATTCCATAAAGCCTAATAAAGTTTTTTTGTAGACTCTAATAATAATTTAAGTAGCCAACAACCCCTGAGGTGAGAGAGCAACAAAGAGTTAAGCACGCGTCGCTTCTACTTAGTTAGCAATCAGTGCCCTTAGGCTTAACAATTAGCTAATAGACATGCAGGCGAGTGGCGAGTTGGAGGGGGGTAGCTAGCTAATTATGTAGTCTAACAATTAATAAACTCAAATCGCCACAGTAGTTCCATATTATTTGCATTCTTAATTTGCTGCCTAATTCAATATTCATCTTTTTTCTTTTTTTATTTCATTTATCTCACGCTGTGTCAACGTTGATTTATATGCATAACGCTTGATTAATTGAAGCCGACGGCTAACCGCTGACTAGAGAGAAAGTCTGCAGCGTGGAGAGAGAGTGTAACTTCTAGCGGGGTTGGGGGCTGTGGCCATTAGGGCTCGTTAAAGACGACGGTATCCTACATTAGGCACGCTTGATTTTTACGCTTGAGCCGCGCATAATTTAATAACCAAGCCGAGCCAAGCAGCTCGCCAAGCTGCAATGAGCGTCAGTCTCTTTGGTAGTTTTAAAGACAAATGGGTTTATTATAAGTATGATGGCTTGAAAATTTATGCGCGCTATTAAATTGTTTATTAAACGACCGCACCAAGACCAAATGGCGAAAATAAATCGCTTTTCACTTTGAAAATTAATTCAATGCAACGCTGTACTGCTCTCGCTCTCGCTCTCTCTCATGCGCTCTCGCTCTTGCGCGCTTTTTGGCAAAAGCAGCTACTGATGAACTCATTTGTCAACGTCACTTTGCCCAGTTAGCATTACTTTGATGCGCGAGCCCCCTAGCCCGCCCACTTGTGGCCCAGCTCTTTAATTATCAATATGTGAAGCCAAAGCAGCTTCTGCATAATTGCATATTGCCCAGTGGGCCGCCCGCCCCCTCCCCCTGGATGCAGTTACAGTGGCAACTGCCTAAGTGTTAAGAGCTGCACTCATTTAAGCAGAGACTCAAAGAGTTTGTATGCGCATATAATAAAACTTGAGCTTACCAGATTTAGTCCACAACATCAAGAGTTAAATATCAAAAAATTCAGGCAATCTCTCCATTCGATATTTGGCCTCAGCAGCTTGCAAATCTGGTGCTGAAATATTGTTGAAAATATATTGTTGAAAAGGTATTGTTGAAAATTCATTGTTGAAAAATCTAATTAATAAAAATAAAATTTGAATGCATATTGTTGAAATATCATTGTTGAAAAGTTGTTGAGAAAAACATTGTTGAAAAATCTAATTGATATAAATATAAATTTGAGTGCGTAATGTATTATCACAGCTTAATTCTCTAACTCTTATTGTTGAAAAAACATTGTTGAAATTTTAATTAATATAAAACTGAGCATATAAATATATTTCTGATTAATTGTTTGCCTGAATTCTTTAAACAACATTTGCTAAAACTGCAGCGTTGCTGATTAAACAAATTCTGCTAACTAATTTTTCAATTTAAGCGAAGACAATTTATATTTTTATCATAGTAATAAATCATTGCACTGACGATTGCTGCACAGCAAATCAACAGCAATTATTATACGAAATAGTAGCTTGTAACTTAATAGAAAAATGCGTTGACAATTGCCGACAATTCAATTTTTAATGCTGCGTTTTAATGGAATTTTTACTGTACTTTAGTGACTATGTGTGTGTGTGCAAATGTAAACGGAAGCCGAGCTTAGTGCGAAATTTAATTTGCAATGCTGGAAGGAGGCTTCACTCTCTCGGACTTCAGACTTCAGTTTGACGTGTATAAAATTTACATTCATTAGCTCGTTATCAATCTTAATGCGCTTCGTCGTCAAGTGGCCAGTGGCAGTGGCAGTGGCAGAGAGTCATGAGTGGCTACTGCACGTTGCACAGTTGCAGTTGCAACAAGTCTTTGTGCCACATGCGGCCGCGGCTATAAAATTTGCAACTAATTACAAAAAGTAATTAATAGTGAGCTCGGCGCCGCCGCCGCTTGGACGCCAGCTCAGCTTCAAGTAGCTCCAAGTCGCTTCTCTAAGCGTTTCGCAATGGCGGCGTGAAATCAATAAATTAATTGACTTCCAAGTACTTACTTTGGAGGCCAACGGCCATTTGTTGGCCATAAATTCAGCTAGCGGTGACATCAGTAGCAGCAGCAGCAGCAGCAGCCAGCAGCTTGACCAAACGGAAGTCGGCTCCAAGTCGCTCCCCTCTCCACTGCAGCATCATTTACAAGTCAATAAAATCAATTTGTTGCGCTAAAGAACAAACAAATTGGTCGGCATGCAACGAACTCGGCAACAGTCGAAAGGATAACACATGCCGCAGACCAATTATAATTCTAACGATAGTTAGAGTCGGCAACAGCGCCAGGAGCAGCAAAAGGTGCGCCGCGAGCCGACCTTTAATTAATCAATTATAAAACAAACGCATGCGTTGGCAGCAAACGAAAAGAAAATGAGCAGCAAACGTTGGCGAGGGTCAAGCTGCAGTCGAGGGATAAGCAAAAGGTAAAGGATGTTGATATATAAATAAATATAAAACTAAAATGAATTGTGCTGCGAGCAGCTGTAGCGACAAACTAATTATATATTAATAAACAAAAAGAGTAGCAGTCAGTCGAGGTTTTAAAATTTGAAATGCCAGCAGTTTAGTTATAGTTGAAATATTTAAATTTAAATAAACGACTTTCAATTATGCGTATTGTAGAACTTAAGTTTATAAATTGAAGTCAATTTGCCATATACATAAATAATATATAAAATATAAATCAATGTTGTTGTATTGTTGATAATTGTTGTTGAAAGTTTTTGAATATTCTAAGTTCGAAAATCAGCAAATTATAGTTGAAATATTTAAATTTAAATAAACGATTTTCAATTATGCGTATTGTAGAACTTAAGTTTATAAATTAAAGTCAATTTGCCATATAAATAATATATATAAAATGTTATTGATTGCAATATTGTTGATTTTACTAAAATTTAAGTATTTGCTCAGTTCGAAAATCAGCAAAGTTTGTTGTAGCACTTTGAGTTTCTTTCGCTGCATGCACAACATGCTGCTAACAAATTTACAGTTAATTAAAGCTATAGCTAACTGCACTCATTTGTTTAAATTTTCTCAGGCTGTAACACCTGCTGCTGCTCCTGCTAGTGATCATACTTAAGACAATTGCGCAAGCGGAAACGCCGCAACGTTTGTCAAAATCTCTAATTGAACTGACCCACTTTAAGGCTATACAACTAGCCACGCCCACTTACCACTATCCCTTACCACTACTAAGTACAAACTACGTACGAAACCTATTTACGTTTCGCAGGCAACAAACGCAACTGTAAACGATACCAAATTATATTTAATTACGTGCGATTAGTTAGGGTTACTGGAGTCGCGCGATCAAATGTTAGCGATAAGGCCAAGCCCCCCACCCCCCAATCACACCAACAGCACCAGCTCTAGCTGTAGCTGTAGCTGTCATTTGGCCCATAAATAGTGCCCAAGTCGAGCCAACCAACCAAAGAGCAAATGCGCACATTAATTCAATTACAAATGGCTGCGGTTTTGTGTGCCTCAAAATGGGGCAAGAGGCGTGTGACATAATCAGCTGGGAGTAAGCGCTACCAGGTAGTGAGTGCTGCTAGCTGAAAGTTTGTTGGCCAATTTCCTGGCCTGTGGTTTCGGGGCGCACACAATTTGGTAATTTGATACGACGATTTGTCTTGCTTTCATTACGGCGCGACATTTTTCCAAGCGGGGCGACAACTGCATTTTCACTCAATTTTCTTTTGCTGGCTACGGCGCGGGGGTGTAGCTGGTTGGCCAACGAAATTGACTTAAGCGGAAGCGCGTTATTAACTGCTTTATGCAAGCCGCAAACGCTTAGATGTTCAGCCAATGATAAGCGCCGCACAAACAGCTCGATGGGGGCGGGGGCGGGCAGACGGCTGTGTGTTCAACAATTAAAATGAAAGCGCGGTAATTTCATTTGTACGTAAATCTAATTGTAAAAAACATGCAACAATAATACGGCTTTGTATATAAATAAAAAACAAAAATAATGCTTTGGTAATTAGTGCGTGTTTGGCCGTGGGCTTTAATTATTACTCCCCACTCTTTGCTGCATAATTTTGGCTTCTCTCTCACTCTATCGCTTGGCTTTCATTTTGTGTCTTTTTGTTATTGCAAATTAATGTTTCGTTTTTTGCGTAATTTTAGTTTAATGCGCTTCAATTAAAATAATTATTTCTTATCGCTGATGCGCTTTGTTTTCAACAAATTAAATATAATTTTTAATCCATTGACCAATGACTGTTTTGCACGTTTGTTTCGTATATATTCATAATTCATAATAGTAGTCGAGGCCAGCTGATTTCATATTCAAATTATATTTCTTAATCGCATGATTAGGATTCGACTAGTCAGAAATATCTCAAGTTGCAGTAGCATAAATCCATCCATAGATCTATCTTGTCTTAACTATAGAAAACTTTATTTAATGCGTTCAATTAAACTTTATTTAGATTGTTTGATAATTTTCTATTAAAGATCATAGAAATCTTCTTCAATCTTTATTATGTTTTGGCAATTAGCATTTAATTCACTTTGAATTTCTAGATCGACTGTTTATATTAGCTTTAACAAATGGCAAGAAATATCTGAAGATGTAGTAGGATGAATCTATCTATCTAGCTATCTATCAATATATCAATAAGTCTATATATTTATGATTATATTATCTAAGTTTTAACTATTGAACACTTTATTTTATGCACTAAATTAAAATATATTCATATTTATTGATCACTTCATTTTAATTATTGAAATCTTCTTCAATCTTTACTATGATTTGGCAATTAGCATTTAATTCACTTTGAATTTACAGATCGGCTGCTTAATTCAACTATAACAAATGGCAAGAAGTATCGCAAGATGCAATGAGATGAATCTATCTGCCTATCTAACAGTCTATCCATCTATCCATTATCTATTTATTTATTTACACGTGTATGTATCCATCCTTCTATCTATCCATTTATCTATTTATCAATCTTGCCTAAGCCTTAACGTCCTTTAAATTATATTCATACTTGATTGGGTAGTTCATTTTAATTATTGCAAACTATCTCAATTTTTACTATGATTCGGCAGTTGCCATTTAATTTATTTTAAATTTCCATATCGTTTGCTTAGTTTCACTTTAGCAAATGTAAAGAAGTAGCTCAAAATGCAGCAGGATGAATCTGTCTGTTGCTGCTTTTCAGCCTTAACTTATCCATCATATTATATTCCATAATCATTAATCAACTAATGGTTAAAGGATTTAAATATGCTCAGCATAGTAAAAAGTAGCAATTTGCTATTTAATTCATATAGAATTTAATTGTATTAACATAAACTTTAATGAAATACAAATTTAGTGTTTTGTGTTTACTTTAGTTGCATTAAGATAAGTTGCAGTTGCAGTTGCAGTTGCAGCTGTACAAAGATAAGCCAGACAGACAGTAGAGATCTGTAGGCTGCTGCCGCTGCTTTGGCTGCAATTTGTTTAGAGCAGCCCCCGCTCTTCTCCTCTCCCCAAATTCAACACTCTGGAGTGTCTGCTGCGCCGCAGCGTCTCACAATTTAAACAGGCACTTAATGCGATCTGTTGGCCATGGCCAAGAAGTCTCAAGGCGAGGGTATAAAGAAAGCCAGAAAGAAAGAAAGAAAAAATAAAAACAAACGCGCAGCAGAAATAAAATTATTTAATTGCGCAATTAAGTGCACATTTGTAACGTTTTGCGCGACATCTGTCCGCGCACAAAGAGCAAGCGAGAGAGGCAGAGAGAGAGCGAAAGAGATGGCGCGAGCGAGTGAGACTGACCGGAAATTCAATTGTTGAGATAATAATTACATTAGGACGTGCGCGCATGCGCAAACATTCAGTCGGGGCATACTATAATGCCATATATACGATACATATGGACTGCAATATATTCCGGGCTGGACTCTGGGACTCGCTCTCGCTGTGTCTGGGTTAGCTTGTCTACTCCAAAATAAGCGCGCACACCTTGCACGACGAGCTGATTGACACGGCCACATGGGTACGCTACTCTATCTATACCCATCTCGCTCTCTTTGGCTCATTGAACCCGCACAAACCTGCAGCCTGCAGCCCTGGACTTGACCATTTGGTCATTGCGTCGCTTCTTTTGTTTGCATTTCGCCTTTAAATGAAGCGTGAAATTGGCTCAAAGTGCAGTCGCATTGTTTACTTCTCTTGTTATGGTCCGCGCCCCAGACAAATGTCCCATTATACTATTAACTCTATATGTGATCATATAATGGCAACACCAAACTATTTGTATGCAATTGCCATTAACACTTTATTTATATTGTCTGCCTTAAACAAATTGCTGCCTGCCCCCCGCCCCTCTCTAGCTTTGGTTGCAATTGAGCTGTTGCTGCTTTTTTAATAAAGTAGTTAGCAGCTCATGATAGGCACAAAAAAGGATCTAGAGTTTAATTAGCAATGAGCAGTTGCATGGCAGTCAAGTTATTTTCAAATTAAAGTACAGTAGGCGCTAAATAATTCGATTGCTAAGTTATTGCAAAACTTTTTCGTTGCAAATATTTGTATAATTTGTATAAATTTCAGCATGTAAACAATGTGTAAATGGCCCAATTACATAACCAAGTGCACAGAGAGTATGAGCAAACAATTTGAATAAAGATACAATTGTCTATCTGGCCATATTGCTGATTAGTTTACTATTACTCTATTAACTACTAACTCACTAAAATGTTTGATTAATTTAAAGTTGCTCAGAGCTCTATTTAAGTTAAATATATTTTTAACTTAATTTATTTGATAAATATATATATATTTCAGACCTTTTTTTTACTAATAAAACTTTATATTACATTACATATATTCCAAAGCTTAATACTATATATATTGCTGATATTTATGCTATATTTTTATTTTTAAGCTTTGTTAACTAATTAAAGTTTGTATTTAATTTTAAAACGTTGGCTCAGAACTCTATTTTAAGCTTTAAAATATGCTTCAGCTTAATACTATTTTTTTCTTCCGACGTTTTCAATGCCTATTAATTATTATAATTAATTTCATTAGCTGTTTATTCCATGCTTTGACTATTTTAAACATATTTTAGAAAGGCTGTATCAATTAAATTTAAAAGCTCACGATTTTGAGCTAACATTATAAGCTGGGCTTAAATGCTGAGCATATGTTTATCAACATTTTTTATATATTAAGACTGTTGAATCATCCAAGAAGCTGCGCATAAGTTTGCACAAATTTACAGCAGCCATTTACACTTTGTATTTGAAATATGCAGCTTAGTTCTAGCACTAACTCCAGCTCACTCCTCTCCACTTTAGCCTCACTCCAAAGCAAGACGCAATTAAGCGTCTTCACACTCCAAAGGCGAACAATAAAACCAACAAAGTCATTACGAGCAGTCAAGAACTGCAACTGCGTGTGTGTGTGTGTGTGAAATGCGAGTTGATATGCCTAAATTATTTAATTTATGAGCCGCAACAACAGGCAGCAAAAAAAAAACGCATCTATGGCAACAAAAATGCGAAAAGTAAACAAAAGACAGCAAAATAAATTTCCATTTTGCTAATCAAATTTATTGCACTTTGTGCTGAGGCTTATTCAATTACCAACACACGCACACACACACACATACGCAAGCGATATGCAGAGCGAGTGCAAAGTGAGCGAGAGCGCAAGAGAGCGTAAGAGCGCGAGCTTTTGACGAGACTAGCCGCCATTATTTGCACGCTTATAGGCTACGCTAGCTAAAGCCACTCCCACTCCCACACACACACACATACGCTGACTGCGACTGAGGCGGAGCGCCAAGTGTGCGCTCACCTGCCAACAGCAGCAGCGCAAGCAGCGACAGCAGCAGCACCTGCGTAAGATCAATCGATCGTATGAACATACGAGCTTAAGCTCTCGATCGTATCGCGCCCTCTCGTTTTAGCGCAAGCGAACTGCCTACACATAAATGTAACCGGTTATATACATGCTGTTTGTTTGCGCTTGTGTGTGTGTGTGTTTGTGTTTGTGTGTGTGGGCAACACCTGAATTTTCACCGGCATCGCCAACAGCCGCCGCTTGCTCTTTGTGCAGTACGCTTGCGGCACTGACGCAGCCCAGTCAAGTCAAGAGCCGTCGTCGCGTCGCGCTACGTTTCAACCAAAAAAAAAAAAAAAACACAAACTAATTCCAATTTAAATTTATTTATAAATTATTCAGTGTGTTCTGCTGTTAAGTGCGCGCGTGTTTAGTTCAAGTGTTAGCTTTAATAAATATTAAAATTAGTTAAAATACCGCATGGACTTGCCCACAAATTAACTAAAGTTGTATAACCGACGGCAGAAAGTGCTTCAACTCCCAATACTAAACTCAGCCCAGTTGCAACTCAAGCTCAGCATTCAAATTAGTTCAACTACTTACAAAGGCATTAAGGTAATTAAATTATATCAAATTTAAATTAAAATAGAGTTTATTCCAACTATGAGCAATTTGCTTAGTAATATCTGCTGAAGTCTTCAACATATCTAAGAATTTCGTTAATAATATTTCCAAATATATTCAACTTGATAAAAATTTTGTTATCAGCTACCGCCAATCAAAGCTTAACATACAAATTAATTCAACTGCTTACAAAGGTATCAAGTTTATAATACATTTAAAATTAAATTGAATTTTATATCTAAAAGAATTTATGCCCATTGCTTTGTTATATCAAAGATTAGTATTTCGATATTAATATTTTCGAATATATTCGAACATGATGTACACTCAATCACAACAAATGCAACTCATTAGTATACACAACTATGCTATAGCTTAGATATCATATCTTTATATTCTATAGCCTGTCTGCACTATTTGCTTGACCCAGATAACATTTGGAGTACACCAAGACCCCACAGCAAAGATTTGAGATTAAGCCAAAGTAACCAAATTTTGGTTTTAGAGCAACGAAAATTAAATATCATTAAATTTGATTAATACACTTGGACATATCATATCATAGTTGTACTTGAGAATCCACAGGAAAGCAGCAACTCGAGTCAAAAATTTGATTAACTTGCCAAGTGTTTGTTTTTTTTCTTTCTTCATATTTTTTTAGAGCACATAGCTGATAGCTCAGTTTTCTATATTGTTTATCGCTGATTGGCTTTAATTAAACACCATTAAAAGCGTAGAGCAGAAGGTAAATAAATCACATTTTGTCATTGTGTGTTTATTTCAATGTTTGCTAATCAGAATACAACAAAATAAATGAAATTAAATGGACAGTCGAGTCGATAGAACTATAACGATAATCGGTTTCAAGATATGCTAACGGTCAGAGCGTATATCAAATAAATAAAAAACGATAGACGAGCAGGGGTTGAGTGATAATCGCAGTAGGTAACACTTGCGCTTTGATTTAATTAATAATAATACGCATGTGACTTGTCACTATGAATTGCGTGTATACGCTAGTGACGCAAGTTGAAGTATCTATGAGGTAGCATCAGTTATCGATCGATAAGATTGTCGCTAGAAAATTAAAATAAGTTACAAGTTGCGCAAATGGCAAAAGACAATTTCATTTGAAAGTATAGTATGAAAATATTAAAATAGCAAACCTTAGTTATATATTAATTATGTAGCTTTATATTAATTTTTGAGCGCTGCTCAATTTTTTATAAATCTGCCACTTAACTGATGTGTGGGCGTTGACTAGTCCACGCAGCTGATTAATAATGGCGCCTCATTTTCAATCCCATAAGCCACTAAGCTTCATTAATTCCCAATGCCAATGCAAACATGAGAAATCAACAGCCAGACAGCACAAGCGTCTCTCTCTCCAAATTGCTTTGGCTTTGGCTCCGCTGCTGGGGGCTTCAACGCTTATCAAAGCGTACAAGACAATGACAAAAGGGCAGCAGCCCAGTCCAGGCGTCGCACAACAGTTGTAGTTGTTGCCCCTGCTTTATGCCACTTGCAACTTGTGGCAGCAGCAGCTCCTTGGCTCTGGCGTTTTTAACATGCATTTTATGAGTAATTGGCCTCGCATCATCCACAGCGAGCTACGCGCGAGCAGCCTCAGCTGACTCACTCTGTGGCCAAAAGCTCTGACTGGAGACTGCGCTACCGTCAATAACAATAACAACAAAGTCAAGGTTCCATTAGGGTGGCCCCAGCGCCAGACAGACAATGCTAAGAGAAAGAGGCGCAGAGATAAGCTGAGCTTTAAGGCTGCGCCAATACTCTAAGTCGAAATATAAGTCACATATTTTGACTATAAATTAATTGAAAGCCCAAACTTTCACTACATATAACTCTCATAATTTTGTAGAGTTTTTAAATAAGTGCTAAAGCTGCAAATTCTAAAGATTTCCATAAATTTCAATTTTATACTGAAGAGTTTGTAGCTCAAATTCCTTGACCCCCTTAACTGCGTCCATGCAAAATAATTCAATCTAAGCTCATTTATTTCTACAACTTTTAGCGTCATAAATTTCAAGCGCTGCTTTCATATTATTTTGACTTAGAAATTCCAATGCACATAAATCTTGAAATTTTGAAACAAGTTTAATCAATGAACTTTGCACTTTAGGCCAGCTAAGCTTAAGCCTTGGCTTAGAGTATTTAGCTCGTCGCATTTGTTGTCTGTTCGATATGCAGCAAATTGAATTAAGATTGCAGCCAGCAACAAATGAGGCAGCAGCTTCGACACAGGATATGAAAATAAACTAATTATAATTGGCTGTGTGTTTGTTTGTGTGTTGTGCATTAGAGTTCCATAATGTACCAGAGACTGGAGAAGACTGAGCGACTGCAGCTGTCTGGAGTCCAAGAAGAATGCTGGCTTATCGCAGCTGGCGCGTCCAGCGGCTGCAAGACGGCGCCAAGAGCAGCAGCAGCAGCAAAGTCTCTCAGCTGCACCTGAGTCGAGTCGCTTGCCAAGCTATCACTATCACTTTTATGTTTATTTTGTTTATATTTTCGTGTCGCGGTGAGTCACTGGCGACTGCGCTTAAATGAAATTAATAATTGGACTTATCGGGCGCTTATATGTAAAACTATTAGAGCTGGCTGCTTAATCCATCAATAGAGACCACACCACACCACACCAACCAAGCTTATCAAGGGCAAACGCAACGCAGGCGCCACCCAAAAAGCTCGCCAAAGTGTGCTCCGATCATCAAAGTGTGACTAAAGTGGTTTAGCCTAATGTAAACCCATAAATAAGCTCAAAAAAAAAACAGCAACAGCAAGCAGAACACACAGTGGACGCATTAACAAAATGCCAGAAATGAGCTTCTGTTTTGGGCAGCGATCCACAGACGCTCGCAGTCGACTCGGACTCCTTGGGCATTTAATGAAATATGCCAGACAGGCGAACGAACAGCAGCGAACGCGCTACACAAAAGTGCAGCCATAAAAACGACACCAAAGCGACATGGCCTCAAAAACGAGAGACAGGGAGCGGGAGTGGGGGCCAAGAGTGAGGAGACTGCAGTCAGAGTTGATGTGAGAACAGGCAAAACATTGATGCTTATCGACATGTCAGCAGTGAGAGCCAGAGCCACATCCACAGCCTGCAGACAAAACGCAACATGCCACAAGTTGCAAGTTGCTGCTGCTGCTGCTGCTGTCTGGCTCCGTCTGTGGTCAGTATTGTAATACACTTGTTGTTATTAGGAATTAATTTCTTAATTTCCGCACACACTTGGCCCAAGCGTTCGGATGTGAAGCTGTAAGTGGATCGCTTGTAATAGCTCCAAATGCACTTGCAGCAAAATTATGAAAAATTAATTAAAACATAAATATAAATTTTGAATTTCAAGCAACAAATTTTGAATGTCAAGTTTACAATTGCAAAAAAATGCAATGCAAAGTTACTTAACAGTTTTGGCGTCACATGTAAAACTGTGGCTCTGCAGTTTGAGAGTCATATGCAGCAAAGTGACGCTTTATTTACAATTGCATTGCCATATACATAAAGTGAATCTACAGCTTGAGAGCTAAATGGAAATGAGTTGAATTGCAGTTTGAGAGTCACATGCAAAAAGTGATGCTTTATTTTGGGAGTACCATGAAAAAAGGTGACGCTACAGTTTGCAATACAAAGTGAATTTACAGTTTGAGTGTCACATGCAAAATTGTGCGTTTACAGTTTGAGAGCAAAGTGACGCTTAATTTACAATTGCAATTGATTGCAATATAAAGTGACGCTACAGTTTGAGAGCCAACTGGCAATGAGTTGCCCTACAGTTTGGTATTCACATGCAAAAAGTGACACTTTATTTGTAGTCAATACAGTTTGCAATTTGTATGTTTTCAACTTTAATTTCTGTCAGTGCATTTGGCAACGCTGCTTTGGCTCTTAAATAATTTACAGACACTAATGGAGCTTATCTCTAAACGAAACAAGCAACCGCAAACAAGTCTGGGCTAGCCAACTGACTAACTGATGAACTGATGGACAGACTGTCTGTCAGTCTAGGCGCTGGCGCTTGCTTTGATTAGCATGTGAATCCTAAAGCTTCAAAAAATATAAAACCAGTGTCAAACTGTTAAGCACGATCCTTGCCCCCCACTCCCCACCCCACCCCCTCTCGCTTAACATTTATTTAGCACGTCTTATTGCGCGCTGAACTGACCAATTGACCAAAGTAGGAAATCGCACCAAGACTGCAATTGGACAAGAGGCAAGCAGCGTAGCCAGCCGCGCTAACTTGATTAGTTCTGAGCTCCGAGAGCGAACGAAACCTATAACTATAAATGAAGCCATGTAAGCCAAATTGGTCGTACTTGTCTTGGCTTTTAGCTACTGGCTACGTGTCGACGTCAAATGTTGACAGTTTGACTGAAAAGTTTTTTAATTACCGCAATACCTGGGACGGGGCTCAAATGAAACTGCAACTGCGCCAGCCAGCAAAAAAAAAAAAAAACAGAAAAGAAACAAAAACGTCAATCAGTAGCCAAGCTGTTGCCGCTGCAGCATACACTGCGAGAAATGCAGTACATAGTATACAAGCTTAAGCTAAATGCATTTGTAAATGATAATTTATTTGAATGAGAGAGAGAAAATTTTAATTTAAACTAATTTAACAAACTTATAGAGTTTGCTTAGATTTGAAAAGAGTTTGCCATAGAAATCTGTAGAGAATTAAGTCTGCAAGCTCTTAGGACAATTCTAGCATACGCAGATTAAATTGTTTAGAATAATTTAAATACTGCAAATTAGAGTAACTACCATTTATAAAAAAATAACTTCAAATTTATCTATTGCCTATTTCAATTCTATTTATCTATTGGTTTGAGATTGATTTGAAATTCTCTGGCACCTCAGTATATAAAATATATTTAAATAAACTTATAAATTATTAGTATATTTTATGCTAACAAAATTTCTCTGCGTGCATGCGCAAAACGATTTGTTCGCTTGAAACTCCTGCACAGCCTGTGGCTCCTTTTTGGTCTCTCACTCTCTCAGGTCTCTGAGCCAAGGCAGTGGCAATTGCAATAATAAAGTCGTAACGCGGATACAATTATAAGGCGGCGGCACGACAACAAAGCCCAAACGGCACACATTCCACAAATGCTGCATAAGACGAGTCTCCACTGTACAGCAGGCAACAACAACAAGCTCGAGCATGCGCATTTTTTTGCCATTCACATTCACATGCAATGAATTAATCAGCACAATTTTTATGATGTTTTTAGCTTTTAATGTCGAAGCGAAGTGTGGGGTGGGGTGGGGGGGGAGCTTAACTTCGACATAATTGCAATTCGTACAACTAATTTAATAATTTGCTGTTGTGGTACTTAACACAAATTAAGTTTGTCAGCTGTCAATGCGCGGAATTTGTTAACAACATTGAATTCTGACAGTGCGAATCATAATCAAAATTATTAATGACAAAAACATGAGTTATGAACTCAACTCAACAACTCAAACGTGCGCTAAACTAAAGTTAGCAAACAACGAAGGTCTGCTGCTCTTAAGCTTGCTAACTATATAGCATAGCTATATATAATATTCAAATATTCAAATAATATTGATAAGCAGCGCAGCAGCATTGAAGTGCTCATAAAATTTAAATTGATTATTCTAAAGTGTTTTTAGATTAAGTTCAAGTTGCTGCAGATAACTGCAGAATTGTTTTCGAATTTATACTTTAATTTAAACAAACAATGTGTTAATGAATTTATGCAGAATTTAAAGTAATTGTGTTGAATATAAACAAATAATAAATGAAATGTTTAATTTGATTAATTTAAATGTATATAACTAGCATTAAGTTAGTTAATTTGCTGCTTGTTTGATATATATTCGAATGAGCAATTTTATGTTTATTTAAAGTAATGCATAATAATAATAAAATACATAGTTGACTGCTGTATTTAATTTAGTTAATTTGTGCTATAGTAATTTACACTTGTGTCGAATACTTTTATACGAACTGTGTCTGCTCAAACTTCATAGCATAGCTTATATAGTCTCTTGCTCTCGAACCCGACTTGGCAACAGCTTGTGGCCAACAACAAACACAATTATCATTTGTATTGTTGATGATGATGTTGCTGCAACGTTTTGTTGCTGCGGCAAGAATGCAACTAAATCAATCACAGCCACACTAATTTGCCATTTAACAAGGTATTTGGACAATTTTGATATATGTGTGTGTGAGTGAGTGAGCGAAATGTCAACGGTAGCCGCAACGTCAGACCAAAAGGGCCATCAATCAAGCCCAAGCCAAAGCAGCGCTGCAGCTTCAATTCGGCAGCGCCCGATTTGGTGGCAACAAAAAAAATTCGCTGACGTTTACATTTTGTTTGTTTGTTTTGTTGTTTAATTGTCATTTAGGCGCATTGTATATTAATTAGCAAAATCAGGCAATAAGTAAAACTTTAAAAATTTATCAAAAAATGCAGTTTGACGAACGTTCCAAGCAGCAGCCACCAACTGCCACCTGATGATATTAATTTGATCTGATAGAGCTCAAAACCTGACTCTGAGTTGCTCTCGGTTGCGGTTGCTGTTTCCATGTTGCAGCCGTTGATGATGATGAAAATGAAGTTGCCGCCCAATTTAATTAAAATTCCAAACGATCTGCACATGCAGCAACAACAACAACAACAGCAGCAACTATCGCATAAACGTTGCTGTTGGAAACGTGTTGATGGCGCATCAGCTGATGAAATTCAGTCGCTGGCTGCGGCTGCTGCTGCTGCTGCTGCTCTTGGGTGTCTCTAGTCATCGATTTGCATTGAGCATTGAGCATAAGGCACGCGGCCAGCAACCGCAACTATCAATCAACACTAAGCTACAAGAGCAAGACTTGCAATTGAGTCAGAGATGTAGCGAAGATTGAAAGATCGATCGTAGATCTATAAAGTTCAGTAAAGCAACTTTATAGATATGGCGATAATTCATTAAATGTAGCAATATATAGTGGACTTAGCAAGTATCAATCTTGATATCAATCTATTCATCCAAATACAACCAAAAGTTCAGTATTATATCCTAGCAACATTATATCAAGATGCGATCAAAACTCAGACTTGGCCATACCAACAATATCTAAACCCATCAGCAAACAATAGCTGCGCATGTTATAAAAGAATATTCAACTCTCAAAATTAACCTCAACTATTTAAAAGTAAATACATTTGTTATGCCAAGTTCATAGCAATAAATGTTGCAATTATTTTAAATTTTTTGCTGTTAAAATGTTATAATAATTTTAATATTTTTGCTTAAGCAAACTATAAATAAAATCTAGATATAACAAAAGAGTTGAAGGCAGCCAGCTACAATTTAATATTAAAACTTAGCTGCATAAATAAAATAAATTCTTTTCATCTTAACTGAACTCTATAGATATGAAAATTGCATTAAAAATAATGAAAACTTTAACTAAGCGAAATAAATTGCAAGTTTATTAAGAATTTTATGTCTTTCCACACTTGGTAAAGGTTAAAAGCTCGAATTCAATTGCAAAACTAATTTGAAGCTTGTAAAAATAAAAGATTTAGCTTGTTAGCCAGTGCTGTGAGCTGACCGCAGAGCTTGGAAGCCTTCGTGGCTACTCAAATTACAGAAATTGTTGTAATAAAGTGCAAGATAATTGCATGTTTAGCGTTTATTAAATTACAAGCTTCTAATGCGAGACTAAACTAATGTACTTGGCATGTTCTGCCCCCCACTCTCTCTCTCTCTCTCTTATTCAGCTGTTGGCGAAGCAAAAGTTAGCACCAACTGTAGCTGCCTCTTGGATTATGGGCATATCGGAGGAGGTCAAACTGGAGGAACTACCGCAAGAAGCCAAGCTAGCACACCCACATCCGGATGCCGTGGCCGAACGTGCCAATGTGGCAACCGCTTTGGCTGGTGCGGCGGCGGCGGCGGCAGCGGCAGCGGTGCAGAGTGGTGCTAGCGGCGGCACCAATAGCCCCATCTCGGATGCCAACAGTGATTGCGAGGCGGATGAGTATGCGCCCAAGCGCAAGCAGCGACGCTATCGCACTACGTTCACCAGTTTCCAGCTGGAGGAGCTAGAGAAGGCCTTCTCCCGCACCCATTACCCGGACGTGTTTACGAGGTGAGTGCCAGATCAGATCTCCATAGATAAGCATCAAAAAAATATGCGGCCAGGCCAGATTTGCATAAAACGCACATCAGCCCCCCAAACAAAAGACTCGACAAACAATTTGGAGCACAGCTTTCAATAAAATTTCGAGTCTCAAATTACGCACCACTGTGCTGGTGTCTCGCCTGCTGCTGCTGCTGCCGCTGCTGCTGGCGGGTGCGGAAAATTGAGACTTGAAAATGCAATTAACATGCAGCTAAGCTATGAGAAATAGCAGCAAATAATTGCCATAAATTAGAAGCCAACTCGACAGCAAACACTAATTGCATATGCACGCAGCTAAAAACAACAACAACAGCAGAAAATAAATAATCACAAGAACAATTAGAGCAGCTAGAGCCAGCACTAGTGGTAGCTCGATAAAACCAAATATTGAATATATGAGTAACAAATATTAAAACAAAAAGCTGCTGGCGCATAGTTTGTAATAAAATACAATCAAATTGCTTTGTAGTTAATTCTAAAAATAAAAAGATATACAACCCAAAAATTTTATATATTTTTTACAAATATTTTTACTTTTAACAAGCTTTTACTGTAGTTAAACTATTGAAATATGAGAACAAATTTAAACAAAAAACTGCTTGAGCATATTTTGTAATAAAATACATTAAATACACACAAATTTCTGTTTGGTCCATTTAAAAAAAATAAAGCAATGTAAAAAAATATTATAAATATTTCATAAATAAAGTTTTACTTTTCATTTTGCTACTGTATATTTGTAATTGATTTACTATAAATACAACTAGTTTAAGTATTAAAATATGAGCAACAATATTTAAACAAAAAACTCTAAGAACATAAAATTACAAATTTGTATTTTTTTTCAATTAATATTCATTTTCTCTTTAACAAGCTTCTACTGTAGTTTTCTTTAATCGATTTATAATTGATTTATTATAAAGTCAACTAGTTGAATGTCATTTAATTAAGCAACTAAAACCACGTTTACTTAATTGTTGAAATACTTTAAGCTTAGGTGTTGAC
Organism: Drosophila busckii; assembly: GCF_011750605.1. NCBI lineage: Eukaryota > Metazoa > Arthropoda > Insecta > Diptera > Drosophilidae > Drosophila > Drosophila busckii. The sequence continues at coordinate 15,115,997 of NC_046604.1, read as the reverse complement.
CAGCTGTGCTGGAAAATCAATTTAAAAACTTGTACTAAACGCTTTTAATTTTTATGTTTTTTTTTTCTTGCAGAGAAGAGCTGGCGATGAAAATTGGCTTAACCGAAGCGCGCATACAGGTAAAAAATAGATTAAACTATATCTTGGGCTTGGGCTTGGGCTTAGCTTTTGTGGTTTAGTTGGCAATTCGCGTGGCTAACAATGTTGAAAATTGAAAAATAATGGAGCATGTCGTAGCTAATGAAATTGCCTTGTAAGCTGCTGCTCTTTCTTTTATATTTTGGATTTTACTGCAGCGTCATTACAATGTGGTCAGCATAATCTTAAGTCCGGCTCGGTGCTGTTCTGTTCTGGATTTTTTTTTTTTTTAATTAGCGCTGACTGCTAAACAACATTATTTGTTTACATAAATTCGTAGCCTAGCGGTAATTGCAAAGGATCTGCAGCTCGCGCTATCTCTTTCACACACAGTCAGATTGTTATGTTAAAAACTAATTAAATGGGCGTGCCTCATAGCAACGCCCCTTAATTGGCTGGCAGTTTACCCAGTAGCCTGCTTTGGACACATAACTCAACTCGAACTCAAAGGCTTTAACTTGTTGCAGGTCTGGTTTCAGAATCGACGCGCCAAGTGGCGCAAGCAGGAGAAGGTTGGACCACAGTCACATCCATATAATCCCTATTTGCCCAGCGGCGCAGCCAGCATGCAAACGGTGGTGGGTGCGGCACTGCCGCCCAATCCCTTCACCCACTTAGGCTTCCAGCTGCGCAAGCCCTTCGATGCGCCCGCCAATCTGGCTGCATTTCGTTATCCACACTTGTCGGCGGCGCCAATGATACCATCCGGTTACTTCAATCAGTTTCAACGGTGAGTAAACAAATAAAATACACTACACAGCACTTTGTAATATTACAAAGAAATTAATATTACAAGAGAATGGCACAAACATTAAATCTGATTTTTATGCTGGCAGATACACGCAAGCAAACAAACAAAAACAAAAGCTGCTTGATATAAAACGCAAAATGAGCAACAACCAAATAGCGACAGCGCAATAAAAATTGCATATGTATGCGCACAATAAATAATGTGTAAAGCGTAATTGATCAATAGTTAAACTAACCTGATGATTGCGCTTGCTCTTCAATTACATTTGCCCACGTGCGCTTGCGTTGTTTACTCTTTACTAAGCAATAGAAGCTTTTATCTCATGCGAGCTTTTACGCACTCGCAGCAACAACAACGCAGCGCATTTGGCTAAGCGAGCGCTAGCACACACAATTGCGAGCTTTTTTCACAGGCTGACTGCAGACTTGTCAAGTTGAATTGCATGTGTATTAATTAGCACTTAAAACACTTGTCATTGCACTTTAAACACTTGCACTTTAATCACTTGTACTTAAACACACTCACTAACTAAGCGCACACAACAATTTGCACATTAAAACGGTAAATTAAATGCTCTTCAACTGCAGTCGCAAGAAGAGAGCGCAGCGAACTGAGAGCCTGCAGGCAAATTTCAAGTGCTTACATTACGAAGCTGAATGCTACAGATTGCGCATAATGCAGTACAAAGCTAAGTGCTATGGCTTTTATTAAGCCTGTTTGGCATATGAGCAAACGCGTGTTTAATTTATTTATTTAACTAATAAAACACTCTTTTTGATTATCTAATGTATATTTATTTAACTTCTTTCTTTCTCTTCGCTCCACAGCGCACCGCCGCACATGTTGCCACCCGGCATGGCCTCCATGTACTCGCCCTCCAGCTCATTTCAATCGCTGTTGGCCAACATGACAGCAATGCCGCCGCATGCACGTCCGCCACCCATGCCAGCTATGGCGGCCAAGCCGCCCATGCTTGTGGGTTCACCCGAACTGCATTCGCCCAACAATCATTTGCTCGCCTCGCCACCCAATTCGCCCATTGCTCAAGCGCCGCCACCGCTGCCGCCGTCACAGCTATCACCGCAGCAGCTAGTGGGCATTTCACTAACCCATCAATCATCAGCTAGCGCCTCGCCACCAGCAGCGCCACCAACGTCAAACGTTACACGCGCAGCGACGCCGCCTGAGGATCGACGCACTTCCTCGATTGCTGCGCTGCGCTTGAAGGCGCGTGAGCATGAGCTAAAGCTGGAGATGCTGCGTCAAAACGGACACAGCGGCGATGTGGTCAGCTAGCCTAATCCTAGCAATAAGCTACTAAGTTATTGCATGTATGTACTTTAAATAGTTCAACGCATTTTCATAAATAAATACAAATCAATTATACTGTAAAATAATTTAAACTACACAAAATTGTTAAAACAATAAATAATGAAAAGCTTAAAATATATTAAAAATATGTATATTCATTTGCAAAATAAAACCATCTATAATTCCTATAAGACAGCCATAAATTTTAAAAAGCCCTTAACATTTTTCAAACTCACAGCAATATACTATAATTTAGTAGTATTAAGCCTGGCTAAGAGGCTCTTGCTAATAGCCAGCCTCTTTATTCAGGGCTTGGCCTAATGTGCGTAACAACACCTACTTAACTGTTTCACACACACACACATACATAGACAGACTTACACATGGCTTCGCATCCCGTCCGGTTCACTGCGGCATTAATCAGCTGGAAGCGCATAAATCAACAGCGGGTGCTACAAATATAAATTTATGAATAAATTAGAAACGAATTAAGTATGTTAATGAGCAAGAAAAAAACAAAAAACAAAAATTATATATAGCAGCGCACAAAATCGAATCGAAGAAAATGCCGACGCCGATTTCACTTCATCCAACTTTTGTTGTTGTTGTTGTTGAATTATGCGTGGTAATTAATAAAATGGAATATTTATGATAACATTTATAAAACACGAAGCTGCTTAATTCGATTACCAGCTATGTTTCTTTTTCTCATCATAAGGTGGAAACTGTGTAAATCATGTTAGGGTAACTGCTTTAAAAAGAAAAAAATAAGGAAAAAACATTTTAGCAATTTGCATAACAAATAAGAGCAGCGCAAAAACTATACACTTTATATATACTATATGCTATTGAACGATATCGAGCAATAACCATATTAATAATCATTAATTAAGGCGACTAATTAACGCTGACATAAAAAACTTTGCATTTTAATTACGAACGCGACCCTGTTTGCGATTTTAGTTGTTTTTGCTGTTGCTTTTTGTTCAACAACTCTATCTTTAAAACGTTATTTAATTCAATTTAAGCTAGACACAAGCCTAATGGCATTTCATGATACTTTAAGACAGCAACAACATTTTTCTATATTTTAAACATTTTTTTTATGTACGCTGCACAGCAATTGCAAGCTGCATTTATTTATTGTTGCTGCTGCTGCTGCTGCTGACTGACACGTATATGTAATTGCTGCTGTGTGTGTATGTGTGTGTGTGTTTCGATAGTGTTCGGCAGCAATTAACTGCTGTTTAATTATGCAAATATATCCAAACGACTCAAACTTAATTAGCGCCACTTTGATTCAACTTTGCTAAAAATTACAATTTTTAATTTATTTTTTTACCTCACATGCAGTTTTTTTTTTGTAATTTTTATCGCAAGCCATAAATGTAAATGTGTTAAATTTAAATTAAATAATTTGTTGTGTGTGCCTGCAATGCAATAAATATATATTTATTTTTTTATTGTTGTTGCTTATGCAATCTCTTGGCCAAGATACACATCTTTTGGGTGTAAACACAGTTAAAAAGCCACATGCAAATTATAAATTCATGCATACGTTAACAAAAGACTTAGGCAACAAACTTGCTAAGCATTTAGCTTAACGGCCGCGCCGAGTTTGTGCATATAAAAATATTTGAAGATCTTTTGTTAATCGTTACACTTAATTATATGCATTTATGTATAAATAGTTGGGCATATATATATTTTTAGATCTTGAAAAGATTTTTATATTTTCATTCGAGAAAAACTTGCAGTTGGCACTGCTGTTTATAGTTGTTTAAATTGTGCTTGACAACAGAAAGAAAGTTTCAATAGCTAGAATAATAAACTTAATAAAATTTAGTTTTAGTTTCAATCTTAAAGCTTTTTTATTAGTTTGATAGCATCGTCATATATTTTTAATGTTTAGAATCTTTCTTTAGCATTCATTCATGTTCGCTAGCTGCTGCTTTATATAGCAACCCCCTTCTCCAGCTCTCCCTGTCCCCCTCTCTTTACTTCCATTGAGTCTGGCACACTTTCAACGCACGTTCCACACACAGCGGCATAAAAATCTGCGCAACGATCTCTCAATCTGGGCAATTGACCAAATCAGTGTTGTTGTATGTAAAATTGTAAAAAAAAAAAATAAGAAACTGTTGCCTTTCCTTTTGGCTCTTGTATGCGGATTTCGGTTGAAATTATGCACTGTTGACTGCATAAATTAAATTAACGCTAAAGTTGGAGCCTTGCCCGGCAGCTGCAAATGCCTGGGCGTGCTTTGTGGCAAGCTCCAAGTGTGGATTGTAGTTGCTGCCACAGTTGCAACTGTTGCTGCGTAATTAACTTGTTGCCATAATTGCTTACTTTTGCATTTGTTGTTGCATGTCACACGCGCTGCCAGCAGCAGCAGTCACACTCACTCGCTCTGGCACACACTCTGGAGCTCTGGAGTTGGGCCTCTTGGCCATTAGCAGTCATGGCCGACGCTTTACAGCTGTGGACTGTGACCCTTATAAGCGACAAAACGGTAACGATGTGACTTTTATTATGCACACGAGACACACTCAGCGCACCCAACCTGGAGCAGCAGCAACAGGTAGAGTCATTTGGCGCCGCAGCAATTAGTTATCAAAGACATCGCTGCATTGACAAGCAAAAGTCAAAGCACTCTCTTTCTTGAACAGCCAAACCACCCAAAAATAACTCACAACAAAAACAACAACAACAAAAAAACAGCGCATGCATTTACACATAATAAAGCGTTATAAGAGCGCTATATATACAAATGAGTCATGTTGGACGCAGTTGAGATTTTAAGCCTGAGTGGCTTTTGTTGCTGCTGCTGCAAATGGTGGCTCAAGTGCAACTGTTGACACGCCCCAAAAAGTGCAGCGTGTGCCGCATGTGGCAGGCAGCACAATATTAAAACGTAGCACAGCCTAAACATTGATCCTTATCGACATGTCAGCAGCAGTTGATGCTGTGAACGCCGACAACAGCAACAACAATAAAACTGAAGAAGCAGCTACAATTGGTAGCCAGGCACAGCAGCAGCAGCAAACAACTTAACACGAGTTACTTGCCCCAGCAACAGCAGCAGCAGCACGCAAGCTCAAGTTGCATGCCACACAGTCAAGGCTGCAACACAGCAGCTTAGATATGTTTATAGCTTTATAGTTTGAAAATTAAGCTAAAATAATTTATTTTAAGAATTAAAATCTTCAAAAAATTCTTGTAATTACTTTGATTTACATTTTATGACTTTGTATTATGTATTAAATTAAATTGTTCACCTAAATTACTTGACTCTAAATTGTGTATGCATTTTTATTATTATTAAATTAAATTTTAAACTCTTACATTATTATTAAATTAAAGCGCCTAATAATATTCATATAAATCACACGCAGCTCTAGAGCACAATAAATTAATTTTGAAACAAAAAAAATATAACTCAAGCTTAGCATAATTAATTAATTTGGATTATGTTATAAAAAGTTGTGCTACAAGGCGCTGATAGCATCTTCAACTTATCACAAAAAAAAAAAAAACGAACGAATATAATCAAGCGAGATTTCTAAAATAAAACGAAAGATACAAAGAAATTTCAAGATGTTGGTGATATTTTAGTCATACATATAAATTGGCTGTTTGACTGCATAATTTGAAAACGAAAGATGCGCTAATTAAATAAACATAAAGTAAGATCTAGAGAGGCATTAACTACGCCTACTTAGCTTATCTAGCGCTAAACATATGTTAAAGGCTTTAGCTTGTTGCCGTGTTGTTGTTGCAACTGATTTGCATAACTTAAAGATCAGAGACTACTATTGTTGTTGTTGTAGTTGTTGTTGTTCTGCTTGTCTTAAAGATATTTGTTTTTTTTTTTTGAGTGTAGGTGTTTATCGTGTAAGTTAAGATTAGACTAATCAAGCAGCTAAGATCTTTAGAGCTTGAGGGTTGAATTAAAGGCGTTAGAGTATAAAATTAAACTACGCAATGCCAACAAAAATAATATTGAATTAAATAGCACAATATGTATTTTATATGTAAAAATAAAATTAAATAGCACAATAAGCATTTCATGCATAAAAATAAATTAGCATGCATACTAAACATTTGAATTAATTAAAAACTAATATTAAATTAAGTATACCATAACATACATACGTTCATATTTAATTGAATATTATTATCGAATTATTTCATATACATTTTGTTTATTGCATTTGCTCTTCTTTGTCTGTTCATGCAACAATTGCTTTTAATTGTTGATAATTAACTTGCCTTTAATAATTATTGTTGCCGGCATTTGTGGCATGCCACAGCAGCCGAAAAAATCTGACAGTATTTTTATAAAAGAAATAAAATATGTATTTTTTAAAACTTTTTTGCAGCTGCCCGCGTTGCAGCAAAGCGAGAGGGAGAGCGGCAACATTTTTAGGCGTGCCTCTTCAGCAAAAAAAAAACAAAAAAAAGGTAACACAACTGCCACACTAATTTGCCATTTAGTCAAGCATTCGAGGCATTTAAGCAAAGAGCAAAAATTATATAAATAAATATAAGAAAAGTTAATGGCTTAATGTGCCACATACTGTGGCAAGCATTGACAATTGCCGTTGCCATTTTGAACTTTTATAAGCAATCACTGGCAATGCAATTACCATGCAACTGCAACAACAACAACAACAATAACAACCACAACAACTAAATATAGTTATATAAAAAAATGTGATTAAGTTTTGTTTGTTTTCATCATTATTTTCACGGCTGATCGGTTGAGGCCATTTTCGGCCATTAAGAGTGAAAATCTTGTGTAAATCGAATTATTTGTAATTTATGGTGTGGCAGTTGTTGAATAAATGCAGCTTATTACCAACAACAACAACAACAAACAGCAACTTGCAGCAATTGTTGCTGCAACAGGTCTTGGGGCTCCTCTGCTTTTGTTGCTCTTAGCCTAAACCAATAACCATTAAGCGTGCTAAAAATCAATCGTTGCCCCCTGCAACTCAACCACCCGCTCAATGCGTCTTTAGCTCTGTGGCAACAGCAACAACAACTGCGCTCTCAGTTAGCTTGCGGTTGCAATTTGCAGACGATTTGCGGTTCAACATCTTGCGGTCGTTTGTATGTGTGTGTGTGTGTGAGTGCCACAACATGGCGTCTGCATGTGGCTCTGCTGGCTGGTGGCTCGCTGGTGGTGCAGAAAGCCAAACTGGTTCAAAAAGATTATCGATTTTCAATTACCCCAACAGCGAGTGTGCTGCGGCTAAGTAGTTTGGTTTTTGTTTGGTCTAGCAATTTTCGTAAATGCAGCTGGATTTTAGCCAAAGCAGTTACGGACACACACACACACAGACACACACATACACATATGTATAACAAACAGACACTATGCAACAGCAAGTAAAACTTACAAGAGTCTATAAATAAGCCTAAGCTGTTAGAACTGCTTGAATTCGTTGCTAGCTCTGCCACTGCAAATAAACATATTTAATTTAATATATTTATGCATAATTAAATTTATATATTTGTAACATTTTTGTTCAGAATATTTTGCTTTATTTATTTACTTAAATAAGAGTGTCTGCATATATAAATTTAAATATAAATAACATATTTATTTATATGTTGGCAATAGAAGCAATAGAATTTTTCCTTTATTGCTGAAATATTTATTTATTTATAATATGCATAATGAAATTTAAATATAAATAAATATTTCAGTAATAAAGGAAATATTCTACAAATACTTAAATTTAATTATGCAGACACTTTTATTTAAAAGTTTTAGAAGCTGTACTGCAGTTTCTTTAGGATTTCTTAGCAAAGGCCTAATAACGCCTCTAAAATGTTCAAACGCTTGCTTTTAGTTTAATTAGTATGTTAGTTTTAACTAACTAACTTTAATATAGCTCTAAATAAATTCAAATTGCATAAATTTGTAGCTTTGGGCCAACCAAGAAAGTTTTTATGCACCCAAAATTATTGCCAAAAGCTTGTCTTAACCAACAAGCAATAGAAAACATAAATGAAGCTGCAAAACTTGTTGCATAGTGTAGTCTAGCCAATATATGAGAGTAGCAAATGTCAAGAAAATTAAACAAATTAAGTGCGACACTCAGCAGCGTGTTCCCAATGGCAGCAACAAACGCGCACACACACACACACACACACACATGTGTGTGCTCGAGTATCTTATCTATTAAATCGTTTAACATTTATAACCCGTTTGCAGTTGTTTACGTTGGCTGCCCGTTGATGTGGAGACGTCTATCTATGAATGAAAGCGGTTTTTTTTTTCTTTTCGTTGCTTTTCGTTTTGTGTGTGTGAAGCAAACGTAATCAGCGAGCTAATCCCGAACTATGAGGCAAAGAGAGAGTGTGGGGGGGAGCGCGTTGAAAGCAACGCCAGCTGCTGTTTGGGAAGCTGCTAGTGGACTATGCTAATCATTGTGGGCTTATAATTAATTAATTAGCTTGGCTAGCAGCTCTCGCTCTCGCGTTGCAAGCAGCAGCAAGTTCGTTGCCTAAGTCATTTTGCGCAAAGCGTCAGAAATTTAATCAAAAAACATACTACTACTCCCCAAGCGCTGGTAAGAGCCATGAAAATTGCACATTTAATGACAATAATTTGCTTAATGGATTTTCATGTTTTCGTAATTGAATTTATTTTAATTTGAAACCAAATTGCACAAGCTGCGCAGATCGACGAGCTGTTGGGCTGGGGGGGGACTACGTATATAATTTTTGATGCGCTCACGCGGCAGCCAAAGCACTAATTGATTATAATACTGTGAGTCGCCACCGTGGAGCAAAAGCAGTTGTTTTTGCTACACATTTAGCGCATTATTTTCGCGCTCGTTAGCAGCAGCGGCGGCAAGCGGCATGTGGCATGAGGCAGCAGCAGCAGCCACAGGGCGTTGTTGCAGCAGCATCAGACACTACATCAAGTTTTTTTTTCTTTGCCTGGCCTGGCAGCTGTGTTTTGGCGATCTTCGATCTTCTGCCACAAACGCCCATCAGAGTGCATCGAGTCTCGAGGTGTCTGTAAATTGTTGATGAATTTCATAATATACAACCATTAAATAAAAAAAAAAGAGCAGCAACAACTTCCGTTGAGCATACGTTGCCTTTGGGGCAACTACAACGTGTGTTGTTGCCACAATTTACTTTTTATGCATGTCAATGGCTTTTTAATTAATTGCCTGCAATTGCCTGAGCGCGCTTATTATCATTTTTTTTTATTTAATACTTATTAATTTTTGCGCATTTTTATAGTTTTTATAAAAAAACAAAAAAACGCCTTTAAGCTGCCCTGATGGTCGCTCATAAATCTTCAATTAATTACGCGCAATTAATAAAAGACAAAAAGCGTTCATAATCGTAAAATTACTTTAGATAGATTTCGGGCTTTTATGCGCACATAAATTTCGACTTTTAAATAATTTCAATTTTAATTTACATTTACTGTTTAGCTTACTGCAGCGGCTTTGGCTTTTTAGTTCTAAGCTGGCAGTACACTGAGCGAATAAAGTAAGTACAATAATACTATACAATAAATAAATAAACAATCAAACCCTAATGCATCTCATTCTAATTTAAGCTCAATTATTTGTTCATTCTTTTTGCTAATTTCTAATAATATTTTCGTATATTTCTCGCAGTGTCCGCTGCCTGTAGCGCAGTTCATTAAAGGCGCTTAAATTGTATTTCATTGTGTGGTGCCAAAGACTGCAGCCAACGCTTAAATCCAATTTAAATGCAGCTCAAGACGCCACAAGAGAAAAAAAATAAACCAAACCAGAACCAAATCGAGTCCAAAGTCAAGAGCGAGCGAGCGGGCTTCGCATCTGTAGCTCTCGACCCCCTGCGCGAGTCATTGTCGTAAATCACACATTAAAATATTTATTTGTATTTTTACTTGTTTAAAAATTAGTTAAAAGCCTGCGGCGTTCAGAGGGCCAGAGAGCTACGCAATCGAGCACCGAAAAAAAAAAATAAACGAAAGAAATAAGAGCGATGAAAAAAAAAATACTTTGCTTTGTTGTGTGAGTGAATTTTAATTTGCTTTTTTATGATATTTTAATTTATTTCAGCGTAAATCAAAAGCCAAACGAGCTACACAGTTGCTCTGCAGCTTGAGAGAGTGAGAGCGACATAGAGAGAGGGAGAGAGGAACAGCGAGCAGGCTGCGCTTTTAATAAATTAGATTACTCTTCGTATTTCGGTTTGGCGGCGCTTGCAACGCGCGAACTGCATAAATCTTGAGCGGACTCGAGCCCAACAAGCTGGAAAAACACTCTCGGAAAGATCTGGGGACGTACCAGTGGCCAGCGGCCAGTGGCCAGCACGCAGGCCAAAGATTGCTTTTTCACAGCTTGTGGTACGTCCGGCAGTTTATTAATTTGACGTTTTGTTTTTTAGTGGACAACGGCATCTTGCCACATGGCGCTGCAAGCTTCCACTTAACGCCACTACAATTTGTATACATTGCTTATTTCGTGGGCGTGGCAATAACTCCCACAGCAATTAGAGGCAAAAGCTATAAAACATAATTTGTTGCCTTAACTAAAATCCAAAGGCAAACAATTTGAAATATTTTGTATTTGATGCATAACAATTTATAAATTAATTTTGTATTTTAACTTAAGCTTATATTAATTTTTAATTATTATAAAATCAAAGCAAGAATTTGCATTCATTATTCTTAGACAAGCGCTAAATTCTTTAGTGTGCTTGCTTGCCAACAGGCGGCGCCAGCTGTTAGCTAACTCTTATACGCTGTAAAGTATGCAATGTTAATTGTACAGACGCCTGTTGCACTGCCACAAGTTGAAAGTTGGCTCTGCCCCTTGCAACAAGCCCCATGTTGCCACTGGAAAAATTCACTCGCAGGAGCAAAATGAACGCCAAACTTTCAATGTTAACGACTACTGTTAACACAGACACTCACACATATGTATGCCTGTGTGCGTTAAGACTTTTGTGTGTGTATGTTGCAAGTGTGGGTGCCTGGCTGGTTGGTTGGTTGGCTGGGTGACGAAGCCTGAGCGTGTATGCTGCTAAAATGACAGCGGATAAGTTAATGTAAAAATTCTGTTCGTTTTAAAAAGCATATGCATGGCAGCCAGCTATGTTATTTTTATGCCTGAACACTTCGACTGTTAAAGCGGATGCGCAATTTTTACTTAAAGCCCATTCGCACTCTCCTTTAATGGAAATTTGGCATTTGCATTAAGCTAGCAAAGTTAATAGACAAGAGTTAAGCAAATTCAGAAGCTTGGCACCATCCACCTTTGGTTGCTTGTTTTGTACATCAACAAACTTTGGTTGCTCGTTTTGTACATTAACAACTAAAGGTTGTGATGCACATTAACAACAAAACGTTGCTTTGAATGTTAATGTACAATGCAAACTTTGTTTGTTTTATGTACAACATAAATAATCTAACTAAGTACAAGTTAAATGTAAAAGTTCAATTTGAATTTGGTAAAACTGATGGCTGGATGATAGCTTAGTATGGTGGATAGACAGGTAAGTAAGCTAAGTAAATACTTAGTTATTTATTCTCATGGGCACATAGCAGTGAACGCCGCTCTCAACTGGAGGAACAAATAGTTACATCAATAACAAAAGATTGTTACATCAAAACCAAACGGTTGCGTTGTTTAAGCTTTGAAAGGCTTAAACTCAACGAAATGGCGTCCGATTTCAAAGTTTAATAGCTTGTTAGACTCGTAATAAACATATTAATAAAACTGCATTCAAATTTAGATTATGAAACATTTATTTGTGGAAGCTATAAACAAAATAGTAAAGAAACACGACAAATTTTCGTGAAATATCGCACTTTGATAAGCCGTATTCAGCGAAAATTTTTGCAGGCCGATTTCGAGTTCCATGCTTGTTAGACTCGGGGATGCATTACAGAATTAAGATGCATCAACTGGAAGTTTTGAGCATTTTCGATATTTTGCCCAAAAACGTGATGTAACCCCTGTCAAATTTTTTTTGCCAAAAATAGCTCTCTTTCTAAACTGTCTACTTGAGAAGCTATAAGTCTCAGCAATAAAAATCGCACGAAGTGTTTAGGTCGTGAAATTATCTATGATGCTAAATAAACATATAACTGTGTTCTAATAAATATTAAATGGTTTTTTAAATAGTATGATAGAAGAAACCAATGCTAATAAGAGTAACTTTTTGTTAGATTTCAAACCTTGTAAAGCTATAACTCATCTAAAAAAAATCCGATCCAAATGCTTTATACGTCTTTATGTTGGTGTGGAAAGCATAATTACAAATGATATAGAGATTGTATATTACCAGTTATTGCAGTTATGAACATTAAACATTAAGCAAGCATGCAATTCAGTCGCATAGCAAGCGTTGTGATCATCTGTACTCAGCGAAATTGCTTTCAGTTTAGTGTTTCATGTCAAAAATTTAAAATAGTAATGGATACAACTTTTATGAATCAAATCAAGCTTTGCCGTAGTAACCGTTTACATGATCGATGATTTTTGACAAAGAGATGCTAAAAAACAAATGCTTGCAGACTTGTTTTTTTTCATTTCAAAGCAGTAACTTAATGAATGAGTTTATTTCATACTCATTTGAACTCTATCCCAACAAGGTAAATATAAAACTAAACAAATACAATTTAAAAGAACTAAGATTCATTTTGAATGAAAAATTAATGAAGTGGGTAAAATTGCGGCTTTGCCGAAGGTAATATGACGGATCCACAGTGTAAGTAAGTAATAATGTTTGTTACGTGTGGTTTGTATATCTCATACACTCCTGTCCGTGAAGATCTATAAAGAGCGTGCATTCTAAGAAAAGGGGAAGATCGAGCGCATACGCAGTCAACAAACGCTATTGAGAACAAACCTTGCCTAGAATTAATGTATGATCGAAATTTCTGGTATTTAGTTGTTTTTGTTTAGCTTTCATAAATGTTATGTTTAATTTAGTGTTGTTATTTTTGCTCACAATCATATGTTTTAATATTCCATTAACAAATGAATGTATTACTTTTGGCCAGTAAACAAAATGGCAGTAATATTATAAGAGTAATATTTAATTGGTATTATGTACAACAATAACGTAAAGTAATAAATCGACTGACAAACTAAAAGAGCTTTAAATTTTGTCTGTAATCAGAATTATAAAAAAAGATTAAATGTCGATTGAACAACAATTGTTTGTTGGTTTTAAAATCACTTTGTATACTTATTACTACAATAAATACAGATAACTAAAGTTAAAGTTGCTTCAGAATCCTTTCGAGCAGCAAAGTTATGACTGATGATGATAACTGATGATTAGTCCAGATGGCTTTCGTGTCAAGATATGGACCTGCAACGCTGAACGGCGGCGAAGTCCGTTGGCGTTAGCACTTCCATTAAGTGAGAGAAGCTGGAGAGGCAACGCAGCTAGTTGCCCATGATGTTACCTCATGAGCGCAAGCACATTGCTGTAAACAAAATAAATTAATTGTAAAGGTGTTTTTTTTAAAAGAATGAAAGATGTAGATGCAAAATGATTGCTTTTTTACTTACTTTCTTCTGGTTAGGCCCTGGAAATGGTGTCATTCTGCTTGCTTAGCCTCCAGGCCTGCATATTTGTGGCTTGCCTCACTCTTGCCATAAGTAGCTTTGGTTCATGATATATTCAGCAATACGGTTATACAACCCAATGATAATAGACAAACACTCTCAATTAGAGGAACAAACAGAGTTTACATTATAACAAAAGGTTGTTCATCAATTACAATAAGCTATTCAAAAACTTTGACAGCCTCTTAAGTCGATGAAAGAAAAAATAGTGAACTGAATTTATACATGTATTGTAGGAATGGATAACAGAAATGAATAGTGTACGAAGTATGATTAAAAAATTTATGAACAAAACCAGTAGCAAAACATGCTAAATTTTGTGAATATATCTTGAGACTGTAATACACACAAAGCATCAAGATTTAGAGATTCATCATTGTAGACTTCGTGAAGCATGTAAGCAAAACTGATTGCAAACATTTGAAGTTGGTAAGATTTTCGATTTTGGCAAAAAAACGTGATGTCAAACCCCTGTAATTTTTTCCAACCCAATGATGCCGTCTTCATTCTGTATCACTTCTAACTTGAAAGCATATCTCAAGCCAAAAAAATCGCACAGAAGTGTTTTTAGGCTCAATTTGCTCATAATATACTAAATAAGCATATGCTGTTGTGTTCGATCAATAAATAAATTGTTTTTGAAAGAGTTATGGCAAAAAATCCAATGCTGATAAATTACTTTTTGTTTAATTTCAAACTTTGCGAAACTGTAACTCAGCTAAAAAAATATTTGCTCACAGGAAGGAAGAATTAGAGGTACAACTAGAGTTACATCAGCAGCCAAAGCTCGTTACATCAATAGCGATGCGCATTGGCTTCAAATAAAAACTGCAATCAATAATTTTAGCATACAACATTTAATGCTTTAAAGTTCATATATATATAAATATAAATATCTCTGTGTATAGAAGCAGCTTGAGCTTAATTGGTAATAAAAACTAATGAACATTTGAGCGTGATGATGACGAGTCGTTGCTTAGGAAGAAGAAGAAGAAGGTTCAGCTGGATGCTCTGCAGTATCTTCAGCTGGCGCTGGATAAGGCAATTCACGCAAGCGCTGCACCATAAGCTCCAAGGATTCGGGCTCAGCAGTAATTGCAGCTGTTGCTGTTGCTGTTGGCGCCTCCGCTGCTGGCTGCTCTGTTTGCTCTGTGCTGGTTGTGGCTGTTGTTTGTTTGTTTGTGGTGCGTTTTTTGCTTGCATCCTCATGCCGCACTGCAGCGCAGAGTTGCGCCTTGGGCTGACTGACTGACTGCTTGGGTATGGCGCCTGTGGCATGTGGCAAGATGGCAGCTGTGCCAACTGCTGCTGCTAACTGCAGCTGAGCAGCAACAACACTAGTGCTGGCTGCCATTTCCGTTGCTGTTTCCATTGCCGTTGCCGTTGCTGTTTCTGTTTCAATTCGTCTGTTGGCTTCACGTTCAGCTATGCGATTGATCATGGCCGTGCCACGCTCCGAGGTGTGGCTAAGACGCGCTATCAAAGCATTGCCCTCTGCCTCGAGGCGACGCAAACGCTCGCCGCGCTGCTCTGAGCTGCGTTCAATATTTTCGAGACGCTGCTCAACAGTTTGTGGCACACGCGCCAGCTGCTGCTCATGCAGCACATCCAGCTTATTGGCCAAGCCAGCAGCACGTTCGGATTGGCTGCCAAGCTGCTGCAACAATTGCTGTCCCTCCTGCTCCAGACGCTGTAGACGCGCAGCACGCTGAGCTGTGTATGCTTCTTCCTGTGCTGTCAGTGGCGAGCTGGATGACGCTGCCTGCTCCACGCTCTGCTTCTGTTCCTCCTCTGTATTGCTCTCTGCACTGCCCTCGCGACTGGGCGCGCGTCTGATTCTATCCAAGCTCTTTTTTAGGTAATGACCGCGATCTGTAGTGCGCTTAATGCGCGACAGCAGCTGGCGCGACTCCTCCTCAAGTCTACCCAAGCGCTCCGAACGCTTGCGTGTATACTCCTCCTCACGTGGCGTCAAGCTGCCCGTAGCAGGCGCTGAGCTGGCACGCGTCATGCGCTCCAAGCGCTTGCGATTGATAAACTCATCCAGCGGCACTGCATGTTGCACGGGCGCCACTTCATCCTGAAAGCGACACAGCTGTATTTCCAGACGCTCACGATTCCCAGAGGTTTCTAGCACTTGTTGTATCAACGACTTGCATTGCTGCTCCAGTTTTTGTATGCGACTGGCAGTGCCTGTGGCCAGCTCCTCGCTTGCGCGCTGTCTGCTGCGTGAGCTGTGCGGCACAGCGGCCGCCGCGCCCGTCTCCTCCTCCAGCTGCTGCTCCACTTCCTCCACTTGCTGCTCCTCTTCACGCCAGCCACAAGTAGGCGGCGCGCTATTCCATCTCAACACTATAACCTCCGCCTCATCAGCAGCTGCTGCTTCAACTGCTGCTCTGCCCGGCGAGCTGCTCTGCATGCGCTTGATCTTGCGCGTATGCTCGAACTGATCTCGCAGATGCTTGCGCCTGCCATGAGACTCCACCTCAGGCACGCCATTGGCAACTGCTGCATCCTCATCCGACTGCGGGCCCGAATCGCTGTAGCCGCTTTCCGCCGACTGATGCGCATCCTCCAGCTTGCGTCGCGCAAACTCACGTCGCCAATCGTTGCACAGCTCCTGACTCTCATCGTTCTTGGCACGCGCCAGCGCCCACTTGCGACGACAGTAGTCCAACTCATCCTTCAGCTCGCAAAGCAGTCGTCGCTTCTGCTGCAGCTGATAGCGTAAAATCTGCTCCTGCGTGTGCAGCTGGCGATGCTGGCGCTGCATCTTGCCCACCAAATGCCAAGTCTTGGTTAGCTCCAGGCTTACAGCACTCAAGCGCTTCTCCTGTTCGTTCAGGCGATAGTCCAAATGGCAGTTGAGCGTCTTCAGGCGATTCGTTTCCTTTACCAGCGATTTCTTTTCCAGTATTAGATCCTGCAAAGATAAAAATATAAATTAAATAATTGTATTGCTTAAGACTTTAATTGCTTATAATATTAATGAACTTTAATGGAATTTACTACAATGACTTTAACGCAATTTTTTATCTACTATTTAAGCTGAGTTGCCAAAATAAAGTTTAAGTGGTGACAAGTACAAACTTCAATTCACTTTGCCTTTGCTTCAAAGACAGAGCAAGGTGGCATGCAACATGTTTTCGCAGAGCACAGCAACTGACCGATAAATTCAATTATGTGCAGTACAACTAAAGCGCTGCAGCTGCGCTCACCTTGCCACCCACCCACCACCCACTTACCACTTGCCACCTACTCGCACTTGGAAAGTACGTCAGCAATAATGAAGCTGTTGGCTTTGGGCTTTGGCTATGGCTTTGGGTCTGAGCCTTTTGCTTATAAAATAAAGCGCTTAAGTGAATAATGCAAAACTTTTTTGGCAACTGCTCTGTGGCAAGCGGACGTGGCACGTGCACCCCCTTGAGTTGCTGCTGTTGCTACACTTCATCAGCAAAGCGGATGCGACAACTAACAAGCCCGATTGTCCAACACACACACACCAATACACACTTACCTTCAACTTGATGTAGGTCTTGCTTACACTCAGCTCAGCAGCTTTGCCTGCTGTGGTTGCTGCTGCTGTTGTTGCTGCTGTTGCTGTTGCAGTCTGGGTGTTGCTGCTGTCGCTAGTTTGTGTTGTTGGCTCTTCAAACTGCACACGCTCGATTTTGTGGTGACTCAAGAGCTCCATCAACACTTTCCAAACTTTTGGCAAGTTGCCAATGATTTCTTGTGCCATTGCAACTTTTCCCATAATTTCTGGCTCATGGCTTTTTAATGCAACCGCTGAGTCAGTGCTGTCCACACTTGGCTCCAGCTGCTGCTGATCCGCTGAGCTGGACGCTTGCTCTACCAGCTCAAACAGCAGCTTGGGCAAGGTGGCGCCATCACTGCAGCTGCCCTCCGCCTGCGTCATTTCATTCAACAGATCACGATTCTCTTCCAGCATTTGCGTCAGACGATCTATGTTCAGATTATTGTTGACATTGAAGCCCAGCACTAGCTGACTGAAGAGCTGTAAAGCATAAGAGTTTAGAAACAGTACAGTTCATTATACACTGACTTACCATATTGACTGCACCCACTTGCTCCTTGAGCGTTCTCTTCTCATACTTAAGCTCACCGCATTCCTCACGTAGCTTCGCCAGCTCAGCGTTGGCTGTTTCCAGTTCCTGCAGCAGCGTTTGATTGCGTTCCTCCAAGCTTTTTGTTCTACAATAATTAATAACAATTAAGTTTATCAATTAATCTCTTAAATCCTCTCTTCTTATACCCCTACTCACTTCTCTTGCTCAGCTGTAAGCTCATCTCGCTTTATCGAAATCAAACGTTGCAGATTTTCATATTCAGCAGCAGCAACACGTTGACGCTCCTCGTAGAGTTGACGCAATTGACGTATGTTGACCAGCTGGCGTTCATATTCCTGACGCAAATTATTTGACATTATTTTCATTTCACGCTCGCTAAAGGAATTCTCAATCTCCTGCAATTTCATCTTGAGCTAAACAGCAGAGTTGAATATTAATGAGGCATTAATTTAGTATTAATATTTTGTTATACCTGCGCACATTGCTCCTCTTTAACGCTCAGCATTTGCTTGCAGCAGGAGATGACTTCCTTGAGCGTGCCCACCTGACGCTGCACTGCAGCAACTTCGCCACGCAGCGTTAAGTTATCCGCATTGGCCAATTGCAGTGAGAGTTGTGCATTTGCCAGCTCAATGTTGGCATGACGACTACGACTGCTGGGATTCTCATCATCGGCATCCGGCTGCAGCTGCTCGTCTATCGCCACCAGCTCTGTGGTTGCTGTTGTTGCTGCTCTTAGTCGCTGATTCTCTGCACGCTCTTGTGTTAACTCCTCGCGTAGCTTGGCCAGCTCCTCACGCAAATCCTGCACAGCTTCCTGACGCGCCAAACGTTTGCTTGCCAGCTGCTCCTTGAATTCGTTTAGCGTTTGCTGCTCCTGCTGGCTCGGGCGCTGCTCCTGCTGCTGCTCCTCTTCCTCTTCTCTGGACTGCTGCTCCATGTCCACTCTAGCCGGCTGCTCGACTTTAACTGGCTCCAAAATTAAATTCTCATGCTCAATCTGCTGCCACCAAGGCTCATCATCAACTGCAGCTGCCACGCCCACATTAACGCCTTCATCTGTAGGTGATTCATGTGCTAGCTGCTGCGCCGTAGACTCGGCATTGCCCATTGCCCACCAAGAACAAAGAAAACTCTTGGCGCTGTTGCACTCGATTTATTGCTCTGCTTATTGTTTTTGCCTCTTATTGTTGTTGCTGCTGCTGCTGCTTCTGTTTACTTCTGGCAATCGTTTATATTTACGTTAATGCGACTCAATTCCGCTACACAAAGAGAATCTTACTCTCTCTCTCTTTCTTTCGCTCTTTTTATACGCTTTTCCTTTAGTACCGATCGCGGTGCGTTTTCAAGTTGAACCAAAAAAGAAGAAAAGCAAACTTGGCACATTTAGTATGGCAGACACCAATAATACAGTCACTATATTATAGCTAAAGCTCTACAAAATTTATATAAATATTACTTTCGTTTTGAAAAAAGTGAAATTAACATTTTTATAAGTATTTATTTTATAGTTTATTCTAGCACCTCGTTACTTTATTACTGCAGTTGCATATATCGTAGTACTACTGTATGCATATATATACACTTGTAATTACACACACATGCAAAGAACTGCTGCACACACACGTGCGATTTCGCAATTAATTATATTTACTTTCACTTTTCAACCAAAAAAAATTATTTCATGAAATTGCTCAGACGATTGCTTAATTATGCTTTAATTTACCTATAAACTATATATTTTATATATATTTATATATACACATGTGTATAGTAAAACACGCTGAAGTAATTATATAGTATACATATGTTCAAATCTATATGTAGCCTATAACAAACGCGAACAGCAAATTTTTCTTGTCGAAAGAAAAATTTTGAAATTCGTCGTGCGCGTGTGGAAACTTTTCGCTTGAAACGCTCGTGAAAAACTGAAGAACAGACAAAAAGTGCTTCTAATGCTTGCGGCTATTTTTAAAAATAAGAAAAAAAAAACAGATTTTGTTGAACTAACTTGATCTCTCGTACACTCTCCCTCTCATGCTCTGAAAATGCTTTGTTTTATAATTCCCTTTGTTATGGCAGGACCCAAATTCCCTAGTCTAAGAAAAACATATTTGATGCAATTTAAATTAATTAGAAATTCTGTCACATGCATAGGTTTTAAATTTAGCCAGACACGTCAGGCAACTAATGAAATGTTGATGAAAAGATTAAAAAAAATACGGCTGCTACATTTAATCAAAACAATATAAAACTGCTCAAGTGTGTCAAACAAAATTTTCATTACCTTGGCCATGACAAATTAGCCGGCTCGCAGAACTGAGCTATGATTAATGCAATAATTTGTAAACAAAGTTGTAATTTCAATATTAATTAGATGAGCTACAAATTTGCAATTTTATTTACCCCTGCTAGCAACTACGCCAATGAAAAAACACTTTTTGCAAACTGTATGAAAGGCAATGGGCTGCTCTTTTGTTTTGCTTTTGTTTATGCAGCTGAGGCACTAAAGTTTGTCAAAAAGTTGCAAATGAAAATGCATTTTACCACAGATTTCTTTTTGCCAGCCACCCACAATTGAAAAAGGGGGAAGCACGCAGCTATGACTTTGGACATGAAGCAAGCAGCGTGACGGACTGGGGGCTGGTGTAACCTACAAGTTTCCACATACGTTTTGATTTGCCGCCGCCAGCTTGCGCAGAGGACGCGATGGCGACACTCGAAGCGTGGCTCAGCTCAGGCTTGAAAATGAAAATCAACAATGCAATTTGCTTGAGCAGCAACAACAAAAACAAAATAAAATAAAAGCCAGCGACTAAAACTTGCCGCCCAGCTCAACTTTTCACTTCAAGGCGTGCAGAGTAGTGAAAGTAACAAGGACACTGCCAAGAAAAAGTTGCTGCTGTTGCTGCATTGTTCATTATAATGGAATAATAAACCGAAGAGTCTGTGCCTTTGTTGATGTTACTTGGCTCCTTTGCAAGTTTAAGCAGTTTTTCTTTTGACTGGCGCTGAGCTGATAATAAGCTCAAAGGAAGTTTGCAGCTATATAATGCCTGCATGCCATGCCCTTACACCCACTTGCACATGTGTCAGTATGGTGGGATTAATTAGAACAAACTTTTGCGTTTGCCCAAAAATCATTAATCCGCTACTAAGGGAGGCCAACAGGACAATGTAAGAACATGCAATGTCAAGTGGCATAAGCCACTGCTTCCGCATCATAAATAAAGATACAAACTTGCTGCTAACTTCATCCTGCGCTGACGTGCGCTTAAATTTCATTAGCTGTGCTACGAAAAGAATTGCAAATGAATTTAAATTTAAATTCAAAACCCGCCAAATAGTCGACTTATCTAAGACTATCGATAACGCTGCCCCACACTGAAGGTATCAAACAAACAAGGTACTTACATGAAACAATTTGCTTATATTATATATTTTTATTATATTTTATTATAAGCAGAATTTTCATAACATTTAACTACAAGCAACCATTAACTTAATAATTAGGCAAATTATTAATGCATACTTGTGACGTCACAAATGTACTTTACAGCCGGCTCAGCAGGTTGGCAGCTTCGCCGATACACTTTGTCAATTTATCGATTGCTTGCACAGCACGTGCAATACGAGCACATATTTTGATTTTGTTTACTATTTTAAAGTGGATTTCTTTTAAAAATGGACACTATGAAGAAATATCCAGTGCTCACAAATACACGGCCTGAGTTTAAACAAATACCTGATAAGCTAAACAAGGTATAAAGCATAATATATTAACAGAACTTAGACTAATCTCTTGCTAACAGCACTTGTCGAACTTGGGAGCGCCACATGTGGACTCGTTTGATGAAATGCTTGGCGTTGGCTTGGACAACGTAGCCAAGCATATGATAGCGCAGCAATTTCAAACACCCGCCGGTGAGCGCATAAGCCTGAAAGTGGAAAGTATATGGATAACTAAGCCACAGGTGCCGCTGGATGTAATAGATGCTCGCACACGTGAAGTGTATCCCACAGATGCGCGACAGCTGCATGCCAGCTACTCGGGCATGTGCTCAGTGCGCGTGGGCTATAGTGTAAACGATCTGGCAAAGACACCGCAAAACGCAGACTTGGGCGAAGTGCCTGTTATGCTGCGTTCCAAGGCCTGCAATTTGCACGAAGCAACGCCAAAGGAGATGGTGAAGCATGGCGAGCACGACAGTGATTGGGGTGGCATATTTGTTATACGCGGCAACGAGAAAATTGTCCGAATGTTAATAATGTCGCGTCGCAATCATCCCATTTGTGTAAAGCGTTCGACCTGGAAGGATCGTGGACACAACTTTAGCGAACTGGGCGTTATGGTGCAGACAGTGCGTGATGATGAAACATCGCTAACCAATGTGCTGCATTATCTGCACAATGGCACAGCGCGCTTTATGTTCTCGCATATGAAGCGCTTGTCCTATGTGCCAGTGTGTCTGATACTCAAGTGCCTGATGGATTATACGGATGAGCAGATCTACAATTGCTTGGTGCAGGGCTATGAATCGGATCAATACTATCTCAGCTGTGTGCAGGCCATGATTCGGGATGTTCATAGTGAAGGCGTCTATACCTCAGCTGAATGCCGCAACTTCATAGGCACTCTGTTTCGTTCTCGCTTTCCCGAGGTGCCCGAGTGGTTGCCCGATGAAGCAATCACTGAGTTTATACTACGCGAACGTATTATGATACATCTGCAGAGTAATGAGGAAAAGTTCCAGCTGATTGTGTTTATGGTGCAGAAACTCTTTCAATGCGCTCAAGGCAAATATAAAATTGAGAATGTGGACTCTTGCATGATGCAGGAAGTGCTGTTGCCGGGACATCTATATCAAAAGTATCTAGGCGAACGCATTGAAATGTGGCTAATGCAGCTGCGCAGATGTTTGCTCAAGAAACTGATTACGCCGGATGCGCTGCTGACTAGCGCTATAATGACGCAGTGCATGCGTCAAGCTGGTGGCGTTGGACGCGCTATTGAATCCTTTTTAGCCACAGGCAATGTCGCCACACGCACTGGTCTGGGCTTAATGCAGAACAGCGGCTTGGTCATTATGGCCGAGAATATTAATCGCATGCGTTATATGTCGCATTTTAGAGCAATACATCGAGGCTCTTATTTCACCACCATGCGCACTACAGAGGCACGTCAGCTGCTGCCCGATGCCTGGGGCTTTGTGTGTCCTGTGCACACGCCTGATGGCACGCCTTGTGGTCTGCTTAATCACTTGACCTTGACCTGTGAGCTTTCCAGGCGTCCAGATCCAAAGCTGGTGCAGGTTAGTGCATAATTGTGTTATAATTATTGATTATTAATTCCGTTTGCTTTGCCAGGCTATACCACAAAAGCTTTATGAGATGGGCATGCTGCCATTAACGCAACACAGCTATCCGGATGCCAAGCTGTATGTAGTGCTGCTCGACGGCAAACAACTAGGACATATATTCCAAAATGATGCTACTAAAATTGTTGAAGATTTGCGTTATGCCAAAATTACAGGCGCCGTGCCGAAAATGCTGGAAATTGGCTTTATACCTATGAAGAAAAATGGGCAATTTCCAGGACTTTATCTATTTACGGGTCCAGCACGCATGATGCGTCCTGTATGGAACTTGAAATGGAAGCAAGTGGAGTACATAGGCACGCTGGAGCAGCTGTATATGGAAATTGCCATTGATGAGCGTGAAATGTATCCAGACTTTACCACACACTTGGAGCTGGCCAAAACGCACTTTATGAGCAACTTGGCTAATCTTATACCCATGCCGGACTACAATCAATCACCACGTAATATGTATCAATGTCAGATGGGTAAACAAACAATGGGCACGCCCTGTCTCAATTGGCCCAAACAGGCAGCCAACAAGCTTTATCGTCTGCAGACGCCAGGCACGCCGCTGTTTAGACCCGTGCACTATGATAACATACAGCTGGACGACTTTGCCATGGGCACTAATGCTATAGTGGCTGTCATTTCCTATACTGGCTATGACATGGAGGATGCTATGATTATTAACAAGGCTGCCTATGAGCGCGGCTTTGCCTACGGCAGCATCTACAAATCCAAGTTTGTGCAGCTGGCCAAGAAGCAAAGCTACTTTGCGCGTCATCCACATATGCCAGAGCTGGTCAAGTACTTGGACACAGATGGTTTGCCACATCCAGGCACTAAGTTGACATATGGCTGCCCGCTTTACTGTTACTTTGATGGTGAAGTTTCCACTTTTAAGGTAGTCAAAATGGATGAGAAGGAGGAATGTTTTGTGGACAGCATACGTCAGCTGGGCAGCTTTGAGCTCTCGCCACGTAAAACAGTCTGCATCACGCTACGTGTGCCACGTCCTGCTACAATAGGCGACAAGTTCGCCTCGCGTGCTGGACAAAAGGGCATCTGCTCGCAAAAATATCCCGCCGAGGATTTGCCTTTTACCGAATCTGGTCTCATACCCGATATTGTATTCAATCCTCATGGTTTCCCCTCGCGTATGACAATTGCTATGATGATCGAAACAATGGCGGGCAAGTCAGCTGCCGTGCATGGTGGCGTCTATGATGCTACGCCTTTTCGCTTTTCGGAGGAGCATACCGCCATTGATTACTTTGGTAAGATGCTTGAAGCTGGCGGCTATAATTACTACGGCACTGAGCGTCTCTATTCCGGCGTCGATGGACGCGAAATGACTGCGGACATATTCTTTGGTGTGGTGCATTATCAGCGACTGCGTCACATGGTGTTCGACAAGTGGCAGGTGCGCTCCACGGGCGCTGTTGAGGCACGCACCAATCAGCCCATCAAGGGACGCAAACGTGGTGGCGGCGTGCGCTTTGGTGAAATGGAACGCGATGCTTTAATTTCACATGGCGCCGCCTTCTTGCTGCAAGATCGTCTCTTCCACAATTCGGACAAGACGCACACGCTCGTCTGCCACAAGTGCGGCAGCATACTGGCGCCTTTGCAACAGATTGTGAAGCGCAATGAAACTGGCGGACTCTCCTCCAAGCCGGATACGTGTCGCTTGTGCGGCGACAGCAGCGGCGTGTCCATGATTGAAATACCATTCAGCTTCAAGTTCCTGGTCACCGAGCTGAGCTCGGTTAATATTAATGCCAGATTTAAGCTGAATGCAATATAAATTAACTTAGCTTGTTGACAACGTTACAAATTTAAACTTGTACATGAATTTTAAATAAATTTGATTGATAAAAAATTAATATTTTGTTTTTGTTGACAATAATAATTCAAGCTGTCAGCTTATACTTTGATACCACTGTCAAATTTCGATAGATTTTATTTATTTTAAATACATAGTTTTTTGTCATTTAATTTTACAGTTAAATTCCTGCATTTGCTATATGTAGTTTGTTTTTTATTTGTTGTTGTCGTCGTAGTTTGTTGGAATTCATTTAACAATTTAACTATTGCAGTATTTAGAAATAATTAAATTTCCAAAATGCCATTTGCAAAAAATCATATCTAATTAGTATATTTAATTTTGAATGCAAATGTATATAATTTGTTCTTTAGCTATTTATATTGTTAATAACTGCAACATTATTTTCGTATGGCTTTTATGCAATTTGATTTTAATACTTTGCTGATTGATATTGTTTTAGTTTGATTAAAAAAAAAATAAATTTGCGTTTGCCGAACAATTTTTAGTTTTAAATATTTTTATACACGCATATATAAGTGTAGTTTTTTAATAGTTTACCTATGGTACATTTACGAAATAATACACGCTGAAAATTTAGCTATATGTATAATTTTCATTTTTTTTTTTTGCATTTTTTGGTTAATTTTTTTGTAACGTTTGTCCTCTAACATATATATATGTATGTAGTATGATTTGTTTCATAGTTGTATTTATTATTTAGTTTGTTCAAAGTTCAACAATGTTTAATGTATATATATATATATATATAGTTATGCAAACAAATTGTTGTTATGTAAATTATTTGTCTATCATTTAATGAGATTTTGCTGCGCCTGCTGTGTGGAAATCTCTATGCAGAAAGAAAACACTAAACATTGATTTTGTGTATTATTTTTTTTTATAATAATATAACGAATTGTGTATTTATATGCATGTATAATCGTTTTCCATGTATAATTTGTTTATAAATTTCTTGTTGCCGTTTTGTTTGCATTTTTACTGTATTTATTACAACAATGTGTGTGTGTGTATGTATATACTAGGTATATGTATATGCATGTATATGTATGCATGAATTTTTTCTTTTTATAATGTATATATATAATATCCAACTGCTACTTGCTTTGTCATACAACATAATCTAATTATGTTTAAACTAATGAACTTTTTGAGCTTAACATTTACAAAGAGTTCTCTTGCTAGCAAATTACAAAAAAGTATATATAGAGTTTTACATATAAATGGGGGCAAAATGATAATATAAAAAATTAAACGCATTTCCTTTAACAATATGAAAACAATGCAAGTGGGCGGGGCGCACTAGTTAAACTTGAAGAGAGTTATACATAAATTGTTGTAGAGTGTAGAAGAGGCAGAGCGTGAACAACATTACTTAGGGTACGAGGTTTAAACTTTTCAATTTGCATTTGTTTTTGATATTTTTCGCTAGATGTTTAGGATTGTGCATTGTAGAAATGTTGCAGTTGATTGTTGCTTCACTTAAAACTGATCCGCGAGCAGATCGCAGATTTCACGTGTAACAGTTTCCTTGCTGGCGCGTACAGTAAGTCGGAACATCTATAAGAAATATGAAATTAGCATGACAGGATTACTTGAAGCGAAGTCCAAGCTTACCTGTGCCTGCTTGTTGGGCTCCAGGCGCATCAGACAGCCAACTTGCTGCGATTGTGTGTGTATAATGCCCGCACAGACCATATTATCGGGATTTGGATCCACCTGATCCAGCAGCTGCATGCCAAAGCCCATGAGCTTATTACGCGCGCCAGCCAAATCCAAAGGCTGCGCAGCCTTAAAAACTTTCTGTGCACGCTGTTGTTCGCTACATAAATAATAAATATATAATTTATATATGTGATGGTATTAAAAGCCATTGCACTTACCCGCTGAGATTTTTCCAGCGCGCAAAGAATGATTCGGCATTCATTTCAGTTGGTTCAAAGAATTTGTTTACACTCAGCGGCAATTTAATGCTAAACTTTTGCTGTGTGCCATTATAACGGAAGCTTATCTCAATGGTAGGCGCATCAGCGTAATCCTCAATGCATTCAGCAGTCAGCAGCTGTTGGATTTGAGCGCCTGCCTCCAGCGTAGGCTCCACCGCCTTCATTTGCACATTAAGCTTGAGCGCCTCCTCGGCGGACCACTGCAGCACAGGATTAAAGTTCTGCAAGGCAAAGGAATGTTAAACAACATATGATATATATATATATTTGGGCTCGAGCACTTACCGACAGCGGCACTTGCGTCTTATTGCCATAGAATAGTCCTAGACGTCCCAGATTCTGTCTAAACTCCGATTTGACACCAATTTGCAGCATTTCATTCTCAAAGAGCACGCCATTGTTTTTAAACAGAAACTTTTTGGTGTTATAGATGGCGGCATTGTTGTTCCCATAGATATCGCCCAGCACATCGATCAATGTGGAATTATTGCTATTGTTCAGATTGTTAATATTATTGGCGGGCGGCGTGCTGAGGCCCAGCAGATCGGCATTGGCATTGCTATTTAGCTTGTTGTTGTGATTCACATGCGAATTGTTTTGCGTTATGGAAGTAGGCGCTGGACTCTTGGATTCACGTATTTCATTCTCAGGCACGCGTCCCGGTTTCTTCTTCTTGAGCACAGCGAGTATGGAGCTTTCGCGTTCGGGGAATGATGGCATCTCCTCCAACACAGTGGCCAGCACATCTGTTGAGGCCACAATGCTCAGCTGCAGATATTCGCTGGCGCGTTGCTGCAGCTCCGCATCCGCTGAGCGCAGATTGCTATGCTGACGGAACACCTCTTGGATATTGGTGCGTATTTCGGGAAACAGATTGATAAACTTGATGTATGTGGAGAGCAGCAAGGCGCGCGTCATGGGCGAGCATAGATGATATTTGGAGTGCAGCAGCTTGAACTGCACCAGCGGCGCCGAGCGTGAATCTCCAGCAATAAGATTGCCAAACTCGCCCAATATATAGCCGCCCACCTTGACCATATTCTCGTGGCAAGCGGGCGCCTGCAATGCCTCGAATACCGTCTTGGCAGCATAGCCCTGCACCTCCTCGCGATTAATGACAATCTGTATGACACGATACCAAACCTCCTCGGATACATAGTCGCCAGCAATGCGTATGAGATTCAGAATGACATCCACATACCTAGAAGAAACAAAACAACTCAATCTCACTCTCAAACAAACGCAAATTTCGCTTACCAAGTGTAGTCCGTAGCATATTTCTCAGCAAGAATGGCCACCTTGAGCACCATTTCCTCCCGTATGGAATAGTCAGCTGTCTCCAGATAGTTGAGCATCTCCTGCACAATTTCCTCTGCATTGCCGCGATCGCACATGGCGTACAACAAATCGACGGCCATTTGACGCACTGAAACATCCTTTTCCATTTTCATCGACAATATGACCACCTCTTGATGCTTCTTCACCTCCTCATGCGAGAACTCCGACGTGGCCAAATGACACATGGACTCCAGCGCTAGATAACGCAAATTAGTTTCGCGATTGCTGAGAAACTGACCCAGCTGATTACAAGCGCGCACTAGAAGATTCGGCTCGCTATCGCTGTGTATGATCAGATTGATGGCCTCGAAGAGCACCGCGTTCTTGGCATTCGAATGCTGCACCTTCTTGCTCTTGGGCGGCTCCTGTGCCTTGTTGAGTATGGTCTCGAGCGTTTCGTTCAGACGCGCACGTACGCCGGCCTCCTCGGTAACCGGATTATAGTTCTGCAGCAGACGCAACAGCTTGACCGAGAGCCATGGAGCTGGCACAAAGTAATACGTATAATCCTGCAAGTCCGTATAGCTGGCAGTAACAATGCGTGATAGACGCGATACGGCCAAGTTGACGCAACCCTTGTACTCATCCGGATTGCGCTTAACCAACGCATCAATCAGCGAAGTGGCAGCCGTAACGACGCCCATATGCTGATCATTGAGCAAATGTATGATGCGTGAAGTCCATTCCCCACCGGGTATAATATCTGGCGACGAGCGAAACAGACGCAGCAGACACAAAGCCGCCGACTGCTTAACCACGTCCATGGTATCGCCCGAGACCAGCAGCTTGGGTATTTCATTCGAGAACGACTCGGCCATGTCACGACTGCCAATGTTGGCAATGCACTGCAGCGCCAGGTTCACATGCACCGGATTACGTGACTGCAAGTCGTTCTTTATCGACTGAATTATCAAACGTATCAGATCGCTGTTCGTATTCACCAGCACCGAAATGAACAAATAGCCCTGCAAAGTAGCGAATGCAATTAGCAATAGATTGATTTTATTGATTGATTGTTTGTGGCTTTACTTACAATCTGCTTCTCTGAGTATTTGTTGGAGGACAGCAAATTGACCGCCTCCATATGACCAAAGTCAATGTCATGCCCCAGTAGAAATATGAATAGCAGCTTACAAACATATTTCTTCTTCTGATAACCATCCAGCGTTTTATCTCCTTTAAATTTGCTACGTATGTTGGCCAACTCTTTATTTATGCGCTTCACCTCCGCCTCTTTACTTTTACCTGTAATAAAAAAAATAAAAATGTTTAATGTTCTACAATTGTTAAATGTGTTCCTAAATTAAATTTCTAAATTTCATTTCAATGACTCATAAATTTGATCGACAGCTTAACCGGAAGCCTAAACTGCTTGCTCAGCTTACACGATTACTACAACTCTCACTCTCTGGCTCTCTTCTCTAAGCTTTGGACACCAATTAGAAGCCGCCACAGCTGCAAGCGCCTCTCAATTACTCTTTAGTATAAAAATCGAATGGGCAAGAGCGCTTCACAATATTTTGGTTACAAATAACAAATTGTGATATGCAAACAGTCAAGCTATGCTAAATTGTAATGTTTGCCGCTTTATTCAATAATTGTTTAAATTGTTCGTTATAGCGTAGCTTCACTTTATGCAAGCGACTGTTTGCTCCACGCGTAATTGAACAAGAAATGGCGACATTGACGCCCCTATACAGATATAAATACATTAATGTGTATATGTGTGACTGAGATACAGAGAATTTGCTTTTTGGGGATAAGAAGTCGCTGCTGCTGATAAATTAAATTAAATATAATAAACATACACGTACACAAATTACAGTTATAGTTACAGCTGGGGGCTACAGTTTACTTACAGTTTCTTATATCCGATATAAATACCGCTAGGCCTCTCATGCCATCCCCCCGCACCGGCGCCATGGTAGTTAGCTTGTTAATTTTCGCTAGTTTTATACAAACTTGGGGGCGAAGAAAAATCTGTTTGCGAGCGCACGTATCAAAGCGGCGCTCTTATCGCTCAAGCAGCAACTGCAGCAGCAGCAGCAACAACAACAACAATAACTGGCGGGCAGGCGAACGAGCGGGCGGCGATGTCGCCACTTGCTGCAAGGCGGATGCTGAGACTGATTGGGAATTTAGCTTTGCTTTGCTCTTTAGCTGTCGTTGCTCTTTGAATGTGTTGCAGACCTGTTGAGAAGGAAAGTTTATGTTATTTGGCAATCGAAGAATAAATAAAAAATGCTTTTGTAATTGTGCTATTGTGAACTTTTGACATTTTGGCAACGCCAATACGCCCCCTCCACCGCTCACACTTTAGTACGCCCACTCTTTTCGTTTTTGGCAAGCGCGTTTGTTTTTTATTCACACTTTCTCTCTCTCGCTCTCCGCAGCAGCAGCAGCAGCAGCAGCAACAACAATAAGAGCAGCAGCGTCCTTAGCTGATAAGCTTTTCGTTGTATGTTGACCTTAGCATTTAATGCACTTTACAATTATTTAAACAAATACATAATGTATTTTTGGAAACACCGGCTTCAATGCACTAGCACTCTCGTTGTTGTTGTTGCTTGCGCTCATTTCGCGTTCATGTCACGTCTCTCTGTCGCAGTCGCTGTCGACGTCAACGTCACGTATGTATTTTTTCTTCTTTCCATGGGCCGACGACGGTAGCAGCGCCGCAAGATGACGAAGTCGTTTATTTGCACAAACCGCAGGCACCCGTAATAAAAATTGTTATAAACTCAAGCAACTGAATTATGACAAACGATATCAGATATAGTTGCTGCTGCTTACTTTAACTAAAGCTCTGCCACCAAAAAAAAATTGTTGGCCTCTCTTTGCGTGCGTGTGTGTGTGTGTGAATTGGCAGAGTTTGCTGGAATTTATGTAGTTTCGTTTGCTTTTCTCACGGTTTTTTTGATATTTCTTTGGGGTGTTGTCCGCGTTATTCGAGTTCCTTTTGCCAGTTTATTACTTTATGTAATCCATGTATTATTTCGAATTGCTGTTGATTGCTGTTATTAATTGTTAACTAACGCAAACAACCAGAGCTGGCAGGCATTTCACGAAAGAAAATTTCTATTGATTTTTCCTCTACTCTTCTCTCCAAGCAAAACAGCCATCTAGCGGACCCAGTGCTATAAAACGTGCTCAACTCAAATTGCAAGTGCTGCAAAAGCGCGAGCATTAAAGTATCGATACACAACAGTATCAAGAAAGTTAACACATCAACTATTTTATTAGCTATGAATTTAATTACTCTGAGCTATGTGGTATGTGACATGCATCGAATCGAGCGCAATTTTGCATAAGGAAGCGTATAAAATATATAAAATGCCTACAGACATGCCAATGATATAACTCAGAATGTTCTACATATATTCCATAAAGATTTAATTGCAGTACTAAATTTTAATTATTTAAAGCAGACCTTACTTTTTCTAATATGTAACTCTTAGCATTACAAAAATGAGATAAACCGAAATCGGCTCAGTAAAAAATCGCTAGATTTAGCTGGAGCATCATCAACTGCCGTGTACTTGGCATCGATACTGCCGCACAACCGTTTTCTAACACTAGTTCCGCCATTTTAGCGTTGCATATGCCGTGTCCGTAGACGATTTATAAATTCGTGAATTTTGCCAGCAATATAAAATGCAAACACATTGAGTGTGCGAACAATTGCCGCTTGATCTACTGCCAAGAGGTTTCGTGTGTTTTCTTACAGCTCTGGCAACGTAGTCAGCCTAAAGTTGTCAAGGGAGTTTTTGCGAGGAATCAATAGGAAGAAAAAACAAAAACAACGCGAGGAGCAGCCGCAGCCAAGGGAGTGGCGCGTCAACATGAGTTTCTCCAGCGACGAGGTCAACTTTTTAGTTTTCCGATATCTACAAGAGTCAGGTACGTACGTCCAAGCTGCCGGCACTAAGCATGCTAAACCGCTATCTTGCTTCAGGTTTTAAGCACTCTGCCTATGTGTTTGGCATTGAATCGCACATCTCGCAAAGCAATATCAATGGCGCCTTAGTACCGCCTGCTGCATTATTAACCATACTGCAGAAGGGTTTGTTGTATACTGAAGTTGAGTGGAGCGTGACCGAAGATGGCGAGGTAGCGCGTCCCATTGAAGGTCTAAGTCTGATAGATGCGGTAATGCCAGAGGCTAAGCCGCCCAAGCCCACAATTAAAACGGAGCCAGGAAAGCCTGGTGGTGATACCAATGCGACAGGAGCTGGCAATACCAACAGCAATGTTAAAACGGAAATTAAAATAGAGCCGGGCACAGGTAATGCAGTAGCAGCAGGCAATGCTGCCAAAAACTCCACCACAAATACCGGAACCAGCACGCCCACAAACAGTGGCGGGGAATCCAGTGAAGTGGATTCCAGTGGCAATGGAAGCTCCAATGCCAGCGTTACGGTCGGCGGCATTACTAATGCAACCGGCTCAGTTGCAAATGCAACCAGCAACGCTACTGCGACGGCGGGAGCAGCAAACAGCGGAAATGCAGACACAGCAAGTGGAGTTAACGCCAACACAGGCGCAGCGAAAAAGAGCGAAGTCGGCAATGCCACCAGCACAGGCAATACAAATGCCAGCAGCACAGACGATGCCGCCTCATCTACATCCACCAATGGCAATAGCAACTCAAGCAGCGTAGAGCAGTCCACGCCCGCTGTCCCTCCAAGCTCTGCGGATGTTACAGCAGCAGCAGCAGCGCCTACAGCAGCCAAGGCTACAACGGGCGCTACCGGTGGTAATGGAGCGCCACGCGTGGGCGCCAACAATGTGCAGTCTACGTGTCCTGCGGCAGCACAAAGTGCTGTGGCCAGCAGCACCACCTCCAGTAGTGGAGGCGTTGGCAGCAACGCTGGCAGCGGCACACCTGGCAGCACCAGTGGTGCCGGCAGTGTCGAGGCCATGGAAATTGATCAAAGCATAGAGATACCCGAGAGCAAGGCGCGAGTTCTGCGTGGACACGAGAGTGAAGTGTTCATCTGTGCCTGGAACCCCAGTAGGGATCTTTTGGCCAGTGGCTCTGGCGATAGTACAGCACGCATTTGGGATATGTCGGATGCAAATGCGAATTCCAATCAGCTTGTGTTGCGGCACTGCATACAAAAAGGTGGCGCCGAAGTGCCCAGCAACAAGGATGTCACATCGCTGGACTGGAATGTAAGTAAAAGTAAATAATAGTAAACAGAAAAAATTAATATTGGTTACTTTTGCAGTGCGACGGCTCCTTGTTGGCCACTGGCAGTTACGATGGTTATGCGCGTATTTGGAAGACAGACGGCAGATTGGCTTCCACGCTGGGTCAGCACAAAGGTCCCATATTTGCGCTGAAGTGGAACAAGAGCGGCAATTATATACTCTCAGCGGGCGTGGATAAAACCACCATTATATGGGATGCGTCGACGGGTCAGTGTACGCAACAGTTTGCATTTCATAGTGCGCCCGCGTTGGATGTGGATTGGCAGTCGAATCAATCGTTTGCCAGCTGCAGCACAGATCAGCGCATACATGTGTGTCGTCTGGGCATGAATGAGCCCATTAAGACGTTTCGCGGGCATACAAACGAGGTGAACGCCATTAAATGGTGTCCCCAAGGCATGTTGCTGGCCTCCTGCTCAGATGATATGACACTGAAGATCTGGAGCATGTCGCGAGACCGTTGCTGTCATGATCTGCAGGCGCATTCCAAGGAGATATATACGATAAAATGGTCACCCACTGGTCCAGGCACCAACAATCCCAATACAAATTTGATACTTGCCTCGGCGTCGTTCGATTCCACAGTGCGACTGTGGGATGTGGAACGAGGCAGCTGCATTCACACATTAACCAAGCATACGGAACCAGTTTATTCCGTTGCCTTCAGTCCGGATGGCAAGCATCTGGCCTCGGGCAGCTTTGACAAGTGTGTGCATATCTGGAGCACTCAGACGGGACAGCTGGTGCATAGCTATAAGGGCACCGGTGGCATCTTTGAGGTTTGCTGGAACTCTAAGGGCACCAAGGTGGGCGCCAGTGCTTCCGACGGCAGCGTTTTTGTCTTGGATCTGAGGAAGTTCTGATCGACGGTGGAACCCGCTACTCCGATCAGCAACAACAACCAGCAGCAGCAGCAACTTTTAGGTTATGTTTATTAATTAAACGCTTTCGCTTTATGTTTAACAGTCCCTCCTCCCCTTAATCCTCTTTTTGTCAAGCGCTGAACTCTTGGCGTTCCGCTTGCTCTCTTAGCCTTAAGCTCCAAATGTTTCTAAGCATACATTTTTTATATACAAACCGTAACTTTTTGCATTTTGTTTGTCGTTCCGTAAAGTTTACACAACGCTAGTTTAATTGTTAAGACCCCTCACCCCTCCTTCCATCATTGAGCATATGTACAAAATGCATGGAAGAGTTAGTCGCCAGGATTGGAAGCGCTATCCCACATACGTTAAATAACCGTCACCGCATACATTCAATACAGTGTAACTGCCACCTCCTCAGCCCCCAAAATCTAGTGTGTAATAATCCCCCAATATTGATAATGATAATGGATTGCGACAGATAAGCTATAAAAATTAAAGATATAAAGATATATATAAAGTTCATAGAGTTGTGCTGTTTTGATATGTCTTAAGAAATACACCTGAAAATCTTAATAAGAATCCATTAAAGCACTGTGTACTTTTATATTTGGTTGCATTAAGATATATTTTATTAATTATAATTAAATATCAGTCTTAAGAACTAAAAGTCCACAACATTATCTAGATGACACTCCCTAAACAGTCGGCACTCCACACGCTTCACTTCGCCAGTTTTAGTAGTTTCCTTAAAGAACTTGGTCAGCTTAGTGCCGGCATATTTGGGTTTCTCGGAGTCCGGTTCATCAAACTCCATGTTGTAAGCTTTATCTGCCAGCGCATTTTCCGCCGTGGACCAGCTGAAGCGCACCAGACGTGGGTACCCAAAGACCGCATCAATTTGCTCTGTAAGAAAACGCTTGGTTACGGGATCACCTGGATAGCCGCTGCCAAAAGCATTATCTTTGATGAAAAGGCCTTCGGGGAACTTCCAGACCTTCAACGCATGATCGCGTGTAACCTTAGCGCAGATACTAGCCGCCGATACAATGGGATAAGTGGAATCGGCCTTCTTGGCAACAGTAATCTTAAAGTTGGGGAAGCGCTTGAGCAACTTCTCCTGATACTTCTCTGGTGGGCCCACTGTGTCCACATAAACTTCAGCTATGTTGACGCCCGCATCAATTGCCTGCTGTATTAAGCCCATGGCTGAATCCATAGACACTTCATTCAATGAGCACTTGGTGCGTCTGAACATGCTGCTGCTAATAACATTGGGTGATATTATTTCCACCGCCCAGCCAACGCAGCTGGTGGCATAGTCCAAGGTATTGAGCTCATCAAAGATTGAGTCACGTTTCTCCTCGTTCAGCTGTTTTGAGTCTGCACAGCCCAAGTCTTCTAGCACTTGTTTGCTTTCCAGCGGACAGTAGGCTATGCCGTAGACCATTGGTCCCAACACTGGACCACGACCAGCTTCATCAACGCCCAGCATGCAAGGCTTTTCTTTGCAAACATCAGGCACATCACTTAAATAAACCGTATTTTTACTGTTGTCTCGTGCTGCTATGAAGGGTCCCAATGATTTTAATGAGTTTATCTTATTTGGTGGCTCCACATTTTCCTTAGTTTCCACGATAGTTATGTTTTCTTGTTTAATTTCTACTTGCTCCATTTCTTGATTAATATCTGCTTGCTCCATTTCTTGTTTAATTTCTGCTTGCTCCATTTCTTGTTTAGTTTCGACTTGCTTCATTTCGGCGCCTTTATTGTTTATGTTCTTCAGTGTTGTAAGTTGTCGAACTACGCAAGCCGCCGAAACAAAAATGAAACAAAATCGTATGAATAAAAGTTGCTTTTCGTGGTTGGTTCGAACACTCTGTTGATCGTTATGCTTACAAATAAAATAAAAAAGCAATTGAAGCAATTGTAAATATAATGTAGTTTGTTTACGTTTTTGTGTAGTGCTGCAAGTTGTCGAATTAAGGTAGAAATCCAATTTTGCCATTCAGACAAGCAAATAGTGCTGCTAAAAAAAACAGCTGGAATTTTTCTGGAAAATATATGCAAAAATATTTATAAATACATACATAAAATTATTTATGTTGTAAATTTGTATAAACTCATTTTAGAAATTTTCTAAATATGTGGATTTTAAGATTATTGTTTAATTTCATTATAAACAGGCAACGTTCTGACAGCTAACTAGTAAAGTGAGACCGCTAGTCATAAATTTTTGCCATTCACAGCAACAAGTGTTAGGGAGCGCAGCCAACTTTGCTTCTTACGTTCTTTCCGGTTTAGGATTTTGTCCAGTGTGCTTGTTCTCTTTCGAGCTAAGGCCAATTATTTAAAACATTAATTTTTGGCAACTTGCACCAATTATTAATTAAGCCCAAAGTTATAATATGTCTACCAAAGCTGAGCTCGCTTGCGTCTACGCCTCCCTCATTCTGGTTGATGATGATGTCGCCGTTACTGTAAGTGTTAAAAATAATGCCGAAAACAATCTCAAAACAAATCAGCAAATATAGCTGTAATCCTCAATAAAAGAGTAAAAACTACTAAGTGAACTTGTAGTTTTGTGCATGGTGAAGTGTTTGTTAATAATATTTGTTTGTTTTTAATTTTAGGGTGAGAAAATCTCAACCATTCTGAAGGCCGCCAATGTTGAGGTGGAACCCTACTGGCCAGGTCTCTTCGCCAAGGCTTTGGAGGGCATCAATGTCAAGGACTTGATCACCAACATTGGATCCGGTGTTGGCGCTGCTCCAGCTGGCGGTGCTGCTGCCCCCGCTGCCGCTGATGCGCCCGCCGCTGAGGCCAAGAAGGAGGACAAGAAGAAGGAGGAGGAATCTGATGTCTCCGACGATGACATGGGCTTTGGTCTGTTCGACTAAGCAGTCACCTACAACCTCCAGCTGCTGTAGTGATGTGAAGTTTTGTTTTCTCAAATTCGTACACGTTTTAATGTACAAATGCGTGAAAATATAAATTTTTACTAAAAAAGAACACTAAACATTGTTGTGCATTGTTTTATATTAGTTTAGTTCTATGTTTACAAGCTAAAATATCATTTCCTGCAGCACTTTGGCCACTGCTTGTAGCTCATCACGCTCCAGCTGCTTGAGTCCTAGCGCAATCATGACCTCCTTGGGGCATTTGCTGAGTCCTGTTTTGTTTACCAGAAACTGTATGGCGCCGCGCATTTCATCTGTATCCCTGCCCAGGCAGCAGTTCATAGTTACGGGCACGGATACATGTTGCTCTGGGTTGTCTATGGGTCCATGCAGATAGGGTATAACGCGTTCATCGCGCTTTACATCGAACGCCACATTGTAGAGCGCCGGCAGCTTGCCCAGCTGTGTTATGAACAACATCCACTTGTTGGCAAAGTTGTGATACACAAATTCAGTTTTAATGCCACATATATCTGCCACAAATTGCTTATTAAAGCCCACATCGTCTTTTGTTACAAATTCGCACATTTTTAACAAAACTTAAAGCGCTTTCAAAATCAAAACAAAAATTTTGCTTGCTCATTTGAGTGACAGTGTTGACAACCAACACTAACCCGCTCTGGCCAATACAAAGTACTTTAAAATACTTTTCAGCTACAAAGTTGACCGCTAGCTGGCGCTAGTTAAATTTTAAATATGTTGTCATGGCGCACAGTTTTATTTAATCGATTGTGCTTTTAATAATGATGTCCTGCATCTGCTTGGGTCCCAAACGGGCAGGCAAAACGCATTTACTCAAAGCGCTGCAGGAGCCAGAATCTATAGATGAAACCAGCTATTCCATGCCTACCATAGGGACAGGCATTTATAGCATACACTTTCCGGAAAAGCAGAAGCCGAGCAACCCAAATGCGCCCACAACGACGACGGCGTCGAAGCATCTGCCCAAGAGCATACAAGTGCTGGAAATAGGCGGCAGCATGGCTCCACTTTGGCGGCAATACTTTGAGGATATCAAAAAGCTTATCTATGTTGTAGACGCATCCAATCTTTGTCAGATCTCCGCAGCGGGTGAGCTTAGCCATGCAAGTCAGGCAATTTACTAACAAGCTTATGTTGCAGGCGTTCTGTTCTACTCCATTTTAACGGAACCGAGGCTGCAAAAAGTGAAGATCTTGTTGGTGCTGACTAAAATGGACTACTCCTATCGCCAGATGCGCAATGAAGCGCTGCTCATGCTGCAGATGTCGAAGCTGCAGAAGCAAATACGCCAACAGGTGCAAATAGTTGAGGCCAGCGCGGTGACCAAAGTGGGTTTTCCGGAGATTTATGACTGGCTCCAAAGACCTTAAGCAAAAAGCCACATGAAGTTTCATTATAGTTTTTATTCCATTAAAGCTTATAATGCAAATCCATATACTGCAGATTGGACTGCACTTCACTCGTCTCCGGCAGCACATCCTTAGCAGCATTTAGAAACGACTTGGCACCCATTATGTCACCAGCCTGTGCCGCCAGCACCGCCAGATTGTTCAGCGCAGCGCCGTCGCTTGCATCTGCCGTTAGGCAAAGCTGCAGGCAACGCTTGGCAAGCTTAAAGTCGCCCGAGGTGACAGCCACAAAGCTAAGATTATACCAAATGTCCGACTTTTGTTCAGGCTGCGTGGCCAGCACCAAGGCGCGTTGGAAACAAGGCAGCACCAGCTCAATTTGTCCGCCGTAGAGACAGCACAAGGCAATGTTGCAATACAGCTCCGCCGTATGCACGCCCAGCGAGAGTATGCGGCGATAATACATCAGAGCCAGCTCCGGATTGTTGTCGTAGAAGTAGCCCACAGCGATGCTGGCCAGCGCTTCGATGTTAATGGGCTGCAGCTTGGCGGCCAGACGATAAAGCTGCAGTGCCTCCGGCTGTTGCAACATGTTCTCATGTATGCGTGCCTGCTCCAGGCGATAAACCACATCGAATGGATGACGCTCCAAGGCTTCGCCTATAAGCGTCAAGGCGCGCTCCGGCTGACGCAGGCGCTGATACAAACGCGAGAGCAGCAAATATGTATCCGGATGTGGAAATGCTGCCAGCGATTGCTGCAGCAGCGGCTCCGCACGTCTTGGATAGTGCAGCGCCAGCAGACAACGTCCAGTTTGCTGCTGCCACCACCAATCCGTGCGCGTGGGCGTGGCCAGTGCGCCAGGCACGCCGCGTTGACGTTGCACTTCGACCACCGCCTGGCAGAGTGAATACGCCTTGGCCACATCCGCCTCATGGTAGTAGAGAAACTGAAACAGCGCCTTCACTATAGTCTCGCGCTCGGCGTAAATTGTGGGATTCAAGCGTGAGGCTTGATATAATGTGTTGGTGGCATCGCCTACATTAAACGCTGCAGCGGATGTGGCACGCACGCGTGATGCAGTGCCGCAGCGTGAGGCTGGACGTGCGCCCAACGAGGAGCCGGGACGACTTAAAGCGCTGCCAGGACGCGCCATGGCTGAGCTTGGCCTGGCGCTGCTCAGACGTCCATCGCTTGAATGGGTCGAAGTTGCTGTTGCTGCTGCTGCTGCTGTTGGTGGTCGCCGTTGACTTGTGCTGGGGCGTGGCACAAAGGCGGTCTTAATGCTGCTGCCAGGTCGCGCCGCTGTGGCAATTCGTTCAAATTCCACTTCTTCATTGACTGCAATTTCGATAAATAAAATCGATAACGATCAACATTATTTAAGCTGTCAATATATATTTGAATAATTTAGTTTGTATATTTGAAATAAACTGCAATGCTCAAATAATTTCCAAATGTTTTCTTTTTATTTATTACCTGCCGATGCAGCATCCTCCACCTCCAAATCATCCAGGTAGACGCGCTGGGTGAGCGCACGCATTTTTAATTGCCACACTCCCTCCATCAGCCAGGTGGGCATGGCAGCAGCTGCTGCTCCTTGCCCCGCAGCTGCCTGCTGTCCACGTCGCTGCCTCTGAGGCACAATGCGCTGCAAATTGCTACCGTATCTGCTGTTGGACTGCTGCTGCTCCTGCTGTTCGTCGTTCTCGGCGCTCTCGCTGACCGCAAACATTTGGACATTGTGCTCATGGCCAGTTTGCAGCAAAATGTTGCAGAGTGCTGCGCATTCTTCATAGCTGCGACAACGATAAAGCGAGGCGGCTCTAAAATATTGCAGCTCCAAGGCGGCAAGCGCTGTCGACATTTTCGCTTGAGGGCACAAGCAAGGGGCGGGCCGTGCGGCGGTTGCTGTTGCACGTCCTTGGGGGGAACGCCAAGTTTGCCAAGTTTGCGGCTACGTTTGTTAATTTCTCAAGTGTTTGAATTCCACAGTCGCAGCTTCAGTTCTCTCTCTCTCTCTCTCTTTCTCTGCTGCTCTCTTTCAATCTCTGGAATTTTAAAACCGGATGCGGCTACAAAATATGCTGCTGCTGTTGCTTCTTCTTCTTTTTGTTGTTTTTTTTGCTTCCTGCGCTTCGAGCCTCTTGGTTTTAGTTTTTGTGGTTTTGCCTTTTTTTCTTAGTCTTGCATTTATTTTATTTTGTCTGCTTTGCCATCTAATTTTTCTATGCCCATAATTTGTACACACCTTTTGTTTTTTTCGGTATTTTTTAATTGTAAAATCCTTTTGCCTGACTGCGGTCTAATAATCGCTGCCAGGCCTAGAGTTGGCCTTCCGGTTATTTTTTTTTCGGTTGTCATGGCAGCTAATGGGTCAAAACAAATTAAGCAACAGCTGAGTCAGCTCAAGGGCGTGTCCTTAGCCAATTGTAGCGTAATTTCAATTATTTATTTTATTTAAACAATGCATGCTCTATATAGATTTATCAATTGGCTTACAGTCTAGCTTAAAAGTCTTTTTCCACGTTTTTGCAGCCCACACTCAATTAGCAAGAAACCGAAGAGCAAAAGTTGTGTAAAAATTTGACACAGATATGAAATTAGCAAGTATCTGAGCTTGAAGAGGGGGGGCAAAGATAAATAGATACATATGTATCTACAGCAGATCAGCTGAGGGGTCAGACTAAGGCTAGATTTTACACTTTGGTCTAGTCGTCGCCGTCGTTTTTGTTGTTGTTGTTATTGTTGATAAGCCGCCAAATATTTGTTGATAAATGTTTAGAAATTAAATGAGCGTCAACAGCAACAACTTCACATAAGGTTGAACTCATCGCGCTGGCATGCAAAACTCAAATATTTATCAACGAAACGAAACGAGCGGAGCGCACGTTTACTTATGTATCTACTAGCTACAACAGCATGTATCTGTATCTGTAGCTGTATCTTGGCATTACATATGCTTTTGGCTCCCACGATTTAAATATCATACAGGTTTTCATTCGATTTTCGATTTTATAAATTAATAATGCATAAAAATATATCTGCTGACAATGCGTTGGCTAATTAGCTCAACAAGATACTTGACAACTCGTAACTCTCCGTATCTTGACTTTGACAATTTGGCACAAAAGCCCCCGCACCCCTTTTGCTGCATTAGCTTATCAGCGAAATTGGTCGACCAAATGCGTCATGAGTTACTTTGCCTCCTTATCTGCAAAAAGTTTGTCTACAAATTGTTTATTTATTTTCACATACTTTTTCCTTTTGTTTTTGATATTAATCATGCGACTCGTTGGCCCAATCTACGCCACGTATATGTAATAGAAATTCCAAGTTCATCAACATCATCAGCACACAGCTGTCAGCTGCATATTTTTTATTATTCATATTTTTCGTTAGCCCAAAAAGTCGCCGCCATAGAAAAACATTATATAAAGTCTTGTTTACATTCTGCATAATAAAATGTTTAGCAAATATTTATACTTGTAAATTGAGCTGCAAGGTATGCGAAACTTTTGTTATCAAGATAACATTGCAAACAATTGGCAACAAGAATTTTGGTAGCCCCCCATATTATCTTGGCATAGTTTTGTCACTGCTTGTGAAATTGTTTCAAGACTTGACTTAAACAGTTAGTGCGCTATATACAAAATTCAATCATTCATAAATAATAGCGGGTTTATAATAGTAAAGGGTATTTACACATTTGGCCTTTATAGTCTGATTGACTGAAATTAGCTAATAAACTTTTTATCGCCACATTCTTAGCCATTCTTAGTTAGTTGCTCTTTATTGTTGTAGCAGGCAGAAATCCCCACCAGGTATCATCAACATGACAATCAAAACTATTATGAGCGCATTGAGTTATTTATACAAGTGTTTTATATTTTTTGTAGTTTTACTATAACAAAAGCGCAGACAAACATAAATATGCAAACACACGCACACACACACATGCATACATGGGAACCAAAGCTTTGGGTGCAAGTTCAAACCGCAAAAACAAAAACACTAAAAAAAAACAACATACAGTTGGTATGCCAATCCTGCGGCTCTCGCA
This sequence comes from Drosophila busckii, assembly GCF_011750605.1. Taxonomy (NCBI): domain Eukaryota; kingdom Metazoa; phylum Arthropoda; class Insecta; order Diptera; family Drosophilidae; genus Drosophila; species Drosophila busckii. The sequence goes on along the minus strand of NC_046604.1, from coordinate 15,073,173 downwards.
GCTACCGCGAGTTCCATGTGGCCATCTGCAATATAAACGCTCATTAAAAGCATAAAAAAAAGCAAAAACAACAACACCACACATAGCAGCTACTGTACGGCAATTGGTTGATTTTTTCAATTTTTACACATCCAGAGAGAGTGACAGAGCAAGAGAGAGCGCGCAATGTGCTAAGAGAGCGCATGAAAGCTGTAAGCCTGCAAACAGGTAAGCAACTACAACAACAACAACAGCAAGAAGAAGAAGAAGAAGAAGAGAAAAAACATTTGCCCAGACATCCGTTGAGACTGCGCACGCGCGACGCTGGCGTCGCTGCCAAACGCAATGCTGCGCTGCTTTTGCTTTGCGCTCAAGTCCCGTGCCGCTTGTTCTTTATTGTTGTTGTTGCTGCGCTGCTGCTGCTGATGACGATGCTAAAGATTGCAATCGCATTGCGAAGCGCAGAATTTGTATTGCCGAGGCTGCACTCTTGTACATCTGCGCCCCCATAAGCAAATTAGCGATGAGTGCGTGACACGGCTTACAAAATAATTGATAAAAATAAAATAATAAAATTAGTAAGTACTACTAATGCAATATAATGTTGCTTACATTGCGTTTAATACAGTTTTGAGCCTCACGCTGTTGCTCACGCTCTCCTCGCTAACTTTCAAGTTCGATTCTCTGGAATTTATTTAGAACACATTTCAGAAGGCAGCTTTTTTTTTTTTTCTTTTGCTGCGTGCTGCTTTTTTTTTTGTTTGTTTGTTTGCTGTTGCTTGGGCCATACAACAATAACAACAACAGCAACAAACACGCTGCATGCCAATGTCCAAAAAAGGCAAATCCCCCAACACAAAAAGGCAGTCACAGCAATAACAACAACAATGAAAAACAGTCGAAAAATTTCATTGCAGTTTAGCCACTTCACCCCCTTGCTACACCACCCACTCAATGGCGCCAGTTGGCAGTCCATTGATTCAAGCAACATTGCTGCTGCTGGTGTTGTTGTTAGAGAAAAGTTTTTGGCTCGAATAAATTGAATTGAGCCGAGATGCCGATGCCGATGCCAATGACTGAAATTGGAGTGAAAGTAGGCAGATTAGACAGCGGACCAGTCACACACACACACACATACAGTGAAAACACACACACTCATAGACAAATTCCAATTGGCAGCAAACGTGACACTGACAAAGGTCAAAGTTGAAGCAACAAGAATCAATCCACGCAGCCAATAATCAACGAAGCTCAATCAAGCTTCAAAGTATGTAAAGTGTAAAGTTGGAGCACAGACACACACACACATGCGCATATATGCATATGCATGTGTGTGTGTATTTTGTGTTTGCTTATACACTTACATATTTACATTCAATACGTTGTTGTCCGACTTTGAAAATAAGATAAGAACAATAGCAAGCACAACAACAACAACAATAAGAGCGGCAAAAGCTCTCAATGCCGACAACGTCAACATACAAACGAATAGGAAGTAAGTTAGTGTAACAAAAGTAATAAAAATACCTCAGCCACAGCCACGCAGCAGAATGCGAGCAAGAGAGCGAGAGCGCGAGAGACAGAGAGAGGAGTGTCCATGTCCATTAACATTATTGTCGTGCTTGATTGAGTGAGAGAGTGGGAGGGGGGCTATAAAGTGACAAGCATTGGGGGCATGACTGGTCAACAATATTCGGTCATAATAAAAACAAAAATATGCGACTACGTTGGCAATGAAGCGTAACTAAAAACGGACCAACAAACTACACACACACACACACACGTGCATATCAAAGTGTGTGTCTGTGTGTGCGTTAAATTCCAGGTGAACTTGCCCTTTACAGCTTTTTTACAGCGTTTGTCGCTTCAATTTCTAACGCTGCCTGTAATAATTGCTTGCGCTTTTGTATTTTTGTATTTTTATAGCAGTTTGTAGCTTTTACTTTGCGCGCCAATTCCACAAAAAGCAGCTGCGCAAAAGAGAAGGAGCGACAAAAAACAAGCTACAGCACAAAAATCGCCTTCAAGGAATTGCATAAAATATTTTTTTGTTTCAAAGACGCGGCCTCGACAGGCTCCAAGCCACAGCAGCCCCACACACACACACACGCACACACATACAGAAACAATGTTGACCAAGAACGTAGCAACAAGAACAACAACAACAACAACAACCGGTCTTAGAGCCCCAAAGCATAACGCGCATAGCGCAATACACTTGAAGAAATCGAAGAAGTTGCGCAAAGTTCTCCCCCCACACACTTTGCAGCAGCCAACAAGTTATGGCCATGACGACCCTCGAACCCGCCAATCCCGCCAAGAACGTCAGCCTAGCAGCAGCAGCAGCAACGACCGCATATTTGAGAAAAATTTCTGGAAAAAAAATAAAAAATAAAAAAAAAAGAAAATAAACTTTGAACGGCAACAAAATAATTTCGAGTGTGTGCGAGAGCGCAAGAGTTTAGTTGATGAGAGCGCAAGAGGGCGCCACGCGGAGAGAAGAGAGGCCAGCAAGAAGAATCCAGCAAATCAAGCTCACATTATGCTGAGGAATAGGAATGCGCCCAAGTGACGATATCGTAGCAGCAGCGACGCCGCCGCGCTGCTCCCCTTGCTGCGCAGCTTTAACGTTTTCTCCTTTGCTTTGGGATACCCTGCATAAAGTGTAGAGCACAGTGGAGCAAATGCTGGTAAACCAAAAACAAAAAATGCATTCCAATGAGTTGAGTTATTACAACGAGGCTTGCTAAACTATTTAGAGTGTGTGCATTTTAAGCTTGGGTTTGTTGGCTTTGGCTACACTGTGCAATGTTCTTCACTCGTCGTTGGGTACCAAATAGTTGTTGCTATTTGTGTCGTTGTTATTGTTCTTGAAGTTTTTGGCTTGCGGCTTAAAGTTTGTATCTGGAATTGAGATTTGCCAGTGCTTTAGATGCAAACTCAGATAAGGGAAGTAGGGGGGAGGCTAACATATGTGTGTGTGTGTGAGTGTGAAGTTAGAGAATTGTTCTGTATGCTATTTTGCTTAAAGGCTCCAACCAGCATACCAAAAACCGAATGTACGCTCGCTCAGTTTGTGCTCTCCCACACACACACGCACACATACGTAGCGAGCACAAAAGAGAGAGAGAGAACGTGTAGCATATACAAAGCCGCAGTGCTATCATGAAAACGGCGCATTCCAATCTTAAATCTCAGTGGGAGATACAGGCACACACACAATTTCGACTTGGCCGCGCCGCTCTCGTGGCTAAAACTATCTCAACTTGGACTTTAGTTTGATTTTCGTAGCGACGAAACAAAAGCAAAAAAGCAAACGAAAACTACAAAACTACAAAACGCTCGCTCAGTGCGCTCTTGAATACGCGCTCTCTTGCTCTCTCTCTCTCTATCTTCGTGCACGACCAGAGAGAGAGAGAGAGAGAGACAGACAGGTTCGATGCAACCAGTGCTCGCACGAAGTTCGAAGTATCTTTCAGTGCGCATGGCCAAAAGTATCTAATGGATCGCGGCCTCATTCGAGCTCTGAAGATTGTCGCATTCGCATTCGCGTTTTGGTTTTGGTTTAAGTTGAAAATTTTTGGTGCGGATTCTCAGATTCAGTGTGCAGCGTTGTATTACAAAGCGAGAGAAATAACAAAATAAAAGTAAAACAAAATACAAATACAAATATAATAAAAAAGCGCAAGCTTTTTAGTTCGAAAAAATTTAATTAGCAGCATTTGTTGTTGTTTTTTGTGTGTGTTCTGTGGTGCATTTAATAATATAAAAAAGAAAATTTATGAATATAAATACAAATAAAAATATTTCTGCGCTTCAACAAGTTGCTGGTCAAAACAAATAGCAGCAGCAACAGAAAGTTGCGACCCAGCAACAGCAGAAACAACAGCAACAACAACAACAACAACAACAACAGTAGTAGCTACAACTACAAGCAAGCAAACGGCATTCTTTCGCGCAACAACAAAAAACGCAGTTGCCTAAAGAGAGCGCACACACACACAAACACACACATAAGCATTTATAAATTGTGCGCTCTCGCTCTCTGCTGTACGCGCGCGCGTGTGTGTGAGTGTGCAGGCAACAACAATCTCGCAGTGTATCCACCAAAAATATTTCCAGCCTCTCTCTCTCTCGCGCGCGTCGCCGCTCTCCCGCTCCCCAGCGCCCACACACAAAAAGGTACTGGCCGAAGAGCGCGCAAGCCCCCCTGTTGGAATGTGGCTTTGCCGTTGACTGCGCAGTCGCAGCGTGGAGCAGCAGCGTTGTTAGTGTTTGACGAAGAGGTCAGCAGCAGCAGCAACAATAAACGACGTTAATATACAAACAACAACGAAAATTTATGTATATACTACAATACAATTTACTGTTATTTTGATGACGCGCAGCCGATGCTGAAAAGTGTGTGCAAAAAATTAAATAAGTGAAGCAAACAAAACAAAACAAAGAAAAAGTTAACCAAAATAACAGCGACAAAATTAAAGTGGATTACGAATCGACTCAACTTTAAACTCAACTTTAAACAATAACAACAATGCCGACAATTGCAGACGCCAACGTTGGCAGCGCGTAAGGTAAGTTTTAATTGCTAAGCGTGGGGGAAGGGGTGGGCAGAAAAGCGCGCTAAAATCAGAAATTTAGGGAATTTTCTATGGAATCTTAATTGCTTAAGGCACGAGCAGTCATAAAAAACGCTATGGACATGCACTGCAAGAAAAGTCAAGCTGAAATAAGTTTAAAGTTGAGATGTAGCAATTAAAATGCGACTGAATGTAAATTTAGTGTATGTAAATTTTTGTCAGTGTATGGACAGCGCTTATCTGAGCCTGGTCATAAAGATCGCCAAGTGGCTAATGGCGCAAAAAACCATTGAAAAGTTTACTAAATGAACAAATTAATCACACAGTGTACAAATAGCAGGTGTCGTAAACTCACACACACACACACACACATGCACATATACTGGGAATAATTTCATAAGCATGGCAGCTGATTTTTGCCGTTAACAATTAAATGGAAATGGGAGCTAGAGCGAAAGCAATTGAGACAACAGCAGAATAGACAATGGGATGAGTATCTGTTACAATTGGCGGCTTATATTGCAGTAAGATAAACAAATGGAACGTTAAAAACAAATACATGCAAATTTAATGTTAAACGTTTTGTGGCCACAACTGATTGTGAGATATCAATATACAAGTGTAAGCCTTTAGCTGTTTGTTTGTTTGTTGTTGCTACGTGTCAATGTTGTTTTTAAGTATTATTTTTATATATTTTTTGCGGCCGCCCACTGTGCGTAAAAGACAAGTGCAGTTGACCTTAAGCGTAGCATAAATATATAATAATAATAAATTCCAGCACGCCTAAGCAATTGCAAATAATATATATATATTTTTTATAAGCAATTAAATGTGTTGAAATCATTTTTTTGGGCGCGGGGGGGCCAAGCAGGCTTACCCTGAAGCTTCAATTATTTTGGCACGCAACAAGCTAAAGCCAAGCCGGCCCAGCATAATTTATGCCTATGAAACAAAGACACACACACAGATACACACACTAATACAAGCGTAGAAAAATTGTTTCGCACGCCTTTGAATTTAGCATGCAACGCACGTTTGCCGTTCGCTGCTTGCTGCGACGCTTTGCCACAAACAAAAAAAAAACAACTTGAGAGCGCATTTGTTGCTCTCATTGTTTGCTGTAGTGGAGCGACCTCGCCTAGGTGTGCCACAGACCCCGCACACCCCCCTCTACGCCTCTTTGACTAAGCTCAACTCCTTGTACTGCTGCTGCTGGCGCTCTTGGCGCTCTCTACAGTCTCTCCAACTTGCATATTTTAAGAGAAACTTTTTTGGCTTAAACTAAAACAAGAAATAGTTTAGCGTAAGTTTGCAATATCAGCAGCAAGTTCATAAATAAATTCAAAGACAAGTCAATAACAATATTAAAATGGGGTTAACTAATATATAAATAATAGATATTTAATTAGCAACAATTTGCCAAACAACTACATAAATAAATTCAAATTAAGTACAATAACATTATAAAAATGGGGCTAACTAATATTTTATTTAATTAACATTAACAACTTTATAAATAAATTTAAACTAAATGCGTATAAATATTAAAATAAGGTTAAATAATATGCACAACGCTTATGCTTATAATATTATATTTAATTAATAAAATGTTTGTTTACTTAGTTAAGTCAAGTCAAGTTGTTAAGACAGTTCAATGGGCATTAAGCTGCAATTGTATAATTATTTTATTTTACGCTCGCGCTCAAATTTGAAGCTTCAGCTTTTGGCCATCAAACATGAGTGTCTACTGTAGATACAACAAGTGGACGTTCGTGACAGAGACCTCGCCTAGGTGAGGCCCAAACGAGGCCGCTTGGAGGTTTTTGTTGTTGTTGTTGCTGTCGACGCTTCTGCTGGACATTTTGGCACAACAATAACACACTTGAAATATTTGTATATTTATTTTTTATTTCGTTGTTTTGTTTGGTTTTCTCCAACATTTTTGTGTTTGCCAACAAAACGCAAAGTTATTTATTTGACAATAATAATAAAAGCGCTGTCATTCGCTTAATAAATTTAGTCAGACTGAAATTCAAATTGTGCATTGAATTGAATTATAATTTGCCATTTGTCGCTGACGTGCATCCGCTGTCTAAATATAAACACACACACATACTTACATATATTAACTGAAAGTATAACAACAACAACAACAACAACAACAAACGCTTACGAGGGAGCGTGTGAAAATGCCGTCGCTTTAAACTATTTCCCCCGTATACAACACATTGACGCCAATCGCTGGAACGTCGAACGATCTCCGAATGCCAATTTGCCGTTTTGTCGTAATTAAAACAAACCCCAGACCCAGACGCACCGGCTTGGCCAGCGGACAGCTCATGAGCTAAAAATTCCACGTCAAACGTCGTCATTCATTAGCTGAAGCTGAAGTTTTACAGTCTCAGTGGCTCAGTCAGTCAGAGAGTCCAACTTACAATCAACGCCTTGGCTTGGAGTTTGCTTGGAGTAGCTTTCAACACTTTCAATAGAATTTTATAGACAGTTTAGCTAATCCAGAAAGAGAAAGACAGAGAGAGATTATTAAATTTGAAAAATATTTGCAAATTTTAAGGCTTAGCTAATAATAAATACAAAATGATCAGCTCATTAGATTAATTAAAAATTATGCAATAATGATTTGTATATTTTACAAAATGTTGCAAAATTGAAAAATATTCAATACGTAATTTTTAAAAATATTTTATTATTTTTATTTCATACATTTTAATAATTAAATAAATTCTGCTAGCGCTTAGGTAATAATAATAAACACAATTAGATCTTTTAAATAATATTTATTTATTTTTTTTTTTATATTTTACAAAATGCTGCAAAATTAAAAAATATTCAATACTAATTTTTATTATCATATTTTAATATATTTTATCATTTTTATATTTTACAAAATTATGCCAAATTGAAAAAATATTCAATACAACATTTTTAGAATTATTGTATTAAATTTGTTGTATATATTTTATGATTTTTATGTATTATTTTATTATAAATAAATTCAGCTACGGCTTACAATGCTACAAAATGAACAAAAAACGAAAAATATTTAGTGTTGCATATTTATATTTTTTTTTTATTATTTAAATGCATCATCTAATTCAAATTAATCCATAAAGAAAGCAAATTGTTAGCACTGTATACATTGCGTATGCGCATTGAAACTCTCAGGCAACCGCAATATTTATTAACCACAGATATTTCTAATGTTTATTGAACAGCCGCTGCGGCATTCCAATTTGAAATCCATACAGATCTAGCTACAAATACAAATGCATATACATATATTCAGCGTTTTCAATTGAGCGTTTTGCACATGCGGTTAAAGCCATTTAACATGGCTAAGCACACACACACACACATGTATAGAAACATATACACGCCCCTCATGAGCTCAGTGCAATGGCATGCAGTTGACATAGCCAAAGCGCCAGAGCGACAAACTGAACTGGACTTGAATAAATGCTTGGGGTGTGGGGGAAAATTGCTGTCGCTGCACAGCGTGGCGTATGCGCAATATTACGTTTGAGCTTAGCTTTGCAAAAAGTATTTGGTGGCGTTTGCGCCATTTAATTGGTAAATAGAAAGAGCGAGCGTCTGACAGAGAGAGAGAGAGAGAGAGAGCGAATGAGCGAGCGAAAGATTTTTTTATAGCAGACTTGTTTGCAATCTTAACCACATTCCTTACTTAAGACCAAGGCGCGCGCTCTCTCGCTCGCTCTCTTTAGCTCTCTCTCTCTCTCTTGCTGTCAAGCTCGTAAACAAATTATTTATTGCACTTTGTTAATTGCTGATTAGCATATGTGTGTGTGTGTGTGTTTGTTTGTCTGCACATTTAATTTGCCAGCGCCATGCCACGCCCACTGCTGCTTCTCTGTTGACTTTTGTAATTAGTTTAGCTTTTGTTATTGTTGCTGTTGCTGTCGCCCGCTCTCATTAAGCAACGGAATGCGGATAATTTGCTGCGATTAAAATTGTTTAATGCCTTGCACATTTGTTTGCATTTGTAATTATAAAACAATATTAATGTGCTGCTCGTGTCTGCGCTCTCAGAGCGAGCTGGAGAGAGCGACTGGATCGCCTACAAACTGCCACTGCTAATTGTCAGTTAGATAATAAGCCATAAAATAACATTTATTTATATAGAGAGAGACGCGGATTTAAAAGCGTGGAGCAACATTCCTTGGCTAAATGACTATTAAGCGAGGCTTGCAGATTTCCTGTGAATTTTTTTTTTATAGCCACGCAGCAGTTTTTATTATGATATAAAGCCAATAAAATGTGCTGTAATTAAAAGTTGTTGTTAACAACTAAGATAAGAATATAGATACAAATGCAAGCAGCGTTCGTTAAAATTAATTTATAAATATTTTTGTTAAATACAAATATTTGCTCTTTCAGTCGCAAACTGGCTTTTGTTTTTTAATTGTAAACATGCCATTCATTTTATATTAATTTCATATATTTTTAGCTAAGCATCATTTAGCCATACATTTATTTCTTTCACTTAAAAATCTTTAAATAAAAACACGCTTTTGTCTTTTAGGTAAATTCCACGCCATTCATTTTATATTTTATTCTAAGCCCAAAGCGCCGCATCATAAACTATTTACTTAAAATATTTCAAGCTTAAAAATAGCATTTTTACAGCTTTCTGTTTCGCTATCTAAATTCGTGTAGCGCTTGAATAAAAAAAGCTTGAAAATCGGCTTAGCTACTTATAATTGATTTTCAAAAGCATTTTTTTGGCTTTGTTTTGTTTTTTTTTCATTCGTATGTGTGTGTCTGTGTAGCGGCAACTCATATACATATTCTTGGTTTCTAATTTATGTCAAATGCGCGCTTTGATTGATGATCCAGCGCCTGGAACGGCATAAACGGGGGTAAACTACGAAATGGCGACGAAACGACGCGACAGCGTTTGGTGCGTTTATATTAATAAGTCAGGGCGGTTCTGCATACATAGCGCACACACACACATATATTTTATTTTTTTGTGGTCAACTTCGTTTCCAACTCGCAGTCTCAACTTGACTGTGAATAAATTTATGGAACGTTGAAATTTATTAGACAACTGTGCGGCGCACAGAAATGTGCGCCAATATTAAAATATATGCGGCCGCTTTGCTAGAAAAACAACAACAACAACACACACATACATTTGTTTGTATGTATGTGTAACGTTTGAGGCGCTTTGATTCGATTTGATTTTAATTTATGCATAAAATGCTTTTCTTTCATCACAAGCCACAAGTTTCAGTCTCGTCTGTCTGTCTGTCTGTCTATGTGTGTGTGTATGGAACTTTCTTTAACTGAATTTTAATAATTTTATGCGCAACAATTCCATGCGGCTAGACACAGACACACGCAGCAGTCGCTTGATCAAGTTTGTCGCCTAAGTCTTTCGTTATTGATTGGTGAAATTTTGGCTGCCCGAAAAAAAAATAAAAACACACACACACAAAAATTAGTTAGTTTAGCTGTCAAGCGACTTTAACAAACATTAGTTGCGAGCATGGAAATGTTTATAATTAAATACAAATCAATGCGTATAAAATAAAAATAAAATAAACAAATTTATTTTAATAGCAACTAACATATGTTGACAGTTCGATAGATAAAAGAAATGTTCTACAAATTTGTAAATAAATGCTAAAAAAGAAAACCGGTAAAAATATTTATACTGAGAAGATTACTCAGAGCCAAAATTGAAATTTATGAAACTAAGTAAATGAATTTAGAGAGTTATTAAAAAACAAATATGCTACGAATATTTAAAATAAAGTGCATAATTATTTTAAAACAATTTTTAAGACTAATTAAAAAGAAAAAGCGATGCAAAAGATATATTTAGCTTTAATTCTAAATATTTTTGATATATTTAGCTTTAATTCTAAATATATCAATTGTATCGCTTTAAACTAAATTTTAATTAGATTACATATTAACAACCATTTTTTGCAATATAAATTTAAAAAAGAAAAATTTATATTGAGAAGATTACTCAGACCCAATATTGAAATTTAGTATTTTATATAAATTAATGAAACTTATTGTTAGGCAAATATGAAAGGCAAACAGCTACAAATATTTAAAATATATAAATAAATTTTTTGAATAGATATTAAGTTCAACTAATTAAAAAGAAAAAACTAAACAAATGATATATGCAGAATATTAGTTAAATTAAATATTAAGGCGCACTTTTTGTTAGCTAAATTTAAAAATATGAAAAATTCATTACAAGCTTAAACAACTTTAAATTGATTTAATGCTTAAATACTTTTAAATTTAATTTTAAATAATTTTTATAGAAATTTTCTTTTACTGTGGACAGTTCATAGTTGAAATAAGTAATACCATTAATAATTTTATATCTCTCTCTCTTCGTTGCTCTCTTTGCAGCAGCAACAATATTTCGAAAGAGCGCGCTGGATACGGAAAATGATGCAGTATGCGAGCATTTTGCACCGTCAGCGCGCCATTGGAAGCATGCGCGTCCTCAGCCGAGCAACTGTCACCCGGCTCCCGATTCCTGGCACTGCGGTAAGCCACCAGAGATACCAGAGATCGATCAAACTGTCATAATATTTTATACAAACGCCTCTTTGCTCTTCTCTCTTTCGCAGACTGCTGGGGCAACAGCAGCCGAAAACCTTGTACTTCCTAGTCGATGCAAAGAGTCGCGTACGCGAGGTTTACACACAGACATGTCTGCACTTTGCCACGCAGGGCATGCAAGACACCGAGCTCTTCGGTCTGGCCGTGCTCATAGGTAAGCGGAATTCTTTCAGCAATGCTATTTGTCAGCCAAGGCTTGGGGTGGGGTTGGGGGGGCCGTGCATGTATCGAATTGGGTATGCGAAACGCCCTAAAAAAAAATAAGAGGCGTACAGCAAAGAGTTTTGGGCAGTCGTGCCATGCGATAAGGCATGAAAAATACAACTAATAAACATAAACCAGTCTTTTTAAAAGCTGCTCATCATCAACAGCCAAGCAGCAACAGCAAAGCAGCAACAGCCAAAGCAGCAAGCAGCAACAGTGGCAGTTGCAAAACCTTCTTTGCTCTGGCCACAAACTTTTTGCCAAAACACATAAAATACTAACACAGCAAGCAGCAACAGAGCCAGCAAACAACAACAACAAAATGGCACATAAAAAAGAACAACAACAAGAGCAGGCAGCAGCAGCAGCAACGCGTCGCCTCAACGGCGAACAAACAATTTCAGGCAACAGCCACACAACAGACACAAGACGCGTGTTCAGTAATTCAGGTAGCCGTCGCGCGTTGCATTAACACAAACGAACCATGAGGAGGATGATGATGCTGCTGCTGCAGCCCCAGAGGAGCACAAGCAGCAACAGGAACACGGCAACAACCCGCGTTGCAAGCAACAGCCGCGTTGTCTTTGGCTTGGCATTGGCCTCAGCCTCAGTCTCAGCTTCAGAGCGCTGCAGATATATGCGTCCTCTATAAATACACACACACATACAGGCGCAAGCAAAAAGCAGCAGAAACAAAAGACAAACTTTGTATGCGCTTACAATTGTTTAAATAACTAGCAACTTAGAAGTAAAAGCTTCAATTTGAAAGCAGATTTAAAGACAAGCTAAGAGTAGAATATTTAGAATATGGCAGGCTAATAAATTATTTGTTTGCTAATAATTTTTAGAGCATTATAGCGAGTAATTACAAATGAATATAGAATACAGCTGGAGAATTTTTATACAAAGTAATTGGCTATAATTCGCTTAGTTAATTCATGCTCAATACAAAAGAATCTTCAAATTATTAAAATGTTGCAAATTATTTGTTGGTTAATAATTCATTACGAATATTAATAGCAATTTTTAAAGCACAACAAAGTAATACAAAATGTGTCTTTAATAAATTTATAGGAATTTTTTGTTAGATTATAAAAGACTTTGCTAAGAAAAACCTTTTAAATAATTTTTCAAAATAATTTATAGTCAATACAAAAGAAGATTAGTATGAGACTTTTAATACAAAGTAATTCGCAATTAATGTTAAAAATAATTCATGTTCAATACAAAAGAATATAAACAACATGTAAGGGCTGACAAATTATTAGTTTGTTAATAGTTTATAGACATTTATTAATAGTAATTTTTAAAGCCAACAACTTTATAGGAATTTTGTTGGAATACTGCAAAATAATTTTCAATATAATAAGAATTAAATATTTTAAATAATTATTGAAAGTAGTTTATAGTGAAGACAAAAGCAGCTTAATATTAATATGAGTTAAAAAATTTTTAAAGCAAGCTACTAATAACAGAATGCATTTATAAATGTCTGCAAGCAATTTTGCTTATAAAGCATTTTTTAGAATTTTTTTCAAGCTTTGCTTAAGTTGCTGCTGCTTTAAGTTAGAGTATTTGGCTGCATAAAGCGTAGAACGAGGCACAGCACGTAAATTTTTGTAGTTTGGCATCAATTTCGCGAGAGCAGAGCAGTCGTAGTCGCAGTGGAGGCAGCAGCAGCAGCAGCAGCTTCAGCAAGGAAGTGAAGGGTAAAGAGCAGCGGCAGCGAGTCGAGCAGCAAAAGTTGCCACAACATCTTCAGCAAAGAATTTGGTATGCAGTTGCAAGCTGGAAGTTTTGCCAGTTTGCTTGCCAGGCCAGGCATGCCAATGTACTCAACTGGACTTGGTGTGTGTGTATGTGTGTGTGTGTGTGTTGCAAGCACATGGTTGCTGCTGCTGTTGTTGCTGTTGCAGCTTTGGGTTTTAGCTATGAAATTGGCTGTTTGCATTTGCGCAGGATTTTTGCCAATGTCAGTCAGCGAGCTGTTTGTATGTGTGTGTGTTTGTGTGTGTGTGTGTGGCATGCAGCTCAGTTCGTCTGTCTGTGCGTCTGTTTTGTGCGCTGCGCATACTTTCAAGCATTTCACGCCGCGCTCTTTCACTGCAGCCAAAAAAAAGCAAAAAAAAAGCAAAAATCGCCTTAAGCGGCAGCCGCTGTTGTTGCTGCTGCTGCTGTTGTTGCTGTTGTTTAATAGATAGCAATGCCAGTTTGCTTGGCAAGTTCAAACAGCGCTAAAAATGTGGCAAAGTGCGCTTGCGCCTTTTTCAAGTTCGTCGCCTGAGTCTTGTGTATTTAAATTTTATAGCGCGTCAATAAATTTCATCTTTATGCAAATGTTGCTGCTGCTGTCGCTGTCGCTGCTGCTGCTGTTTTCAAGTAAAGGCAACGCAATTTGGCAACATTGTCAAGCAAAAGTCGCAGGCAGTGGCAGCAACTTGCGCTGTTGTTATTTTTAGCTGTCGCGTTTAGCTGACATTGCTGGCATACCCAAGCTGCATTCTTGCAGCAGCAACATGTTGCTGTTGTTGTAAGTGCAGCATTTTCTTTTCCATTTAATGTTAATGGCTCATAATCATTATTATATGGCGTTGGCTTGTTCAGCTACGTCTTCAAAACTTGCCACGCCTTGGCCTAGCAGCGCGGCCTTGCAGCAGCAGCAGCAGCAGCAACAGTTGCTGTTGTTGTTGTTGCTGTTGCTGCTGCGCTGCGTGCATCTGATAACATCGGAAATTAAAATTCTTTTGGTTTTATGTTGTTGCGTTCTCTTTTGCGCTGCCAACACACACACACGCATACACACACATATATATATGTGCCTTTTTTTTGGGTTATTTTGTTGCTGTTGCTGCTGCTGCTGCTGCTGCTGTCTGGGGTTATTATGGGCACTGCTTGTGGCTCTGCGCTCAAACCTTTTTCAAAAATAAATCTCAAGAATGCTGGCAGCCAATGTATGTGCAGCTGTTGCTCTGCTGGACTTCAAAATCCCGCTGCCTGCTGCTTGTTGTTGTTGTAAATTCCACTGTGGGCCACTTGATGAGCCTTTTTTTGTTGTTTTTTTTTTTTGCTGCTGCGGCTTTAGCCGAGGCTGTAATTTGTGTTGCATGTGTTTCAAATTGAAGATTTATTTAGCCCCCCAAACTCAGTCGCACTCGCTCCAACTCGCTCTTGCGCTCTCGCTCTGGCTGTGCGTGCGTGTTAATTGTAAGCACTAAGGAATGCGTTGGAAAATATGTTAATTATTAGGTTTATGCCCGCGGCTCTTGGGCTCTCTGCCTGTTGCGTGCCCCATGCAGCAAGCCTTTCACACCTGCAACTGTTGCTGCTGCAAGAAAATTTGAATGCGACGGACGCTTGCGCCTTGCCACGCACAAAAAGAAATCGCGTTATAGTTACAGCTGCCACACAATGTTGCTGCTGCTCTCTCGCTTGACTCTCTACCTGTTTTTTTGGGCGCTGCTACGTCGTCGTCGTCGTCGTCATTGATAGGCACTTATGCGGACACTGATGATTATTATGATATTGTTGCTGCTGCTGCTGCTGCTGCTCCTACCTGTGCCCACATATTTTCATTTCATCGTCGTTGGCTGCTGTTCATAATTATTATTTTTTTTTTTTCAACTTGCTCTGCCTTCATTTCATATGCAGGAATTCCAATTTTTCGTTCAATGATGAAGTGTGTGTTGATTTTGTTTTTTTTTTCTGCTTCAACAACAACAACAACAGCAGCAGCAACAACTCTTATAGCCTCATTCCGTTGCTTGAGCACGCGGCCTGCCCTTGGGGGCCCTTAAAACACACACAGCAAGCAAGAATTGAACTGGAACTTGAGCTCAGGCCCAGCGCTGTCAACCTGACATGAACGTGTCGTCATCGCTCCTTACGTTTAACGTCAATGGATTTTTGCTTTGGTGCAGGCCATTGCCTGTTAAAAATTATTGTTGCTGTTGCTGTTGTTGCCGCTTGAGTTGCAGCTATGCAGCTGACAACTCTTGTGGCTGTTGGGCAGACATGAAAGTTCATTTACAATTTTGATTTGTTGACCTTGCAGCAACTGCAGAGCGCGCAGTTTGACAATTTGTACAATTTTTCATTTGTAAGCCAAGTTAGCAACAAAAAAAGTAAAACAAAATAATATTTGGAAATTTTTGATTAATTTTAAAGTTTAAGCAACTATAGCGCAGCTAAAATAAATTAAAATTGCGCTGTTTTATGCCATTTTGTGTGGGCAGCATTAGCATGAGCTTAAACAATTTCTAAGCCAAGTTATGCAGAAAATACTAAACAAAGCAGTAATTTAATTTAATTTCAGTTTTTAAGCGCGCAACTCAGCGAAATGTTAAGCGATTTTAAGCATATTTAAGCTTGTGAAATGCAGCAGCACAAAATTGCATACAAATTTAGAAATTTGAAAATTTTTCATATTTGTGATGATTTTGTTTTTACTTTTAAGCGATTTGATCGATTTTAAGCATTTTTATGCTTATAAAATGCAGCAGCACAAAACAAATCACTAAAATCGTTTAAATTTCAAAAATAAAAAAAAATTTAAAAGTTGTGTATTGCCAAATCTAATGCTGCAGCTTTATTTTTAGCATTATTATGAACATAAAGCAGTTAGGCCTTTAAAAATCGCTTGATTTTTGAGCAAGTTATGAACTAAAGCGAAAATGCAAGCAACTGAATTAATTATTAAGAAATTTGGATATCAATACTAAGTAACAATAAACTTTTATGCAACTATGCATGCATTATTTATTAAAATGCTAGATTTTTATCAATTCTTCATTTGTTTGTTATAATTAGCATTTATAGCCAAAAGCTTACTTACTTAGGTGGCCATAACAACCCGTTATGGGGTTACGGACGACCTCAAAATCTCCCTCCAGGCGCTTCTGCTTTGAGCGCGCCTTCTCCAAACTCAACCCCAAGTGTGTATAGGTTCTCCTCCACTTGGTGCTATCATCGGAGGCGAGGTCATCCCTTTCGTCGTTTTAACCAAAAGCTGCTAATAAATAATTAAGTTCATCTCAACGCTTTAATTTTTCTAGCGACTAAGCGACTAAAAATTATTTGAAGCTCAGTCAATCAAGCTAAATTTATAATATATAGTACTTACTCTTTATAAGTTATTAATAATAATGAGTAACTAATTTTAATTCAACTCTTTGCATTTCCAGATGGCGAGTACATGTTTGCAGATCCCGAGAGCAAGCTCAGCAAATACGGTCCGAAGAGCTGGCGTTCCTCGCATACGCACGTAAGTCTCAGCTTAATATAATTAAATATATATATTAATAATTTTTTATTGGTAACAGGGTTTGGATGCCAATGGGCGTCCGCTCCTGGAGCTACACTTTCGTGTGCAGTTCTACATTGAGAGCCCGTGCATGCTGAAGGACGAGACGACGCGGCACAACTACTACCTGCAACTGCGGCACAATGTGCTGCAACGCGAGCTGCCGCGCGACTATGCGGAGCAGTCGCTGGTGCTGCTGGCGGCAATGGCGCTGCAGGCGGATTTGGGTGATGCGCCAAGCACAGCGGGAGCAGCAGGAACGAGCAGCAAGTGCAAGCAGCCAAAGCAGAGCGTGACCACAACGCTGCCGAAAATAAGAAAACGCCTAAGCAGCTACAATGAGCGCATGTATCGCTTATCGAATTATGTAAGCAGCAGCATTAGCAATGCGCCCAGAGACAGCGAAGCGGATTACTTCAAGCTGGAGGATTATTTGCCCGCAGCGCTGCAAACAGCGCGTGCTAAGAGCGCATTGCAGGCGTGTCATCGCAATCATCAAGGACTAAATGTAGCCGATGCGGAGCTGCTTTATATACAACAAGCGTGTGCGCTGCATGAAACCATAAACGCGCACACTTACCGCATGCGCTTGGCCAAGTCGGAGGCGGGTGTGGGCAGCGCTTGGTTTGTGGTTTATGCCAAGGGCATAAAGATTCTAAGCGCTGGCGCTGCTGCTGCAGCAAGCGAACCAGCAACTTTTCTATGGCCCAACATTACCAAGTTAAGTTTTGAGCGCAAAAAGTTTGAAATACGCTGCGGCGAATCGCGCATCACTTTGTACGCCAGCACGGATGAGAAAAACAAGCTGCTGTTAACGCTATGCAAGGACACGCATCAGTGGAGCATGAAGCTTGCAGCGCGTTGCAAGGAGCTGCAGCATAAGCGCGAGCAGGAGGAGGCGGAAACGCAATCGCTGCATGCGAGCTACGCTTGCAGTCGCTCACTGCATTTGCCCTACAAAAGCAAAAACGAGCAGCGCATTTCTGTTATAAGCAGCACCAGCTCCAATACCACATCAGGCATTGTAAGCGATCGCGTGCACTCCGAGGATGAGCTGGAGATTATGATTAACACGCCGCCAGCGCCGCTAGCTGCGCCTTCAACTGAAAGTTTAGCGCTCGCGCATTTGCTGGATCGTCCAAGCGTCAGCAGACAAACCAGCTCAGTGGGCGCTTTGTCGCTCAAAGAGCTGGAGCAGCAGCTGGCTACAGTTGCTACAGCAGCTGCGCCTGAGCCGCCAGCCAGCAATGATTCGCCCAGCTCAGCGCATAACATAGGCAGCCAATGCTCCAGCACCTGCAGCACAGTTGTGGTCAGCACTGCAGCGCCGCTGGCTGTTGCGCACTCCAGCTGCTCGAGTCTCGAGCTTGGCTTTAGTCACACAGCGCAAAACTCCGCGCTAAGCGAAACTGTGCACGATGAAACTGAAAGCGTTAGCGGCGTCTCGGGCGTCTACACTTTAACGCATGGCCTGGCGCCGCCTACAGAAACCAGCGGCGTCTACACCATGCACAGCAGCGAGTTAACCGAGCAGTGCTCGGAGCGCGCTGATTCAGAGCAAAGCTGCAAAGCGAGCGCCGCTAGCAACAGCAAAACCTTAAGCGATTTTCGTCTGCGCTCAGATTCTAATATCAGCACCAGCAGCAGCTTTCGTGGCGATGGCAGCGATCCCA
The DNA here is from genome assembly GCF_011750605.1 of Drosophila busckii. Taxonomy (NCBI): domain Eukaryota; kingdom Metazoa; phylum Arthropoda; class Insecta; order Diptera; family Drosophilidae; genus Drosophila; species Drosophila busckii. The sequence goes on along the minus strand of NC_046604.1, from coordinate 15,054,805 downwards.
CAGACAAGCAGCAGGCGCTGCTATCAGCAGATGAGCTTACTAAGCTAATAGTAGGGCGTGGCACTTATCCTAGTTGTCAAGCTGTTGCCAGCAACATGCTAAGCGATTGTGACTATGTTAGTCAAGCTACAGCGCCGCCGCCGTACAGCGCGCGGCATGAAAAGACGGGACTATGTGGTCCACCCATACAGCCGGAAAAGCAAGCAGCAGCAACAGTTGCTGTTGTGCCAGCAGCAGTGCCCACGCCGCCGCCAGCAGCTGCAGCGCCTGCACCACCAGTTGCTCCCTTGAGACGCCGCGATCCACCACCCTACGCCAGCAGCAGCAAACCACGTCCCACTTCATTAATTACGCTGCCTGCTGCGCCTTCGAGCTGCTTAAGCTCACCCAAAGCGGAGGAGCTGCAAGCGCGCTTCATTACCACGCGCTCGCATATAAACATTCTAAAGGCGCACACCAGTTTGCTGCCCGATGGCGCTAAGCCCAGCTATGCTGCACCCACCACACATTCCTCTGCTGCTTCCAGCAGCGCTTCCATATGCAGCCACCAGCTTAGCCAGCAATCGCTGCATAATTCCAACTACGCCAGCAGCTCCGCTTTGCTGCAACACTTGCCGCATCATCGTCACAGCGGCTCCGCAGCCATTGGCATACCCATTGTGCCTTATGGGCTGCATCACAAGAGCAGCGCCAGCTTGCATCATCAGCCGCATCGTCATCATGCGCAGCAGCGTCATCATGCGCATCATCTGCAGCAGCAGGAGCCGGCGCCATGCGTTTTGGTTCCTTTGATTAAGCCGCGTCAGTTTCTGCCGCCGCCTCCGCCCAGTTTGCCACGCCAGCCGCCGCCGCCGCCACCGCCCAATGCGCATGCGCATCTCACTTCGCTCTATGGCGCGCAGCTGACGCGCACGCCGCTCGAGCTTTACCAGCAGCAGCTCTACAGCGATGTCGACTATGTTTTCTATCCACTGCAAGATCCCGCTGTGAGCCAGCAGGAGTATCTGGATGCCAAGCAAAGCTCGCTGCTGGCTGCCATGGCCGCCCAATCGCCTGCTCCTTATGTCGCCGCCTATCCCGCTGGCTGGGACACTTGCAAGGGTCACGCCATTTATCGCAGCACTCCCTACTTGCCGCTCGCCTGTTCGCGCTACGCCTCCACGCAGAATCTATCGGACACCTATGTGCAGCTGCCCGCTGGCGCCGGCTACTCGCCGCTCTACTCGCCCTCCATGGCCAGTCTATGCAGCAGCTACGAGCCGCCGCCGCCACCACCGCCGCTGCATCCAGCCGCCGCCGCTTTGGCCGCTTCCAATCTCTTTGCACGCTCACGATCGCGTTCAGATGATAACATACTGAATTCGCTTGACTCGTTGCCGCTGCCCAAGATGAAGCGTCTGCCGCCGCCGCCGCCACCACCTTATGTCAATCGGCTAAAGAAGCCGCCCATGCCAGCGCCCAGTGAGCAGCCGCCGCCAAGTAAGTTGCAGCACTTGCTCCAATCCATACACATAGCTAATCCATGTCTCCTTTGTTAGTACCCTGCAAGCCCAGCGCCAGCTGCATGCCCAGCCAGCTGCACATGTTGCCGCCGCGCAAGCCGCCAACGCTGAATCCGCACAGCGCCAACAGTCCGCTTACCAAAACCTCAAGCGGCGCGCAATGGGCTGGCGAGCGTCCCAAGCCGGATCTGGGTCTAGGCTACAATCGCAACAACAACAGCAACAGCATCTTGGCGCAGCTGCAAGCTTCCATGGCTGCCAGCCAAGCTGCTGCTCAAGCTAATCCGCTGGACATTGCGCTGCTGCGTGAGAAGAGCAAACATTTGGATCTGCCGCTCATCTCAGCGCTGTGCAATGATCACTCGCTGCTGAAGCAAACGAAGCTAATGACAACAACAGCTACAGCAACAACAACAACTGCAGCAGCAGCAACAACAACAACAGCGAATACAACAACTCTAACAACAACAACAACAGCAACAGCAACTGTTAATGGCACCGGCACGCTGAACAAAACGCGCAGCAAACTCGCCGCCATTAGCCATCGCCATCCGCAGGACAAGCTGCCGCCGCTGCCCGTGCAGCTGGCGGAGGCCAACAACTATGTCATGGATCCAGCCATGAAGCACCACAAGGCCTACAACTCGCAGTCACAAACGCAGTCACAGTCACAGTCGCAAACCTAAGCGCCCAAAATCTTTTACCTTTGGCCAACGAGCTGCGAGACGCTTCCACTCTACGCTCTCTAGTTGAAATGAAAATTTATACGTTTATAGTTTTGTTTGTGTGTGCGCTAAGAATTTGCATAGATGAGCCACAGCCATTGGGAGCGACAGACAGACAGAGACCAAGACCAACACCAAGACCAAGACCAAGAAATTTATAACAAGCAACCTCAACAACAATTTAAAACAGAACCCAGTCTAGTCAATTTAGGTATGGGGCCAACTGAAAAATAGCAACAGTAACAAAAATCAGCGACGACAACAACAATACTCAAGTATAAAATACGTTTACTTAATTTGTTTACTTAGGACTTAGGACTACTGCTAATTGCTGCTCGCATATATATGTTTTATATATATTTAAACGGCAAACTACTTAAACTTACACTGAACTACTTCCGCCCAAACAACTGTGATTTGATTTTTTTATATAAACTTAATTATAACAACAAGAAACAACGCAAAAAATCTTTAAACTATGCAAATTTTTAGTTAGTTGGATTAATCCTGCGCGCCATACACACTCCAAGCCTATTGAACAATTTTAAATATTTTAATTTTGATTTTTTTCGAACAATGCAACTAAAGAATTTCTAGAGTGAGCGCACTCGTTATGCCAATTTATTTTATATATCTTTTTTTATATATATAGTTAATGCCTAGGCTTGCCCCACCGTTTTTAATTTTTATTTTTATTATTTCTTACAACTGCTGCTGATTTGTGAGTTTTTATTTGCTTTCCTTATTTTTAGTACTTGCATTTTTTATTTTATTTTATTGTTTTTATTTCCCCACCCCCAAGCCCTAACGCCTATTGCTTATGTCTGCGTGTTTTGCAATTGTTACATATAATTTACATAGACTTTACTAGCATTAAAGTCTATTGTTTAAATGCCCCCCACAATGTGCAGTTGTCAAATCTTATTGTTTAAGCCACAAAACACGCACGCATTTGTTTAATTTGCAGCACTATATGTTATCTAAAATCGGCCATATAGTATAGAGCTATAGTTAAAGCTATGGTGCAAAGTTTTTGAATAATCTATGCGTCTATAGTTTAAATATAATAGTAGTAACTACTATATGTGTATTGTATCGTTTAATAAAATCACAATAATTATTTTAAAAACAATTTGTTTTTATTTTATGTAATATAAGCTTAAAGGAATGCTGACTGTTTAGTTTAAATGGCTATAAACTGTTTGAATTATTGCACGTAAGTAACATTAAACAAGAAAATAATTTCAATTTAAGCTTAGTATGTGTGTGTGTGTGTGAGTTTGTCTGAGTGTGTGTGTGTGTATCACAATTAGATTATGTCAATTAAATAATGGCCAACTGTATAAACAATAACAATATGCGTCTTGGCACTTTGGCATTTGATTTAAAACTTGACTATTAATGCTTTAGTTGGTTAAAATGTCCTCATCATCAACAGGACGACGCACCCAGCGCTTGGTAATTGTAAGTGTTATGCCTGTGATTAAGAAAATGCCGCCAAAGACAATTGAGGCAATGCCAAAGTAGAAGCCATAGTCGGACAGATTGATTGCCAACTAGAAAGATTAAGCAGTTAAGTTATGTTTGAGGCAAAGCTATTTGTTATGCACTTACTCTCGCCTTAGCTGCCAGCTCTGAGCTTAGCTCTGCCTTTTGATCAAACCAGAACATGGGCATCAGCAGCTTCTGTACACCGCGATAAATGCTGCAATAAAATAAATTTAAGTTTACTTTGCTTTTGTTTTGCTTAGCCAAAAACTCACTCAAAGTCCTCATCCGGCTCCATCATCATATTAATCTGAATGCGTCCATGCACTTGCACTGGCACGCCCAGCGTTGGCTCCACAGCCATGACAAACTCATGCTTGGACTTGTCCGGCTGCAGGCCGCTGACAGCATTCAAATACGACTTGTCTGCCAAATAGAAATGTGGAAATGAAGAGTAGATGGGTGCGCCATCGCGACAAGCCTTGCACTCCACTACGCCTGTCTTGGGACACTCCTCCAAACGCGGATCGCAGAAGCACTGCTGATTGGGATAGTTTTCACCCGAGTCGAGTGTTTCCTCTGTGCCCACCCAGCGTGTAGCAGTCAGGCCATGTCGCTCCAAAGTGCCCTCCGGACGCAGATTCATAAAACGACAAGCATCGGTGGCAAATATGGTAACCTCATCGTTTACATTCATTTTGGGTGGAAATAGATCGCCAGTGGTGCCATTGACAATGCCACAGGGCGCCTTATAGAAACCCGTTTCGTTCTTGCTATTCCAATGCGTAAGACGTCCTATATTGGATATGTCATCGGTGCCTGTGTGTATTGTAAACAAACCATCGTACTCCAGCGATTGGTTGCGATCTGCCAGCCAGCCAAAGCGTGTATAGGGTATGTCAATCTTAGTGGTATTAAAAAGATTCAGAAAGTCGGTAAGATCATCCTGATAGCCATCAAAGATCCACTCATTCACCGGCTTGGTGACATACAACTTGCCACCCTCCGTGTTCAGCATAAAGTTAATAACTTTCTTATACAATCGATTCACATGACGCATTTCATCGGCAACTGTCGCTGTGATAACATGCGCCGCTGTTATCAAATCCTTTTCCGTGCCATTGGAGCGCTGATGGTCAAAGAACCAAGTGCGTCGCTCATAATATGAAACTGTTGCATTTGGATAAAATGTGTAGTTCTCCTTTTTATGTTTCTCCAAGTAAACATAGGGACCGTGCTCTGTAAAATGTGGTTTAATATTCGGATTGCGTATATCCTCTGGATTGGTCCAGTTGAACAAATAGAATTCCAAGTAAATGGGTATAGGTGCTTCTACCCAGCTGTCGTAGGTATCAGTGCCAGGCGCCAGTTTGAGACCCTACAAAGAGTTTAATAAATATTTTGCTAGTTGCTTGGTCCTAACACTTACATTCTCCACCAGCTTGTCCGCCAGTCCAGGCCACAGCACCACAGCTAGTATGCCCAATATAACAAACACCGATCCTAGACCAAAGACCCAGCTCTTGCGTTGAGTTTCTCCACAGCACTTGCAGCACATGTTGTTCAAATGTTCTTCTCCAGCTGTACTAGGAAATGAAAAGCATCTGCAAAGTGCAAAAAATAAATTAGTACAATAACTTGCATAATTCACATAAAATTAATCGCTAAAGCTTTTAATCGTGGTATTTAAGGCTAATAATAAACAACTTTATCGCCTTTCTTTGATAGAAATCTCGCTTTGGCAGCTTATCAATGAACGCAGTTCACTTGTCCTCGTTGTTGGGACTTACCTAAGCTACGAGTATATAGTATATAATATCTTAATTGATTTAAGCAGTTGTTGGGCTTCTCAGACGTGCTAGCTGCTTCTACATTGACGTCCAGCCAACTACTGTGCCAACTCGGCTCAAGATTTGTGTATTTCAATACAACAATTGCTAGTTGTCAACAATTAAGCACTTGAGATAAGTCGCTTTCTAAATATTTTAGTTATCGGCTATATATTAAGACTCTGCGCAAAGAACTATAAAGCGTCTTTTAGTTTCGTTGTGCACTGTTTTATTATGTACACAGAGTCTTACACTGTCGGCTGCGCCCGCTTGTACTTTCCAATTCTTTCAGCTACTTCAATTACCCCCTATGGAGCACTTAATTCAGCTAAACTTTACAGCCGCCTTTGGTTTTGTTGTATGTATATTTATAGTCTTTGATAAGATAGCTATGTCCATTTCAAAATTGGCGATTAGTAGTTGTTCCATTTACTCTGCTAGCGATAAGCTAATCCGTTGGCTTATTGTAATATCTAAAGTTCATTTCTATGCAAAATTGCATATTTATATACTAAGTGCTGACGATCGTAAGGTCTGTTGTAGATATCAAGAATGTTGCTCATACTCCTACGCCTTAGAACAAAGGCTTACTGAATTTTACTTTTTGCTGATAATGCAATAATGTTCTCAATTATGTACATATGCACTTATTTACAACTCGTTGGCGATAAGCGTAGACTTTGGATGAACTCTGAACTCGGGCTATGTCTCAAGTGAATCACATCAACATGCTAATAAGCTGAGCTTTAATTGTTTGTGAAAACCTGTAGTACATACAAGCGGCCTATTAAATGCATTACTCACCTCTTTATTAACGCTTATTATATTGTTGATTTAGTTGCAGTATTGTATTCACAAGAATACTGTTTTTAAAACTATCACAGCTGCAATAACAACAAAAGGCACTGTCTGCTTCTGCTGTTGCTTTCAAAAGCAACGCACTATTAATAAATGCAAATCAGCTTGCAATGTTTCTGTTAATAAACAATTGCGCTACAAATAAACTACAGCAACTAGAGATGATAAAATTGAGCGCGAGTGCTGCCAACTCGTTTCGCCGTGCTGCCGCTTGCGCTTGTTATCGAGTTGCTGCGTGAGCAATCGCACAGCTTATCGCCATTTTGTCATTTTTTAGCACATTTTTAAGTATACGTGTTATTTGACGTGCGTTTTAAGCATTTCACAAAGATAATGTTCAATTAAAAGAAGACTCCTACAATAAACCATTACGTTAGCCAAAACAAGATGCAGGTTATTAAAGGACTGGTGCTGTTGCAACTGGTGTTGTTCCTAGTAGACGAAGCGCTGGCGGGGCGAGACTTTTACAAGATTTTAAATGTCAAGCGCAATGCAAACACAAATGAGATTAAGAAGGCGTACCGGCGACTGGCCAAAGAGCTGCATCCTGATAAAAACAAAGACGATCCAGATGCATCCAGTAAATTTCAGGATCTGGGCGCTGCCTATGAAGTGCTATCAAATGCTGACAAGCGCAAGACATACGACCGCTGCGGCGAGGAGTGTCTGAAAAAGGAAGGCATGATGGACCATGGCGGCGATCCGTTCAGCAGCTTCTTTGGTGACTTTGGCTTTCACTTTGGCAATGGTGATCCGCATCAGCATGATACGCCGCGTGGTGCCGACATTATAATGAATATGTTTGTGTCGCTGGAGGAACTTTACTCCGGCAACTTTGTGGAGATTGTGCGCAATAAGCCTGTGTCGAAGCCTGCTGCAGGCACACGCAAATGCAATTGCCGTCAGGAGATGGTTACACGCAACTTGGGTCCTGGACGCTTCCAGATGATACAGCAAACAGTTTGCGATGAATGTCCCAATGTTAAGCTCGTCAACGAGGAGCGTACGCTGGAAATTGAGGTGGAGCAGGGCATGGTCGATGGCCAAGAGACGCGCTTTGTTGCTGAGGGTGAGCCGCATATTGATGGCGAGCCCGGCGATCTAATTGTGCGTGTGCAGCAGATGCCACATGATCGCTTCCTGCGTAAGGGCGATGATCTCTATACAAATGTAACCATAAGTCTGCAGGATGCGCTTATTGGTTTCAACATGGAAATTAAGCATTTAGATGGACACATAGTACCAGTGACAAGGGAAAAGATTACCTGGCCAGGAGCGCGCATACGCAAGAAGGGCGAGGGCATGCCCAACTTTGAAAATAATAATCTAACTGGCAATCTCTACATAACCTTTGACGTAGAGTTTCCCAAAAAGGACCTCAGCGAGGAGGAAAAGGAATGTAAGTATTACAAACTATGCTTATTTTTATATAAGCCATATTAAATGCATTTATTTTTAATTGCAGCACTTAAATCTATACTCGAGCAGTCGTCCCTCAATCGAGTCTACAATGGGCTGTGAATCCTTGGCCAAAATTTGGAGCACAGGGCTGTACTTTAAGTAGTATTTATTCTAGAGTGTGTAGACTCGTGTGTTTACAGCGCCAAAAAAAATTAACAAAAACTTAATTGTAATTTAGCAATTGTAAAATATAAAAACAAATACGAAGCCGTAATGACAGCAAGATGAACAGAAAACAAAAATAAATTTAAATTTAATATAAATTGTAAGCCTCAAGCTGTGCTAATTTAATAACTATCATGTTTTTCATACATTCATTTGTCATTTAAAAAAACATTCAATTATTACTATTGTTTATAACGTACCCAATTGTTGTCATAGCGCATTTGTAATTAAGTTTTGTTAATAGAAACGCGTAAATGGCAACCCTGGCAACAGCTGTAAACAGGATACGCAGGACTGTTGGTGGAGAGAGTGAAAGAGAGAGAGCCTGCCACTGCTAGCAGGATGAACAGCTTAGAGGACATACAATTTTTCAGCAGTGTGCACGTAAATTGAAAAGCACGGCAGCTTTTTAGTTATACAAAAATCAAATATAAATGTTAAAAGAATATACAAAATTTATAAACAATTAGCAACTACATTGTTAAACTAAAAAGCTGCCTAGTGCCAAAAACACTGAGCAAAGGAACAAGCGTACCTAACCTAAAAAAAATAAAGGAAAACAAAATTGAAATTATTAGCAATATTTATATAGAACTAAGCATAATTAAATGCATGTGGACTGCAACTAAAACAAAACGAGGTAAGCAGGCAAAAAATTACTCATAAGCAAGTCCAACCCTTAAACCCTACCAAAGCCCCCCTCCCACCCAGCCACATACCAAACACTCCCCAGTACACGCGGCACACGTTATTATTGATTTTCTTGAGGTGACCCAAAAAAAAAGGAAAAGGCAAAGAAAGAGTGTAAGCGAGAGCCTTTTGTATAAAGTGGGCGGCAGCTCTAATTAATTGGCCAGTTGGTCACTAGGTGCTCCATTATAAAGCTATTACTTTTAATGCCAACTACTTTTATTTTTATTATATGCAGCGTGCTTTTGATGACATCCAAGCAATTTCTCATCTTCATTTTGTTGCTGCTGCCATGGCCACCCACCAATGTAATCAAGATACTCTGCTCCAGAGATAACAGCCGGCTGGTGCGCAAGATAGTGCGCTCCAAATGGACGCCCATACTGGACAAGCATCAAGTAAGCCAACAGCATATACTTAGACTTAATTCATTCAAAGTCTTGTCATTGTAGGTCAAATTGCCTTTGGAGTGTCCGCTGCATGCCTTGCGCGATGTCTTTGCGCCACGTCAGGCGGAGAAGCAGCGTGATCGTCCCACGCAGTGGACTTGCCGGCTCTGCGGCAAGAGTTTCTATCAGGAGAAGTACTTGGATTTGCACTTTGAGGCGCGTCACAAGTCGCTCATCAATGTGGAGGAGACGGCCGTCTGCTTGGCTGATTTCTGTGACATTATGCGCTGCGAGGTGTTTCAAACAGAGGATGCTTCTAGTCTAAAATTCGGTGATCAGCATATAGTTACAGACATAGAAGTTTGGGGTGACTCCTTGGGACAGAATTCCGCGTTGGCCAAAGCGAATGCCGCCTACATGAGTTTAATACCAAGGTAAGCAGTTGAAGCATGCAAAACTGTAAGCTTTACTTATTTAATGCTCTGCAGGACTTCCACATTGAGTGCCACGCGTGCAGCCAAAGTACAAAATCGTCAATTACTCCCAGAGCAGCCAAGTCAAGGCGCAGCGCAGTCTAGCGCCGAGGATGCCAGCAAGAAATCTGCAGGCGAGAAGCTGCTGCTAAAGCTTAAAGAACTAGGGCAAGGGCATTTAAAACGCGCGCCAGATCCAGCAGCAGCGGCGGAGGCGGAGTCAGAGCAGTCGCCAGTGCCAGCGCAGCAGAATGAAACAGAGCAGCAGGCGGAGCTGGATGGCGAGCAACAGCCGCAGGCAGAACAAACTGCTGAGAGTCACGCAGAGGCAACAGCAACAACAGCGCCCGAAGCGGAGCAGGAAGGCGTTGGCCAAAGCAAAGTGCGTGCCAATTGCAAGGCAGAGGAGCTGAGCAAGCTCAAGGCACGCTGCGAACTTTTGCTGCGCGGCTGCATTGGCAGCTTGCTGCTCTCCATGTCGGATCAATCGTTTCGCGAGCTGGAGGAGGAAATGAACAAGGCGGTGTGCTGGTATCTAACCTGTGATCGCTACTGGGAGGATGGTCCACTCGAACCACGTGCCTTTCCTTGGGGTCTCATTGTCATACTCATCTTTGTGCTCTCCACGGGCATTTGCTTTTGTTATTACATCATCTGGATACTGTTTGAGTAAGTGCAGCATTTGCATTTGAATGCTCAAGAGCGCCAGCAGGAAGGCAGCGTAAGATCAGTAAATTGCATACACAAGTATATTACGCTACCTGCCGCTAGGCCTCGGAGCCTCTAATCCCAATTGAGATTGAACAAACCCAAGTCATTTGTTACAGCTCCGAAGAAACGACAATCAATGCCAATCATTATGCAGGCGCCGTAGCCGGCGGCAGCATCTACATGCCTGCCCCCCAGCACCATTACCATGTCGACTATGCCACACAACAGGACTTGGACGCCGCCGTTACGTTGGAGCAACAGCAGCAGCAGCAGCAATACTATTACCAACAGCAACAGCAGCAGCAGCAGCAGCAGCAGCAACAACAGCAGCAGGCGGGAGCTCGAGATTTGTACCCCGAACAAGTTCAATATCATCGGCACAGTCCGCGTCACTACATCGCCGATCAACGTCCCACACTGGCGTCGAGTGCGTCCGTGGGCCAGGGCACGCCTACGACATCGGCCGGCGTCCGGCAAGCGGTGGGAACATCCTCCAACGCCAGCACACCGCTCCACCGGCACTCGACGAGCCTGGGCTACCCACAGGACATTTTAGACCGACGCGACTATACAAGTAGTGGGCGCACCATGAGCTCCGCCATGGAGCCGCCGCCACGTCACTATAATACGCATCCGCGACCGCTAGAGACGCGACATCGCCACGTTGGCTCATCGCAGCAATCGCTGCGCGCCTCCTCCTCCACGCACGAGATTGTGCAGTCGGAGCTGGGCGGACAGAATGAGCACTATATCTACGTCACGTATCCGCCGGATCTGAAGAAGCGCTACTTCGAGTAAGTACGAGCAGCGCGTTCATTTAGCACTCGAGCACGCTCTTCCCAGTGCAAGGGACGCAGGACGGGAAGTGAGAGAAACCAAAAGCAAGAGCAAAAGCAAAACCAAAGGCGTCCTTCTTAGGAGGCATCACATCCTAAATCCAGTTGGCTTTTTATTTTATATATTCAAAGCCTGCAAATTCTAGATTTGTGAACTGTGCTGTTTTTTCGAAACAAAATAAATTGCAATACATATTTCTGTATTATATATACAAATATATAAAGGCATAACGGTTTTATCAATCTTATATTGTTGTTTTTGTCAAGCACTTAACGAGGTTGCAAAGGACATGCAAATTGTCCTTGTAGATGTGGAGCTATGATTAGTTTACATTGTATTTTAGGTGGACATCCTTCGAGTTTCAAAAGGACATGCATTTTCGTACTCCAGGGCAACAGTACTATCGATTGGCATTCAAGGATTTATAGATTTTCACAAAAAATTTGCAAGCAAAAAAATTTGCAGGGAGTGGGTCGCAAATATTGCCCCAAAAACACAAAATGTCAATTATTTTCGAAACTACAAGGACGATTTTATTGTCCTTCGGCAGTTAAGTAGTGCTCATCAACCCCTAACAGAATATAGCACCCAAAGGATGAAAGTCCTTGCAGGAGCTGAGAAAAGCGACATTTTCTGTGTACAGAAAATAGGCTATAACTTGCGTATCCTTTGCAGTATCAGGACGATATCAAACAATGCTGTTTGAAAAGGACTATCAGCATGCCAAAGGATATTCATATTGTCCTAGTGGTTTGGGAGCTACAGCGATTTTTATGATTTTCAGTAGTTTTCTTGCGTGCTGGGCACTAACAAATTCCAAGTGTATGCCGTACTAGATGACCCCCATTTTTTTTGATGCAGATCGCTAGAGCTGTGTCCTGTGAGTTCTGTAAGCCTACAATTTTCAAAATGTACAAGGATTTGACCCAGCTATTGCTATTTTTCTGTTAAGGATTGCCCATGCAAAGTAGCAAAAAGTGTTGCATACTTTCAGGATGTACTTAGGCAGCGAACTTGCAGATCAATTATAAGTTATTTTGCGTAACAGCTTGTCCCCGATACTGTAAAGAATAACAACAATAAAAATTCAAAAATTTATCATTTGCAATAACATTTACATAAAACATTTATTTCAATTATTATATTTGTTGTTGTTTGCTAATTTGTATTTTATAAATTTCTCTCAAAGACACTCACATTTACAATATATAGTCACAATCTGGACAGATCGTACTTAAGGCTAATATATAAAAAATTAGATTTTTAGAAAAAAACAAATCAAAAGTTATACACCAATTAGTAATTGTCTTTTGTAATATACATATAGATGCTATATATAGAAAATTCAGTGTGATAAGTAGTGGACAAGTAGTGTGTTTGATATATAAATGTTATGTACATAAGTATTACAGTTGTGGCAGAGTTATAATAAATATGTATAGATTTTCCATTAAATAAATTGTTTGTACTAAAATTATGCGTAAAATCTAAAACTATTACTTTGATTGTTGCTTTATAAAATTTTGTAGCTGAAAAAACAACGTGTAGAGCGTTTTACTAAATATTATACAGATATATATATATATATATTTGTGTATATAACTAGTTATAAATAACATTTTTGTTAAGTGTTTTGAATGTGTATATAATTTATACTACTAGTTTTGGTCCTTTGGAATGTGTTGCAAATCAAAAAATTTGGATTTTATAGCAAAAATTAGTTCTATGATTTATATATTTTTTTTATATGCATCTTAGGTGGTCTCAGTTGTTAAAGCTAATCCAACTGCACTTATGTAAACTGAGCATGTCCAATAGCATTGGACACAACTAGCAGCAGCCTCAGTTTGTGATTTAATTGTTCTACGCCCCAAAAGCTATTAGCTACGTATACTTAATAAAGAGCTGTTAAAAATATATATAATATATGCTACAATCAATGCACATTTAGTTAAGGCCTGCAATATTTAAACTTTAACAAAGAACTAACATAAACTTTTGCTACTTTTGCTATGCTTTTGGTCTAAGCTGAACTTAACACTAAAAAGGGGAACAAAAATTAAAAATAACAAATGCTACTCATTAAAAGTGAAGCTTTGAAAAATGCAAACAGTCATGCTACATGTGTTTTGGAACTATGTTTATCTATTAGTGTGGCAAATGTATCTGCAAATATGTATCTATAGCTGTGTATCTGCAGCTGACCTTTAAAGCGAAATGCGTTTAAATATATTTTTTTGCTGTTTTGCTTTTTCAAATTGTTTTTAGTGACTAAAACGCTGATGCACTTACTGATAATAAAAAACAAAAACACACATATAGCAAATGACAAAGCTAATTGCACGCGACACACACACACACACACACACACACAGCGAGCGAGCAAGAGAGACAAAATGTTAAATTGGCAACACGCATGCAAGAGAGATTCAATATTTTAGTTTAAATATATTGCACATTTTTTGGTTGATTTAAATATAAATAAATGCTAGCGCTATTAGTTATGCATGAAATTGTTTAAGCTAAATTTAGTTAGTTACGCCACGACATTTATAAAAAATATGTAAAATATTAAATTTTAAAAAGTAGCAAATAGCAAACTGTTTTGTATAAATATTTATAGCTATAGGTACACTTGATTGGTTTTTAAACTAATTACAATATAATTATATTGTTATTGTAGCGCAACAAAATACAAATTTTGATTTACATAAACAAGTCTTTCGAGATTCTGCATTAATGATTGTATGTGTATGTGTGTGTGTGCTTTAGTTTAAAATCCATTAGGCACGCCATGTGCAACACGCAACTGCAGCAGCAGCAGCAGCAGTTGCTGACAGTCGCCACGCCCACTCTAAGCTTTGTTATTAACTTTTTTGCGCTGCCAGCGCCTTTTGTACTTCTTTAGCACTCGCTGCGCATAATAGTTGCTGCTTATATTGCCCTGCACATATTTGCTATGCAGATATTTTAAAAACTGCGCGCGCTCAAAGGATTTATAATCATCGCGCACTACTTCCTCATGATGTATTAAGGGAGTATCCTCAACTGTAGCTGCTGCTGCTGCTGCTGCTTCGGGCTGTGCCAGCAGCTCTATAAGCTGCAAAGTGTTGTGTTCTTGTTGCTGCTGTTCGTCGCTAACAACACTTAGTATATTTTCATTCATATCGCATTGCACTACATACAAATCGCTGCTGTTGTTATCAAATATATCTGCTAGATTTATAAGCAGCACATCCTGTGCAGCTGCATTGGCAACCAAATCCTTGTTCGACTCCACTTCGTAGTCTTCGGCATCGGAGGCAACGCCAATTTGTTGATACATTTCAGCTAAAGCTTCTTCAACGCTTAGCTCACGTGTTGCTGCTGTTGCTGCTGCTGTTGGTTTACTTAAGTCTAATTCGCTAGTGTTTAAGGAACTATTTAAGGCAATTTTACTAAGGTCACTTAGCTTTGGTATGTTGCTGTCAACTAGCAACTGCTGTGGTTGCTGTGTTTGCTCTTCATCATTGTCGCTTTCCAGTATTTGCTTAAGCTTGGCTATGTCATTGTTTGAAACTTGCTGCTCAGCAACAACAACACCCAGTGCAAGCTCTTCAGGCTGCTGTGATAATTCTTTTTGCAGCGCTGCTAACTCATTAAAATCACTTGCCACAGAGCTGGCTGAGCTGCTGCTGCTTGAGCTGCAGCTGCTGCTTGAACTTGAGCTTGAGCTTGAGCTGCTGCTGCTTGAGCTTAAGCATATAATGTTGCTGCTGCTGACTGCTGTTGGCGGCTGCTGTTGCAGCCAAGTTTGTATTTGCAGCTGCTTTTGTTGCTGCTGCTCTTGTGGAGGAGACGCCACACGCAGCAGCACTTTGGGTGACAAATTTGCATGCTGCACATCATCGAAGCCTTTGAAGTTCAACTCTGTTTCAATCGATTGCTGGCTAAGCTCCTCCTGCTCCAGCAACAGCTGCTGCTGCTGCTGCTGTTGCTGCTGCTGCTCAGTCTTGTGTTGCTCACGCATGGCATAGCCGCTTTTGATAACCGTCTCGCGTGCTGTTTCCAGCAGCAAACTAGCGCGAAACGCGCTTGTATTTAAAGCATTAACACTCAAGCATTTCAAGCTGCGCGCACTTTGCAGCGTCAGCAGCTGCTGCTGCTGCTGCTGCTTGTAATGCTTTGCCGATTGTCGCTTTATGAGCGGCAGGCGTCGCTCTGCCCACAGCGCCAGCTGCTTGCGCATGCGCTGCAGTCGCTGCGCGCGTGTTGCTGCCAGCGCATAGCGTCGCCGCAGCAGCTGCAAGCAGCGAAAATAGAAATGATGCTTGCTCTTGGGACTTTCAAACTCCAGTATTTGCAACATTTTCATGCGATTGCGTCGTCTGCGCGCCAACAAGCGGCGACTAGCGCGTGCTGCAGCTTTGGCTGTTAGTTTGGCTGGCGCCACTGGCTGCAGCTGCTGCTCGGCAGGCTCCGTTGTCCTGCGCTTGCGTTTGTAGAACTTAAAGCGCTTGGCATCGGCTGCGTCTGTTTGCTGCTGCTCTGATTCGCTTTCGCTGCCGCCAATTTTGTGTATAAATGTTTCGTATTCCTTGGCAAATGTTGACTCGTTGCTGTTGCTGTTGTGCTGCTCAAAGTCAATGTTGGACTCGGCCAGCATGGGACTGTGCAGTGGCAGCGCCAGCGCTAGTGGTTGCTCCTGTTCGCTGAGCATTGCTGCCAGCGCTGCTGTCTCAGCCACAGGCGTTGCAGTTAGCTCAAACTCTGATTCTGTTTGCTTTAGACGCAGCTCGTCCAGTTCCTTTTCAACATCAAAGCTGCCAAAGCTGTCAGCAACATTTAGCGTGTCCTTTTGCGGCGGCAGCACAGCTGTAGCTACAGGTCCTGCAGGCGCTAGCGTTTCATACATAAAGCTATTGACAGGCGCCACCACTGCCACCAGCTGCTGCTGCTGCTGCTGCTGCAACTCGGGCTCAACTTGCGCTACGTTTGGCGGCGGCTGCTGCGCTGCAGCTTCCTCCTCATCGTCCTTCCAGCTGGTAAAGAAGTCACGTATATTCGAGCTGGGCACATAATGTGGCAGCTCATAGCCAAAGTTGTCCACTTGCTGCTGCATGTAGCAGCTGTTAATGTTGCTCATGTTGTTGGCAATGTTGTTGTTGGGCTGCAGCATTGCGGGCGCTGCAGCACGCTTGCGATATTGATAGTCGGCTGCTGCTTGCTGCGGTGCTGCTGCTGCTGTGCGCTGATAGCTTTCCAAGCTATTGAGATCATTGTAGTAGCCACCAGCAGCAGCATTAACATCCATGCTCATGCCCATGCCCATGCCCATGCTCATATAGCGCTGATTCTGTTGATTGCTGCTGTTAATGTTGCTGCTGCTGTTGTAGCTATGTTGGTAGGCAGGCTCATAGGGCGCATATAGCTCGGTGGCATGCTTCAGTTTGCTTGCCACATAGGGCACAGTTGCTGGCGCATTCACTGCTGCTGCTGCTGGCGGCGGCTGCACATAGTTGCTGCTGTTGCTGCGCGTATAGTAGCAACTTTGTTGTGCATATGGCTGCGTGCAGCAGCTTTGCCGCTGATTCGACGCTGCATGCTCTGCATGCCACATGCCACGCGTATTGGCGTAGCTTGGCGGCGCTTGATAAACGCTGCTGCTGCTGCCGTAGGGCGGCACTGCTGTAGGCGTGGCATACTTATTGTAATAATAGTCGCTGCTGCTGGCGTGTGGCACATTGTTGGCAGCAGCAGCACGACAATTGGCTGCATTGTAGTCCATGTTCCAATGGCAATTGGCTGCTGCTGCTGCTTGTGGCTTGCGATAAGCGTTCTCCGGACTCAGCTGCGGCGGACTGTAGAGCGGCGCAGCAGCGCCAAAGTTCAGCCCAGCATTGGGTGCATACAAGCTCATTGCATACTTGTCATAATAAGCTGCATGTCCTTGCGCCGCAGCGCTGCCATTTATATTCTGATAGCGACTGCTTGGCTTAACTGCAGCATAGTTGGGCTCAAGCGTTGGCAACTGTTGCTGTTGTTGTTGCAACTGTTGCTGCTGCTGCAGCTGCTGTTGTTGTTGCTGCTGCTGCTGCAGTTGCTGCTGCTGCTTTTGTGGCAGGCTAAGCGCATGATATTGCTGCTGTGCTGCTGCTGGCAACAAATGTTGTTGTTGCTGCTGCTGTTGTGGCTGCTGCGTCGGTAGCTGTTGCTGCTGCATAGGCAACTTATATTTATACGCTTCATATGCATGATTGTTGCTTGGGTACGCGCTCATTGCTTGTGGTGGCTGCGCATAAAAGGGCGTGGCAGCCGCCTGCGGCTTGTTACTGTTGTTGCTTACGCTTATGTTGCTGCTGCTGCTCATATTGCTGCTGCTGTTGCTATATTTAGGCATTTTATCATAGCGATTGCTGCTGCTGCTAGCCACGCCCTGATAGCCACCCACTCCCACGCCCATTGGAGGCGCATTATAGTTGTAGGCATTATAATTGTAAGCATCCAAACTCATTGCATTGCCATAATTATAATTCTGTTGATAGAAATGCGTTTGTTGCTGCTGCTGCTGTTGCTGCTGCTGCTGCAGCTGCTGTTGTTGCAGCTGCTGTTGCTGCAGCTGCAGCTGCTGCTGTTGTCGCTGTGCATCGAGACTGGTCAAGGCTTCGCTATAGAAAGGCGCCACTGTGGCTATTGTCGCTGTTGTCTCATAATGACCCGCGCCCAAGGGCGTTGTGGGCGTGGTTGTGGCGCTGCCGTAACCGCTGCTCGCGCTGCTGCTGCTGCCGGGACCAGAGCTGCTGCTGCCAACAGCCATGGCAATGGCCGCCGAGTCCATGTTGCAAGCTGCAAGCAACAGAAGCAAAAATAATTATAAGCATGAATAATATAAACTATAAAATATATAAATAATTAAGCAATTTAAAATAGAAATTCAAATGCATTTAAACTTTTTTCTAAGTACTAAATATGTAGAAAAATAAAAATTGTTTGAATGCATTTAGACTGTTGTTCCCATAATGTACTAAATGTGTACTAGACTTGTACTAAATGCAAAAATGTGTTAAATTAAATAAAGGGTCTAAATATGTACTAAATTTGTATTTAAGTTGTACTAAATATGTACTAAGCACGTAAATTGCATTAAAGAGGTCTTTAAATGAATGAAAGCGTACTAAATTTGTATTATAGTTGAACTAAATATGTACTAAATACATAAATATGTAAAAAAGGCCCTTTTAATATTAATGCGTACTTAATTTGTACTAAATATGTACTAAACTTGTACTAAATATGTACTTAACGCATAAATAAATGCATTACAAATGTTTTTAAATGAATTGTACGGTCTAAAAATGTACTAAATTGGTATTAAAGTTGTACTAAATATGTACTATATACATAAATGTGTAAAAAAGTACCTTATTTGTAGAGAATTTTATACAATTATTATTATTCATTTGTACTAAATATGTACTAAACGCTTAAATATGCGTTAAAGGGTCTTTGAATAATTGAAATGTGTATTAAATTTGTACTAAATATGTACCAAACGCATAAATATGCATTTAATGTGTCTTTAAATTAATCAAAAGGTCTATATTTGTACTAAATATGTGCTAAATACTTAAAAACTGTACCAAATCGTCTTTCAATTTTAATTTACTAACAAAAGCTTAAAGCATTTACACGCTCAACTATGAAATTGCAACTATGAGATACTAACTAAAGCTATAGCTATGCTGCATATAACAAAGAAGGGCACAAAAGCTGTTGATTTACTTTAATGCGCATGGAATTTTCTCTTTTTTTCTCATTTTCAAACTTGACATGCTTGCAAACCAAACACACACACGCGGACAAAAGTTTAATGCACATAGGAATTGCATACAGCGCATTGTTACATTTACCCTCAACACAAACACACACACACACATGCATATAATACATACATATGTATACAGGAAAAAGCAATTATTCCAAGGCATTTAAATGAAAAGTATAAAAAAAAAAAGAGAGCAAGCACCCTTAGAACCCAAACCCAAAGCCAAAGCGTGGGTTATATTTGTAATTGTTGTTGCTATTGCTTGACTGGTCATAAATGTCGAATTGGGGCAGACGGACGGACAGACGGACAAGTATGTCAGTGGGGTTAATAGATATTGCAATAGAATGTTGTTGTTGTTGTTGTTGTTGGGCTACAATCCTTTCTATGAAAACGTGACACGCGTTCGCGCTTCAGCTTAAAGTTTATTAATTATTAAACGCTGCTTGGTCGCCCAGCTAAAGGGACAATGGAACGACGACAGCGTGTCTAGCTTGTGGTGCAGTGCAGCACGAAATGACGCTCAATGTCAACGCCCACTGCACGGGCGCAGAAAGTGGCACGCAGCTTAGAAAGAGAGACGCAGCCGGCAGTGTAAGACGCTGTACTCAGAAAAAAACAAAAGTACGAAGAAGTCAAGTATAAAATACTATACAGTTCAAAATACTTTCTTTATGTTTATAGCTGTGGGTTTGACTTTTATAATATTAAATTTAAAAGTATATATTCCAATTCGATTTAGTAGGAAATATTCCATACAAAAAATATATAAAAAAGAATAAAATAGACAAAATGTTTTTGAGTCCACTTGGTATTGAATTTAAGAATATTTAGCATGAGTATGTCAAATATTTATAACATGGCTTAAGAAAATTTGGATTTAACCCTATGCTGAACTTGATGCGAATTGAATTTGCTTTATTTATTCTAAAGTTTTTACTTTGCTGTGTATAAGACTGTTTTACTCTTTTTGAAACAGAGTCTAAAAACCAATAATTGCAGATTATTGTGCCTGTTTATCTTTGTCAGTGGTCGACCCACCACCACCCACTGCAGTTGATTATAAACTACGTTGTAGTCTGTTATTTGTTTGGGGTCAGTTGGAACCACCTGTGAAACGCAATAGACGCTGCTGTTGCTGCTGCTGGGCGCGCGCTCTAGCACTCATACGCCCCGTATGCCGTTTGTTTGGCTTTTGCTGCTGTTGTTGTTGTTGCTGTTGCTTTTGCTGTTTGTCAGCAAAGTAAAAGAACATTGTACTGAGCACTGTATTCATTATGTTAATTCACTTGAGTTGAACTGCTGAGCTACGACTAGTTGAGTTTTGTCGCTAGCCCAAGTTAGCAGCGCTGCTCATCCAAGCGCTTTGCTGATATGCCACAAGATTAGGCTGCCGGTAAACTAATCACTAATGAGGCAACACTCGATTGGAGACAGCTTTTAGTCTAATTGAGCGTGGCGACGTTGGCGGCAGCATATTGACAAATTCGAGATCGAAATCGAAATTGAAAATGTATAAATGGTAATCATATGTCAAAGTCAAAACACACACACACACACAGACAGACAGAAAAAAGAAGCCAACTTAACTGAAAACGTTGGAACAACAAAATTTTGTGAACACATCACTCTGTGGAGTGTCGGGTTTTATTTATATTTTATGTATGTATGTTAAACTTTCGTAATTGTTTCTAGCAATTTAAAGTGTTAAGCGTAACAGTGAGCACTCTATAGCATTTTTTATAAATATAAAAAGCATTAAATATGCTATACTATATATATTAAATGTTAAATCAAAGATTGTTCTATAGTCTTTAATTCAACTAATTTTAATATATTAATTTTGACTGCATTTGTTTACTCAAAGATTGTTATTTGCTTTAATTCAACATATTTTATGTTTATTTAAAGACATTTCTTATTTTCTTGAGTTTACTGCCACTGAGCAATCAATCAATAAAATCTTAGATACATTAAAAGAATTTTAAAACCATTTTTTTTATTGTAATAACAATTTGGGTTGCATAGAATGTCCAGCAACTCTCCCTCTCTCTCTCACTCTTTTGCTCTCTTGAATAACTTTAGTTTACATTGTCGAGTTGTCACTGTGTCTGAGTCTGTCCGTCCGTCCGACTGTATGGCATACATACATATATGCAAAAGGCGAAAAAGCAACTGACAAGAAAGTGAAATAAATTAGGGCAGCTGTTGCGTTATTGCGTATACGAAATGACAACAAAAGTGCTGACAGCGAAAACAAAATTTATGCGAGTTACAAATTCCAACGTGAGTTGAGCATAGCCGTGAGTCAATTATGTTGCCATATGTTAACAAAAAAAAAAAAAAAACGCGCGCAAAGGCCACACACACACGAACAATTATTTATATACAAACTTGACACATACACAGGCACTTAATGTAGTCTAGTTACAGGCGCACAATGCGGCGTATGCGTAATCTTTAATTACAATTACTAGAACTTCTTCAACTGTTGCTTCACAGCAAGCAACGGAATGTAAAATGTGAATGTGTAGACAAAAAAGAGAAGAATAAGCGCAGATGCTGCTGACGCTGACTGCGTCGTCATCTGACGCCGACGCAGTGACGAAGCAACAGCCACATAAACAGAGCGGAAAGTCCTGTGAGTATCAAGCAATGGGGGAATACCATTGTATGTGTGTGAACGAGTTGTGTCTGTGTGTGTGTGTGTGAGTATTGTTGTTGTGCTTGGAAAAACAAGTGGTTGCCGTGGTGAGTAAACTAGGCGTCATCCTGTTGGGTTTAGTCGGCTGCGGAGTGCGGGGGGTGTGGCAACATTTTCGTTCGCTTGTCCATTTGACAGCTGTAGCTTGAGCGGAAATGAAAGGCGTGCTTTACTATATATAGTATATGAGTTCGTTCGTCAACTCCCCCTTTTGCCGCCCATTCGTTAACGTCTACGCTGACGACTGCTAACGGTTCGCAGCGTCGTCGTCGTCGTGCAGCGTGACAAACAAGCAGCGCAAAATGCAAACTGCAATAACAAACGAAACGAAGTAAACAAACAAAACAATTGTATAAATTTTGTTATTTTTTTTTTTACTGCTGCTGCAAAAATGATTTGCAACGCGCATAGCGACAGTATGTGCCAGGTGTAGATGCACTCTTGGACACTGAGAGCAAAATTAGAACAACGTCTAAATCTAAAATATTATTTTAAAACTAACAAATTTAATTAGCAACTCAATCAAAAACATTTAAAAATAGCAAGCGAACTAAAATAACATTTTAAAGCTTATTAAAAAAAGTACTTCCAATTTATTTAAAATTTAATTTGCTAGTTTTAGTAGCAAGGCCAAGCGAAATCAGCAGCTATCATATTTGTATTATGCTGTATTTAATATCAATAAAAAATTATTAATTTTACAGCACTTTTTATATATTTTTGTACTCTCTTTACTTTTTATATTTCAAACTAATTTTGCTACAACATTTGCTATTCTCAGCTTTGCTTTTAGAATATTTATTACTGCTTTGAAATTTATTTGTTTAGCTAGCTACAGTACTTATTTTTTCAAGTGTGCATTTACATAAATATGTATGCATTTATATATAACCGTAACTAGATATAAATAACTATGTTTGTATATTTGTTATACTTAAGCCTAACCACAAAAATGAAGCAAATAAAATTGAACAACGGCAAAAAACGGCGACAAATTAGATACAAAAACAATGAAAAAAAAAAGAGAAAAACTGTTTTTGCTAGAAACAAAAAGCGGAATTGGCAATAACAACAAAATTACATACAAAGCCAGACAACGAAAATAGGCAGCAAAAAAAAAAAAAACATTTAAGAAAAAATAAATAATAAAGCAACAACAAATAACAACAACGACACACACAGCCATAAAAAAGCAGCGCAATCAAATGATAATAAAAAAGCCGCGATTACGATTACACTGACAGAAGCAGACGCCACAAACACACAAACACATGCAAATGTTATTGTTGATTATGCATGCGTGAGTTGACTGATGCCGAAAGGTGAAACGAGAACGCCGACGCTAACTGAGGCAGCGGCTACGACAGCGGCAGCGTCTAGCTCGAAGCCGCAAAAGAAGCAATAGGAATACCAAATGCAAAACGTAAAAAAAAATTCAAAAATCGAACAAGGCGCACAACACAAAAGACAAAGTTGAAAAACTTTGCCCTCCCCCACCACCAACAACAACAACAAACAGGCGGCAGCGCTGCCACGACAAATATTGATTGAAAATCAATAGCTTGTTTCATTGTCTGTCTTGTCGGTCGCTTCATTTGTTGTTCGTCTGTCTGTCCGTCCCTCCGTCCGTATATATGGAAGCCCTATTGCCGTGTCCGCCAGTCCAAGTTCCAGCGCAGCCGGCACACTTACAAATGAAAAAATACAACCACACGTGCATGCACTTACTAATACATGCATGCAATACATATACGCGTGTATGTGCGTGCTGCGCTGACAAGCTCGGCTTGATAATTTAAACACGTAGGCCCCCCTCCAGCTACATATGTATATATGTATGTAAAAAAAAAATTGTCAACACACTTTTGATGTGCTGCTGTCTCTTTATATAAGTGTGCGTGTGTGTGTGCAAAGCGGGTTGGGGGCGCGCTGTCGCTTGTAATCAACATTGTCGCGTTGTCGCTATTGGGGCGCAAAAAGCAGCAGCAAAAACAACAACAACAACAGCAAGAAGCAGCAACACAAAAAGTAGAACAACAGCGCTTCAACTCAACGTCAGCTGCGACGCTGGCAGCATAAGCCACACTTACACACACACACACACACACACACAAACACGCAAACATACAAGCGTGCGAGAGTGAGAGAGCGCGAGAGAGCGTAAGCTTAAAGCCTAGCGTATGCATTGAAGCAGCAAATAAACCACGTATTCGTACTAACATACATATGTAAATAACAGTAAGTTTGTATATGTGTGTATATTTACAATACGAACCTCAACAGTTTTTCGACATTTTGTTGCTATTTTTGCTGCTGCTACTGCTGCTGCTGCTTCACTTAAACGTTCTGTCGCTGTCGCTGCTGCTGCTGCGCTGTTTATAGTTGTGTGTGTTTGTTTTGTATCTGCTGCTTCGCTTGATTATATTGTTGTTGTTGTTGCACTGTACACTGTTGTGATATAATTTAATAAAAATTTCTGCCTGCCTTTTGGGCCTTTTTTTTGTGTCGTTATTTATTGCATTCAATTATCATTTTCGTACGCACTGCACAGTCACACACACACACACACACACAAATAGCGCTGCCGACGTTGACTGCGACAAACGCTCTGCCCAAGGTAAATGTTGCTGATAAAAAACGTTACTTCAGTTGTAAAAAGATACGCTGTTTTTAAAAATAACATACAATTTTTGTTTAACCTTTCGTCTCTCTTCTTTCTTTTTGTTACCTATTATTTATTTTGTGTTTCATATATATTTGCCACACGTACACAATATGCAACCGGCATTGACAACGGTTTTCAATTATGTGTTATTATTATTTTTGGTTTGAAGGGCATTGCTGTGGGAGGGGGTGGCAGTTGCCAGCTTTGTTGCACAGGTGGCAACAGCGTGTTGAATCGTAAGCACAAAAATAAAATAACAACAGAGAACTAAATATAACCGTACACATATGTCTTTTGGGCTTGTGTATTTTCGTATGTACACAGAACGTAGACGTAGTAAATATAAAAGTTAATAACAACGCAAAGAAATAAATATACACACAGAGACACGCGCGCACACACACGTACACTTAAAGGCGCCCGTCAGCGTTTAGCGTAGGTACGTGCGCACTAACTGAAAGTCGAGTTACGAATGAAATGAGCTTAGCGGTGAGGCACAACGGTGAGCAGTAAGCACGCGACAAAACGAAAGCTAGTAAAAGTTCAGAGAGAGAGCAGCGCGCGCGAGAATCAGAGAGTCGTCGTTGTAGACAGCGAGAGCGTACGTCATACAGGTGGTTTAGTTAAAACGCTGCTGCTGCCAATGACCAGCAATTCAAACAGACAGCAACAGCAACAGCAACAACAACAACAATAACATGCTAATTGAATATGTTGTTCTATATATTCACAGTTATAAAGTACGCTTGCAATTAGCAGTTTATTTCTTTATTAATTAGCACTACAAGTTTGAAAAATTCGACGCGAACAACCGTTACGATTAGTGTTGCCAGATGGCGCCAAACAGTTCGACAAAGCGCGGCAAATTGGCGAGTGTCATCCAAGCAAAGGCCAAATACAGCACACTATCATCCAATCGAATGCAATTGAAAAGCAGAAAAACAAACCGCTTCTGCAGAAAACTTAACAAATTGTGTCAATTAGTAATAAAAAAGTCAAGAAAACATGACTGAAGAGTGGCAGAGTCAAAACTTCAGGCAAAACATCATAACAAAGATGTAAGTAACTCTTTATATGCCTAAATAGTTGTCTAAATGCGCTGGGTATTTTTTTTCTTTTGCAGCCATGACATTATACCCCACAATGGCATTGAGCCTCATAAAAACGCCAGCGTTATGGAGAGTCATATCTTTCGTAAGTCTCGCACCAAGGATGAGTATTTGGGACTGGTGGCCAAGCTGTTCATGCACTACAAGGATATGTCGCGAAAATCTCAAGCGCAACAGCAACAACAAATGCAACAGCAGCAGCAACAACAACCGCAGGCGCCGCCGCAAGGTGCCGAAATGGGCCAACAAAATATGATGCAGGATCCATTGAATGCGTTGCAGAATCTCGCTAGCCAAGGCAATCGTAATCCGCAGCTTATGCCTATGGGTGGTGCAGCTGGTCCCAATCAAATGGCTGGCCCAGGTGGCGGACAAGGTGGCGTGCCTGCTTCCAATCTGCTGCAGACGCTCAATCAACAGCGTCCGGGACAGCAGCAAATGCAGCCTATGCTGAACATACGTGGACAGCTGCCTATGGGCGCAGCGGGTGGACAGCAAATGGTGCAGGTGCAACAAATGGGCGGCAATGGTCCCAATGGTGGTGTACAAATGAATGCCATGGGCCCGGGTGGTGTGCCGAATCAAGCGCAGCTGGCAGGCAATGCAGGCGGCGGTGGCATGCCCAATCAAATGGTGGGACCCGGGCCTAATAGCGGACCTGCGGGTGCGCCTGCAGGCGGTATGCCCAATCAAATGTCTAACATGGTGGTAAGTAATTAAGTAAATTACTTAAATCAAAGCTAATATAGTGTTTACTCAACAGCAACTGGGCATGAATCCTATGCTAAGGAATATACAAGGCATGCAAGGCATTCCGGCCAACATGCAGCAACAACACAATGTTGTGGGTGGACCAGGCGGTCAGCAACAAGTCGGCGCGCCGGTTGGCATGCCGCCCAACGCGCAGGCTCCTGGCATGAATCCCATGGGCGGCATGAATGTCAATATGCCACCAAATATGCAACAAAAGCCGAACATGGGCATGGCACAAAATCCACAAATGTTTGCAGCCAATCGTGGCGGCGTAGTGGGTGCACAACAGCAACAGGGGCAGCCCTTTATGCGCTCGAGTCCTTCACCAGCAGATGCGCAGCAACTGCAGCAGCAACAACAGTTGCAACAGCAGCTACAACAGCAGCAGCAACAGGTGCAGCAGCAACAACTCGTAGGCAATCAAACGCCCATACAGCAGCCAAATACGCCACAAATGCCTACGCCACAAATGATACCCAGTCCAGCGCTGGTGCCGCAATCCAGTCCACAAATGATGATGCAGAACTCACAGCGCAGCATTAGACAACAATCGCCAAGTGCTTCGATAAATACACCTGGTCAGGTGACAGGCAACAGTCCATTTAATCCGCAAGAGGAGGCGCTCTATAGAGAGAAATACAAGCAGCTGACCAAGTACATTGAGCCGCTCAAGCGCATGCTGAGCAAGATAAGCAATGATGGCACCAGTAAGTAGTCAGCTTAAGCTATGAGCTACATTTATATATCAACCTATCTCTACAGATGTGGATAAAATGACAAAGATGAGCAAACTGCTGGAAATTCTGTGCAATCCTGCGCAGCGTGTGCAGCTGGACACGCTGCTGAAATGCGAAAAGGCTTTGGAGAAAATGGATTTGCTTTCGTACTCAGGACAACAATTTGGCGTAAACTTTACACGCACTTAACTTAAAAATAAATACTGATATATATGCATTGCAGAAATCTTCCAATCCACTGCTGGAGGTCATCAATACGACGCTGCAAAGCAATGTTGCTAATCATACCTTGCATCGCACCTTTCGTCCCAGCCTAGAGCTGCTGTTTGGCACAGATATTTGCGCGCCTGTGCCTGCGAAGAAGCAGCGCATTGAAAAGAAATGCTCGCCCTTTGAGCAGGATGTGCCGCATGTGCTCCAAGGCGAAATTGCGCGCCTGGACAGCAAGTTTAAAGTCAAACTGGATACCACAGCACAGAATAATAATAAAGCCATCAAGCTTATTTGTTGTCTGGATGACAAGCGTCTGCCCAGCGTGCCGCCAGTCAGCGTTAGCATACCCGAGGAGTATCCTTGGCAATCGCCAGACTGTGCGCTCACCGAGCAGGAATATACGGCCACGCCTTTTTTGCGAACCGTGCAGCAGGCGCTGATTGCGCGCATGTCCAAGCTGCCCAAGAACTATTCATTGTCGCATCTGCTGGACACCTGGGAGATGGCAGTGAGGCAAGCTTGCTCGCCACAGTCCAAGCCGCGTGCGCTATGTGAGCTGAGCACACTGCTGGGCGTGTAAATAGAATACAATCAATTAACTTTATAAAATGGATGGAAGAAGAAGTATTAGAAATAAGGTAAATATACAAATTGAATATTTACAATATATAAAAATATTCTGGCTTAGAACTTAGATTTTTTCCCATATCAAGTTAAATAGCAATTGCCCCAGTGTGCAGTAAAAAGACAGCTTGGTTTTTATATGTTTTAGTGTATGGAAAATATATATTATTTTTCATATTATTCTTTTCTTGACTTTTGAGATTTGTTTTTCTGCTTGTTTTTTCTTAGATGCTTTGCGGGTCTTTCAATAAATACAATTGTACACTTATGACTGTAGTTTGTTTAGGAAATTACCGTTAGCGTTAATTATACAATAGAAAAATAGTTAAGAAAAAAACTTAAATATCACAGATTTTTGTATGTTTAAGCTATATACAGGCTAGTTATATAATAGTATTTGTATGTACAGAAAGATAACTAAAACAAAAGTGTCGTCCTTGGGCGCTAAGGATAACAGAGAAGCGAAGCGCCCAGAGCGTTGCTATAAATGATTATTGAATATAAGATTGATATATGCTCAAATGACAAGAGAGAACTTAGGAGCTAGGAGCAGCGCGCTGTACTGATACTGAATTGAGATGGGCGTGGGTTGTGGTTGTGGGCGTGTTTTAACGTTGCGCCTCCAAGTGGCTGCGGCTGTTGCACAAGCTGACAAAACTGTGTTGCTGATGTTGTTGTTGTTGGAGCAGCAGCAAATCCTGCGCGCTATACAGCTGCAATGTGGGCGTGACTGGCTTGGGCGTGGGCGCTATGGCGCGCAGTTGCAAGGCGCTGGATTCGCAGAGTGTTGCAGCCGCAGCAGCGACAACTGCCACATTGCGATTCACACCATTGGCCTTATCCTTGTTGTGACGCTTGACATGCTTGGACAGATGATCGCTGCGCATGAATTTCTTTTGACAGACACCGCATTGGAATTTCTTTTCGCCGGTGTGGGTGCGCTTGTGCCGCGAGAGCTCGTCGGAGCGGCTGAAGCGCTTGTCGCAGTTGTCCCACTTGCAGATAAACGGACGCTCGCCGGTGTGCACACGCTGATGGGCTTTGAGATGGCTGCTCTTGAAATAGTTCTTGCCGCAATCCGGAAAGGTGCACTCGTAGATGCGACTGCGTGTGGCGGCGGCCTGGGCGGCGGTAATGCGTTTGCTGGCCATTAAGCTGGATACAGCTGCTGGGGATGTTGTGGGTGCTGGGCAGGCTGAGGGTTGCGCTTGGGCTGCCACAGTGCTGAGCAGCAACAGGCAGTTTGTAGGCGTGGTGCTGGCTGCTGTTGTTGTTGTGGGCGTTTCACTTGGCATTGTTGTCTCTGTCTCTGGCTCTGGCTTGGGTTGCGCCACTTCCGCTGCACGCTTGCGATTCATTTTGTATTTGAGATTACGCCAGACATTCTCCTCCGGATAGTCATCGGTTATGGGCGTGGAGAAGTCACAGCTGCTAGCAGTCGACTGTTGTTCACTGGACAGCACATTGCCCAAACTATTGACGCGCATAATGACGCTGACACGCTGTGCCTGATCCTGCTCCAGTTCTTGTTTGAGCTCCGGCGGCGGCGTCATGCTCACCGCTGGCTGCTCCAGACGCGGCTTCTTGGCCGGCACTGCATCCGCCGCTTCGTCCTCTGTGTCCGAGGGATTGGGTGTAATAATGCCGCCATTCTTTTGATTCTTTTGCGCCACCAACTTTAGTTTGGCCTTCAGCAGATTCTCATTGACCAGCTGCTCGTCCTTGGCTGCCTGCAAATACAGAGAGAGAGAGAGAGTTTGGCATTTAGTCAGAGAGTTCATTCATTCCATGCGTTCGTTCGATGACCTAGAATAACTTTTGTGTGTGGGGGCGACAGTTACCAGGGCCGTTCACTCTTAACCTTAACCCGCTGAAGTCAAATCCCCCTGTCGCTCTCAGTTGAATGAACTTGTGTGCTTGGCTTGTTTTTGATTTTTATTTTTAGGGCGTTAAGCAATTTCGGTTGCTTGAACTTTTGGCCAGACAGGCTCATAAAAATGTGCGCATATAAATGTAATTAAACAAAATTTAAGCAACAAATGAGTTGTAATAAATCTAAAAGGAATTAACAAAATTCAAATTTTGCGCGCTTGTACTGAAATATTTGAAATTTGAAATACAAAAATATTTTCAAAAACTGCGCGCTGCGCACACCTCCTCTAACTAACTGTAAATCTTTTTATGGGCTCGGCACGTTTGGGTTTTTTTGTTTCGTTTGCTTTGCGCTGAGATAAGCTATGAAAAAAAATGTGACATATTTTTATTACACACACACACACACATAAATATGTTTGCATGTGTAGTTTGTTGTCACAGGCTGTCTGGAGGTAAAGTCATTGTAATTGACGTTTTTACCTTCACAGTTTGCTCTCACGCTCTCTCAGCAGCAGCAGCAGCAAGTGCCTCTCAAATAAACACACACAAACACATAGACATAAGCTGAGTGCTATGACGACGTGTCGTCAGCATTTGGCGCTCTCTTTGCTTTGCTAGCAGCCACAACAACAACAACAACATTACGTCGGCTCCACCACACATTTTGTTGCTGTGTATGTGTGTGTGTGTATTGGAGTCCAATGTTCGTATCACTCGCTGTGCATGCGGTGTTCACGTGAAAGCGTGCCAACTGCGTGATCAGCATAGAGCGCCATGCGTGCAAGCGAGATGCAGCACTTTTGTTTTTAGAAACGTAAAGCGTGCAAGCGAGAGGCACAATACATTTTATGGCTTGTACTTTTTATTTGTTGCGTGATTTGTCAGCAACGAAGGCGTCTCGTCTGGGGGCAATATAAAAGTGCGGGAATTCTAACATTGTATGTGTGTGTGTGTGGGCATTGCAGTTTATTTTTTTATTTCAATTTTAATTAGCTAGCACTTGTATGCACTTCGAGACAATTTTGTAGGTCAATTCTCTTAGAATGTTTTTTTTAGCCTCTGAGTCACTTACATTTTCCAGTTTGTTTTCACGCAGCGGTGGCGTTGCTGGCGGCGATGGTAACAACAATGTATCCACTTCCATTTTGTTGCAATTTGTTTAATATTTAATAAATTGTTTATGCACTTTGCACTTGTTGTCCGAGTAGTCTATAAACTGTCTCTCTTTAATTAGATTATTATTTACTCTGGTGCTTATCTGCAAAGTTATCTTAGCACTTTTGATTTATGCAGGTTTCTTAGCTTTTTTTTATTTCAAAAAATCTTTTACTTTTTGCACTTGACGTTTCTTTGCGCGAGAAAGCGAACCGTAGCGTTCAGAATTCAACAGACGAATGAACAATATTCAGACTGCGAGCTCCCAACAAACCATCGCAGTCGCAGTCGAGAGAGCAACTCTGTGTGTGTGTGCGTGTGTGTGTGTGCGTGTGTGTGAGCGCTGCCGACGTAATCATTTGTAAGTGGGCAGACTTGGAGCCCAGCAGGAGTCGGTGTGAGCGAAAATCGTCATCAGTAGCAAAGTGGAGAGACAGAGAGAGATGATAATGTGGGCAGACTTGACATTTGGTAAAAAGGCGCAGGCGAAGGCGTGTCGCGTGGGTTTTTGTTGAACGCTAAAAGGTCAGGTCTGCGGCCTACGCAAAGAGCGCATAAGCCTAGAGAGAGAGAAAGAAAGAGAGAGAGCGCGCACGTAATAAACGCATGCACGTCATCAGCTGTTTACCTCGATAACCAAACGGCAGAAGGGGGAGTTGGGAAAACATAAAATTCCATTGGGGGCTGTCTATTCATAGCTTTGGCTGTGCATGCAGTCAAAGCGTGCTTCACATGTATGTGAGTGTGTGTGTGTGCTTGTATGTGAAGAGACAGACACACCCCGAAGCCATGACTGTGTCTTGGGCAGCTGACGCAGTTTGTTGCTACGGAAGTTTGTGATTAAGCGCGCTTTATATTAAATTGAAAAAGAAGAAAATAAACTGGCTTTAGCTTCAATTTCAGCTTCAGCTTCGGCAGTGCGACTTTTGGCCAGACACATTAGCACAGCAAATAGCATTAAAATATTGTTGGCCTTACTGCATAAAATTTGCATTAACATTAGCCAGTTTGTCTGGCCGACAAATGAAACGGATTTCATTGATGCTGCAGCAAAGAGCAGAAGAGAGTGAGCGCGTAGGCTCAGAGGCTCAACAGTTGCGCGCACAGCATTGCCAGCTGCAAAAAAAAAACTACAATTGCGACATTTACAATTCAAATTTTAAAAAATTACTATTTACTACGCTTAGTATGTGTGTAAGTTGTTAATAAATTGTTTAAAAAAATCGCAACTGGCAATGCTTTTGTAACAGTTTTTCCTTTTCAAAGCAAAAAGGGGCTCGTGCACCACATGCGAGAGAGAGCGAACGCCAAGCAAACAGCTGTGACTATTTTAAAAGTTGGCGCTCAGAGAGCGCACACAACTGAAACTAGCACGCGCTGTCTGTGTGTGTGTGTGCGAGCGAGCGAGCAAAAGAGCGGCATTATCATATCACGCATTGACCTCATGGTGTTCACGTGAACATTTGTTGATACTTCGTCAGACTTGTTGTGTGTGCTGTGTGTGTGGGAGCAAGGGGAGGGGGGAACAGCAGACTAGAGCGGCGTGCCTGCTTTTTTCGCTGTATGTGTGTGGGTGCGTGCTTTAAGTTTTGTTTTTTGTTTGTTATTTATTGCAACTGTTATTGAAATTTTGTTGCGGAACTCAATCAAGTGCAGTGTCTATAGTCAGAGTAGGCGTGTTAGAATTTTTGTGGGGGGGGAAGCTTAAATGCGCAACAGAGAGTTGAAGGCTAAGGCTAAAAGCTTATCGACAGAGGTGTGGCGCAGTCATAAATTTAATGCTAGAGCACGTGTATGTGTGTGTGAGCTTAATCAGCATAGCGTGCTCGCGTCTAAATTTAGCATTAGTTTTCGGCAGGGGGAATTAAACTAGCAGGCAATGGTTCAAGTTCAGTTATTGCCTTGACACACACATACAGACAGACGGACATAATGCATTATTATTGCATAAATAAAAAAAAGTTGTTCTAAAACCCAAGAGAATATATTGTTAGGGAACGAATGACGTATGTACATACATATGTGATAAGTTTGAATGTTAACTATATTTTGTATGTTGTCTATTTTGAATTCGCCACGAAAACTAAAAACGTCACAAATCTTCGTTACAACTTGTACGCATTCGGGTGAAATTCAATTTGTGGCCTCAGATAGCTAAAATATTTAAAAAAAAAAGCCAGTCATAGGTAGAGTCTTTTCCCCATAAAACTAAATACAAATTTTCAAAATCCGACTTTTATAAAATAGCTAGAATTCCC
Source organism: Drosophila busckii (assembly GCF_011750605.1). Lineage (NCBI taxonomy): Eukaryota > Metazoa > Arthropoda > Insecta > Diptera > Drosophilidae > Drosophila > Drosophila busckii. The sequence continues at coordinate 15,021,780 of NC_046604.1, read as the reverse complement.
GCTACCCCTTAGCTTATACCGCTCCTGATCCAACGTTCTGGATTTACTAAAACTTCTGCAGCACTTGCGGCGTATTAAAATTTCCGCTGTTTTTAAGGAAACCCCCTATATTTTCAATCTATCATTGTTTGCAAAATTCAGGTATGTGCTATTGACTGACTCATTTCGAAAAATCTTTTGTAGGGTTTTTTTTTTTTTTTTTAATATTTATGTATTTTTTCTCAATATTGAATAGAATCTTCATAGAATCTGCTTGCGATTTAGCGAGTATATCCATATAGATAGATACATATACCCGAACCTAACAAAGCAGTGTATGCATTTTAGCTATTTTATTGCTAGATCTAGAGTTGTTGAAATTGAAAAAGCTGTAACATATTAAAAAATGCTATTAGCTAGCTATTTAAAAAAGTGATTTAACTACTTTTGTAGACACCCTAGCGAAAAGATGTATTTTAAGTTCATGCACAAAATTCGTATTATCAATTCTTTGTTTAGTCCTGGTGTGAATCTTAGAACAATTTGAAACAAATAATGCTTGTTAATTAAAAGAATACGTAACTTAATGCTTGTAAATCCCTAACAAAATCTTCGTTTTTATACGTTATACTCGCTTCTAAATTTAGCATAAGTTTTCTTTTGGGGGGAATAATGGTTCAAGTTCAGTTATTGCCTTGACACGCATTTGACGGACGCCCCCATTCATATACGTAAATACATAAGTAGGGGGCGACAACCTACGCAGTGCTCAGCACGTAGGCGGCGTAGGGTTGGCTCAAGAGTGGAAGAAGAGCATGCGCATTAATTTGTGACGTCACAGGCGACTGTTGCGCATAAAGGTCAACAAAATGCCAAATGACGTGTCTTGTCGCTCTCTCTCAGTCTCTCTCTCACTCGTTGTGGGGTTCAAGGCCTTTTTATCGTTAGCCAAATGCTTTATTAATGAGCTTAAGCTTTCAAAGCTAATTTTCTGCTGCCAAGCTGCTGCGTCAATTGGGGTTTTTTTTCCTCTTCTCAGGTGCTGTCGTGACGTCAGCTCTGCCACATCTTGACCAAACAACTGGCACTCTTCGCTCTTAACATGTGTATTCTATTTATTGACACAGCAACGCAACAAATTTTCCATTTTCATTTTCATGCCAAGTCATGCACATTTTAGTTGCCTATTTCTTTTGCAAATTTTTTGGGTAAATCCAACAGAACACGTTTTACTTAAGTAAAAAAATTTAACTTGCCTTGATGACGTCATGTGTGCTGCCTCGTGACAGCTGCTGCAACAACTTCAACTCCCCCCGTTGAGCGGGCGCTTGTTGTTTATTTACTTAATACGCTGCCGAATAAATAAATTGCTGTTTAGCGAAATTATAAATTAAACATGCGCTACAAATCAATTTGCTAACTCTCTTGGCTGCGAATCAAGTAAACAAATGTTGGCCCTGAGAGCAGCGATAACCAAGTCGCTGTACTGAGAGATATTTCCGTTAAGGTAACGTTTATATAATTTAAACAGTTTGATTGCTTAAAAATTAATTAAAATTTGCAATAAAACTCGTTGCTTTAATACTTGCGATGCATTTAATTTATTAAAGCTGTAAGCTTAACAAAAACAGACTACATTATTTTTTATTGTTATGCGTTATAATTGTTAGCCAGACAATTGTTGTAATAATTGAAATAAATCAGCAGCATTAGGCCACTGCCAGCACCCAACGCCTCACCCCCCTCCCTAGACTTACAATGCGTTTTGGATGTTATTTGGGGCCTACGTGCCGGCACTCAGCTAAACGCAGACCCCGGGCACGGCTATCTGAACAGCACGGAAGCTTCGAAGAGCTTGCTAGTCAGTTGAGTTTTGTTTTAATTTTTGGAGTCTCAAAAGGGGAGCAAACAACGCAATGCTCTGGCCTTCACCTGCGTCTTCCCATGTGAATAACATTTTATTAAAAAAAAGCGACGACGACGCATTCACCTTGGGATCGCACAATTCTCGTTCTCGCGTTCCCTCTAGAGAGCGTCGTAACCTTGGCCCAGTTGCTGTCCTTGCCAAATGTGGCAATTGAACTTGAAAGTTGCATGAACGAGAGCCAGGACAGGAGCAGAACTGTCCCTGAACCGTTGCAACTTATAGAATAAAGTAGCCGATAAAATTATATATATAGCGACTATATAGCGACGGCGTCATCAGCAGCGGCAATCAGCAAGAAAATGTGCCACAAACAAAAATAAATCTAGGCTAAGGCAGGGGCGGGCGGCGGGGGGCTGAGATTTTGGGCTATAGACCTGTTTATATGTGCGCTATGCGAGGTCGAGCGATTGGCACGTGAACTCAACGTGAACAGCATTCAGTCAGGCGAGAGAGCGAGAGAGCGCTACGCAAATTATAATAAATTCGCATGACGTTTGCTGTTGATTTATGTTTGCTGCTTTGACCGTTTTGTTTTTTTTGTTGATTGCCAAAGGTTAAACTAATTTTGAGGCAACCCTACGCTGATAACGGTTAACAGCTGTTAGCCGCATGGGCTGTGGGTGTTGCAGCTTATCTGCGCTTTAGACTTAACGCAGTCGTACTAGTCAATGGGTTGCTTATCAGTTGGAATTTGGGGGTGGTGGGCGCACTGCAATTGCAGCGTGTGCAGCGTGACATTCTCTATGACTAACTTGTGAATGGATTATACAAGACGTTAGATTAGAAATGTTGTTGCTTTTTATAGGCAGTTAGTAAAAATGACAAACCACTGAGATAACCTAATTAACGTTTATACAATGTTTATTTATATAAAATTGCTGTTATCTTTTGTTTACAAAACAAAGTTTAAGGTTTGGATAAACAGATAAGCATTTAAAAATATATTCTATATATATTCGCAATACTAAAATCAGTTTAAGAAACTGTTAGCTAATTATTTAGTTATAAGATTTGTATGCTTATTGTTAGTCTCAATTCAAAGAGCAAGATTGCAATAAAAACAGCAAAGTTAATATATATATATATATTATTTTCTTACTCATGTAGTGCTTTTCTTTTGTTTTAAATAAATATGATTAATTTACTTGAGCTACTAAGTGAGTCAACTATTTGCGCTAGTTCCATTTCATTTATATCTACTGCTTAGCTAATCTATAGACTTTACTTTGCTTATCTTTTATATGCATAAGCTTCTATCAATTTGATTGAATTCAAATGACGTAGTGCCAATTATTGTTTTTTATTTATTCTTTCGCATTTTGTAACGCTTGGAGGCTCGTTAGCCATGGAAATAAACCAAGTGGCTAGATAATTATGTCTCAGTTGCTACAATTTAAGCTGCCTGCTGTTGTTATTGACATTGTAAAATGTTTTTGCTCTTTTTTAAACATTTTTGAGTCAAGTGACGAATATTGGGCGCATGACAATCGCACTGAGTACAGAGTCTTATCAATATATAAGTTGAAGTGATTAGTGCTATCCACGCAGCGATTGAGTGAGCAGCTGAGTGAGAAATAGATAATAGTATAATAAATAAATGATATTAAATTAGCTATGCTAATAAAGTTTAATATTTGCTACATTTTATAACAAACATAAAATGGCAATTGGTATCTAATAAGTTTTCCTTTATTTTTAAGCTATTGAAGTGTGATAAATGTTGCTTAAGAATATTCAAGTAAATGCTACAATATTAATTAATTAATTTTTTCTTGCGCTGCTTGAATTTTCAAGAATATGCTACAATATTAATTAATTAATTTTGCTAACAATATTTGCAGCTTTTCAAGCTACAATTCGCATATTTTATGCACAACATTTATTAAAGCTGCAGCATTTAAAAAGTAGCTTGCTATATTTTTAAATAAACTACTTGTTTCATTGAACAAATGCTAAGCATGTAAAGTACACGCTATATAGACTGCATATTATAATTTGTATTTGCCCTCAACAGCAAAAGTCGAGCAAGTACTTTACATAGTCTGCCTCAACGTTTTGCTGGCTGTCTCGACCTTGTCCGGGCCTGACCATCATCAAAGTCAAAGCGAGCAGCGCCTAACGAGCATTTAAATTGTTTGGCAGCAGCAAAATATTTTGTATTTATTTATAGCAAGCAGCAATGGGCAAACAATAGCAGCAGCATATAAATTGTTTGTTACAGTTTAATTGCAAATCGGCTTATCTGGCTATATAGCAGCCATATAGCGTAGCATGATAGAGCAACGTGCACAGCTAATTTAATTATTTATTTATTGTCACAGCAGCTAACGCTTGGCTATTGTTTAAATGCAAATTTAGTTAAGCGCTGCACACTTTTAATTAATTAAGTTGTTGTTGCTTATAGCTGTTAACTACTGTAGCTGGCGCAGCACGCGCTGCGTGTATGCCTATTTATTTATAAACAAAAGACAAATAAACAAATCTTAGAGCTAATTAAGTTTGCAGTTGTTATGATAGATTGAGCTGACGATTTAAACTATTAACCAATTAACATATTTGCGTAAATTAAACGTTCTTTTTTTTTTTTGTGAGGGCCACTGCTTGAACTGCAAGCAGAGCAGCGAACATTTTGTTGTTTATATTTTGGTTTTTAAAATTCCACAGTCGTTGGCACTTGGCAAGGACAACAACGCGCGCAATTTTGAGGAAGCAACAATGAGAGTCATGAAAAAAATTGCGACAAAGGTCAACGCCGCAAAAACTCACAAAAATACGTTGAACCAGACGCAAGACCCTGAAGCTGAAACAACAACAATAAAAATGTAAAGCAGGCCGGTCAACAACAATTTTACTTTAACTGCAGTAACGACGCTTAAGGCGAATTGATTGAACTTTGGAATGATGTCATGTTGATTCGCAGATCAGATTACAGTTTAAAATGCGACGCAGTTGCAACATGTGGCATGTGCGTGTGGTAAGTGTGCCAAAGAAATTATTATTATCAACACTATAAATATAATTAGCAATAATTAATGCAAGCTACAGTTTTGGCGTGACTCAATTCATTTATTGCTATGCTAAAATTAACAAAAGTTTCCATATTTAAAATGCGTTGTTGACAAACAATTCAATGATTTTGTATTTATTTATTGATAACTAACTAGCATTAGTAACTAATAATTTCCTGTTTGCTGCTCAAACAATATTTAAAAACAGGTTTCAATTATATGTGTTCGTCTAGCTTGCGCTAAAAATAGCTCAAGCGCTTGTTTTGTCTTGTCGTACGCTGCGTATACGTATTTTACGCTTTGCGCACATTAAGCATACGCCGTATCGAACCTACCGCAAATTAGCAAGGCGCCAAACAATTTTCTATTATTTGAGGGCTGCACGCTACAGAAATAAAACCAAATGGCGCCAGGCCAAATGGACTTTGCCTGCTGCTGATCTTGTAAATTTTTGTACTTTTGTGGGCGTTGACGGCCATGTAAAAAAATCAACAACAAAGAAGCTTGCCATGTTTATATAAAGCTGTGCATATATTTATTTATGTTTGTGTTTGTGTTTTAAGCAGACAACAGCGATTTTGGTTTAATTGTTGTTACTTTTGCGCTTATGGCGCAAGTCTGGCAAATTTCATCAGCAGTTTTAATTTATGCAGCCCCATCCCAGAAGCCGCTAACTTGGGCGTGAAACAGTTACGGAGAGTGCGCAAATTACTTCGCTCTCGCTCTCTCTCTGTTGCTCGCACGCAGTGCAAACAAGGTTAACGGCAATGCTTGTGCCAGGGCTGCAGGCACCAACAACAAACAGATCAACGCACTCGAAAAATACTGCAACGAAATCAAATAAATATAAATGACAGACAGGAGAGCAAAAGCAACAGCAACAGCAGCAAAAGCTCAAGCGCGAAGGTAATCGCACCCTTTGGGTCAATGCTCAAGTTGCAAGTTGCTTGACCTGTGGCAAACTTTCAAGGCGCGCACACACAAGGCTTCAATGATTACAGCAATCAATTTATTTATAGGTTTTTTGGGCAAAACAAATGCAAAACGCCTACAACTCGCAAAGTTTGTTGCACCTTGGCGAAGGCCAATGCTGCGTATACTTTATTACGTTACTTAATGCAAATTAAGCTGCAAGTCAGTCTAATCAGCTGCGCCATATGTTAGGCTTATGTCGCGCATTTTCTTTTGAATTTATTACCAATTTCGGTTACACTCTCTGCGCTTTGCACCGGAAGCTTTTCATTTCCGTTGCTGTCAGCCATTTTTAAAATCTATGAGCGTCCAATGGTCGCACCAAAAAATTTCCATTAAAATGCAATAGCTTGCAAATTAGAAGACAAAAGGTAAAACATATAAAAAATAGCGTAGTAAGGTAATAAAATAAATTCAAATATGCCCGCAGTCGGACGTTATGCAGATTTAATAAATGTGCTCAGAGCGACTGGAGTCTGGGCTGGAGTTCTTGCTCGGTGGGGTCAGAGTTTATGGTTAGAGATGCATTTTCTACTAGTCGTCCCCTTCTGATTGTTCCATTTGAATAGTCCTTAATATGAAGTCGTCGCTGCAATATGCAAAAATCGATTGTTAATTATTTTAAATAAATCTAATTATGGTATTTATTATAATGGGGAGGGGGGAAAGATTTCCCTAGGCTATGCTATTCTAAATTTTATACCGCGCTTCTGTATGCTTCGAATAAATTGCATACTCTTGGGAAGAACCAAAAATTCCAGTTTTGCAGCACAGTAACGAAAAGAATACAAGTCGATCGTAAGTCATCCAGTCTATTTACAAAAGATTTCTTTTTTTATAAACCAATCCAGTCGATTTTCATGCTAACTCAACTTTTGTTTCAATTGAATTAAAATTTTGAACAGCCGCTACAAAATTTAAATATTGCGCCCAACTGCTTTGGTAACTGTTACGCAAATGTAAACGTTACAGCGAGCACGAGAAGCGCTGTTTAGTGTGACTCGTTACTTGTCACGAGCTGCAGTTTTAGACAAACAACGCACGTGCACTCACGCACCGGTTTAGTGCAATGGAATTTAACAAGTGTAAATTATTCGCAAAAGCAAAACTAACGCGCGCAAAGTAATGAGCTAACGTTCTATTTGTACTAATTAATTAAAAATGCGCAATACATACTCTTACAAATTAGCAAACATGTCTGTGCATGAAATAGTGTGCGCTGTGCTTATGGCATTTGTTTTGATTCTTATCGGCATGCGAAACAGACCGGCAAGTGTGCGAAGCAAGGAATGGCAAAACGAAAACAAACGAGAAAACAACTGTTTCTGTAAGCGCAAATGTTATGTGCGCGCAAATGTTATGCTCATGTTAAGCTGAGCAGCTATGTTATGACTCGTACAGCGAACTTGTCGCATCGAACATCGAACCGCTCTCACGAGCAGCAAAGTTTAGTTGTGTCTCTCGCTTGCACGTTTACGTTTTTGCGTTCCGGCACTGCTCGCTCGATTTACTTATCACTTTAAAAAATGTAACGGAAAATCAACAGTTCATTTTCAGCAAGCAAACGGGCAGGTGTTGTCGTTCAAGTGCGGTACATTTCCACTCGACTTGCAATAATTGCATTTGACGCGTGTTAAATAATAAACAGCACGCGACTTTATGACAAAAGCATAACAACACAAATACAAATACAAATACAATAACAATAGCAAAGCAGCAGCAAAAGCAAGAACTTTTTTGGTGTTTTTAGAAAGCAACTTGATTAACATGTAAATCAAAGCAAAAGCAAAAGCAAAGCGAATGCCATTAGAGCACAATAGCCGATTGCCGATTGCCGATTATAGAGTTTTTATTTGAGTGAGCGATCGTTGTTCTTGTTGTCGCGCGCGCGCAGCTCATTAAAAATTAATTAAAAATTAATAATCACTGCAAAAATAAAACAAATTCACACATAGCATATGCATTATCATAATCAGCCAATGAATAATTTATAAAATATTATTGATACTTGATAAGTGTTTGCGCGCGTGTGTGTGTGTTCGATCGTTCGTGTGTGCGTGTGCGTGAGTGTGTGAATAAAGTGCGCTGGCTAATTGTGAGAAGAATTGGAATCCGCCGGTAAATGTCAAGTGCCAGGCAATTGGATTTCATGTAGACGCAGCTCTACATTGGAACCAAACAATGTCACGACGCAAACAGTCGAATCCAAAGCCGTTGAATAAAGGTAAGTGCATGGTCAGCTGTTCTCCATACATAACTCTGTTGTATTACTAGCTGTTGTACTATTTAATGTTGTTGCTGCGCCCACACTTTTTAACTTTTTTTTTTAGCACACACACTTTGTGTCAGTTAAATCAAGCAATGGGGTAGCTTAAATTATAATATCGCCTTGATCAGCAGCTAAGTTGATTTTGTTGGTGACACACCTTAATATGTTTATTAACTAATTACATTTTGTTGTTTTCATTTTGATATATGACTGCTACGTTTGGCATTTCGTAATCAATAATACGTAGTACGTGTCTCCAACCCCCTCCACGCTTAAAAACAAACTGTAACTGTAGCTTAGTCTTGGCTTATCGTTCCAACAAAAAGTTTTCGCGCCCCTATTGGAACTCCTTATCGCATTTGCTTTAACTGCAGCTTTGTTGGCTCTGTGAGCACGTTTTCTGCTTCGGCTTCGACTTGCTTTCTTTATTATTTTATTTTCGCATTTATATTACTTTTGTTCTTGTTCTTGTTGTTGTTGCTGTTATGATATCATTCAAGTCATGCAAATAGAATAAGGTGTATTGTTAACTGGATAACAGCGGAAATTTGAGTGTGTACACTGAGCGAAAAGCTTAGTAAAATACACTTAAAGTGTAGCGTAGACTTTTAATTCAAAAATGCTAAAGTTTTATGGCTAGTTTATAATTATTTGGTTGCTATAAAATTGTTTAAAATGTGCAAAGTGACATAATATCAACGATTAGCATATAATTCAAAAATATGAAAGTCCTTAACTAGATTTTATTTATTTAATAATGAAAATTATGTTGGTAAAGTAATAAAATATGCTAAAATATTTGCAGGAGCGTTGCAAAATTAATAAAATATCGCAGCTCTATGAGTGGCTTCTAATTTTTTAAAAATCAAAATGTTGCTAAAGTCTGCTAAAATATTTTGAGTAGCGTCAGTATTATTAAAAAACTGCAAGATTGTAAGCATTTATTATATATACTATACTATATTTAAATATGTTAATAATCAACAAAATTTTGTATGCAAAATAAATATAAAAACTGATTTGCTTAGTTTGAGAGCTTAAATTACTTAACTAAAAACAACGTTATGCTAAATAAATTTTTTTATAAAAGTGCTGCTGCTCTTAGAGCTTTCTTTGTATTAACAAAATTAGCAGCTACTAAAAATTTAATACCATTTAAAAATGTTTAATTTTTTTAAGTCATATACATTTGCAATTACGATAAATTAGCGTGTTTATCTAAGCAGCTGTTGGTCGTTGTTGTTGTTGCACCTGCGCCGTTTGCTTTATTTTCACTATCGTATTAGCGCGCTCTCACTCACACACTCATACGCTCTCTGTCGCTTACATTTACACACAGCAAGTAGTATAAGTATGTTTTGCATATTTATCTCTGCATGTGGCTGCTTTTGCTTTTTGTTGCTGTTGTTCTTGTATTACAATTGCTGTAGCTTTAAAGCGCGCTGAGCGATAAACTTTTATCACAACTGCAGCAGCAACAACAACAACAACAACAAATTTTAAAACGAAAACTATGCGAAAAGTATTGCGTTGTCGTCTTTATACTATAAGCCGATATAGCCAAGAGCTGAATGTGTGTGCTATATGCCAAGTCGTGACTTGAAGCTTTGTGTGTTCCTTTGGGCCGCCAGGTCGACAACATTTTTCTTTTATTTTTTATAAATTTTAATTACAGCTTATCACTAATTTTATGTTAATTGCTACAGCCATGGCTAAAATATAGTTAAGCCAAGACAACCAGCACAATTTTCTTTTGCTACCTGCAACAAAATGCGGGCGACAAATTTTTAGCAGCAACTGCCAATTGAAGTTGCAAGCTACAGCCACAAGACTCAATCGTGTGCTTTAGCTACGTGTCAAGCGGGCTATTGATAATATATATATACAAACAGATATATATATATATATATATATATATACATATGTATAGCGCATGGAATTGCAATTGCATTTAGATAAAGCTACGCTCAGGTTGCAAGTCGATAGCAAGGCCAAACAGCTGCGCTTCTTGCAGCTTAACACACACACAGATACACACACTCACACATATATACAGTTGCATATTTATTTATAAGCGATAAGCTCGATAAATAAGCTTTGCTCATTTTGACATTGTTGTTAATAAGCGACGCGATAAGCTTAACTTGCTTTTGCTTTTGTTATTATTATAATTTTCCATTTTATATATATTTTTACATTGAAATCATACCAGGAAATATCAGCAGATAAAACTGCAACAACAATCAGCACATACAATAATAAAAAACAAGAATGTGCAGTGCAAAATGCAAGCGACCAACTGCAGTATACACTTTGATAATATGTAAGCAGTGCCAACTTTCCCTTCATGCCATATTTTTTATATTTTAACTATTAAATTCATTTTGAATTGTGTACAGTTGCTGTTACTTAATTTTAGCGCAGTTTGCATATACCCTTTGCTGTTTTTTAGCATATCTAAAGTGTATTTGAAACAACTACAACTTTAGCTTGCATTACAAATTACAAATTATTTGCTTGTACATTTTTGCATTTAAGCACATTTTGTTATTGTTTTTTTTTTTGGTTTTTTAACAACACATTTGCATAACTGTAAAGGGTGAGGAAGCCTTTGGGTCTGACTCACAGCCTTAAAACGTCAACAAATTTTGAAGTCAAGCTGCGCTTATCTTTCGAATGCAAATGGCACTCAAGCCTTATGCTTACTAATACTATATACGATAACTTTGTACTGCGCATAATGAAACAGGAAAAAGTCAAGTTTGATATTCAGCAAATAAAATAGATCTAGTTACAAAACTTTGGATGAGCAACAACTTCAAATTAGCTGCAGTTATAAATGTTTATAAATAACAGCAGGCGCTATGAATAAATTCTATTTTAAGCCATGGCCTGTTTAGGCTGGCCAAGATAATAAACTTTTATAGATTAGTTAAGAATTTCTGTTGAATTTGTTATATCTTTTATAAGTGAAAGCAATTTTAGCGCCAATAAAATTTATTTACTTGGATAGACTTAAAAATATTTTATAAAATGCCTTATATAATTTAAGGCTGTAACTAAAGTTGGGCATTTATTTACTTAATTTAAACTTGATTGGTTTAAATAAAAATATTTTATAAAGTTCTTTAGTCTTTATATAAATCTTCAGCTTGGAAATTTATTTTAGCTTTATTTATTTTATAAAAATCTTTATATAATTTAAAGCTATAACTAAGCTTTTATCAGCTGATATTGCTTAAATACAAAATAACTTGGCATAGTTTTAACTTTAAATGACGTAATAGCTAATTATATATTAAGTTGGCTTAACAACCACAAATTTGTGGCTTTTGGGTAAAGGGTAATGAGGCAAGGGGCGAGTCACAGTTTGTCTCTATTTTTGGCTAATCATCAATGCAATCAAAAACTGACTCGAAATTTGATGCTCAACTGGCAGATAAGACTTTTGCTTTGTAGACATTTTTGGAAAGACAGACACAAAAGCTAAAATAACTAAAACAGCAACAACAACAACAATATGAACAGCTGTACGCTTGTAGTTGCTGCTGCTGTTGTTGTTGTTGTTGCTGTTGTATGATTTGTACAGCGAACGCTTATCAGCTGATCTGATGGCAAGATTGTCGCGCTTTTGCTTCAAAAATGAGAATGAACTGAAAACAACGACAGAAATTGTAGCAACAACAACAACAACAGCAGCAACCAAGTTTTAACTGAAAATACAATTTTGTTGTTGTTGTTGTTGCTGCTGCTGTTGCGTTGTTGTTGTATCTCTCGTCGTCTGGCTGTTTTATAACAATTTCAAAAGATTTTCAACAAATGATAAAAATGTCAATGTGATTTGGCTTGTCGGATTGTAGCGAGCGTAGCTACATGCATACTATATAGACATATATGTGTGTGCATGTGTGTGTTAGTATGTGTGTATTATATAGTTATATTGTTTGTTGTGCTTTAGCTATCGCCAGCGATCTCTCGTCCACTCGCCTCGAACTGATGATGACTTTTTTGTTTTTGTTTTTTGGCAACTCTGAGCGCGAAAGCGGGCGTGGGGGCGTAGTTAGAGTCACTAATTTGTGGGTGGGCATTGTTTAGACAAACGCTATCAAAGCTCACGCCTAATTAATTTTCGTTGGCGCATTTTTGATGGCACAACAGATAACAAAATTCATTCAAAACTTACACACAACAAAAAAAATTATAATACTAAAATTTTAGCATATTTATTAAGCGAAGAGTGAATGTAATATGAAACTAATTCATACAAAAAATGCTAGCTTATCAAGTTGTTAAGCTACAAAATCAAAACATGTGCGTGAAATTGAAACATTAAGTATTTAATTTCATGTATAATAGAGATTTGTATGCTATATTCCAATTTGTGTGATCAAAGTATCGTTTACATGAAATTCTAATGCTAATAGTTAGCTACGCTTTGCTATTAGCATTTCTGTCAGTGTAGAAATCAGTGCTCAGCACTTCCTGCCCACTTCACTTGCCACAACTTGGACTTGGGGCCGCTGATTTAATATAAGAATCGCTGTCGTCCATTGATAAGTTGCTGGGCTGCCATAAATCTTTGTCATGCCACTTGCTTATCGCAGATAACTATCGGCCATAGTGCCCAGGCACTGATTTCCCTAGGCTACCCAACTTTATCAATCTTCAGGCGCTTCCGTCAACATATAGTTCGATCTTTTTCATTCTTTATTACTTTTTTTTTAGTTTGTAGTTTGCCGATAATCGTTATCGTTATCATAATGTGACATTATTTTTATAAAATAATTTATTTACAATATCTGTGAACTATATATAGTGCAGCTTAAGTTGCTGCGTTGCCTCAACTTGATTATAATCATTAATATCAATTTAAAATTTTTATATATTTCAAGCTGCAGTTTGCTGCCACGCCCCTTTTAGCTACACCCACTTAATTAAGTGGCTGCTTCGTCATTGTCTCGCAGTTCAATTTCATTTTTGGCCTTTCTTTATCAATCTTTAGTTTTTTTTTTGCGCGAGGCGCGCTGCTTATCTTTCGTATAAAGTTCAGGCGAAAGGTCCTATTATCTATTCTCAGCGATCAGCAAGTCGCTGTTTAATTGACCGCAGCAACAGCAACCCATGCGAGTGCACTGAGAGAAAAAATTACAATAAATAAAAATTGACTAAGTCGCACTAATGGGCTTAGAAATTAAATTAAATTTATATATGTTTTGCTTTAAAGCTGCACTTTTCGCGCAGTGTAAATAAAAAATATACTGAGCATACAATGTTGCTTGCATATGTTTTCTCTTTCTCACAGACGCTCTATCTCGCTTTGTTCATGCGTCTAATTAAGCTTGGGGTCTACCCTTGAAGCTTAAGCTTGGTTCTGCTGCTGTCTCTCTCTCTCCCCCTATCTCTTTCTCCCTCTCTCTCTGCCTCCCTCTCTCTCTGCCTCCCTCTCTCTCTCTCTCTGCCTCCCTCTCTCTCTCTCTCCCTCTCTCCCCCTCTCTCTCTGCCTCTCCCGCTCTCCCTCTTTGCTGGTGGTCACAGCTACCTGTCTACCCAACTCTCAAGCGTAGATCTTTTGCACTCACACACTCACGTCCATTCATGCAGCCATCCATCAATTATTAATTATGAAATTTCGTTGTAGCCTCAATTCAGAAACTCGCAAGCTGTTTGGCTGAGTCACAAGGCGATAAATTGATTAAATTTATACTTTCAAGCAAAGCGAGCTACCGTCTGCGTGTTCTCCAAGTTGCAATGCCACTGATATGGGTACTTGACAGAAGGGAGTTGGTGGGTGGGGTGGGGTGTGGTGTGGTGTTTGCTGCTTAGGCACATTTCAAATGAAAATTTAAGTGCGGCGATTAATTTGGCTTATCAGGTTTGTTTTTTTTTTTTGGTGGGGAGGCAGACGCCAAATGAAACAAGTGCAATTAAAAGATTTTTAAGCAAACATTTGTCATTAGAGATAAGGCATGAGCGTGCTGGTGTAGAGGGGGCTACCTACGCATAAAGCAAAATTGGTATGTCGATGTCTCAATACGATTGCAATGGAGTTTAAAAAAAAATAAAGAGAAGCAAACTAATTACACGATAAACGAGCCAAAGCTAAAGCGTATAACCCCCACTACCTCCGCCGCACGACGCCGCTGGGCGTGCAGTGTTTACGCAAGGCAATCAAACCGAAATATATGGCTGGCAGTTACGCTCGCTGCTCTCTGGCCAAGAGAGCGACGGACTGACGTCGCGCCAAAGCGTCGGCAATCGATTAAAAATCCATAAAAATATATATATTTCTAGATGTTATTTGCTGATCGAAGCGCAGCGCATAAGGGCCACCCTCTTATGTCTGTATGTATGTGTAATTAACTCTCAACTGACTCGCTGCTGTGTAGTTCTGGGGGGGTGGTTAGGTGCATAAATATGAAATCTATTTATGCCATTAGCTTTGCGCCGGATTCCAACTGCAGATTGTCAGACATTTTGCTTTATCTCGCTCGCTCAGCTTGTTGAGCAAATTAAATCAAAGTCGAGGCAGCCTATGCAATCTATATGCTCGCTCGGAATTTTAAGGGTTTGTCTGCTGCCAATTTATTTGATATTTATCGCTTATTGCAAAATAATTTCTTCAAAGTAACATTTTTTTGAAATTATGTTTATCAATTTTTTCGCATCTATCGATTACCGCCATTTCTTTATTTATGTACGCATATGACATTTCCAGTTTGTTGCGCTCTAAAAGTTCTGCTTGCATGTGGCATGTGGCATGCCCCGCATAGACGCATTTGCCGCCGCCGCCACTTGTTATCTAAGTGCCAGCCTCACAGTCTCGTCTTCCATTATGATACACAGATAGAGAGAGAAACATGCATATGTATTTGTATGTGGACGGAACACACGTGGACAAGCCTTCTATATCTGACCTGCAATCGAATGCGTCGCCAATGCGTCGCCGTTCAGAGCAAATGGATCCCAAAGCAGCCAAATACCAAATTGAGTTAAGTACGAAGACGCCGCAAAGCGAAACGAAGTTTAAATGCGCTGCAATAATTTTGTTTAAATGAGAATGCAGCTAAGCAATAAGGAGCAAATGGAGAGAGAGAGGGAAAGAGAGAGCTTCAACGACAAAATTGTTGTGTTGTCTATTTAGTATTGGAGGTGTGACTATAGCAGCAGCTACTTGAATCTTTGCGTTAAGCAGTTTAATGCATTAATTTATCCTTTTGGACTTTTCGTTCAGTCGTCTCTGAAAAATACAAAGTTTGATGCGGATATTGGAATCAAAGCTGGGATTGATGTCTAGTCTAACTTGGAAGATTCCAATCGAGCATTAATTGTGAGGCGCTTGTCTTGAATCCCCTTTCAATGCAGGAAGGTGCAGCAAGTTGCTCCGAATGAGGACAACACTAACAACAGCAGCGTAGAACTTTCAGTCCAAAGACTTTTCGCGCTTCATCTTTTTCCAACTTCTTTTTGGCACCGTCACCAATGCGTTCACATAGTTCGCATACCCTTTGCGTCTTATCAGTGGCAGTTAGTGTGCTGCGATTGAAGTGTTGAGGAAGCATAATTTACATGGCAACAGGCGCCATTAAGCGCTGCTCAAGCCTGAGCTGCTCCCAGCTCAAAAGCCAAGCCAAGTACATTTGGCAGCCCTATGAGTTGCCTCGGCCAAGCGGCAAATGAAACTCGTTTCGCAATACGCTGCTGCTGCCAATATGCGTGGCAAAGACCTGTTGCAAGTGTGTGTGTGTGTGTGCATGTGTGTGTTGCAAGCTGGACCTCTGCTGCGGCTGCTGCTGCTGTTGCAACAACTGATGGATGCGTGTTTGTTTACAGCCTCGCTGTTTGTTCAGTTTAGCGTAATTGCCGCCGTCGCTTTGGCGTCGCTGCAGGGCGCAAAATTAATGTTAACAACGTGTTGTCCTCTCCCCCCTCGCTCCTCCACTCGTTAGCGTTGCATTTGAATGTAGCGAGGACATCGTCTTGCAACGGCGACGACGGCGTCGGCTCGTGTTGCCTTTGAGCAACATTTTAATTATGGCTCACAAATGTGTGCGCAACTGTCTTGTTGAAAGGTGTTCCCAAGGGGCAACGAGTGGGCAACGCTCTTGGCCTTAAATGGTATTTAGATAACGCTTTTTATTCTTCGCTCTCTCTTTTTCTCTCTTTCTGTTCTTTTCTCAATCGTCGCATTGCCTTTTTGCCAGGCCTTGTCTACTCTGCAACTCTCATCGATTTATGACAAAAGTCCAGCATTGAAAGCTTCGTCTTATCGCTGTTCACATCTTCTGCTAGTTGCCTTGGGTACTTGCAACGTGCCACTCTCTATCTGCTTCTCTTCTCCTTCTCCACTCCACTCTCGTTGCGCCTCATTTATTGAGCAATTGATAACGCCAGCGTTGCTGTCGTTGCTGCTGCTGCTGCTTCTGCTGCGTATTGCAAAATATGAAGTTCATTTGAAATCAAATTAAGCAAACGCAAAATAAATAAAGACATTTTGTCGCCGTTGCTCGTTACTCGCTGCTGCTGCTGCTTGCTGCTGATGCCAGCACTCGTTGTTTAACTAATTGCTTTTGTTGTTATGCTCTGTGAAATGGGTATAAGGCATTTGTTTAGCAGTTTGATTATGAACATTAAAAGAAAATTAGTTTACTCGTTGTTAAATTACTCGTTGTTAGTTTACTCGTTATATTAGCTTTGCTTTTTAACTGGGTTTAGTTTATTGTGGGCTAAAGGACAAGAAATCGCTGTTATTGCACTCGCTACTAAGTTACTCGTTACTTTTCTAAGACTTTATGTATTGTCAAGTAACATTATGTTCAATTTCTGCTACTCGCTGTTATGACTGCTGCGCTACACGTTACTTTTATTCAATGACTTACTCGCTGCTAATTTTACACGCTATACTTAGCTTGTCACGTTGCTATATTTTTATCAATTTAAGTTACAAGTCATGTGCCTAATGCTTTCAACTACTTACAGTGCTAATTGTTTGTTGTTGAACATGCATGTAGCTTAAATTTAGAAACACTTGCTAATTAAATTCTTTAGAGTATCTAATCTTCGCTTATTTTTGGTGGACTGTGATTTGATTTTATTTCATTTCTTGTTATTTTGCTCAGCTGATATCAGCAGCCAGGCAGGCAAGCAAACCGACAGATAGACAGACAGACAGACAGAAAGCAGAGGCAGCCTCTATATAAGACGCTCATCTGGCCTCGCTTATCGTTGCCGTATCGCAGACATCTAGACAAGCTAATAGTACTTTGACTTGGGCTTGCCAGGCATGGCCTGGGCTGCTGCTGATATGGCAGCCATTAGTCGTGTTATTGAGCTGCAGAGGGGGTGGGTGCTGGCAAAGAGAGAGAGAGCGAGAGTGAGAGCGAGAGAGTGCGATAGGAGCAGGGGTAGGGTGTAGTCATCCATCTATCGTTTTGGTTTTGGTCGTCAGTCAGCTTTTGCCTGCTGTCTCTTTGCTCTTAATTATGTTTGTTGTAGCTGCTGCTGTTGCTGCTGTTGTGGTTGCTGCTGCTGCTGCTGCTGCTGCTGCTGCTGAAGCATCCGTTTGTCGATCTCTTGGACTGATAGCATTTATGATTTACGTGGTACATTGCGTGGCATTTGTTTTGTGCTTTACATTCATTTTCATTGCCTGTCATTATTTCGTTTGCTTTCGATTTTGATTTCAACGTTTCTGTTCTTTTTTTTTTTTTTTGTTGCCATGTGTGTGAGTCTTTAATGTTGCTCTCTCGCTCTGACTCTTGCGCCTAGATCGAGGTCAGTGATAAAGCAACAGCAACAACAACGTTCAAATTTAAGGCACTTTTTTGTTTTGATTATAGTGCCAAATACTATTACTTTTGACTATTATAGTTAATTTGCTTTTCGTACAGCAAGTGGCGCAGCTAGAAATCTCTGTTCAGCTTAACTATAGAATCTTTGTATGAATATTGGTAAAAGTAACTTGCACTTCATGCATATTTCAATTGAAATATAACATTTGTTATATAAGAAAAACATGAGTAATATTTTTTTGTATTTTTGAAATAAGGCAAAGATGAAAAGCGAACTAGCTGAAGCTTCATTCAGTTGCAATACATTGAAAAATAATTATAAATTATTAAGAATAAATGTTCCATTGCAAATTTTTAATAAATCGTTGCAGTAAATATTTGGAGACAAAAAATAAGCTTAATATTTATTAAATTTTTAATAAAAAATTTGTAGTAATTACAACTTTTTTAGCTGAATTTGAAGTAAGACAAATTATTAGCAACAAATGTTTTATTGGCAATTAATTTTTACCAGCTACTGCTGCCTTTAAAAACTTGAAGCAAATTCTTTAATTATTTAAAATTTTAAGCAAGAAAAATATGCTTAATATTTTTTTTTAAATTTCTAAACTTTTAGTTAACTTTGTAGTTAAAAATTGAAGCAAGAAAATGTTTAATGAAAACTTTATAGCTAAAATTTAAAGCAAGACAAATATGCTTTATATTTTGAATTAAAACTTTATAGCTAAAAATTGAAATAAGCAAAATAATAGAAAAAACTTATTAAATCAAATGTTTCAGTGGCAATTGATTTTTAGCATCTGCTATTTCAATAAATAAATAAACTTTGTAGTTAAAATTTGAAGCAAGATAAATATGCTTAATAATTTTTAAAATCTGTAAACATTTAGTTAACTTTGTAGTTAAATTTTGGTGCTTTATATTTTTATAAATTTGTATGCATTTGCTCTAAGCTAAAGCCAAACGAATTAGAGAGTTTAAGGTCTGGGCCCGCATCTTGGCCTTAGCATAAATGTAGCTGCGTTTTGGCCGATAACTTAGCGCCAGCTCTGCGACCACCAGGCGACAAGTGAGAGACAGCAACAACAACAAAAAAAGAGCAACAACAACAACAAGGCAAACTACAGCGTTCTTATAATTATTTTATAAGTGCAGGCGGCCGTTGGTTGAATGCAACGTGGCCTTATCCATGAACCGGCATGCCAAGCTGCATGATTCACTTGGCGACGCTAATTTCGCTGCCACAAGAGAGCGCGCGAGAGGGAGAGGGAGAGAGCGGGAGCGAGAGCGAGCGCGAGAGTGAGGAGCGATAATTCCATGTAGATTAGCGTTGAGTGCAGCAGTAAGAAGCAGACGATAACGCGTCTGCCTGCGTTCCATGTGTGTTTCTCTTTTAGTTGAACGGACGACGGACCTGGGCGGCCCCAAACTGTCGGCGTCATAATGTAAAGACAGCAACAGCAACAGCAACAAAAAGGACAAACTACAGCGTATGCTTGGCTATATCTTGAGTTTGTTATCCAAAAATGTAGCAAGAAGAGAAGCCACAGCCACGTAGCGAGCTTAGTAGGCGAGCAGAGCTGCAGATCTTGGAGCTGCAGAGAGGAGCTTGGAGCTGGAGCTTGGCGACTCTGCTTGGCTTTTTGCTGATTTGCTGACGCTGATTTTGGGTTGAACGCTGGGACTTCAATTTCTGTTTAGCCAACGCCGTTATCTGTCATGCATATCCATATATATGTGTGTGTGTGTGTGTATAAGCTGGACTTGTGGCTTATCGCATATTTCTTAGTATTTGTTTGCCACTGGGGTCTGCATTTGAAAACGAATTTTTTTTGTAGCATTTGCTTCGCTTGTTTGCGGTTTTGTTTATTAGGCAAATTTCAATTTTTGGGGTCAACAAAACGTTCCCCAATTGTAATTTAATCTAAGTTCGCATGCACTTTGAACAGAACGCAGAAGTTCTCAGCGCCAAAATGCAAATAAACTACAAATTTTCTCACTCTCGTTTTTTTTTGTGTTTGGCTAAAACTCGAGTCGATGGCCATCATTGTTGGTTTGTTAGCCATTTTGGGCCGCGTGGGCGTTCGTGTGAAACTAATGTCGGGTGCCAAACGAGCTACGACAATTGGCAATGCCAATGACAATGGCCTTAAGGACACATGAAAGCCAAAGCAGCAACTGTAGAGCCAAAAGATATGTCTGGGTAGATCGTGTTGAACGCAGCTTGTTTAGCATGCCAATTAGGCAGCCGATCACACAGTCGCGTAGCCAACGACGACGACATTTTGGGCCATCTGAAATGCAAAATCAGCTGCAGCTACAGCCACAGCTCGTGCATGAGCCCAGCAGGAGACTGACTGGCGAAAAGCCAATGGCAGGAAGGTGTTAATTTTGGCCAAATAGTTGCGGCCACGTTATTACCGCGACTCTCGAGCGTGCTGGTTCAAACTTGAGGTCAAGCTCGACAGACAATTTGTTGCTTGGCACGAACTGAGCTCCAACTGGGAGCTGTATTTGTATATATACTATATACATATATATACGCCCTGCTTGCTGCTCTTGACTGCACATGGGCGTGGTCTATTTAATAGATTGTGATTATGATTAATATAAAAACGGCCAGAACTAAACTCAAAGCCAACACAGCCACAGCCACAGCAGCTGCCACACAAAATTTTTTTCTTATTTTTAACACTTTCACGGCTCGTTTGGCAGTTGCTTTGCTTTTGGAATCGCTGCACACACATCACAGAGAGACCCCAACAGCAGATCATCAGCTGCCACAGACACGAGCAGCTCTCAGCTCTCAGCTCTCCCCAGCTCCAGTTCCAGTTTGCAGCCCTGGGGGGCGTTGCAGCCAGCGCGCTACGTTTGCATGTCCCAGCTTCAGTTTAAGTCTGTCTGTGTATTTGTGTATCTGTGTGTGTGTTCACGATTCGACACCATCTTTCATTTTGAGCCACAACTTAGCTTAACTGCCCTGGACTTAGCCAAGTTATTTTCAATTAATGGTCGCACATTCCAGCCAACAGCTAAAAAGTTCTACTACCAACATTTTCGCCAATGGCAGCGCACTTTGGTTGCGATCGCGCACAAGACAACAAAAGTCAAGATTACGTTTATATATAGCAGCTTTTTATATGCATAGATATTTTAAGAAAATATTCAAAAAAAAATTGCACTTTACTTTTTGCATAAAAAGTATAAAATTACTGCACAACTAAAAGAATTTAGTATACAAAGCTATTTGTATACTAAAATATAGAAAAATAGCATTCATATAAAATATATATTTATAAAAAATACTATTGTATGCAACTTTATTAAAAATATTAAATGTTTTGCATACAAAATATTGAAAAGCAGCAAATTGCATTTAAAGCAATTTGAGCTTATTGAATATAAATGCAACTTAGTTTTATGCATAGAAAATTTATTTAAAAATATTAAATTAAATATTTATATATATAAAATACATAGAAAATATTGAAAAGCAACAAATTTGCTATAGAAAAATTATTTAAAAATATTAAGTTAAATATTTATATATATAAAATACATAGAAAAGCAACAAATTGCATTTAAAGCAAATTTGAGCTTATTAAATATAAATGCAACTTAGTTTTATGCATAAACATTTATGTAAAAATATTAAATTAAAAAAAATAATTCGCTCGCTAAAATTTATAAAAAGTGCAGCTATTAAAAATAGAAAAGAAAACTTTAGCTAAAGCAATTTAATATCAGCTTAAAACTAATATTTTTACTTATAAAAAGTATTTGAAATTTATCTACAATTTTAACAAAAATTTTAAATATGCGGTATTTTTATATTTATCCAATAGTTGCTGCTTTTGACATTTGATTAAATATTAACATTATTATTTATTCTATAATTATTTATTTTTATATTTTATGTTGGCAAATTTATGCCAAATATTTGCTATTAAACTTAAATATTATTAATGCAAGCTGCCATTATGCGATATTGATTGGGTACAGTGTGCGCGCAAAATCTTTTGCCAAGCGCAAATTGCTGTAGCTCAAGTCAGCAGAGCTTAGAGCTGCCGCTGCCGCTGCTTGCAACAGGCGAACGCTGTTAGTTCCCATTGCCATTATCGAAAGCTTGCAACACACTCTCTCTTCATCTCGCTCTCACACGTTCAATGCTGATGTCTGCCAGTTATTTCCTGACCTGCTGCAATCTCAGTTAGCCCAAAACTTGGCTCTGACTTTGGCCTTACACTTGGGACACGTTTCGTGATTTATGAGGTGCGAATTGCATTGAAATCAGTTTTATATTTTTTATGCTGCTCTTTTCTTTTTCGGGGCTGCCATATTAAATTGCTGCAACAACAACAATAACAACAATAGTTGATTGGATTTGCAGCTTATTTTCTTTTGCTTGCCACGCTGTGTTGCAAGTTGCAAGTTGCATGATAAATATGATTTAGTCCGTGTTGAAGGCAGGCAATGAGGCTTCGCTTTAGCTGTTGCCTGCCAATTAGTTTGATATTCCCATTATTTACAATTTGTTTTGTTGCTTTTGTTTTAATTAAAATATCGCATGTAATTTGCGCATTAGCAACAAATGCCAACAGGCTGGAATTTATGACAAGTTGCAAGTCTATTGGGCGTATCTTATCTAAACTGATAAGCGCTACTGATAAGCGCTGCGCCAATCAACAGCCAGCAGCAGCCATTTTGTATATTTATTTTTGTTTTTTTTTTTAACTAGTTTGTCACTTGCAGGCAATGCGGGCTCTTGTTTTTTATCGCTGCCGTTTTTTTAATGTGTATTATATTTTGTTTTTGGTGCCAGTTCAGATAAAAACACGCACACAATGTTTATATATATATAGCTGACATATTTGTGTACTTCTTGTTATATCGCACTTATCGCAGGCAATATAAATTTGTGGGCGGACATTTAAAAACGCAGCCCACGCCGAGCTCAGATAACAGACCAGAAAAACAAAACCCATTTTTTAAACAAATACATTGCATAAATAAATATTTTAAAGCATGCATAATAATAAGCGAAAGGCTTTAAGCTTTAACATATTTAAATTTAGTTTTTTATCAATGCCATAGTTAAGCTAAACTTTATTGTTAATTATGTTTTGTAAACTTCCGTTTAGGCTCAGACTTTTAATTGACAATTAACAAACAATGCTTACCTTGGATATTGATATTGACATGGGCATATATGGAGCTCATTTTTTATATTATATGCATATGTTAATAAGTTATCAAATAAATAGTGAAACTTAGTTGAACAGGTAATTCAACAGCTTAAATTTTTTAGCTTTAATAAACAATTTAGAAAGTGTGCTTAAGGCAATTTATATATCGAATTTGAGTCTAAAAATATTTATACAAAAATAATAAACATTAAAACAGCTACATTTTTGAAATTCAAAATATTTGCAATTAAAATTTAAATTTAGTTTTAAATAGAGTTGCTGGTCTAAATTCCTAGCACGCGCTTCTTGCGATATTATTTTATTATAATAATTTTATATGCAAAAAAATTATATAAAAACTTTTGTATTGAATTTGTTTGCTAACTAAATTTTAAAAACATAAAGTGAACAGTATTGAAATCTTTAAGTAAACATTCAAATCTTTATATATATTTGTTGATTTTCACAACATATTGTTCCCGTTTTTATCAAACTGAAAGCAAATCTAGTTAATATCTGTAAACTCCAAAGCTCTTTAACTCGCTGACAAAAAACAAAACCTTTCCATCAAAGCTATAAATCTAAAATTGCGCTAAATAAAAAACAAAAGAGTTGTTTGGCTAACGAAAAATGCAAACGCTTCGCATAGAGGAAATCAAGAGACAGCGACAAAAAGCGTCCAAGAGTCTGAGTTGAGTTTGGTTTGGTTTGTTGCGAAAAATGGTGAAAATGTCGGCGTGGAACGGAAGCTGACAAAACGCCAACGCGCGCTGACACTGACTGATGATGCCAATGATGCAGTTGACTTAAAAAACAAAAAGCCAAATATAAGTATTTAACAGTTTATGTTAATTTTTCATGTTTTGTTTTTGTGGCGCGTTTGCTGTGCTGATTGCGTTAATATTTGTGCAGTTTTTACATTGCCAAGCGCTGACAGCTGGGTAGGATGCTAGATCTTATCTGGAGCGTGTGCAAACATATAGCGCAGACTGTAGCGGCAATGTGTGGCAGGCATGACAAATATATTTATTTTATTTTTTTTTTTATACGCATTTTGATATTTTTTCATTAAGCTTTTAAATTTGCTTATCTAACACATGTGGCTAATTATCATAAATTTCTAATTTTATTGAAATGCCCATTAAAGCATTATAGAGCGACAGATATCAGGCCCAAGCTATAATAAAAACAATGCATAGATAACGTGTCGTATACGCAACGTGGGGCAGTTCGAAACGCTTTCAAGATTTGCCAGCCAAGATAAAATTGCGCGCAAGCATGCGGCTACAGTAGTTACTGCTTAAAGGCGAAGTGCAAGAGTTAAATTAATCGATAACAACTTATCAATATATAATTCAATGCTGCAGAATGGCAATAAAAATATTTAAATACAGTAGATATTGCTTAAAAACCAATTGCAAATTTTATGTAATTTAAAATTTAATTTATCGACTGTTGAAACAATCGATATATTCAATAAAAATGTTTGAATATAGTAGATATAGCTTATTTAACTAATTAATTTAATAGCAAAATTTTAATTTAAAAAGTAATTAACCGACTGCTGAAACTATCGATATATTTTTTATTTGCTAGCACTAGGCAACTCAAATGTTGAAATCTGACTTTAATTTATATTTAAATTTGTCAATTTGCCATAACCAATAACTACTGTAACTAAATATTTATATATCGATTGTCTGCCATATACAGACTTATCGATTTATTTAGTTCAGTGGCAATAAAATTGATTTAAACTCAATTTCGCTTTGATTTATATACAAGCGGCATTCCAATTTACCATAACCGATATCTACTGTAAATAAATATTTAGTCGCGTTAAATTTATGGCAACTCGAGTTGCCCATAAAGAGCAGCAATATGCAGATGAAGGCCTTAAGTGATTTTATTTCATTTCGAGGTGTGATTTAAAATTCGATTCTGTTCGGCTTTCGTTTTTTTTTTTTTCATTTTTGGCATACACATGAAGTCATCGTCTGGCTTTTAAAATACACAACATTTATATTTATCTTGCGCTGCCTTTGGCGCCTTAATTGAACCAGTTTCAGATCGTTGATCGCATTTAATTGATTTTACATAAACGATAAGTTCACAGCGAGCTGTTTTCTTATGCTTAGCCCAGCGTTAATTGGCCAAGCCGAACTGGTTCTGTAACAGCCCCAAACGCGTTTACAGGATATCAGAATCTCTGAGTCGCGCTGCTCTCTCAACTTGTTGTCTGAGATCAACGCAAAGTGCGTCGCAGTTTTCAGTTTATCTTTGCCCAGCATCGGCGGCTGTCAACCATTTTGAATTCGCTTGCAGCAGCAAGAGCGAGAGAGAGAGAGAGAGAGAGAGCGGGCAACCAACTATAAGCTGATTGGTGGGCTTTTGGCTCTGGCGCCGCCCCAATCTGGTTTTCTTTTTGGTTTTTCTCCATGCGCGTCTCGCTGCTTTAGTTTTAGTTCGGCTTTGGCTTTGGCTTAAGGTTTATCCAGCTTGCAAAGCAGTCGTGCAACTTGCGCCTCTTTTATCAGCAGCCAGGCTCTCTCTCTCTCTCTCTCTTTTGCAGCTGCGCGCTCTCTCGATCGCTTTGTCACTCTGCTGCTCTTTGATAATGTCCATGATGCAGTGCAGCGATTACTGCCTGCAGCTTTAAGTGCTGCGCATAATCCATTTGTAAGCTTGAGATTGTCACTTGGGGAATTTAATTTACACTGTGCAAAAATAATAAATAATCAAACTGCAAATGTATAAGGCTAATAATATATTTTTGTCTGTATATTTTCAGGTAATGCTTAAATCTTAGACAATATGTGACATAAATTTAAATTAAATTAAATTTGGTAAGTGCGCGCAATTTTTCAGCAGAAATTTTAAAACTATAATAGTTATAAAACTTTTTGTGTGTTGGATAAGCAGCTGCTATATTCGAATTGGAATTTTAATGCAATTGTCTTGCGATCTAACAATACAACAATTTTTAAGTATTTTTGGTTAGTAATTGTGTCCAGATTGCAGAATTTTGAAATTTATTTAAAACTATACTTACTATGTTTATTATTTATAGATAAAATCTGCTATATTTGAATGCGAATTTTTTCATAATTAGCTTTCAGTTAATGCTTAAATCTTTTTACCGATATTCCACTAAATTTTAGAATATTTGCGCTTAGTTATTGTGTCTAGAACGTGGCTAATATAACACTTTTTGCTTTATTTTAAAAGTTAAGCCTTTGAAAATAAAATCTGCTGCATTCCAACGCGAACTTTTGCTTGTTTGTCATGCATAAATATTTCATATTGTTAGCTTGAGGCTCTAGCTTCAATTTAAACTGAATGCAGCCGCCTGAGGCTTTGGAGTTAAGTCCATGGGGCAGCTGCTATCGTTAGCCATGCCCATGCCATATGAAATTGAAACATTTTTACACGTTCAGTGCAGTCGAACGATGCATTTCGCACTTTTGCTTTTATTTTGCGCAAGAAGAATTTTTATTTGTCCTTTTTGCAATTTTGTGGCATTGTTGCCCACATGCGCCTCGTTGTTGGTTGCAACAACACTCGGCGGCGGCTGTCGTCAACTGTTGCGCCTTGCATTGTGCGGCGCCCGCAACTTTTGTGTGTGGGCGTGCAGGGGGGCGTGGCTTGGCCTGCTGATGACATTTTTGTATGCGCAAATTGAAAACGCTGACAATATTATCAGAATTTTTAAGTTTACACATCAATGGGTTTAATTGCAGGCAGCGGCATAAAACACAGAGCGAGAGAGAGAGAGAGAGAGAGAAAGAAAGTGTGCAAAAAGGGGTGGGGGGTGGGGGTGGTTGGCTCGCTGTCTTTTGCACACGCGTCAGGCAATTTCATTTCTAAATTGCAATTTGATCAACAATTCGCAATTGTTTTTGCTAAATTGAATATTCAAATAAAATGTGCGCCCATTGCTATAGCAGTTAGTTATATATATATTGACAAATGTAGATAAAATCTATAATTGCATTGCGTTTAGTTACTAAACATTTTACATGTGCAATTAGCCAAACGAGGTAACGAGCCCTTGCCCAAGATCTCATTTGCGATTAGCATGACACACACACACATGCGCTAAAGCTAATCTAATGATTAAAACGTGTTTTAAATAACATCAATGGTAGTACAGATATTTTATTTATACAATTTATGCAATTAAAGTTGCATATTGAAATTTGTGTCGCTCTCTGGCGTTTGCTAAGCTGTTGATAAGGCTATGCAAGTTGCCTAAGGCGCTTATTATCAGTTAGTTGCAAGCAGCAAGCGTAGGAAATCACGTTTTTGGCAGCAGCAGCTGCAAATGTGGCGTATGCGCAATATTACGTATACGCAGTGTGCTGTGTGCGCGCATTAAAAACTTTTTGCCAGCCAGCCAGAGCTTACATCTTTATAGCCGCGACAAGCAGCCAACCCGCCCTCCCCCAACCACCCACTGACTACAACTTGTGGCTGTTAATGCAATAGTCAACCCACCCCACCCCCCACCTGCTGCTGCTGCTTCCTTTAACGTCTTGCCTGCTGCTGCTACGAAATGCTTACAACTTCTTCAGCTGTCACACGAATGAGCAGCGTGCGCTTATCTCGTGTGCACTCTTGCAGCATGCATGTGTATATGTGTGTGTGTGTGTGTGTGTGTCTATGTGTGTGTGTTGAAGTTTTGTTTCCTCTTTTTAGAGCAATCTGTGCTGCTATCAAGATTCGCATTAAAATGTATCATTTTTGCCTGCCTGCCTTCCAGCCTTGCGACACTAACAGCAACAACAACAGCAGCATTGCACCCACTTTAGCCCCCTCCGCTCTCCCTTGACTGCAGCCACGTCTAAACTTCGTAATCAACTCGTAATGACGCTGCAGTTGTTGCCTGCCTGCCTGCCGTCCTAGCCTGGGCTAGCTACTGTTTGTTGTTGCTACTGCTGCTGTCTGACAGGATGCACTGTGGCAAGCATCTTTAGCTTTCGTTCTTATCGCTAGTTTTACGTTTCATAAAATTCTCATGCCAAAGCTTTAAAATATTTATATGTGTATTTAAAATAAGAAACTTGCTTGCCAAGCGTCGCTTAGTTATGATTCATATGCCAGAGAGCTAAGCTGTAATCTTTACAGCCAGCGCTGGCATAGTATGAGCTAGATACACTGCGACAAAATTTAATGGCATACCTATTAATTGATTAAAGCTGCGCTTAGCTCTGTTCAATATTAAGGCTAATGCAGTGGAATTCAATATTTATTTTTAGCTTAAAATAGTAGATACTTAAAATTAGTTATGAAGCATATTTAAAATACTAATGAAATTTAAAAAAATTCAAATGATATTCAAAATTAAATTAAATAGCACTAATTATGAAAAAAATTTAAAAAAGAAATTCGGGCTTTGTTGAATCGAAAAGAATTTTTAAAGAATATTTTTCGGGCTTATTACAAAAACTGAATTTTGAATTCAATTCTGAATATTTTCTAGTTTGCCTATAGTTGGTCATATATTATATATTATTTGATATATAAAACGAGCGCTTATATTACCTACACTATAGCTATAGGGAATATAACAACAATAATTTTATATTAGTGAGTGAAGTTTGTTATATAAATAATAAATAAATAATATGTTGCATAAATTCCCTTAAAAATTCGATATAAACTATTTGCCGCACAAACTTTAATTGCAATTTTTGTTTTACAATAAATAAGTTAGGTAACTTGCAGTTGTGCATAGCATAAACTTTATTATAATTTAAATTTATTTGTTTACATAACTGCTCTAATAATTATTTTCAGTGCAGTTCTTGCTTGATTAGCTTAAAAGTCGCAGCTTTGATTTATCTAGCTTCAATATGCGCTCTTGCTCTTGCTGCTATCGAAGGCTATGCATGTGTAGGTGTCGTCTCAATGCGTGTGTGTGTGTGTGAGAATGCTAAATGCTACGGTATTTCTTGCAGTCAGTTGTGTTTTTGGCTTTGTTTTGTTTTTGCACACAGAGCGACGTTTCGAACAAAAAAGCTCTCGCTCAGTCAAAGCGCTAACTCTCTGCTGCTTGCGCGCGCGCTCTCTCTCTCTCTCTCTCTCTCAACACACGCATACAGTTAAGCTTTGCAAAGCAGGATAAGCACACCTGTGTGTATGTGTGTGTGCGTGTGTGTTTGTTGTTGCTGGCTGCAGTTTATTTGTAACGTTTTTGTTGTTATTTGCTTTTGTTTTGTTTGGCAGCCGCTGCCGCTTGCTGTTTACGTTTTTAGTTCGCTCTCTATGTGTGCGTGTGCGTGTGTGTGTATTTGCTTGTTGTTGCTTTGTTTGCTAATATATATTTGTGTTGCTGCTGCTGCTGTTTTCGCTTGCCGGCTTTTTATGTTTGTATGTGTTTCTGTCTCTGTTTTTTCGCCTTGTTTATCTTTTGTGGCCTTTTTTTATAGCACACACACACACACTGAAACGCACATGGGTCGCGCCTTCGTCTTGTTTGTAGCCTGTTGTTGTTATTTTTTGGACTTTCAATTTGCTGCTGCTGCTGCTGCTTGCTGAGCGCCTGTGCCACGCCGGCTGTGTATTTCAACAAAAACACAAACAAAACACACACACACACAGTTGCAAACTTAGGCTGCGTATCCTTGCTGTGTGTGTGTGTTTGCTTCGTCCTTATCAGTTACTCAGCATTTTTTTTAGCTTGCCTTTGTACGATTTTTTAGCACGCGATAAGCAGAATTATTATATTTTAATATATTTCGCGCAATAATAAAAACACACACACACAGTCGGGTGTCGTTTGTTATCCTTGATTTGTGGCTTGCTGACTCAGCAAACTTTACGCTGGCGCCGCTGCGGACTGCCGCCGCTTACCGTTAGCGCCGCGCTGCCCAAAAATTTGTCAAACGCTTATCGAGTCTGAGTGGCTTTCCATCAATCCCAAAACTTTCATTTTAGTTCATAAACTTTATTGTAATTAATTATGTGGCGACGATACCTAAACACAATGCCTTTCTAAATGCCACCATTTGTCACTCT
The DNA here is from genome assembly GCF_011750605.1 of Drosophila busckii. Classification (NCBI taxonomy): domain Eukaryota; kingdom Metazoa; phylum Arthropoda; class Insecta; order Diptera; family Drosophilidae; genus Drosophila; species Drosophila busckii. The sequence continues at coordinate 14,991,631 of NC_046604.1, read as the reverse complement.
CTCGTGCTCTCCCGCGCTCTCTTTTGCATTTTCATAAATCATTTTAATGAAAAATTTTCGTTTCGTTTCGGGTTTGCGCGCTTACGTTTTTCTTCTTCTGGTAACTTGATAAACTGTCGCCTGCATGCTAATGGGCAAAAGGGTGCGGGGTCGGGGCTGGCGACCACGAAAGATACCGATAGCGCATCTAAGTGGCGCTCGAGTGGCGGCTTCGGTTGATGTTGCTATGTTGCAGCCTGAGTTGGCGCTGGCGTCTTCATTATCGCCCCGAGACGGCGACGCGCGTTGATAAGGCAAATTTCAAAAAAGGAATTCCACTGTGAATTGGGGCAGGTGTGGCAAGCAGCTAAGCAACACTGTAAAAAATACATATGAATAATATACGAGCAGTCAAGTTTGTGTATTGTCGACTAGAGTTTGCTTCAAAAGGATATAAGAGTGTAGAAAATATGATAAAATAAATATTAAATATTTGCTGGCAAATAGAGTTTGTCAAATGAATATATAACTTATAAAATAAATATTAAATATTTGCTGCTGTCTAGAGTTTGCTTAAAAAGGATACAAGCATTTAAAAAAAAATTTTAAATAAATTTTAAATATATACTGCCACCTAGAGTTTGCTTAAAAAGCAAGTAAACATGTAGAAAAATTAAAAAATAAATATTAAATATATTTTGCTAACTAGAGTTTGCTTAAAAAGAATTTAAGAATCTAGAAAAATTATAAAAATAATATTAAATAAATGCTGGCTACTAAAGTCTATTTAAAATAGATGTTAGCATTTAAGAAATTTTTAAAATAAATGTTAAATATTTTCTGCAAACTAGAGTTTGACTTACAAGCATTAATGCATTTAAAAAAAGTGTATAATAAATACTATAATAAATATAGTCTACCATATAGAAGATATTAGCATTTAAAAAATTATAAAATAATTATTAAATATTTTCAATCAACTAGAGTTTGCTTAAAAAGCATAAACGCATCTAAGAAAATTATAAAATAAATAAATGACAACTAAAGTTTGCTTAAAGAAGATATAAATATCTAAAAGCCAGAAAATAAATATTAAAAATTTTCTGCTGACTAGAGTTTGCTTAAAAGAGTCTAGAAAAATTGTAAAATAAATATTAAACATTTGCTGAGCTGCCAATCTAAGCTTAAGCAAACAGATCGCTGATGTACTTGCCCCACAAGCAGCTTAAGGAAATCAATAGCTGCAACTTTTAGACAGTTGGCATGTTTGCTTAGCTATTATTGTTGTTGCTGCCACCAACATATGTGGCACAGCTGATAAGCAAGGCAGCAAACAATAATTTCAAACATAGCTACAACACTCAGTTCGCTCGCTCTCTCCCTCTCTTTCTCTCGCTCTGTTTCAACTTTTGCTGCACAACTTTTTTCGTTGTTGTTGTTCCATCGATTTGTAGCTGACTGACGATGACGAAACTTTTTGTTTAGGCACCTGCCCAGCCACGCCCAATAAAGCTGCCCACACACCTCAACACCCCCCGCCAAGCAGCAACTGCTGCTGCTGCTGCTGGGCTAGGGGCCACTCCCTTTGCGATCTGCGCGTTGTGATTAATTAAGATTGATTGATAAAATGCTATGCACGTGTGTTTGTGTTGCTGTTTGTCTATAAAAAGTTTGATGTTGCTGCTGCTTTTATTGGCAAATATCCTGGCTGGCTACTAGCATTTGCCATTTAAGCCAAACACTCATACTAAAGCCAAAGCCAAACAGATGCCCAGCTAGCGATAACTCGTTTGCTTTTCCCAGAGATCCTTTAGCACGATAGCTAACGCGATACCTGTGCACACACATGAGTGTGTGTGTGTGAGCCATAAAGCAAAAGTTTATGACTTTGTTTGCTCATGGCACATTTAGTTATTTAGTCATGGGGCGCCAGTTTCAGCTTCAGCTTCAGCTCTCTGTGCTTCATCAATATTAAGCGATATTCAATGCCTTGAACGGGGGGCTCTGGGGGGCCTTGTAATCGAACACCCATGAATAGCAAAACAGCGAAATCAACTCAAGCTCAACCAACAAATATGTGCATAAGTTATGAAGTCGTAAATGCTATCAGCAGCTCAACTTTCAGCCAGTTTGTGCTTTGCTATTAAGACAAACTGAAGGTTATATACAGTATATCAAAGTAAACCAGCAGGGGCTTCAAAGGAAGTTTACGGAAAAAACGCTGAACTAAGCAACTAATTGATAAAGTTAGCAGCATTCTAACTTCAATGATACTAAAGGCGGAAATAATACGCATGTCATTTAAACTTTAGTTGAATTATACTTTTCGAACGAGTTATAAAGCAAAGAGTTAGAGCAACTGCTATTCGTTCTTGTTTGTTTAAATTATGCAGACATTAGTAGTAGAACTTGCTGCAGTCGAAACCGAATAAAACGGCTTATCATCAAAGAATCCATCAGTGCTTATCGCTCGTTGGCATCAACCACAACGAGACGCCCCGAAATAAAGCAAGACTACTAACTATATATAAACAAAATTAATATATATATTTTGGGCTTTGGTCAGTGAGAGAAAGGGCTTATAAAATTAATTGTGTGTATGTGGTAAAAGCAAATGAATTGTTCAAAATAAAGTGTAGAGTAGCTAAAAATTAAGTTAAAAATGAAATTATGCACATAGAGTAATTAAAAATAAAGTCTATAAATTTATTACATTTTTTGTAATGCTCAAAATAGTTGCTAGTTTTAGCTTTAAGTAAAATTGAGTAAATTAAATGCGTTAAATTAAATAGTAAAATAGATTAAATTAAATGAAAAATAAAATATAATTTATAGGAATTAAAAATGAAGACTACAAATAATTATAAAAATGTATAGCATTTCAAAATGAAGACTAAAAATAATTACAAAAATTTATAGTATTTAAAAATGAGGTTGGAAATACTTATAAAAATTAATAGTATTTAAAAATGAAGGTGGAAATAGTTATAAAAATTTATAGTAATTAAAAATGAAGTGGGAAATAGTTTTAAAAATTTATAGTATTAAAAATTTATAAAAAGCCATTCAAAAATAATATAATTTTAAAATTGTTGCATACTTTTAGGATGAAATATTAGCTGAGAAATAATATATTATTTATTGGGGTTTAAATCGAAGAAAATGAAGTTGGAAATAGTTTTAAAAATTAATAGTATTTAAAAAATAATTTTTTTTATATTATATGAGTACTTAAAATAGTGGCTGAAGCTGAAAATATATTTTTTAATCAAATAATGAGCAGTAAAATTAAATATAAATTAAAAATTACTTAAAATAGTTGCTGAGGCTAATAAAATATTTTGTATATTATTAAAAAAAGAGTAAAATGAATGCTACAAGTTGCTAAAATAATTTCGCCAAACTTTGTCTTTGTTATAAATAAATGCGCAGCAGCCTATGAAGCGAGTCGCTTTATCAATCGCAGCCAATCAGCATTAAATATTCTTTTGCCAAAGCATGCAAAATAATCGATTGAGCATTGATAAAACTTTGTTTTCAAAATTATTGGCAGCAATGCCTTTTTTTTAATTATAAAACTGCCAGCTGTAGGCTTAGCGCATAAATTGGCAATTTAATGATAAAATTAGCAGCAGCAGCAGCTGTGAGTTAATCTGCTGTGAGTTTTGCTGCTGCACGTGCCACTGAGCGGGGCATTGTATCTGCTGCGGTATGTGAAGCGCATATCAGGCATTGTTAGCATGCGTCTTGGCCATATCGCAAACACCCCAACACACACACACACACACACACACACATACACACATGTGAAGCTGTCAAAACGATTGCGTAATCTGGGTCAATGAAATAACTTTTACCTTTGAGCGCCAAGTGGCAAGCCGCGTGGCAAGTGGCAAGTGTATAAATTGTGGGTGGTGTTGGGCTGTGTGTGTGTCTATTGTGTGTTTGTATTGCGTTCAAGTGCTGCAGATACAAATGTATCTGTATCTGTTGCTTGCGTATCTCGCTCGCCTTGCTCGACTTGCTCTCGCGCATTTTCGCTCTCTCTCTCTCTCTCTTTGCGGGCATCCTGCTGCTACATTTGCTGAGCGCCTGCTACGCAACACACAATGCCGCACACACAAACACACAATTTTGCATTCAGTGTAGCCTCCAAGTGCGTAACACTTTGGGTGTGTGCACTGTTAAAAATTTATGCACAACAAGCAATTATGTAAAACATAATTAAGCATTAGTTGGTTAATTAAAGCAGCACAAAAGCTTTTAAAAAATTTTAATTTGTTGCTTATAAACTTTACTTACTTGTGTGCTAGGTAGCTGTTTTTTTTGTCAGTGTACTAGGCACTGGCTGCTGCTATTTTGCATAAATATTTGTTACAGTGCTGCGGGCACAACTTTGCACTGCAATAAAATAGTCAAAATTGCTTTGATTTAACTAAAATAAAAATTGGCGAGCAGCAACAAGTTTTAGCGCATAACTTGGTCAAAAATTAAGCGATTTTTAAATGTTTATGCTGCTTTATGCGCGCATTGAAACTAAAAACAAAGTTGCATTAATACAATTGGCTTAAATATTTTTTAAATTTAAAGGGGGGGGTGCACAAATTTAAAAAATTAACATAACAAATTTGCATGCAGTTTTGTTTAGCTGCAGCTTACGCATTCAAAGCAGCATGCAACATTAAAATCTAACGCCATTTAGCGCAGTTACAGCTTAGTTAGTTTAATATTTAGCACAAAAATTTTCTAGTTTAGTTTTGTGTTCACCTGCGCTCTCTCTCGCTCTCTCTCTCTCCCTCTCACTCATGGCTGCTACCCCTACCTTAGCTTAGTTTAGCTGGGCACACGCTTATCGTGTCTGGCCTCCATGGCTTTGTATAGAAGCTTGCCACATAGCACACCAAAGGCGATAAGCAAAGCTCCCCAGCTCCAGCCCCAGCTACAACCCTCTGCTGTTGCCTGTTGTCTGCCTACAACTAGCAAAGGACAACAACAACAACAACAACAATAAGGCTAACAGCAACACGAAATTTCAGTTAAAATGTTGCCGTTGCTGTTGTTTATCAAGAGTCCTGCAGCAAAAGCAAAAGCAAAAGCCGTGGCGCCATTTTCACTTCAGTTAATTAAGTAAAGGCGCAGAATTTTAACGGCCTAGCGCACAACAGTGGGTGGCGTTAATCAATTGACATAGCGTTGCGACGCTGCATAAAAGGATTTTACACACACACACAGACACACACACGCATACGCTGCTTGTATTGAAATAGCGCGCCGTCAAATCATTTCATTTAACAATTTTCTCGCGTTTCAATGAATGGCAAACGCATTGGCATTTACCAACACTGACTGTGCAAGTCTAGCGTAGCATTATAAGCATGCATATCTGACTATATATATATATATATATATACATATATAGGTGTCTATATAAAGCTACAGCGCTGTCAACTGGTTGTCATTGTTTCAATGCTTCTACTCGCTTTGTCTCTGTGAGTGTGTGTGTGTGTCTTTTGTCTCTGTGTGTGTGTGTGTGTGTGTGTGATAAGCATTTGCGCCACGTCCTGCGCTGTGTGCGATTCGGTAGGCGGGGGGCGTGGTCGCAGCCAGCTGCGCTTGCTGATAAGCCTTGCCAGCCAACAACACACAGCGTCATCAGCTTCGCAACTGAAATTGTAACTGTTGCTGCAACCTACAACTTGCCCCCAACCCACACACACCAACACACACACACACACAGGCAATAGCTATAAGCCAGCAGCGAGTGGCAGTGGCAATGGCAGCCACAATGCTTCCACCTGGACACCAAGGCATGCTCTACTTATTATACACAGCGCTCAGCGCTGAGCCTTTTGCAATCAGCATTAATACACTGTGCGAAATTAAAGACGAGAGAAAATGACAATGGCAGATTGTGAGCGATATTTAGTGTAACTTTTATCAAAATATTTTAACATCAATTTATAGATTTATATATCCTCGTGTACTCTTTAAGCTTAATAGTTACTGCAGCTTTAATCAAGTTGTTAGCCAATATTAGACTGTTAAAAGATGAGCGTATGAGCTGTTATAATGATATAATAAGTCTTTATCAGAGATTAACGACACGGGTTATTCAACGCTTAAAACCAACGTGTTGTGTTGGCAAACTTTATTTTCTTTATGATTCTTAAACTTAAAAGTCGCTGCTTCGACATATGAAGTCAGCATTGTCTTATGTATATATGTATGTATTTATTTTTATTTTGTAGCTTTATATGCTTTTAAATAAAGCTACTGAATTTTAAAGCTTCAAATAAGTTACAAATATTTTAAATAACATTTAAGCTGCTCAAAAAGTATCTAAGTCATGTTTTAAACAATTTTGCTAAGTCTGTTAGAAGTTGAGAGTTACATTTGTACTATTTATATTTATTTGTTGTATCGATTGATACAGCTAACAAACTGAATTAAGTCGCTAGTGAATTGAAGCTTTAAGCATAAGTCAGAAATTGAATAAGTCTAAGAGAAAATGAAAGCCAGAGTAGAATGTTTTGAGCTTTTAGCGTAGCTGTGCAGCAAATTAACATTTATTAACAATTTATAGATTTATATGCTGCTGAAATTACTTTTACTTAGGTTACAAATATTTTATTAAAAATCTAAAATAATTCTATTCAAAATTCCAAGCACGTCAATCAATTTGCAGGCAATTTAAGTTTGATAGAAGATGAGAGCTAAAATGTCTATTGCTTTATATATATATATATATTTTTTTTTTTTATTTATTATAATAGTTTTGATGTTTGACTTAATAAATAGAAGTTCAATTTATTTTTAAACTTATGCTAGTCTCTGCTGGAGCTCTCGCTATTGCTTTATATTATTTTTATCTAATTAGCGAATTATATGCTGCACTATAAAGCTAAAAGTACTTTAGCTAAGTCGCTAATATTTTTATAGATTTAATACAATATTTTTATATTAAAAATTAATTGATCAATTATTTTGCTGGCAAGCTAAGTCTGTTAGATGATGGGAGCTTGGTTGAAAAGCTTAACTTTATATACTAGATGGGCATCAAATTAATATTTATCATCAATATATATTTTATATTCGGCCTCATAAAGCTGAAACTACTTTGACTTAAGTCACAAATATTCTATTAAAAATCTAATATAATTCTAAGTCTGTTAGTTTATTGAAGTGAGGCAGGGAATAGTTTGAGTTTATATTGCAGCTGTGCGTATTTGTTTATTTATTTATTTAAACTTATGTATTTTATTTATATTTATGCCATTTACTTTATACAGCGCTCCCTGTTTATTCTTTTGTTTCTCTCGGTGCACGCTTATCGCGCTGTACAGTCGACGCTGCTAACCTCAAAACTGTTAGCCAGCCATCCACACACACTAACACTAACACACCCACGCACACACACACATAGACAAGCACACACATTGAAAGTCCTGTGCACTCCATTTAAAATCTTTTTGCTTATCGGAGCGCGCTGCTCGCTGCTCGCCTGATTGATGGCCATAGATAAGGGACATGGCCTAGCCTGTAGACTAGCCCCGCACCCCGCACCACCACCCAGCGTATGAGAGAGAGAGAGAGAGAGAGAGCAGGAGGTGCCACCAGCTCAATCTTTGGCTCTCGGCCTGACTGTGTGTTTGCTCGTTTCGTTGTGTGTTGTCCTTGTTGTTAAACCGCCCTCTTGGCGCTCCCCCCTTCCCCCTGCTCCTTGCAGTTGCATCGACTGCTGCGTTGCTCCATTTGGCATTGTTTGGTCCCATTAGCGCGGGTGTTATCAGCACTACGCCGGAGTGGAGTGGAGAGAGAGAGAGAGAGAGAGAGAGCGGTAGCAGTTGATTCCTTTTTTGTGTGTGCTTGGCTTTCTCCACACACACACACACACACACACACACACACACTCTCACTCTCTCTGTGTGTGTTTGTTGCTGAATGGCTGAGTGAGAGTTTGCGATAAGAATGTAAAATATAAAATATGGCGCTTGCTCTGCTACGCTCTGAGGAATGTCCTTTTTGTGTGCTGCTCTCTCGCTCACACACACACTCTCTCTCTTGCTCTATCACTAGCTCTATCTGTTTATTGTTGTTGTTGTTGTTGCTGCTGCTTGCTGTGTTGGTATTTTGTCAATTTAATGGCTGCGCGCATTCAGAGCAGACGCAACCCCCCTCGACCCTTATACACACCCCCCGCCCCCCTTGCACCTCAGCCACTGGCCAGCAGCTTTTGCTTATCGGCTGCTGCTGCTGCGTCCTGCGTGCTCCTTGCAGTTTGTCATTGCAGCTGCAATTCGCATTCGCTTGAGCATTTATCATGGACACACACACTCGAGCGTGTCCTTGCCAGCGCAACAGGATAAAGTACATGCAATTTATGCTTGTATCTGTGCTCACTTTAATGAAGCACACATACAACTATTTATTTATTTATTTATTTATTTGACTTGGGCCTGGCATAATTTGTAATTTACCAAAATTGTTATGTGACTTGGCCTCGACCTTTTTTTTGTTTGTCATTTAACGATAAGCTTTGCACTTTGACCCAGGCTCAACTCAGGCATGAATGCTTATGATTTTTATGAGCCAACACTTTTGGGCCACACATGACTCATGTGCGCTGCTTGCCACACAGAGACAGACAGACAGACAAAGGAATGCGCCGCTGATAAGCTGAGAGCAACGTTTCCGCCTCCACCACAAGCCTTGTGGTTTCCTCAAGCCTTGCCACATGTGCTGTGTAGAAAGAGATAGCAATAGACAGCTGTTATATATAGCATATAGCTTGAGCCATATCATTTTGCACAGCCATTGACTGAGACATTGGCAATACGCTAACAGCCAAAGAGAAGTTTGTTTAGTTTGTTATTAGCTTTGCACTAAATTTAGCTTTAAGTACTAAAAATTAAAGCACAATTGTTTATAATTCAGTAGCTTTAAATGCTTATAATTATATAGAAATATTTACTTGAATTCTATATAAAATTCTATAAATAAAATTAAGCTTGAATTTAATTCAGCTCTGTAGCAAATTCTATATATAAATTTAAGCTTGAATTTTATATTAAATTCTAATTAAAAGCATTTATAAGGGTTCTATATATTTTCGCATAATTTTTACATTCAAAAGAATTTACATTGTTTTTGTTTTCGTGGAAATAAAAGCCTTTTACTTTAATTTCGCAATTGCTAGAAATTTATATTATATTATATTAAAAAGCACATATGAGGGTTTGTTTTTACATTCATATTTTCATACAAATTCTATTAGTAAAATTGAGCTGACATTTTTTATTTGCTTCTGTTTAATGTTAAATTTCCTTGAAAATATAAATGCAAACAAGATTTAATTTCAAAGAATTTAAATATCAATTCATACAAAATTCTAAGTAATTTTCTATATAGCAAAGAATTTAAATATCAATTCATAAAAAATTCTAAGTAATTTTCTACTCTTTCTTTCATTCAGCAAATGTTAGAAATTTATGCACATAGGGGTTATTGGTTTTTAATTTAATTTTTGGCATTTTTTATTTGTGATGAAATACTTTTGAATGTAAAATTTGTTTGCAAATAGAAATGTAAACAAAAGTGAATGCAAAGAAATCAATTTCAATTTAAATATAGTATTTTTTTTAATAATTGCTTATACTTTCATTCAGCCAATTGCTATTAAAATGCATTTAACTTAATTTAGTTTTAAGACATAAATTTCTAACTCTCTTTAACTAAGTCTAGCTGCCTTAGCTCGCAGTTTCTACCTGCTTAACTCAATCAGCACTCAATGCTCAATAACTTGTCATAATATTGCAGCGCATTCCTCATTCGTTGTCGCCGCATCTTCTTCGCCTGTCTCTTGTCAATTGTCAATGACGACGCCGTCGGCAACTGCTTTTCTCTTTTCTTAGGCTGATCATTTTAGTAGACGACGGCGGCGGCTTTTTGCGGCTGAGGCGTGTAAAATATATTTTTATTGCACCTTCCTTTGCTTTTTATGAAGGCACTTCCGGCAGCGATACGTGTCGGGGCGCCGTTATCCACTCAAGATCTTCGAGTCGTTGACAAGCAGCAGCGAGACTGAGACTGAGACTGCAACTGCGACAAGGACAACAATCAACCCAGGCTGGCTGGCTGGCAGGTCCTTTTGGCTAACTGTCTGTGTGTGTGCTGTATCTGCATCTTGTAATTGACAGCGAGTGCACTTTGTGCTTGCTACCTAACCACGCCCACATGCGCGCAGCAGGCGCCTCAGTCTTAGCCCAAAACGTTTACAAGCCTCAATTTGCGTGCGACCGACTGTCGTCGCTGCTTCGATTAAGTTGATGAGGTAGCGTCTCAATATCGGTTATAGGATCATTGACACTTTGTATGCAGTCAGTCGCTCTCTCTCTCTCTCTCTTTACTCTCTTTCTCTTCTCTTGTTGTATTTGTATTTTATGACTGTTTACCGATTTCTGACTTTCAAATGCTCGAGCGCAGCGACTTTGGCCTCGGCTTTGTGTTGCCTTTAACGACGTCAAGTTGACGCCAAACTAATTGATGCGATAACTCGTGTTTATCACTCACTTACGCCAATGGGCTCTCAATGCACAGACAGCAAGAGACAGACAGAGAGAGAAAGAGAGAGCGCGACGAAGTCGAGGCGCCTGCTCAGTCATCGCGACGTTACTTGGGCCATATTCAAAATAGGTGATGTTGATAACCAAATGTCGATGGCTCATAAGCAACGTTTTGTATACACTTTGATACATTCCCAAAAAAAGGGTAGCTCAAAGTGCAGCATTAGTTTGTAACATGCAAGCCGAGTACGAATCTATTGAGCAGCTATAGTAACTGCTTTGTTTCCAATCAAAGTGTATCCATAAGTTGGCTGCGCTCATATTTTTGCTGTATTTTTTTACTTAACTCTATTGTGGCTAAGTTTCTATTAATTTTTAAAATATCTTGTGTTTTTAATAACTTTTAGTATAACTGAAGTCTAGACTTTTAGCATATCTCCTATGCATAAACAGAGGCGTAGTGAGCATACAATTTAGCTGAAGGGGGTTACTGTTCATAGTTAATTTGTTAAGTTTTTTAAAGAATATAAAAATAAACTTAATACTTACTTTATATATATATCCTTTAAATAAAGACATAGGCGTAGTGAGTATAAAATTTAGCTAAAGGGGGGTAACAGCTCATAGTTAATTTGTTACATATTTTATAGAACATGAAACTAAACTTAAAAATTAATTTATATATAATGTTATATATAAAAGCATAGGCGTAGTGAGTATAATATTTAGCTAAAGGGGGGTAGCTGTTAATAGCTCATGCACTAAATTTGTTATTACCCCCACTTGGTGCCAACTTACCCCTCTCTGTTCATAACTACCTACGCCCTTGTCTATATTCAAGACCACGCTTAAAGGATATGCAGCAGTTCGTTATACCTTCGACTATCCTTCGCTGCTTTATAATTTTCTGTGATTTTCGTTATCGCGCTGTGCATTTTTGTTTGCCGCTGCCGCTGCCGCCGTTTGCTGCTTTTGTTGCTCTTGTTGTTGTTGGCGCTTCCAGCTTATCCAATATTTTAATCTCGCACTTACCAATGGCTGACTGAACTGAACTGAACTGAAATAAAATCAACTTGGCGGCAGCAGCTCTCAGTTCGACTGGCTATCGAAGCTACCAAGGCCATGCGGCAGCCTAGATAACATTTTACGTTTATTCGTTTGTGTTTTTTATTTTATTTTTTTTTTTATGATGGGTTAAGGGGTGCGCACCCGCATAGCGCCCGCTGCTGCTTCCTGATGCATTAAGCATATTTTATGGCCACTTAGAGTGGCTCAACACACAAACACACAACTCAAAATATATAAACAAAGCACAAAATGAATTCAATAAAACATAAAACTTTAAAAACAAGCGTGAGTCAGCGCTGGGAATTTTAAATGCGGGGCTGCTTATAAAAAATGCTAATAAATAAATATATAATGCTATATAAATGCTAATAAATAAGTATATATATAATTGAAGTTAGAAATATAGCAAAATATTTTTAAATAATAAAAGGAAGCTGAAAATAATAATAAAAATTATACGAAATTTGGTAGAGCGTTGAATTGAATATCAGGCCTAACACTTGAGCTCAAACAGCAGCTTAAGTTTGTTCATTTGGCAGAGTGTTGACTGTAGTCAACTGATAAACTGAGCTTAGAGCTTTACTTAGGGCAAAGCCTTAGAAATAATATGCAACGCGGCATGAAATTGAAATCATTTTGATTGATTAGCAGATTAAAGACGAAAGTGCCAAGCGTTGGGGCAAGTTGACACTTAATTGATTTAATTTCATAACAATGAAGTCATAAATATGCACAAATGAAATTCTGTTGATTGAGGGTTGAATTTGTGTGGCAAGTAGATAGCCTTGATTGAAGCTGTCAGCACGTGCAACACCTGCAGCTTAAATTTGCTTGCAGCTCAAGGCTGAGCTTAAATGCATATATATATACTATATATACTAAGATCTGTGATCAAGCAACAATGCCAAACGTAGCAGCAACTAAAAAAGTAAAATAAAGAAAAACTTTGGTAGATTTATTTCATGATAAATGTTTTGGGCTGTTGTTTCCCTTTTTTTTTTGTATTTTATGTGCTTTGCCACAGCAACAGCAACAGCAACAACAACAACAACAACAATAATAATAACACCAGCAACTAGCAAATGCTGCTTTTGCTAATCTTAACGACGCATCGGCCAGGCGAGCGAACGAAATGAAATAACGCGACTCGCCAGCGTGTGGAAATACAACAAATGCAACAACAACAACAACAGCAACAACAACTAAAGTAAAGTAACCCCCAAACTGCTGCGGCTGCGACTGCGGCAGCGGCAATTGTTATCAGCGGCAGGATCTTATCAGCTGCTTGCATCTGCTTCGACTGCGCTCCGAGCTCTGTGAGCTGTGTGAGCTCTGAGAGCTCTTAGAGCTCCTCCAATGTGCACATATCGAGGTCGACGCGTTTTTAGTCTGAAGCGGGTGTGCCTACGACTCACTGTGTATGTGTGTGTGTGGGTGTGTGTGTGTGTGTGTGTGAGCTGCAATTGCATGGCTTAGCTTGAGTCTAAACACTTTGATACGCTTTAAAATTTAATAGTTTATATTATAAATTTTATTTATATTTTTTTATTTACTTGAAAGTCGATACGCTTTAAAATTAAATAGTTTATGTTAAAAAATTTAACATTATTTATACGCTTTAAAACTCAAAAGTTTACATTATAAATTTTATTTACTTGAAAGTCTCAAAAGCTTTAAAATTAAATAGTTTATGTTATAAATTTTAATTTTATTTGGTTCAAGTCTAAACACTTGATACGCTTTAAAATTCAATAGTTTATGCTATAAATATTACTTTTATTTTCATTTTATTTATTTTATGACAACTAAGAACAGTCGATGGTAAAATAAAATGATTGTAATAATTATTTAAAATTAATTCAAAATAATTATATAAAACTAAGTTTCTTCTTAAAGAAAATTATAGAAGTTAGACAAGTTTATATCTTATGAGTGTTAAATAGATTCAAATTGAATTGAATTTTATATTTTAGACAAACGTTTGTTGTAGTTTTCATGAGTAAGAGTATTCACTCAATTGTACAGTTTGGTGTTTAACATTTGTTACATACTGTTAGCAGCATTTTGAACATAAGTATAAATAGTTTATATATGTAAATATATTTTACTTTAATTTAAATTCAATTTCAAAGTTAAGACACACATTTGTTGTATTTTTAAGAGTAAGTGTATGCGCGAAGTCGTTCAATTTAGTGCCCATTTACTTTTGCTACATACTGTTAGCAATATTTTCGTGGCTTTGCCTGGCGCAGTTTATCAACAAACGTTGATCTGCCTTTATTTAGCTTCATATTTATGCCAATAAATGGGCACGTAATAACAATGACACACATAATCACACACACACACACAAACACACACATACGCATACTTACAAACCGCACTGTAATAATCAACATAAACAATTGCAAAACAATTGAGAGCTGAGCTGAGCTGAGCTTAGCCGCTGCAGCTTCGACGCGTGTTGCTGTTGCTGTTGCTAGTTCAGCAACCCATAAACAGCAACAGCAGCAACAGTAACAAGCATGTTGAGCATGTTTATCAAAAAACCTTTTGCAGATATTCACGCATGAAGTGTTTATCGCTGCATTAAAAAAAAAACTACAGAGAACTGAAATAAAAAAACACCCACCAAATAGCAAATGTGTAAAATTATATGCTGAGCATTAGGAATAATGTGTGAATGGCTAAAAGGCTGTGCCACACTTGAAATGCTCTATAAAATATAAAAAATAAATATATAATTGAAATGCAAAATATATGCTTAAAAGTAAATACAAAATATTAAAAAATTATGTTTAAAATAATTCATAAATGCATTTTACATTAAGCTTAATTTTTTACATTTTTGTATACTTAAAATTTATAAGTTTTAAGTTTTAGCAATTTAAAAGTGCAAAAATATATACAAAATTTAATTAATACATTTTAAAATGATTCATAGATATTGAAATATATTTTTAGTATTTTCGAAACTTATAGATATTTATTAGCAAATATAAACATAAATCCTTTCCAATTTATAATACATTTTGCAAACTTTTTAGTACTAAAATTTAAATATATAAATAATTATTTTTTTTAATAATTTAAAAACATATATTTTTTTTAAATTTTATAGCTAAACATTTTGTTAAATTTTAAATAGTTAGTGTATGTAAATGTTGCACTTGGTTAAGTTCAGGGTTAAGCGGGTTAGCGGCATGTAGGGGTGTTTGTTTGTATGTGTGTGTGTGTGGCACAGGCGACGAGACTGCGGCAGCGACGTCAGCGGTGGCGGCGGCGTCAGCAAGCGGCACGTTTAATGAATCTAATTAAAAGTCAACAATGGCAAACGAGATAATCGTCGTAAAAGGCAGCAACTTCTAACTGACAGAGCAAGTAGAGCGAGATGGCAATAAAAATAGAGAGAGAGAGAGAGAGAGAGCGAGAGCAAGGGGTGTTTATTATTATGATGACCACAACGCATGCGCAACATTACGGCAACAGCTGATTGAGAGAGAGAGAGAGAGAGAGCGAAAGATAAAAATCTGCGCTTGGTATAGAACGCAAAAGAAAATAAACCAAAAATGCCGATAAGCCAAAGGTGCCAGAGAATGAAAAAGAGAGAGAGAGAGAGCGCTGGGGGGGGTAGTGGGTGGAGCGCTGGCAGGCAAAGGCAGCAACGAAATACGAAATAGATCAATGCTGGCTGATAAGAATTGGAGAGAGAGCCAAAAATGCAGGCGGATGAATGATGGGGGATAATGATAGAAAACAGTGGCGTGGCTGCAAGAGGGGGGGCGGAGTGCGACTAAGTGCAGGTGTTGGGGCAGGAAATGAATGAACGAAAGGGGGCAGGCAAGTGTTATATGAACTGAGCAGACACACACACACACACACACATGCAGAGCTAACAGATATACAGATACAATTAAACACAAAACGCTTATCACTAAGCAATAATCAGAATTCCATTAGCCGTACGTATGCGATATCGCTCAAAAGCATCGCAGACACACACACACACACACACACATAGACATACATGCACACACATTGCTTTTGTTCGAATTGTATCTTTGTATCTTTCAACGTGTACGCGCCTGTAAGTGCGCTGGCAATTGCAACTGTATGTGTGTGTCTTTGTATGTGTGTGTGTATATCCGTTTGTGCTGCTGGTTGGCTGCCTTGCCAACTGGTTGTTGTTGTTGTTGCTGTTGTACGCTTGGCTTGGCTGGCTGGCTGGCTGGTTGGTTGGTCGATGTTATCTAACTGCGCGCCGCGCTCTGGCCGCGCGCTTATCAGTGCTTTATCAGTTTTTGTTTCGAATAATTTCGAACGAGCGAGCGACGTTCGCTTCGCTTCGTCGTTCACTTCGTACGTCGTTCGCTTCGTACGTTCGTTCGTTGGCAAAAGGAAGGCAGAGAGATATCTTATTTCAGTTGGCACTGAAGCGAGAGCCACAGACGCTGCTGGCAGCTCTAAGATAAACAACAACAACCGACGGCTCAGTCAACAAACATCAGCTGTGACTGCGACGCCGGCAGCAAACTGCGCTGCTATCTTTTTGTATCTCACAGCGATACAGCGAAGGCGACAGCGAGAGAGCGCAACTCACTCACACACGCACACACACACAAACAAATTTCATTACTCACTCAGCGCTGCGCAGCTCAGTTGACTGTAGAACGCGAAGCGAGCAGCATTAACGCTGCGTTGACAAACGTAACGCCGCCGCGCTAAACTATTAAAATATTATAAACAAATGCGTATTATTTATGCGCAATACAGTGTTGTATAGTGTATAATGTAAAACTGTGTTGTTAATTAAATTAAATGCAATATGCTGCAAAC
The DNA here is from genome assembly GCF_011750605.1 of Drosophila busckii. Taxonomy (NCBI): domain Eukaryota; kingdom Metazoa; phylum Arthropoda; class Insecta; order Diptera; family Drosophilidae; genus Drosophila; species Drosophila busckii. Next base: position 14,975,186 of record NC_046604.1, on the reverse strand, counting down.
AATAAGCAAAGGTAAGCAGCCGATCGCAGCGAGCGAGCGAGCGAGAGTGCGCGATTGTGTGAGTGAGAGCGAACACACACGTTGCCAAGCCTTGGGAACAGCTCGACTCAAGCTTCAGCTTCAGCTTCAAGCTACAAGCGCTTGGCTGTCCAGGCGTGTCCCGCGTTTCAAGCTTAAAAACTCCAGAGGCAGCAGCAACAGCAGCAGCTTTTTTTTTTTTCTTTTGCTTATCAGTCGACTATCTGCGCTGTGTGGCTACACAACACACACACACACCAACACACACACACACACACACATGTTTGATATCTACAATCTGGCAAGCGAACGAAGGAGAAATAAAAACGAGGAATTCTGCGGATTGTTGTTATTATTGTTATTATAATTCCTTGAAGTGTATATCAGCAAAATATAATCAACAACAACAACAACAACAGCAGCAGCAGTAATACGTGTGTGTGTGTTGGTTGTGCGTACTTCACAGATACTACGCTAACGATATAAATGCTGCCTTTGCTGCTGCTGCTGCAACAGCAAACATTGTTTTCACTCGAAAGCAATTATTATGTTGTATTTAAGTAAACTACTTGCATTACCTATACACTCAAGCATATGTATATATATGTATATATGTATGTTAAGCTACACTTGATAAGCGCTTAAGCTGTTGAGCTTAGCTTGAGCGCTCTTTATCATTTGGCATACATTTTTCATTACTTAGCGTATTTAACTTTTAACTAATTATGCGCTTAAAATAAAGCCAAAGCATTGTTTCAGCAATTTAATTAAATTCACTTAACTTTTTTATTTAATTTAATTTTTTAAATAATTTAATCTAATTTAATTGCATTTTTTTTTTAATTTAGTTTGTTTGCTGTGCTTATTTTTATAAAGCAACCAAGTTAAGCTTAGCTTGAGCGACTTTTTCATATGGCATATATATTTATTTATTTAGAATATTAGTTATTTATTTACGCTTCCAATCTAAAATTCTTTTAGTATTTTATCTACTGCATTTATAGTCTAATTTTGACTATTTTGAAGTTAGTTTATTTTCCTTTCATATTTATTTTTATGCATTATCAATTATCAATCAACTGTTGAGCTTAGCTTAAGCGCTCTTTTTCATATGCCATTAATTTTTAAGTATTTTTAATACTTAGTTTTTCTTTAAAGCTAAAGTTTGCAAACATCAAATTACTGCAATGCTAATTTTGACTATTTTAAATACAATAATATAACATTTTCAAAAGCAAATGCTACTACATAAACTTACTTCAAATCTTAACTTAAATTCTGCATAGTTTTTTATTGCGAATTTAATTTAATTAGTTTGCATAAAAATAATATGCGACATTTTTAATTATTAACAAATGCATTTGCCACAAGTAATATTATTATAGAAAGGCAGCATTTAAAAACCCTTTATAAATTATAATATAATGCATGTAATTATTTTAATTATTTATGTAGCACACAATTAATTAAATATTTGAAGCTCTGCACCAAGTTAATAATCGATTCTCTTCTTTGCTTGCATTGCAGGTGATTGCACAGATACCACAGAAGAGATGACCGTCGACAGCAGAGGTGAGTCCTGCCCATCATATTCTAAAGCTAAAGCTCTTACCCTTGTAAGCTATAGACTGCCCAAAAAAAAAAAAGGAAAAAGGAATGGAATATATATAAATTTGTTATCAGTCGGCAGTCAGTGCAGCTAAAGCTCAGACTGCGAGCACAACCCGTTAATGCGCATAATAAATGGCTGTCTATATACCTATGTGTGTGTGTGTGTGTGTCGTCTGCACGCTGCTGATATTTTGCCAATAAAAATTTAATCTGCTTTCATAGCCAGCGCAAGTGTCACGAGTCTGTGGCAAAGTGATGACCCCCAAACCAAATGAAAATGAAGCCGCAGCCGCTGCCAAATGCGACTAATTCAATAGCAATATTTTTAACAAGCCAAGCCAACCCACCCAAGCAAAAGGGATAACTCACTCTCATGCTATTAAGCACTTGACAAGCGGCTATGGATTTTTGACACCTCAAACTGAAACTTGAGTGGGGGTGGGTGCTGCTGCTTTTTTGGGCAGCACAGGAAATGACAAAGTTGAACAGCACTGGCAGCAACCCTAGCTAGGGTTAACCCCTTTCGACTGCTGCCTGTCAAGTTGTGCGTGTTTGCAAGTTAACTGAGCATCATTGGCATCAATTTCATATCACTTCATAAACATCAGCAAATGTCAACCCACCCACCCAGCCACCCACAAAGCAAGCACAATGCAAAGCTCTTCAAGTTGCTGTTGTTGTTGTTGCTGTTGCTGCCTCTCGTACTTAGTAGGGGGTGTTGCTGGGCTTAGCTTTTAGGTGGCTATTCCACGCCATTTCGCTGCCCTCTCAAGCATTCATCATTAATAATCCCCCCCCCCCTCCCCCCCCCCTGCGCTCTTCTCTGGCATGTTGTGGCTTCGACTAGCCAAAAGCCGCCAGGCCACGTTCGCATGTCCTTTTTGTGCTGCGTCAGTTGTAAGATTTGCAGCAGCAATCACACACACACATAGACACGTTTAAATACAACGCTGTGTGGCCCTGGCTTTGAGCTTTGGCAATGTGTCCAAAGTGGGCGTTTGAGCTCGCCAAAAAGTGGGCGTTTGTCTGCGCTAATCTTTATCTAGCTGTTGACACTCCATGGCAATGTTGCTGCTGCAGACCAACCAGCAACCAAACCAACAACAGCAACCAAAAGTGTGGCAAAGCGCACAGTCACATTCCTTTACACACACACACACACACAGAGAGTGAAAGAGAGAGAGAAAGCAGCCTCAACTCCACTTGAACTCTAGTCAGAGCTCAGAGCTCACAGCTGGCGCTGCTGCAATTGCCAAGGGGCTATCTGCTCTTTCATTTTGTTTGCGGTTGCACTTTGCAGTTGCAGACGAGTCGAATGCACTTAAGCAGCAGCAGCAGCAGCAGCAATAATAAAAATATATTTGCTTATATATATTAGAAAGAGAGAAAGAAAGGGAAACATAGAAAGCAGAAATGTTAAGCTTTATGTTGATTTGTTTAATGCATTCATTTTAATATATGTGCTATACTAACTTGTTAACAATAATAATAATAATATATTTAACATATTTAATAGAGTGAAAGAGATAGAGCATAAATGTAAAGCGTTAAGCTTTAATTTAGAGAGAGAGAGAGAGAGAGAGAGAGAGAGAGAGAGAGAGAGAAGAAATGTTTAGTCTGCAGCTGAGCTCAATATTTGATGCAATAAAAACATTTGCCATTGAAACTTTATTAGAATAATAATAAAAATATATTTGCTAACATATTTTATATAGTGAAAGAGATAGAACACAAATATTAAGCTTTGAGCTAAAATTTAGAGAGAGAAGAAATGTTAAGACTGAAGCTGAAGCTCATGAACTCAAATATTTGATTGCTAGAAATCATTAAATATATTTGCTATGCCAGCTTAATTACAATAATAATATTAAACATATATATGCTTATATATTTAATGGAAAAATAGAGTGTAAGAGATAAATACAGAGAGCAGAAATGTTAGCTCAATATTTGATGCAATAAAAACATTTGCTATTGAAACTATTACAATAGTACTAATTAAATATATTTAATAGCAAATTAAATTTAGTGAAAGAGTTAGAGAACAACTATTAAGCTTCAAGCTAAAACTGAAGCTGAAGCTCATGAGCACAATATTTGATATAGAAATCATTTTTGCTATTCCAACTTAATAATAATAATAAATATTTATATGCTAACATATTTAATAGAAACAAAGAGTGAAAGAGATAAATGTTAGCCCTGAAACTGAGCTCAATATTATTATTAGAAATCATTAAATATATTTTTATATTTTTAAAATATATTTGCTTACATATTTAAAAGAAAGAAAGCGTGAAAGAGATAGCAGCTAAATGTTAAGTCTGCAGCTGAGCTCATATTTGATTGATAGAAATCATTTTAATAAATATATTTGCTAATAATAATAGAGCGAAAGAGAGCGAGAGAATCATAGCTAAGCTGATTTTTATGATTGCTGCAAACGATTAAATATTATTTTATCATTTGCCTTACCAATTATTAGACAAAAATAAAATAATAAACCAATCAAGTTGAACCTTTTAATATATTTGTAGCCTGTATTTAAGTGAGAGTATTTAATATGATATTTAAATTAGAGTATTTAATATGTTATATGCTATTTAAACTTAAAAGCCTTAACTTTAGTTAGTGTATTTTATTTGTCGTGCAAGTTGCAATGATTTTTATAGCTTTGGCTTTAGCATTGGCGCTTGTTACTTTTTTTTTGCTTTTAGTTTGGCCACAGACAGGGCGCAGTTGCCACCCCACTAGAGCAAGCTGGCGCTGCTTGTTGTTGTTGCTGTTGTTGTTGCTGTTGATGATGATGATGCTGCTGCTGCTGCTGCTCAGTTTTGGCGCTCTTCATTTGCCGTTGGCTGGCTGCTGTGCAATGTAGTGTAAGCGCAGCTACAACGAGTTGTCTATATATATATATGTCTGTGTGTGTGTGTGTGTTTTATCTGTAAAATTCATGAATGCTTCGGCTTATCTAGCAGAATTGCATACTTGCAGTCCCAATAGCAGCGCTCTGACTGCTGCTGCTGCTGCTGTTGCTGTTGTTGTTGGCAGTGGTTGCTGGTTGGCTGCCTTGCTTGTCTTCTAATGGCGCTAAGTGAGCTTCTAGCCCATACCCCTGGCCACACATGTGAGCGCCAGGTCTTGTCTCTCTCTCTCTCTCTCTCTCTCTCTCTCTCTCCTTCTCTCCTTCTCTAATGGCATTTTATCTATGGCATAATTTTTTATTATTGTTGTTGTTGTTTTTTGGCCAAGGCTTAATGACAAAACCACAGCGACAGCAAAAGTCAAATTGTTAGATAGCTTTTTCGGCATATAATTAATCATTTGACGGCCGACTTTTTATATATATGCGGGACATGCTATTGCAAGCTAAGCCTGCGGGCTATGCCCAGCAATTGTTGCTGCTTTTGTTGTTGTTGTTGTTGTTGCAACGAAACTAACAAAACGACAAAAATTGTACAAATATCAAATCCATTACACGCGCGCGTTTTTATTTTATCAACAATGATCAATCGACGCACAGCAACAACAACAAGTAAAGTAAAAGTTCAAATGTACATATTACGCATACGCAGCGTAGACGCGTGTAAATAACTACAAATTCGCTGCTGCTGCTAATAACAAACTGAATTGCAAGATTTATTGATAAATATGCTAAATAGTTATAATAGTAAATACTTCAAATTTATTTATTTTAATTACTATTAAATTAATAGCGCTGCTCAATAAAGTAAAAGTAAATAATGCCAAATAAAATATTGCAAAAAATTCATTTCAGTGTTTTATGAAAATATCTACAATATTTCTTACAATATTAAGTCTAAAATTGGCTGCAGTCTCGAATTCCAAGCAAATGTTGCTCTATTAATTTATTTATAAATTTATTTTATTTTAGCGCTTTAGAAAATTTTAATCTAATTTATTTATTATATATTGTATATTATTAGCAGCAGTTTAACAATTTATATTAGCGCTATAAAAAGTTACAAAATTATTTACTCATAATATTTTTGCAATCTTGAATTGAAAATAATGGAATTTCTATTAATGTTTGGTCAACATGCATTGTGCGCTGCTTGATAAAATTTATGCCTTTTAATCATAAATTACAGCGCAAATATTGGCACACACACGTATAAAGGGTAGGGGGGGCGTGGCATAATCCTTTTGCTGCTGGACCGCGTGGCATTTATGAAATTTATAGTACACACACTTTGGCTCTAAGCAATGTGTGGGCTGTAAGGGGGGTGGGGGGTGTGGGCTTATCAATGTCCACAGATCGACAAAAGGCAGTCGCAGTCAAAGGCCTAAAGTCCGCACTGTCTGCTGCGGTTGGTCTTGGCTGAAGCACACGATAATGACAATGACAATAACGAGATGATGATGATGATGCTGCTCCAACTGCCGCTGTAAGCTGCGAGCGACTTGAGGGTGCCTCATAAAATCTTACTCAGCGTTGCCTAGAGGGTTTGAGTGTGTGTGTGTGTGTGTGTGTGAATAGCAAGGGGTGTTTGACTGACTGGCTGCTTGGCTGACTGAGTTGGTCATAACACGACGCAATCCTTTGGATAAATTTTCTTATCTTTGTCGACCAGACGACGATATTATTTTTAATACAAGCAGCCAAAAAATGTATGTGTGTGTGTGTGTGTGCATAATAAATAGCTGTATGTGTGTGTGCGTGTGTGTGTTTGTGATTTATGTTTGTTGTTATTTTTTATAGCAATTTTCATCATTTGTGCGCCTTTGCTACTTGAAATGACTTGCCCTACATTATTATATATCACATATATATTCTATATATGTAGCCATAAGTTTTGCATATTGTTGAGCCTGAGCCTGAGCTGCTGTCTCACTATTTAGACGACTGTCAATTAGTTTGTTTGCCTGTCGGATATGTCGCCTGCCGCTCACGCTACGCGCTGCTTGACTTGACCCTCATCAATTCACATTTGTTTACATTTGTTTGTTGGCCAACATGAGCTGCCAATATGAAAAACGCAGCATCGATAAACAATTGCAGTGGCAGCTAAAGCAGCAAATAAAATGAAAGCACGAATGAGTTATAAATTTGATTTGATTTGTTGAGTCAGCGCAGTTTGTTTTATTGAGTCAAACAAATTGCAGCAGTTTTAATTAAATTAAGTAAGCAATGCAAAATTAAATTTAATTTTTAACTCAAGCAGCTGCTGCTGTTTTAATAACTTTTATAAAATGCATTGAAACAATTGCAAATATTATGCAAGCAGCAACATTAGCAGCTCGTTTAACTGCTTATAAAATTGCTGCACATTTATAACAAACTTTAGTAGAAAATACAGCAACTTCAGTGTCCTTTTTACTTGCAACATTTTAAATGGTAGCTCAAATCGTTGCCCTATTCTTAAATCAGCTGTTGCTATAATTCAACATTCAATTTTACAGCTCTGCTATTTATTTTAATTTTTTATATTTTTATTAGCATCTAGCTTAATTAAAAATGTTGCTAGCTATTGAATATTCAATGCTATGATTCAATATTCAATTTTGCAGCGCTGCTATTTATTTTAATTTTTTTATAAATTTTATTTGCATCTTAATTGCTAATAAAAAAATTTTGCTAGCGAATTTTAGGCAGTGTATTAAATCAATTGGAAACTGAAATTCAAAATTCTTAAATCAATTGGAAACTCAACTTTATTACTCTTAAGAATAAAAGACTCAAGTAAAGTGGGCAGTGCTCAGAATGTGGCAGGCGGCTAAGAACTGAGCTACTGTTGATTGAGCTTAGTGTGAGCTCTAAGTACTGCCTAATGCACTATCAAATTTTTATAATCAAACAATTAATTTGCCAATGCTTTGACTAAAGCCATAAATCTGCATTAAGCTGCAGCAGCAATAAAACTGAGCGCGCAAAAAAAAAAACAAAGCAAAAGGCCAAAGCCAAACTTGTTAACTTTTTGTTTTGCTTTTTAGCATAAAATGCAACACACGCCTCATTACAAGCTGTTAGCAAGCACTTTACACTTCATCAAAAAGCCCAAAAGCCAACAAACAGCAGCAGCAGCAGCAACAACAACAGGTAGACATAAGACATAAAGCCAAGAGGCTGCGACTGGAGCTGGAGCTGCCTGCATTATGGCTTATTTGTTGGGCTGTCTTGTCAAAAAAAAAAAAAAAGAAGAGGAGCAGAGGCAAGGAGCAGCGCCAGCTCAGCCCAGCCCAGACAGGCAGTTATGTTGCTGTTGCTCGGCTTGGGTTGTAAACGTTTATTGTGCCACCAGAAGAGCAGACAGCGCGCTCTTTTGGAAGCCTAATTGGTAGGTAATGATGTGTCTGGCTTGCCGCTTTGTTAGTCACTCCAGCAACAGGCACAGGACGCTGCACAAACGAATCGCGTTGCGCTTTGGGGGCCAAAGTTGCGTGGCAAGACATGTTGCCACAACTGGTTGCTGCCAGCGCTGCGTGTCGGCAACTTGACTTTGTACTTTGTTTAACTGCCTGTTGTTGTTGTTGCTGCTGTTGTCGCTGCTTGAGCGTTGCTTGTTAGCAACTTGTGTGTCCGTTTTTTATTTATACGCTTTATGCTTAACACAGCTCGCAGCAATTTTCGCGCCTGTTTAATTTACTGCGCGTATGTCAAGCTCACATAGCTGCAACTGTTGTTGCTGTTGCTGTTGCTGTTGCTGTTGTTGTCGTGTCTGTTGTTGCGCTTGATAAACTCATCAAAGTCATCAAAAAAAAAAAAAGACACAAAGCTCAAAAGTTAGCACGATTTGTGTGTGGCACAGTGGGCGGTCAGTAGGGCGTGGCGCACGACTTGTTGTAACAGTAAAACGAGAGCAGCAGCAGCAGCAACATGTTGCTGTCGTGTCTAACAGCGCATTGTTGTTGCTGCTGCTGCCTTTTAGGGCAACAATTGAATTGTCAGTTGTTGCTGTTGTTGATTGATCACTGCAGCAACATGATTTGTTTAGCAGCAATGTTGCCATGTTGCTGTGCTACATGTTGCTGCTGCTGCTGCTGCTAGATAATCAGCGCAGCCAAAACACATTTATGCAAATGCCAAAAGCTTGTTTCATAAACGCGAAATTATGAGAACGCAGCAGCAGCAGCAGCAACATGTTGCCAGCAACACTAGCAGCAGCAATGCGATTACAGATTAGCAACATTCAATAGTTGCACTTGGGTCAATTTAAATTTGTGCAACAGTTGTTGCTGGCACGGCAGCAACCACATACGATTGTGGGAGCAACAGGCAGTTGCTCTAACTTAAGATTGCAATTGATCAAGCAGCTACATATGTGTGTGTGTGTGTGTGTGTTGCTAGCAGCAACGACAACTGTTGCTGTTGTGATCGCTTGATCAGCAACAGCAGCAGCAGCAACAACAATCGACGATGAGCGTGCTCACACGAAATTTTCAAGTACGGCGACAATTTCTTTAGCCACCCTGCACCCTTTTTTTTGTTTTTGTTTTTTAGCTTTATCAACATGCCGTGCGGGCAGCAGCAGCAGCAACAGCAACAACAGCAACAGGCAGCCAAACACATCTCAACAGTTGCATCAATTGCTCAACATTGAACCCACCAAAAAAAAAAAGAAACCAAAGCAAATGCTAAGCTGTTGCTGCTGCTGCTGCTGTTGTCGTTCCCCCCACACCACTGTCATCGCATCATTTGCACGTTTTTTAATTAAGACATCAAAAAGAGTTTGAGACTTGCTCGATTTCGAGGAATTGGCTCCGCTCCGCTCTCAGCTGCAGCTTCAGCTTCAGTCTGTGTTCGGTTTCTATAGATGCTAGATAGAGTACATGTTGTAGTTGTATTGTTGCTGTTGCTGTTGTTGTTATTATAGTCAATGCATGCGCCGTTGACATCTACTACGTCCACTAAATTAGTTGCCAGCCTGAACTTGCCAGCCCTAGGTCGCACTCGATACGAGTTTTGTATGATTCGTCTACACAAATTCGAGCACAGAACAAAACGCAGACAGCAAGCAAAGTGCGCTGCCCAACTAGCAAATACGCTTTATGAATAAAATGTCGGCAGAGCCTGCAATTTATTAATGGCGCATATTTTTAGTGGCTTAACATTTTTATATATTTAAAAAAATATTTATTAGTAAGCAATGCCCAACTAGCAAATACGCTTTGCTTAAATAAAAAGCATTAGAGCTTGCTAATTGCAGTTGACAATTATTTTTAGCTGAGTAGTTTACAGCTTTTATATAACTTTACAAATATTATGTAGTGAGCATTGCTTAACTAGCAAATACGCTTTATTAAATAAAAACCTGCAGAGCGTGCAATTGATTGATAACAAATGATTTTCAAGTAGCTTAACATTTTTATATATTTAAAAAAAATATTTATTAGTAAGCCCAACTAGCAAATACGCGTTGCTTAAATAAAAAGCTGCAGAGCTTGCAATTATTATTTAAAATATTTTGCGTAGCTTTAATTTTTTATATATTAACGCCAAAACATTACTCAATATTCTCTCCAATTTATTTTATAATTATATTTTGGCATTACAATCTACGAATTTATTTAAAAAGTGAAGTTAACTCGATTTTGACTGCTTCTAAATTTTTATATTCGCAACTGAATTGAAATCTACATTTCGAAAACAACTTCCATAGTCCGCTGCTGCTTTTTAATTCCAATTTGAATTCGCTGCGCTATCTTCGAGCCTCATCTGCTCGCTTCAAAAAACTCCTCTGTAATCATTGGAAACAAATCCAGGGTATGGGGAACAGAGCAACTGAGAAATTGAGAAAAACCAAATTGCTTATCGAGTGCGGATCAAAGAATTTTGCTGCATCGCGCCGTTTCCCATAGTGCTAAGGAGGTGCTGAAAATAAAAAAAAAAGCAGAAGAAGCAGCAGCAGCCAAAACAGAATCAGAGAGCGTACGAACTGGGGAGTAAATCACGAATAGCAGCGCTAAAAAAAAGAGAGATATGAGAATGTTGATTATTTGCACGGTTTAAGTCTCGAAGTCGCTGAGAGTGTTTGGGGGCTTGAAAGTGTGAAATGAAATGTTGCGAATTGGTGAATTTTTGCTGCTCTCTGGTGCTGTGCATTTGTTTTTCGCTGCCTTTTTTGATTAATAACAATTGATAAGTGAGGCTCAGGGTCTGAGGCTGCGACTGGGTGCGCTGAGGCGCAAGTTCAACTGTAAGTGGAGTCCCACTGGCTGCTGATGGCGTTGATTATAGGTCTGGCTGCCCCATCGTACTTGCAACAGCAACACAAGGTGGCAACATTTTCGCGCGAAAATGAAGATTTTCGTTAACAGTTTAGAGTGCACAGAAAATTTGCGCTTCAATCACGTTTTTCAATTTGTTTGCAAGGCACAACTTGACCCACACTACACTCCCCCCCAATTTGTTTAATTAGCGCAAATTTGAGTATTTAAATATTATTTGAGCTACTTTAAATCCTTAATTCAATTCACGCTTAATTGAAATCAATGCGCTGCTTTATGCCTCGCTCATGTTGCTGCTGCTGTTGCTGCTGCTGCTGCTGCTGCTGGTTTCGCATGCAAAGTGAGGCTCACTTAACACGCCCACGCACTATTATTGCGCATACGCCCCATTGTGCAACCGTAGACCAAGCGGCGACGCTTCAACTGCCATCGCGATGAGCTGCGCCGTCGCCAGCAACCAGCAACACGCTGTGGGCTTTCATGGGTTAACTGACCTTCGGTTGCATCTTGGACTTGGAGCCAACAGCGATTAGCTGCTATGGCGGTCTCAACCTCAGACCGCAGCGACAAATGAAACAAAAGGGTTTTTCACTCGATTGAGGTACAGCAAATTGTGCGATTGTTTATAGCTGCATACAACGCCCACCAGCAACCAGCAACAGCAACAACAGCAACAGTTGCTGCCAGCAGCAAAGTGAGAAAGCAGCAACAATAAACTGCTGGCTGATAAAGTGCACAAGCATAGCCTATACGTATGTGTGTGTGTGTGTGTGTGTGTGTGTGTTGCTGTTGCTTATCAGCAACGATCGATCGCAAGCGGCGCAGCAGCAACAGCAACAACAGTGCAGCTGATTTAACAAATTGATAAACAATTGTTGGCGTTGGCGTTGCAGCAGTATGCGTGTGTATGTGTGTGTGTGTGTGTGTGTGTGTGAGGCGGCGTAACGTTACGTTTGCTAAACAAACGAACAACAGCAACAACAATAAAGCTGAGGGGATTAGCAGCTGTTGCCCATTGTTAGCAGCTAAAGAAGTTTTTTGTTTTTTTTTTTGTTTTTTGTTTTTGGCCTTCGCCTGGCGGCCACCCGAAGCCAAATTGGCAAACGTCTGCGAGCAGCGTCTGCAGCTTCAGCTACAGCTCCAAACACTTTACGTGTGCAGCTTATCGAGCAGCAATCGATGGCAATAAATATCTTACAAATAAGCTGAATGCGCAGGAATTTCACAAAGCGCAGCAGCAGCAGCAGCAGCAGCGAGAAGAGCGTGAAGCATGGGCGTCGGCAGAGGGGGGCAGCCGTAGATGTTGTCGATTGTTCACGTGCAATTGTTAAGTGTGTGTGTGTGTGTGTGTGTGTGTGAATTCGTGAAAATCGACACTGCAATTAAGCCTGCGCAGCTCGTAGTGGGCGTGGCTATGGCCTGCAATCAAATGACTTAGGCAACGAACTTGCGCGCAAGCAAGCAACAAATTGCAACCGCACACAAGCAACAAATGTTGCACTGACATTTCAATAGTCCACAATTGACAGGTCAACGCGCATGGCCAATGCTGCAATGCTCCAATGATGCCACATGTGGCAAGAGCGAGACAGCAGCATCGCTTCGCTTGCCTCGCTGCTCTTATCAGCGCCTTCATATCTAGCGCTGCATGCTGCCAACCCCACAGCCCCACAAGCCACTCCGCGCTGCTGTCGTCGTCGCCTCGTTGCCTCTTCAGCTGTCTTATCCAGCGCCGCATCGCCGGCCTGGTCGTTATAATATTTTGTGCCCAAATACAAATCAGATGTCAGTTGTGCTTTGCTCTAATCATCAACCCGCTGTCTTGCTTGTATATGTGTGTGTGTGTGTGTGTGTGTGTCTGTCGACCCGTTGACCACCATGCGCTTTTCCAACTCGCCGATTTTCCACGTAATCCGCCAGCTTCAAGATGCGACTGCGGGATAAACCGCAGCAGCCAAATGGTCGACAACCTCGTAGCCCAAAGTCAAATCTTCAAGCCACACTGCGCGCCTTTGCCTGTTGCGACTCTTGGAGTCAACTCAACTGCTTCAAACTTTGTGGACAGCGACAACGTCGCATTGTTTTCACAGCTGCAGCTGCTGCTGCTGCTGCTGCCAGCGTCGCTGACAATTTGTTCAATAATAATTGCCTAACCTCAATGACACACACACACACAGACAAACGCACACACACATACGCTTGTTGTACTTGGAAGAGATTTGGACTGCGCTAAATAAAAAGCAAAATTTGGTGCTTATTAGCAAATGAATTGGCAAACAGTTTAAAAATTAAACTTAAGACTAAGCAATTATTTAATTAAAAGGCTAAAAACATTATTAATTTATTATATGAAAGTAATAAATTGAAGCTAGAGCAAAATTGGCAGCCAAATTTCTAAGCTTACTTAAAATATTTTAATTTAATTTTTTATACATTTTTATTAATTAAATTTTAATTAATATTTTAATTTAATTTGTTGTATATATATTTTTATTAATTTAATTTCTTTCTGTTCGCTTTGCAGATTCCAAAGATTTGGCTGCACATGAGCTGAGCGAAGAGCAGCAACAGTTGCAGGATCAACAGCAGCAGCAGCAACAGGACGAAAAAGACGACGACAGCCAGACTCAGAGCCAAGCCGCTGAGTGTGAGGAAACCACCATGAAGCCAAACAGCGAGGAGGAGCAACAGCTGCTGGCGGAGCAGACGACAACAGCAACGCCAACGCCACCAAGAAGTCCAACGCCACACGAGCTGGTGCCCAAGCTGGAGATTATGGAGCAGCCAGCAACGCCGCCCTCGGCAGCAGCCACGCCCAGTCCGCCTGTGACGCCCACACCGCCCATAGTGCTGCCCAAGCTGCGTTTGAATGCGCTGCTGGCTTCAGATCCAGCACTCAAACCCGATGCTAAAGAATTAAATCTGCATGAGAATCGTTTGCTGGCGCCGCCGCAGCAGCCGGAGCAGTGTGTTGTGGAGCCGGTGGAGCCGCTGCTGAAGCCAGCGCGCTTCATGTGCCTGCCCTGCAGCATTGCGTTCAGTTCACCCTCCACGCTGGAGGCGCATCAGGCTTACTACTGCTCGCATCGCATCAAGGACGCCGAGGAGGATGCCAACAATGCAAGCGACAAATTGACGCCCACTGGCACCGCGGGCAGCAATTCCACTGGAGCTGCTGGAGCAGCTGGGGGCGAACCACCGGCCAAGGTGGCCAGAACGGGCAAGCAATACGCATGCACCCAATGCTCCTACAGTGCGGACAAGAAGGTCTCGCTCAATCGTCACATGCGCATGCATCAGACGTCGCCGGCTCCAACGCATGCGGCAAGCCTAAGCGCTCTAACGGTAAACGGCGTAGCTGCAGCCGCTGCCGCCGCCGCTGCTGCTGCTGCAGCGCAGCTTGAGGAGAGCTCTAGTCAAGTGAGTTCGATGCACCATTTCTTTAATAGCTCCAACTAATTGTTTCTCTCTCTCTCTCTCTCTCTCGCTTAGCAAATCGATCGCTACTGCAGCGACTGTGATATTCGCTTCAACAACATCAAAACCTATCGCGCCCACAAGCAACACTACTGCAGCTCCCGTCGCAGCGATGGACAGTTGACACCCAAGCCGGATGCCAATAATGTTGCTGCCACTGTCGCCGGTCCGGTGGCTGCTGCTCCGGCTAAGCTCAGCGGCGCTCACAGTCCGCAAACTGCGCGCAATAAAACGCCCACGCCGGCAATGGTTGCTGCCGCTGCTGCTGCTGCTGCCGCCGCCGCTGCCTCACTGCAGGTGGCGCCTCCACAACCCTTCCTGGCACTACCCACCAATCCCATCATCATAGTGCCCTGCTCGCTTATACGCGCCGCCAGTCTCATTCCAGGACCACTGTAAGTATTAAAGAGAAAATTAAATTAAAAATAAATAATGAACTAACTAAAAGGCATTACTAAGAACTATATTATCACAGTCATTATTAATTAAATTCGATTTTTATATGCTAATTTAAATTATTCATTAAAAAGTAGCGCAATAATCACAATTAATATTTTATTCTTTTTTGAATATTTGTAAACTGTATCAATCGATTTGAAATTCTATCATCTAGTCAGTAAATAATTATTATGATTTATTCCAATAAATTTTTAATCAATTAGTAATTGTAATACAAAATTTAAGAGCTGAATTCAATTCCAGCTTAAGCTTAATACAATTCGCAATTGATTAAACTTCGAACTTACAAATTCGATATAAAATATTTGTACGCTTTGCTTTAATTCAAATCTGTTTATCTATTACCAGCACCACTTCCACATCGGGCATAGTGAATCCGGAGTCCACTTGCTTTACGCTGGACAATGGAGCGCTCAAGCCGCTGGCCACAGCGCTGACGATCAACGCGCTGGCAGGCAACGCAGCAGCGGCGGCGGCAGCAGCTGCAGCTGTAATGCCCAGCGGCAACAACAACAACAACAGTCAGTTGCCACTAACTGCAGCGCTGGAGCCGGAGAGACAAACGAGCAGCAGCGTGGGCAGCCAGGAAACGGAAGCCAAGAGCAGCGCGCCCGAGCCGAAGCGCAAAGAAGCGAGCAGCATGCGGTAAGTAAAGAGAGTGGGGCAGGAGTAGCTAATGTAACTAATGGCATGTTGTATGATAGGGAGACGAGTGCTGCGCCGCTGGATTTATCGCTGCGACGCTCGCCCATTGCAGCGCTGCTGCAGCGACAGCGACTGGTGGAGGAAGCGCTGCTGGCGGCGGCGGCGGGCAAGGAGAGTCTGGAGAATCGCAGCAGTGTGACGCCCGAGCAAATTGTATGCGCTCCATCGCTGCCCAGCAGTCCCTCGATGAGTCCATCGCCCAAGCGACGCGCGGTGAGTCCACGCAGCTCCGGCGCAGGCAGCGCTGCTTCAATGTCGCCGCCAGCGCTGGCGCTGGGCATGCCGCAGCTGCTGGAGAATCTAACGCCGCTAACGCGTGCCATGTTGCCCGCTGACTTTGGCCTAACCGAATCGCTGCTGGCCAAAACGAATCCCGAGCTGGCGCTGAAGCTAGCAGCTGCTGCTGCCGCCGCCGTAGCAGCAGCGCCAGCGCCAGCAGCAGCTGTGGCCAATGCAACGGCTGCCACACAGCCGCAGATCTATGTCAAGCAGGGCGTGTCCAAGTGCAAGGAGTGCAACATTGTGTTTTGCAAATATGAAAACTACTTGGCACACAAGCAACATTACTGCTCGGCACGCAATCAGGACGCCGGCGAAGACGCTGCCAAGCGCAGCAGCAATACGCCACCTAGCGGTGGTGGTAGTGGTGGTGGTGCTGGTGCTGCAGCAACTGCTGCTGAGGCTACGCCCGTTGCCTATCAGCAGCTCATTTGCGCTGCCTGCGGCATCAAGTACACCTCGCTGGACAATCTCAGAGCGCATCAGAACTATTATTGCCCCAAAGGTGGCGGCGCCGCAGCTGCTGCCACGCCCACGCCCACTGAGCCACAGCCACAGCCACAGCCCAAGGAAAAGTGCCACAAGTGCAAGACTCAGCATGAGCACTCGCAGCCCTGTGTGCTAATTGCTGCCACGCCTACGCTAACGCCCACACCAAATGCTGCAACGCCCAACTCGAGCACGAGCGTCAACAAATGTCCCGTCTGCGGCGTCGTCAGTCCCACTGCTGCGCTGGCACGCAAGCACATGGAGATGCACGGCACGGTCAAAGCCTTTCGCTGCACCATCTGCCAGTACAAGGGCAACACGCTGCGCGGCATGCGCACACACATACGCACGCATTTCGATAAGAAGACCAGCGACGTGAACGAGGAGCACTACATGACCTGCATCTTCGAGGAGGAAACAGCGCCAGCTGTCAATCTGGAGCTGCCAGCAGCAGCAGCAGCAGTGCCGCCGCCACAGTCCGTGGAGCAGCAGCTGGAGGCGGCGCAGCAGCAGCAAGCGCCGCAGCTCTACACCTGCGACTATTGCATCTATGCCTCCACCTACAAAGGCAATGTGGTGAGTACAGCAGCTCAAAGCCAATCCAAGCGCTTGCTTCATTACTTTTGTTATTGCAGCTGCGTCATATGAAGCTGCTGCATCCGCATGTGGCCATAAGCTCGCCTTCCATTTCACCCGAGTCGCGCGAACAGGACGACATAGCGCTGGTCAATGGTGAGCGCGAGCCAGCAACTGTGCCCAGGTAAGCGCCACATGCAGCTCATTCATGCAACTTGTATTTATTCCCTTGCTACTTGCAGCTTTCACATCAAAACGGAGCCACTGGACGCCAGCACGCTGAGTCTGGTGCACGACAACAACAACTCGCCCATTGGCACGCCGCATAGCCACATCAAGACGGAACCCTTGGAGATGAGCATTGACACAGCTGCAACGCTGCCGCTGCCGCTGCCGCCACCGCCCAGTGTGCTGCACTCGCCGCTGGGCCCCAGCGCCGCCGAGGCCATGAAGAAATACTGCTCCACCTGCGACATCTCGTTCAACTATGTCAAGACATATCTGGCACACAAGCAGTTCTACTGCAAGAGCAAGCTGCATCGACCCGAGGCCAACGACAGCCCCAGTCCCAATCATGTGGCCAGCGCCATGCCCAGCGAGCAGCTGCTGCTGCTGCAGAAGAACAAGGAGAATCTACAGGAGGCGGCCATTTGAGAGCGCGCCGAGTGCCAGCTGCTATGGGAGGCGCAACGTAGGCAGCTGGAATGGTACTACAAGTGCTTCTGAGTTCGAATCGCCCAACGCCACACAACAGCATCGACAGTATTTCCGGAGAATCTCCCCACAAACACATACACACATAGCTACATAGACATACCATGGATACGCATTTCCAGCCTCTATTCTATTCTGATCACTGTCAGCCAACCAAACACTGCGACTGCATCTGTATTGTGCGCCCCTCCCATAAAGAAAGGACATTAGAAATTCATGACATATAATGCATGCCAAAGCTTACCACTTAGAGAGAGAGTTATAGAGGTACCCCCAATAATGAGTGCAAGAAACTAAAAGTTTTTCATTTCACGAGCAAACTTTAAATAGCATAAGCTCCTATATAATATATAGCCTAGCGATTTGGCACTGCTCCATTCGCATAACGGTAATTAATCCTATAGATCCAATATTATTAATGCAAATCAAACTGTGTAATTTAAATATAGATATATATATATATATATATATATATACCACGTATTTATTAAGTGTGTGCGACAATAAAACTAATTAATTTATTCCAAATAAATGTACAATAGTTCTTAGTTGTAGTTGTATAAGTTGTTTATATATATTTTTTTCGTATGACCAACATGCGTCGATTTAAGCTCCTGCTCTTCCATTATCCTTGCGTCAAAATCACAAATTTGCATATGCGCAACTTTTTAAACTTACAAACTAAAGTTGTGCGCTTGGCAATTGATTGTTGCCTGCAAGTTCGTTGCTTGAGTCTTTCGTTTTGTATGGCCAAATTTCATGGCTCTTAGCTACTGCTCTTCCGTTATCCTTCCGATGCAAAAAGGACATGCATTTTCGAGTTCCTGGGCATCAAATATAACGAACTGCATATCAGGATATCCAGAATTGGACAAAAAAATTTCTTGAAAAAATTTGCACGGGGTTAGTCGCAAAAAGTGGCCCAAAAACACAAAATGTCCTTTTTCTCGGAAACCGGCAGGACTACGGGGATGTCCTTTGGTGTCCAAGTAGTGCTGCTTGAGAGCTTTCAGAATATACCACTCGAAGGACGAAAGTCCTTACAGGAGCGGAGAAAAACACATTTTTTCGAATACAGAAAATAGGCTATATCTCACGAATTCTTGCCAGGATCAGGACCAAATTAGTGCCAATCGATGCTGCATCAAAAGGACTATCAAGTGGCCCAAGGACATCCGGATAGTCCTTGCAGGTGCGGAGAAAATAAGGATTTTCTGGTTTTGGTCACTTTACTCGCACCCTGAGGCCGAAATTTTCTAAGTTAATGGATTATTAGATGACCCCATATTTTTTTGATGCAGGAGTCGTAAACCAAAAATTTTGGAAATGCGTCCTAATCCTGCCGAGATAATGGATATTTTTTCTAGAGAACACCTGTGCTGGGCAGCCCTTTGGTATGCAGCAGATTAGCGTGGGTGCAACGATTTTATAATAGAACTGGTTGTTGTTCTGCCTAATTTCTTCATCTTATAAAGTAGCAACATTTTTTGCCATTGCCAAGCAGGTTTGGGCAAAGCAAAATGCTGCATACCTACAAGGGCTGCCAAGCACTGCTTCCTCTAGAGAAGAATCCAAACTCGGCAGGATTAGGACCGCAATTTCCAAAATTTTTGGTTACGAACACTCAACAGGACGATAACTCTATCGATCTGCATCAAAAAAATATGGGGTCATCTAATAATCCATTAACTTAAAAAATTTCAGCCTCAGGGCGCAAGGAAAGTGGCCAAAAACACAAAATCCTTATTATCTCCGCAACTGCAAGGACTATCCGTATGTCCTTGGGCCAGTCGATAGTCCTTTTGATGCAGCATCGATTGGCACTTGTTTTGTCCTGATCCTGGGAAGGATTCGGGAGATATACGCTATTTTCTGTATACCAAGAAAGCTATTTTTCTCGGCTTCTGTAAGGACTTTCGTCCTTTGTGTGGTATATTCTGAAAGCTATCAAGAGCCCTACTTACACCAAAGACATCCCTGCAGTCCCTTGCAGTTATTCCGAGAAAAGACATTTTGTGCTTTTGGGCCACTTTTGCACAAACCCCCTGCAAAATTTGTCAAGAATTTTTTTGTCCAATCCTGATATCCAGGTATGCAGTTTGATAGAATCGATGCCCAGGAGCCCGAAAATGCGAGTCCTTTCGTCCATCGAAGGACATAAGTGGCCTTTGACCTTAAAAATTAAATTATATGTGCTGTTTCCTTATGCTCATTTGCTGGCCCAAGGACACTGGAAACATGCCGTGTGGTTATGCAAATGAAACCAGTTCGCTGCCACGTGGCAACAGAAGTGACAGAATAATATTTATTAGCTTAGTATATTTTATATAAATTTTAACTCAAATATGCCAAAACGTACAGTGCAATGCTTGAAATCATATAAGTAATACACTCAAATATTATTTAAATAAATTTACGATGCCGAATGTCACAAATTTGCAATCTGTTTCTTTTCTCCTTCACATATTTGAATCATTTGAATATTATATCAACTTAAGACTTATTTAAAAAGGTTTGTAAGTAGAATAGGCATTTCCTAAAATGCCTCACTCCTAAGTGGTTTATGTTTGTGTTGTAGTGTGGGATGATCACTATACTTTTCATTATTTCCTTTAGCTGTAGTGTATTGTTTGCGGGTGTTTGTTTGTGTGAGTGTGTGTGCCTCGTCTGTTACTTCTGTTGCGGCTTATCATCTACTCGGTAGCAGCCATGGCACGTGCCTGAGCACGTACACGCTTCTCATACTCCAAGCGATTCTGACAGTAAATGGTGTAAGCCTCTGCCTGAGCTGGATCCTTGATATTAGGCTCATTGAGCAGATCCTGAATGCCCAAGAGAATCTGTTTGATGGTAATGGCGGGACGCCAATCCTTCTCTTCATCCAGCAGCGAAAGACACACTGTACCAGACGGATACACATTGGGATGGAAGAGCGGCGGTTCGAACTTACATTTGGGTGGCGAGGTTGGGTAGTCATCCTTGAAAATCATTCGTAGCTTGTACAGACCACCCTCCCATGGTGTCGACTTCTTGCCGGGAATAGCACACTCCCAGATCATCAGATTTAGTGTGCCGTCTGGATTCTTTGCTGGCCTCGCAACAAAACCAAATGGATGATCCTTACGCCACGCTTTGCGCTCCTCGCCCAAACGAGTTATAGCAATGCCAGACATATTTTATTCACTGCTCACTACCGTTTACAGTTTTTGCGAAATTGTTGTCTCTTCGTTTTCGCTCTTCTTCTTACTCCACGGTTGCACACGCTGCATAGAATTTGCAAAATGGTTATTTCTCATGCCAATCGCATTGAAATAATTAAAACTAACACTTGCAATAGCAAATACATACCTCAGCCTATACCTTGCGGTAGTGTTTAACTTATTTTATTGCAATTTGCGTGCCTATTTTATAATTAAAATTTTTTTTGTTAAAATAGCGCAATTTGACGGCTTCGGCTTGCAAACAGTGTGACCGTTTTCAGTATCGATAGAAAGCGACATAGCTTTAACAGAAAATGTGTATGTAAAAACGCTACATCATTATGTTAAATGACTGGAAATTAACATGTGCTGTAAAATGTGTATCGATACAGTGATAACTTTATTTTAAGGCGGAAACTTTAAATTTGAAGATGTTGCTTAATTTGTACATTTACATTTGTTTTTCGCAAAACATGGAATATTATTACAATTTATTGTTCTTAAGTTGTACGTAAATTTGTTATTTTATTCAGTTAAATAAACTTATGCACATTAAAGTCTGGTAAAAAAGATTTGCAAGCTAAATTTAAGTATAAGCCTAATCGATAGGGTTTTTGTGCCTTGGCCAAGGAACATTGCCTAGATCAACAGAATCAGAATGGTCTTTTATAGAATTTTCCAGTGGCTGGCAAACGGAAGCCAAATAAGGATGTTCAAGCGTTAACAAAATGCGTATTTTGTGCCTCTCTCTATTTAGAAGCCATTGAGAGGTGTTGCTTTGGAAAGAAGTGGATCTATTTTGCCTTCTTAGACTCCTTTTTCTTATTGCTACTGCTGCTGTGGCTACTCTCATCCTTTTCCTTTTTCTCCTTCTTCTCAGGTTTCTCCTCAGGATGATCCTCATAGCTGTAGATAGGAAGAGTATAGTTAGTAGAGAAGTACTCTATCTAGTAGTGAAGACTACACTTACGCAAAGAGCACCTTGAGTTCGCCACGCACTAAAGCCACTAACAAGGGGGTTCCCATGCAAGCAGGCACTAGGTAGAGCAATGCAGGCTGTGCGTGCTTAAAGACATGCATCACGAAGATGGTAGCCATGAGACCCAGGAAGTAGGCCACAAGCGTGGAGTAGAAATAAATTCGCGTCTTGCGCTTCTTGCTGTCATCAAATCGCAGCAGCAAGGCAATGAATATGCCAGGAATAACAATATCTCCCAGACCCAGCATGGCAAAGTTGGAGGCATTCAAGCCATTGTCCAATAAGTCCTGGGGAAAAACTAGCTTGATGGGTGCCTCAAAGCTCTTGGCCACGGTGACCATGACATTGGTGCCAAACACCCAGAATATGTCATAGAAGAACAGTCCACTGAGCAGAATGACGCCGGTAATAAAATTGTTCAAGTGCAACATTTCGACGCCGTTGATGGCAAACGCCAAACCAAACAGATTGTTGGCAATCCAATGTTTCTTGAGTAGATACCAAACGCCGATGGCCGATGAGATGACTAGACACACAATATCATGGGTGGAGAACTTGTAGTTAATTATATCCTCTTTGTGCTTGCCCTCGCCCTGGGTGAAATGTATATGGAATGGTATCTTTGGTACGGCTGCCGGCATCAGTGAATTCAGCACCGGGCTCAGCAGATGCGCCAAAGCGATGACACCGAGTATAAAGAAATAGCCGGTGAGCAACAAGTTGATGTGCACCTTTTGGAAGACCTTGAAAAACATGTAGAGACCAAAGAGCGCCATAGAGGCAATAAGCGGAAAGTACATGGCATCCTTTTTGGTCATTGTATCTGCCTTCTCGCCACTCGCCTGTAAAAAACACAATGTTGAAAAAAACGAAAGTGAAAGTTGCGCCCACACTTACCTTTTTTTGTTTGTGCAACTTGACGGAACGTATGGAGCCAAAGATAATGGGCAGCATTGCCATTATGACCAAACTGCCATACGCTACAGCAATACCCTCCGGTGTGGATATTTTCTTTTCATTTGTAATGGTTTCATTTTTTACATTTTCATTCTCATTCGTGTTCTCCAATATGCCACGGAACGCATTTTTAATATTGTCAATAATTTGCTCAGCCATGGCTGCAATTTTATATACACTCTCTCTCACACAATCTTCCAGCACTAATCCTACGGAAAATCTCTTCAGCTCGCGGTCTTCGGGGTTGCAATTTGACAAATTGACACGACAACAACACTCACCCACACAAACCACGTCAACAATTTAGAGATGGGAAATCTAAAACTGTTGAACACTGTAAACAGTTTGACAGTCCCTACTACTGTAAGCAACATGTTGCAAAAGAGCTCAAGTCGCAGAACAAGTTCCCCACTTGTTATCGATATTTTTCAAGTTGTCGATTATCAGCTGTTCCTATTATTTGAATACGAGCGGGATTTTCCAGTTCCAGAAATAAACTAAATATATTTAAGTTTAAGAATACTTATGCACAACTGGCCGATGTTTCTGTTTTAAAATAATGCAAATGCTTAGTTATATGTTAAGTCTAGTCGTTAACATTTCATGTTGAAAAAGTGCGCTTATCTGCACTTTGCTTTATTTACTGCAATACTCCCCGCCTGCTTTATCTTTTAAACAAAGCGTTGTTTTTAAAGAGCTACAGCCATGTGCGGCTCAGTCGGATTCTTGAGCTGGTTGAGCGTGCATCATTCACCGGGAGCAAACATTTGGAAACCAGCAGAGCTTTGTGAACTTGAAGCAAAACAATGACGACCAAGATAAAGCAAAACATATCCGGTCGTGGGCTACATGTCGTATTATTACTGTGTGCGCTACTCATTTCCGTGCCAAGCGCCACTTGCAAGTGTTAAACAATTGATTAAGCGTTATAGATACTTACTTATGTTTATAACTAACCATAACTTTCCTTTAGCAGCCGATTTAGAAGATGAAGTGGCAAATGCTAATGTAAGCGCCCTGGATCGTCTCCGTATGAATACAATTATATACGACGTGAATTCTCCGCCCACCGAGAAAGGCAAGCCAAGCAACATAACACTAGCAATCAATGTGGCTTACTTAGATATCGATGAGCTAAGCGGCAAGGTTACGATACACTGTTGGTTGAATATTGTGAGTATAAAAATATAAGCTTGTGCCATTTAATAAAATTTGTTGCTGCAGCACTGGCGAGACGATCGGCGAGGTTGGCAGCCCAAGGACTACGATAACATAACCACGCTGACTGTGCCCTCGGACTCCGTGTGGAAGCCACAGATAACGCATTTTAATGGCGCTGATGATGCCACATTTACAGTGGACACACCGTTGCAATTTAGGGATAATGGCTATGTGATGTGGAATCCACCGGCTGTATATACAGCGTACTGCAATCTCAATATGCGCAGCTGGCCTTACGATAAACAAACCTGCAAGTTTAATATCGGCACTTGGGCACAGAATCACATTGACGGCGCCTTATGGGTGCATCCGCAAACGTTGAACTTTATGGACTTTATGAGGTCCAGCGAGTGGGAAATTGCGGACTGGAAGACTAAAAACGTGGACGAGTTGCTGTATGAGTTCGTTCAGTTTACATTTGTCTTGCAAAGACGTTCATCCATGTATACGGGCGTGATATATATTCCTGCGTCTTGCGTGTTGCTGTTGGCGCTGTCATGCTTCTGGCTGCCACCACAAATGGGCGAGAAAATAATGCTCAATGGCATACTTATTGTACTGGTGGCGGCATTCCTGATGTACTTCTCCCAATTGTTGCCCGTGTTGGCTGGGAATACGCCACTTATAAGTGAGTAAATTGAACAGTTCTGAGGTTTATATTGACAACTTTTGTGCTTGCAGTTATCTTCTATGGCTATTGTTTGCTGCTGCTTAGCTTGGGCACCATTATCGAGGTTGTGGTGCTTTATTTGGCCACCGCAGAGCACAAGCGTCGTGTACCGGAGCTGCTGAAGCGTTGGCTGCATGGCAAGCTGGGCGACTTACTGCTGCTGTCAAACTTTATCAATGAGGCTGAGCCGCAGGCCAGTCAAAGCAATGGTCGTGCCAAGGAGCTGGAGGAGAACCCGTATGAGGATATCAGAACACCTTTGGATATTAATCCCACAGAGACGCCTTCGACGCGTGCACTACAGTTTGATTGGCTGTTGCTGGCCACCGCAGTGGATCGCATTAGTTTCTGTATATTCACTTTAACTTATTTACTGCTAATCTTGCTGTATGTTCTATGAATAACGGCTATTTTGTATTAGCACTAAGCACTATATATTAAATATGTATGCATGAGAACACACACACACACAGTTAAGTAAATCTAAGCTTAACAATTGTATCAACAAATTAGTTGTTTTTTGTTCTTTGCTGTTGCTGTTGTTGTTGTTGTTGTATTGCTTGACCTGCTGCATTGCTCCATAATTATCACATGCGTAATTTATAGACACACTCTTAAACATAAAAGTTAACTGCCATTAAGTACCAATGACCTTTTTGTAGTAGCCTCCAAAACGAAAGTGCAAGCGAGATGGCAATACGCATGTTGCGCGACGGGCGGTGCTTGCGCATCCAACCCAACCCCACTCCAAGCTACAAGCACTAAATGAGCTACCCCCAAAAGAAATAACAAATTGGGGTAGTCTGCTCTCAATTAAATGCGCTGCTGGGCGGAGTACGCTCTTCGTAGCTGACATTGCTGCCGGCCGCAGCTTCCTCCGGCGGCGGCGGTGGCGGCTGGCTGACAGGATTATATGGCGCTGCGCTGGCAAACACATTGCCCGGCGACGAGCCCGTTGAAGATGAGGGAAATCCCTGGCTGGAGCATATGGACGCCGGCGAGGTCAACTCTTGATGCAGCAGCTGATGCGTGTGCATGGAATGCACATGGGAATGTGGCGCCGTTAGATGTGGTGGCAAATGCTGCGTTGTCATGCCTTGGTGATGATGATGCTGATGATGCTTATAGGAACTTATCATGCTGGCGGCCGGGTCACAGCCTTGTGCCTGCGCCTGGCAAGCGGCCATTAGGCCATGGAAATCGAATTTGTACGCATAACGTTTGCCATGCACTTTTGTCATTATGTTCTTATCATAGTAATAACTGTAAATAAATAGAAAAACAAAAGTTATAATTAATTTATAATTATAAATAAAATTATTAGAATTTTGATACAAGTTCCACGTATTCATGCTGCTTGCTTGTTGTTTATATTTAATTGCGTTATCTTACATTAGTGAGAAAACATTTATAAACAATCTCAATAGCAAACACTTACCGCAAAGCTCTGCTGAGCTTATCATAGTTCATATTTGGTTTGGCTTTACGCTCGCCCCAGCGTCGGGCAACTTCATCTGGATCAATAAGCCGGAACTCGCCGGATTGGCCCTCCCAGCTAATGCAATTGGCGTTCGACGAATCAGCGAGCAGCTCCAACAGAAATTGCCATAACTGTATTTGCCCACCAGAGCCCTGGGCGACCAATCGGTGCGAGGCAGCGTTCAGCAGCTGATATGGATCTGCAAACAGAGACAAACACACAATCAGATACACCGTAGAGTAAGAGAGAGAGAAAGAGAGAGCGCGCACGCGATAGTCGCGGAAAAAATTAAATTATAAAAAACCAGATTTCATGCGGGGAGGCGGCAAGAGTCTCTGGAGTCTGACAACGTGGCATGCAAAATGAGTTTGAAGCGTTCGCAGAAAAGCGAGAGCTGCTTGGCCCGCACATAAATCCTCTAAAGCCGCTGACAAACCTTCAGTGCCTATTTTTATATTTAATTTTTTTATCACAGCGCTTGGGGTAAACCCAGACGTGCCACCACGCCAGGCTTCCACTGCAGTTTGGTCAACAAAACTAGCGGAACTGGCCACCTTTCAGGCTAAATACATAGTTGCTGGGAAAAGCCCATGATGAAAAAAAAAACTGTTGCCGGGTCGGGTGCGTCAACAGTTGCGAAAGAAACAAACCATAAATACTTTTTACAGTGCACTGTCGTCGAAAGGAAACAATAATGCACTAGAAATATGAAAACAGTATTCGTTTGAACAAATATTGAAACAGATACAGTCAATATTCGTTTATAGCAACTCTTACTATAAAAACATTTTAGAGGATATTGTCTTTGAATATTGCCTTATTTTCATTGCTCAATAATTACTTTGTATCATACTTTGTATTCTTGAATAATATTATTATATAGTACACACTCGATTAATGCAACTGCCAATATAAAAATTATTAATTTAAGTAAATCATCAATATTTATCTTTATCTTCTTTGGCTTTGCTTTAAAACAAAATGTTGCACTTTCAAAAATCTAACACCCACAATATGTGTACACTCTATAGAGCGAGCACTGTACGTCGGCATAAGCGAAAGGTAAATGAGTCAGAGGCATGAATGAACGGCGCCAAGATCAAAGCTCGTCCAAGATGTACACTACTACAGAAGAGAGAATGGCAGAGACACAAAGAGCGCGCACGCAAAAGAGAGACACTAAGGAATTTGCTAATTCTCAAGCATTTCCGGTCTGCGGAAATACCAAAGTTTATTGTCATCCCACACTGTGCATTACCATTGAAGATCATGGAGTTGTGTGCAGCGCCAGGATGCTGTGGGTGATAATGTGGGTGCTGTGGATGATGAAAACAATGCACGGCCGTATGATGCGGATGCGGCGGATGTGGATGCTGTGGATGCGTTGCCGACGGCGTTGGCTGCATGCGCAGGCCGAAGCGTCGATTAAAGTCCGAGAGGCGCCACATGACGCCGACGTCAACGCTGACACTCATGTTGCACTTTACTTTCGCTGCATGCCACAATTAACAGCAATAGTTAAGTTTTATATATTATTCGAACTTTTTGCTCTTTTTATATTGAGCGCTGCGAACCTAACGACGCGAGCAGCGTTGAGCAACTGGCAATAGAGTTTGCCACAAGCGCCTTAACAGCTTGCCACACGATGCCGAAAAGTTCACCTGCGCAGCTGGTGGTAAAAATGCCGTAGCATCCAAGTCAAACAAAAGTTCAGAGGCCACGTGCCTACCCTTAGATTGGGGCATGGGTGGTAGTGGGTGGTGTGGAGTGTGGGGT
Source organism: Drosophila busckii (assembly GCF_011750605.1). Lineage (NCBI taxonomy): Eukaryota > Metazoa > Arthropoda > Insecta > Diptera > Drosophilidae > Drosophila > Drosophila busckii. The sequence goes on along the minus strand of NC_046604.1, from coordinate 14,947,386 downwards.
TTTTGTTTGGTCTCGCCGCAGTCGTTTAACTGTAATCTGTGCCACGACAACGTGTAATCCGCCTTGGCATAAAAAACAAATCAATTAAATTGGCAATGTCTCGCTTACACTCGCTGCCTGCCTCTCTCTCCCGCTCTAACTTAACATATGCCCAGGAAGGATGCAACGAATTGTATATGCTGCTGTTGCTGCCACACACACAAGTCTTAGTACCACCCATGGCGCTGTTGTCAGCTCCCAACTCCAAGAGCTCAGAGCGCTTTGGCTCTGTTGACTTTGGCTGACTTTTGTTGGATTATTTTGATTTTATTATTAGATGCCACATCCTGCGAGAAATTATCATATTTACATCGTTTATTATTAAGTTCATCACTCGAAAGGCAAGTGCTGCCCACCGCCTCCCGCTCTTGGCCATTTCCCTTAGTTAATAAAAGTGTTGCCTACTTTGCTGCGACTCTTGGCAGCCACGCGATTTATGTTTATGAAGCCGCGAAGTTTGTAAGCCCCCAGCAAGTTGCCTGGGCGGGCAGGCAGACGCAGACAGGTGGGTAGAGTGTACAGCAGCTACTCATAAGTTGTTGCTATTTATAGGGCATTAAATTGCTAATTTTAAAATGTCTTGAAACAAAACAAAAATACAAAATTCTTTTGAATTCGAAATGTTTTCCTAGAATTAATTCTATTGAATTGAATTTCTATCACTGACACACACATATGCAACTTATATATGTGTATGTATTTGTGTGCTTGTATTTAATTATAAGCCCATGGCAATGAATACCTCACGCCTCTCTTAACACATTCATTGTCCGTCTTTATCTATGACATGCGTATTATTTACTCTTAATAGACTTTGGGAGCGTGCGGAGACATGCGGGGGTGTGGCAGCATAGCAGCGGAGGTAAAAACAATCAATGCTAGCACATAAGTTCTAGCTCTATCAGCAAGTGCAAATCTTAAACAGTTGCCATTAACTTGAATAGCAGAAAAGGATTCAATTGACACTTGACCACAAAAGGATAAACGTAAAAGGACGCCAGGCTACTGGCAATCGACTCTAAACGTGCCACTGGGAATTGCTACAGATTTATGTGTCTTAAGATTAAAGATTTGCTCTTTACTCACTTGGCTCATTCTCATTCAGCATGGGACTCGTCTCGCGTCCAGTGGCATGATACAGGGTGAGGGCAAAGTGCTTGGCCAGCAAGATGCCACCTTGGCGTGAGCCCGCGCAGACCCAGAAATCGGCGCGTGTTAGTTCACACAGTTCACGTCCATCTTTGGGAAAGCGTGCAATATCCGGCTCGGGTTCAATGTTGAATTTACGCGTTAGCCACTTTACCCAGCTGGCAATGTCATCGGTGGTCCAGGCATGCGGATCCACAGGCACGAGCACGGGTGAGGCGGGTGGACTAGGTGAAGCTGTGGGCTTGGGAGCGCTGCAGCTGGCGGTGGCAAGCGGTTGGGCGGGGCTTTGGTGGGAGGAACTGCTGCTGCTGTTGGTGCTGCTGGTGTTGCTGCTGCTGCTGTCGCTGTCCGTATTGCTGCTGCTGGATTCGGCGCTGTTGGAGCTGCTGCTGGTGTGACGCCGTCGGCGTTGTCGTAGACGCGTTCGCGGCTTTTGATGCGATGTCGATGGCGTTTGCAGTGTCGATGTTGTTGTTGCTGCTGTTGTAGTAGCAACTGTTGCTGTTGCTGTAGTTGTTGTTGTTGTTGCTGTTGCACCGACACGCTTTGGTCGGGCATTTTGTTGCATGGCATTAAAGTTATTGAGGCACAAAAAGTTCTGCACAGTTGCTGCTCGTGCGCTGTCCAAAACGGCCATTAAAAATTGTTTATAACAATTGTCATTATTTTTAAGCACTTGTCACACACACACACACACGCACATATGCAAATAAAATGCACACACTTAGGATGTTTGCAGGTGATTCACAAGCGCGAACGCGTTAAAACGAAAAGCTCAAAAGGAGAAACATTTAACTGCTTATAACTGTTTTTGCGAGAGAGATCACGACTGCGCGCTCAGCGTCTGACGATGCGCACAGTTGAGTGGTTTACGCGTTAATGATCAAGCAAAAACCGACAGCATTGAAGCAATGACGAAAAGATATCAAAGAAAAAAGCTTTTGCGCTCTGCTCAGCCGGCATTGACCGGTTAGTCAAGCTGTGCCGCGCTCGCTCTCACGATCTCCCACTCTCTGTCTCTCTCGTTTTGTATGACGTAGCAAAGTGAGTCACAAATTGCTCACAGCCGCGCATAGTCAACAAACAATTTGACTTATGCGGTGTTCCCCAAGGGTGTTTGAGCGGGCTGAGCGGGTGAATAAGGTCGTTTCACTTCGTGTTTGTTTGCATTCAGCTCAATTCATTCAACATTTTCCAACGAGTGTCTGCGATCAATTGTTGAGGTTGTTGTTGTTGCTGTCTGTTGATTCCTGGAAAAACATGACTCGTCGTCCGCTGATTTCTAATTCAAGTGCTCATTAAAACGATAAAGCTGACAATATTTATTTTTGGCTTCGACCTGCACCAACTGTTTGCCGCATTACACACACAGAGCTATATACCCTCGCTCTCTCTAGCTATCAACTACTAGTATTGTTGACACAAGTAAAGCTTTATCAATTGCAATAGTTACCATTCGCACTCATATTTGTTTAATAAACGTTTGCTCTATTGAAGACTAGTTCAATTCAGCGCGTAATTCCGAGAAACATTTCTGATTTCATACTAGCGCAAGTGATTCATGCGATCCTCTCACTCTCTGCCGCTCGCTTCTCCCACCTTTTACGCTCTGGCATCTTGGCGCCGCTGTTATTTTATTTATTTTGGTTTCGTTTGCCAGCAAAGAGAGATACACATGTATCAGCCTGTGAAGCTTTTACTATTCATTCATAAATTCAATACTCATAGTTGTTGACATACCTAGTAGGGCCTTTTGTTTTATTTTTATACCTACATACACACATACGGGTGGGTACTTGGCTTTGCAGCAGCGTGTGCTTGTGAAATTCTGATTGCTCATTCATAAACTTGGCAACCTTTGTATTGCTTCTAGAGCGTTTAGCTCATTAAGCTATTAAAAATTCTAGTTGTATCGCACTTTGACGTAGCCATGTGCTTAATTTGCTTTAATAGATATGATATCAAACTGGGAATCCCGTTGTTTGTGTTCGCTGCACAGTTATTAAGGATTTTAATATACATATCGCTTGATCGAACGATCGGTACATAAAATTTTCCCTGAGTGCTTTACTAATTTGTTTTTTGCAAGTCATGAGTGCATCATCCGGCAAAGTTTTCCATTATCATTATCCAAATGAAAGGAAATAGTATATATCTAGAAAAAGTATAAGTCGCTTTACCTTTTAGCTTCCGTAAATAACATCAATCCTCTAGAACTTTCTTCATAAAAACAGCATAATTTTAAAACATTTAAAAAGAAGAACGCCTTTTAATCTTAAAGTTACGGCAATGGCAATGTGCACATTGATAACAACGTTCCTCAGTCGCATTACGAGCAATAGGCCAGTTAATTAAAGACCTAAGTGAAGTATACATATATTATTGGAATTCGTACTCAAACATTTAAATTAATTACTTACTCTTTAGCTATAGTTGTTGCACATGCTGTTGTGTGATTACTAGAATTTTCTCTATTTTTTTCCGGCAGTGGCGCAGCAGTCACGACTAGGGCAGGTTGCTCTAAAAGTCGCTGATTTGCATCTGTAGATTGTTGCATATTAGTTTGATTTAGTTCCTCTTGGGATTCCTTTGGCTCTGTTTTGACTTGTATAAGCTGCTGCGGTTGCTCCAAGGTGCGAGGATTAGTTAGTTGCATTTCCATCAGTTGACCACTAGCTTCATCAGCTGCTGCCTTTACTGTTGAAACTATCTCAGGCAACATTTCTACATTTTCCTCCTGCATTAAATCCACAGGCTCTGTTTTAATTTTAACATTATTACGAGTAGTCTGTCCTATCTTTGATTTAGCTCTTAGTAAGGCCTTCCGACTTTCTACCAAGCTTCTTTTACGCTTAGGCTGAACTACAGGTAACAGCAGTTGTTTCTTTAATTCAGAGCTAAGCGCAGAATCTGGCTTTTCTTTGTGTACGCGCTTGTGCTGAAGAAGCTCAGTTCCGTTCGCAAACTCTTTATAACAAATCTGGCATTTTATAGTTTCATCGAAATGTCTTTGTATGTGCCTCTTAAGTAGGCCGAGGTGTAGAAATCCTTTGGGGCAATATGAACAGTTGTGTGGAAATTCACCCGTATGGGTGTACATGTGTATATAATAAGATTGTTTGTGTGAAAAGTTTGTGGGACAATAGCAGCATTTGTAACGTAAATTATCCGTATGTATCCTTATGTGTATATCGAGATCATAGTTGCTATCAAACTTGCGTGGACAATATGGACATTGTCCGCTGAAAATAAGTTTGTACATTAGTTTAGCAATAAGCAACATATATATTTTAAATGCCTACCCCTTTTCCAGCATTGCAATTTGTTTCTTGGCATTCCCTTTCACATTATTTTTACTTTTTCCAGTTGTTGAAACAGCGCTCGGCTCCATATCTATGTCCATAGGTGTCTCAGTTTTGTTTTTGTTGCTTTTTGTTGGTGCTGAAGGTTTGGGAATGTTTAGCAGCACTTTGCACCATGCGCTGGCTAGCATTCTATGTTTTTGCTCTTCAATGCAACTTGAATTTAATATATTGCACATATTTTGCACAACCGCAGCAAGTTTATTGTTAATAAATAAACATTTCTTTACATTTTTTATTTCACACAACAAAACTTGCTGCAGCTGTTGTTGTTGGGGCTGCCAACTTGTTTTTAAGTGAGTGCTGCCAGCCGATGAAAGAGCACATTCAGCATCGATACTTTTCTGGAAATGTAAACAAGCAGCACTTGCGCGCCAAATTCAAATATTTATTTGTAAACGCAACACATACAATTTTTCATACAATTACTAAGCTAAAACAAAAGCAATTGGTTGTATAATTTAAATATAAATTGTTGCTCATTTAATAAGCATGCGTGTGTACTGTGAGTGTACTGTTTACTAACTTATTGTAATTAAGAACATATTTACATTTGTTTAAAGTTTTGGTTAATTGAGTTAAGCATATTTGTGTGTGTGTATATGTGTGTGTAGGTGTGCAAAATGTGCATAAAAAATGTGTGCCACGCCCACTGTACTGTACTAATAAGCATACATTTGTACTCTTAGCCAAAACATACAACACTTAATTACTATTTATATTAAATACAACTTTCTCGCGCTTCCTTCAAACTTATTTGGTTTACAGTTCATATACGTTTTCAAATTTGTGTGTAAGGCACATGACACATACCTACTATGATGTGTGCGTATAGTGTAAGAAAGTGTGTGAGTGTGTGTTACAGTATAAGTTGTAACCATTTAAGATATTACATATTACATATATTAAACTATATAAAGCCTTGTGCTTATACAATTGTTTTGCATAAATTGATTATATTGACATTAAACATAGTATTGTTGACGCCATTAACTATGCATATGACCAGCAAATGACTACAAATCGCCACGATAGCGATTGATGGGGGGCGTGTTGCAAGTTGCATGTTTCGTTTTGTTAATATGCGGAATATATAAACTGCGGCTTTTGTTGCCTCTTTATATAGATCATGAGAGTTCACCAATTGGCGCATTCTGCAGCCACAGATCATGTATAAAGTTGTACAAGTTATCGCTGACAGCCACCTGTTAACAAAATAAAGGATAATTAGTTTATAGGACACTTAAATTGCGACTCCAAATTGTAGCTTACTTTATACGGCGTTGGATTAAGTGTGCGCTTGTGATCATTACGCAGCGTTTTAAGTGAGATTTGCACCTTCTCGCGCACCTGCTCCAGCGTTGGCAGATGCTGACAAATTTTGCCTGATTTCCAATAAATCTTATAGAGCGACTCGACATGCGAGGGAATGACATAGGCGCGCTTGGACTCCTGAAACGGATGACGACACAACACCTTTTGACCCACAGCCGGTGGATGCTCTGAATCCTTTTGCAACAGATCTATAAGCGCATGACCATCAGCACTATACAAGCGATAGGCATTCTTATTGCCCGGCATGGTAACCTTCTCCACATCCTGACTGAGCTTAATGCGCGCCTGTCCATTGATCTCCACCAGCTTGTAGACACAGCCCAAGGCAGGCTGCCGCTGACAGGTAACTAGAAAAAGCAACAATTGCTTAAAAACAATATTTAGGATATTAGTTTAAGGCTTACCTAGATGCGTGCCTATGCCAAAGCAATCAATCTTGTGTCCCTGCTCATTCAAGCTGAGTATAGTCTCCTCGTTAATGTCGTTGGAAGCTACGATGGTAAGTTTATTAAACCAGGGCACCTTGAAGCGCTCTGCAACCTTCTCGAAAGCCTCACGCGCCAGGCAAGACAAATAGGCCAAGTCTCCGGAATCTATGCGTATGCCCAGAGCATGATAGCCCAGATCATTGAGCGCCAAGGCCACAGCGCTAAAGTTAAGCAGTCCACTCCTACGATCAGTGCATGGGAGAGGCAGAAAGATAACGAGAGAGAGAGAACAAAGTGAGCGTGCATTAAATCAAACGTGTTCCAACTTTTAAGTGCTTGCTGGGGTTTGGTTTTCAAATCAATTGCAATATTTTTTATTTTCGGTTTTACTAAGTTTAATGGGCGGTGGTTATTGCAAGGGCGTGACTAACACTAGACAACGTGCACAGTGTTTCTAAATAACAAAACTCTAGTTACTACTGTAAATTATTGTTAGCCAACTGCAGCAGTTAGCATTTAAAATTGATTCGTTTTTTTTCTGGAGACACAAAGTCACGCTTCAATTACTGAAAGCCATGCAGTGTGCTCTCTCGGACGTTTTTTGTTTTTAAATTACAATAACAAAAGAATTTTTTGAGAAATAAACAAAATAAAAACGCTTCCCTATAGACATATAAATGTATGTAAGTATATGTATGTGAATAATTAGTTTGTTGTTTGTTTCTAGTGTGTTGTTTTTTTCAACCAATTGGCCATAAATATTATTTATATCGCTATGCTTAAAATGTTTCTGTTTTTTGTATTTTTAATTGACGTGTTTTACATACCTCTGCCAAAATAGTGCCGGGAAGTCATTTTAACATTGTTAGGATGGATATTGTTTTTGTCTTTTTAAATACAAAGACAAATGTACGCGTACATTTTTAGTTTGACTTCATTTTTTTTAAATAAATTTTGTTAAGGAAATGAAATGAAAATATATAAATGTAATCGCTCGTAAAAAAATCAATAAATATTTTTAATTTGTAACATTTTGAAATTCAAAATTTTCTAAACTCTAATTTACGAGCGTTTACTGTTATTTATTTGTAAAATGAAATGCAAATAAGTCAAGTGTTTAAAAAGCTTATAAGTGATAAAAAAAAAATAAAATGTATTTCAATTTAGAAAAAGTATGTGTTTTAAAAAAAGGGTAAATTGCTCTTAAATAAAAGAAATCACATCACCTGTTTGGTTTTTTGATTATATTGCTTTAAGTTCGAATAAGTACTAGTCCTATGGACTCGGTTAACCAATACATAGATAACTACATATGTATAATACATAACAATGTAACAAATACATATGCATAGTATATAGAATTTTGAATTTTTGTAGCAAACATTTGGCATGGCGGATGATGCAAATGAAAATAGAGAAAGAGAGTTATGAAAGATAGTAGAGGACAGGGCATACATGCTTATAGCCCACGATTAAAACCAAAGGTGAGTTGGTGAGAAATAAATAAAAGTATAAAAGTTAAAGGCAGTTGAACAAATAACATAATGAAGGCAAATGAAATTTCGGGACTTAGGAGAAAACTCTATTGCTGCTTTACGTGACATTTACCTGAATGACTTCTCGACATATTTTGGTAGGTATGCGCTGCCATTGCTATAGCTGATTGTTGTTGTTGTTGTTGTAGTTGGCTCTGTGGCGAGTTCAACATGATTGTGACCATTACTGGACTCAAATTGTTGGCCATTGCTTTGCTTGTGTCCATTGAGCATGGCCAATGTGGGCGTTGTGGGCGGCGTTAGCGTTGCCAAACTCTGGCCAAGCTCAAGCATTGTTGGCTGGCTAAGTTTTTGTTTGCTATCAGTTTGTGGTAGTACTTGTGTAACTTGTTCTGTATCTCGGCTGTTTAAAGTAAGTGGGAGGGGGGTAATCATCAAATCATTACAATACTTGCTGACAAAAACTCAAAAACACTTTCGACAGACACAAACACACTTAAGTTAAGTCAAGTTATAGTTGTTGTTGTTCTTAACAGGCTGCTGCACTTTTGAGCTAAATTTCGTGCACGCTGTTTAAAAATTGTCTTAAAACCCAAGTTACAAATTATAATAAAAAGAAGTTAATTGCGTTTAAACCAAAACCGTTCCGAGAGAATCTGCCTAAAAGCGAAATACCTCTTAACATCGTACGTGTCGACTAGCGCCATGAAGCCATCCGGAAAAGCAATTGCATAGGACACCATAGCTGCCAATTCACCCTCGCTTGACTCCTCCGTGGACACATCCAGCACATGTGAGAGCATCTGACGATGCCGTACAGCATGCTCCAGCAAATCCTCCATTACACCTGCATAACAAATATTGCATTAAAAAGAATTTCTAAATATTCTAATGAAGATCTAGAACAGCGGTGGTGCAGTCCTTGCTCTGAGTGCTGCCAGAGTTTGTTGATTCGTGCCCAGCGCTGTATCTAGAGCAGTAAGCAGTTATATTTAGCGTCTTACCTGTCTGCTTGTGCTTTAGTAGACGCGTCTTGAGCTCGCCAATGCTGCTAAAGCTGGTGATATAGGCATGCGCATGCGTGCCCCTAACGGGTATGTTGAAGAGCTTGCCGGCCAGCACATTGGAGGTGCCATCGAAGCCACCTGTAGCAAAAACAAAGATCTTTATTAAGTATATGTAAAGTAAAGTGAACTTAACTATATAGCTATGTATAAACCATCATATCGAATCAATGCAAATTGTTACTCAACATTTCTATTTCATGGACTACTGATTGATACGTTACTTGGACTTCAAAGTGCCTTCAGAATGGTGTTGAAACAAACCGGAAGGAGCAGTGTCAAAAGCGCAGAGTTTGACAGACCTTGGGTATTGCCCAAGTTACGCGCACGCGACGCTATCGATTAGAAAATGAAATAAAGTGTAAAAAGGTAGAGCCCTGATCTCGCTATATGCAAATGGAACGCATTACAAAGTTAAAGCAATTCCATAGTTACGATGTGTGAGCGCCAATTGAAAACTAAAAGAGAGTGAGAGAGAGTTGTTGGTGCCAGGCAAGGACTGGCACCAAAGAGCAACCCACACACATATGAAGGCTGCACAAAAAGTTTTTTTGGACGTGCGTGTGCCACCCACTTTTTAACACATAAACAAGCTACAGTTCTTGAACTTTACAGCGCAAAGAGCACAGAGAGAGAGAGAGAGGGGTAACTAAGAGTAAGAGAGAGAGATTGCTGCCTTGGGTAACTAGAGAGTAGTTACATAGCGAGTGACAGTGACACGTGCTTTGCATGCAAGCACATCATAAAGCAGAACGCAAAACACAGATACAAACAATATGAAATTTTGACGAGGCTACATCCTGCCCACTCTATCAACATATACATATATATCCTATGTATGCTATAGATCAATGCGCAAGACGTGCTATAGTCTTTTTGCTTTTTAATTGATTATAGCCTCGCTGCATGCAATTTGGCTTTTGACCTTAGTTGTCACGTCGTGTGAAAGTTCGTACCTGTGTAGGAATACTTTGATGCGGATAGGCCACCATCTGGTCCTTGGGCGCGACGCAATCCAAATTCCAATAGTTTGACATGTTTGCCAGCTACCATGCGATATCGCGCTGCATTTGTTGCCATTAAGCTACGTAAGACAGTAAAATGCGGCAAGTGATTAAATTTAATGACTCAATAATCTGCAAAATACTTACCTCGCATAGTTGACTAGGGTAAGCAATGTAGTCTCTAGCAGCTGCACTATGATCAAAGGGCCTTCAAGCTTAATAATGGGTACACTATATACAAAAAATGTGTGTTTAAGATAAAGTTAACTCTTGAATTTCTTGAGCCTTACCGTGGAAACGCTACTGTGCCTTCATCTATGGCATAGAGTGTAACATCATGTGCTGTTAAATTACCCAAATATTCAAAGAACTCATTCTCTATGCCCTCAGGCAAAGTTTGTCGCAAATATTCTATATCTGCAATATAAAGAAAAGGCTTAGCATACGTTTTTTTTTAACTATTTAAATCAAAGACTTACCGCTCTGCGAATAGTGGAAACTGTCTAAGAATTTTAAGCATTCCTCCAGTCCCGCAAATATGGTAAATTCGCCATGGAATGGATTATTGCGAAAGAATAAATCAAATACCGCTTGGTCGTCTATTTTGCCCGACTTCCAGTATGCATACGCCATGGTTATCTGATACAAATCTGCAATCAAACAAAAGTCCAGACGTTATTAAGGTTAGTTACCTTATACATATGCAATCTAGTAATTAACCTCAAGCGATAAGCTACGCCTAATCGTCTGTAAGTTGCAAAACTCTTATCTAAATTTGCGAATACAATGTACCTGAGGACTCAAAGATCGCGTATTTACAACTAAATGTTTTCCTTTTTGGTTATAAAAATAGCTGAGATCTAAAAATGGGCGAGTCGAGGCGACAAACGTCGTGCCCGCCCGAGTGTAAATGTCATGAGTTTCCATGGGGCTAAGCTAAGTGCTTTATCAAAGTGTATTTTGCGATTATAAATTAATTTTATACTTCAGCCAAGTACATGAGAATGGAATAGCATGAAAAGTCAATACAAAGTCGAGTCAAATAAATCGCTGGAGAGGGCGGGCTGACACCTCTAAGCAATAGCCATTACTTAAGTGATAGTTCAATTAATCCATTCATTAATTGATTGTTGAGTAACGCCCACATCTTATTTACAATTTGATTAATTAAATAAACGCTTGGATTATAAATATTGGCTTTTTATGTATTGTTAGTAGAATTTATTTGCACTTGAATTGAAATTTATGTTTCATGGTTTTGCCAAAAATCGTAGCAAGGGCGTTCAACTTTATCTTTTTTTTTAATTATAAGATAAAATCACAAAACGATTTTCTTATAATTTATTTTAAGGCATATATGTGTTATAAATATATATAATTTAAATAAAAGCTTTGCACTCAATTTAGAAAATGTATCGAAATGTTTAAATTAATTTTATATATTCAATTTCAATTTTACATGAAAAGATTTCTTGATGTTTTCTAATTTTGGATAGTGCCGCACCGAACTATGAATTATTACATCAGCAATCTCCATATTTTAATACTCCATTAAAATAAATATTTTTCTGATTTGAAACTATTACTCTAAAGTTAATTAGAATGCATCTGAACCTTAATTCTAGCATCTGATCCTTCTTACCCGTCAGCAGCGGTTGGACGACTCCATTTTGATTCATTCTGCCGCGATCCATAAACTGTCCTCCCGCATTGCAGCTCATTTCACGGTCATTCATGATCACTTGTTGTTGTTGCTCTAATTAATATCGGTTTTATAGCACTCGGGGGCTGCCTTATCGACACGATTCTGGGTCGTTCACACACTACACTGGGAACGTGCCAAACACAAATTTTGGAATTCGTTGCAATCCTATACGTGCGCTTAATAAAGCCGTTGAACTTTTATATGCGTTAGCTCTGTAACTAAAAAAGTTGTTGCTATTAATAACTAGTATTAGTATTGAATAGACAGACAGCTCGTGTTTTTAATTCGCGTTTTAATAAAGCGCAGCCCGTGCGACGTGTTTTGCTTGTTAAGAGACACAGACAGTGGCTCTTGACTTAGTTTAGCTTAGCACACAGATATACAAACGTACTAGTAATAGTAAGTACTATTACAAAAGTCAAGCGGATTCTTTTTGCATACGTTCGTAATAGTGCGTTATCAGCAGTTTATCACTATTCGCCAGAGAGCGCGCGCGTAAGAGTGAGAGAGAGAGAGGGAGACAAAGAGGAAGACTCACAGGCACTAGGTCAGTAAGTGACTTGATAATGGTAATAAAGTGGACAACACTTGGAATTTTTCGTAACGATTTTTATCGCGCAGGCAAAACTTTTCCGCTAAGCGTTTCAAGCTCAACTGAATGTGAACATCGAGGCGAGCGAGTTTTACTAACGGCGCGAGATAGAGAGCGCCAAGCGCGCGCGCTCGCTGCTTTTAGATGCAGCTGGGCAAAATATTTGTTTGTTGCGAGCAACACTTTATTTTTCTTTGTTGATTGTTGTTACTTAGCAGCCGGGCGTATTACATGCGAGAGACTGAGTGCTGGGGGAGAGAGCGAGGTGGTGCGCGGGTGTTTGTTTATTTGAGCGGCTGCTTCTACTTTTGGTTTTCTATTGATTACACACACAACTTTTGGCCCCACAACGTGTTGCACAGCAGCAGCAGCAAGTGAAGGTTGCCTGAAGGTCGGCGGGGCAGCACAAGGCGTGCTCAAAAGGAAATGTTTCAAGTGTGGGCGGTTTTGGGGCGTTGTTGGCTTCTGCCTGCTGATGCAATTTTCAATTGCTGCGACACTCACTTTCACTTGCTGGTGCGCATTCCAATTCATAAATTATAAATTAGCGCGAACTTCTCTTCACATGCATATGAAAAAAAAACATTTCATTGTGAAATAGAACTTTGTTTATTTACAACTTCATATTTGCGTATGAGTTGTAATTTTGATTTTAATTAGTTTATGCACGCACTTTTTGTTAATTAATTCTTAAATTCACATGCGTATTACTTTGTTTTAAATGTTTAAGTAACGCCAAGTTAAACAAATCTGTATGATTTGTTAGAGCAGCGCTCTCAGCTGATAATAACGGTGACAGCGCTGCCAGCTTGCTTGCATGCCGAGTGTTCTCTTCTCAATGCGCTGACGTCACAAATTTCTATTGTTACCACAGACAATGCGGTATTTATTAAGCATTGTGATAAAACACAAAACAAGTAGTTTACAAATGTAAATAGTTTTTTTTTAATGCAAAACAGTATTAATCTAAGAACAAATTAGCACATTTTTTAAATGTGTTTACCCTTACATTATTGCAAATGCGCTAGTGTTGTAAAACATGAAAGCGCTTTGTTTGAATTTCAAGTTTCATTTGCTGCATTATTTACATCTGCAGGCCAATCCAAGTCAATGCCAACTACATCTAAAGCTTGTATGTCAACTGGTTTACCTATTATGGAAGATATTGAAGGCGTTGTGCGTCCAAATTCGCCATGCACGAGCTCTTTAATATAGGTTCCCGCCTGGCTGACTATGTCGATGATGAGCAAACGGTGATTTCCACGCTGTACACGCGCTTTAACACTATATATAGTTCTAGGACGCGTATGTAGTGGTCGTCGATGCAACACACGTATGGGTGTCTTTTGATGTATATCAAAGCTCTCGGCAATTTGGAGCTTTTGAAGTATATCCAAAGTGACGGGCTCGTCGAGCACGCACAGCGCGCGGTAGTACTTACGCTTTTGTTCTTCGCCTGCTTTGATATGTACAAGCTCCTCCCGCGGCACCACCTGCAGATTGTGTATGGAAACCGTGCCGGAACGATCAATTGCCTGCTCCATTCCAAATGCTTGTTGATTGCTCAAGCTGCTGCATTTGGCATTTGGTATCTCCAGCACAAAGGGACGCCCTTTGCCAAGACAACGCACATCCACATCTTCACGCCCGCTGGACATGAAGGTAATCTTCTCGGGAGTTTCACTAAAATGTAGTCCAACATGGCGCACGATAATCTCCTCAATGCTGTCCTCCATAATGCGCTTGCCATGGAGTACCCAAGGCGTATGCGAAAGCTCACGACTTAGCTTGCGATAGCGTCCAGCCACACAGACCAGAGGTCCCTCTAGCTTGATGGACTGCAGCTGCAATGATTCATCCACTGGAGCAGGTGGTATGGGTAGATACTTTTCAAAGAGCTCCGCTTTAATATGGCAAGGCTGATACTGCTTCTCCAGCAGACCACGTGAGATCTCTATGCGTTTGCCCTTACAAGGAAAAGCAGACTTGTTCAGCTCCACAAGCTTTGCCACCTCGTCTGTCTCCACGCTGTGACGCAAGTCTATATTAATCATCAGTCCATTGGCATCATGTTCCTTACCCAGCTTACCACACACAATTGGATGCAGTATAAGCTTTACTGCCTCCTTAAGAGGCACATCTGGTGCGTTGTGATCGGATACTGCTGTTCGTCCAAACTTACGCTGCAGCGCAAACCACATGGACAACTGGCGCATCTGTAGTGAAATGGGTAGGCTGAGAGCTAACACCATGCCGGCGCAGTCATATTTGCCAAAATCCGTTTCCAAGATGCCTGCAATCAATTGATTCTGAAAATCCTCTGAGAAGAGTCCTAAGCAGGTAGAACAATTGGCAAGCCGTGGTTTTTTCAAAGGCTGCTCTTCAGTCTCATCAGACTGCTCAGGCAACTTTACATCCAACTATAATTAAAAGGGTATTTAGTACACCGGTAGCGATTTGACATTTTATGCTCACGCGTTGAAAAGTTTTGTCCATATTCTTGTATTCGTTGCCGCGCGCTTTGAGATAACGCAATTGACACACTCTGCAGACATTGCAGCTCTCCAAGTAGTCAACAAGCTCTTGATTTTTCATTACTTTAAGTTAATTAATTAACAAAAACAATATTAACAAACTTGTGCCTGTCGATGTAAACAAAACGTGCAAGCACATAAATAAACGTTTTCCAACACTAACGGAGCGCACAACAAACTATCATCCAAAACAGGTGATTAAAAAAACAACAAACTCGCCAGGCTTTTTCAATAATTCACTTGTTGTGGATATAAAAGTACGTTGTAATTAATAGAAACTCTTTAAAATTTAGTAAATACAAATTAAGCTAGTGAGCCTTGTACAAAAACTCTAATATGTGACGCCTATATTTCAATTAAACACATTGTTATTGTTACGTCACAAGTTTGCCAAAGTTGAAAATCTATAAGTATTACAATTTTACGGATTTACAGATACAGCCGTGATGTCGCTGTCACCCTTCCTTCGCCTGCCATTGACCGATTTAACTGGCTGCCTGATTAACCATCAGACTTACGACAAATGCGGCCAATTTGAAATGAAGATGATGGATTGCCTGGAAGCTTATGGCATCGAGCGCGGAAAGAAACAGTGCGCCGATCTGATCGGCGACTTCCAGGAGTGTGTTGGCATGCAGAAGCAGCTACTACGTTTCCATGTAAGTTAACAGTGTATACAATATTAAATTTATTACTAAATCATATTTTATTGCTTGCAGGCCATGCGAAATGAACGTTATAAGCAGTGGCTAATGGGAGACCGCAAGCGTGATGAACTGTTCGCAGAGCCACCGCGAGTTGACGCCTATTAAGCTGAGTTTTAGATCATTTGCATAAAACGTAGAGCGATGTGTTTAAAATAAACAATAAAATTAGTAATTGTTTATTTTTACTCAATATATAAGTCAACAAGTGTTGGTAAATGCTGGATTACAGGAGCATTTTAATTGAATCTTCGCCCACACATAAATAACAGCATGCAATTTACAAAATGGATAATACATATTAACTTAATGTTTTAAATTTCTACAATGCGAAAAATATTTTACTATTTTGGTATTAACATTAACAACTGAACCAAAGCGCGCAACTCTGATGCATAGCATCGATGCTTGCATACTTATTCGTAGCGTTGCCAGACTTCGTGATTCTTTTTTTCATCCTTCATCCGGGCAAACATAAGACAAGACAAGGCTTGGCTTAAGATTAATTTGTGTATACAAAAGCGCAAAGTACGTTAATTAAAGCAATGGATGTCGCTGCTTTAGTAGCGCCACACGCTACTCACGATAAAAGGCAGCCATTACAGCCAGCGGACGCGGCTCCAGCTCCGGTAGCGGCGCCAACAACAACAACAAACGAAAATGGTGTACAAACAGCAATAAAAAAAACTGAAACACAAACGGAGACTGCGAAAGGTAAAGTGTACACAATGCAAGCATTGAAAGCAAAACACCAGGGCGTGTTTATTTATTTATTTTTGCTTACATGTTAAAGAAATGCATGCGAATGTGGAAACTGAAAAGCCGAAAAATGAGATGGCGCCGCTAGAGAAAGTATTGATTACCATATGCAGTGCCGATCGCAAAACCAAGAAGACATTCATGTCCTTGCCAAGCCGCAAAGATGTTATAGAAAAAGGTAATTAAGAGGCATCTAATACTTTTATATATACATATTTAATCTATGCTCTTTTACAGCTCACAAATACGGCTTAACCGGCAACACCATTGTGCTGGAGAGCAATGGCTGTGAGATATGCGAAGATGAGGTGTTGCTCTTTGCAGCCAAAGAGAAGATCTTACTTATGTTGCTAGCGGAGAACGATGAGTACATTATACTACCTCCGCCCTCGCCACTGAATCGTTCGGATCGTGCTGGCAGCGGCTTTGATGCTAGCTTTGTTAACGACTCAACAGTGTCAAACGACGAGACACTCTCGTTGGCCAGCGTTACGCCAAGCCATGGCAAAAACACTTCCGCACATTTTAAAGATTTTGTGATACCTTGGAGTAAGGTACCCAATGAAATTATGAAGCACTTGCGCGGCAAGACAAGCTTGGGTAAGCGTCTTAATACACTGGCCAATCTGCTAGTAGATTCACTACGTGAACGTCATGCACACATACCCATACGTGTGTTCCGTGAGGTAGCACAATTGGCGGCAGAAAAGTATCCCGAGTCGCTGCTGGAGAAGGATCGTGAGGGTCAACAGATAGCTACAACACCGCAGTCGCTCATCTCCAAAATGATAAACCGTAACAATGCGTTGAATCGTCCACAAAAGCGTTCCAGCTCCACATCCCTTGACACACATGCAAACAACAGCGCCAAGAAACGTAAATCGATTCAAGGTGCTGTTGCTTCTAATGGCAGTGCCAAGTCTGCCGCAGTAAATCGCGATCTAGAGGAGAAGAAGCAACAGCTTATTGCCAGCTATCGTGGCAACGCCGATCTGGAGGCAGCCACCATAGCGGAGCATATGAAAGAATGCTTTCCGCTGCAGCGTGCTTTCTTTAACAACAGCGAGAAGATACCCGACATTAATGCCATCAAGGATAATTGGCCGTATATATTTAGGAAGCAGCACCTCTATCAGCACTTTGAGCTGCTAATGTCAATTGATCCACGTTTGTTGGAAAAGCATTTTTCTAGTGAACGCGAACGCATCTTTAAGTTTTTTAAGAGCTCCAAGAACAAAAAGATTAGCGCCTTGGAGGAGAACAATGCGAATGTAGTGCGTGGCTTAGCCTACCATTTCAATGAGGATCCCGACTATATATTTAAGCAGCTGGAGAATGGACCTTTGCCAAAGGATGTGCTGCAGCACATGAATCCTACCAATGCGCCCTGGGTGGCGCTAGTCAGTGAGTATTAAATTATTTATTAAAGTAAACTGTAGATCGCATATCTATAAATATCTTCTACTTTTTTTTATAGACACACCTGATGCTGACGCTTCAGCTGCCAAGACCGAAGCTCTAGTATATATCGAGGGTAAAATAATGTCCACATTTACGGCCACGGATGTTGATTTGCCGGATATACTGGCACAGCTGCTTTGCTACTATTATACCTTCAACATGATGTACCCCAAGGAGGCCAATCAAACACTCGAATTTATTGTCATTTATTTTCTACAAAACACGCCGGAACAAGCGCGCAACTCCAAAAAGAGCGTAAGCTCCAACAGTAAATACAATCAGCTTATTGCGAAATTAGCCAATGCGAATGGCTGAGGATCAGAGGCAGCTGCAGCTAAAGCTGGGGAGAGAGCGACAACATCTATTTAGTTTATCATATTTATTTTTGCAGACATTATACATTTATACTCTTACTATTCCTAAGCTGAACTTTACATACAGTGTGTAGTACTTAGTTTTTTGTGTATACATTTCTGATTTGTCCCAAAAAATTCTTATTTACGGAATTTATTGTTTTTATTTGTGGGTTTAATTATGGAAGACGAATGTCGAACCTTAAAATTTATAAATAAATTGTGACTAAGCCAAGTAACAGGTATCATTCATTAACGAATAAATAGCTGAAGGAGGCAAGTCAGAATGAATGACTGAAGTTATAAATCAGATAATTCTTTATTATGAAGTAATCAATTTCTAAATTTATTATTCGGATTTATGGGCTTAATAACATTATTTCGGGCCATATCTGCTATAGCCGCCGTGAGTGTGCCCTTGTCCTTTTTCTGCAACACTGCACGTGTTAGCTTCTTACGCATAAAGTTGCGATCCTCGAATGTCAGCTGCTCTAGCACTTCCTTTTTGTCGGCCTTATTTAATTTACGTTTATCATTAAACTTTTTCAGCATTGGTGTAATGTAGGTTGGCTGTGTTTGGTTATGCTTCCCCTTGCCTTTCTTTGCATCCCTTCCCTTTGGTTGCTCATCGTCGAAGCTTTCCCATTTGGTGCCCTCGTTGCGTTTCTCCTCAATCACATTGCGTCTGTGATTTTGTTCACGTTGCTTTAGCATCTCCTTTGCCTGCTCGCTGTTCATGTTGAAACGCTCCGCGCTGCGTTGATCCTCTTCGTCCTCGACTATAGTGCTTTTGACATGGTTCCAAGGTAACGGTGCCTCTTCAACAGGTGCAGGTCTAGGCGCAAAGCTTTTTGGCTTGAACTTTGTCTTCCCCCATGCTTGCGAGCGTTCCTGTCGCATTTTGTTATGACGTTCTCTACTTCTGCGATCCATTTTTGTTTTTATCAGAAACGCACAATGTTGTTTGTTATTGAGGCAGTATCTACGATACTTCGATACTAAATATCGATACTCGGCCGTAAGGGTAGTCAGCAATTGCTGTTTTTGTGAAAAAAAATTGAACTTTAGTGTTCTGTTAGCACACTGGCTGCTTTTTACAAATAATTAAATTACTGTATTAGTGATGAAACGTTGTAATTTGGCGTATTGCTTGTGTATTGTGGAAATGCAAATTTTCTATTTGGTGAACTAGTTAGTGAACGTGTCTTTTGAACGAAACTACACAGCTCAAATTGTTGCGGGATCGATGCTTGTTCAACACGTGCAGGCATTTAAAGTAGTTTTTTTGATTTGACTGCAAATATGCAAAACGGACGAGAGTCATATCCAGGTGGTAACTGGCAAAACAACTCTGGTTCGGATAAATATCATTTTGTTAATAATCAAACGCAGTCACCTGGCAATTGGCCTGGCGGTAATCGAGCGACAAGGCAAAGTCAAAACAACAACAATCACAGCAATGACTCCTTTCCTAAGTTTCGTGATTCCATAAATCAGCAACATCAACAGCAGCCAATGGGACGTCAGCAGGGTCGTGGAGGCGGCGGTGGAGGCGGTAGAAACAATAGCAACCAGCGTGGTGGCAGAAATAAAGGAGGTGGTGGAGGAGGTGGCGGTGGTGGCGGAGGAGGAGGAGGAGGAGGAGGCCGTAACAGGGGTCGGAACAAGCGTGGGGGCGGTGGAGGTGGAGGCGGCGGACGGAATGATCGTGTACAGCCTGATAATAGAGGAGGACGTAATCATACGCAACCAGATGGCCCATGGTACCAGGACAACACGCCTAGCGACATCTTCTACTTTACGAATGGAAAACTTACTCAGGAAGACGCTTTAGAATCTGCGGTAGAGCCAGCTCCTTGCATAACGCCCACGCCAGTAATGGAGGCGCCTAGAGAGTCTACACCAGTAAAACCGCCGTCAGTTGTGGAGACAAAAGCAGCGGCGTTGATCAATACGGCGCACATTAAAAAGGAAAAGAAAGAAGCTTCGCCGAAGAAACAAGCCAAGAAGGAGGAAAGCAGCTCCGAAAGCTCCTCCAGCAGTTCGGATGAAAGCTGTGAAGCTGGCGAAATTACTACTAAACAGGCGGCTGCCAAGAAAACCAAAGTGCCAAGCTCGTCAGAAGATGAATCTAGCGATGATAGTGCACCAGCTGCCAAGACAAAAGCTGAGTCAACAAGCAAACCCAGCAAGAGCCTAAAGAAAGCATCCTCTGAAGATGATGTAGTCTGCATGGGCCGAGAAAGTCGCAAGTTTACCATACCCGATGAGGATGAGGATGAGGATGCGGAGAGCAGCGAAGTAGAACAGAAAGTTAGCAAGGAAAAGAATCCAGCAACGACTGTATGTTTGCTTTGCGATAAGAAGGTAAGAGTGCTTAGCAGAGTTGAAGTTCCATTTTAATATCTGCTTATTTTTCAGGGTCACAGTTCCTTCGAGTGTCAAATGATTTGTCGCAACTGCTCGGCGCCGTATCATAGTCTAAAAAGTTGTCCTAATCCACCCAACTTAAATATAGCTGTGCAAACTATTATGGAGTTTACTATGCAACAGCTAACCGCATTTAATATGGATAAGCGTTTCGCGTTTCCGGGCGCCATGGTGCCTGCAACCGCTCCAGCGCCCACTCCTCCCAGTGCTGCCAAGACAAAGAAAGAAAAACGTCCAGCTAAGAAGTCGAAGTCTAAGTCACGCAAGAAGATTAAAATGGAAGCACAAGACAGTGAAGAGGATGACGAGGATGAAGATGACAATGAAGACGAGTCTGATCCTAGCAGCGAAAGTGAATCCAGTGCATCGAGTGCTGAGCCACAGCCAGCGACAAATAAATCTAAGCGTAAACGTAGCTCCAAGCAGGCCAGTCTGCCACCCGCCAATATGACACCCGCGGCAGCAGCATTTCCATTTCCAATGCTGGCTCCTGGCGCGCCCTTTAACCCCATGATGTATCCCTATGGAACGCCATTTAGTTTTCCTAAATAGGTTAAATATTAGACTCACAAAACAATAACAAAATACCAACTATAATTAAGTACATAAGTGAAATTATAATAAAACTTTTTATGCGTGTACAGTTTTAAATTTGAAAAATTGTTATTTCACGTTTGAATGTAGTATAAAAATATTTTTAGCATATTTAGTATTTATTGTAGCTTTTAAAAGCTATGGCGCTCTATCGATAGTTTTCAGCTATCGATTTGACCAGCTGTTGCTTGCCATGCTGCTGTGTTTATAAAAAAGTTTGGTGCTCAAAAGTTATAAATCTAAGATAAAGTGTAGTGCAAATAAAGATTAATTAAAACGACGGCGCAATACTTTAAATCGGTAAGTAATTTACCTTTTACAATTACTATTTCACATAGAATTTGTTAAACATACAAGACAACAACTGTTAGCACCCAGAGTGTTTGTGTATACAGCAATTGCAATTAAGTGGAACAAAAAGCGCGCTGCTCGCGTTCTCGATCTGTGCCACAGCTAATGGGGTGGGTCATGGCACGTGGATCTATGCCCGGCTTGAGCAGGGACTGCTGCAGCTCCCAAATTATTTCACTTGAAAGCACGCTTATGGCCAGCATGAGTGCAGATCGATAATTAAAGGGATTGGTGGCAAAACTTAGTATACCATTAGAAATTTGCTTATACAAAAAGGTCTTATCCAGCTCGAGCAGCTCCTCACGCACCTCCATAATGCGATTCTCAAAGTGACACTGTATGGCGGTGAACACTTGCTTATCCAATCCCACTAGCAGCTCCCGCTTGAACTTGACCAAATAGTGCTCAATAAAGACAATCTGCATACGGTTCAAATGCGGCAGCCGCACCTTCTCCTGTATAACCTGCTCGCCAATGTGGCTAACCACCAGCGAGGCCAACGAACCCGCGGGCGTGGGTCGTCGCTCTGTGCAGGGACGCACATCGACGAAGGGATGTATCTCATAGCTGCCCATGCCAATGGTGCAGGCAACGCCGCTAAAGGATACATGTGAAACACGTGCTGTATTCTTTGGCGGTTGCTCCGATGTCTTCATCAGTGTGGGTGGTATGGCTTCCATGATGTTGTTATCCCGCGCAAAATCAATGATTTGCGTTGCTTTCTGTGAGTTAAAGAAAGTTAAATATAAAGCGAACTTCAGTTGTAGTTTAGCATTTACCGTATGCACATATTTCTTAGCATCGCAGAGGAAGTCCGTAACGCGCGTAGAGATTACACTCATAGCACAAGCATCGTCGCTCAAATCCTCATTGAATTCATGCAAGATGTGAGTGAGTATATATTGGGCTGCCTTATAGATGGGATCGTCTGGCGCAAAGGTCACTGGCGTCTGCCCTTCCATTGCCATGGCAGCATTCAATGCATAGCAAAGCTGACTGTCCAGCAGACCCTCAAACGTGGCCTGATACTCATCACAGAATGTAGACTGCACTTTCTTGGGATTTCGTTTCTTGACGCGACGCTTGGGCTGACGCTCTTTGACCCTTTGACGCGTACGCTCTTTGATCTTCTCCTGGAACGCATGCCACATAGCCACGTACTTGGCCCTATGGCTCGCAATGAACTTTTCGCGCTCCTTTTCCAGCTCTTGCAGCAACACTTGTATGCGAAATTGATGCGCAATGCGCTCGTCCAGTCGCTTGTGCCAGGATTGCATTTGTCCTTCGGTATGTTTGCTCAAACGTTGCTTGTGCAAATGACGTACATTTTTATTATAACGATCTTTTTTGAACTGAAATAGTTTCTTCAGCTTTATCAAGTGCTTGCGCTGCAGATCCTGGTGCAGATTCAAATGCGTCTGTATGCGCATATTGGTCAACATTTTACGATGCTCGAGCAGCATATGTTGCATCGCTGTCATGCCCTCCAGTCGCTTAAACTTCTCCTCGGTTATATTCACCAATTGTAGCTTGCGCAAATGCTTCTCCTCTTCCAAGCGCCGTTTGCGATCCAACACCTCCTCGTGTGTGGAACGTCGACTCGCTGCATTGTTTGCATCTCGCCTGGAAATGCTTTCGGCATTTGCTATAAGCAGCCGATCATAGTGCTCCTCTTCGCGTTGTCTGTACGCTTGCAGCACATAGTACAGCTGGGACTTGTGCAAATCCTCGCGATAACGATTGAAATCCTTCAATGTGCAAATAACATCGTTGTCATCTGTGATTTCACCGTTCTCACGCAAACGCTTTAGATTGCGCTCGTTGGAGTAGAAGGTCTTCAGGTTGGAGTCATGCAGTGGATTATACTCTCGCGTATGCTCTGTTACAGCTGAATCGAAGTCTAGCTGATCGCATTTGAACTAGAACAGAAAGGGACATAAAAACAGCAAGCTCATTATATTTTATCAGCTCACCGTTTGTCCAATCTTATCCATAGAAAATATAACCTGCTTGCCAGGACACTTGAGCATGGGCAGCTTGCAATTGAGCGGTATATGCTCCCAGCCGGGTAAACTGTTGATCGGCAAGCCTGTCTTGTAATTTGGCTGCTTGGTCAGGTTAAAGCTGGCTGCCACATTATTACGGCGTGGTAATGATAGTATATCAATCATTTTAAGTAACTACTCTAACAATATGTATTTTTTAAATTATTAAATTCGATAATCTATGGGAATTTATTACTGCACACAATTCTAGCGAACAAAACATTAAAACTTAACTGATATTTTAACTATAACTGAATTTAAAACAAAAACAATTTAATATTATATGTGAAATTTAAAATGGCCTACTGTTGCAGCTTTTAAAAGCTCTCAAAAAGAGCGGAGTTGAAAGCTTGACAGCCTCCATTGCTCTTAACTTTCTTGTTGTTGTTATGGCTGCTTGTTTGTTTATTTTGTTGTTGCTTTTGTTGTTATTTATCTCGCTGCTTATCAGAGCTCTTGTTCTTGTTGTTCTTACTTAAGCTTCCTGCAGCTACTGTGTGGGCAAAGTAGAGGAAGAGACAGTGCAGCAAAAGCCACTAAAAAAATTCAATTTATTTTCGAGATAATCTAGTTGAGTTTATGTTAAAAAAAGCAAGTTATTTAATTGGCATACAATTATTTCATTTGTTTATGTTACGCAGAGCAATATATTTATTTTAAAATTATTTAATTATAATAAGCACGCCTTAGTGTATGCTATGCATATTATTATTAACAACAATTGAGGAAACTATGCAAACTGTTTAGCAACACCCCCGCGCTATGAGCGGCCTATCTTATGCAAAATAAACAAACTGTCATTTTATTGATACATAATTTTTGTGTGTGCGTGTCTGTGTGTGTGTTTGCTTTGGTGCTTTAATTTTTCTATTCGCTGCCTCCAATTTGTCGCGCCTGATTTGCAATCGCTTTAAGACGCCAAGAACTCTCACACTCCCCACACTCTTTTCTTGCTATCCTTCAACGTTTGGCTTGTCGTCTTCTTTGCTGTGACCTCGTTGTGCCCTGCATTGGACAGAAAGACATTAGCATAAATATTTACCCAACCACACGTTTAGTCAGTTCAGTTCAGTTCAGTTTAGTCAGTCAGAGGCGACGACAAGTCTACAATAAAATCAGTTACAAGTAGTGCCGCAAGTACCAAACACACACACACACACACACACACGTGGACACACACGTGCTCCAAATACGCTCTGGAGTGTGCTTTCCATTTCAGCTAACAGCCCCAAAAAAAAAACCTGTGCAGCAGCACGAGACCACAAGTGTTATAAATAAAAAATGATGCTCTGCTTGAAAAAAAATCATAGTAAAAGCGAAAGGTGCGTGCCAATCTCTGCTGATAAGTTCTTGTTGCTGGCTTGGCCCATATCGCCGTTATATAATAGTAGCTGCTCACTACTTTGCAAGCATTAGTGATGAGCGCGTGATTAAATAAATGCAAATCATAATAAGCTGTTGACATTAACTGCAATTCAATGCAATTTTGCTTGCTAGTTCAATCAAACGTTTGAGTTTTGGTGCAGCACAAAAGAAAAACAACAACAAGCACATACTAAGGCAATACACACACATGCTTACACGTATGGAAACAGTTAGTTTACTCACTCACACTCTCGCCTACTCACCACAGGTCGTTGTGTTAAGCTTCCAAGCGAAGAAAAAAACAAATATTACCTTGCCGGCAACAACACAGCTGTGACGCACACACCTACGTACATACTCAACTCCTACACAAATCGAGAGAGTGCGCGCGCACTCTCTGCAACTCTCTCTCACGCTCTCGCTTAACATTGCTTGAAGCTTAGCAGTGCAGCCAAGCTTTGCTCAGTTGCTGCGCGTCTGTCGAACGAGCTGGTGCTTAGTCGCTTGAAGCAAAGTGCACGCGTTTTAAATTTTGTGCAGCGAGAAAAAAACAGTTATATATATATATATATTTTGATTTGCGCTGCAGCGTGCGTGCGTGTGTATATGGATATATTAAATGGCAATGTGTGTGTGTAAAAGCAAAAGCAAAGCAAAATCATAGAGCAAAGAATTCTTGTGCACGGGGGTGGCAACAAACAAAACGTACAACAAAAACACCACCCCCTGTGTGTGTGAGTGTCAAGTGTGTGTGTGTGTGTGTGTGTGTTTGAGTGTGTTTGGGTTAACTGCGCCATTCACAAAAGACGCACACACACAAACAAAGCGACAGACAAAGCTGACTAAATAAGCGAGCAACTATATCAAGAGCTTAATTGTTAGCCAAGTGGGCGTGGCATAAATAATAGTTTAAAAACAACTAAAAGAGACAACAAACAAGCAGAACAGCTGTTGGAATGTGCCATTTGCAGCAAGCATCTATCATAAAATCATCAAACTCATCACACCACAACAATAATTCATTAACAATAACAATATGCGACACGGCTATGCAGCAACATTAGTTGCCAAGGAGCAACAGCAACAGGAGACACAGGATCACATAATAACAATAAGCACTGCCAGTCTAAACGAACAGGACGAGCAAGCGCCGCTAAAAGTAACAACAACAACAACAACAGCAGCAACAACAGCAGCAGCAGGAGCAGCAACAGCAATCGAATCAGTTGAAGCTCAGCTGGAATCCGCATCGGCAACAACAACTAAGCCTGGACGCTGTCGCTGGAGCGCATTTGTAAGCTATCAAAGCAACATTGCTGATGTGCAACATCGACGTGGACGTCGTCTGCATGGATTACAGCTGCCACTGCATCCGCTGCAATTGTTTGGCTGGCTAGTGCTCTTGCTCTTTGCACTCGCCAGCTACTGGCTGCTGATTCCAGCGTTTCATGCGCCCATACAGGGACCACTCTATGGTCTAATCACTGGACTGTACTTGGTGCACATTGTAGCGCATTTGACGGCGCTGCTGACTGATCCGGCGGACAAGGAGCTGCGGCGCGTGCATCGCAACGATCGCATTGTGCCCGAGTTTGATCGCAGCAAGCACGGACATGTTATAGAGCACGGACGCTGTCATTTGTGCAACATCAAGACGTCAACGCCCAGAACCAAGCACTGCTCGGTGTGCAACAAGTGTGTGGGCAAGTTCGATCATCACTGCAAGTGGCTGAATCATTGCATTGGCTCGCGCAACTATGTGGCCTTTCTAATGTGTGTGGTGAGCGCCGTGCTGGCCACGCTGGTCATTGTGGCAGCGGTCATAGGTCAAATCGTACTTTACTATGTGCAGCCGGAATGGCTGAGCTACTACTGGTGCGAGCAGGCAGCAGAGCAGTCCGTGGGCAGCTCAGTGCCGTCAACAGATTATATAAATCTAACGCTAAGTCTAAGCAATGGCACGCTGCTGCTGATGGAGCCAGAGGAGCAGCAGCAGCAACTGGAGCAGCAGGCAGACTATATGTCCAACAATCTGAGCGTTTCAACGCTGCCCACGCTGCTGCAGAACTTTACAGCCTTGTTGCAAACGACTACGGAGCAGGCCACAACAACTGCCAGCAATCAAAGCTTAACGCCGCAACTTGTGGCAGGCATTGGTTTGCATGAAACGATTTATTTGCTGCTGCTGGGCGTGCTGGGACTGCTAGCAGCCATAACCGCAGGACTGCTGCTGCATTTGTGCTTCTTTCACATTTACATAAGCTTTCTGGGCTTAACCACCTACGAATATATACGACAGCATCGTCAGAATCAAGAAGCCAAAGCCAAGCAGCA
The DNA here is from genome assembly GCF_011750605.1 of Drosophila busckii. Classification (NCBI taxonomy): domain Eukaryota; kingdom Metazoa; phylum Arthropoda; class Insecta; order Diptera; family Drosophilidae; genus Drosophila; species Drosophila busckii. The sequence continues at coordinate 14,920,282 of NC_046604.1, read as the reverse complement.
GCAGCAGCAGCAACAGGAGCAACCAGCACAGTCAAGCAAGCCGTCCACGCAGCTTTATTGCTGCGCTCAAGTGCCACATCCCAATCAGCAGCATCAGCAGCAGCACACGCAGTCAGCGTCGCAGTCGCCGTCGACTTCGCGCTTGCATTGCTGCTCCAACTCACGCGAGTTTCATTCGTCGCAGCACTCGCTCTACTTTTGCTCGCTGCTGCAGCAGCGCGAACAACAACAACACGCAGCTGAGCTAACGGCAACGCCTACGCCAACCTCCAGCTTTCACTGCTGCAGCAGCTTTGCTGCCAACTCGCTGCAGCGACGCGTCAGCGCTGCCGCCAATGTGCAAGCAGCGCTGCAAACTTTGCCGCGTGCGCCACGCTCCGCTGCTTATCTACAATATCGCGAGCAATGCTCGCTCTGCACGCTGCAGCTGCGCAGTCCACTGCGTCCGCGCAGCGCTGCCGGCAGCAGCAGCACGCGCACACTCACAAGCCAAACTGCAACGCCTGCCAAGTCTGAACAGCCGCAGCAGCAGCGCTGGCATCGCAAATGGAACTGCTGCGTCAGCGTGCCCGACAGTCCCAACGATATGCCGCATGATCTGCTCGCCGCGCTGGAGTCCGCCAATGCCAAACTAAACGCCAGCGAGCTGCCCGTGCAGTTCATACGCAGCCTCAATGGCGGCCTCACGGAGCTGCCGCTGCCGCCTGCAGCTAGCGTCGCTGCCAAGACGCCGCGCAGCTCGCGACTGCGTCATATGCTCAGACTGCTTGGACGCTACAGACGCGCGCGTTGTCGTCATCAGCACGCCGGCATGGGCGTGGCAGTAGCTGCTGCGGAGACGCCGCCGCCCATTAAGCAAAATCAAATACGTCCGCTGCAGCTGCAGGCAGCGCAGTGCGCCTCAGCATCGCCGCCGCCGCCCAGCAGCTCGCCCAGTCATCACTTTGGCGAGGCCACACCGCATCAGCTGCTCCCCACCAGCATTATACGCGATGATGTGGTCACCACCAGCTACCACGCCCACAGCTTCAGCTTGCCGCCCGCGCTGCCGCCGCCCACACGTCGCAAAATGCCGCACGCCAGCGAGCTGGCCGAACTGGCCGAGTCTTTGGGCTTTGTGGCCGCTGCTCGAACGCAGCAGCAGCAATCGCATCACAACAGTCGCCAGCTGCCACAGAGTCTCTATCGGCGCCAGCGCCGCAAACATTTTCTGCGCACACGCTCCCCCACACTCTCGCCCATACACGAGTCGGGCCTATCGAATCCCACGTCGCCGCAACCGCAGCTGCGTCACTCCAAGTGTGGCACACCGGATGTGGCACGCTCCTCGGCCACGCTGGTGCAGAACCTTTGCGGTCTAGCTGGCGAGGCTTTGCGCAAGAGCGCATCCAACACTTCGCTGCAGAGCATCAGCTCCAACTCGAGCAGCAACTAAATTCGGGCAGTTGCTGCTTCGCCGCCTGGTTTCTGCTTAGTCCATAGGTTAGTCTTAGTAACAAGGCCCAGTTTCAGCTAAAGAATAACGCAATTTATTTTGTTATTAATTTTTTAAGTTCCGAGAGCTAAACACATTTGAAAATTACTTTAATTTGCTTTCGAGAGTTCCTAAGTCGGCAATTTTACGTTGACAGCTCATTGTCTACTTTACTTTTCAACTGCTTAGCACATGATCTTCAAGCGAATTGAAGCCAAAGATATTGTTTTGTTAATTTAAATTTAAGTTTTGAAACATATTTTCATATAGAACTATTCTATTCATTATCTTTTGTATATTCACTTTCACTACATCTAACAAAATAAAACGACATACTTGACAGCAAATAGTTAAAAACAAATGTTTAATTTTAATTATATTTTGCTTAAGTTCTTAAATAGCTTGAGACTTATAATTTCGAAAAGAATCGAATCGAGATAATAGCTTAAAAACTTAATAACTAAATTCCATAGTATGATGAGCTAGAGTTTTAGGATTTAATGTAATTTTAATTTTAATCATATCTATCATTTCCATTGAACTCTATTCCAATGTCCTTTCCGCAGTCTTTCAACTGGCATTAGGTAAATTTCCAACTTGTTATTTCTATAGCCAGAGCTTGCTTTTATTAAAAGCCATAATGTGCAATTTCTTGTTCGACTTTCAATTACAATTTCCTGCCATATTCAATGTGCAGTCATTTCCGTGTGCTCGACACGTTTTTCTGCCCCTCTGGCCCTCTTGCCCTCTCCTGCTGCTTCGCGAATGAAAAACACTTAACAGCAGTGGCAGCTGCGTTGCTTTTAGCGACTAAATACGACAGTTGTAACTGTTGAATGGCTTTACAAATCGCATAAAATATGCAACACAGAGCAGCAGCAGCCATGACATGGGGCAACAATTGTCGGGGGCAACACTGTGCTATGCAGTGGCATTTAGAGTTGTCAGTCCATAATATTGATTTTTATGCAACCAAAATTGTAAGCAGTGGGCGCTGCTCTGTCTCATCTCAATGCGACTTGGCAACATTTGCGCAAACAAAAAAGCCACAGAGGCATTGAGGATACCTTAGGGATGGGGGTAGCAACTGCAGCTTGCCAAATTGTTACGCAAATATTTTTATACAAATTGAATTCAAAAAGCCACACACAAGACACAATGCGAATTGCGTAATGCAGACACAGTAGGTCTTAAAGTTATGCAAACTAAACTGAATGTGTGCATTTGATGGGGTTTCTCTAGCGTAAAGCGTATGCGTAAGTTGGAACTCTGCATGGCAACAGTATGTCTTAAAGTTATGCAAACCATTCTAAATGTTTTCTCTAGTGTAAAGTGTATATGAAAGTTGGTTGCATTCCAATTTAACCCACACGCTTATTTAGCTTCAACTTGCTCAGCGTTCAGTTTTCATTTTAATGGCAGCTAGCATAACAAAAAAGAAGCAGCACACACTGCATAATTAATAAACCCTTAAAAAATCTATATAAAGCACTTCACATGATACGACAGCTGCAAATGGAAATGCGTCAAAAAATTGAGTTTCAGCCTGAGTTTGAGTTTGAGTTTGGCAGAGCGACAAGCAAGTGACAGGCCGACACGTTGGCTAAATGGATGAGTTGTCTAGAGCTCACTGGCAGAAGATAGATAGCTGGGTATATAGTTAGACAGCCATAACGCACACACACACACACAAATACACTCACATATATACTTAGAGTCACTTCAAACTGCAGTTAAAGTCAGACAGTTTGGGTTATTGAGTCTGACACTCGCAGCAAATGGAAAAGTTCATTTGCTTTTTGTTGAATTGATGGCATTGCCTACAATTGAAGCGAAAAGTTGATGGATAGTGTATAGGATAATCTATCATGGAAATAGCTTAAGATTAAATGTGGCAAGGACTTGAAATTGGAATTGAAATGCTGCTGCTGCTATCTTGACTTGCAGGCTTTAGTTAAACCACGAAACTTTATTATCGATTCAACACTGTCGCCCAAAATTGTGGATTATGCATTTAGTTCATTCAAACGAATTTAATTCACTGAATGTTGGACAATGGGGCCACAAATGACAAGTTAATTAAAGTTTTGCAGGCTTAAGCACGTCAGCTACTAATACACACACACATACAACTATATATGATACGTATAGTTGCATTGTTGTTGTGACTTTCTGGCTGGCGCCTGACTTGACATGCATTTCATTTGCATCAGCATGTGGTTTATATATATTTATATATGTATGTGTGTGACTTAAAATAACAACACAAGCAAAATAACCCATGACTGCTGTCCGAAAATAACAAAAAACAAAATGTCGTAGCTCATTTCCGTTTGAGTTTGAGCGCAAAAATAAAATGTATAGCATACTTTGCAGCGCAAGCTGAGTTAAGCTGCTGCTGTTGTGTGTGTTCGTCTGTGAGCTTGTCTGTGTAGGTGTTGGGGTGTTAAATGTTTAATTTTGATGGCTCTTGACATTAACAATTTACAGCTGCAGCTGCTGTCACAAACACTCACACACACATACATATGTATAAAACAACTTAATGCTGTGTATATCATAAGAGCTTAAGCAGCGCTGTTAACTAGTTTAACTTGCAGTTGCTTAGCTAGCAGCTAAGCTATATAATTTAAATGTTTAGCATAGCAAAGCATATAGTTGTTGACTAGACTTTATTGTTACGCCCAAACATTTTTAATTAGTTTTCATAGAGCATTGCAGCTGCTAAACATAAATAATTTTGCACTTGTTCTTTGCGCTTTTGCTTGCCTGACAGTGACTTGCCCTCTGGTCGCTCTGGCATGTGTGTTAATTGCAAAGGGCGCAGCTTGTAAAGAGGCCAAGGTTTGTGGTTAGGGGCTGGGCCCAACTAGTTGCTGTCGAAAATTTTGAATTGTAGAAGCTCAAACCTAGATTAATTTTAGTTTAATTGCATTTCTCAAGCAGCCACGCCGCCTAGCAACGCCCTAAAAATCAAGTTGTGTGTCTACTGCAACTTTGTTTATGGCCATTAAATCGGCTAAGTGAGTCCGTGGATGTGAGTTCGTCCAAATTGCACTAAAATTTAGTGCGCGGCGTTGAGTAATTATTGAGCAGCTTAGCGATGCATAAATTAATTCCAAGCATAAAAAATGCATAAATTGATTTAGTTTTTTATTATTATTATTTTTTTTTTTAGGTAGGCGTGTCTGTTTGCCAAGGTGTGGCCCGTACTTCATGCTCGTGCTTCTGCTGCTTGCCTTATGATTGATATGCCTGGAATTGGGCAGCAGCGCTGTCAACAATGCCAAAGTCCTCCCACCCACGCTTGTTGTCATTAGCAATGACGCCGTTTGGGCGTTGCTAGTTAGTTTCGCTTGGACGCTGCCCCAAACCAGCAGCAGAATAACCAAAATATATAGATATTCGTGTAACTGAACTCTCCTGGCTGGGAACTGGGTACTGCCCTTTTGTTATCTAGCCCCCCCACTCATTGTTTGTTGGCAGTTTGGGGGCTGCCATGACATTTTACCTTTTACTCGCTTTACTACTTTACTTCACTTCACTACTTCTCTTTCTTTTTTAGCTGGTTCAACGAACCTTTTGTCTTTGCTTTGTCTATTAGCTTAGCCTAGCCTGACATGTGTGTCCAACGTATATCCTTTTAAATCTTTGCATATGCCAGCTCAGCGTTTAACTCGAAACGCAAAGCTTAAAGTAAATTGTGTCTAGTCCTTAGCATAGACTAATGCATGCAACTCGATTTAGCATATACAATAGACTATAAGACTATTTTTAATTGCTTACTTTATTATTTTGTCATTTAAAGTCGTTAATTTAATTAGTAATTGAAACTGGGCGTCTAGCAATTTGTGTTAAATGTTGAGCTTTGATAAACGAATCTGAATGTGGAATGGTAATAAATATGGAAATTAACAAAACACCAAAGTGCATGAGACTGGCAATTTGCAAGCGTTTATTTTAGCATAAACAAAAAACAAATATTTTATGTAAAAAATGCGTCGCAATGAAAAGCAAATATACAAAAAAATCACATACATATATTTTGATAAAAAATTGTGCAGCAATTGTCCATAAATAAATTATGCAATAAAAATATTTACGTAAATCAATTAAAGTATAAGCTTAATAAAAAAAACAGAGCGCATATTAATATAAATAATACAAATTGTTGAATATATTTGAAATTGTATGTGGGTTAACTTTAAGCAAATAAATAATTTTGATGGCCAGGCTTTGTATAAATAAAATAAAATATACAAATATACATTGAATTAGCTTACATTTGTTTTTTTAGTTAAGCGCATTTAAAGCTAAATAAAGCAAAACGAAAATTTAGCATACAAAGCTTTTTATTTCTTTGTTACGCTCTAGTCAAACGTGTCATCAATGCTGCCACTTTTAGTGGCATTTTAAATATTTAACAGCTTGCAAACATTTCTGTGTGGCAAGAGCGTCAACATGTTGACAGTTTCCAGTTGGCCCATCAGCATCAGCATTAAGGGAATGTGCTATCAACATTAAGCTGCTGCGTTTGTTTAGCTGACCACATGGCGTATGCGCAATGCTTAAAACAAAGCTGTGTGCAGCAAACTACAGTCTAACTAGCTTATAAATTTTAAGCTGCTTACTAAACTAAGCTTACAATTATATTTCTTGTTAGTGCTTAATTGTTGCTGCTTAACTTTTATTTATGTTACGCTTAGCTTAGCGCTTAACAAATGACGCTAATTTATTAAGCAACTAATTGCGCATATCAATAGCCCAAGCTTGAATTGCCTAATGTGCCGCAATTTATCTTTGAAATATGTCTAAATCAATTATATTGCGTATACGCCGCTGTGGCACAAACAAGCAAACAAACAAACAAATAAAAATTGCTTTTATTTGTCGCCAACTTTTACGTTTCGAACTTATTATTTATGCAAATACTTGCCGTAAATTAACAAAATAAATTGTTGTTGGCATTTTACATGTTTGCCCCGTTATATGTGTTTGTTGTTGTTGTTATTTCCCAATGCGACGTCATATGTTTGCTTTGGCAAAACAAATCACACAAATGTGACAGCATACGCACACGCACACACACACACACACACGCACATGCTTTATATGTATGTGTGTATAGCTTTTAGTGCCTTAAGCCAGCAACATGGCAATAAAAACGTTCGAGGATTTATGGTTACGTGTCATTTGCCTTGTTTGTTACCTGACACATGTTTACCGTACAGGTTGCATACACACACACAGACGCACACGTGCAATAAAATGCTGCCGCGCATCAAAATAACAAATAAACAAATTTAGTTTGCAGCTACCTAACGAAGTACACAGCGTCAATCAAAGCTTATCAATTGAATTGCTTTACAACTTGAACTCTCTAGAGTTGCACTTATATAAGTTGATGCAATTGCAGTTGCTAAATTCTTAGTGCAAGGCAACTAAATCTAAATTTCTTAGTAAGCAGCTATAAATTGCAAGCATTGATAGTAGAATTGAAAGCATTGATAGCCATTCTATATTAACTGCTGATTTAAGCAGCTTAAAAGCCACGCTAATTATATAAACATTTTCCAGCTTTAAGCATACAACCCAAGCATTAAATGCTGCATCTAAAATTAGTTTAAAGCGCATGCGAGCAGCTACTTGCATTTTTTTTTTCATTTGTTTAACTCTTGCGGCTGTGCCATAAGTAGCAACTTGAGTGGCTGCAACAAAATGCAGCATTTGAGTGGCACTTGAGGCTTTAACAACTTCTTAACGCTTAGCGCTTGCCAAGCAAACAGCCCACGCACTCTATCTTGCTCTTACACGCTGCTACTCTTTATAACTTGGCTAACACTTGTGTGTCTTGGTGTCAATCAGTAAATTTTTACATTTAATTTGTTGGCAACGCGTTGTCTGTGGCGCTACAAATATAATTAAGTGCCAGGCTAGACAGCAAGACACGTGTGTGCTGCTGTTGTAACTTTGGCAGTTGCCTCATTATGTGCCCCATTCTCACATGTGTGTGTGAGCAGGCCTCATTAGTTCTAATGAGCTGTGTAATAAAATTTGCGCTCAGGTGGCAAAAAGTATTTGCAAGCTGAACTAATTAATAAACCAATTTCAATTGCCAGTTAGTTAACTTTGATTAGAGCTGCAAAATTAAGCGACAAGGCTGCAATAAGCTATCGATACTATCGATAACTTGACTAGCTACAAACATTTAAACTTAACTTAAATACCTATAAGCAAACAATGCAGAATTATGTGCTGCATAACAAATATAAACTATATACTATAGCTTGTCCTTGTAGTGCATACAATGCATGCTTGTCTAGTGAGTAAGAGGGAGAGAGAGAGCAAGCTTTTGTAAGTTGGCAATTGCGTCCTTTTGGCTTTGACCCCGCCTTGCATAACAATGGAAGGCACGTAGCTCGCTTGGCCTGCAGTTGACAATGCGTTAAGCACCAGGCTAAGTCTCTAGTTACCTTCTAAGTTATGCATGCTGTGAAGTCCTTTATGCTCTAAAGTATGCAGCACAATTTATTTTTATAAATGCAATCAAGCTGCCTTCATTGTAAGTTAATTAATTAAACAAAGCAGCATAATTTGAGCTTTAATTTATTAAAAACGTACGCTAAAGTTTAACTGCTGCCAATAGCAATGCCATAATCCACAACTTAATCCAATTTGCGCGCATTTTTAATAGGTTAAACGCAATTTCCAACTCTATGTACAAATGCTACATTTATTTAGCTTTGCACGCAAAAACTTGCGCCACGCCAACGCACGGAGGGGGGGGGGGGGCTGGGGTGCAACTGCCCACAGCTAGACACGCCAAACAGTTGAACAAAGAACTAAGGCAGCTTGAGAAGTACATTGCGTTTTTTATTTTTTTTGCTGACTGAACTGAGCTAGTAATAGTTTGTTTTGCTCTTTATTTTCTTTTGCTCTCTTCTGCTAGGCGTATGCGTAATATATGCTCTTGCTGCTCAAAATGAGGTCATATTTGGGGCGCCACGTCTGCCCAGCTGTCTGTGCCTGCTCCGTTGTCTTGAGCAGCTGCGCGTGCTACAAAATTGCGGCCAATTGTCAAATGGCAAAGCCACAAAGCGCTGTCATCAATGCTAAAAGTCATAGAACTGTGTCTATAAGCCCGCAAAGGCTTTAACGCATCGTTGAACTTGCAAAGTCGTAAGCTTAAAACTAAAGACTAGAACTAAAATCTTTGCTTAAACTCAAAATCTCTGCACTGCACAATTAGAAATTCAATCTAGGCGCACTTGAACCTTTAACAATGCTTAACACTTGTAGTAATTTTTGCATTATTTATGCGCAGCTAAACTGAAGGTTAGCATTGCTCTGCTAAGTACAGTGGGGCGAAGCAATTTGAAAATGGAATAAATGAAAACGACTTTGCAGAATGTGCGCACGAAATGTTTAAGCTGTGGGGCGTTCAGGGGGTGTGGTCAGTTGCAATTGCAGCAAGACATGCTATAAGTAGCTGGTTGGGAGGGGGTGGAGTGAGGTGAGCTTTGTGCTTGACTGCGCGGCAGTAGTCCCAGTTTATGGCTTGCAGTGAAAGCCTCAAGGCGCACAAACAAAAACAACAACCTTGACTTGATATTGATTTAACTTAATTAGTGCGGAAATTATTAATTATCTCTGCTGCTCTGACTTTCATGCGTTGAAATCGAAAACCCAAGCAAGTGTTCAAGTTCGTGGTCGTTAGCTTAGACCGCACATTGTCTGCGGTTTGTCTTAATTGCAACTGCAACAAAAATTTAGACATGCCCCATACTTTGTAGCTGCGGTTGCGCCACAATTGCAATTACTTTGTTTGCCTTGAGTGCAAGCACAAGACAAATGCTCTACAGTATAGAGAAAGTCTAGCTCAGGATGCTAAAAAATAAATTCAAATTATTAAAGCTTTAAGCACTGAAATCTTAAACAAATACGTACTAATTTCCATTTAAAATATTTGTATAATATTTAAAGCTATAAACTGTCATGACTATAATAAAATTTTAAACTATAATTTAAATGTAAAATTAAGTGCATATAAATTGCCCATTAAGTATACGCATGCAATTATTTTTTTCCTCTCTCTCATCGTTGGCCATTTGTTGAACAAGCCTGCTGAGTTGCAACCCCTTCGCTGTACTTGCAACAAAAGTTGGCTGCAAGTTTGTTTTATTGCGAAAAGAAGTTCTTAATTGTGAAATGCCCATGTCCCTCGGCTTTGCTGAGCTTGCGGCAAAGTTTCCGCTTGTAATTTGGGGCGCATAATTATGACACAGACAACATCTGTCACGCCCTCCCCAATGCCACGCCCATATTTTGTGTATTCTTATGCAATTTACATTGCTAGCCCGAAAAAGTTTTTACAACATTTAAACTTTAATTACACGGCAGACAGTAGAGCAGGGGCACGAAACTTTTGCGTGCAAGCGAGATGGCAACAACAATGGCGTCCGTCCAAGCCATTGATAAAATTGCATGCCATTTCCGGTCACTAAACTTTCAGGCGAAAAAGTTTTCTTTTTTATATTTGTTTCTGTTTTTGTTTGTTGCACGTTGCATGGTAAATCAGATTTACAATAGGTTAGAGTTATGCAAGTTACTGCTGCTCGATTCTTGAGCATGGGCAGCTGCCAATGGCGACCTACCGAAGGCAGCACAGTGAAACCTAGCAAACTGCGGCAAGCATTTCTGCAAATTATAAGTTTTTATTTTATAAATTCTATTAAATTTGTGTTTACATTTGCTGCAAAAGTTTTTTAAGCCGCTTATTTCTTCATTTGTAGCAACTACTGTACTTTAAAGCCGCTTAAGTTACGCTACGTCAGTGTAAAATTGAAAAATGTACTTTTAAGCAGTGCATGCAACTTGAAATAACTCAATTAGCGACTGATTGTTATATGATTTGTTGAACGTGCGTTGTGTTGCAAGTTGCAACAGACTTTAAGCGCATTTTTTACGCTGCTGCGAGCTGCAATGAAAGCGAAAACTTTGGATTCGAAAGTGAAAAGTAGTAGGGGATTGGTATTTATATATTTTAATTGGAGCATATATGCATTGAGGGAGAGCAGCGCACTCTAAACATAAAAATTCTGTCAAACATTTGGCACGTTTCTGCGTAATATGTAAATTAGCTTATGACTTACGCCTTTTGTATAGCAGCTGCTGCCGTTTTTCACACGACCGCACCTTGGAGTTTTTTTTATAGCTATTGTGCCGTTAATTAGCTTGCACAGCAGTTGGCCCAGTGGGCCAGTTAAGTGCCCAGCATTTAGCAAATGTCAAAAGGCATTTCGAATGCGAGCAACGCGCGCGCACGTAACTAATCGATAACGATTGCATATGCTCGATCGGTTATGTTAAGCTACAACACAAATTATTTTTAACAAACTAATTAAGCATGAATTTATTTGTCACCCATAGAAATGGCCAAAGATTCCGAGGAACGCATCAAATTAGCTGGCTATGAGTTTTATCGAGAAGTTTTGGGCTCGCCGCGCTATGTGGTGGCGCCCATGGTGGATCAAAGCGAACTGGCCTGGCGCATGCTCTGCCGACGCTATGGTGCACAGCTCTGTTACTCGCCCATGTATCATGCGAATTTATTTGCCACCGATCTTAAATATCGCAAGGATGCGCTGCAAACCTGCCCCGAGGACAGACCGCTCATCATACAATTCTGTGGCAATGATCCGCAGCAGATATTGGATGCAGCACTGGCGGCACAGAATTTCTGCGATGCAGTGGACATAAATCTGGGTTGTCCACAGGCTATAGCAAAGCGTGGACACTATGGCGCCTTTCTACAGGACGAGTGGGAGTTGCTGTCTGCCATAGGTGAGTGCTGCAGCTGCAACTTAAACGACATTATTTATGTTAATTAATCTTTGTAGTGCGCACCTTGCATGAGAAGCTTAGCATACCCGTCTGCTGTAAAATACGACGCTTTGAGGATCGGGACAAGACTATACGCTATGCACAAATGCTGGAGGCAGCGGGCTGTCAGCTGCTAACGGTACACGGACGTACACGAGAGCAGAAGGGTCCACTTACAGGCGTAGCTGACTGGAGCTACATAAAAGCTGTGCGCGAGCAAGTGAAGATACCCATGTTTGCCAATGGAAATATTTTGGGCTTGGACGATGTGCATCGTTGCCTGGAAGAGACTGGAGTCGATGGAGTGATGACTGCCGAAGGTAATCTACATAATCCTGCTCTATTTCAAGGCATTGCCCCACCTGTTTGGCAAATGGCCACCGAATATTTAGAGCTGGTTAATAAATATCCATGTCCCACTTCGTATATCAGAGGTCATCTCTTCAAGCTGTTTCATCATATGTGAGTAAAATATATATGGCTCTAAATATTATTTATAATTATATTATTGATTGCAGCATGAACATACGCCAGAACTCAGAGCTGCGTGAACAGTTGGCCACCTCTAATCAGCTCGAGCAATTCCTTAGCATTGTAGCCAAGGTGCAGGAGAAATATGAGCCTTATCACAGCGGCGCTGCTACTTACACTGAGGAGGAAATGGACATGACCAACGGAGCACCCGCGCTGTCGCCTTGGCTCTGCCAGCCATACATACGCGCCTCGCCAGAATCGCATCGGCAAAAGATCGCTGAGAAGGAGCGTGAGGCTGTTGATCCGAATCGCACAAAGCGGCAATATTTCGATCCTGCTGGAAATGAAATCTCACGCAAACGCATGAAGAAGCTACGTCGGCGTCAGCGTCGTCCCAGCAAGACAGAGGCACAAATTCAGCTGCGGCATGAACGTTGTTTAGAGTATTGTACAAAGTGTGCCAATCCTTTGGGTTTCAAATGTGAGTTTCGGTTATGCCGCGTCTGTTGCCGCGACAAGTGCTTTGCTGAGGATTGCGACTGTCCCGGGCATGGCATACTCATCAAATCCCGACGTGCCAAGGCTAAGCAGTATGAGCATTCCAAGCAGCAGCAGCAAAGCAATAAAAGTCCCGTCACATTAACTGATATTGCCTCTTAATAAGTGTTTAGTAAATTTATACAACATATTGTAGCAAAGTACTTTTAATGTTGTTCCTATGCTGCCGTCTACAAATAATAAAAAATACAGCACATATACTATGCATATTTCAAATTGCGCGCCCAATGTAAAGCATTTAACAGCAACAGCAATTTAACAGTTCATGCTAATATCGGTGACATGCTGCTGCACTTTACCAACACTGCACACTGACATAAAAAACTAGCAAATGTTTTTGTCAATTGTATTACAATGGAAGAGAATAAGCCGTTCAGATGCGAAGTAGATGGCTGTACTAAAGGCTTTTGGCACAAGGCAGGTCTCAAGCGACATCTCAACTCCCACTTAAAGGTAAAGAAGGAACTTGTTTGGGAATGCAGCGAATGCGTAAAAACTTTCAGCCAAGTGGAGTCGCTGCGGCGTCATGTCAGGTAAAGAACAACAACAAGAAATAATCAACAATTATTAACATTTGTGTATTTATTGCAGAACTGCGCACGATAGTGTCATGTTTATCTATAGTTGCACATTTGAAGGTTGCAACATGATGTTCCAGCGCAAGGATAATTTGGATAGACATGCTGCCTCCCATTCTGAATATACTTGGACTTGTGACACTTGTGGCAGATCTTTTGCCAGAAGAGATGCTCTAACACGACACAAGCGGTTAGTTACATTATTTACCTAAATTCATATATTTTGTATTAATGTACATTGCTTTTAATCAGTATTCATACACGCAAGACACAAAAAGCGAAAAATTTGGTTGTTCAGCTCGATGAAGGTCCAAATACGGAAGCAACTCTGGATTATATTATATACACGGACGAGGAGGAGGAAGAAAGTGTGAACAATATAATTAACTAATTGCACTCTATTTAAACATAAAAACATAAACAAATTAGATTAAATATTACATTTAAATCATTGCTTTCTCGATATTGTGGAGTAAAATCGACATGTGTTTACCAACACTACAGACATTAGCTCTCTTTAAGCAAAATAAAAATATGCGCTAAAATGTTTATTGCATACTGTAATATATAAAAAGATACCAATTGTAATTTCACATTTTAGTTTTATACAACTTAAGGCTGCATATATTTTCTGACTTGAACACGTGTGGTGGCAGATTGATAACCAATTTTGGTTTCTAGCGATTTTCTAGTCACTTCTAGCAGCACTGTCAACAGCACGCGTGCTTTGTTTTGAAACCAAAACATGGAACAAACAAAAGGTTTTTATGACTTTTGCATACCATATAACAATGATGACAAAGTCCTGCGTGCCATACTCAACGAACTACTGGAGCTGGGATACAAGACAATCGCAATAGACCAAAGCTATGATCATAGCAAAAAGGAGGCGGTCAAGCGAGGTGCCGAAATGTTTCCTGAGCCATATAGTATTGAACATCTGCGCAAGGAGTTTTCCGGGAAGCTTACGATACTTCAACGCATTACTATACTTTATGTGGATGTAAATGTATCACATGCTATGGTAGGCGATTTTAAAAATCACTGAAAAAGCTTGAATTATAATGTTTAATTTTCAGACAGTTTCCTTAAACTTGCGTAAGTTTAATCTTATTGCAGGCCAGCCCAAAACAGATGCCGCTTTAACGGTAAGCAGCAATACTCCTTCAAAAGTGCTTTCTAACAAGTATTTTTAATCCTTTCCAGCATTGCTGTACTTCTTTCAATGGTGACATTATTACCTTCGATCCAGTAGCCGGTTCACGTTTGTTGGTCAATCGCAAATCGTATCAGATTGCAGTGCGTCGCGGCATGTTCTTTGAGATAAAATATGCTCCCGCCATATCAGACTCCAACAATCGTAAGGACATGATTAAAGTGGCACAAAACTATTTTACTAAAGGGAAATCGAAGAATATTATAATTAGTAGCGGTGCGGCCCATGAATTCCAACTGCGGGGACCTTACGATGTGGCCAATCTGTGAGTATTCATACATTAAAGTCCACTCTGTTTTTATTCATTCTACATTTCTACTGCAGCTCTTTTATATTTGGTCTTTCTGAAGATCAGGGCAAGAACTCTATCGATCGTTTCTGTCGACAATTATTTCTGCGCGCCGAATCTCGTAGAGTGGGCAAGACGATAATGTTTGTTAAGTCCAAAGGACCTGTTGTTTTCTCAGATAGTGAAGAAAGTGCACAAGAGGATGAAGAAATGGATGCTATTGCTACAGACATGACAGATGATACAGAAAATAGTCCTGAAAATAAAAGGCTCAAACTAGCATAACTATTTGTTATGTTGTTGTATTTACATTTATTGTTAAACATTTTTATGCACGAGGGCAGTACAATAAGTACTTAGTCGGAAAAAAAAAACAAAAATCCGTTTTTTTTTATCACTTTTACAATCTGCACAAAATATATGTTTTGACCATATGTTTTCTAAATCGATGTTGATAGTAACCGCCGGCTTTATGATTTGTATCTAATTTAATAATAATAATAATACATTTTAGCTCATATTTATTGCTACCGGCATTTGAAGAGACTCGTTACTCGAAAGTAACCATCCCTATCAAACATTTTATCTCTCGCTTGCACCTATTAATATTTTGTGTTGCAATGCTGCTAAGTGCTGAGCGCCCGCATACGTTTTGTTCTCTTGATTTCATAATTCTATCGATTTGAAGAGAAATTCACGATAATTTAAATAAAGTTAACGAAAATATCGACAAGCAAGGAACAAGATCCCATATTTGAATATTTTATAACCTGGAATAGCTAGAATATGCTATATCTAGCCTGAAATAAGCTAATCTGGGAGTACTGGCTCGCACGCTATTTTATACGGATGACATGTGCTAGTACTTAATGCCATCCCTAATCGCTACTAAACAAAATGGAGGTCTTTGATGTGGTTCGTACAAAGTGCTGCTAAAAAATATTTGCGTAAAACGGTAAAATAAATGATAAAAATACAAAAATATAACTGCAAAATGCAAAGGAAGTTGCCGGCAACAATTTGCGCTAAAAACCAAACGAAAATTGAACGTATTTCAAGCGTTATATGATTTTTCCAACAAACGCCAGACACTCGAAGAAAAAAAAATGTGAAAGAAGGTAGAGAGCGAGAGTACAAGACGACGGCGACAACGACAAGCCAAACGACGAGAAAAACGGCAAAAGAAATATGTATTTCGCGAGACGACGACGACCGCAGCCGCAGTCGCAATTCGCAGTCAATGTTCAATTGTTTTTTTCTTTCGCTAAAAATTATGGCCAAGTGCGCTCGTGTTTGTGTGCATGAGTGAGACTGTGTGTGAGTGTGTCTGTTAATTAATTGGCGAATATAGGCAAAAGTTTTAAGTGAAATCAAAAAAATATATATGGTGTACATACATATGTAAATGCCTTTTGCATACAATTTTCGTCTAATTAACAATGAAACTTGTTTTTGTGCAATTTGCCCACAGTGTGCGATGCTCAGTTTTTCACCTCATTATAATTGTTGCAAAGTAAAGTTACAATTGTTGTGCTTGTTAATTCATTTCATTTAACTAAAAACAAAACTTATAAATGCATTTGTGTATGTGTGTGTGAGTGCGAGGGTGTGAGTGCAATAAAATGTCTTAAATTTTTGCTTGTGTTTTCTGGCGTGTAATTATTCGCCGTGGCGTGTTCGCCATTGATATATATGTATGTGTGTGTTCATATGCATATACACATGCATATATATATATTTTATTTCTTTGTGCTTGCTACATATTTTCTGCAGTTATTGTTGCTGCAATAACAACAGCAAGCAACAACAAAAAATCTTTTTCACAGGCAGCATACATTTTGTGTGTGTATGTGTTGCTGCGTCTCTCATTGCAGCGTTGCCACATTCACATGCAGATAGAGATGCACGCACACACACATATGCACATATACATATATATATACACCTGTGCTTAAAAGCACACAAGTCTCGTCAAATGCGTCGTCGCGGCTGCTGCGGCACCCTCGCCTCGCCTCCGATGCTGTTCGTACGACTCCTTAATTTATTATTTAGCAGCATTTGCATAAGTGTGTTGAACTTTTTTAATTTCGTTAATATTTCTAAAAAATGTTAATGTTTGTTTAGCTATTTCATAAATTAACTAATCAACAAATCGTCATATTTCATAACTAGTTGCGTTCATTCAATTAAAGCTTAATTTCAAATTTGTTTTGATTTGTACGTTGAATATTTCAATTCCAAAGCTGCATACTAAAGCTTTTATTTTAAACAGACTAAGCCAGAGTATATTATGAATATAAATCAACAATAGTATCAATAATTGATCGGTTAAAAGTTGAGAATTTACAACATATGCACCGGTATCCATTTACCGTATACACTGCCGATGACAGTGCACAAAATAGCGTTTGTTGTGCTGTTGTTGCTGCTTCTACTTCCACTTCCTCTTTTTCTTGTTGTAATAGACACACAGACACACACACAGCGAGGCCTAGAAGCATCCCATCGCACTTGCATTTTGTAGCTGCTGCCGCTGCTCTTTAGCCATTTGATTTGTCTCGTCTCTTGACATCTGTCTGCCTCCCTTACACACAGACACACACATTTACACTTATACAGTCACACTCGTCATAGCAGCAGCATCAGCAGCAGCGCAACAGCAGCCACGCGTTTTTCCTAGCCAGGGCACTCGCTGTGTTGTGTCCACGCTCTACTCTGCGCTAGCTCTGCTCTCACACCACCAATGTGCGCTCTGCCGCGCTACCTCCACCTCAACGCGCAATTGATGAGAGCCGTTAAATTCATGCGCTCCCGCGCTGCCACTGCTCTGCTCTCGGCGCCATCAATTGGTTTTAGTCGCTGTCGTTGCCGTCGTCGTCTCGACATCTGTAACAAAAAGAAAATAAATTTTGTTTCTTGTATTGTATTGCTGCCTATTAACATTTTATATCTATTGATTTCTTGCTTTGTTTTAGACGCGGTTATTAATGTTTAATTGTAATTATTGCAAGTGCGCGTGTGTGTGTGAGCAGCATTCGTTTGTGATTCGCTTCTTCTACCATTTTGCCATGTTTGTTGTTGCAATTGTGCTTCAATTATTAATTCGCATATGTGAGTGTGAGTTTGAATGCGTGCCTGCCTGCCTGTGTGTGTATTGTATTGTGTATCTATACTCATTATTATAATGTTAGTAGTTGTCGCCCCGTCGTTGTTGTTGTCCCGTTCACTTTGTACATTATACATCATTTACATAGACAGACATTTGCAATGTTTGTCGAACGAATGTGTTGCAAAAAGAAATCAAATGACAACAACACCAAATATTGAATACCCAACGGATTAGCAGCTAACATATAACGGAAGCAAAAAACAATAATAAAGAGGTGAGTGTTGATAACATATAAGCTTAGAACTATAAGTTTTGTGGCAACTACAGTAAGCACAAGCTAAAGGCAGAAAAAAGCTACTGTAAATTTCAACTAAATGCAAAACATAACAAAATTGTAATTTACCTAGTAGATTTTTAATTTATTATTAAGCATTGAAATTTTAAAATCAAATGTTGTGTATAAATATTGTTGCATTGTCGTTGCTTTACTGTAGCCGTTATGTGTATGATTAAACATTAAGTTTATTAAGTTGGTTGCGATAAATACTGACATTTTGCAATGTGAACGGCAAATGACGAATGCTATGCACAGACGGAACGTGAAATTTCGAGAAATTTACAACAATGGCAAGGCAGAAAATGCTTTTTAGAAATAATTATGTATCTTTACCCAAAAGCAGATACACACACACACGCACACAAATATACATACAGACAAACGAACGCGGTCATAAAAATGAACGAGCACACACACACACAGCCAAATGAATAGAGCGAAAAGCGTACACAGTTATACATACAAAGCTAAAATAATTTCAATCAACTCTTTGCTTTGGCCAGCCAACAAAAAAAAAATGAAATCAAATAAAATAAACGTCACACACGCGCCCCCCCAATAACTACAACAACAACAGCAACAAGCATATGCAATATTTGTTGCCTCTAGTGAGAGCGAAAGAGTCGGTTAGAGCGAGAGACCGGTCAGAGGCATTTTGGGTGCTAAGGGTTTTTAGAGCTGCGGCGAAAAATTAAAGTAATAAATGTACAACAACAACAACGTTTTACGTGACGTGCAAATGAGAACGACAGCAACAGCGACACCAAAGATATAAGAAAAAACAACTGAAGCAAACAATTCATCGAAGCTTACAGAGAGCGAAACGACACACACACACACACACACACAAATACATGCATGACCGGTCGGTCGTTGTACGCGCGAGCGAGAGACAGAGAGAGAGCGACAAGCCCAGAGTATCGCGCAAAGATGAGATGAATTTTAGTTTACGCGGTGTAGTGGGGGGCCCAACACACAAAGCATATCATCAGCCATCCAAAACCGAATCAAAACCGACCAAACAAGCAAAAAAAAAAAAAAAGAAGAAAACACATACATACAAACGCAGGCAACTTTGGACGACGACGACCCCAACGCCAGCAAACAACAAAATCACAGAGAACACACACATACAGACACACTTACATAAACGTTATGCTAAGGGAGCTTTTATGACAAATGCGTTAGTTGCCATTGCCATGAACTTCAAAGCCTAAGACAAAAAGAAAATTCGCGGCAAAAAGGGGGCGGCTTACCTGACAAAAAGTAAAAGCCTACAGCGCCTAACGAGATGCCATATATATGTAGCTAGCTAGCTATGTGTGTGTGTGTGTGTGCAAAACTTTTGTAAATAGCTGAATATAATTAGTCATCATCATCATCAACATCATTGGCCATTCTCGCCATCATGGCTGCCCTGACTCTGACTGCCTGCCTACTTGCTCTTCTTGCTGCTGCTGCTGCTTTTGTTGTTGTTGTTATTATTGCATTTGTATTTGTATCTACGCGACGCGCATTCGTTACAATTTCCAAATGTCGTCTCTTGCTTTTCACTCGCTCTCACCCCACTTCAAATAATTGTGTTCAACTACTTTTTGAACAAATTTAGCTTTGATCAACTTTAACGTAAAATAAATTTATTTTTATTTCGTTTTGTATCTCTCGCTGTCCATCTATTTTGTGTGTTCATTCGCATTTTTGTTTTGACTGCTATACTACTACACATGCTTGCCAATCGCATGCTTCGCTTTGGCTGCTCATTCTATACGAAAAGCCGATGCCGCCACACAGAGTGTGACGTTCAGTCGTTGCCTTCTCCAATATTCGCCGGCCATCTGTCTAACATGGCCGCTGCTGAGTCGCTGCTGCTGCCACTGCTGGCGTCGCTGCCGCTAAAGGCCGGCAGCCCCACCAAAACCCCTTACACCCACACACACTCACACACATACATATATACACGCCGGCCAGCCGCAGCACGTGATATACTCGCTTTGCTTTTTTTTCTTTCGTTTGTGCATTTGCTTTTGGTTTGACTCTTTAGCGCACGCTTTGCTTTTGTCTATACGTTTTGTTGTTGTTGTTTTGCCGTTTTTCACTTGTTGGGCTGTTTTTTTTTCTTTCTCTCTGCTTTGCGCGCTTTTGTTATCTTGCTTACTCTCAGCCGGCGCTTAACACAAACTCACACACACACACACACACATGCATGCACGCTCTCTTGCTCTCACACGCTTGCTCTTGCACTCTTTTATGCTCACATGCTGTCGCTCTCTTTGTGTGTGAGCGTGTGTGTGGTGCTCTCAGCCGCTGTTTGCAAGTTTGTTGCCAGCTCTTTGTATGAAATGTTGTTGTTGTAGACCACTATCCGGTTTAGGTCCAGGTGCAAATTTTATACAACAATTTTAACTCGATAATCGGGTCAGGCTTGGGCTCTACTATAGCCTCTGCACGTTTTTTTTCAGTATTTTTCTTATATTATATTTCTAGCGGGAAACATGGCGTCAGTTGTGTTTGCCATGTCTCATCATACAATTTACATACATACACATACATATGTATGAACATATTGTTGCTTTTCGTCTTACTTCCTTTTTTGACAAGCAATAGTGCCACCCATTTTGCTTATTGTTGGTGTTGTTGTTGTTGCTGGCCAGGCACATCATAAATGCACCGTTACACATTCAAAAGTTTGCAACGTGTTGTAATTTATGTTGCTCTTTGGCTTTGTTGCAAAAAGGCGAAAGAAAAATGTTGAAAAAAAATATTACAATGCGCATTGTGTGTGGCGTTGGCTTTTCTCTGTTACTTTAGCTACATATTTTGATTAGCATTTAGCAAATACTCTCTGTTTAGGGCTAAATGAAATTTAAAGTTTGTTGTAACTAAAATTTTTGAAATTATTATAAAGCAGCTTAGGACTTTATTTTTATAAAATAAATGTTTTAATATTTTGAAAGTGTATTTTGTAGTCGACCAAAGTGATGTACACTTGTTACACAAGTGGTCTAAAATATATTTGTGTGTGTGTGTGTGTGTGTACACCCATCAACCCAACTGCGTCTTTTTGGATGGTAGACTGGGCTGAGACCAGACTTGGCTGCTGTTTTTTCTTCTTACAAAAACCAACTGTACTTTTTTAGTTACTGTTAGTGCTGGGTCCGTTCGTCGTACACGCCAAAAGTCACTTGACTACTTGACTTGATTGCCATTAGAGAGCAATATGTACACACACACACAGACACACAAACAAATGTTGTCTGCATTTCTTTTTTTTTTTGAGTGCTGCTTAGGTGACATTACCTAGAAACAAAACATACATACATACAAACTTCCCTTTTGCTTCATACCATAGTTCTTACTATTTATTGTGGGTCAAATGTTGCGTACAACAAATGAAGAAAACACTAAAAACAAATCTAAAAAGCTCACACAATATAAAAGCAGAAAAAACTTAATTTTTTTTTTTTGGGCAAGGTGAATGAACTACTTATGCGCTTTCTCATTCGCACACATGGGTTAGAGCTGCGCGCTGTGCGTTTCTTCTCGCTGCTTCTACATCTATCTTACATTCATTGTCTTGTTTGTTGTTGTTGTTGTTAGTGCTGCTTGCAAAATGTTTAATCGCTTCACATGCTATTGTACATAGTTGGGGATTGTTGTTTATACTTATTACTGTCATTCTTGCTCTCTTTTTGCTGTAAGCCAATGGCTAAATGAACTGGCTAACTCTAGCATTAATTTTCTACCATAATTAAGCCGACTGCTAAATACACTTTGCACATTTTGTTACTTTCTCGTTCTATTGCTTGCTCTGCTCACTTGACTAATTTTCGTTTGCAGCTCTCGTGTATTAAAATGAGCAACAAACCAAAGCCAAAGCCAAAGCACAACTCAAAAGGCCCAAATGCTGTTTGTTTGTTAACGTCTCGTCTGTCTGTCTGTCTCTCTTTCTCTGTCGACCGCAGCCAAATGCGTTGCGCGGCATCGTTGGGCTCGGGTCACAGTTACAGCAGCGGCAGAGCAGCAATTGATGTTGTTGTTGTTGTTGTCGTCACCCAAGTTGGCGTTGTGGACACATAGAAAATTTTGCTTGTCTATTATCACCTTTAATCGATTTTTCGCTTATTTAAAACAAAGGTACAGTTGCGCGCACAACTCATAATCAGATATATGTACATATGTACAATTGTTTGTGTATGTAAATGTATAATTGCACAATATTAATTTGTTGTTGTTGTTGTACATACTTATTACAATTGCTTTTAGTTTATTGTTTTTGCAATTACTTTTGAACTGCTGGCGACGCTAAGCGAACACACAAACGAAAAGAAAGACATAACAACAGCCAACAATACACAAGAAGAAGAAGCAGCAGCAGAAATAACTTAACGTATATGTATCTGATAGATTCAAAAACTTTGCGTAGCAATACATAAACAGACAGTCAGTCATATATATACATATATAAAGACAGACATGCATACAGCGCAAATAACTGCGACTAATAATAATGGAAAGCAACAAAAATTGAAACTAAATAAATACATGTATAGCTTAAATTGCAAAAGCTAAATGTAATTGATTAAAGTCAACAACAAAAGCAAGTGGAGAAACTAAAGCTAAAAGCATAGGCGGAGACGGAGACAACCGTCCACAGTTTGACTAAATGATTGCACCATGAGCGGCGACACTGCCAGCAACTAGGCTGGCTATGCAGCTGCTACAGTAGCACAACGCTATGATGAACAAATAAAATAAATTAAAAAAAAAACTTACTGCAGCTAAAAGATAATAACTTGCACTAACATATATTAAATTAATTTTTTTATTTTATAGTAGTTTATGCTATTGCTTATAATATGTGCTCACTGTCTTATTTATAGAGCAAGTGTATAAGGGGTGTAGCTCGCTTAGCTTAGCGCTCATGTCATGCACTCCACATAAGTTTTTTAGTTTATTTTTTTATATACACTTTAGTATATGTGTGTGTGTGTGTGTGTTTGTGTGTTTGTGTGGTTTGCCTGTCTGGCAAACAAAGTATTATACGCTCACGTACACAATTTTTGCTTTAAGTGTATGTGTGTGTGTGTTGACTTACTAACTGCATAACTCTCTGTAGTTTGTGTATCTATCTTGCCATACACTTTCCATTTACCACTCACACACACACACACACACACACAGATACTCACACTCACACCTTGGGCTGCTGCATTTGCATATCTTTTGGGCAATTTTTTAGCTCTGGCTCACACCCCCCTCACATCTTATTGTGTACCACCCACCACCCGCGCTCCGCATCCCTTTCGCATTACATTTCATTTGATTACGGTTTTTGTCAGTTTGCTTTTACTTGCTACTTTAGAGGTTTTCATTTTGGGCTAACGCGTTTGCCAGCGACCAGAAGACAGTGCGAAAAATCGATACAATTGCCATTGTTTTTACTACAACAACAACACTAAGTACTACCAGCCAAAAAGGGTTCCGGGGTTCGGGTTCTTTATGCTTGGAGAAACTTAATTTTGCCACAAAACTTGTAGAATTTTATACATTTAAATACAATTTTTGGGGGTTGACAGTGACTGTGAAAGTTTAAGAACAACAACGCTCAATTTTTTAGGGGGTCAAACTGTACGCGATATGTGCCAATATATAAAATTCATAAGCGTATAGCTTTTCCCCTTAAAAGTTGCAGTGCAAACAACTAGTAAGCTATATACAGTGAATATCAAATAATTTTTAAACAATTCATTATAATTTTACTAATCTATTTTTAAACTTTACTTTCATTGCAGCTCACTATAAACATTTGAAATACGCGCAGTTTTTGTTAACTAAAGTTTACCGTTTTGCCAAATACTTTTAGGGTTGTTTTTTTTTTATCTAAATAAATATTTTTTATATCTTTTAGCTGTGAGCAAACGTTTCACTGCGAATATGTCAAAGGTCGGCCATGAAGTGCGCGAAACAACAAATAAATATACAAATACATCAAGAACAAATATATTATTATATGTGTAAACATAATAAAACACTGGAAAGACGTTTAAACACAATTCTCGCGCTGTAATTAAGTTTAGTAGTTAGCAAAAAAAAAAACTAATCAAGGATCATCGAACACACACACACACATCAATCATTCCATCACATATTGCTGCGTCTGCGAGACTGAAACTGCTCCAAAAAAATAGAACCACAAATTAAAACGGAAACTCCTGTGGCCGCAGAGAGCAGGAGGCGGCAAACTTAGATACACTTGACACGGTTTATCGAGGAGCAGCAACAGCATCAAAATTAAGCCAAATAGACGAGCAAATCCTAAAACAGCGCAGCGTCGCGTCAACGGACGCGTAACGGACATTTCTGTGTGCCGCTGCGTTGCAAAAATCTGATGGATGGAAATGCACAAAATATGTTTCACGGAAATCATCAAGGGTGAGTAGTTCACAGATGTGAAGTTTATATTACTTGTTCATTTATTTGGCATTTACTTTACAGAGATCCCTATTATCGGTATGATACGGCCGCAGCAAGCCGCCGCGCCGCAGCGGCAAATCCCAGAGCGATGGGCCCACCCGGCGGCTATCCGCCGCGTCATCGGGCGCCGCATCCGCTACAGCAGCAGCCACAATACCCATCGTACCAGCCAACGGCGGAGAATCTCTACGGGCTGGGGGCCGCCGATCAGCATGCGATCATGGGCGTTGGCGCCGGCATGGGCGATCTAAGCGGCTGGGGTGCAGCACCCTCAGTGCCTGGCCAGGCAGGTGCCTATCCGGGCGCCGGCCTGGGCGCTTATGGACATCCGCAGGCAGCGCCGCCGACGCAGCAGCAGCGTCAAAGCAATGCCAGCGCCTATCGCCAGCACATGCCCGCCTATGGACAGCAGGAGCAGCAAAAGTTAGCGCCCTATGGCGCTCAGCAGGCCATGATGGGTGGCTATGGCAGTCTGGCGCCGCAGCAGCAACAACAGCAGCAGCAGCAACAACCGCCCACGCCACAGCAGCAACAACAACAGCAGCAGCAGCAACAGAGTCAGCAGCAGGCTCGATTGCCGCAGCATTATCCACAGGCGCCAGGACAGCATCCGCTGTATCCAGGCGCACCCACACAAGCAGCGCAGCCAACTGCACCACAGGCATATGCACACAGTCCTTATGGCAGTCCCATGCAGCATCAGCCAGGACGCGGTGCACCACAGCATGTGGGCGTGGGCGTTGGTTATCATGCGCTGGATCAGGCTTCGGCTTATGGGCAGCATGTGCCAAGTGCTGCAGTGCCGCCAACGCATCATCTGACCGCGCAGCAGCAGCAGGCTGCGCATCAGCAGCAACAGTTGCAGACGCAACAGCAGCAGCAGGCACAACAACAGCAGCAGCAACCAAACCACGTTAGTCTCATGCAGCAGCAGCAGCTGCCTGGGGCTGGTTTGCCACCGCCGCATATGGGCATGCCGCCCAGCTATGGCAGCCACCATCAGCAGCAACAGGCACAACAACAACAGCAGCAACAGCAGCAGCAACAACAACAGCAGCAGCAACAAAGCGCGCCACCCTACATGTCCAGCAGCAAGCATCAGGCGCAGGCGTCGCCACAGTATCGTGCACCGTTTCCGCAGCTGTCGCCACAAATGTCACCGCGTCCGCCCACCATGTCGCCGCATCCACAAATGTCGCCCCGACCAGTGGGTGTTTCACCAGCGAAGCCGCCGCCGCAAGCAGCGCAGCAGCAGCAAGTGCAACAGGTGCAGCAGCAGCAGCAGCAGGTCAACTCACCCAGTCAGCATAGCATACAAGGCATGGTCGGTCTGCCCTCGCCACGCCCACAGCCGCCCAGCACAGTGGGCAGCGGCAAGAGCGCTGTGGTGCCCACAGTGCCGCCTGTGAATACTTTGCAAGCGCTCGAACAAATGGTTATGCCCAGTCAGGCGCATGGACTGCCGCCCATGGATTACCCCACAGCGTATCGCAGCGCAAGCGTCATGGGTCCACGCATGCCCGCCTCACCCTCGCCACAGCATCATCAGCAATGGGGTGCGCAGCATATGGCCGCCATGCAGCAGCAGCAGGCGCCACAGCAGCCAGCACCGCAACAGCAGCAACAACAACAGCAGCAGCAGCAACAGCAAGCACAGCAGCAACAAGCGAATGCCATGTTGCAGCAGCAGCATCAGCAACATCAGCTGAGCATGTATGGCCAGAGTATGGCGCCAGTGCCAGTGCCCGTTGCACCACAAGCAACGCCAGTGGTGCCACAAGCGCCGCAGCCAACTGCGCCAGTTGCTGTGCCCGTGCAACAGCAGCAGCTGCAACAGCAACAACAACAACAGCAGCAGCAACAACAGGCAGCGCAGGCGCAACAGCAGCTCAATGAGCAGCTGCAGCATTCCATCAACGATATTGTTGGCAGTGGCAATCAGCAGCAGCAGCAGTTGTCCTCATCGCCGCTCCATCAGCAAAGCTTGCCCAGCATGCATCATTTAAGCAGCGCACATCATCAGCAGCAGCAGCAACCAAGTGGCATGGAGGTAGCAGCAACAGCAGCAGCACAACAGACACAGCAGCAACAGCATGCGCAGCTGCAGCAGCAACATCAGTCTGTAGCATCACCGCATCAGCAGCATATGCCCAGCTATACAAGCAGTCAGCAGCAGCAGCAACAACAACAGCAGCAGCAACATCAGCAATTTGATGCATTTGCCAATTTGCTGGCAGAGCAGCCAACGCCAGCTGCAGCAGCAGCAACACAGCAAACAATGTCGCCAGTGCATGTAAGCTCGCCAATACCACAGATGCAGCAGCAGCAGCAGCAACAACAAATGCAGGCACAACAACAACAGTTGCAGGCGCAGGTTCAGCAGCAACAAGCAGCGCCAGTTGTTACGCCCAGCACGCCCTCAACGCCCTCGCTACACTTAAGCAGCATCCTCAATGAAACAGCCAACTCGAATGATTCGTCCACGCTCGCAGTTGCCGCCAACGACAGCAACAATAGCAGCAGCAACAGCAGCACCAACAGCATCGTCAACAATCAGCCCACCTCAGTGCACGACAGCAATTCGCAGAGCAGCATCAACAGTAACAATCAGCAGCCATTGCTCAGCAGCATGGATGGAGTAACCAACAGCATGCTCAACTCCTCGGACTCGACGCATACGTCACAGCATGTGCCAAGTGATGTTGGCCTATTCGACAACAACTCGATGAGCTCAACAAGTGCAGCAGCTGTTGCGGCTGCTTCGAATGCAGCTTCGGCAGCAGCAGCAATGCTCGACAGCAATTCACAATCTTCGAATGCAGATTTCGACAAGAGCAACTGCGAGTCGGAGCAGCAGCAGACTACAGCGCCTGAGCTGTGTCAGGATGACAGCAGCGTGTCCAAAACGCATACAGAGACGCTTAGCGAGACGACGCTGCCCATGCAGGATGAGCCGGAGAAGCCAAGCATACAAACTACAGATGAGTTGCTGGAGCAGACGCAACAGGCGCTCAGCGAGCTGTCGGCAGTGCAAGAGGAAGGCAAAAGCATCGACGAGCATAGCGAGGAAAAGACTCAAGCCATGCTGGATGCTCAGCAGACAAATGTCATGGGCATGCCGCCACATCCTTTGAGTGGCTACGAGGCGCAGCAAACGCCTGCAGTGCCGCCAGTAGCACCACCACCACCACCACATATGCCGCCAGCAATGATGCCGCCATATGGTGGCGCAGCGCCCGGCATGTATCCGCCGTATCCGATGCTGCATCAGCAAGAGATTGCTGCACTGCAGCAGCAAATACAGGAACTCTACTGCATGCCGCCCGGACTTGAGCCGCAGCATCAGGAGAAGCTTATGCGACTGCAGGAGCGTCTAAATCTGCTGCAACAACATGAGGTGACCGAGCAATGCGCCGGTGGACCACAGTGTCTGCTCTTCCAGAGCATGCCGCCCATGTATGGCAGCAGTGCGCTGCACAATCAAATGATCGAGAGTCCCCAAGTGTCCAGCACCACAGGCAGAGGGCGTGGCAAAGGCGCAAATAAACCACGCAAGCCACGAGCCAAGAAGGGCGACAAATCCGCTGCAGCACAACAGCAACAGGAGCTAATGGATATTAGTGGAAATGTCGTAGTAGCCGCCAGCACCACCAACACACAGCTGCCCGTATCCGAGGATTGTGTAACGCAGGGCGCAGGTGATACCAGCGTTGTGGGCATGCTCGAGTACAGCGAGGGCATGGGTGACTTGTCCCAGGACTTGGATGAGCTGGATACCTCTACCGATGGCAGCGGCAAGAAAAAGAAGCCGCGCAAGCCACGCACGCCAAAGGATCCCAATAAGCCGCCACGTGATCGTACGCCCAAGCCTAAGAAGCAAGCACGTGATCCCAATGATCCCAGCACCAATGTAGAATCACCTGGGACTGGTGGCGCCACGGCCAGCGCACGCAAGCGCGGCTCCAGCAGCAAGCGACGCAAGCAGTTTGGTGACGATGGTGCTGAGCAGGCGGGCGAGGGCAGCGAATTGGAAGATAACAAGCCATTGGTTGCCAAGTCTGGCGATGGTGAGTCTGAGATTAGCGGTGTAGGCGTTGACGGAGAATCTCCCGACTATGATGATATACCTGTGTCCAAAATACCACGCGGTGCCAACGATGAAGACAAAGATGCCGATGCCGGCGATGAAACTGTGGACTCCGTGCCTGACTCTGCAGGCGATGCCACCAGCACACCCAGTCGACGCGATCGCAAACGTTCCACTGCACGCTCGCGACGTAATGCCAACTCCGAGGAGGGAGGCAGCAGTGCGCGACGTAATCGCAGCTCATTGAGCGCAAAGGCTTTAAAGAAGCGACGCAATCGCGGACGCATTGTGCCCGAGTCGGATGGCGAGGATGATACCTTGGAACGCACACCGCCACCATCACCACCACCAGATGCCGAGCTGGACTCCAACAAGCGCCGCTCTTCGCGCAATACACAACGCAAAAAATACATTGATGACGTCATGCTGCGTTTCTCCGATGATGAGAACTCGCTGCTGGTAGCTTCACCTGTTAAAAAGGAGAAGAAAGCAGCAGCTACTACTGCCAATTCTAATGCCGGCAGCGATGTGGAGAAAACTGAAGCACAGTCTGGCGCTGAAGGCGAAGCTGGCAGTGAGCGCTCAGCAGGTGATGAGAAACCCAGTCAATCCTTGGATGATACCAACAGTCAGCTGGAGGCTAGTTCCAGCACCAGCGCAGCTGAGAAGGCAGCACACAGCGCTAGTGAGCAAGCAGCAGCCGCATCAGCCATGTCGTCCAAGCCAAACTATGTATATATAAATACTGGAGACGAGGATAGCATGGTGGTGCAGCTTGTGCTGGCCATGCGCATGGGTAAGCGTGAGCTTATACCCGACAAGCCGAAGGAGAAGACGCCAGAGCCGTCAGCTGACAAAAAAGAGGATGAAAAGGAAAACGCAGAGCCAAGCAAAGAGCCTACAACTGAAGCTACAGAGAAAACTGCTGAGGAGGCCAAACCAGAAACTGAGACCAAGACAGAAGATGAGCCAACGCTCAAAGAGGAAGCCAAGGCAGCTGAAGAACAAAAAATGGAAGTAGATGAAAAGCCAGAAGATAAGGAAGAAGAAAAAGAAGCAGATGAAGAAAGCACTACTACCGAAGAAAAGGCAGAGGAGAACAATATGGAAGTCGATGAGCCTGCTGAGAAAGTTTCGGAAGAAGATACAGAGAAATCAGAGCAAAGCTCAAGCGAAGAGGAAACTAAATCCGAGGCCAATACTGTAGAGGAAACCTCAAAGTCAGCTGATACAGACAAAGAGGAAGACGACACAGAAACAGCAGAAGTTAAAAGTGTAAAGCCAACTGGGGAGGAGGAGGAAGAGAAAATGGAAGTAGACAGCGA
Source organism: Drosophila busckii (assembly GCF_011750605.1). NCBI lineage: Eukaryota > Metazoa > Arthropoda > Insecta > Diptera > Drosophilidae > Drosophila > Drosophila busckii. The sequence continues at coordinate 14,890,479 of NC_046604.1, read as the reverse complement.
AACTAAAGAGAAAGACAAAGAAGCAACAACAACAGAAGAAGACGAGACTAAAGTCAAGCCAGAAGCAACAGCCGAAAAATCCGACGAAGACAAAGAAAACAAAACACAGTCAAGCGAAGAGAAAGAAGACAAGAAGGAAGACGAGGAGACCAAGGATAAGGATAAGCCCGAGCCCGTCTACATTGAAGTGGAGGAATACTTTGTCAAATATCGCAACTTCAGTTACTTGCACTGCGAATGGCGCACCGAAGAGGAACTGCTCAAAGGTGATCGTCGTGTGGCTGCCAAAGTGCGTCGCTTCCAACAAAAGCAAGCTCAGCAAATTAACATATTCGAAAACATCGAAGAGGAGCCCTTCAATCCCGACTTTGTGGAGGTAGATCGTGTTCTGGATATGTCTGTGCATACGGACGAGAATACGGGTGAGACAACCAAGCACTACTTAGTGAAATGGAAATCGCTGCCGTATGAGGACTGCACCTGGGAGCTGGAAGAGGATGTTGATAATGATAAAATTGAGCAATATTTGCGCTTCAATAAAGTACCATTGCGTTGTGAGTGGAAGAGTCGCAAGCGTCCACATCCGGAGCAATGGAAAAAGCTGGAGAAGACTCCAATATACAAAGCTGGCAATAGTCTGCGTCCCTATCAGCTGGAAGGTCTCAATTGGTTAAAATTCAGCTGGTACAATTCACACAATTGCATACTGGCCGATGAAATGGGTCTGGGCAAAACTATACAGAGCTTAACCTTTGTGCATTCGGTATACGAATATGGCATACGTGGTCCATTTTTGGTCATCGCACCATTGTCTACGATACCCAATTGGCAGCGTGAATTCGAAGGCTGGACTGATATGAATGTGGTGGTCTACCATGGTTCGGTCACCAGCAAACAAATGATACAAGACTATGAGTTTTACTACAAAACCGAAAGCGGCAAAGTCCTAAAGGAGCCCATCAAATTTAATGTGCTTATTACCACCTTTGAAATGATTGTGACGGATTACATGGATCTTAAGGCCTTCAATTGGCGTCTGTGTGTTATAGATGAAGCACATCGCTTGAAGAATCGCAATTGTAAATTGCTGGAGGGCTTGCGTCAGTTGAATTTGGAGCATCGCGTACTGCTCTCAGGCACACCGCTACAGAATAACATAAGTGAGCTGTTCTCGCTGCTGAATTTCCTGGAGCCCAGTCAGTTCTCCTCGCAAGAGGAATTCATGTCTGAGTTTGGCAGTCTGCGCACTGAGGAGGAAGTGAACAAGCTGCAAGTGCTGCTTAAGCCCATGATGTTGCGACGTCTCAAAGATGATGTAGAGAAGTCTCTGGCACCCAAAGAGGAAACAATTATAGAAGTCGAACTTACCAACATACAAAAGAAATATTATCGCGGCATTTTGGAACAAAACTTTAGTTTTCTCAAAAAGGGCACCACCTCGGCGAATATACCGAATCTAATGAACACCATGATGGAGTTGCGCAAATGCTGCATACATCCTTATTTGCTTAATGGCGCCGAGGAGCAAATCCAATATGACTTTAAGGCACAGCATGGCGAAGATCCCGAGTCATATTACAAAAACTTGATATTGTCTGCGGGTAAAATGGTTTTGATTGACAAACTGTTGCCCAAGCTAAAAGCCAATGGACATCGTGTGCTTATCTTCAGTCAAATGGTGCGCTGTCTCGATATACTAGAGGATTATCTGGTGTATCGAAAATATCCCTTTGAGCGCATAGATGGACGCATTCGTGGCAATTTGCGTCAGGAGGCTATTGATCGTTACTCTAAACCTGGCTCGGATCGTTTTGTATTCTTGCTTTGCACCAAAGCTGGTGGCTTGGGCATTAATCTTACCGCTGCCGATACGGTTATCATATATGATTCAGATTGGAATCCTCAGAACGATTTGCAGGCACAAGCGCGTTGCCATCGCATTGGACAACGCAAAATGGTCAAAATCTATCGTTTGCTTTGCCGTAATACCTATGAACGTGAAATGTTTGACAAGGCTTCGATGAAGCTGGGTCTGGACAAGGCTGTGCTGCAGTCGATGAACACACACGGCTCCAAGGATGGCAACAACAAGCAGCTGACCAAAAAGGAAATTGAAGATTTGCTCAAAAAGGGCGCCTATGGTGCTGTTATGGACGATGATAATGCTGGTGACAAGTTTTGTGAGGAGGATATTGATTCAATATTGAAACGACGCACGCAGATTATAACTATGGAATCTGAAAAGGGTTCTACTTTCTCCAAAGCGTCATTTGCCGCCTCTGGCAATCGCTCAGACATAACAATAGATGATCCTGACTTTTGGACTAAATGGGCCAAACGCGTGGACATTGATCCCGATGCATGTGAACGGGATGAGACTGAGGATTTGGTTTTATCCGAACCCAGGCGACGCACACAAATAAAACGCTATGGACATGAGGATGTTATGGAAATTAATTCAGAAGATTCATCCAATGAGAATAGCGATGAGGAGGGTGGCATAGGTAAGCAGCAAATCAACTTGGACTGAATTCAATTTAATGTAATTTCATTTCAAGGTCTACGCTCGCGTCGTCGCAAGGAAAAACGCGATCGCAATCGCGAAAGAAAAGGCAATGATGAGTATATACCCAGAGAACGTGATGCACTTGCTGCTTTGGGCCTGGAGGAAATACAATATGGCAATTGGGCAAAGTCGGAGTGCTTCAAAGTGGAAAAGGGACTGCTCTCATTTGGGTAAGTCGAGAATCTTTGCTGCTGCTCAATTGTGTGTTTGTTTAATTATTCATCGCGTAATCTATAACGTCGCATAACATTGTTCAGTTTCATATTAAGTATATAGATCTTGCGTTGTAACATTTTCTCCTCCTTTTCCAGAGAAATAGCTTCCTCTTTCTTTTCAATATATTCAGTAACACTTGGCGCTTCGTATTCATCCAGCTGCGCACGTAACTCACCCAATACAACATAATCCTTGGCATTATTGGCCTGCACTATGGCTACCTCTTTCTCCAGTTTAACAATATTGCGTGTAATTTCCTCAGTGCGATTGAGAACATTGCGCATTTCTGTTTCTAAATTCATCATTGCCTGTTTCTCTTCAGTCATAGCTAAGGAAGTTTTGCCAGTGACGCCCTTAAGTCCTGCCATATGTGTATTTTTCTCTTCTAACTCATTGATGAGTTCAGTGCGTTTGATTATTAATTTTTCAAAATCCACAGCAGTGAGTATGCCACTTAGATCTGCTTTGGTAATAAGATCTGCACGATGCTGTTGGCAAGTCTCTTGCAGCGATACAATAGTTAAACGCATGGTGCCCAACAAGGCGCGCGCATTCTTAAACCAATTTGCTGTGAATTTGCGCAACTTGCGCTCAATTTGACGCTCAGTAGCGGATTCAAGGAACTGCACATCCTTGTCATCGCGTAAAAAATGTAAAACAAAATTACGCTCAGTTTCAATGGTTTCCTCGCTGCGATAACGCAACTCTTCGATCTTGGCACGCAGCTGTTTGACCTCAACCATGGCTAGTTATTGATTAAATAATAGTTAAGCATTTGCTATTGAGTTACTTTTAGTTGCTCACCATTTCTTTCGATATCCGTAACGCGCTTCTCCACCTCTGCAGCACATTTCTCTGCCAATTCCGCTTTGGCCTTATAGTTGAGCTTATGCTCTATAGGACGTCGCGTACGATCGCCTGCCGCACTGCCGCCCATATAGATAGATGCTGATATGGAACGCTTGGACATACTCTGACGACTTGAGGGCGCCATGCTCTCATTGCCCAAATTGCGTTTGCTCTGTGTTTTTTTCATAACCGATGTGCGTCGCTGTCGCAGACCCACCAGCAGCTTGGGATCGTTCTTTTCCAGAAACTCTACCATTATATGATTCTCCAGCTTAAATGTTGCCATCTCAGCTTGTATCTGTTCAATAGTGCGCAGCATTTCAATTCCATCCAAGCCGGCAAGTCTCATCCTGCGATCCTCTTCGCTTAAACGATGAAAATCATCCAAAAAGAACTTGTATGCAATTGCTGTCATATCCAAATCTGGTGGCTCCTCCACAATCTCTTGTAGTTTCTGGCTGCTGCCGCCTGGCATATAAGGTTTAGTGAAGGAGCGTTGACTCTGCGAATAAGCGGGCAGACTACGCTCGGACATGCTGGCAGCATCCATGTTGCATCCAATATAGTTATATATATGGCACTATTTTAGTTTCTCTGTGTAGTTTCTCAAAGAGTTCGAATGCGTTGTGTTCTAATTTATATACTGCTTTGAATTTTTATAAATATTTTGATGTTTTTATTCTAGCTGGGGTCGTTGGACTGAATTGCTGGAATTGGGACAATTTAAGCGTGGCTGGCGTGACATTGACATTGAAGATTGTGCACGCATTATAGTAAGTATTATTAACTAATTGCAACCAACTAATTAAGCTCAATTTAATAATGATGACCAACCATGCTAATATTGAGGAAACTTTAGGTTTTCGCTGAGTAAAAACAAAACTTCTCAAACTGCTGAAACAAATTTGCTGCACGCTAATCGTTTACTCGTTGCTATTTACTCGCTCGAAACTAACGTTACGCCTTTTTGCTTACAGCTGCTGTACTGCCTGCAGGTTTACAAAGGTGACGAGAAGATCAAAACGTTTATTTGGGATCTCATTACACCCACGGAGGATGGCGAGGTGCAAAAGATAAGCAGGGATCATAGTGGCCTGCATAATTTGGTGCCACGAGGTAGGAATGCCAAAGGTATGGTAAAATATACATTCACGCACTCCAACTGCTGCACGGACGTAGAAGAAAATTTATAGCGAAAATTAAACGAGAAAACTTGTTAACTTGTAAAAATCAGAAACTATCAGGCGCCTATGGAGCTATGTACCTATTCCTGCCAAACTCTGTTATATCTGCTGTAAAAAAAAAATCACATTCTTACTATCTCAATTTGCAATTGGGTTTAGCTAACATTTAAAATATATTTGGCACTTATATATAACTGTAAATGTAACTAGTAAAGAACTTGTAATCTAACTCAAAAGCTACAATTTAGTTAAAGACTTGACTTTGACTGAGACCAACAACTAACGTACGTCAAACGAATCGATCGAGAGAGGAAGTGTGTGTATGTTTTGTTGCCATGCAATTGTCTGCCTTTTTACTATAAACTTAACTTAATTGTAAACTATATATATATATATATCTATTTAATAATTTGTATATAATCCACACTTAATTATTTTTGTTAATCATCACATATTTCATTACTAATTATTCAAAGTGCACTTGCAATTTCCATGCATTAATTATAAGTAATTAGGCAATTACATGCGTTATTTTAAGTAATTGATGCAATTAAAACTTGCAGCGATTACTTAAAATTGCAATCCAAATTAATTTTTCGAACTCAAAATATTTTTGCATTCGCTTTTTTCCATAACGCTTAAAAATGTTCAACAAAAATTCAACTGTTTGTCTAAATGAATTTATTATTTATCTATTTTTTTTATTTAGAAACTGCCAAACAAAATGTGATTAAAGGTAGAATACAATTTTTTCAAACTATTTTTAATTTCATAATCACATTTTACAAACAAAATTCAGAAGCAAAAAATTCATTGCAAGCTCACTTTAACTTTGACTCAACCCAAAGTTTACACTTAACAACACATTACAAATTTGTTAAACACACAAACATTAACTAACAAAAAACTCAGCTCGTTATAAAGAATGCATTACACATTAGTTGAAACTCAGCCCATAACATAAACTCAGTCATACTACATAGCCACAAACTAAAAACAAACAGCAGCTAAATTAGAATTATTTTTAAACAAAATCTAAAGGTCGCAATGGAGGCAAATCCAACAAGGACTCAACGCCAGGCACCGCTTCGGGCAGCAACAGTGGCAACACTACGCCTGCGCACAAGTCCAGCGCCTTGGATGCGGATAATAAGGATAACAATGGTGGCATTTGTGCTAGCGCTGTGGCCGCCGCTGTGGTGAATCCCACAAGCATACACGACCCGAATCACTGGAGCAAGAAGGAGAAATATGATGCGGATGCGTATCTGGAGGGCGCGTATAAGAAGCATTTGGGCAGACACGCGAATAAGTGAGTCGTGTGGAATCGAAATTGTTTAGCTAACCATTAGCCGTCTCTCTATACAAACGAACTTTAATTAACAACAAAAACTATTTTCTACTTTTCTCTTTTTTGCTTATGATTTATTATTAATTTTTGAAACTTCACAGGGTTTTGCTGCGCGTCAGAATGTTGTATTATATACAGCATGAGATAATTGGTGAATTTGTGCAACAGATTAAGGATAATACGCCGATCAGGTAACGCTTCAAAGCATTTGTAATTTGCATTTGCATTCATTCATCATTCATGATTGTTGTCGTTGATTGATTGACTGATTGTTTGTTTGTTTCAATATATATTATAATTACTGTTTAATTTTTTATACAGTTTAATTTGTAGTTTTGCTCGTTACTTTTTACTAAAAATGCCAATTTGTCAAACAAATAAAACTAAATTTAATGTTGTCCAAACTGTCATATGCCAGTTTTTATATTTTACGCTTTGCTAGTACTCTCGCTATTACTCTCTTTCTACTCGTCACTACTAAATGTTACTCGCTGAGTGTTTTGTGCTCTCTCTCTTTTATATATATAACTATATCTAACTTTTTCATAACTCTTCACTTACTAACTATAAATGGCCAGCATACATTTTAACTTATTTAATTGTATATATAAAATCTCTTGACAAACTATTGCTAATTCGTTAATTTGATACAACAACAACTACTACTATCTACAACAACAACAACCAACAACTGCAGCAGTATGAAAGCTAAGCAGCTAGCAGCTTTCAATTTGGAAAGGTAATATCTATGCCATACATAAACTAAAACGCTCGTCACGAATTCAATTCGCATCAAATTCGCCTCGATCGTTCGCTCGCTCGCTCGCATCGTTCAGCCACGCCCACATATATAGCGTTTAGGCGTATAGGAATTATCGTCGCCTGCACTCTCCTTTCTCCCCTACCTCTATTCATTTAAACTCAATAATTTACCAGCAATTATATACAGTCTATAAAATTGTTTGCAAAAAGTAATCTGGCATTTTATAAGTTGCACTTGTAGTTTTTGTTAAACAAAAAGAAAACAAAGTACTGTAGCACAAATTGGCAATTAACATACAATTAATTAATTTATTTGCTTTTAATTTATTATTTGTTTTTAAACCAACAAATTTACTAAAACACACTAATTTCCTTGCTCATCATAAAACACACACATTTCTAAACAATTTAAATCTATATATATATGTGTATATCAATCATGTAGCGAGCTACCCATACGCCCGCCGCCAACGCCAGATCAAGTGCCATCCTCATGGTGGAATCCCATTTGTTGTGATAAGAGTCTATTGGTCGGAACCTACAAACACGGCTGTGAAATGTATCGTCAAATGCGCGCCGATCCGAATCTCTGCTTTGTCACCCACGTGGGCGCCGGTGTCGGTGACGATTTGGCCGTCACGAATTTGCCAATGTAAGTTGTCCTCGAAAAAGAGAAATACCAAAAGCGAAAGTGAGAAAACATACACTGTTAAAAATTGAGTAACCCACACATTCAATCCCTCATTTGAGCTATAAACTTAAACTAGTTTACCATTTGCCATTTCGTAATACCACATAAGCCACAAAATACTAATCACAGTCCAGTCTCTATCCAAAAATATGGTAAAGAAAGGGAGCAACTATTGTTTAAAAAGTGAAAGAATGCATAACATTAATATTGGTATGAAATAAATCCTGCTATCGCATTTGATAGTTCAGAAATTCAGATATATTGCAATAGTTTTCGATTATCATTAAATCTAAAGAATTTATCTTTGAGCATAGGCAAGATTTGATTACCCCAAGGCTTTTATACTTGGAATACTTAAGCTCTACTTGTTTGCGTGTGTGTTCGCTTCTGTATTTCTCTCAGTGTATGCCTTTTTTTTCGTTGTACGGCATGTTCTTATTAAAAAACTCATGCAACATTCTTTGCCAACTTGCTGAGAGCTTTAACTAATTTTCTCATTTATTCTGGCACAGAAACGAGGACGATGCAAATTCGAAACATGATGACGGCGATGAGGTTGATGACGATGCCACCACCACCACCAAAGACTCGGACTCGACCAAGCACACGGCTGGCGATATTAAGGACTCACTTGATCCGGAGCGTCCCAGTTCGTCGGGTAAGAGCGACGCCGGCGGCAGCGACGCCAAAAGCGATAACAAAGCCAACGAGGAACTTGGCACGGTTGAGGGCAATGGCAGCGCCGTCGCAGCGGACGCCACGGTCGCAGCAGCGGGCAGCGGCGAAACGCCAAACGAATCGGCACAAAACAAAGATCAGGCTGAAAATTCAAAAGAAACTAAAATTGAAAATAATGAAAGCGAAAGCGAAAAAGCTAAAGACGCGTCGAGCAGCGACAATGAGGCAAAGGCTGCAGCCTCTGTTGTTGACGTTGACGCCGACGCCGATACAACGACGCCGGCGGAGACTGAGACAGCTGCAGCAGGTGCCACATGCAGCAGCTCGCCGTCCGATGCTGCCACATTGGATGATGCGGCAACGGATGAGGCTGCGACTAAAAACGAAGCTCAAGCCAATGGCGATGACAATGAAAATGTCGCCGCTAAAGCGGCCGCTGGCAAAGCCAAAGATGATGCCGCTGCCATTGCTCCCGCCGAGTCTGGCTCAGACAATTCATGCACTAACGTCACCACAAACATCAATACCACCACCACCACCACCACAACCACTACTACCACCATAACCAATCCATCATCCACCACAACAACAACTACTACATCGACTGCGTCTGCAGCGGCCCCGACCCCTGGCGAGTCAGCGGCTCAGAACTGCGATAATGCTAACTCCAACTCAAATTTAGGCTTAGACGAGGAGGAAAGCGTTGCCGGCAGCTATCCACCCACGCTGGCCGCCGTCGAAGATGCTACCATGTGGCCATCCATGCAGGATCTGAATACGCGTCTGCGTCGCGTCATCACCGCCTATCAGCGCAACTACAAGAAAGAGGAACTGAAGCTACAGCAAAAGGCCAAGGTGAGTGCTCAACAGACCACACAAAAAACAATAATAATAACAAATAAACATTTACCATTCACAAAAACAAATCATTGACCCAACCATTTAATGTGCTATTCAAATTATTGCCTTGAATCCGTTAATAGAGATAGCTTAATATGATAATCCTTCAATAGTGAAATATAAGTGCTCAGGACAGAAATTAAATCTATTTCCTAAATATCTGCTCAAAAAATTCAATAGAAAGTGTTATCGAGGTACCACTGTAATCTAGTCTATCTATCAAGATACAAATGCACATTTTATAATGTTTATTTCTAACCACAATTTCCCGTTTTTTGTTTATTGTTTTAAATTTTATGTTTTGTATTTTGACTAAACACAAATGTCCATAAGCAAAAAAAAATTTAGACGTAGTATCCTTACGGATAAAGTAATCCAGTACGTAGTTTTGTTGCTTAGCTGTTGGCCCGTAGACCATTTGAACTTGGCTTAGTTTTTGCGTAAAGTAGTAAATTGTAGTACGAAATTGCAAAAAATAAATAAAGGACTGACAATGGGACCGGAACTGACAACAGCTGATTAACAAAACTACCTGAGAGCGTTTCAACTGCCCCCCCCAACCCAATCAACTCTCTTTCACACTCACTCTCATTTACACACACCCATTGTTAACAACAAATTATTGTTATTTTTAAACGCTTAAAAATCAAACCCAATCCTTCGCTCTCTGCCCTTTCAACAGCTACAGGCGCTGGTCTCGTCAACGCCGACGCTATCGGTGCCCACCACGCCCACACTGCAGTCCATGCAAATGCAAATGCAGAACGCTGGCGCCGGCAGCGCTGCCAACAGCGGCAGCTCAGTCAGTCAGCTGCAACAGCAGCTAGACTCGAGCAATCGCAGCCTCCAGGCTCTAATGCAATCGCAAGGCGCCAGCACCTCAGCTGCAGCCGCTGCTGCTGCCGCCGCTGCCGGTGGCGCAGGCTCCAGCGTTCACGGATTGGGCCAGCAACAGCAGCAACAACAACAGCAGCAGCAACAGCAGCAGCAAGCAACGGTGCCGGCTATACCCACCGCCGCCGACATAAGCCTTATGCTGAGCATACTCAACACCACCGATGTCAGCCAGCTGGCAAACTTGGATATCAACAAACTGGCCATGTATTTGGTCAGTATGAACAATGTACGTGCCATGACAAATTATCTATTCTATTCGATTGATGATTACTACTACCCCTTGCAAGTCTACTCTCCACTTTAATAAATATATATATATTTGTATATGCCATAACCCTAATACACACGCCATACAAACAGAGTACAGAACTTACCACCCCACATAACAACAACAACATCAACAACACTCCCAACACCCTTGCTCTCAAAGCCTTAATAGACCATGACCAGCAATCTGCCAACCCAATCAAGCAACCACCTCACCCACTCACACACATACACTGACAAATTATACTTAACACACACACACACACACACACACACACACTTTATTAGCTAAACTTATTTATTTAAAGTACTTACTAACTTGCATGTACTTAAACAATTTAATTAATATTTTTATTTATTTGTATATAGCAATTATTAATGATTACTAACTTTTAACATTTATTGGTTTTAACTGAGTTTAGACTAGACTATAATATTTAATTGCTATTAGCATTATCTGATTTTACTATATACTGTATTTATTACATCAAAAGGTAAGCATTTTTAACATGTGTTCAAATTTAGCATCGATTAGTTTTCAATGCAGCAGCTTTTCATACTTTCCTCTGCTATAATTTTATAGCTTCGTCGCATTGCCTTTATGAACTCAAAGTCAAACCCTTTCGACTTTTTGTTCGCTTCAAATCGTGCATAAAAAAAGGGCGTATAAGAAAAATTTTGGGTAGAAAGGCAGGAAAAAGTAAATGTAAATGGGAGTGTGAAAAGCCAAAATAGAAAATCTGGCTGGCGAAAAAGTTGAAATGAAATAAAATAAGATACACCCACCCACCCCCAAATCACATAATGTTAGTGGTGGTCTCTGTCAACCTTAGCGTACATACATATGTGTGTGTGCGTACTTCCGAATGTGCAAACAAAAGCAACGACAACGTTGACAAAACGAGACTGACGCACACACACACACAGGCGTAGGGCAAGCAACGAGAGCGGACACACATACAACGCGAAATGCGAAATGCAAATACAAATACACTTATGCTTAATTTATGCAAAATAAAAAGAAATACATACAACAAATATAGCGAATCTACCGAAGCGACAACACTCGCATTTGAAGCCGAAAGCGCTGCTCTGCTCGGGCAGCCAAACGAGCAAACGAGAAAATGTCAAACCACTTTTCAAGTAGCATAAGGAGAAGAAGAAGCAGCAGCAGAGCATCGCATCCACAGCAAAAACAACAGCAGCCGCCCTAAAACTTTTGCCACCTTCAAAGTCTCAAAGACAGTGGTTAAAAAGCCAAAGCGTTTGGAGCGCTTAGGTCAAAATTATGAGATTCGAGTTTTTGCAGCGGCTGCGGCGGCGGCGGCAAAGTCTCCAATTGTACACACAACCTGACGCGCATTTCGCTGTAGCAGCAGCAGGAGCGATGCGTCGACGCCATTATAAAAGGCGAAACGTAGCCAACAAACAGCGCCATCAATCAAGCCAGCAACAACAACAACAGCAATAACGGCAAGCAAGCAGAGCAGCAGCGCAAGCAAAGCCCCCAAAGTCAGTGGCGTAGGCAGACAGACATTTGAAAGGGGAATTATAACTGCTAAGAGGCTGCAAGCAGCTCATAACATTTTCACATATGTACATACATATGTATATAAAGGCCAGTGGGGGCACAAACATTAAATCCCCCTCTACGCCACTGCCCCAAAGCCGCCGCATTATGAGCATGCTGCATGCTCTTGTTGTTGCTGTTGTTGTATTGACGAAGTAAAGTTCTTCTTTGGTGACGATGATTGTTGCCCGCGACTGAACCGAACGGTGGCAGCGACGCAGCAGCGTTGGCGTTGCTGCTGCTGCGACTCTGCACTGTGTGTTCTTCTTTCGAGTATTGGGTATCGGTATCGGGTGGTTATTACCATTGTTGCTGTTGTTGTTGTTGTGCGCTATGTTGGCTGTACTTTTCGCTGTATGTATTAGTTTTCCATGAGTGTATTCTGTATTTGTGTGTATGTAATTTTACATTTTCTGGATTTATCCAATGCTTAATTTTTTTCTTCTTTCCGCCAACATTGCGCTGCTGTCGCTGATGCGCTCTCTTCTCACGGCTAACTTGGAGCTTGGTGTGAGTGGAGCTCTGGGCATTTATTGAGCCGAGGCCTTTTGAGTGTGTGTGTGTGTGTGTGTGTATGTCTGCTCTGTTGTCGGTGACCTGTTCCTGTTCCGTTGGTTCTACTGTTGCTGCTGCTGTTGCTTGTACCCGCGGGCCATCAATAAAGCCAAAGCCTAATTGTGCTCATTTGATGTTGCTCTCGTTGTCTGTTGGCTGCTCCTTTGCTTGGCCGCTTCGTTGTTGATTCCTTTTTGCATTTTTCGCAAAGTGTATTTAGAATAAGCTTAGAGTTAGTTGCCCATGCAGAAACACACACACACACACAGATGCAGATACAGACATTCATAAGTAAATTGTTTTTGCTTGGCTGCCCTGTCTGCCTGAGCGCTGTTCGATTTATTATATTATTAGCATTGTTGCACAGTGGTGCACAATTGCTGTATTTGTGCTGCAATTTAATGTTGCACCACAGTGCGGTCACGTGTTTGCAGCTGTTGCAATAATATCCAGCACCTGTCTGTCATAAAAACGTATAAAATATTTGAAAAAGCCAAGCAACCAGCACCAGTGTGCAATGGTCAGTTTATAATTTATAGCATATGCATATGTGTGTGTGAGAGTCTCGGACTACGTGTCTCTGAAATGAACCGCAGTCGTTGCTGCTGCTTTTTATTTTATCTACCTGCCTTTTGATTTAGTTTTGCGTTACGCTTTAGTCAAATTTACAGTCGTCGCGCACACACAAACACAAGCATAGAAAAATTCAATACAAATATGTGAAAGAATAAGAAGAGCGCTGCTGCTGCTGCTGCTGTTGCCTCACGTGCAAGGCAAAAGTTGACTGCAGTTGCTCTTTCTCTCTTACTCTTTATTGCATGATCATGTGTGTAACTGTGTGTGTGTTCGTCGAGTGTGTGTGTATGTGTTTAGTCATATGCATTTTGCTGAAGATGTGTCGCTGTCGTAGTGGATTGGCAGCTTGCCTACTCTGCTGCTGTTTTGGTGGCTTGGTGGTGGGATTTTGTATTGGCTCTGTGTGTATCTGTATCTTACGGATTGATTAATAATCTCGTTTTTATACACACGTCGTTCTCTCGCTGTCTCGCTATTGGCGGCTACGTGCTTATCGCACTTTACTGCATTTTCTATCTTTCGCAGCATTACTTGCCCAAATACATACATTCACATATGTATGCATATATCGATATAAAGATGTGCATGTAAATTTTAGTTTCAGTTGCGGCGAAAGGTCGCATTAATTAAACAATTGCTTTAGTGCACATGTTCGCTCAATCAACGATGTATGTGTATGTGTGTGTATGTATGTAGATAGTTTCAAGTACCTTTTACCTCTCATTTGCACACAAAACACATGTATGCATATTTTATACCTGAATTTTAATCCATTTCTCATGGCTAGGCACAGAGGCAGCGGCGGCTCAGTTCAGCTCAGTTGAGCTCAGCTAGCAACAGCAGCCGCAGCAGCAGCGGCAGCGCAACGCTATTATTTTATTTTATCCCTTTTATGCCTTTTGTATCTGCTTTGGATCTGCCTTGGCTTGTCGTCAACAGTTTTTGTGGTACATTTGTTTCATTGCTTGGCTTTATTTTTTGCCGTGTGTGTCATGTCATGCTGCTGCTGCTCCACCTCCCCCTCCCCTACTCAACATATTGCTATTCACGTGTTTGACTGTATCTGTGTGTGTGTGTGTGACAGGCTTTGGGGCTGTTGGCGTTGCCTTTTGCTTTTGCTTACATTACATCCAGTTGACACAATGCCTGCTCATTCTTCTTCAACTCGTCCAGCCCAACAACAGTCCTCCGCACACACACACAGATACACACACATACAAACACACACCCAAATGCGCTCTCGAGCTCAAAAGTTGCGCTCACTTGTGCTCTCCAAAATATACAAATGTGTGTGCGCGCGCTCTCTCTCTCTCTCTCTCTCGTGCTATTTCTCTTTCTCTCTTTAGCCGCTGGCACTGCAAGTGACGCGCCGCTCATTCACCTCTGAGGACAGGCCTTTGCCTATTGCCTTCTGCTTGCCGCCGCCTGCCCAACTCATCTCATCTCATTCATATTCACATTCAGCCAAAACGGCGTTTGGCTTAATCTCACGATTGTTTGGTTTCGTTTGGTTTTTATGCTCTGGCTTTGGTTTGCTCCCTCGCTCAATAGTAGCAGCCGCAGCAGCAGCTTGACTGCGACGACTGTCGTGTTGTTGTTGTTATTAGTGCTGTTGTTCTTGTTGTTGCTGCTGTTATTGTTTCTCCCCCGTTCTGTGTTCGTCACCGTTGCCATCGCTGCTGCTTGATTCGCATTCGATTTTAGCTGCTTGCGACGCTGCTGCTGCTGCCGCTGCCGTCGCTGCTTCCGTGCGCGCGACGTATGCGTCCCCGTTGCGGTCGGTCTCTGTCTCTGCCGCTGTGTTTGTGTGTGTGTGAGGAGTGTTTCTTGTATTTAGTCCGCAATGCGCTCGCTCATTATTTGTTTGAGCGCCGCGGTGTAAAGTTGTAAAAAGTCCAAGTGCTTGAGCAGCAAAGCAAACGCATCCCATAACCAAATAATATCGTTGTCGTCGATGTCGATGTCGTCGTGTTGCTAGCACAACTCGTCTATGCATATGTCTACCTCGCTCACCCGCCGCTCTCGTTGCGCTCTCTCTTCCAAAATGTGTAATTTGTAATGTGTGTGTGTGTGTGTGAAAGAAATAATAATAATCAAACGAATGGAAAAATGTAATTGCTAAGGCAAAAAAAAAAAGAGTAGATGACGAAACGAGACGACTTCGAGTGCAGACAAATACAACAACAACAACAAAAGCGGCAGCAGCAACAAGAAGAAGAAGAATAAGCAGCAGCAGCAGCAATGTGCAAATGGCAAAATGTGTCGCAATGAATGATAATTAGTGCTTAATTAAAATCAATAATGTGTGGAATATCTAAAAAAGAATCCATTTGTGATATGGCATAAAATATTATTTGCAATTGTCAATTGCATTATGTTTCAAGTGTTGCGGTGAGAGTGTGTTAAAAAAAAAAAGAGTTTGTGTGAACGAGTCTCTAATTCAAAATGGAGGTTATTAAACCCATGGATTTTAGCAGCTTTTCGGCATTTTGCGAGCATCTAAATAAATCAACAGCAGCCGCCGCCGCGGCAACAACAACAGCAACAGTAGCAACAAATTTAAACAATGGCATTTATTTGGAGGTAAACACAACAACAACAACAATAAAAACAATGACAATGACAATTTATTGCAAAAGCAAAAGAACTTAATGAAAATTAAGACAGTGCAGCCGCGATGGGGAATGTGAATGCAAAGAATGCGTGCAAATAAAAAGATACAGCAACTAAAACGAAGCGCAACTCAAGCTAAAGAATAAATAAAAGTAACAACAGCAGTAACTACATAACTACCAAAGCAAAGAGAGCGCAAATATTGCGAAAGGGGGGAGGGGAGCGGCGCGCTTGCCTTGCAAGTCAAACTCTGAAATACAAACTTACAACAAATACAAAAAAAAAAAAAACAATAAATTTATGCCTATAGATTTCACATACACACATGCAGACATGCATGTGCACGTGTGTGTCCACACACACACAGACTCATACATTAACCAGTTGTTCTGAGCCTGAGCTAAAAGCGCTCATTTAAATTCGTTTTTCCGCTTGTCTTTTTTTTTTCTTTTTGTTTGTTACCCCCAACATTTCCCCCTTTTCCATTGGCTTTGCATTTGCTTTTGGCTTTTTGCGTTTTCGCCTTTGCCTTTGCGCCTTTGCTACTAATAATCATAATCAATCGCCTCGCACTTGTGCGCCGTATGCACGAGAACAACGATAGCGGGTGGGAGGGGGGTGCTCGCAAAGCTGGCAGCGAGAGTCGAGTCGCGTGTCTTGGCGTGCGCGCAAGCGAGATGCAGATACGAGAGTACTTTCAAGTGTATGTGTGTGTGTGAGTGTGGAGCTCTTACTCGTACTCGGGCGTCTCTTTATCTCTGCCTGCGTTTTGTCGTTTGTTTTTGTTTGTGCCTAGCGCTCCCCCACTACTTTTTATTTTTGGGGGGCTTTAGCTTTAGCTAGTGCTTTGGCTTGTTTGGAATTTTGTATTGCCAAGAGCCGTTATAGTCTGTATATGTTTGTGTGTGTGTGCGAAATATAATGTAAAGTGTGCTGCCAACCTGTGCCAATTGGCTGACTCCTTCGAGAAAATGCAAATGTGTGTGTGTGTGATTTGCATAAAATAGTTATTTGTATAAGTGTGTATCTATGTGAATGCAACTTGAAAACTTGTCTAGATTTTTAGTGCAGGCTACAAATTCTTAGGCACGAGTTTCTTACTTTTGGTAATAGTGAAAAGATTTTAGCATTAAACAATGATGAATTGCATTTATTGTACAGCCATTAAATTGTTATTCAATTATCGTTGGATAGATTGTTCTAGATTTTGTCGAGTTCATTAATCATTTGCCAAGCGTTAAGATCTTGGCTTAAATGGTTTTAGCTGCAAGGTGGCAACGCTTAGCTTAGCAGAATTCTGTATCTTGCATTTCTCGCCCAATGCTCAAGCATTATTTTTATTATTATTATCATAACTAACTATGAAAACGAAGCAAAGCACTTGGCAAACTAGAACGACAGACACACACACACAAATACATTTATTTATAGCCTAATGTGTGTGTGTCTGTGTGTGTGTTTTTGTCTTTGTACCTCTCATTCGTCGCATATGCCTGTTGGTGTCCTTAGTGTGCAATTGGTCTCGCAGGATTCATTTCTATATGTCTCCCTCTGCAGTTATTTGCGCTCCTCCACTTCCCCCTCTCTCTATCTCTCTCTCTTGTTTTCGTTCTCATCCCCCCCTCTTCTTGCCTTGCCGCGTGCTCATTTGTCGCACGCTCGTGTGCCGGGCTTTTGTTATTAGGGGTGTAAAATGGTTTCATTTCTATTTTGCTTTTCATTTTATTTGTATTATTATGAATTTTATTTTATATTTTGCAGTTACAGTTTTCGAGTTCTCGTTTGCAGCGTCTCTTCCTTGTTGTCTCTCCCTCTCGCTTGCGCTTTGTCTCTCTCGCAGTTTTTGTTTACTCTTTACGCTTGCCATTCGCATTTGGTGTGTTTTTGTTTTTTTTCGCAAAAATTGTTTGTAATGCAAAAGGCGGCGGCGGTCTCATCAGCGCCCAACAACCCCCAACCCAACTGCAACTGCTGCAGCCCACCCTGCCACATGCCACATGCAACCAGCTTATGTTCTCAATGAGGATGATGATGATGATGATGATGATGATGATGATGATGCTGCTGCTGTTGGTGTTGAGGGATCTTTGCATTGTTTTTATAATTTCCAGCAAATATTCGTTATGATTTTCATTTTCATTTGTTTTTATTTTATTTTTTGCTTACGTAGCAAACGACGTTAATTGGGAATCATGTTGCAATTGCAAATTGCGGGCTTATCTTATCGTTCGAACTGACACGAATGCTTTATGTTTGTTTCCGTTGACCAAAGATGGCTTTAAGCCATTTATCTCATTCATTAGTCACTAGCCATAAAACTTACACGAGCCTAGACAATGCAAACTAAAAGTTAATATGATAAGAATACAAAGATTAAACCATACTAGTATGTATATGATGTATAAAATATCTTTACTTAATGTGCGTTTACTAAAAATATTAAAATTATAGCAGTTAATTTTAAAAGTTTATGTTATGTTATGTTATAAGAAATAAGCTTATTCTTATTTTTTTAAAATACTAACAACTGCACTAGAAGATGTTAACGCCTCAACCAAATATTTATACCATATCCAACTCTATAGAAAAGTCTTACTCATGCTTAATTTTTATTGCTTGCAGAAAATGGAGCGTCAGGGCAAGATGGAGCTGGCGGCCAAGGAGCGCGAGTCGCAGCGTCTGCAGCTCATTCCAAAGAAATGGAACAGACGCGAGGAATACGAATTCCTACGCGTGCTCACCGGCTATGGCGTTGATATGCAGTTGACCTCATCTATGGGCGGCAGCACTCACACCAACTCACCCACGCCAGATTGGACAAAGTTCAAGCAGATGGCGCATCTGGAGCGCAAGAGTGATGAGACACTCAGTGATTACCACAAGGTCTTTGTGGCCATGTGCAAGCGCCAAGCGGGACTGAAGTTAAATGAGAATGAGCGTGGCCTCGAGGGCATCATTGAGGAAGTGGAGAAGGAGCATGCCAAGCTAATATTGGATCGTCTGGAGCTGTTGGCCAAACTGCGTGAAGTTGCACGCAATCCACAGCTGGAGGAGCGTCTGAAGCTCTGCACCATGAATGCGGATACGCCCGACTGGTGGGAGCCAGGACGTCATGACAAGGAGCTGATTGCTGCTGTGCTCAAGCATGGCCTCTATCGCTCCGAAACCTTCATATTCAATGATCCCAACTTTAGCTTCTGCGAGAGCGAGAAGCGCTTCATAAGAGAGTTGGAGGCGCAAATACAGCGAACCATCAAACTGGAGGCTTTCAATGCGGAGAAGGCTGCAGCGGCAGAGAAAGCAGCTGCAGCTGAAAAAGCCGCCGCAGCAGAGAAAATTGAAAAGGCTGCAGCGGCCGAGAAGGCAGCAGCAGCAGCTGCAGCTGTAAAGAGCGAGGTTATTGATCTGGATGATGAGCTGCTGACCAAGGAGAGCGTCATCAAGAAGGAATCGCCAGTCAAGGAAGAAGTCAAGCCTGATGCAGAAACGCAGGAAGAAGAAGCAAAATCCGAGTCGGCCGAAACAGAGAAATCAGCAGAAACAGAGACAAAGTCCGAAGAGACAGAGGAGAAGGAATCGCTGTCAGGGGACTCTGAGCAAAAGGATACAGATAAAGAATCTGTAGCAACGCCAAAGGCTGATGTTGAAGCCGAAGAAAAGACTCCAACAACCGAAGAGGAGAAAATGGATGTTGATGAGGTGGCCGCAGTTTCAGAGAATGGCAGTGAAAAGGAAACGCCAACAACTGAAACTGAGAAAGACGAGAGCGAAAAATCCTGCTCCGAAGAAGAAGACAAAGATGAAGCTAAATCAGAAAAGGACAGCAAAGAGAAAACAGCTGAGAAAATGGAAACCGACGAGACAGCGGAGCCAGCAACAGAAGCTGTAAAAGAAACCGAAAAGGAAGCTGAGAAAGAGGCAGACACAGCAGAGACGACAGCAAAAGAAGCTAGCGATAAGGAAGAAGATGCTGAAGTTGCAAAGAAAACAGAAACAGCGACAACAGAGGAAGCTGAGAAGCCCAAAGAAGTTGCAGCTGAAGCAGAAGAAACTGCTGAGGCAACAGTTGAGCCCAAGTCGCCAAAGAAGAGCATGGAAGAGCTGCCAGAAGAGTCCAAGGCCGCCGCCGAATCCAAGGACGAGCCACTGGCCAAGAAGTCAGCAAGCGGTGAGCAGGAAATACTTGACTTGGTGGCTGCTGCACCCACCGATCCCGATGATGATGAGGTAATGAAGGAGAAGGAAAAGGCAGTGGAGGAGGAATGCAAAAAGCAAGCTGCCGAGCTCAAGGCACGCTTCCCCGATCTGGAGGTTATACAGCCCGGCGCAGTGAAGCAACAAAAGCTGGAGAAGCCCAAGCTGGAGATGTGCATGATACGCTGGTTCAAGGACTTTGCGTTGGAGCGTCGCATTGCGCACATTGTCAGCTGCGTGGAGCACAACAAGTGGCCCGTGGACAAGCACTACAGCGCCTTTGCCGGCCTCAAGGGCACCACGGATCTCAACATAGCGCTGCATGAGTCCATACCTCATCTGAACAGCTTGGAGCGTCGCTCCACCACACCCGATGTGATTACCATAACTACAGATCAGGGAGTGACCAAGCACCTGCAAGCATCGCAGATGCAACAAGTGGCAAGCAATGCCAGCAACGCAGGCGCCTCGCTGCCCACAGCCAAGACGCCCACAACGCCAGTGACATCGCTGCCTGGCCTGGATGCCAATAGCATCAATGCTGCCATGGCAGCTGCAGTAGCTGCTGCTGCTAGTGGCGGCAATGCCACCTCGCTATCCGCTCTGCTGCCCGGCATGAGCCTGAGTGCAGCCACTGCAAGCGCCAGCGCCGGACTCGGCGCTGGACTCAATGTGCCCAGCGCTGTAGGCGTCTCCGCCGCCGCAGGCAAGAAACGCAAGCGTCACATTGCCATCGATGTGGAGACGGAGCGCGCCAAGCTGCATGCGCTGCTCAATAGTTCCAGCAGTAAGTAGTCCATAGCTATGCTCACATATTCAGGTATCTAATCTTTATCCGCTTTTGCTTACAGTGGCGCCCAAAGATTGGGAAAGCGAAATTGCCAATATGGAGGCTTTGACTGGCGCCAGCGGTAGACGCGGCGGTGCTGCTGCCGCTGCCGCTTTAAGTGGCATGCAACCACCGCCAGCGCATCAACATGCCTCACTTTCCAGACAATCCTCCGGACAGTTTAACAAGCCCGCAGTGCCGGCGCTTAAAACGCCGCCGCCCTCAATGGGCGCGCCCATGGATCTAAGCTCCAGGTGCGTACAAAAACCACAAATAATGTTAACTAATTAAATGAAATGTTTTGTCCAATTGCAATATTAACATATATTTAAATTATCACACAGCAGCCTGCCCAAGATGAACATGACAGAGATGCTAAAGAGCGCCTCCAGCGCCGGCGCCATTGATCTGAGCGAGGTGCAGGACTTCAGCATGCCCAGCAAGAAGTCCAGCGTGCATGCAGCATTGAGCTCAGCATTCCCCTCCAAGAGCAAACTCGATGATACGCTCAATAAACTAATGAAGAAGAATAATTGCGTAAGTAATTAATAATTAAAAATTTCGAATTCGAATTAACATTTGCATCAATTTGCTTGCAGACGATTGAGGAGCCAGTTATAGGCAAAGAAAAGAAACGCAAGAAGCTGGATGAGATCGTTTTGGGTTTGTCGGCTGCCAAAGAGCAAAAGACCTTCCCAGATCCCTCATTGCCCAGCTCCAAGAAGCCACAAATACCGCCCAGCGTAAGCGTTACGCCCGCCAATCTGCAAGCGCCCAGCCAAACGCAATCCAACCAGAAACCCTTTACTATCACTGTTACCACAGTGCCCGGAAGTGAGTTGGAGTCTCTGCGCTTTGATATTAACATTAATCTACGATTAGAAGGGCACGCCTTGGTTGCCCTTTAGCAAACAATTACTTATGCCAACTCCTTGCTCTCTTTACTTTTGCAGAATCCAAGAGCAGCCAAAGCGCCGGCGGCGCCAGCAGCTCAGCGGGCAGCAGCAGCAGCAACAACAACGCCGGCGGTCTAAGCGCATTACAAAACATGACCATGGGCGGACTCTCCAGCAAGGACAGTTTGAATGCGCTGCTAGCTCAAACTATGGCCACCGATCCGCAAACGTTCCTCAAGCAGCAGCAGAAGATGATGCAGTATCTGCCGCCAGCGCAGCGCAAGGCGTACGAGAACATGCTTGCCGAGATGGAGCAGGCTATGAAGCTGAGTGCCAAGTACTCGCCACACGATGTCAAAGTGAACAAATGGCTCTCGGACATGAGCAGTCCGCTGGGCGATCAGCTGAGCATTGATTTTGTGGGCGGCGGTGCTGGCGGCAGCAGCGGCAACAGCAGCAACAGCAACAGTCGTCGCTCCTCGAATCGCCAGCAGAGCAGCAGCAGCGCTGCCAGCGCACAGCAAGCAGCAAATGCGCAGCTGCAAAAGCAACAGCAACAACAGCAGCAGCAACAGCAGCAGCAGCAGCAACAACAACAGCAGCAGCAGCAGCAACAGCAACAACAACAATCGGGAGCACAGGGCTTGACAGGCGAGGAGCCAGTGCCGGTCATAAACAAACAGACGGGCAAGCGTCTAGGTGGCAACAAAGCGCCACAGCTCAAGCGTCTGATGCAATGGTAAGCACCACGCGACTCCCTTTAGCTAAACTTATCTTATAACTTCTCTAACTTCTCCACAGGCTCACTGAGAATCCCAACTACGAGGTTGATCCCAAATGGCTGGAACAAATGCATAACCCAATGAGCGCGCCCTCGCCCAAGCCCAGCATGGACAACTATGGCAGCAGCAAATCTCATGGTGCGCGTCCTGGCTCCAACTCGAGCAACGCCTCATCGAGCAGCCACAGCCAGCAGCAGCAGCAGCAATCGAGCAGCTCTGCACAGTCGTCTGCTAATGCCAGCAGCTCCAAGAAATCATCGCGTCAATCGCAATCCGCTGCTGCCTCCGCCTTGGATCAGGCAGCGCTGCAGTTTGGCTCGCTGGCAGGACTCAATCCCAGTTTGCTGGCAAATCTGCCTGGACTGGGCGGCTTTGATCCCAAGAATCCGCTGGCCGCCTTTGATCCTAAGAATCCATTGCTCTCGATGCCATTCGGCGGCATGCCCGGCATGGGCAATCTGCCTGGTTTGGGCAATCTCAACAATATGAATCTGTTTGCCAGTCTCGCCGGCATGGGTGGCTTGGGAAATCTGGCGGGCATGGATGCACAGTCGCTGGCTGCGCTCATGGCTGCTGCGGGTCCAACGCTTGGCGGCCTAACAGGCAGCCAAGGCGCGGGCACCGGCAAGAGCCAGTCGCAGTCCAGCTCCAGCAACAGCAATTCGAACAGCGCTGCCGCCGCCGCCGCAGCAGCCGCTGCTGCCAATGCCAGCGCCTCGGCCAGCGCTGCCAGCAAGAAGAAGCAGCAACAACAGGAGGCAGCGCAGCTGGCAGCGGCCGCTGCTGCTGCAGCCGCAGTCAACAGCAATGCCAGCTCCGGCAGCGGCAAGAACGCCAACAACTCTGCCTCGCAGTTAGCTTCAGGTTTCCCATTCCTGTTCCCCAATCCTTCGCTGCTGTATCCGCCCATGGGACTGGGTGGACTCAATCCCTACTCGCTGGGCAGCAGCGGTCTGGGCTCCGCCTACGATCAGCTGGCGCAGCAATATAATCTGCTTAATGGCGTAGCCACCAGCTCGGCTGCACTCACCGGCACCACGCAGAGCAGCAAATCGCATCAGTCGCAGTCCAGCAAGTCGAGCAGCTCCAGAGCCGCCTCCAGCTCCGCTGCAGCTGCAGCTAATTTGATGAATGTCATGGCCAGCATGAGTGGCGCCACCTCAACCACGCCCTCGAGCAGCTCCAGCGGACGCAGTCGCCAGAGCAGCAGCCAACGCAACAACAGCGCCGCCTCGGCCACGCCCAGCGCCGCCGACATGGCTCAACTCTCCAGTCTGCTGATGCCAGGCGCAGATCCGCATTTGCTCGAATCCCTGAGCCGCATGAGCAGCATGGACTTGGCCCAAGCCACGCGTCTGATGAGCTCGCTTGGCATTCCGCCACTGCCCACGCCCAGCAGCAGCAACAGTGGCAACAACAGCGGCAACTCCAACAGCAACAACAGCTCCAGCTCCAGCAGCGCTGCCAGCAAACGCGCCGCTGCCCAAGCTGCGGCTCAAGCTGCTGCCAATGAAGCCTCCGCCAAGGAGCAGCAGAAATGGTTCGAGAGCTTGGCACGCGGTGCGCTGCCCACAGATCTGGCCGCACTGCAAGCCTTCTCCCAGGGCAAGATGCCCAGCTCCAGCAGCAGCAGTTCGGCCAACGCCAGCAGCAGCAGCAACAGCAAAAGCTCCAAGAATGCCGCCGCCGCTGCAGCGGCCGCCGCAGCTGCTGCCGCCGCACAGTTGCCACAAATCCCGGGCATGTCCAGCGATTTCTCCCAAGCGCTGCTCGCCGAGATGGCTGCACAGGCAATGGCAGCCGCCGGCGGTTCATTGCCACTAAGCGGTCCCGGCTCCTTGGCCAGTCTAGCGGGTCTTACCGGCGGCTCTGCATCGTCGGGCGGCGGCGGTGGCGGCTCCAGCAGCAGCAGCAGCTCGGCGGCCAAGCGTCAGCGTGAGCAGGATGCGTTCAAGCAACAGATGGACTTCTACACCAAATCCTTGGGTCTGGGCTCGGGCATCTCATTGATACCCACGAGCTCAGCCGGCAGCAGCGCCAGCGCCAATGCCGCTGCAGCCTATGCCGCCGCTCTGGATGTGGAGCAAATGCAGCAGCAACAGGCTCACAAGTCGAAGCGCGCACGCAGCGATATGCATCCCACTAAGGAGGACATACAAGCCGCTGCGTTGGCCGTTGGTCTGCCCTTGAATTTGGGCGCCAGCATGAGCAGCATCGAGAAGAGTCTGCGTGGTGTAAGCAGCTCCAGCGCCAGCTCCACACCCGCTCCGCCCACGCCTACGCCAGAGCAGGACAAGGTCACACTCACGCCTGTCAGTGCCGCCAGCTCCGGCTCCAACTCTTCCGCCTTGGCAGCCAATCTGCCCTCGCAGACGACCATCACCATAGCGCCGCCCATAAGCAGCGGCGCCAGCAGCAGCAGCGAACGCTCCGAGCGCAGCGAGTCGCGCATATCCTTGACCATCACCAACGCCGCAGACGCCGCCAAACTGCCGCCACCCTACGAGGAGGCCGACGAGCTGATCATACAGCCCATACTCAAAAAGCCGGCGTCGTCCACACCAGCGCCTGGCAGCAGTCATGGCGGCAGCGTCGAGGATCTAGACGGAGCCGGCGGCGGCGGCAATTCAGCAGCCAATCTTAGTGGCTCCAGTGCTGGCAGCAGTTCTGCCGCTGCTGCTGCAGCCGCCGCCGCAGCTGCTGCTGCTGAGGAAAACCGACGTTCTTCTAATCGCTTGAAGCGTCCACGGTCCAGCACTGAACATCCAGGCAGCGCTGCTGCTGCAGAACAGCCGCCGGAGAAGCGACGCGAGCTGCGCTCGACGCGACACACACGGCAATCGGCAGATGCGGCTACGCTCAACCTGTCAGCGGGGAGCGAGTCCGAGGAGCGCAATGAATGAGAACAGCGAAGCTCCGGTCCAGACGCCAGCGCCCCAAGAGGCGCCGCACGCACCAGACGCAGAGGCAAAAAGCCACAAATAAAGCAGAAGCAAAAGCAACAGCAACAAATGCAACAACAACAACAACAGCAAACAAAAAAACAAAAGGCACCGACTATAAAGAAGCGACAAGCTAAAAAGCCTCAAAAAGTAACGAGTAGCGTGTCGACAAGATCAAGAGCGAGTATGAATACTAGAGCGAGAGCGCGTAGAAACCCTAAGCTTAAAGTTGTGTAAATTATAAGTAAAACGCCCCCTTATACATATATAAAATTACTATATATAACTTAACAGATATATATACATATATATATATGCATATGTATATTTAAATATAGTTATAGCGAGTAGCGAGTGTGGCGAGCAGAACGGAGGATGCTGCTGCTGTTAATCAGACTGAAGCTGCTGCAGTGGATTCTGGGATTGTGGACAACTGCTGCAAACCACGCCCACAATCAAAGATGAAACCGCCCAAGCTCTGATTACATAAATCCCGAAGTCGATGCTCGTCTCGTTAAAATTGGAATGCCCCAGGCGCACAGCAGCGAAGTTGCTGCCACTGCTGCAACAAACGGCAGCAACTGTTGCTGTTGAGCGTCGGAGAGTGTTTCACAAATATTTATAAAGTATATTAAAGAAAGCGCTTATAATTTAATTGTAAAACGGTCTACACAAAACAGAAAAGAAATCCGTTCAAAATGCATGTAACGGCTTAAATTATTGCAAATTTATTATTGTAACCTAAGCTGATAACAGAAAAACAAAACAAAAACAAAAATAAGAATGTTTCAACCAAACCTAAAACTACAACTGACAATTGAGCGTATAAACAAACACACACACACACACACTCACACACATGTAAAACTCGTCGTTGTCCTCGTCGTTGTCATCGTCTTTCAATCTACACTGTACATATTTTTAGTAACTTGCAACATTTTCTTTTAAGCTCATATATCATTTAAACAATTGTGTTTTTCTTTTAAAGTGTCTTCTGTTTATGCGTGTGTGTGTGTGTGTGCGTGTGCGGTGTGTGCCACGCCCACTTCTCTCTATATATAAATGTTATTTTATTATCAAAACTCTTGTGTCCTATATGTATGCATTGTCGTCAAGTTTGCTTTTAATTTTATGAAACAAAAACGAAAAACAACAATTTTAATAATGTAAATTAGCTTTTAATTTGTATTTTGTATGTCTATGCGAAGAAAAGAAACGACAAAACTATGAAATTTTCTGTGTTTTAAAAGAGCAAGCAACAAAAGAAAAACAGTTATAAATGAAATAGCACCTTTTTTTAATTAAATCAATTTGCTTATATATATGTTATGCAGTTGAGCGTACATATATATACTTAACATAATTATATGACAATTGTTTTGCGCACTACATTAAAAAACAAAAACAAACAAAAAAAAAAAAGATTGCACCAACCGACAAGAGCATAAATAAAAAAGAAAAACCAATTTAAATTTAGTGCTGCTAAGTATAAATCTTAATTAAACTATATTAATTACCACACAAAACACACAACTACAGCAACAAGATTAAATATATATATAAATATATACATAAAACAACAAAAAACAAATAAAATAAATTTCCAAAATAAAATAAACACAACATGGAATTTAATGGAGAAAGGAGAAGGAGGAGGAGGAGGAGGAATAGCGGCGATGGAGTGAGTAAAAGTTTCAGCAATAAAGGAAAAGATTCTATTAGTTGGAGGATGTGTGAGTAAGTCGAATTTCAAATTTAATCAGACTATGTCTATTAACATATTTTGAAATATCTGACATCAGTTTACTAACAATTTGTGCCGTGCTCCAACTAAACAAACTAATTAATTAATTAATGCCTACAACAAAGCTTCAAATAGTTTGCATCTATTGAAGCTTATTTAATGTAGGCAAGAGTTATAAATATATTACACTTAGTATTGCAATTAATAGTAGGAGGCCAACATTAATTGACTTGAGTAACACATAGATTAGCAATAGATTAGATTATTGATTAGCCTGGCACCCAATGAAACACAATTATCATTTTAGTTAGGATACATACTTTTAATATTCACAGTAATTGAGTAGAACTTAATTCAAGGGGGTGTTTTGAAGAGGTCGTGTCGTTTGGGAGGCAACTAAAGCTGCTTTTAGCATAACGTCAAAAACGATAATTAACATTTTTTTTCTTTCAATCAATTGACTAAATCTAATTGATACGTATACGAGTGTTTAAAGTTGCCGAATTTGCTTAAATCAATTGGTAATTTGGGCAAGGGTTATACGAATAGATTGTGGGCATGGGGCTGGATTGGTTTTCAAAGAACTTACAATAGATACAAAAAGTACAAATATGTTTAATATACAATGTATAAATCTGTTTCGTTTGTTTTGTTTTTAGCAATTAAAGCACTTCAGCAGCAAATTCAGATTTTGCAAATATTTCGTACACTTTGCAGTCTTAACTAGAGCTACAACTAAATAGTTTGCGCTACGTTTCGCTTGGCTTAAAGTTTGGCTACAGCTGCTACGCCTACGGCTTCTAGATGTGATGCATTAACAAGGAGCGCTCATAGGCCTCCTCCTGCTGCTGGGCCAGATGGCGCTGCTTCTGCTCGGGCGTCAGATCACGCAACTCATCGAAGCCATCGTCGGAGTAGGCAGTTTCCTCATCCGCTGCTGCTGCGCCAGCAACTGGCAGCAGTGGTTCGCCTATGATGTGACGCAAATCATTGGGCAGCGCTTCGGATGCCTTCAGCTGCAGATAGATGGCCTCGGCTGTCTCCAAGGTGCGCTGCAGATCAATGCTGCCGCTCAGATCGTTCACATGCTTTAGTATGTCGGTAAACTCATAGCCACGCTTGATGATAACATTTGTCTCCTGATCCAGAATGGCCACCGAGACAAGCAAATGGAAGTTGGCACAGGGCAAGCGCGTCCAGAGGCATTCCCACAGCTTCAGCACGTCGTCGTTCTCCAGCTCACGCTTATACCAAACAATCAGCCAGCGGAAACAGAAGTACATATTGTCCGAATCGTGACTGCGCATATAATTGAACAGCGGCGCATTGGCCACCTCCAGCAGACGACGCAGCTGGTCAAACTGTTTCTTCATGCCCGCCTGATCCATGTCAAAGTTGCGGAACACCATGTCCATGAAGCCCACGAAACACCAAAATGCATCCACCTCATTGATTTGTATCTCCAGTATGGGCGCCAGCAGATCCGACATGCCCTGCACATAGCCCAGATCGAAGTTGTACATCACATATGTCATCAGTATGTCCTGCAGCAGTGCTATATTCGGATTATCGTCGCCGGCAAAGAACTCCTGCGAGCGATCTGTGCGCTTTACATCCTTCTCAATTTGACATTTGCGATCGCGATAGCCACTAAAGTTCGCCTCCTGCATGCCCGTCATGGCCAGCCACTGATGCTTCATGCTATAGTATTCCATAGACTTGAGCTTGCGCCGCTCCAGACGCTCCAGTTCCGTATCGGACCACTTGTAATAGCCCAGCAAGTATTTCCACACCTCATTGCGCAGGCTGGGCGCAATGCCGCCACGAAAGATGAACTCCTTGATGCGTAAGCTGTCCGAAATGCGTCCATCGGGTGTCTGGAACTCCAACCACTGAGCCTCGGTAAGCGGCGTGCCTGCCAAAAGCAAAAGCAAAATTCATTGCTAATTCTTTAAATGCTGCTTATAGGTTGTTTGGGTGGGTACTCACCACGCTGCACGCTCTGGCGCGCAGGCAGATTGTTCACTATCTTCTCGTCCTGCGCATTGAGGTTCTCCAGCTCGCTGTCTGCAGAGCTTTTATCGGCGCTGTCGCCGCGACTCTGACTATTGGAGGAGCAGGCGCTGTTGGTGCTGCCGCTGAGTTTGATAAACTGCTCGTTGTCCGGCGATCCGGCAGGTCTGTCTCCATGCAGCAACGAGGCAGGACGCGATTTGGGCGAACGTTGAAACGTCGGCTGCACATAGTCCGGGATAGTGCCAAAGAAATCCGTAAGTCGATTGGGCAGCCAACTTTTGTTCGGCAGCTGTATCGATTTGATCTCCCCAATGTCTAACTCGGCAAACGTCTTTTTCAGCTTCTGATTATCTGTTGTGAGTATGGCGTACTCCTCGTTGCCGCCACTTGTCTCGGCGCTCTCTATGATGTGCTGCTGGCGCATGGAGCGCACAAACAAATCCGCATTGCCGTGCTGAAAGAAAAACTCGCAGTGCACGCCATTGTCGGACTTGCGCAGAAACCGTATGGTCTGTCCACGATGTCGCACCTCCACCACAGCCAAGTCGTCCAGCAGCACGCGCATAGTACGGACACGCGTGGAGGCAACGCTGCCGTTGCTGCCCATCTCCGTGGGCTTGGTATTGAAAGCTTTGCATTCACTGGTGGTGCGTGTGCGGCCCGAGATGCGATCCACTAGCGCCCAATCGCCTTGATCCTGGCTATCATCCGCTATCATAATGCTGTCGTTTGGCAGCCACTCCAGATACAAGCGTCGACGCGGCAAGCTGTACTCCACCAGCGACAGCGAGCCACTTGTATTCAACTCTCCTATGTGCTCGGCATTGGCTTTCTTCAGCAGCACACCATCGTGGGTGCAGAGCAGCTGGACAGACGTACACACACACACAAATGGATTTGGAAAATATTGCAGGTAAGTGAGTCAGTGGCAATCATAAACAAAGAGCAAGACCAATGCGCATTTACTTACATTGCCCGTCCCTTGGGGAGTGGGCGTCTCTTGGCACTGGGATTCGTTGAGCACTCCGAGCTGTATTTGCTGGCAGCGCTCAAAGCGCACCGATTCGTTCATAGCGGCCAAGCGTGCTGAATTTTCCTTAAATCCGGAAGATTTCTTTTACCAATTATTACGTTCTTAGTTATGGTTGTTGTTTTCTTGTGCGAATGCGACAGCAATAACAGCATTACAACTGCTCGATAGTTATTTGCCTGCCACCACATTGTCATCGTGCCCAAGCTATCGAGATGAGCCTTAGCTTCTCAACGTCTGAAAATGCCATAACATTTCCAAAAAAATTTTGTCATTGATCAAACACAGTCAGCATCAATTTATTTAGTATTCCTCGAGTGAATGAAGTTAATTAAAAGTTAGAAAACTCCACAGTCGAAATATTTTAAGTTGAGCTATAGTTTCTCAATGTGTGAATAGTTTCCGTTGAACCCGCACTAGAGAACTTTCGGCTGCTTTAGATGCTGCTTCAAGGATCTCGCAATCAGATAAGCGCCGTCTGTGTTGATGACCCAATCACCCAATGCTTCAAAGCTGTGCCCTTGGAGTGGAGCGAGTCTTCGATGAAGTGGAGTACACGCAGCTGCGGATTAAGATTGAGACCTTCAGCCAGCGCTGCAACTCCTTCGTCATAAATTGACTTTTCTTGCTATTTAGTTTTCCCAAGCATCTGCAAACAGTTGCATACTCTGATATTGCCGCACCCGGATTCTCTAGGCGATTACGTCCGGCAACAAAAATACACAATTGCAATAGTGTTCCAGACGCTTTGGTATTAGCATGCAGCCACCCTCAGGATCCATTCCGCAGCTACTGCAGCAAATAGTTAAAAGAATAAGAAATGCAGAGAGCAGCTGGTATCATTACATTTTTGCCAAAATTTCACAAATCTAAACATTCCCAAATTTGAATGCAGCTTTGTGCAGATACATCTTGCAATCCAGCATGGCCTCGGACAGCATGCAGCCATCCACAGGATCCTGCAGCAGATAACAAACGGACGGCAGCAATTTAAGCAAGCGGTAACATCACATTTTTTGCCAAAATAGCAAAAATCTTAACATTCCCAAATTTGAATGCAGTATTGTTCAGTTACAACTCACGAGATTAACAAGGCATGACACTCTGATGGTCGGAGTTTCATGCCTTGTTATCGCCAGAGGTATTAGCCTAGAGAATGTGAGTGCATCGAAAATATTTGAAGTAATCAAGATTCTGTAGACGCTTGGGGCAATTCAATTGCAACAAAACTTATCACGAAGCAGTTGCAGCGCTGTCTGAGGGACTCAATCTTAATTCGCAGCTGCGTGAACTCCATCTCAGCGAAAACTCCCTCAACTTCAAAGGTTGCTTTCGTACTTTCGACAGTGTTGAAGCGCATGCCACATTTGGTTGAGATCAACTTTGCTGATTGCATCATCGAGTTACACGGCGCTTGTCTGGAGCAGCAACTTTAGCAACTGGAAGATCTGGATTTCGGGCTTAACGAAGTAACATATGATGATAATTGCTTTGAGAAGATAATAACTTAACTTAAAAACCATTCGACTGGAGAGTCCTTTTGCTTTAGTGAACTCGTCGTATGCTAAATAAATATAATATATGTTTGACATGTGTTTGATCAATTAAATCAATACGCGCTCAAGCCGTTTTGAAACTCAAAGGTATGTCGAGTGCCAGAACTGAATATAAAATGAAAATAGGCATTTGTGTATGTAGCACATATTTGTTTTCTTGAGTTTTGTAAATAGATAAAAAGTGTCTCACTTTCGTGTGATAAGTGCGAGACTTCGTTGATCGTTCGTGCGAATTGTACGAAGTCTAAATATTTGAAAACATCTTTGAATAATTTTGAAAATCGACTGAGAATTCAGTTCACTGAGAGTACAACTAGCAATACGTTCGAATCAAAGCGCTTTCAACCAAAGCAAACAAACACTAAAAGCATTTTTAGAATATTGAAATTGTATATTTACAGGTGGGTGAAAGCATTGCGTGTATATCTTGCCCTAGATGGCTATAAAATTCAAGTTTTTCAATTAAAATATATTGCAAATAGCGGTTGTGGGAAAACATAAATGTTGCTTAAAACAAGCAATTATTTATTTAATTTATAGTGTGATTATATAATTTGAAAAAGATGTCAACAAAAGATGTTGCAACAAAGTATAATCAAAGTGCCTTGCAGGAAAATAAATATTGATGATACCAGGGCCAGCTACAAAAACATGAAGAACAAAAAATATAAACAATTTTTATAAATAAATAAAATCGGATAATACATATACGCGTTATCTAGATATATAAGCATGTACAGTACAAAAACATGGCCAAAGCAGTTTTATCAATGAAACTGCGAAATGGCGATCTGCGATTACTTGGCGATATATAGTGTGAATATATAGCTTGACATTTAAAAAGACTGCCCTTTGCTGCGCTCTCATTTTCGTTTATCTAAAGTAAAAACAAAAACACAAGAAAGTAAAAACAACAGAACAAAAAACATGAAAATTTTTACTCAGCGTTCGTGAACAGAAATAGCGCCACCCACTTAAATTTTTTTTTCACGATTTGAATTGGTTTACAGCTCATTTTCGGGGGTGCGCTATGCGGGGAGCAAACGATTAAATTTTCATTTTATTTAAATTTGGAATTTATGCCTTGCAGTGTCGCTATGGAGAAGTCAAGTCGTCCCAAGCGCAATCGCCGTCACAGCAGGTGAGCAGTTTACACTGAAAAAATACAATAAATAATCATAATATTGCCTTGCAGACGCGCTTGGCCACCAGAGGATGAGATGCAGCAATCCCGGGCTGCCAAGCGTCTGTTTACGCCGGACATTAAACGCATGCTCAAGGATTGGCTGGTGCGCCGACGCGAGAATCCCTATCCCAGCAGAGAGGAGAAGAAACAGCTGGCGGCAGAAACAGGCCTAACGTATACGCAAATCTGCAACTGGTTTGCCAATTGGCGACGCAAGCTCAAGAACTCGGAACGTGAAAAGGCCAAAAAGTCCTGGGGTCATCTCATCAAGAACTACAATCACAATGCGCGCGGCAATGTGGAACAATTCAGCATCTCCTCGGAGGATAGCATTTGGGAGGAGGATATGCGCGCCTGCATGGCCGAAGATGATGATGAGCTCTCCAGCCGCAGCACGGGCAGCGATGGCAATGGCAACAATGCCAGCTACAAGGCCAACGTTTACTTGGAAGCAGCAGCAGCATCGCTGCCAACGGAGCGTGTTCCTTTTCTGTCGAGCGCAGGCAACGGCACAGCCAAGTACAAGCAGCAAATAATGGAGAAATACCTGCGCGATTGCCACCCAGATATGGAACACAGCAATGGCAATCAATTGAACAAATGGCTGGAAAGCGCAGCCAGATTTACGCCAGATAGACACAACTATCACATAGAGTGGAGCAGGTAAATGTTCGAATTCGAGTGCTCAGCACATAAGTTTTAATCACAATTATTTTCTTTTGAACAGACACAAATCTCAGGCGTTGCTGCCCAGCCAGCTGCCCGTTCGTGGTGAGCGCTGGCTGCTGCATCACAAGGATGAGCTGGATGCAGCTGAGGCCCTGGCGAATCTTGCCTTCAACTGCAGACAACGATGGCATCAACAGACAACAGTAAGCTCCTAGTATGCCCAGGTGCAGACAAGCAGACGCTATCATTCCAGCAGATTCAGGCCGTTGGAACCAAGTGCAATCCTAGTGTTTAAACAAACAGTTTAAGTTCTTAGTTTTAGTATTGGAAAGACAAAAGTGCAACAGTTCTCAAGTTATTGTTATTTAACAATATATTTACAAAAGTTACGCTGGTGTCTGTTCGGCTGGCTCTTGTTGTTGCTGTTGCTCCGTCGTCTCACTCTTCGCATGGACGTCCAACGCACGGACTAGATTACACTGATGCGCCTGCAGCTGCTGCACCACATTGCCCGCTGCCATGTTTAGTGTCTGCACCAGTTGCGCCTGCATGGTCTGCAGATTTGGCATCTGTGCGTACTCCATCAGCTGATTGCGACTTAACAGCGTGCTCTCCACAATGCCGCCCAGCAACACCATTTGAGGCACTTTGCGTGTGATGCGCAGCAAAGAGGCGACACGCTGCTGATCCGGCGAGAACACAATGCAGTGGTTAGAGTGGAACAGCGGCAATATCGCTTCATAGTTGGTGCCCGCCACAGCTTGCGCTATGATCTTGCGGCCGTAGGACTTCAAATGCATATTCTGTTTATGCAACTGGACGCGCACACGAAAGATATCGTCCGCCGTTATCGAGTTGAGATGGTAAATGGCCACCAGCTGCGAATGATCCAACCAGTTGCGCACCTCGCGCGCAATTATTGCATTGTAAGGATTCTCCAGCTGTGTCTGGTTGCGTTGCGCCCGCTTCTCAAAGCAGGTTAGCGTCTTTGGCTCCTCCAGATACCTTGGCTGGGTGACGGCCATCACACGTGCGCGTTCATAGTGCGGCGGCTGGGGACGCTGTATATTTATCTTGCCACGATAGCGGAAGAACTGCAACAGCGGCGACTTTGTGACAGTCAGTTTATTAATTTGTTGTATGGCAGCCATCGCTTCTGATCGCCTTTACTGTCTACCGGTATTCCGTTTTGTTGTCCAATGCTACCTGTTATTGTATAACCAAAGGCACTAATTTTATTTTAGTTTATATTAGGTTTAGTTTGTATATCTGCTTAGTTATACTTGCCTTTCTGCACTACCGTAGGAGGTTAGTATTAATTTGGCTTGTTTTCATTCACAATTACTATCATTAAGCTCAATAATTA
Source organism: Drosophila busckii (assembly GCF_011750605.1). Taxonomy (NCBI): domain Eukaryota; kingdom Metazoa; phylum Arthropoda; class Insecta; order Diptera; family Drosophilidae; genus Drosophila; species Drosophila busckii. Next base: position 14,855,594 of record NC_046604.1, on the reverse strand, counting down.
ATAAAAAATGCATTTATTTATTACCAAATTCCAATTGTTTCAATTAAGTATCATCCACAATGAAGTAGGTCAAAACCGTAAGTATCATCCACAGTAAAGTGCTGACAACGGTCTCGGTTGTTGTACCGACTAATGGTTGCTGTATCGACTAGCCCGTGGTTGTTGTATTGGATAGGTTTTAAGTCAAGTCACTTTCTGCTGAATTATGTTCGCCTGGTACTTGACTCAAATTTCAGCGTTTTGCAAATCAAAATCGAACAGCCTAGAAGAAGAAGACCTAGAACAAAACTACTACAACAACAACAACAACTACAGCTACAACAACAACAACAACAACAACAACAACTACAGCTACAACAACAACAACAACAACAACTACAGCTACAACAACGACGACGAACATGAACCGGCCTCCACACCACAATGTCGCTTGCAAATGGCAAAAATTTGACTGAAACACCAGGCGAACAGAAATCAGAGTAGGTAGCTGCGTACAAAAAGACTTAGACAACGTGCCAGCAAGTTCGTTGCTTAAGTCTTTGCACAAGGCAATTGCTTGCAATCACTAAATATTGAATTTCTCTGAAACTATAAAGAGTACACTGACTAAACTTGACCTATTGATAGGTCTTTCGAAGCAGCATCGACTGATCCTGTTTTCTCCTGATCCTGGAAAGGACTTCAAACTTATGGGTACTTTTCTAAATAAATTAGAATCTGAACTTCTCAGCTCCTGTAGGGACTTTCCGCCTTTGAGTTGTACATTCTGATAGAGCTTGGTGAGCACTACTTACTTGCCAAAGTACATCAAAATCGTCCTTGTAGCTTCGAAGATATTGCTGAAAAAAAAAACGCAAATCTAAAAGAAAGAAGCCAAACGCAATTTATAGGTATAGAATTTATTTTATTACAGGTATAACATTAACTTCTATATATATATTTTAATATATATATTCAATGTGTTTTATAAGTTGTATTTTGCTAATGGGGAGGCTCGTAAGGGTTAGTCGAACAACCAACAACAGCTATTGTAAAATGAACTTGTGGAGGGACAGATAAATAAATAAATAAAACAAAATTGTCTAACAGAAAAGGTTTATTGAATTTGTTTATTAATTCACTTAGAAATAAGTGTAATTGTAATCGGTTTTTTTTTTCATTAATTGATTAACTTAAGAAATAACTAAAAATGTCTTAAAACAATAGCGTTTTATCTGTTCTTGTGTTGTGTTACTGACAAAAATGTTTTTACTTGCGATTTACTGTTGAACTTGCTCGTAATCATTACTCGTTACACATTATCATTATCATTATCGTGGTTTTTCTTTGTTTTATATAATGTACAGTTTAGTTTTAAAACATACAACTAAATACGCGCTAAACACTAATTAAACTGTATTTACATGTACATGAATTATCGTTTAGACGCTAAATAATTTAAATATTTTACAGTTTGCTTATTTTGACAATATTTATCTTTCGTTCTTATTTGTTGTTTTTGTTTTTGTCACATAATTTACAAGTGTGTGTGTGTGTATGTGTGTTGTGTGTGGGGTTCGTGAAAACGTTTAAGTTTAAGGAGTGTACAGAGAGGGGGATACAACATCATCAGCATTATCATCAACTTCTATGTATGGTATATAATGTATATGGGTGTGTCTGGCTTAAAATATATGCTTGTATATGTATGTTTTTAATAAATACGCTCCATGGACTACTGCTAAGCAGTTTACAAAGTTTTACGCTAAATGTGTTTTCGAAAAAATTGAAAGTAATTGGGGCTGGGGATTGGGATTAAGGGCTGGGGCACCGTCTTGCTTGAAGTAGAACGTTGCTCAAATGTTGCAATTGGCAGTGGTGCTGCTGCTGCTGTTGTTGTTGCAACGACGACAACAACAACAACAACAAAACATATTGAAAGAGAAACTATAAGAGGACATTAAACTTGTTTGCTAATTGTTAAAATATTTGGCTTAACATATTTGTTTATCATAATTAAATAAGTAATTTTTATATATATGTTTATTTATGTATATAATGTATATGTATATATGTGTGTGTATGTGTATGCATGTATGTATGTATTTGTAATTGTAGGAAAAGCCTCTGGGCGCATCTTTAAACCTAATTGTGCTTGGAACAGCAATTTTTTGGGCGACAGGCGGCGCTCACGGGCGTTCGTTTGGGTCAATGTGCAACAACTTGTGGCAGCATTGCACATGGAGCCAAGGAACAAACAATTCATTGAGTGGGGCTAGGAGGGGATTACATAAAAGGATTATAGTAGTTTGCTTAGCGTTTGAAAACTTTGTAAACTGCTTGGAGCAGCGCTTTGCATTTTAGAACGTTCTGAAGTAGTTTCACCAATCAAAAACTTAAACGTTGATTATTTTCTTTCATTGTTTTGTTTAGGGATAGTATGCAATATGTAATATGTTTTGCGTTTTTGTTTTGGGTATGTTGTAGTTACAGTTAGGCTGCTGTTGTAGCTTTGAAGCTTTCAGTTTAAATTAAGCAAAAAAATTATAAAACTTTCTTGAGATCAAACTTAACGATATACTTTGCAAGCTTTTTATCGAAATGATTACAAAAATGAACTGAACTGTGTATCAAACATAAATTGAAATTTCTTTAACTTCTTGCTTTTTGTTGTATGAGCTTGGGGCTTTAATTCAATAAAGTTTGCTTTGCTTGTTTAGTTTTTTATGCATTTTTTGCTTTGCTTTTGCTTTGCGTTTTGCTTTGCTGTGTTGTGTTGTTTAAACGTTTTGCTTGTTTAATCGCTATTTAAAATTACTTAAAATACTAGAAGAGCGTAACTTTCTTTTTCATTTGTAGTTGTTGTTGTTGCATTTGTTGTAGTAGTAGTAGTTGTTGTTGTTCTAGCAGGTGGCGGTAATTGTCGTTGCTGGCGGGTAAGTGATTGGTCTCTAGCTGAAGTTAGATTGCCGGCTATACGGTGGCTATGACGATCAGTAGATGCGCCAGCTCAGCCACACGATTCTTGAGATCGGGCGCAGCACGCTCCAGATTCTCGTTGGCAAAGTCACAGGCCGGGAATATGTGAACCACATAGGCAGCCTGCTCGCTGCCTGGCACCGGAATATTCACAATGCCAGCGGCCATTTTCTGTTGCAGATAAGTGATGAAGCCGGTTTGCAAATTACGCGAATGCTGCAGTACGTCCGCATGATCGCGACCACAAGGCAAGGCCAGCAGCATGCAGTGCTCCTTGTCGACCTAGAGAGAGCGATTGATAGTTAATAAGCTGTATTTGGTTAAGGGGCTAGAGCTACGCACCTGCATCTTCTTGGCTACGCCCTCCAGCTGCGTCTGCTCCAGACGCATGCGTTGCGCTATGCGCAGCAGCGGCGTTGCCGTCTCCGCCAGCGAGGGCAGCGAGGCACGCGCCACATTCGGATTGCCATGCACGAAATGCATTTGCACTGCGGCCTGATCTGTCTTGAGTGCCAGCAGGCCTTGCCACATCACCGGATAACGCTGCAGCAGCGTTACCAGCGAGTCACCAGGTGGTGGCGGCACCAAAGCTGGTGGCATATCCATGCCATGCTGCATTACATTGGGCGTGTGTTGCTGCTGCTGCTGCTGTTGCTGCTGCTCTTGTTGCTGTGCTGTAAGTTCAAGTGGAGTTGAGTATTGAGTGTTGTTGACGACTGTGGCGCAGTCTTGTGGCAAGTTGTACGCACCAGCGGCTACAGCCAAGCTGAGGCGTTCGTTTTCACGCTCCAGCTGCGCGCGCTCCAGCAGCTTTGCCTGGCTGGGATGCAGTGAGACAGAGACAGCGCCACCGCCCAGATACGAACTGCCGCTGGCAACAGCCGAGGGCGGCACTACGACGCTGATGGCAGCAGCACGATGCGCGGGCGGCGGCTCCAGCTGCATGCCGGGCGCCTCATAGTAGCCGCCACGCGGTTCCAGCTCACTGAAGTGCGCATGTGGAATGCGCGCATTATGCACATAGACTTGGGCCATCTGTGGCGAGTCTGCAAAGGGAGAGAAAACAAAGTTTAAGTTGACAACTCAAAGTTGAGGCTATGCTGAGGCGACTTACCCGCTGCTGTGCGATCTTGCGGACTTTGCAGACTGTGCGGCACGGTGATGCTGCGTGGTGGGCCGCTACCTGGACGTCGCAGCTCCAGCGGCGCATTGGTCTTGTCGTCGTAGTCGCTGCGCATCAAGTGATGCTGATAGATCATAGCGGCGACGCCTCGGTACGTGCTGTCGTTCTGCAAAGTCGAAAAGTTTAAATCGATTAGCATTGAATTGCGTGTGAGTTGCTGTGGATTGATTAGTGTTGGACTCATTGGCGTTACGCTACTTGCAACTGTTGCATGTAAAAGTTGTGCATTACCGGAGTTATGGGCGAGGCCTGCTGATGCGCCGGCGGCGGACTTTGACAGCAGCCGCTCACATAGGCGCCCAGTTCATGCTGCGTCCGCGTTTACAATTAAGTTAATAACATAAAGCAATGTTTGTTAGTTAGAGCGTAGCTTACAACTAATTGAAAGAGCGGATTGAGCACTTACCAGGCTTGCATCGTAGGGCGGCATTCCGGGTGGCAGCACCAGCGGCGACACGCGCGGCTGCGCTTGCGGACTAATGTTGGGTATGGCGGTGCGCAGCACTGTAGGGTAAATGAAATGAATTAGTTCCAGTGCTGCTGCTGCTGCTGGTCGAGACTTACCTGCTTGCTGGCCTGGCTTAACGGGCGGCGGACTGCCCACGCTGCCTGGCATTAGCTGCGCCGCAGCCGCCTGTAGAGTGTGCATCATGGGATTGGCTTTGCCATGCGGCGGCGGTGATGGCGTCAGCTGATGTTGCTGTGGCTGCAGATGCGCTGCTGGCTTTTGCTGCAGCAGCAGCGCTGGATGATGCGCCGGCAGTCCAATGAGATTGTGTCCATGCGCTGGCAGCTGCACTGGTGGCGAACTCTTCTGTGGCGGCTTATACAGCTGCTGTGGTTGCTGCTGCTGCTGCTGTGGCGCATAAGCAAAGCCTTGCTTAACCAGCTGTTGTTGTTGTTGTTGTGTTGGTTGCTGTTGCGGCGACAGCACTGAGGCCTTGGAGCTCACCACATGCAATATTTGTGGATGTGTTGTTGTTGGTGCTACCACTGCTGCTTGCTTTATGACCAGCGTTTGTTGTTGCTGTTGCTGTGGCGCTGTTGGTGGCTGCTGCTGCTGCACTGCGCCAATGCGTGGTGAATGCGGTGAGTGCGCTGCTGTTGGCGGCGGTATGTTCACCAGCAAATGTTGCTGCTGCAGGTGACGTGAAATGAGCTGCTGTTGTTGCTGCTGCTGCAGCAATTGTTGCTGTTGTTGCTGTTCAGGCAGCATATGTTGCTGCTTGCTGGGCGTCAATTGCTGCTGCTGCTGTTGTTGTTGCTGCTGCAGATTCTTCTCACGATTTAGCACATGCGCTTTGAGTGGCTGCGGCTGTCGCACATTGCTGAGCTGCGCGTGTTGCAACACGCTGGGCAATGGATTTGCCTGCAGCACCAGCGGCTGCTTGTTCGCCAGCGGCAGCGCCTGCTGCTGTGGCGGCGCCTGTTGCTGCTGCTGCTGCTGTATGATGAGCGTAGGCTGCGTGGGCGTGGCGCTGCTCTTGACCAACACACTCACCGGTTTGTTCAGCAGCTGCGTGGGCGTCGCCTCTTGCACCTGCATGGGCATGGGCTTGTTGCTAAGCGCCGTAATGGGCGTGGTTGGCGCTATGACCGTCGTGCTTAGCTGCAGCTGTTGCTGCTGTAAGTGCTGCTGTTGTTGTTGTTGCTGCTGCTGCTGCAGATGGTGTTGCTGCTGGTGCAGCTGCTGCTGCAGATGTTGATGCGCCTCATTGCTGCTGTTGGCGGGCGCTGCTGCATTTGCTGCTGGCAAATTGCCCTCCTTGACTTGGGGCATGCCGGCGGTGATGATGCCCGTGACTGGATCGATGAGCGCTTTGCTGACAGCATCGGCAGCACCTCCGGTGATCTTCTGCGTGGCTGCTGGCGCAACTGTTTGATGCATTGGTGGCTGCATGGCTGAATTGATGGCCTGATAGGATTCAATTTCAGCAGCTGCAATTGCTTTCTTCTTCGGATGCTGTGGCGTGGGTTTGCTCATGGCCGCGGGCATGGGTAGAGGCAGAGGCAATGGCAATGGAGCGGGCGCGGCTACAGCAACGGGCGTGGGTAGTGGCGGCGGCGCTGCAGGCATTGGCGGCTCCACTATAGACTCCTTCACCTCAACAGCTGGTTGTTGCTGCTGCTGCTGTATTGCTGCTGGTGGCTCATTTACCACAGCAGCTGTTGCTGCTGCTGCTGTTGGCGTTGCAACTGCTGCTGGCTGCTCCTCTTGCTCTGATGGCGACTCACAGGTGGTTTTGCGATCCTTGGAGCGCCTGGGCCGACCCACTGCATTGCTAGTTGCTGGCACATCCGATTTCTTGGTCTGCGCATTGCGTCCGGAGCGACGCGGCGGCGTTTGCGCGCCCTTGGGCACTGGCGTCGTATTGCGCACCACATCCTCAATGATGTCGTCAATGGTGCTGCGATCCTCCTTCTCCTGCAGGCGACGCGACTTGCGCGTATTCATCGACTCCGAGCTGTCTGTATTGTGATCCAGCACTGGCTCTGCTGCTGCGGCTGCTGCTGGTTGCTGCTCAAACTCGCTAATGTTCTTCAGCTTGTTTATGGTCAGAATCAAACGCGGACGCGCATCATCGCTAGTGGCTGCTGTGTTAATTGCTACCTTCACCTTGGGCTCTGCATCGTTGGCATCATCATGGAACTCATAGACGTCCTGGCTGGAGCTCAAGGCTTGATTGCGAGCCTTTTTCTCAGCAGCTGTTGCCACTGGCAGTGACACAATTGCTGCAGCAGGCGCTGGCTGCGCTGCCTGTTGTTGTTGCTGCTGTGCCAGCTGCTGCTGCTGCTGCTGTTGTGCGAGCTGTTGCTGTTGTAGCTGCTGCTGTTGCAGCAACAGATTGCGTGGCGGTCGTCCCTTGCGTCCACGCGTCACTGGCGCCGTCGCGGGTTTTCTCAGACGCGTATGCACGCCATTGTCGCCGGGTGAGAGCAACATTTGCTGCTCGCTGGTTGCGGCTGCTGCTGCTGTTGGCGTAAGCGGCACACCCGCAGTTTGTCGCTTGGCGCCACGTGGCTGTCGTCCACGTTTCGCAGTGCCGCGTGAGCCAGGCGGACGTCCGGGCATGCCCTTGACAGGCAACTGACGCGTCTCAGTTTCATCTTCCGTGTCATGATCATTGGCGGCGGCTGCTGCTGCAGCTGCTGCTGTTGTAACAGCAACTGTTGGCTCGCTTGCTGGCACAGGCGGCAGCTCCAAGCTTGGCAGCTCCATTGCTGCTGGCTGCGGCTGTGGTTGCTGCTGCTGTTGCGGCGCTGGCTGCTGCTGCTGCAGCTTGTTCTCCTTAACTGCAGCTGCTGCTGCTGCTGTTGCTGGATCGAGTTTCTTGATTACACTATCAATGTTCACCTCCTTGGCCGACCAATAGTCGCTGTCCACTTCCTTGGAGTCTTCGATAAGCTCGTCCTGCTTGGGCTGCGATATCTTGATGACATTTTCCTCTGTTAACAACGAGGCTGAAGCGCCTGCTGCTGTCTTTATGACCAGTGGCGAGTTGATGGTTGTTGGCGTGGGCGTGCGTATGACCGAGACGCTCTCTGAGGTCTTCAGCGGCAACACAGAGACGGATACAGACACGGGCGTGGGCGTTGGCTCCACAATTGGTGCTGCTGGCGCTGGCTCCTTGGGCATTGCATAATGCATTGCCTGAGCTGTTGGTGCGGGCACAATCTGCTGCTGCACAATAATCTTTGGTGCTGGTGGCGCGCTTTGTATTACATTCAGCTGCTGTTGTTGTTGCTGCGGCGGCTGCTGCTGTTGTTGTTGTTGTTGTTGCTGCTGCTGTGGTGGACGCACCAGCACTGCAGCTGCATGTTGCTGTTGCTGCGGACTGTGCGCACTTGCATTGCTGCCAGGTGAGCTCAGTTGCTGCTGCTGTCGCTGCTGCAGTGGCTGCTGTTGTGCATAGATTGTCAATGGCTGCGTTGGATGCAATTGCTGCTGCAGCTTTTGTATGTGCAGCTGTTGTTGATGCTGCTGCTGCTGCTGCTGCAAGTGTTGCTGATGTTGTTGCTGCAGCTGTTGCTGTTGTGCTTGGTACTGTTGTTGTCTGGCCTGTTGCATATGATGTTGTTGCATCGGTGACAGCGGCGCTTGTTGCAGCTGCTGCAAGTGTTGCTGCTGCTGCTGTTGTTGTTGCATGTGTTGCACTTGCATATGTTGCTGCTGTGTCTGTGCGCGCTGCTGCTGCGTTGGCGGCTTATGCATTTGCTGCTGCTGCATAAACTTGTGCACATGTTGCTGCTGCTGCTGTTGCACATTCAGCTTGGACAACAACTGCGGCGAATGCTGCTGCTGCTGCTGTTGTTGTTGCTGCTGCTGCTGCATTTGATGCAGCGACTTATGCGGAGGCAGACTGCCCATGGGTGGGGAGCCCACCACTTGGGATTGGCTCGCCTGTTGCGGCTGCACTGTAACCACTTTGCTGATAATTGTCGGATGATGCGACACCGGCAATGGCGGCAGCTTCTGCAGCGGCATGGGCATGGGCAATAGCTGTGGACCAGCGCCAGTTTCAATTACAGACTTGGGTATGCCAGGCGATGATTGCTGCTGCTGTTGCTGGCGTGGCAAGTAGCTGCTGGGAGTTGCAAGCTTAATGCTGCTGCTGGCAGTGGGTGATGTTGTTGTTGCTGCTGCTGCTGCTGTTGCTCGCGCTGTTGGACTTGGCAGCGGACTCATGCTCATATTGCTGTTGCCAGTGGGTGAAGTAAGCAACAGTTGTTGCTGCTGCTGTTGTGGTTGCTGCCTGCCTGGTGGACTCAGCTGTCGATTGGGCGTGCTGCCGCGTCCAGGCGACAGCAGCGGACTATGCGGCGAGGGCGCGCGTATGCCAACCATATAGTTGGCAGCTGCGCCCGCCGGCAACTGTTGCTGCTGCTGCTGGTGTGGCGACAATATGAGATGCGGCACAACGAAATGCGGCGGCTGCTCTGGTATGGAAATGGTGGGTGGCTGCATTATCAACGTCTGTGTGCGCTGTGGCGTCAGTGGTTGCTGCTGTGCCATTGGTGTTGCTGCTGCTGCTGCTGTCGCTTGCTTGGGCGTTGAGGCCAGCGGCATGGACGACTTCTGTGCACTGCTGCTGGGACTGTTGAAGCTGCTGCTGTTGGTCATCACATTGGACAGATCCAGATTGATGACGGGCGTGGCTGGACGACTGGCAACAGTTGCTGCTGCTGCTAGCGGCGAATGCGGCGCCGGCAGCAGAGTTTGCACAGGTTGCACCAGCGGCTGCAACAGTTTGCTTATAGTTGGTGGTTCTATCTTGGCAAGCGTAGAGTTGAGCGTAACTGTTGCTGTTGTTGTTGTTGGCGGCGTTGCTGGCAGCTTGGTTATGACTGTGGGTTGCATTGCTGCTGCTGCTGCTGCTGTTGTTGCCGCTGCTGCTGCTGCTGGTGTGGGCTCCGGCGTTTGCCTCTCTGGCAGCGCTGGCGATTTGCTGTCTTCGGACTTTTCGGACTGCTCGTCTATCTTTAGACTGGGACCACTGCTGTCTGCCTCGTCGGGCGTCTCCTCCGTGTCCGTATCGATTTGCAAGTCACGCTCTGACTGCGGCGTATCCGCCTTGATGTCCAGATCCTCATGCCGCAGACTCTGCACCGCCTTGTTGAGCTCCTCATCCAGCGGCAGACTGACAATCAACGAAGTTATTGCTGGGCTATCATCACGCTGCTCCGGCTCCGGTTCAGCATCAGTTTCTGGCTCTGGATCGGCAATCTCAGCGACTGCTGCTTCGATTGCCTTGGCGGCCAGCGCTGCTTCCTCGTCGGGCTCAGAGACAACAGCCTCGCTAGCGCTGGCGCTTACACTCGACATGTCATCCATGCCGTCCAGCGAGTAATCCGCAGTGGAGGAAGTGCCAAAGCTTTCGCCCAGCAGCGCAGAGACTGCGCTCTCGGTCTCCTCCTGCGAAATGGTCACGCGCGATTTGCTGTCCTCCAGTTTTTCGTGCACTTTGAGCGCGGCTGGTGGTGAGGCCACTGGTATCTTGGGCTCGTCGCTAAGCAGACTGTTGCTCTGCAGCTCCACAGCAATGGACTGCACAGCGGACTCGCTGATCTTGTCATCCAGTTTGCCATCGAAGCCGGGTATGAAAATTTCCTTCTTCTTTCCAGCCGTGGGCGAGTTGTTGTTGTCAGCTGTGGCGGCGGCGGCTGCTGCTGCTGCTGCTGAGGTGGAGGAGGTGGGTGTGGTCACCAGTGGCGCAATGCTGCTGCTCTTGCTGCTCACGGGCGTGTCAGTCGCAGCTTGACTTTGACCTGTGGTTGGTGTCTTGGGTATGGGACTAATCAGCCGCGAATTCTCACGCGCTGGCGAAGGCGTCTCCGCTTTGGCGATTGGTATCAAGCGATTGTTGCTGATGGTCATGCTGGGCGGCAACGGCAGCGTCACTGGCAGCGTTAGTGGCAGCTTAATGGGCAACGAGGGCACCTCATCATCGTCGCCAAGCAAACAGGGCAGACTGGGTGAAGGTTTGCATAGATTTTGTTGCTTCTTCTCCTGATATTCGGGATGCTTGGAGGCCGATTGTATGTTGATGTTGAGCAAGTTGACGGACAAGCCTTTGGGTGACAGCTGCATGGGAATGGGCACAGTGCAGCTCTCGCGTCGCTGCTGCAACTGTTGCTGTTGCTGCTGCTGCTTCTCTTGGCGTTCCTCCTTGGAGCGCTTCTTCTTCTTCTTTTTGTCTCTGCTCTTGTGTGTGGAGCAGCTTTCCTTCTCAGCCTTTTCGCTGCTCTGCTGCGGCGGCGGCTGCTCCACTGCATTGCCATTGTCTTCGTTGTCGGAGAAGCGGAACACATCGGTCATGTCGCTGCGATAGGTTGTTGCTGTCGAGGGCGTTGCGTCTTCATTGTCATCCATAAGCTGCGCCTCCAGCGCACGACCCGCCTCGTCCATGTCCACGCTGTTGTCATCGTCCAGTTTGCTGGCCGCTTGTTGCTGCTGCTGCTGCTCTTTCTGCTGCTGCTGCAACTGTTGCTCGCGTGCATTTTTCTCGCGTCGCTTCTTCTCGCGCTTCTCCTTGCGATGACGCTCGCGTTCGCTGCGCTCCTGCTCCAGCTCGTCCTGCTGCTCCTTGCTGGCATCCTGCTTAAAGTTTTGCAACGCTGCTGAGACCATCGGACCGCTGTTGTTGTTGCTGCTGCTGCTGCTGCCGCTGCCAATTGCAGGCAGCTTGGCATCCAGCTGCTGCTCATCCAGCTGCTGTGGCTCCTCCTCTTCCTCCTCCTCGTCGGAGATAATGCCAAATATGTCCTCCATTTTGTCCTCGCTGCGCTTGACTGTTGGTGTTGCAGGCGTCGCTGGCAGCGTGTTGCTGCTGAAACGCGTTGAGTTGTCCAGACTTTTCGATTTCTTGGACTTCTTCAACCGATGACGCTCCTCCTTGGACAGCTTTTCGCTGCTCAGCTGATCCACAGAGCCGGCGGCGTTGTTGGCTTCGCTTAAGCGCAGCTTGTCGCGCTTCTTCTCCTTGCGCTCCTTGTGCTTGCGTCGCTCGGTGCTGCACACAGGCAACACAGTGGGCGACTCCAGAGCAGGCACAGTGGGCGTTGGCGGCGCTGGCTCCGTCTTGAGCAAATCAAAGCCGGGCTTGGAGTTGAGCTCGGGCAGCGGAGAACTCGCTCTGATTTCCTCCGCTTCGGGCGTCTTGGGGCGTCGCTTGCTCTTCTTGTGCTTCTTGCGCGACTCTGGCGAGTACTCCTTGAGCTTGGCTGGCGGCGTCTCTCGCTGCTCGGCAAAGCTGTAGCTGTTATTGAAATACTCCTTGAACTCCTGCTTGAACTCGCTCTTGGGCTTGCGCTCGTCTGTGGACGAATGCGAATCATGACGCGACTTGAGCTCCAGTTCATGTTTTTCTGCTGCTGCTGCTGGTTGCTGCTCTTGCTTTTGTGGCTGTGGCAGCTCCATATCCGCATCCGCATCCGAGTGCTGCTCCTGCTTGACTTCTGGTGGCTCCTGCTTCACCAGCGGCGACTCTTGCTGCGTCTGCTGTTGCTGCTGCTGCTGATCAGGCGCTGCTGGCTGAGATTGCGACTCCGAGTCGGAGGCAATGCGCGTCGAGTGGGAATTGCGCTTCATTAGACGCATTGGTCCCATTACACGCCGGATCTCATCCTCGGAGCTATCGTCGCCATCATCATCGCACAGGCGACGCAGCTGCTGACGCATGCGACTTGCTTGCAACGCAGCGGCGGCGTTCACGGCCGCCTGCTCCTCATCCACATCCGCATCAGAGTCGGAGAAGATGCGACTGTGCGGCAGCTTGCGATAATGCCCATCGGTATCCTCATCGGAGCTGCTCAAGCCGCGATAGCTGCTGCTGTTGCGATGCATATGATGCAGCCGATCCTCGAACTCGGTGTCGCTGTCGCCGTCGTAGCTCAGGCTGCGCTTCTTCTTGGCGCGCGACTGCTTCAGCTGCGAGAACTTGGCCTTGATCTTCTTCTCCTCCGCCTGGCGCTGCATGTTCTTGCAGCTGCGCGCCTTGACCTTGTCGTACATGGACACATGCACATCGTCGTCGGGTATATCGAAGATTGAATGCTTCTTGGAGAGATCATCGGTGTCGTCCGAGTCGGCGGAGCTCAGCATAAGCCGGCGCAGTGATTTGCCCTCATCCGAACCGCGTGACGATTTGCGTCCATCCGAACCGCGTGAGGATTTGCGTCCATCTGAGCCACGTGAGGACTTGCGTCCATCTGAGCCACGCGACGACTTGCGCTCATCCGAGCCGCGTGACGATTTGCGCTCAATGCTGCGTCGATGTTGCTGCTGGTGCTGCTGCAACTGTTGCTGCTGTGGCGTCTTGTGATTCGCCAATTCGCCAGCTGAGCTGCGTCTATGCGTATTGTGGCTGGGCTCCTCATCCGTGGACTTGGTAGACTCCGCCACTGAGTGACGCTTCTTCTCGCGCTGATGATGATCACGATCGCGTTTGCTGCGATGACGCGATGAGCTCGAGCTGCTGCCATGATGATGATGGTCTCGCTGGGAAGAGGATGAAGATTTGTGTGTGGAGTGCTGCTGCTGCTGCTCTGTGGGCTGCTGTTGCTCTTCTTCGCTTGTCTGCATTGGTTGTGGTTGCTGTGGCTGTTTGACAGCAACTGTTGCTGCTGTTTCCACTGTCTTAGCTGTTGGTGTTGCAGCTGTGGCTGGTATTGCCACCTTTGCAGTTGCTGTTGCAGCTTTTGTTGGCGTTGCAGTTGCTGTTGCAGTTTTTGTTGGCGTTGCCGCAGTTGCTGTTGTTGTCGTAGTTGTGGTTGCTGCTGCAGTTGTTGTTGTTGTCGTTGCATCGCTGCTGCCTTTGCTGTGATGCTTGTCACGCCGATGATGCCTGGAGCTGCTGCCGTGATGCGAGGAGCTGGACTTTGAGCTGCTCTTCTCATCCTTGCCACCGCCACTGCTGCAGCTGCTTTTGTGCTCCTTGGAGTCACGTCGATCGCCCATATTGCTGCGATGATGATTGTTGCTGCTGCTGCTATGGCCATGCGCATGGCTATTGCTGTGGCCATGGCTATGGCTGTTGCTGTGACTGTGGCTGTTGCTGTGATTGTGGCTGCTGCTGCTGCTGTGACTGTTGCTGTGAGCGTGACCGCTGCTGCTGCCGTCCAGACGCAAACGCTTTACATAATCCTCATGCTGCTGCTGCTGCTGATGTTGCTGCTGCTGCTGCGTATTGCCGCTGCTGCTGTGATTGCTTTCCTGTGAGCTCAGGCGACGCTTGTTGTGATGACGCGGCGGCGTTGCTCGTGAGGATTTGCGAGATCGCTCTTTGCTGTTGCCTCTGCTGTTGCTGCTGTTGTTGCTGTGTTTGACGTCAGCAACTGTTGCTGTTGGCGCGCTGATTGCTGACGCTGCTGCAGTTGTGGCTGCGACTGTTGCTGTGGTGACCGCATTTTCTTTGTTATGCTGCCGCTCGCTGTCGCTGTTGGAGGCGTTCGGGGTTTGGGGCGTGGCATTGTGGGCGTAGAAGCTGCTGGCCTCGCTGCTCGCATCGGCTTTGTTCTTGTGATAAACTGAGAGATCTCGCATGCGAGCAAGTCGTGATTCCTGTTCTCGCTGCTCTTGCTCTCGTTTCTCCTTCTCACGTTGCTGCTCTTGCTCACGCTTCTCTTTCTCACGCTGCTCTTTCTCCCGCTTCTCCTTCTCACGCTCTTCACGCTCGCGCTCTCGTTCCTTTTCCTTCTCCTCTTTGGCTTTGCGCTCTTCACGCTCGCGCTCCTCTTGCGCTTTTCGCTCTTTCTCCTTCTCCTCACGCTCTTGCTGCTTGCGCGATTCCTTCTCACGTCGCTCACGCTCTTGTCGCTCCTTCAGCGCTGCCTTCTCCTTTTCACGCTCCTTCTCACGTTTCTCCGTATCAGAGTCGCTGCTGCCATCTTCCACCTTGGGCGTGGCCTTGGGCGACTTGGAGGATACCGAGGTGTTGGAATTCTTGCGCTTCTCCGATGAGCTGCGCTTGGATTTCTTTTCACTATCCGAGCGACTGTTGTGCCGCGAGCTCGAACTATGCGACTTATCACTGGAGCTGGACTTGGATTTGGAACTGCTGCTGCTCGTAGCAGGCTTGGAGCTTGACTTCGTTTCAGGCTCATCCGGCGTAGACTTTGTAGATGTTGCTGACGTCTTTGTGGATGTTGTTGAAGTCTTTGTGGCTGCTGTTGCAGCTGTTGATGTTTTTGTTATTGATGTTGTTGAGGAACTAGTACCGTTAGCAGCTGAGCTACTGCTGTTGGGTTTGGAGTGGGGATTGGAATGGCCCGGCACCGATGCAGATTTCTGCAGCGCAGCGCGCGACTCACTGCTGCTGGCAGCGGGCACACTAAGACTTTTGCTAAGTGGTTGCTGCTGTGCAGGCGTGGTTGCTGTTGCTGATGTGACTGTTGCTGACGGCGGTGCCTTAAGCTTGGGCGATTCCGGTGGTGGTGGCGGTGCTGGCGCGGGCGCTGCGGTATTCGGCAGAGGCGGGTGACTGGGAAACGGATATTGCAGCCCTTTGGGGCAACTTGCTGCTGCTCCTACTGCTGCTGATGCGCCCGCTATTGCTGCTGTGCTGGCCGAGAGTGTTGCCGCTGTTAGGCCAATGCTGCTGCTGGCGCTGCCGCTTTTGCAAGCTGCATTCACCACCGACGGCGAGGGCGATGGGCTGTTGTAGGGCGAGATTGAAGCATGCGGCGAGTTCATGGGCGACAAGCTGCTCAGACGTTGCAGCAAGCCGCTGCTGCTGCTGCTGCTCTTGCTGCCGACAGCAATAGCATTGCTGCTGCTGCTGCCGCCGCTGGCGCTGCTCATACAGTTGCCTATGATGGGCGTAGTCTTGGCAGCAGCCAGATTCGGCAAAGCGGGTGAGGTGTTGCCGCTGCCACCGAAGCGCGCATTGGCCACTGTGGAGTTGGCGCCGAACTCATTGCTGGCGGGCTCGTACCATTGGTTCTTCTTCAGGCGCTGAAAGTCGTCGTCGAAGACGGACTTCTTGGCCAACAGCGACTTGACTATATCCGATGGCTGCAGCTCATCAATGTCCAGGAACTTGTGGCGTGAATTGCTGGTGGTGCTGCAGACAGTGCCGCTGGAGCTGTTGCTGTCGCCGGAGCGCGCCTGATGCGCGGCGCCACTGAGATTGGAGCTGTGCATGCCAAGCTGCCAGCTGGGCGTGCTCGAGTGGCCATGGCCATGTCCATGGCTGGGCTGTGTGGCGCTGCTGCTGCTGCCGCCGCCGCTCCAGCGCTCGTAGTTCTCCTCGAAGTTGCGCAGACGCTCATCCAGCGACGGACTGCCGCCTGCTTGGCCGCTGGGCACATCCGAGTCGCTGGAGTTGGAGCTAAGCGAGCGCGGACGCACTGGACTGCCCATGAGACTAATTGAGATGGACTGCTCGCGTTCCTTCGGCTCTCGTGACTGCTGTGAATGATGTGACTGTTGCTGCTGCTGCTGCTGGTGATTGTTGTTGTTATGATGATTGGAACGCCAATAGCGCGAGGAGGGACTGGGTAAGAAGCCGGAGCTGCTGCCATTGCCGCCGCCACCGCGGCTGCTGCCCAAATCGTTCGAGCCGGAGCCACTGAGACTAGAGTTGTTGTTGTTGTTGTTGCTGCTGCTGCTTCTTCTGTCGCCGTCGCCGGACAGCAGCGTTGCCGATGTTGAGCTGAGCTGCTGGAGGTAGCTGCCAACGCCGAGATTGCAGCTGCTGCTGGTAATTGGACTGTGTGGCTCTTTGAAGAACTGTATGCCATACTTGGGCAACGGCATCCACATGAGCACACGCGGCTCGTTGCGTGGCGGCATACGACGCGGATCGGAGGGCAGCACTTCGGGCCGCTCGTCGCAGAGCGGCGTGCCGGGTCGCGAGCCGTCGGCGCTTTCGCCACCGCTGGCCTCGTGCGAGTGATGGGAATGTAGCTGATGGCCACGACCACGCGAGGCATGATGATGATAGTCATCGTTGGGCGTGGGTGCGGCCAATGAGGCCAAACTGGCAATGCTGCTGCTCGAGTTCGACTGCAGCGACTGCGAGCGACTGTCGTTGACGCGACGTCGCTTGGCTGCCAGCGAAGCGTTCAACAGATGCTGCTGGTCCATGCTGCTGGCACCGACCAGACCATGCCGAAAGGCAGAGGAACTGGACAGCGCCGACAGCGCGCCAACATCGATCGAGGGGCGACGACAGCTGATCATCATGCTATGATGCTGCGATGAAGGCGGCGGTGGCGCAATTGCATTGAATTTGGCATCGGAGGCGCGACGTAAATCGCTCTTGCGATTGAAAGGATCAACATCACAGTTGGAGCGCGGGCTTGGAAAGCTGGGCTTGCTATAGCCACCGTCGCTTGAATCCAACTGCAAACAAAAGAAAGTTAATAAATGCTTGGGTGAGTTTGAACGATTTGCACTTACGCCACTCGCATTGGCATTGGCATGATGATTGTAGGGGTGATGATGATGGTAATCCATTTTAATGCGCTTGCGCGGACTAACCATGCCCTCATCACCACTGGACGGGCATTCATCCAACGTCACTGACTCCACAGACATTCCATAGCGCGCTGCATGCATTGAGGGCTTTGCACTACGACGACGCATCAATCCACTGGTGCCAACAGGAATGCCATCGATGCTGCTGCTTCTGCTGCTGTTGTTGATGTTGTTGTTGTTATGCAGCAGCTCGAGCGGATCACTGCTGGTGGGCGTCGATGGGCCTTGGCGTGCTACAACTGGCGAGTCGCAGCGCAAGGATGTGGGCGATGCCATCTCCTCCTGCGGCGTCTGACTGTTGCACTCCTCAATGCTGCGAAAGCGTCGACCCGTCGTTGCCACATCATTGAAGTCAAAGTCGCGCGTATTGCGCGCCATGCGCTGCTTTGCCTGCACCAAAGCTGCCGGCGACATTGGCATATTGCTTTGAGTAGTGACAGCAGCAATGCTGCCGCTGCTGTTGCTGCTGCTAGTGTTGCAAGTGCTGCTGCTTGTCGCTGTGGAGCTGGTGGTGGAGCTAGTGCTGGGCGCTGGCATTGCGGTGCTGCTGGGTGTGCTGTTGCCGCTGCTGGGCGCAGCACTGGGCGTATTGCCGCCTGAGGAGCAGCCATCGTTGCTGTTCTGATGCCGACTGAATGAGGAGGCTCGTGAACGTGACTGCGACGACTCGTAACGATTGAAGCGTGAAGAGGCAGCGGCTGCAAAAAATAAAAAGAATTTATTATGACAAACAATTCAAAGTAAAGTTTCTACTTATTGCACTTACTCGCATTGGGCTGCTGACTCAGCGGCTGTTGTGGTGGTTGCTGTTGCTGCTGCGTCGACTGCTGTTGCTGCTGCTGTGGCGGCTGCTGTGCTTGTTGTTGCTGCTGCGCTGCTTGCTGCTGGCTCGCCGCTGCTTGTTGTGGCTGCTCCTGCTTCTGTTGCTTCTCCTGCTTATCGTGGAACGCATCCTGACATTCACGCGAAGCAAAGTCCACTTGGAGTCGCCGGCCGCGCATTAGCGTGCCACGCATATCCTTGACTGCCGCCTGAGCATTCTGCACCTGATCGTAGAGCACCAAAGCCAATTGTCGACTGCGATCGATGCTGACTTTGGTCACAGTGCCGAAGCGTGTGAACTGCGATTGCAGAAACGACTCCGAGACCTTCTCGCCAACGCCGTCGATCCAAACACAATTCGTTGGCATCGATTTGCCAAAGCCCAACTTGATGCGATTGCTACCCAGATGCTCGCCATCCATTTTGCGCATGGCCTTCACCACGGACACAATATCGGAATACTGACAAAAGGCATAGGCATTGAGTCCCTGCTTCTTGATGTCGATCTCAATGATCTCGCCAAAGGGCTCGAAATGCACGCGCAGCTCACTCGACGTTATGTCCTTCTCCAGATTGCCAATGAAGAGCGTGCGCGTCGACTTGGGATGATACTCATCCAGCTCAGCTTCGTAGGGGCGAAACTCATTGTCCTCGACATCGTAGCCCTGGTAGGGCTCCACCTCAATCTTGCAGCCAAAGAAGTGCTTGTCATGCGAAACTTCGAGCGCCTTCTCCACGTCGTCGGGCTTCTTGAAACAGACGAGCGCATAGCGCTCCGAGTTCTGTCCCACCACCTTGACCCACGTGACCTTGCCGTGCTTTTTGTACTCGTGAAAGAGACCATCCTTGAGAGATGTGTCCGAGGAACGTGCGGGCAGGTTGCGTACTCGTATCGCCAGCGGCCGATTGTCTTCGGAATGCACCACCGGATTGGCCGTCAGACATGTAGCGCTCGATATGCTGCTCGTGGAGCAGCTGCTCGATGACGATGAGCCGCCACCACCACCTCCACCACCACTGGGATTAACAGCGCTGCTGCCAGCTGCCACCGCCGCGGCTGCTGCTGCTGCGCACGACTGTAGACTGCGTGAGCTGCGGGATGTTGTCGCATCCGCACAATTGCCCGATACGGGGCTGGACGCGTGCGAATGCGATGAGGAGTGCGAGCTGGATGAGCTATGCGAGCTGCTGTAGCTGCTCGGCGAACGCGAATGCGAGCGACTCGACGATGTTGTGCTGCGTCCATGCAGATGATGACGCGGCGCTCGCACCATGGCTTGGCCATGGCAACTACTACTACTACTGCCATTGCCGTTGTCCACAGCGGCAGCAAGTGCAGCAGCCATATTTAGAATATCACCACTGCCGCTGCCTATTGTAGGCGTTGCTGCTGCTTCTGTTGTTTCAGCTGCCGCTGCCGCTGCTGTTGTTGTTGTTGTTTCTGCTGCTGCTGCTACTGCTTCGGTTGTTGTTGTTGTTTCTGTTGCTGCAATTGGCATCGTTGGAGTGGCCGTGTTTATTGTATTATTTAAACTATTACTACTAAAACTATGGTTTGTGATTGTACTTGTTGTTGTTGTTGCCGTCGTCGTCTCCGGCGTCGCCGTCGCCACCATCACCTGCGCTCCTGGCGACTCGGAGCCGCAGCTTGTTGCTGCTTCTGCCGCTGCTGCTGCCGACGCATTGAGCAGCTTATTTAACTTGCTTACGCCAGCCATATTACGATCTTGTTGCAACAGCAATTTGCGTGCACAATTTAAGGGCGGCGACTCATCCGCAGCGCTGCCAGCATAAGCGACGCTGCGATGCATGGCGGTGGTGCCGCCGCCGCCTTGCGCTTGATGCGTGTGGGCGGGTGATGAGTACGAGGCGGATGTGTTGTTGTTGCTGTTGCTGCTGGCAGCAGAGCTGCTGCTGCTGCTGTTGGTGTTGTTGTAGTGGTGTTGCTGCTGCTGCTGTGAATGATTGTTGCTGCTGTTGGTTGAGCTCATTATGCTGCCACCAACTGTCGCTGCTGCTGCTGCTGGTGCAACAACATTGCCAGTGCCACCACCAGGACTCTTTAGATGCGCTGTCGCCGCAGCAGCAACTTCGTACCATGACTGCGATACGCGTGTGTTTTGGTTAATGTTGTTGTTGTTGCTGCGATCGCCCAACGCTTGTGGCGGCACTGGCGCTGCTCCAGCCGTAGCCGTTGTGGCTGCCGTCGTTGCTGTCGTCGTGTTGCTGTTGCTACTGCTGACACCAACTGCTGTTGTTGCTGTTGTTGTTGCTGCCGCCGTTGTGGTTGTGGCTGCTGCTGCTGCTGAACCATTCCTATATAGGCGATCTCTTGCGCGTGATCGTTCACTATTATTATTGTTATTGTTATTATTGTTGTTAACAGTTGTTGTTGTTGTTGCTGCTGCTGCTGCGGGTACTGCGCTGGCGGCTTGATAGACTAGGCGACTGCGATCGTAGTAGTTCCTTTCGAAGCTATTTGTCGGTGGTTCCTCTGTAGACCTGCAATTAAAATCAAATACACTTCATTAATAAACTATTCATTTTCTTATAAGTTATTCTATTTTGTGTTAAACTCTAACCTACGCATAATAGTTTTTACATAAAACAATAAGAAACTTTGTCAATTGTGCAGCCTCCCCCACCAATGGGCGCCTTTGCTTTTGCCTGGCATCAGCTTGTGTTCACATAACTGTTAAATTGTGCTTTAGTTTTGCTGGCCATGCAAACTATTATTTGCATTGAAAACACAACACACCAAATTATATATTCAACTTTTTAGCGCTCAAAAATTATTCTATTTTTGCATAAACGGCGCCAAAATTTCTTTTTCTTGTTTACGCGGCACAACTTGGTTTATTTTATTTGATTTTATTTTTTCTTTTGCTTTTGCACACTCATACACACACAAACACGCGTAGATACATATATGCAAACACAAACGCTCACGTACACGCACTTATACATAAACATAAGCCGGTGGCCAGTTTGCTCAACCGGTTTCTTTATTTCTTGCGTTTTAATATTATTTACACACTGCTCGTAGCACGCTGCTGGCTTTGCACAACTTTTATATATTATTATAAGCTATTTGTTCACTTTAACTATGTATTTTCTATATTCTTGTGGATTTTTCGCGTAACCAAAACCAAACACGAGCAAATAAATCTACATCGATTAATCGAGCGGTTTGACCCAAGTAGGTGCTGCCAGATCGTTAAACGTTTGAGCAAGAGAGCGTGAGAGAGAGAGAGAGCGTAAGATCGTTTTGTAGTGTTGTGAAGATGTTGCTTGGCGCTGTTAATGTTAATGCGCATGTTAATTAACAGCGCAGCATGGACAGCACTTTTAAATGTTTTACAGCCTCGTGTAAATTACAAATGCGTTTTAAATTTGAATTATTTATTGAATTATAATAATTGTTGTGCGTTTGCTCTCAGTACAGCTGTTGCTGCTACGCATTGCTAAGTATTTAAGCAAAGACGCCATATTTCAGGTAAGAGATATCTTGGCGCATTTCTACCTGAATGAAAAATCAACCCCGCAATAAATTTAATGCGCGACGCAAAAGCGAAAAGGTACCAGGAGCAGCAGCATTCAATGACAATGACAGGCCTATTTTCATTTTCATATAAAAAAGAGAACAGGCGCGACCTTTAGCCAAAAGTTCTGCATTGTTTTCCATCTGCGTGAAACGCATAACAATTTCCCAAACTATGCGCGCGAGAAAAAGAAAAACGAATGTTCTAGCAAAGGGCAGCGCATACATAGGGATAGGATAATAAACATATAGAACATAAATAAATGGGCATTTACATAGGATCGACAGGACAGCATGTGGCTTTGAGGATCGCTGTAATTAACAACAGCATTTTCTTACAATGTCAAAGGAGCAAGGATAACGATCCCTAGACAGGGGTTAAATATACAAACGAAATAATGTACAGTTCAGGAAGATACAAACTATTAAAGCCAGGCCAAAGATTTGCATTTTAACTAAAATTATAAATTGCTTTATAATAATAAAGTATTTAGTGTGCTCTTTATTGTTTTTAATCATTGAGGCTTCAGCAAATATCCGGCTTAATGCTGGAAATGTAATTTTCCAAGTTGCACACAAACAATTTGATGAATTGAAGCTCTATAGCTTTGTCATTCTGTTCAGAGATTTTAAAGCCACGTTAAGCGCTTTAAGCGTCAGAGCAATAGAAAAAGAATGAGCGAGTGAGCAATAGAGAGCGAGAGAGGGAGCACTTAAAATATGACCATGTCGCATACTGAGCAGCTTATATATACATACTATATATATATATACAGGGATAGCTGCAGTTTCCAGTGGCTGCCAATGCTGGAAATGCTGCCCAAGTGATTTTTCGAGAGGTTGCTGTGGAGCTGCTGCGGCTGCAGCATGTTGCAGGATACTGATGACTCAGCCAGGAGCCATGTACATAGCATAAAAACAACATATATGCTGTGTATGTATGTGTGTGTGTGTGTGTGTAGCAATTGCATTCAGTCGGTGGCGCCACTCTGGCTGCCTTTGCCCGGCATGCGCACTGAGGCGGGCTCTGGCAAAAAATCAATTCAGCTAAAATTGCGCCCGGTTAGAGGCGAAGTGCACACATACGCAACACGGAGAATAAACCGAGCCCACCCAACAACAACAGCAACAACAACAATAGCAACATTTGTTGCGTCAATTGCACAGCAGCGCAGTCGCCAGCTGGCAGCGCAGTCAACAGCAGCAGTAATGCCCAGAGAGGAGTCTGGCTGTAAGTTTGAGTGCTCTGGTTTAACTGTAAATTGCATTACTGCGACGCGCTGTTATATACAAAGCTCTGCTATATATATACACACACACACACAATAACTGTAGCTTATGTAATATATAAACAGCGCGCTTCCCTGGCCAAAGCCTGAGCTGAACGTCCTTGTTTGAGGTTATTTCTGTGTACTCGTCGCTCGCCTGTATGGCTGACTGGCTGCCTGGCTGGCTGGCTCAAACTTTTTGCCTCATGAAATTCCTGAATTTTCAAACTCACACTCCCCAGCGGGCACAAAACAAAAGATAGCTCGCTCGTTCGCTTTTAGCCTTTCATTCAATCATTGCTGGCATTACCCATTTGGGCATAGAGTGGGTGGCCGCGCAGCAGGAAGTTTCCTCTCTGCAGTCAAAGTAATTTGAGTATGCTGCCACAGTCCGTTGGGCGTGAAATTTATCAACATGATTGCGGCAGAACCGACCCAGCGGAACCAACACACAGAGTCAGAGCCAGCGCCAGTGCCAGCTCCAGTTGCTGCTGGCAAGTTGAAGGACACGGGAATGACAGCACGGAACAAGAAGACAGCGCCGTACCAAAATGTACAAGCAACTTGCGATAAAAACTAACTCGAAATCTCGAAAGCCAAGAGGAGTTGTGTAGCTAGAGAAAAGTTTAACTTAGCCAGCAGACAAATGCATAAATTATGACAAGATAAACATAAAAAGCTTGCAGGACTTGCTTAGCAAATAATTTTATGGGTTTTTTTTTAAACAAACTTCAGCAATTGATTGCGTATTTGCAAAATTTCAATTAATAAAAGTCTAAGTAAATGTTGTTTTGTATTTCTCAGTAGTTCAATTAGTAGTAGTACTAATGCAAATAGTAGTAGTAGTCCAAATAGTAGTTTAAAAATGTTGTGTGGGAAACTTTTATTATATGCTGCTACTAAAGAGTGGAAAAAAGATTGCTGACAGCAAAGCAGAGTCTGAAGTCTTAAATATATTTTCATTAAATGTAATACAAAAGTTTTATGAGTTTTAGACTCTGAAAAGTTGAGTAAGCTCCCAAAAGGATTTAGCTGCATTAGATTTGTTTGAAACTCGCTTGCTTTTAAGCTTTAAAGATTTGATTAGGTTGCTTCCCTTATGTGTTAACTTTTCGTAATACCCCGACTTACTAGCATAAGCTTTTAGAATTGTGTTAAATTCAACTGCATTTAAATGCGCTCTGCATCAACTTTACATAATTGTATGCGCATTTAAAGCGTTGGCAATTCCAAAAGCTGCAGTTGCTGCCACTGCTGCTGCTGCTGCTGGCGTTGGCGTTGCAGTTGGAGTTGCTGCGCAGCTGGGCTTTAAAAATTACATAAAGCACAAGTGGGTGGTAAACCAAACGAGCCCTGGGCGCAACGCTACTCACATTAACTTAAACTGGCGACCTCAATTAAAGTGCTGCAACATGCAGCATGCAGCAGTAGCAAGCTGGGTTTGCTAGTCTAGTTCGGGGGGCTGCAGCTGGGCACAAAGTCAGAGTGCAAAGTTGAATAGAAGCGAAGCTTGGTTCAAGCTAAAATAAAACACACACACAAATTAAATAACAAAAAAATGACGCAGCGCAAAAGGCAAGTGACGCAACCGGAAGCAAATGGGGTGTGTGTGAGTCTGTGTGTGTGTGGTTGTGTGTGTTGGCTAAGAGTTCTGGGCCTGACTGCCTGTCGTCTTGCTTTGCTTTGAATGAATCTTGTGCAAGGCGCTGGCGGAAATAAAATTTGCTGTTGTTGTGACGTACGCAGAGAGCCAAGGAAACACACAAGAGGGCTAAGGGCTGAGCGTTGGGGGGCTGCTGCTGTCACTGGCGGGGTAGTGGGAGTTAGCGCATGCGCCTTGGCAGCAATTTGCTTGTTATGTATTTCCTTAGCTATAAATGAGAGTTCATGTAATGGCAGCCAGGCTAGCCAGCTATATATAGTATATAGCTATATATATACATAAACTGTATGTTATATAGCTGATATATATATCGCAGATATATGGTTGACCACCCACAGCCGCAGGCTGAAGCAACAACAACAATAAATTGCAGCAGCAGCAGCAGCAGGCAAAAGCAAATGACTAAAATAGACGAGAAATTACTAAAACTTGTGCAGGCGACTAACCCAACAACAACAACAACAACAACGAGAATGTTCCTGCAGAAATTTCTAACGCCTGGCTGGCTGCCTGGCTAAAAACGAGGTCGTGGAAATGGAAAATGAAAGCAGTTCGAAAGACAACGACGACGACGACGACG
Source organism: Drosophila busckii (assembly GCF_011750605.1). Classification (NCBI taxonomy): domain Eukaryota; kingdom Metazoa; phylum Arthropoda; class Insecta; order Diptera; family Drosophilidae; genus Drosophila; species Drosophila busckii. The sequence goes on along the minus strand of NC_046604.1, from coordinate 14,830,600 downwards.
ACGACGTCGACGCCATGTTGTAGGCTTGCTGTCATTGCTGCTGTGCCCCCCACATCGCTCTAGCTTGTGTAGAACTTTGTAGCTAATGCCGGCGAAATGAACTCTATGCGACATTTGTTTTTTCCTCTAGCATGTTTATCTTTACAAAAACCTAATGAAGCTTTAGCTTCAGTTCGCTTTGCTCTTGTTGCTGTTGCAGATTTTATATATGCGTATATAAAAGCAGTATATGCAGCTTGGGAGTGGCTTTAAAATATAGCTACAGTTATATATATATGCTATATATGCTGGCTATATATGTTTTATGCAGAATAGATACAATGACAAATATTTTCATTGCCTACTTTTTAGCGCTACGTAAGCACGTGTGTGTGCGTGTAAATAATTAACACAACAAAGAGCAAATGTTATAGACTGCTGCTTATATAAATAAGCATATACATCAAATTAAATGTTTTATTAATATAAAAATAATTGCAATTGTTGTTTAAGCAATTTAAGCGTTGAACTTAAAGCCTAAGCGTTATATTGAAGTTAAGAACTTTATGCTAAACAAAAATCCAGCAGACTTAACCTTTAGGTCTAAGGCTTAACCTTTTTAAATATAAATTGCTTGATTTCTATTAAAAGAAAAACAATCTTTACACACACACATACAACAACAACGCTGTCAACTCATTAGCACTAAGTTTCAACACTTTTCGTATGTTAAATTAGTTTAGAACGCAATGCAATTTAATTAGTTTTGTTCAAGCAGCCAGCAACTAATTTGCCAACTAATTGGATATGCTGCCAGGACACACACACACATGCAAATATTTTACATATGTGTGCTGTCAATTCAGCTGCTGAAATAAATTACGCATTTTATGTGTGTGGCCGCATTAAAAATAGGCAATTGAATTTATGTGAAACGCACTTTGTAACTTGGGCTGGGCTAAATCAAGTGAAAACAGACAGATGCAATTACACACAGATACACACACACACACACACACACACACATGAACAGTTACAGGTGCATAATCAGCTTTGGGGCACACGGCACAAAATGTTGACAATTTAATTAGAATTGATTTTCCGTTCGATATTTTCCAGAGAAATTCACAGCCGATTGCGAGAGCGAAAGAGCAGCGAGGGGGGTGGCTGATGGGGTGATGTGGGTGGCAGTAATACTTTGAGCTGCGGTTGCAACTGTTATATAAATTATTTACACACACACAGGCGCACACACATATGCACAGTTTAATTGCAAAGCCAAGCGTAAGAGCTCAAATTTTAATGAGCAATATTTTCTCTCTCTGCTCTTCTCTCTCGCTCTTTGTTGGCTGCACTGAAGCATGGCCACATGAAGATTGATTATGGCCAAAGTTTTAATGCGTTTTGCCATTTATTTCAATGCATTGGGAAAAGGATGCATTGACAACATGCCACGCCTTGCACACTGCTGCAGACATTTATTATACATGTGTGTGTGTGTGTGTGTGCAGCGACAGACAGCAGCAGATAGCTTGCAGCCATGTCCAGGAGAGAGCGAAAGAGAGTGCGAGTGCGCTCAAGTAATGGCAATAAATAAGTGAATGTAGCAAACAAACAGAGCTCGAAGTGCATATAAACATTTATTACATATTTTCTGCAGCAGATATGTTTGTGTGCGTGCGTGTGTGTGTGTCTGCCCTTTTACGATCATTGCACAAAAGTTCAATAAACATTTGTCTAGAAGCAGTAACTGACAACTAAAGCAAGAGCCCGAGCGCAAATGCAAGTAATAAAAAATTTACAAATGGAATTCAACAGCAACAGCAACTGGAATACTCCATAAAGACAAACTTTTTTCTTTGTAATGCAATTGCACATTTGTTGTTGTTGTTGTGTGATTAAATTGTAGAGTGGGAACTTCAATTTTCAAATAGATTGCTTATAAATAATAAAATATGACAATACTATATAAATATAAGTCAAACAGAGACTTTAGTTCGTCTTTAAGGCAGAAGCAGTAACATATAATAGTTTATATTATATTAGATTGTATATAATATATAAATAAAACTCAAACAGTCAAAAGTCTGCCTCCAAGGCAGCAGAACGAACTAACATATAATAGTTAAAATATATTTTAAATATACCTCAGCTCATCTTCAAGCCAGAGAACTTAGCTATACATATTTGTATAATAATCAAAATAATGTTGTGTTTTCATAGCCTTAAATATTGAAGTATACAATTCGAATCTAAGCTTAAAGTAAATTTCAAAATTTATACAATTGTTTTAACTAAATTCTGCTGTTGCTGCTTTTATAATTGCTACAACTTTATGCAGTAAATAACGGCTTTTGGGCAAGTTAGAATATAACTCACACTGGCCCCAGCGCTGGAGTTAAGTGCAACAACTCAAGACTGCATAAATTTCAAAAGAGCAAACTGCTGACTAACAGTAAATGCACATGTGTGTGTGTAAAACTAACCACAGCATTGTGGTAAGTTTTTTTTTATGTTGTCCAGCTGCCCATATAACCTAAAGCTGCCCAGCGGCACAGCTCAGCTGCCAAAAGAAAAGCAGAGAGAGAGAGAGAGAGAGAGAGAGACAGAGAGCTGAACACACATGTTATTTATATATATTGTATATATATTTTGCAGGGCGTGTATATATATATTTATGGCCATTACTTAATGCCCCCAGCAGTCATAAAAGTTTAAAATGCATTTTTACGACGCCAGCAGCAGCAGCAGGAGCCGCAGCAGCAGCCTCTGGCTGAATGAAAATTGTCCCCAGCAGCAATTTCCCAAACAATTTCCGCAACTAAAGAACACACACACACACACACACACACACACACACACAGACACATGTATGTGTTTGCTTGGGCGTGGCAGTTTATGGTAACAACATTTGCTTCATTTGTATTTGCTTGCAGTTAATTGAAAGCGTCAGTTAGTTGCTTCTTTTTTAACGAAATATGCTCAACATTGCGTATGTGCAATTTGCTAACAACGTGTGACGCATACGCCGCGTTGGCCGCTCGCACTCACTCAATCTGCTAGCCAACTAGCATATATATATATAAGTAAAGTGGCACAGTCAGCTGTCCGTTCTCATGTCCATTAGCGGCTCATCATTTAAATTGACATTTGAGATTTGCACTGCAGTTAAATTGCTGCCATTTCACATTGATTGCCACACAGACAGACAGACAGACAGACACAAATGCAAAACCCACACAAGTCGCAGCATTTAGCCAAATCAATTTTAAATACACTTTAAATAACTTGAAATGCCAAATTGGTAAGCAAATCGCATAACAATTAAAACATTTAAATTCAAAACATTGCAATTAATTTTCTTTTTTAATATTTGCTGTGTGCGTTTGCCTTGCATTTCTTTCAGTGTACACACTTGGCATATTCAGGTTAATGCAATTTTGTTCGAATTTAGTAGTAGCTGTACTTTTAATTTGACTTTAGCTAGCGCCAAGTTACATAAGTCAGCGTCGAGCTGAGTTGAGTTGTTCGCCCCTCAGCACAGTGACAGCCAAATATATTTGCACATATTTTCCTGATCGCACAGCCTACAGTGAAGTCAAGTCAACGCCCGCGCTGTCTGCATAAAATTGTTGCAGCTTTTGGCGCCGCCTCAAAGTGCAAACAAAATATTTTTAGTTGCAAGTTTTGTCAATTGCGCATAGTCAATAAATAAGAGTATTTGCCATATTGCGTAAACTATTATTAAATGGGCTAAAAGCTAACGGCCCCATATGTAAACCAAAGCAAACCAAGTTGACAGCCTAGAAGCGAAGCACCTGCCAGGCAGTCACTTGGCCCCAACACTCGACTCGATACTCGCGCTGTGAGTCAAGCTAACTGAAAGCTCTGACAGCTGCTGTCACTCACACGCACAGACAGACAGACAGACAGACAGACAGAAGGACAGACAGCGCTCTTATATTGATTGAGGAACGAACCAGCAGTGGGCGCGCTGCGCTTAAGCGTTTTTCTAAGCAAATTGTATTAGTTTGCAACGCCTACAGCAAACCGATGAGAGCAACACGCACAGATTTTGTAAAGCTGCAAGTCTTTGACTTCAAGGCAAGCACAAGGTTGAAAATAAAACTATAACTAATAAGCTAGTTGCGAAAAATCTTTAAGACTTTCTTGCAATTGAATTAGTTACATAGACTAATCAATAGCGAACTTCAAGCGCAATAGTTAAGCATAAAATATATAAATTTTCTAAAATGTTCTCAATGCAACATTCAAGCTTTATAGCTTAATATAAAATTTAGCTAACTCATTAGCATAGAAGTGTTGAAATTGAACTCAATTTATTTATTAGCTAATCAATTAGCAGCGTCTCTAAATGACTCAGCATTGAACTCAGCTCGAAGTTTATTAAGAGCTACAGTTCGTCATTAATTTGCAGCAAATGCTACTGTTTCAACTTTTAGACTTGGCTAAAATACGTTGGCAGGCAGCTGCAGCAAAAAGTTTTAGACTAATGAGCGGTTGTTGCACGCGCGTGGGGTGGGGGCTGAACTTTGAGCTTGCAGCAGTCACTAATTAATGCAATGTTATTAATCAAGTCGACGCTGCAGCTAAGAAACTGACACAACTTGACGGCAAGTGACGAATTTTATAATGCAAACGATAGTTGCTGCTGCTACAGCGCTAATAAGCTGGGCGTGGCAGCTGCTTAGCGACCCATGGGAGTTAGCTTCGTTAGCTAGCAATTGGCTGTGGGCTGTTGGCTTTGGCTTTGGCTTTGGCTTGCAGCGAAGCAAAAGAAACCCAAGCAAATTGCCTGCGAGCTGAGCGAGCAAAGGAAAAGGATGAGCTTTAGTAATTGCACTGATTGGCCTCGGTATAATCCCCTGGGGTTGCTGCAGCTCTCAAATTGCCAAGTTACCTAGGCTACAAAGAAGCCAAAGACACAGGTGTTCAACTTTGCTGACCAATGAGGCGTATGATTAATGCGTACTTCAGTGCTTCATCAATTTGCGACAGTTGCCCAGGCGAAAATTCAAATTCAAAGTTTGTCATGCGTTCTCTAATGTTTGGGGCGTGGGCATAACTTAAGTTAAGAGCCGCTCAACTCTTTTACAACGCTGCAGCTTGAAGACAATAACAATTACTTAACAGAAATACAATTTGTGTTTTTTTGTTTGGTTTGTCTCAACTTACATCACAAAAGTTCAATTCGAATTTCAATTCTGTCGCAGTTTCTCTTACTGTTGTTGCTGTTGTTATCGCTGTCGCTGTTGTTGACTTTAGGCTTGATTGTTATTAAGTTTGTATTCCTTCTTTGTATTTGTTACACTTTTTAATTGCAATGTTTGCTTTACACTTTTAGCCACGTGTTTGCTTGTTTTTGTTGATTTTCTTCGGCTTTCTCATTTGAATTCTCAATTTGGGCCGTAGCCGCGCCACTTGACTGGGCGTTAGGAGCTAGAGAAACCTTTCAATATTATATTTCTCTATATCTCTGTGTGTATATCTCAATACAGCGCCTTCGTTATTAATGTTATTTTTGCTGCTGTTGTTGTTGTTGCAGTTGCCATTGCTGCTAGACTGCAATTCATTTGCTGCTGCTGTTGCTGTTGGCGTGGCTGTTGCTGCTGCTGCTTCAGTTGTTGCTGTTGCAGTTCTTGTTGCTTGTCACAACTGTAACTGTTGTTGTTGCTGTTGTAGTTGTGCATTGGCTGCTCCATTTTTGTTTGTTGCAACTCTATAAGCGCCTAGCACCTGCAAAAAGATACACACAAGATACAAAGTGAGACAGTTGCAGTGCCAGTTGCTGAGTGCAAAAGCAAAGTTTATTCGATAATATTTAGTCAGGTAGAATCTATTTGTTTGTATAATGAAGTAAAAAGTTTATATATCGATACTATCGATAGTCATTTCAAAGATGTTTGCTGTAGTGTATATCAGAGTCGTGTAGATTAATCTACAATTAATTATCGTTGCTATCAATAGACATTTTAAGATTAAAGTTAGCATGTAACATTTAGAAGTTCATATCCAATATTTTACATAATATTTTGACAAATCAAAATTATTATAATTTATTGTAAGACATTTATTTTATACTGCAGTGAAAAGTTTATATTTCGATACTATCGATAGTCATTTTAAAGATTTAGCTTGTCTGCAGTGTAGCTTAAAGTAAAAAGTTCATAATAGAGACGCGTAGATTAAACTACAATCAATTATCGATACTATCGATAGACTATAAACTGCAATTGACACATTTAGCAGTAAATTTCCAATTGTTTGCATAATATTTTGACAACTTAATTAAATTTAATTTTATTACAACGCATTAAAACGATCGTTAACTCTCTGCATATGGAAAATTTCCAATCAAAATTGAATTTTTGAATATCTATTGATCGTTGACCTTACTGCAGGTCGCTACAAAATCTCCGTTATATACGCGATGATCTACAAACAAAAGAGCGGCATAAATTATGCACAAGTGTGTGTCTGAGTCGCAGCAGCAGCAAAGTCTGTTGACCCAACAAACGGCAGTTTCGAAAACCCAAAACCGAAACCGAAATTCGAAAAGGCAACAACCAATCGAGAGAGATAACAAAACAGCGACGAGTGCGCCTTGACTAGCGCAAGTCAAGTTGGTTAATTTATTGAATTATGCTAATTTAGTGTTAACAAAAGACACGGCACAGCATTCAATATCCAAATATTGTTTGCCCAGCTTTTATGAGCTCTGCGCTGAGTTGGGCGTTGTCATTGGTTATTGACTTGAAGTCTCGTATTTGATTTCCTCATTATAACCAGTTAACAGAATCAATCGAACGAACGAACGAACGATCGTCAGTCAGACTGAGTCTGAGACAAAGTGGGTCAAAGTTTTTGACATAACGCTTAACGGGCTATAAACTTTTGGCGCGCAGTGCTAAAACAACAAAAAAAAAACAACAGCTGATCGCCAAATGCAGAGAGGCTGCTGCTGCTGACGCTGTCCAAGTGCAATAATATAAACTGGTCGGCTGAATTGAGCTCAATTGAAAGCAATTGAACAAGTGTACGAGTGATTAGCGTAAAGATTGAGCACCAACGAACAAACAAACAAAGCAAACAAACAAACGAATCTGTGCAATATTGCGCATACGACAAGTTGTCAAGCTACTCACAATGCACACACGAGGCGCTTTTGTAAACTCAGCCATGCAGCTCAGCAAAATAGTGATACTATGTATAACAATTTGCTCAGTTACTGGCTTTTTGTATTTGAGTTAAGTTAGTTCTATTAAATTTGCAACAAGTATAGAGCTTGGGTTTTTTCCATAATCAGTTGGAAAAGATATCTATGCTAAACAGCAGTCTAACAATTGTTGTTCTTCATTTTTTTCTTTAGCAATAAGTCATCGAACTTTGTTAGTTAACTAAAATTATAACTAGCTGTGCTAAATTTGTTTAATGGCATTCCTAATATTATCAACTAAGTCAAAAAAACAAACTCAAGTCATAAATTTTTGGCATATAGAAAATTCTAAAATATATAGCAGCCACATTAGAAAGTCGCGCAGAAATTATTACACTTTGCTATTTAGCTGTGTTTTTTTATTTGTTGAAAACAAATAATTTTACTATATTATATTGCTTTGCCCCAGTCTCGCCTCTAGTCGGCTTATTCATCCTATTTATGCTATATAGTATTTTCTATTTATTTTATTTGCAGCGACGCTTGTCTAATTTTAAAAGTCAGCAATGAATACGAAAACAAACTCGTCACAAAGGTCAACTTGATTAGCGTGTGTGCAAATTAAATGTGTGTGTGTGTGTGTGTGTATTGTATGTGTGTGTGACTGACTAATTTATAAGCTACTAAGCCAGCTGGACACGTGTACTAAATTTCATGCTAACTTACTGTTCTACCGCTTAATTAAAATTCATTTAATTTGGCTGCCTCAATAATCCAGGACTTGAGGCAGGCAACTGGCATTACGTATACGCACCTGTAAATAAACAAAGAAAATAGTTTCAATTAGTACAAGAGTTACTTTCACATCTTAAATTGCTAATATATTTTTAATGGGCAGCCTGTAAGCCCAACTCCCCACTTTTTACAAAAAGTGCAAAAGTTCAGCGAAAAATGTTAAAAGCGCTGCCAAGAAATGCCAACAAAATAGAAACAACAAAACATACTTGAGCAAAAAGCATAGATAAAAATAAATTATATTCGCTTGTTTATTATTTTTAGCTTTTTTAAAGTCGCAAGACGAAAATAACAGCAAAGAGCAACAGCAACAAAATCTACAAATGGTGAAAATTTGTGATAAAAATAGTTTTTGGAAAATTTATTAAAGTTGAAAGTAATGGAAATTGTTTTGGTGTACATAATGCATAAACAATATTAAACAATTAATATAATGTAATTTTCTTAGTAATATATAACTTGGATGGCTAAGGGGATTTTTCTTTCGCAGTCACAAATAATGTTGATGATAGAGTAAATATTTTTATTGCGCTTTATGTCATTAACAAAAAAAAGTATTGAAATAAAATAAGACAAATAGACACACAATAATCAGTTGATATATGTGTGTGTAAATTATATAAATACATATAAAAAATTGGCAAGCTGTAATACACACAGAGAGCAAGAAAGAGACAGACAAGAGGCTGATGAAGAGAGAAGTTTTCATAGACAGTGTAGACCCCAAGAGTTGATGATGATGATTCCACACACACAATCGTCTGGCACTGTCACTCGCACTCTCCCTCTCTCCCCCTCACTCTGTCACCCTCTCCCTCTCTTGCTGTTTAGCCACTTTGTGGTTAAGCTGTAATCTCTTTTTATTTTGATGCGCTTTAATTTGTTTTCTTTGCGATTCCATTTTCTTGTTGTTTGCCAAAAGTTTATTGATCTCGCACTGACATTGGCTGGCCAGCGGCAAAAGCTTTGAGAGTGCGACAGAGATAGCGCGCACAACTTTCGCAATTTCTTTGTCCATGAAATACAAACAACGAACAATTTACGAGAAATACAAGGAATCGTGTCAAAATATTCCAAGGGCAATGCCAAAAATATGCCGCAAAATAAAAGTAGCAAAGAGAAAATAAATAAAACAGATTTCACGCAATCGCTGACGTTAAGTGTGGGGGTGGCCGTCTGGGCGTTTGGGCGTTTGGTGGGTGGGGTGTGTCAGCCTGTGAAAGATTGCATATGTTCCGTTATAACAAATCATAAATAGACAACTTAAGCAGCAGCGCGAAAATTTATGAGCGCGTAAACAACAGCAGACAAAATATAAAAAAAACATTTAGGCAACGGCAACAGCTGTTGCTTTGATTTTTCAAAAAAAATGCAAAGAAAATAAATAAATAAATGTTGGTCAAGTGAAAAGCTGACCTAAAAATAAAGTTTATATCCTGCATAACTGAAAGGCAACAACAAAAATAAATATATATATGCAAATTAGAGTTGGAAACGTGTAAACAGCAATCACAAAAAGAAACAATCAATAAATATGAGCTAAAAAGAAAGTACAGTGGGCAGTGGCGGAGAAATTTGTTTTTAAAATGTGTTTAGAAATTTTTAAAATATATAAGCAAATTCGCAGAAACTTTATAAAGGGTATGCGCAGTTTGTGTTGCAGCTAAGTTAAAAATTTAAAATAAAAAAAACTAGAAATTCCATTTAATAAAGCCACAACTCAGCAAATAAAATACACATTAAATTGTTGAACTTTGCATATTTTAAATATATTAATATATACAAGTATCTAATGCATTTCAAATACAAAAGAACATGTATAAATTACTTAAATAAATAACATAAATATTCATATAATTAAAATTTGAATGCAAGCAAAGTGACGATGACGCAGCGACTACGTCAACTGCTCAGCCCCACGAATTGCTTTGGGGGGTGCTGTGTGCATTAAACAGCGAGAAGAGAAGAGAAGAGCAGCGAAACAAGCAAAAGAGAGCGGCAAACGTTGGCGGGCGTACCAAAAAAGAAACTTGCAAGAGATCTCAACAAACCAAAGCGAGTCATTGACACTAAAAACGAAAGACAGACAGACAGACAAACAGACACAACGACACATAAAGGAGAAACAATAATAACTTGAGATGCAAATGACTTCAGCTTGAGAGAGTTTGTGAGCGAGAGAGATAGAGAGAGAGAGAGCGAGAATTTCGTGCAAAAACAACAGCGCCACCTGCCGGCAAACAGTTAACTCTACGCGGCTTTAAACTTTAATGTTACAAACGTATTTGTTATTATTGTTGTTATTGTTGTTGCTTTTATAGTTGTGGCGTGCACAAGAGTTCGTGACAAACAAAAAAGTGCAACTATGTCGAGCGCGCCCCCCTCCCTCGCCCGCTCACCCCTTGCAACAAGTTTGGCCAACAATAATGAAAACTTGTTAGGAGCAGCAACGCGCGGCTTTTGTATTTCTTCTTGCATTGTTGAACTTTTTGCAACTATGACACGCCCCCTTGGGGGCAAATGCGCAGTGCTATAAATAAAATATGCAATGAGAATTTAAGCTGCAGCCAGCAGCAGTAAAATTGTTGTTAAAAGCAATTTAAAATGTAATAAATTGCACAGTAGCAACAATTCAATTAAGAGATTGCATAAAAAGGGCGTGAATAAATAATAAAAATAAATAAATAAAATATTTAAAAAATGCTACAAATTAAAACTTAATATAAAAGTTAAAAGAAATTAATAAAATAATGCTACAAATTGAAAGTTAATACAAATAATAAATTAATAAAATATTAAAAAAATGCTACAAATTAAAACTTAATATAAAAATTACTTAAATAATAAAATAAATAAATAAAATATCAAAATAATGCTACAAATTAAAAGTTAAAACAAATAATAAATTAAAAAAATATTAAAATAATGTTACAAATTAATAATTAATATAAAAGTTTAAAAATAATAATAAAATAAATAAAGTATAAAAATAATGCTACAAATTAAAAGTTAAGACTAATAATAAATTAATAAAAATATTAAAAAAATGCTACAAATTAAAAGTTCATATAAACGTTAAAATAATAATAAAATAATGCTAAAAATTAAATATAAATACAAATAAAGCATTAATAAAATATTAAAATAATGCTAAAAATTAATACAAATAATAAATGATTTAAATTGATTTACTAAAATATAAACAAATGCGTTTGCTGCATTTAATTTGCTCATTAGCTTAGCTTTGCTTTAATTTATAAACTGAGAGAATTGTGCAAATTAAATTTGATGTGTTTATTGTTTGCATTGTTTGCTGCTTGCCGCTTGTAGCTTATGCAATTTTCTGTTTTTGTGGCATGCAGCGCCATGTCGCGTGCAACTAGCTGTAAAAACAAAAGCAACAACAACAACAACAACTACACTATTGGGTGAAATTGGGTTTAGTGTTCAATTCAACACCCACGTTCTAGTTTGGGTTTGTTGCCCCCCCTTGCAACAAAAGCAAAGGCGCAATTGTTGTTGCTGTCGCAGCTGCAACACACACACACAGCTCAGCTCAGAGCTCAGCTCAGCGCTCAGCCAAATGCAATCGTGTTTAATTATGCATTCTACATTGAATTGTTGTTGTTGTTTTTATTGTTGTTGCATCCGCTTAACCGTTATGCTGCTATGGACACTGACAACGCCCCCAATGAACAGCAGCAGCAACTTTTTAACTTATAGTAGATATAGCTCAAGCGCAATAATTGATTGATAAACCAATTTTGGGCATAAAGCCATCAGCATTAAAACCGTTGCCAGCAGCATTTCCGTCTCAGAGAAAACTCATTGAAGCATTTCCAGCAGCGCCCACACGTGTCTGCGCTATACGTAAAATTAACATAAATATGTTGCACAGATTGCTGCTATAGATAAATATATATAATATGTATTGCCAGACATGCATAATTAACAATAATAGCTGCTGCTTCCAGGTGCAACTTGAGTGGGGAGGGCAAGACACTTGAGCAACGACGTTGCTTGGGCATGGGCGTGGGCTTGGGGGTCAGGTCAACGCCTTTGCTATTTGCATTTTATAGCCGCATTGTTATTGTATTTTTTTTTATATAAAGTAGACTCCAATGAGCAATATTTAATACTTAATGCAGCTGGCAAAAAATTCTTTTAATAGCTGCATTTGCATATTTTAGGAGAGCGCAAAGTTTTGTTGCCTCAAAGGACAAATTTAAGCTGAAAATTTAGTTAGAATTGTTCAGCATACTGCTAACTAATCAGCTATATATATATAGTTGAACAGTTGTGCAGTTATGCAGCGCCAAGTTCGTTCATTTTGTTGCTTTACAGCTAAAACTGTTGATTGTAATATTTGGCAATAATTTAAATAAAAAACAATTGATATATGACGAATGATAATAGAAAACTGAAGCCTGTAGGCTTAAGTTGCTCTGGCTACATTATTGTAATATAGAATTTATTCCAAGTTATAGTCAGAGACATAAGCAGCACTTCAAGCATTAATTCAATATCGAACTTTTGCTACACAATTCGTTACAACTCTAGTGTTAATATACAAACAACAGCTAAATTTGTTGCTATTTTCTTTAGTATTATTAAGTGTGCGCTTCGCTCTTGAGCGCACAATTAGTTCAATGCTCATCATCAACGCCAGTGTCGGAGTCATAACAAACTGCGAGAGCTGCAAATGCACAGACATATTGTTATTATTATTATTGTTTTAGATTCGTTTTGTTTTATTTGTGGAGTGCGTTGCACTCGCCTGGCACGCTTGTCTAGTGAGGCAGGGGAACTGTTACTCATTGAGAGAAAGCGGCAGCAACTGCTGCTGCTGCTGCTGCTGCAACACTCGACAGCAATTAAATAGCTGCCAACTGCAATTTCATTTCGCATTTCAAAAGCTGCGACAGCCACCAAAGCACTGATCACTGTATTTAAGCCAAGGAGTGTACGAAAAGGGAGAGAGCTGAGGGGGAGGGGGGGAGCCAGAGTTGAATGGGTCACTGTACTGGGCGCGCGAAACAAACGAGTTTTAAATAGCAACAATTTGGCATTGAAATTGAACATTGCCGACTTGGAAGTTGAAGCTGCCACCAACTACAGTGAAATTTTTAAATGCCGCAATTTGTTGGCAGCGCGGCAAGTTAATGGCTTTATTTTAGTATGTGCTACAAAAATAAATGTTGCACTTAATAGCACTAGATATAAAATAAAATAAAAAAATGCAAAAGCAAATTGCTGTTTATATAAAAATGCAATTTAGTTAAAAAATTTAGTAGCATATAAAATATAAAATAATTGCATAGCATAAAATTAATAAAAAAATTTTAATTTAAGTTCATAAACATGTGCATGCAATAAAAATTTAAATTTAAATTAAGGAAGTGTAATTTACATTTTATGTGCATTATTAATAATTTAGCGCATTGAAATTGAAAGCTAAAAATGTATAAACAAATGTCAAAGCAATAAGCCAAATGCTATGGCACTGAGATTTATGTGAGAATTGGCAGCAATCCCTATTTTGGGCAAATGACAACGTAAATTGAATAAGTCATAAGCATGAACTGTTATTTCTTATTGTTGTTGTTGTGCCGCTTGTTACTCTATTTAAGCCAGAAAAAATAAAACCGGTTACGAGCTTCACTGCATTGGGAATCTCAATCACTGCAGCAGGTGGCTACAACTTTAGGCCTTAGCTCTGTAGCTTCGAAGCTTCGATTGTGGCCAATGGCCGCACGTATCATAATGATGTTGTTGATGATCTTGTTGTTGTTACTGCTGATGACTTGTTAGCCGGTTATGCAAATTTAGTAAAAGAACGTCAACAACATTGTAGCCTTAACAACAGCTCATGCATTTCAACTAGTTTGCAGTTTTGTTGTTTTTGTTGAGGGGGGTGCTTTAAATTTTTGGCAAGCGCAGCGCTTCCGCTTGCAATCAAGAACAATTTAAATTTATTAAAGCATTAAGTGTTTTCCCATTCAAAAGGGTTGCGCGCCCTCAGATAAGCAAAGAGACGACTGCATATAAATTATGCTGGCACTTGAGAAAAGGCATAGAGCAGAGCAGAGCAGCGTGCAGCAGTGTGCAAACGAGATAGCGCTAGAGAGCGATCCAGGCATTATCGCCGGCTCTCTAAGTAGGTAGACACTGGGGGCCTTGAGAGTCATGCGGCCATGAGTTGCAGGCACTTTGGCTCAAGTGCCTTGAAGAACGAAAAACAAAAAAAAACCCATCAAAATAAATTTCAAGGTTAAAGTGTGGTCGCTGTTTTAATTTTAACTCTAAGCCATTAAGAAAAGCAATTCCAATAAAGAAATTTTTGGGAATTTTATAAAAAATAAACAACAACAAAACTTAACAGTTGTGCTCCCATTTAAGTTTATTTATAAAAAATATAAAGCAATTCAAATTAAGAAATTATTGGGAAAAAAGCTTTAGAACCTTTTGGAACTTATAAATAAAAATCATATAATACTTATATAAAGCTATTCAAATATAGCAATATTGGGAATCAGATAAGAACCTTAAGATCTTAAGCTACAAATAAATAAAATAAAACTAATTTAATATTATTTTATAAAAAATATAAAGCAATTAACAAAAATATATATTAAAAATTTAAAAAAAAAAAAAACCTTAAGAACATAAATTTGAAAGTATAATTTTCTTTCTTTAGTTTTTTTTCATCAATCAAAAATTTTCATAATCAAGAATTACATTATTTTTACTACTTCAATTTTTCTCCTATTTTTTTTGCTTATATTTATAGAATATGGCTGCTATAATTGTTATTACTGGCAATGACAATATATTTTCTAAATTCCCGCAGTTTGTATTCCATATATTTCAATATACTCTTAGCCCTTGAGTAGGATTAAAACAACTAAATTAGCGAAAAATGTGAAAACCTTGAATAGCTGAAAGCCGAACAACTTCCTTAAGCTAAAAAGCTCTTGTGGTATAAATTTAATGAGCGGAGAGTAACTCTAGACTTTGTAGTAGTCGCTGTTGTTAAGAAATACAAAATACAAAAAAAAAACTAAAAAGGCCTGGAAATGTCGCTAAAGCGCTATAAACTGGTTTTACTTATTGTTGCTGCTCTGGAGTCTTTGTTGTTGGCCAGGCTCCTACATGAGTCGCTTCCAAGCGACCGGTTTACAACTTGAATATGTTGTTCTTTTTTATACAAATACATATGCATACATATATATGTATGTATATATATATTTTTACCTTCTTGAGCTGCTTTTGGCTTTTGTGGCAAAACGCACAACAGGTACAATTTGTATATAAAAACTATATAGCGTATATATGCCTGATATGCATATGCTTAGTTATGCTTGTGTGTGTGTGTTTGTGTGTGTGCGTATGTGGGGGTCTCTGTTATATGAGAGTTCCTCTGTCTGTCTTGTGGTCCATTTGTCTTGGTCTTGGTTTTGTTTTTTTTTTCTTTGCTTTACTTTGCTGTGCGCCTTGTTTGTCTGTCTGCCTTGGTCTTCTCGTATTTTTCTCAGCCGCTTGCTCTTCTGCCTCTCCCTCTCTCTCTATCTAGTTCGCAGCTCTTTTGTGCGGTTGCCGCAGCGACAGCAACAACTCCTTTCATGTGTTGGTAGAAAGCCAAAGAATAAACAAGCGAAACACACACACACACATACAAATACATTTGTATGCATTTGAACATTTGCTTTGTCATGTGTCTTTGGCGCTGTTTGTTCTCAGCACACACACACACACACACACATGTATTCTATATAAGCTGATATATCTTATTATACTATATACTCTATATATATTATATATATACACACATGTCTGTTATGATGCGCATAATGCTTGTTTGTTATGCTGATTTCTGCCTTTTATGAACAGCAAACTTAAAAGCAGCCATACATATATATATATATGTGTGTATATATATATATATATATATATATACTCAGGTACATTCTACCTTTAAGTCTTGCTAAACAAGCATTATAAAAAAATAAATAAATCAAATATTTATATTATAAAATAACATATGTTCTATTTCCACAGAATTTTAATTTAACATTTGCTAAATTGTAGCAACAATTAAGAACAAAAAATAGTAAGTTTATAATTTATATTATTTAATAAAATGTATTTAATTGCCGCGTGCTATTTCTGCAGAATTTTAATTATTTTCATTTTTTTTTTTAAATTATTTTTAACATTTTCTAAGCTTCAGCCCAATGAGTCTAAATTTTTGATTACTTTTTGTACAGAATTTTGATTTTAAAATTTTCTTAAATAAAGTACCAATTTTAGCGCTTAATTTTGCATTTTAAACGCTTATTGTATATCAATGTTATATTCTATGCAATTTAAATTATATGCCTATTTATTAAATATTTAATTTAAATTGTATTTCTTTTAACATTTACTCAATGGAAGCTTCTCTAACTTGATGCTGCTGCCAATTAAACTCTAATTGCATATTAAATCACATATTCTAACAATTAAAACATATAATTATATATACGCTGCCCAAAAAAAAGAAAAGATCTTATCATTATGCTGCTAATACTCAGAAATCAACGGACATGGCATTGAGAAGGGTCAGCAATGCTGACATTAGCTAATTAATGTTGATTAGTTGATTAGTTCTAATGTATAGCAAAGCAAAGCAAACGGCTTTGTGCAATTTGTACACAAGAGTTCACCCCAGAATAAGAGAGAGAGAGAGAGACAAACTACAATTAAAGAAATAGAACTAAAAGAATTGGAAGTCTAAACTTTGGTGCTAGGCACTGAGCGTTACCAGCAAAAATATAAAAAATAGAATTTTGCTTTCACTAAATTAAGCAACAAAAAGCTGGCAAAATAAATTAGAATTTTGCACAGAAGTTGATTTATTTAGCCTAAGGCTAAGCAGACTAAAGAAAAAAAAAGTTTGAAAATATAATAAGCTTAAGTTCTTTTTGAAGCTTTGAATTTGTTATAAACATTGGACTGCTAAAGGTTAAAGATATGCACTATCTTTAGACGTGTTCCACATTCGTAACAATAACAAATAGTTAACAACAATAAATTGTTTATCTGTCATCAACAGAGCTGCAAGACTGCAAGGCTCAACGGCCAATTGTTAACTGACTAAACAGTCAGCATTATAAGAACAATATTTACACACACACACATACTAATATGCAAACATGTCGCAGTGAATCAGCAGCAACGCCCACCCCACGCCCCCTCGCATGACTGCCAACTGCTCTTATCTAATCGCAAAAAAACAAAACCAAACGAAACGTATTTGGAAATCAAATACAATTTACTTGAATTTCCATCATAGACTAAAGCCACATGTGAGCACGCATATAAAAGTGGGCGGGGATGGGGGCGTATTGGATTTAGAACGTGGTGGTCTGGCGATAAGATAGACGACACAGCAATAATAAAAATATATATAGAAGGCTATGAAAAACAAAAACAATGCGCCGCTTTTTTTTTTCTTCTAAAAATTATTTTTTTTAAGTAAACTTTCGTTTGAATCATTTTTTTGGTTGCTTATCATTGTTTTTTTTTATAGAATGGCACACATCTGATGGCAGCGTATATATAAAAACGATTTATGGCAGCAAAATTCTTGCGCATTAACAACAATATATATGTATATAGATAACATATGCAGGCGTCTGTAAAAACTGATAAACAAAGCCACATGGAAAATTGGCTAAAAACCAAAGAAATCGAAATATATATAAAGCGTAGAGAGAGAGAGAGAGAAAATAGAGGCCTATTGACGTCAAAGAAAACGCAAATAGCACACAAATGAAAATTAACGCATATATGGCAAAATCACACACACATATGTTTTATAATAATAGTTCAATAAGCAGCAGCTAGCACTAAGTACAACGCGCACAAATCAATAAAAAGCTAAAACGCATAGACAAAAGTTTATAGAGAAAATTCAATATACTAGCGACTGTTAGATACATTTATATATATATATGTGTGTGTGTGTGTGTGTGTATTTAGGTTAATGAGCGCTTTTTGTTTTTGTTTTTGTGCAATCGAAGCGCAAATTTTGTTTATGGCGCATTTTCTAAACATTGCTGTGCATTCAGCTTAGCGAGGCAACACTTTAGCTATAGATCAAAGTAATCAATCGCATCGATGTTAAGCTATATATTCAACTTGGCAATGAATAGTACAATATTTAAATATTTTCATTTATTTTTGTCTACATCGAGACTCCTTTGATGTTAACTTATGTTCTATCAATTGCTTTTAATTAAAGCACTTAATAAAAACCGAAATTGCCGACAGCCAACAAATGTTAACCTTAGCTTGACAGTAATTTAATTAATGTACAAATTGAACAAACATTTAATGCTTCGAGTGTTAGATACTCTCACATTATTTATATTTTATAAATTGCCAAATTGCTTTCAAGTCTATTGCATATTTTTAGCCAAACTGCATTTATTTGAAATGCAAGGGAAACTTGCATGTGTGTGTGTGTGTGTGTATTTGTTGCATAGGCATAAATAATTTTGTTTTTGGCTTTCGAAAATTATTGAAAACATTTGCTTTTGCTTTTGTGGCCCATTGCAAGAGCCATGAAAAATGACACACATGGCCACACACACACACACATCTTTAGTTGCGGTTCATTTTCAATTTTGTGCACAGAAATAATTATTAAAATGCATATATACATACGTAATACCATAGATAATAATTGTTAATGCATTTTGAGTGCTTTGGTTGAAACAAACCTGCAATAAAAAAGAGAGTGAAAAGTTTAGTTAAGTTTGTTATGTTTTTAAATTAAGCAAATAAATTTAAATCTAATTGTAACACTGTAGCTTGAAATAATTCACAGCTATAATTTGTTAATATATTTTTTATATTTTTGATAAATTTTAAGTAATAACTGTTAAGCAAATTTTTAAAATTAGGTATTTGAACCATAATTATTGCAGATTTTTCATGTTTGCTTAGTCTCGTTTAAATTTGAGCAAATTGTATTCAGCAAAAATTTTAAAAATGATGTATTGTATTTCACAATAATTTGTAATATTTTTAATTTGGCCAGTTGACAGTATTTTTAGCAAATACTTGAAACATATTTGTCAGAAATTTCAGCGCATAATACCGATTGTATATTTTTGCTTTAGTTCCATATCAATCAATACATTGTATTAGGCAGAATTTATTAAGCTAAATGCACCAAAATTCTAATTCATAATAATTTTTAATATTTTGAAGTTTTCACTTGACAAGAGGTTTTAGTAGATTTTACTTGTAGCAAATATTAGAAACACATTTGCTAAAAATTTCAGCGCATAATATTTAGCCATTCTAACTAAATCCATTAGGCAACATTTATTAAGCTAAATGCAACAAAATTCTAATTCTACAAAATTCTAATTAATTAAAAATTCCAAAAATTTTAGCTCATAATATTTTGCCATTCTATATTTTTGCATCTATTCATTTATTTATTTATTAAATTAAATGCAGAAAAATTCAAATTCACAATTCACAACTTTTTCCACTTGCAAAGCGCTTTTAGTTAAAAGTTTCTTTAGCAAATATTTGACTAATTTATGCGTAATTTTGGCTTATTAGCTGCAGATACATTACAGTACTGTACTTGCCATGACAATGAGCTGCGCTTGTGACAGTTAGCTATATGTAAATATATTAGTATATATAGCATATATATAGGACTAAGCTCTAATATATATACGCAGCGTTTTATCTTTACGCAGCAGCTTAAGAACACACGCCTAAGCCGCCGCAACGTTGAATGGCAATGCATTGTCTTTAAACTGAACAACAAATATATATATATAGCTTAAGTATATAGCAAATGTTTGTGTATATGTATATAGGGGGAAGCGCTTTGAAGGCGAAAAAAAAAACCGCAAGGGGCAAGGTTACCACTCAGAAAGTATCAAATTTCGCAGCCTAAACTAATAAAGGGTAAACAGATTGCGCATACGCCACGTAGTAAACAATTAAGCGACCTCATTTGAGAGCCACAGAGAGACGACCACAACAACAGCTTGAGCAGAGACATTTAGACATAGCAGCCACTTTGACTGACAGCTGCACTTAAAGAAGACGAAGAAGAAGAAGAAGAAGATGAAGCAAAAACTAAAGCAAAAGACGTTGACAGTTCACGAACTCCTCCTGCTTCAGTTGTTGCGCTCATTTCTTTAGTTATACGATACTTGCAAGCAGCAGCTGCAACAACAACAACAGCAACAACAAAACTAGTTGCAACTAGTGCAACAACAATTGCAACTGCAACTGCAACTGCAGTCAACTCAAGTCAAGCCAAACGAAACGAACTTGTTTCGCCTGCAAATTCGCCTGCGTTTCCCCAAGCAGCAAATACACCCACTATATATCTATCTATCTGTATATGTATATAGCTTGTGTATATAACATTGTTTGTTGTAAATATGTTTGCCTACATGTGGGTGAGTGCGCGCTGTGTGAGAAAGAATGCAACAAAGCGGCTCTTTAAGCTGCCAGCAGCAGCAGCAGGCAGCAGGCAGCTGTATCTGTTAGATACTTTATCGCCTCGGCTTAGCTTTGGGCTTGGGCTGCAGCAGCAGCAGCAGCGCAGCAACCCGCATAAGCTCATTAAATTGATTGAATGCTAGACTGACAATGCTAAGAGAGACAAAGAGCGAAGGAGATAGCTGCAAAATGCTCTGATTTCGTTTAAGTGATATAGACACTGCAAGAAATTAGTAGCAAATACAAACATTTTAAATTTTATTAACACAAAAGAAAACATGACAAAGCTATTTGGCGATTTATTTCAGATTTTAATATTAAATTTTCATAATAATATAAATTTTTTTTAATTTGCGGGGAGGGGGATGGAAAAAAAGTAACAGCGTTTTGCTGCGAAAATATGAGAGGCTATATACAAAATTTGGTAGCGCTAGCTCTTATAGTCTCTGACTTCTGGTAGCTCATACAGACAGAAATTGCTATACAGGCGTCAGTTTGTTTTGCTGCTACTTTAGGGCGCATGCCATGTCTTCATCTTATTCGTTTGTTTATTTTTATATAAAAAAATTGAATTTTCTATTTTTTCTAAATCTTTTTGTTACAGTGCATGTTGCAGTGTAGAAAATCAGCGGCATAACTTAGGCTAAAATTTATTATAGACACAAAGCTAAAGTTTCTTTTGCTGTTTTGCAATTTATTTCAACGTAACTTATGGTCAGCCAGCTTAAGTCTTAAACCAACTACAAATTCCGCACTATAGTAGCTTCAGCTGTTTATACTTATAGACCGATAAACTATAATAGTTTATTAGCTGCGACAACAACTGTCTATAGTTAAAAATAATTAAGCAAATAGTTGCTGGCGTTTGACAATAGAAGATATTGAATTAAATGAAGCCCAACTTTGACTTTGCTGCACGCCCATTTCCTGGCACGCCCCCAACCACCGAATAGAATGCAAAATTATATAGTGCCTTTCGCTTTCAGGCGCAGAGCTAGCATTTAAATGATAATAAAAATATATGTGTCTACATGAAGAAAAAAAAAAAAGATACAATGTATCTACAATGCGTAGATAATTTGTACGCTCGCCCTTTGTCTGCTGCATGAATCAGCAGCGCGCAGCAGCATTCTGTGGCAAGTTAAAGCTGCTTGCAACACACACACACACACAAAGACACACACACACAATGTTAACTAAGCATGCAGACTTTTTGTTTATTATGCAGCCCAAAGCTTGACATTCAAATTGTTGTTGTTGTTGTTGTTGTTGTTGTTGCTGTTGTTGGCACAACGGAAATCCGCGACAAGGCTAAAGCCAAAGGGAATGAAAAATGTTGAATAGGCCGGCATAGAAGGCAACAACAAAGTGTTTAGACGCTTGACAAGCCAGCTGTCTACTGAAAGAGACAGAGAGCGTAAGAGCGAGAGCGAGAGAGATAGCAAACCTTATCCTATATGCATATACATATGCTATGTATTTACATTTGCATTCAATGAATGAAACGCTTTTTGCGTTTTTTACTCCATTGCCAACCCTCGCTCGCTCGCGTTCTTTTCAACTTGATTTATGTGCATTTTACCCCGACAATTCGTACTATATATACAGCTATATCACTATATACAAACAAAACGCATGTTAAGTTATGCAAATTTTGTTATTGTTGTTGTTGTTGTGTTGGCAAAAACCTTTGCTTACCGTTAAATTTGTCATTTAACTTTTGCACTAATTGCCTTTTGTGATTCATACGCGCAGGGCAAAGTGTTTGTTGTTAAACTTTGGCTCTAGACATGCGGAAATTGTAGCACCCACCCCACACCACCCACTCTACTGTAAGTTTGCTATTCAGTCTAAACAATATTTTGCTTATTTTCGTTTTTCTTCTGGCACATTGCACATTGCGCATATAATTCGATATTGTTATGGCCCCGTCGTCGTCTGTCTAGACTCTAGACTCACGTCATTTGAGTTTCTTGTTCTGTGTACTACACATTTATTGCTTTATGGCCATGTTTAAGTTTAGCACTAGCGTTAGTTATAACTGCTTATGCGCATATGGGCAGACATATCAAGCATTTAAGGAATTTCTTTTACTGCTAAGTGCTTTGGAACAAGCTAAAGATTTATATTTTCTTAGTAAAATATGTTTTCAAATATTATTTGTATTATCTAAGAATTTCTTTTGTTGAAACTTGCATTGCAACAAGCTAAATAATTATATTTTTAAGTAAAATATATTTAGAAATAATTATAATGATTTTTAGTAATTTCTTTTGCCGTAGTTAAATATTATTAAAAATATTATTTATGTATTTTTAGGAATTTCTTTTGTTGAAACTTGCTTTAAAAAAATTTAAATATTTATATTTTTAAGTAAAATATATTTTAGAATAATTTTAATGATTTTTAGTAATTTCTTTTGTAAGAATTTGCTTTGAAAAAATGTATAAATTTATTTTTTCTTAGTGAAATATGTTTTACTATAATATTTAGGTATTTTAAGAATATCTTTTGTTGAAAATTGCTTTGAAAAATGTAAATAATTATTTTTTTAAGTAAAATATATATTTTAGAATATTCTATACTCTATAGACTCAAAGCTAAGTCTGTCTATAGACTTTTCGCTGTCTGTGCTGCAATTAGACACAACTCGTTGCAACAATTAGCCAAATCCAAAGCTCTTGCCACCAGCTTAGACATTTAGGACAATTTCCTTTGTCTAAAGGTGCATTGAACTCGAATTCTTAGACAAGGCAGAGACCAGGGCAGAGCTATTTAAAAGAGAGGCACATGCGGGTGCGAGTACGCCGCCCTCAACTAATCAAAACCAATTAGCAATAGAGCGCGAAAGCAAGAATTGTTCAAACCTATAACTATATATATATATATACATAGGGAAAGAGTCGCCAATTCGAAAAACTGGGCACGTATTTTATGTGTGTGGCAAGTGAGGCACGTGATGTGGCTGTCCAAGCAGCCGCAGTCAAAGTGAAATTAACGCAAAATACACACACGTAATTTATAAATAATATTATTTATGTTTAATAATAATTGAGCGTTGCGTTTTTATTATTATCACGCTTAAGCGCAAACACATGGCCATAAATTATTATAATATATTTATAAAAAAAATCAAAGTAATTTCACACAATAATTGCAAAAATTATTAACTATAATTGCAGTTTGCAATTGCGTCAACTGGCTATAACACTTAATGAAAATTTGTTAAAAAATTTTGCCAAATTAATTTACGAGCAATAAAATATTTTTGCATTTTTCATTCATTTTATATACAATTTATTTATGTTTATTGTTGTTTCTTATATAATAAAGAATACAACCAAAGGCGTCATGTTTTTTTATTTTTACGTAACAATTTATTTATTTTCTCAGTGTTTTGTTTAGCACGTTTTGCTGCTTTTTCCACACTTGTCAGCTGTATTTTGTATAAACCGAAATGAAAAATGCATTTTTAATTATTATCTTTAATTGCCACGCTAATTACAAATGCAAAAACACAACTGAAATGAAACATGCAAATTGACTGCACGCATTGCCAGCAATAAAAAACAATAATAATAAAAATAAAAAAATAACAACAAGAACAAGTCTCTCACATGTGTAGAGCATGTGGTTGGGATTGAAATAAATTTAACTACTGGGAAATACGCGCGTAAGTGACTCAATTATTTTAAAACAAACAAAAGTCTCTAATTAAAGTCTGGCAAGTGCAAAAAATTGCGACAAGTGTTTTTAATTATAAAAATGTAATTGAATGTAAGAAAGTTGTAGTGGGTTACTATAGAAAAAATAATGATATATAAAAAATTAAATAATTTCAACTTTAATAAGTTCTCATATCCGCAAAACTTGAGCTTATTTTTTTATTTTGTTGAGCACTTGACATTTTACAACAAATTTAAAAAACCACTTGGCCCCAAGAAAGTCGCTGCCCTGGCGCTTTGATCTCTCTTCGCTGCTTAAGGCAAACAAAAGACAGCAAAAGAAAGAGACAAGCAGAGTGGTGTGGGGGGATGTGCAATTTTATCTAATAAAGCCAAGAGAGCTGTGCGATTTATTTAGTTTATTTATTTGTTTATTATGATGAGAAGCGCCATTAAGCGAGTGCTTCCTGTAAGACAACTAACTGAATTATTTTGTTGTTGTTGTTGTTGTTCTTAAGCCGAAGCTGCCTGCATGCGTTTTATAAAGAGCAAAAGTCCAATTGATTAAAGTAACAAAATCAAGCGAGAGCGAGCGAGTGAGCAAGCTATGCGTGTTGAGTGTGTGTGTGTGCCTTTGTCGTTTAATTGCAAATGAGTCATGCACACACACACACACACACACGCACACACATGCATGCATGTTGTGAGCAATATTCAAGTGCCGCAAAAATGCCAGCATAAAAATAAAGTAAACGCCAAAGCCAAAAAGCAGAAAACCTACAAAAGCAGTCAGCAGCGGCAGCAGCAGCGACGGCGGCAGCGACAACCACAAAAAGCAGCAGCGTAAGCGCAAGCGAGATAGCGCTAGCATATGCATATGTGTGAGTGTGTGTGCGTGGCTGCAAATTCAAATTGGCTCAGACGCTGGCAACGATAACGTTAACGTCAGCGTCGAGCGTCGACTGCGACTGATGTTTACACAACGTGCGGCAAAAGTAACTCAACTCGCTGGGCTGAGGCTGAGCAGGCAACGAGTACGAGAGCGACGACAATGGCCGCTGCTTGTATTTTACTTTACATTTGCTGCCGCGCTCTGCCGCTGCCGTTGACTCTAATTGAAAACAAGCCAAGATAGACAACAACAACAACAACAACAGCAAAATGGAAACAAGAAAAACAAGCAAAGCGCGTTGTTGTCTACAGCTGTCGCTAGCGTCGACGTCGCTGCCCGCTGCTGCTGCTGCTATTAGATGCGAAATGTTGTTGTTGCGACGTTGCCGAACTTCGCTAAAAATTTTCGCTGTAGTCGTCGCCATAGTTGCTCTCGCTACACACACACGCATATGCATGTGCATGTGTGTGTGTGTGTGTAGTTTGTCTGCCTGCGTTGCATTGTTGTTGTTGTCGTTGCTGCTGCTGCTGCTGTTGTATGTTGTAGAGCGCGTTTATTTTGTATCTTTTGAAGCCATACATTGTGCATTAATTTACAGAAGTCGGCTTTATGGCTAATTTAGTCACATATATACACCTGATCGCTTGAACAACCGGTTTATGCTGCTGGCAAACGTCACATCATCATCATCAACATAATCCCCCCCCTTGACACTTCTGCTAGCTGGGGCAGCAACTGGTTTTATTGGTAACAGGTAATAACAAGCCATCATTTCATTTCAGGCCTCTACGCTGTGCCTCTAATATAATCAATTTGTTGTTGTTTTTTGTACTTTATGTTAATCTTTTGTCTCTTCGCGTGTGCGAGTGTCTCCGTGTGTGTGTGTGTGTGTTTGCTTCTTAGCACCTTTTGTTTGTCTCCTTTTGTATGAAGTGCGGCAACTGCGCACAGGCGTGTACGCCGCTCAGCTCAACTGTGAAATTATTTGGGAATTTTCTAATTTCCCATTCACACACACAACACATAAAGTTGAGTTATCGCATTGCTGCCAGACGCCCTGTCACGTAGCTTGCCTCTCGCTCTCAACCTATCACCATCTCGCTCACACTCTCTTGGCAATTTTTGCAGCTTAAAAAACTCTATATGGCATATGGAATTACGAAACAACAACAACAGCAGCAGCAACAATGGGCGACGTTAACAAAAATGTGCAACGTTAGGCACAAAAGAAAACAACAACAACAACAAACATACAAAATAACAATGCAAATAATAATCAAATAATTGCACGACTTGCAAAACAAAATACAGCAACAACAACTGTTAGTACATGTTTTTTAGCTTAAGGCGTTCCTAAGCGTACTTATAGATACATTCAGCGCACAGTTATAAAATTGCAATGAGCAATATGAAATATACAAAACGCTTAGTTGCTAAATATAGGCAAATGTATAAACAATAAGTTAAGCTATTTCTTTAAAAACATTTGATATATTTCAACAACTATTTGCCTTTAAGTTTTTATGCCAAGTTTGCAACATTTTTGCAGCTTTTTTCACATAATTATGTGCCACTGCATTCTCATATTTCATTAACAATAAAATTGTTTGCGCAATGCTCTCGCTTCTATTCTTTATTGCTTATCAGCTGTGCAATAATCAAATATAAAACGAAACGACAATTGAAATTAGTTGATGAGTAACAGGCGACTAACTATAAGACAACTAACAATAATAATAATATTAAGTTAAGCACGCCATATAGCGTGAGTAACTGATTTACAAATGTTAATTATAATTAAATAAGTACGTTAAATAATATGCACAGTCAGTTGTAGCGATAGAAACTGAAAAACTATACTCAAGCTCAAAAGTTCTAACAACTGAATTTTTCAACAGATAAGACAAAGTTTTTTTTTATTTATATTTTTGTTGCTTTTGCAGCTCGAGGCGACGCAGCAACAATTGCTTGTAACTAATTGTAAAAAATAGCTAAATGTGTTTCCAACCCTATGCGTTATAGATACTTTTGTAGTTTGTTGCCTCTATCTAATCTACTTTTTTCTATTTTTTTTTCTATTTTTTTTTTGGCTTGTCTCCACACTACAC
Organism: Drosophila busckii; assembly: GCF_011750605.1. Classification (NCBI taxonomy): domain Eukaryota; kingdom Metazoa; phylum Arthropoda; class Insecta; order Diptera; family Drosophilidae; genus Drosophila; species Drosophila busckii. The sequence continues at coordinate 14,803,459 of NC_046604.1, read as the reverse complement.
AATGTTGTTCAATGCCAAAAAGGCAACAATATATTGCTTACTCGTCTGTCTATGTGTGTGTGTGTACATTAACAACAATAGCAATGGGCAAACAACAAATAAATAAATAAATGTTACATGACATTGAAACGAGTCACAAAATGCTTTGAAAATATAAAAATCTGATACTCTAGCTCAATGATCTAGTTCCAAAGCTTTGCAGCTGTCTTATTATATTTCTATATAGATTGTTTACTTTTGCTTAAAATTGTATTAAAAAAAAAAATTCAATTTAATCAAAATTTTTTGTCAAATATTTTGTATAGCAACAGCGTATCAAAATAAAATTTAATTTGTTAACTTATAGCTGCTATATATTTTATACTTATATGTGTAAAATGTGCTAAATTTCATTAAACAATAAAATCAATAATAAACATTGTTTTGCTGAATGAAATTTTTTATATAATAATTAGCATATTTTAGCTGTTTGTCTTTATATAAGTATGTTTTTTATATTTGAAGCGCATCCCTTAGATACAGTTGATGAATAGCCCAAACTAATGCTCATTATCTTTGCATATCTATGTACATTTATATAAATAATATATATCAATGGGGTGTAATGTGCGTCATCATTGCACAGCTGGTTTTGATTATAATTTCGTTTCTTTTCGGCTTGTGGCTATCAAATGTATCCCGCAGATACAAAATGTATCTAATGCGTGCCTGCGCGTATGTATATAAGTGCGTAATTTTGTATATATATTTTTTTTTGTATTTTAATTTCTGTTGTTTGTTGACTTTACTTTATACTTCGACTTCGGTTCATTGTCAATGTCAAAAAGCTGTTGACTGGGTTGGGTTTTTTTTTAAATATTTTTTATAAGCATATATTATTTTGGTTAACGATAGTTTTGCAATTGTAATTTGTTGCTGTTGTTTTTATATCTGGCTGACATTGGCTGCGGGTTTAATGCACCGCAAACTTGAGCTAAGCAACAATAGTATATTTTTTTATTGTTATTTTGGTAGTAAGCCCGGCTAATAAAGCAATTAGACGTTGACTTTTGCACCCCGGCTACGTATAAAAAATAAATAAAAAAGTATATACGTCTTGTATATATAAAAAAAAAACTTGTTTGGCTAAGAGCACAACAAATGAAGGCAGACTAAAAAACACACACACACACTAGCGCAAGATTCTTGTGCCCAAATTCAATATACACACATACATAAACGAAAAATAACATTACGTAATAACGCAAAATAGACGTCGGCAGTGGCAGCGACAGCGTGCGCAACGTCGACAGCGCCATATGTCCGTCCGTCCGTCTGTCTGTCCGTCTTCGTCTACACACACGCACGCATTGTACTTACAGGTAACAAGACAAGTCAAGGTAAGAAACAACACACAAGTATCTCACAGATACACACACTGCATCTACTTAAGATACGTTTTGTTTTATTCTCTGCTGCTGCTGCTGCTACTTTTCGTAAACGTGTCACAGATCTTTCTCTCTCTTTTTGAAAGATAAGACCACCGTGCCTCAGCCTCAACTTCAACTTCAACTTCAACTTGGGAGCAGAGCAGTGGGCGCCTTCAAAATTCCAGACTACCAAAGCCTACGCAGTTTGGAGTTCTGAGTTTGGTTCTAGGGCCTACGCAGCTTGCCACTGCATTACATTAGCCATAAGATACAAGATACATTTTGTTGCCCAGCTACTCTTCTAGGTATAATAGTTTCCAGTTAAGTGCATAAAGATACGCGGAAGTGCAGCCGAGTCGATCGTGCGTGTGGTTAAAAGGGAATTTTTCTTTTTTAGGGCATAAATCTAATGCTGTATCAGATATATTTAAAGCAGTTTTTGGTTTTTGAGTTTAGTTTTTAGTTTAAAGTTTATTGGCTTTAGCCTTTTCTATGTTTTTTGAGCTGGAAAACTTTTTAAGACCCAGAAATTAATACAATTCTTTTATTTTATTAATCAAATGGCTCAAGAATTCTCAAATTTTTGAAGTTTTGCATACAAAAATCTTTTTAAATGCTATGCTAGCTTCAAATTAAAAGATACAAATATAATTTCATTATTCAAATGGATTTTAAGCCCAATTTAGAAGCTATAGTTCATTAAAAATCATTTCAAATCATATGCTAGCTCCTAAATTGGCAGATTCCTAACTTAAAAATCTATTTATATTTCAAAATGTAATTCGTTACTGAAATATTTAAATTGTATATATATAGTTTAGATTTGCATTTGATTTGATTTTATATTATTTTCTTTGTAGCACTTACCTTTTTAATTTTTGGTTATTATTATTATTGTTGTTGTTGTTGTTGTTATTGGTGGTGCTGCTACTATCCACGGCTATTTGTTGTTGATGCTGCTGCGTAGTTTCGGCTAATTTTCCAAAACAAATGTTACGGCTACTGTCGCGTACCATGTTTCGACAAAACTCACGAATCTATTGAGCATATTTCACCGTATGCCAGCGATTAGGGAGGCGCATTATTTTTTTTTTTGTTGGGATGGGGCGCGCTCCTCCCAAACACAAGAGACACAGCGCTTTAGTACGCCTTATGCATTTATCTTTTTTGCTTCACTTGCACACATATTTTTGAGATAGAATTATGCTAGAGCGGAAACTTCACTGCAAATCGTTTATTTTCTGATTGATTTTGCTTCAATTGCTTGCTTGCATTTTTTCGATTTTGCTATTTTACTCTTTAAAAACACACACAGAAACACTCGATGATGGATTTTCACGTGGGGGCGGCGGTGCTGCAAAGAGAATATACACATTTGTAGGGTGGGGGGTGGGGCACTCTTTGCACTATATATTACAGTTTATTATAATATATATTACTTTGCTTTCAATTGCTTTTGCATTTAATTCATTCATTGTATAAAAAAGCTGCTGCCAATTTATGTTAATTTAATGCTAAAAATATACAAATTTAATTCAACTAGAGCAATTTAAATTGTTTATTGAACAATGCATGTGCTGGCTCTATAGTATGTATCTATGAGATACGCAAGATCTTTGCGCTCAATTTACAACAAAATATATATTTAAAAAATAAAAAAAGGCAAAGTCACTGGAGGGCTGTCTGCCATATCGCGTGTATAGCTATATAAGCTGTAATATGTATATATTTGTGCATGTGTGTGTGTGTGTGTATATAATAGGGCCTGAGTTTCTCTGCAGCGCATTTCCTCAGCGGCGCAGTCGACGTTAACGTCAACATCACGTTATTATAATCCCAGTCAGGCAGCCAGGCCAGGCAACCACGTACCGGGCCAACAAAATAACAAAAAGCAGCAGCAGCGGCAGCAGCAAGCCAAGCGGGGCGCATGTTAAAAATTCCAAAAAGAAAAAGAAGAGAAAAAAACACAACAGCAGCAAAGAACAACAACAGCAATTCATGCTTGCTAGCTGGCCTGCCTTGCTTGGGCGTGAAGTGCGGCAACAGCGCATGGTCATTGCTTATCTCTCACTCGCTCTGACGCGCACAAAAGAGTGTTCGCATGCGCTCACACGCTCTCTCGCACTTATTTCGTAGCGGCGGCATGAAGTGCGGCAACGTTGTACAGCGCTTATAATTGACGTTTGCCTGCTGTCTGACGTGGTTGTTATAGCCACACACACACACACAGATACACACAGCTACACAAACACGCAGGCATACAATGCCTACAGCTTGGCAAAGTGGGGTGCTCTGTTGTTAGAGTGAGATAGCGCAGGACAGGTTTTAATGGCTCTCGTTGTTGCTGCTTCAGCGCACACACTAAACACACACACATGCATACAAAACTGAATCTGTGTGTGTGTATGTTTGTGTGCATGTTATGTGCTTTTATGTACATAAAGAATTTATAGCTGCCTGGGCATGGAAAAAACGAGTATCTGTTGTAGCTGCTGCTGTATATTTATAAATGGTTATGTAGTCATAATACAAATGCATGTTTATGTGTGTGTGTGTGTGTGTACAGTACTATGTACACTTTTGCACACTCTCTCGCTCTTGCGCTCACTCGCTCGCTCTCTCTGTCGCTCTTCCCCCACACACTTAGTCTGTAGCGCTGGCGTTGGCAGCCATTGCTGTTGGCGCTGCCGCCGCCGCCGCTGCTGCTGCTGCCCCCATCGATCGTGAAAGTTTTTTTCTTTCTTGTTTTTCTTGTTGTTCACCTGGCTGTACTCGCAGTTGTAGCTGCCGTCAGTCGCTTTGTATGCCTGCTGGGGTGCGGTTCATAATAAAGAAAAAAACAAAAAACGCTCTCTGAAATTTATGTAGACCTTTGTTCTGCTCGTTGGGGAGCAGAACCTCAACTTGTGTGCAAAATATGTATTCAATAATTTGTAGCTGTCTTTGGCATTAATGTGTGCACATAATAAAGCTGCTAAGCATTTATGGTTGAAAGCCCATTAAAAATAAATGCTGGAAATTTTTGCTAGAATTTCAAATTGAAAAAAGAAGCAGCAGCGACAGCAAACGAGTTTTTGTAGCGATTGCTACGTGACCGCAGCAAGCGAGAAAGAGAGCGAGCAAGCTAATGAGCGAGAGAGGGCAAGTGGGGGCAACGCATGCCACCACACAGCGACAACAACTACAACTTTGTAGTTTTGTAGTTATTTCTAGCAGCTCACACACACACACACATACATTTCGACGCTTGCGCACGCACCTAAAACGGGTTAAAGTTAAATAAAAGCAGCAGAAAAACAACAAAAAAAAAAAAAGAATCGGTATTCATTTGCTCGCTTACACGCATACGGTTTGCGCCTATTGCTTTCTCGCTTGCGCGCGCGCGTTCTCGTTTTGTCGCTGCGCGCTCTGCAGCTGTAGCTGAATCGATTTTTCTCAAAAGCGACGCGCAGCGACAATTTCTCTCTTAATATTGTACCCCGGTCGTAGCGGCATCTCGCTCGCACGCATTTATATAAGCGCAAGCTGCTTTTATTTGCGTTGTTCGTTTCACATTTATGCTTATGTGTGTGACTGTGCATGTATGTGTGCTTTGTTGGAGCTCACACACACAGACGAATAAAGGCAGCGCCATATTACTTTTAGTTGTTGTTGCTCTGACAACTCGTTGAGGGGGAGCTGTCAGCCTGGATTTTTGCTACAAAACAATAACAGCAGCAGCACCAGCAGCAACAACAACAACAACGACGACTATTTAAACGTCGCTGTCGCTGCTGACGTCGCTGCCCCTCTCTCATTATTTTCAGCCCCGTTGCACGTCATCCGTTCGCCTTATGTGCTTTGAATTTCTGATGAAATTCTTTGCTTTCGAGTTAATTGCTGCTGCTGCCGCTTGTAGTTGTAGCTCTGTAGCACCCGCCTGCGCTACAAAAACTGTAGCTTTAGTATTTATATGTAGTACATACATACACACACACACAAACACACACATACTGTGCCATTTTTTCTTTGTAGATCAGCTCTTAACGAATCGAGTCCTGGGCGTTACACTACACACACATACATATGCATACTTTTGTATATAAATTGCAATTGCTTCAATTGAGTTTTTCTAAATTGGCATAAACTTTGTTAATAAATTTTCTTTGGCAAATATCATGGGCATTTTTTGTTTTAAATATTTTTCACTTTGCAACTTATTTTGCGGTTTTCTTTCACTTCGGAAACACTTTCTATTTGTTAGGCCAAGAAATTGTGGCCAACTATTTTTAATTTCTTGTTATTAACACTATTTTTTGTTGTTTATTTAATCCGTTGAATCCTTACCAATTGTGTGGAGAGCTGCAATGAATAAAATTAAGAGTGTTTTAATATTTGGAACATTTAGAACTTTTTCTTTATTTTTATAAAACGAATAAGAATTATTTTTTGTACTTACACCATTGATCGTGTTTAGTCATTAGACTGCATTAGATCGATGTTTCTCCAAAGATACCTCCAAATTCCGAAAATCCTCGTTAGTTGTGTTTTGAGTTCCCACGATTCGAATTTCAAATTTATTTATCATTCACTTGGATTTATTTTTGAATTTCATTCAACAAGATCAACAAAAAAACGATCACAAACTAATTGGTTGCAATTTAATGCAAAAAACAATAAAAAATTTTTGTTGATCAATTTATTATAGGATTGAATTTGCATTTAAAATACTTTATTTTTTGGCTTTTCATCAATTTGCATGCTTTTTTTTTTTTGTATTTTAAATTTACGTATTGTTTTTGTTTGTATGTGATTGTATTTACATTTGTTGTTGTTGTTATTTCTCATTTGTGTATGTGTAATTAATGCGTTTTACACATAAACACAATCGCCCACACGCATACGCTCTCGCTATCACACTCACGCGCGCACATATACACACGCATACACTTTTATATATGCATTTAAACAATTTGCTGGCCGTTGAGGGAACAACACAGCACAGCAAGGGGCGGGGGCGTATGTATTTATTTTATTATTATTTTCTTTTTCTTTTTTGTGTGTATGTTTATCAATGAACGCGCGTTCGCGACATAAACCGCCCACTAATAACTATTGTATTATTATTAATTATGTAGCTTATAGGGGCTGGTGGGGGGTAAGCGAACAACGCACATACCGACTGAAGTGTATTTGTTTACTTCTTTACCGGCGCACATTTAAATCCATATACTACTACGTTTTAACTTAATTAACTTTATAGCATTAGCTTTTATTTGTTTTTTTCTCTTTTTTTTCGGTTTACAATTACGCGCACAAACCGACGACACGTCCGTGCACGTCGACTGCTCAATTACAACAACAAGAAATACAACAAAAATTTATGCTGCACATATTATCCACAACGAAATCGTGCGAGCAGCTCGGTGAACGAAATTCATAGGTGCGAGCGAGAAGCAGCTAACGCAACAAATTAGCGAGTATTATCCACAATAATATTGTGCGGAGGGGAAAGTAATTGGAAACTGAGCTGCTCACTGGAAACTGAGCATGGGAAACTGGAAACTGAGCTATCGATAGTTTCAAAATTAAAAGAAAAAACAATTACAAATTATTAACAAAAACATAAGCGCCTGGTTGGCACAAAAAAATATAGACAACCTGCAACATGAGTAATCTGAAGCAGGATCTGGACGAGTATCTGCTGCTGCAGAGCGACCAAAAGAAGAATTTCAATGTGAAACTGCCACAGATTAAGGTGCCCTCAATCTTTTCGCGCAACACAGAGCCGGAGGCGAACAGCTGGCTAAAGGAAACGCAGGATACTTGTTGTCCACAGCTTGTAAGTGCGTCATCATGCATCTTACAAACAATTACTGTACATTTACTTATTTCTTTGCAGTCACGACTGCAGCGCATCATTGGATTCATTGCCTGCCTGGGCATTGCCGTGTTCTTTATGTCTCTGTCTACATTATACATCCCCGTGCTCATGCTGAAGCCCAAGTTCGCGCTTCTTTTCACCCTTGGCAGTCTGTTCTTTATACTTAGCCTGTGCTTTCTGGTTGGCTTTCAGGCATTCTTTAAGCAAATGTTCTCCAAGCCGCGTCTGTTGACATCCATCTCCTACAGCGTATGCCTTAGTCTGACGCTCTACTTTGCGCTGGTGGTTAAGAGCACCGCGTTGACTGTACTCTGCTCTGTGGCACAAATTATAACGTTGCTTTTCATGCTGCTCGGCATGGTGCCCGGCGGCGCCACGGGACTCAAGTTCTTTGGCCAACTCTTCAAGAGCAGCGTTTCTGCGTCCACAAGTGTATTGCCTGTTTAGGTTCTAAGTTTAAATTCCATATTTATTAAGCGTTGAAAATAAAAACTTATTTGTGATACAACTTAATCCTCAATCTCGCCTAGGTACAAGGTTTTATCGCTGGAACAGGAAACTATGAGCGGCTCACGCGGACTAAAGTCCACATCATTGACACTGCCATTATGTCCGGGAAGTTTGTACATAATGCGTCGTGAAGTAACATCCCATACGTAGACATAACGATCAGCTGAGCCGCAGGTAACTTTATCTCCGCCCGGCGACCAAGCGCAACGCAATAGATTCTTCTCAAAGTTATGCTGATGTCCTTGGAACACCTTGACACAACGCTCGCCTGGCGCATAAGGACGCACATCCCATACGCGCAGCGTATTGTCCATGGCATTGCTCAGCACAAAATCACCCTCTGGGGATAAGGACACGCCTGTTATGGTATCCGTATGACCTTGTAGTTGATGCAGCACTTGCTGCTTGCGAATATCCCAAATCTTGAGCTCATTGTCAATGCCGGCGCTTATAAGCTGTTCGCTGGTGTCACCAAAACAAACCGCCGTAGTTTGAAACGGCGTTTCTAACGTGTGAACCGCCTGTTTTTTGCGCGCATCCCAGATCTTTATGGTGCGGTCATCGCTACCGGAGCAGAGCAATTGCTGGCCGCGTCTCGTGCCCTGCACACTATTTACAAAGTTTGTGTGTCCTTTAAGACGACGCACACGTTGTCCAGTTACAATATCCCAAATGGCCAGCGTCTTGTCCGTTGAGCAAGTGAAGATATGACTGCCGTCGGTTGTAAAATGTGCCTCCATCACTGCACCGGTGTGTCCAGACATGGCGGATATATTGTCACAGTCTCCATACACCTGCCATATATCTATGTAAAGTGTAATTGGTTAGAAACAATTTTCAATATATCAATTTTATAGCCCTACATATCTGTCTATCATAGCCGGAGGAGAGAAGCATTTCGCCTTCTGGATGAAACTCCGTTGTAAATATTTCGCCCTCATGTCCCTCTAGCTGCATAATGGGCGCTTGCAGATTTGAAGTGCGGCGCACGCCCTGTAAACAATAATTTAACAACATTTTAACATATTTTCTTCTTCTTTTCACTTACCGCTTCCAGTAGAGCTTTATCTCGATTTGTGTACGCCGCTAGCTCTGTTTTGCTGCGCTTAGATTCCGGCACCAGCACTACACTATTATTTGGTCTTTTTGTGGCCATTTTTTCTTAATATTATTACAAAAATATCCAATCTTGTGCTGCCGTAAAAACAAAACGTTGTCGTGCTGCCCAACGCTGGAAAATAGTGTTGCAAAAGTCAAATTATGCTGGATGACAGTCGGGTGTAAATATCACAGCGTTGCCAGATCAACAAGATAAGCATTGTGGGTGGTCAGCTGCTGAGAGAGACGCATTATTTTGTTGCTCTGCTTTTAGTTTAGTTTTGTTTTTTCCCTTGGTTTGTTTGGATTTTGTTGAATTAAATTTGTGTTACTTCTGTTGAAATACAAGACGCTGAGACAGCAGCAATGCTAAGAAACTGCAACAAAATGCACTGATTACGAGATAATTCTTAGTAACAAAAAACAAAGGCGCGTCCGCTTGTTGCTGTTGCGTATAAAAAATATTAATATTCACAAAGGCTACGCTTGTATTAAAGCGTATACCATTTGTAGTGTTGAAGCTATATATAAATAATATATAATGCATCGGTAAGTATGCTGCTGGCGTTTTAATAATAAAATGTTTTTTAAATGCAAATTATTATTTAGGAGTTGGACCTGTTGCTTGTGGCTGTTGTTGTTAAGCGCAGCTAGCGATGCGAGCTATAAAAATCAGCCAACTAACTCGGATGAATTTGAGCTCAAGCAGATAGCGGATACGCTTAATTATAGGCAATATTTAAAAAAGGGCAAGGCTGATAAGCCTTGGTTCAATAGTCTAGACAACCCGGATGACATGGAGTGTGTGCGCAAAGCGCGCTGCTACAATTCCACGCACAGGACATGCTTCGGCACTAAGTTGCCTTACGAGCTAACCAGTCTGGATCTCACAGATTATCGCAAGGAGGAGGAACTCAATGAGGCACTTAACAGTTACTATGCACTACGACATGTGCCCAAATGCTGGGCCGTAATACAGGTAAGCTGACCCTGGGTTAACCAAAACACTCATTTCATGCGAAAACTGATTTTACAGCCATTTCTCTGCGCCGTATTCAAACCCAAATGCGGGGAAGTTCAGGGTAAGGACATGGTCTACCTGCCTTCCTATGAAATGTGTCGGATTACGCTTGAGCCCTGTCGCATAGTTTACAATACTACATTCTTTCCAAAATTCTTGCGCTGTAATGAAACCTTGTTTCCAAGCAAGTGTCACAATGATGTGCGCGAAATGAAATTCAATGCAACGGGCAAATGCATGCCACCGCTAGTGCCGGCAGATAATGCCGCCAGCTACTATCCGGGCATCGAAGGCTGTGGCGTGCAGTGCAAGGATCCTTTATACACCGACGACGAGCATCGACAAATACACAAGCTTATAGGCTATGGTGGTAGTCTATGTCTGCTGGCCAATCTTTTCGTAGTGGCTACGTTTCTCATCGACTGGCAAAATGCCAACAAATATCCTGCAGTGATTGTGTTTTATATTAATCTGTGCTTTGTTATAGCCTGCATAGGGTATGTCTAACATATATATAAAATAATTTGATTTGTTTAATATACTTGTATATTTTACAGCTGGCTGCTGCAATTTACATCAGGCTCACGCGAGGACATTGTTTGCCGCAAGGATGGCACTCTGCGTCACTCTGAGCCCACCACCGGGGAGAATCTCTCCTGCATTGTCATCTTTGTGCTTGTTTACTATTTTCTCACCGCCGGCATGGTTTGGTTTGTGTTCTTGACATATGCTTGGCACTGGCGCGCCATGGGGCATGTGCAGGATCGCATTGATAAGAAGGGTTCCTATTTTCATTTGGTCGCCTGGTCGCTACCCTTGGTCCTGACCATAACCACCATGGCTTTAAGCGAAGTTGATGGCAGTGGCATTGTAGGCATCTGCTTTGTGGGCTATATAAATCACGCCATGCGCGCTGGATTGCTGCTCGGCCCACTCTGTGGTGTTATACTCATCGGCGGTTATTTTATAACACGCGGCATGGTGATGTTGTTTGGACTCAAGCACTTTGCCAATGATATTAAATCCACATCGGCTAGCAACAAGATACATTTGATTATAATGCGCATGGGCGTGTGTGCCTTGCTCACTTTGGTCTTTATCCTGGTGGCCATAGCTTGTCATGTTACAGAGTTTAGACACTCGGCTGCATGGGCTGAGAGCTTTAGAGCTTATATTATGTAAGTAACTTATATTATAAATATTATAAATAATCAATATGATTGAATTTACAGCTGTCGCATCACTTCAGTTTTTGATGAGAACAGCACTTGTAAGATTGAGAATCGTCCTAGCGTCGGTGTGCTACAGCTGCATCTGCTGTGTCTCTTTAGTGCTGGCATTGTCATGTCCACCTGGTGCTGGACGCCCTCATCCATAGAGACCTGGAAGCGTTATCTAAGAAAGTTAGTGCTAAAAGTTTATGTTTTGTATTTTAGCTTAATGTTGTCTATTTTGTATTGCAGAAAGTGTGGCAAAGAGGTTGTGGAGGAAGTCAAAATGCCTAAGCATAAGGTCATTGCACAAACCTGGGCCAAGCGCAAGGACTTTGAGGATAAAGGACGTCTCTCCATTACGCTGTACAACACACACACGGATCCTGTGGGCTTGAACTTTGATGTGAATGACTTAAACTCCTCGGAAACGAACGAAATCAGCTCCACTTGGGTGCATTACTTGCCGCAGTGCGTCAAACGTCGCATGGCCTTGACGGGCGCCACGGGCAATACCAATTCCTCTAGTCAAGGACAAGCTGGACGCAAGAACTCACTCGACTCGGAGATAAGCGTTAGTGTGCGTCATGTATCTGTTGAATCGCGACGCAATTCTGTCGACTCACAAGTGTCTGTAAAAATAGCTGAGATGAAGACCAAGGTAGCCTCACGCTCCAGGCAGCATGGCAAGCAGGGCTGCCAGAAGCGCACGCAGCGACGCCGCGACTTTATAGCCGCCAGCAGTGGACGTGCTAAGTATAGCAGTGGGCGTGGTCGACGCGAGAGCAGCACTTCAGTGGAATCGCAGGTGATAGCCTTTGCGCAAAGCACCAAGAAGCAACAGCACAGCAGTCGACGACGCAATGGCGGATTGGATCCAAGCATCATAAATGATTTCATTCAAAAGAACGGACAGTTTATATTGCCATTTCTGCAGCATCAAGGCATGACCAGCAGCAGCGAGGAGGAGGATAATTCACGTGCTTCATTCAAAATACAAGATCTCAATGTGGTGGTTAAGCAGCAGCAACAGTGCAGCGATGATGATGATGATCAGTATGGCGGTGGAGGCGCTACTATAAAAGAGCTGCCCAATAATAAGGCAGCTGCCTTGGAGCAGTTTCTTAAGCATATGCAAAAGTCCCATGATTCACAACGTCAATCACGCAACTCGCAACGCAGTCGCAAATCTCGCAAGGAGCCGCAGCAATTGGAACTGGAGCCGGCTGACAGCCACAGCGAATTCAAACGCAACTATGCACGTCAATTGGCTGCGGCCATGGATGTGCATGCTGACTCCTTAAGTTGTTCCTCCGTCGAATTGGATTTACCACTCGGCGACATGCTGCATAGCTCCTACTCTGGCTTGTCCACCGGCAAGCCCAATTCACGCAATAGCAAGACCAGCTGTGATGTAGGCATACAAGCGAATCCCTTTGACATAGCCACACATACACTGCCACCTGTCTATGGCAATGAGGAACTGCAGCAGGCTATGAGATTGCTCAACGCAGCGAGCAGGCAGCGTCATGAGCTCTGCGCTGATGATGCCACTGAGCTGCATACGCTGCTGGGCCCACGTCAGCATAGGGAACCCACACTCATGAGTGAGTCGGACAAGCTCAAAATGCTGCTGCTGCCCTCCAAGTAAGAAGCATTTAACTTAAGTTTCTAAAACACAAATACTTCCATTTCAAAACGAATTATAAACAACGAATACTCATAGTTATAGCTTAAGCTTTTGTACTTCTCTACCCGACTGTTACCTTAACTTAGTTTATATTATGTATATTTTTATATACATGTGTGTTTATATGTCTGTATATTGTTTTAAATGTACATTAAGTATGAATCCTTTTGGGTTCAGCGCACAACGAATTCGAAAATAAGTAAACGTCTTGTGTTAACTCAAGTGCCTACAATTTTAAATGTTGTAAACTAATAAACTGATTTTTTAAAGCATTTAGCATAAGCTGTGTAAAGTTTATTTAAATCAGACTTTGGTTTATAGTATAACAGTCTATAGTTTTGTAGTTTCTGCTTTACTCTTAGTAAATTCTGATTCTAGAAATAGAGAAATGTTTTGTTTTATTTAATAATTTATACGATAAGCGCTGGTGCTTTGTTCTAATTCGATACTGTGTATACTAGATACTGTGTACGCTTTGTTTATATAATCAATACTTACAAAAATAACTACAAAATTATAAATTCAAATCGCTTTAAGTGTAATCCCTTAATGCCCCCCCACTTGAAGTTACAAAAATAGCAACTGAAATGTCCAACCTATCACCCCTGGCTGAGTTACAAAACGCTAAAAGCATAACAAATGCTACATACGTTTGCTTAAGAAGCTAACAAATAAATAAATAAAACAAGGTGCCGTTTCAGTTGAACTAGCTGCACTCTCTGTCAGGTAGTTAAACCTTTAGACAGGTAGAACAAAACAATTATAGTGTCGTTGCTATTTCTACAGAAGTTAGCTACAGTTGGTTGAGCAAGCTGGAGAGCTGACCAAACCCATTTTAATCAATACATTGCATTACTAATTTGACTTTTGTTTTTATTAATTATGATGCTAGAATTGAATTTACAGGATTTTTTCTTTAGAACGCAGGTAATTGTAGTTGTTGCTGTGCATTTGTTTTTAAGTTGAAAGTAAAAAACAAACTTACATTTTGAGCTAACGTTGAATAATTACAAATCTTGTAAGTGCAACTTTACTAGTATTAAATTCAGTAATAGATAAATTTAAATTGTTATAGTTTTGCAAAGTTGTGTTAAGCGCTAACTGCTTTTGGTTTTTTGGTTTTTAATTGTTGACTGCATTTACTTGGCTTTGCGCTGCGATAGCTTAACCTCCTTGGCCCAGACTACATTGTTGAGAAATTCGCCGAGTAGATAGAGAGCCAATGTAAAGCCAATGACAGCCACAAAGAATACCATGCGTTGTGGAAACTGTAAAACCTCCAGCACCGGATACACCCAGACATTGGAGTAATGCTTAATAATGTGTATCCACACCAAATAGCTGACCATGAAGATTCCCAATCCCGCTAGACCCTTGCTGCGCTTGGGATAAGCGCGATATGAAGTGAAGAGCTCCAAGACAATGAAGACCACAATGTTGGTGTGCAGTATATGATTCAGCCAGCTGTAAAGCATATAATAAAGATTGCATATAAATAAAGATTTAGTAAATATTTAACTGCTAACGAACCTGGGGAAGACGGGATCCAACACTTTGGGAAAGACCAGTTCACGATCAATGGCATAAAGCGTCCAGAAGGTTACACCCACATTTAGGGCCACGGGGAAGGCCAGTGTAGCCATTAGCCAATCCTTGAACTTGCGTATGGCCGGTGCCCGTTTTGGCACGAGCTCATTTGTGCCCACAAAATCATTCAGCAGCGAGACTATATAGTATAGCGCTTGAATTATCTGTAAGTAGAAAAGGCGGTTGAAAGATACGTGCATATAATGATAATCACAAGTGGGGGTTGGTTACTGCTCCGGTACAATTTGCTCAATCAATGAAGCTTGACACACGCAACTCTAAACCGGTTATCGCTTAGATAAGACACCTGGTTAGGATTTGCATCCGTTGCTTACCGCATCTAAGAATGTTAGATATTTGAATTTTCCACCAAATGGATGATGTATTAGGTGGGTATGTTCTTCAATATTTTCCGGGAATCGAACATATTTGTAATCGTAGTAAATGGCATATGTGAATTGTACGGCTGCTGTTAAGTGCAGCAGTGTTTTTAAGGACACGTAGATGCTATTAAATAGCGTGTGCGTTGCGGTGACTGTCGCCATATTAATACAAAATGCAGTTTAATTGATTTTTCACAGCAAAAGTAACGCACAAATAGGGATGGTATCAAAACTATCGATGGTGTCATCGATGTTGATATTGTTGATTTTTTTTGTATTTATCGTTGGTATTTTATATTCTTAAATAGTTAAAGCAAACTCAATGTTTATTGTAATAATTTGAAAACAAATAATCAGAGATACATTTAAGCGTTAAACAGCAGTTGTAAGCACGCCCTGTTGTTCGTAATACTAAATAAAGTATTTGCTAGAATTAGCACGTATTATCCACAGCAATAGCGTGTGAGCAGTGCGGAAAGGAATAATTTCATAAGTGCGAGTGACAAGTGCTAATGTTTTTCTGATCGTGTAAGTATTTGTCAAGCGCGTTAGATGTATTTATGTAAACAATGGTCACACTGTTGGCTTACCGCACATATGAACGTTAGAAATTTGAATTTGCCAGCATAGGGATGAAAGACGCTTTGGGGCATTTCTAAATTATGGAAATAATACACGCCATAATTGAATTGAATAACAGCCGTAATATGCAGCATTAACTGCACGGCACGACTAAAACCCGGCGTAGAGCTTTTTGCTTTCGACTTAAATTTGGCCATGTTTAACACACAAAAGACCGCGGCGTACTGATTAGCCGGCCGACTAGTCACAATCTATATTATATGCACTCACATACATACATACATACATGTGTAAGTGATGTATACATACGCATGTATGTATATATGTTTGGGGTCCGGTTTTGATAAGACCGCTTATCGTTGAAGTGCAAAGTAGCCAGAGCCTGAAGATAATCAACGTATTCGTATTGCAGTTGATGGGGCATTTAAATTTAAACGCAACAAAAACACTTTCACCTGGAGCAGAGATGATGGATGATAGAGAAAGGGGAAGTGGGGTGTGGGCTATTTATACGTATTGATTGGATGAGCTTGCATTGAATAGAGCTTCTATGGCAGCTTTTGTCGCCACAAACTAAGACGACACTATTGATTTAGTTTACAACGCGCTTCAACGCAGCCGCGAAGGTCAAGGGTCAAGGTGGCAAGATGACGCACCATAAACATTTAGGTAGGTATGTTTTATATATAAAACAAGGTTAATCAATGCGCGCATTGTAGCGCTAACATAATTAACAACATACTGTGTAATACGATATACACATAAAGTGCGCTCTTGATATGTATATTAGTCAGCTATTAATGAATAATTACGCTTCCTTTGTCATTTAATGCTTTTACTGAGGAGTAATAATAACAATAATAAAATTATTTAATTAATAAACACTGGCAATATTAAAAGCCTATATGGCATATCGATTAATTTGAAAGCTATCGACTTATTCTTTAGTTTCAGCCTCGGCATCGCTCTCAGACTCCGAGGACTCCAAATTGATTTCGGTCAACTCCTGCTCCTCCGCGCTGCAGCTATCCAGATCACCCACTTCCACATTAGCAGGCAATAAATCCAAAGGCGACTTGGTGGGGGCTTCACTGGTTGCAGCAGTTGCAGGCTCTTGTTCAAACATAGGATTATCAAAGGATCGCTCACGCACCTCCAGCTCATCCCGATCGGCAGCATAGCCAATAACACCCAAGCGTCCCACAGCAGAGTTAGCCGCTGCAGCTGCTCCGGCATTATCAAAACGATTAAACAACAAATTCCGACGCAGACGTATGCCCAGATGACGCCAACGCCAGCGACGTGGATCATGTATCCACTGGGGAATGCGATTGAGATACGGATGCTGTGGCATAAAGTGAGCCAGCATGATGACGGCCACCACACAAACCAGCACCAAGCAGAAGAGCATGAGAAGCACAGAGAAGAAGCTGACATTGGGATTATAGGGACGTCCGGCAAACTTGAGCTGGAGCTGGGCTTGTCCATGCAGCAATGTGCTATGATTACGTTGTGCTACCAAATGGTGCATAAACTGCACGCTACGCTCGCTGTAGCCATCGCGATCGGTGATGATGAGCTGCAGATGGTTGCCATACTGGGCGGAGCCCACATAGTCCACATGAAATTGCAGCTGCTGCTCCAGCTGCTGCTGCTTCATTTCCTGTTGTATGAACTTGAGCAACTGCTGACGCTCCTCGGCCAGGCAATGCTCGCTGGGCAACGTCAAGGTGGCGCCACAAACAAAGCAACAGGAGCCGAGCGGGCGCAGAGGTGAAACGCAGTGCGGCACTGGACAGCGCGTTTCCACATTATGACAGACCGGCTCCAGCAGACGCTCGTAGTCCTTATGACAGCCACAAAGCTGACCACGATAATATTCCACGCTAACAGCGGCTGCATTTTGGAACAAGAGCTGGCCCAGTTCACGTTGCAGCAGCTCCTGCAGATACTGCTTCGATAAGCTAGCGCCGGCGAGTATCAGTTGACCCAAGCGTAAGAATTGCACGTTCTCCAGATCAAAAGCAATTGGACCATTGTTGGCATTAATAATGACATGATCATCATCGCAAGGCACGCGTTCTAATTCTGGGGCGTTGATCGTAGTGGGCGTGCTGCTCCAACTGCGTGGATCAAACCATTTGCTCACTTGCGCTGGCTGCAGATAAGCTTGCCCCCGCTCGTGCTCACAGCTCTGGCTTGCTGCTCCCAAATTGATTTGCGCATCCTCTGCCAGCAGCAGCGCACCCTGACGTGGCAGCTTAAAGCCACCCACAGACAGTGCTGGAGGTAGTGGCAGCACTGCCGGATAATACGCCGGAAATACAACCAAATCTTTGGCACAAGGTATGTAATTTAACCAGGCAGCTGTATTATAAAAATCCGCTCCTGCGCCGTGCCATTTAATAGCCTCTGTTTCCGTCTCCAACTCCAGCAGCAATATTATAACCGTTATTAATTTAACTTGCCACATGCTGCTGCAACGTTCGTTTGTCTACTGGCAAAACCAAATCATCGGGCAAAGTTGTGTGATTTAATTTTGGGGGCGTCTCGCAGCTCATCATCGTTATCAAATTCGACTCACCCAAGTCTTAGCCGCATTTTTAATGCCCTCTAAACAAAAAACATTCCACTCTATTCTCTGCAATTTTAAGTTTTTAACGCTGAAAATTACTTTCAGCAGCAAACAATTTGGCATTCTTTAGTTTAATGAATTTGCCTAATAAATCGAGTAATAAATTGTGTTGAATCTGCGCGACGAAGACGAAATGGATGCTACCCCTACACACATACGCACACACACACACATACACATACATGTGTGCTATTGTTGCTGCTATAAATAACTGAATGCTGGGCCAATAGTTGAAGCTGCTGTTCCACAAATGCAATTGTTTTGGAGAAAATGTGGAAGAAATAGCAACAACAACGTTTATTTTCATTCTGATTTCGTCGATATAAACATTCTCGGGCCGGACGATGGAAGCTGCACGGTATTTTAGACATGGTAGTGCCAACAAAATACAAAAGAATAAAGTATTAACAACCGGATGATAATGTATAGTCCACCACACATGAAAGCAATTTGCTAAAAAACAAGTGGAAAACACATGAGAGATAGCAGAGTCGAAAAGTCAACACAAGTTTTTCTTGTGGTATCCACGTGGAGATCTATAGATATGCAGGCACTTTGCCTGGAAGAGATCAAAGAATTTTGCGTGGTCGAGCTTCTTATTGAACTTGAAATAAAACTAAGGTAATCAATCGAAAAAAAAAGCTGTGTACAAATATTTAATTTGATTTGTTGTTTACCTTGCTGGTGGTTTCTTTTCTTAAATTGTGATTTATGATCTTTTAAGGATCTTCCCCGAATTTTTAACAAACTTCTTAAAGTAGCATAAATCTCTTTAATTTTTCATGCGAAGCATTATAAATTGATTGAACTAAATCAAGCAAGCAAATTTTTAAAATGCTTATTGAATGATGCCCCATAATTTAAATGTCTGTGTATGTGGGGCATGCCACAAATGGCATATATTTAAAACAATGCCAAAATAAAGATAGTCTGGCATTCATCAGCGCGTGCGGTCAAGTAAACTCGGCCAAGCGTCGTATATATATTTTTTTCAGATTTACAATTCCAGAGTTTTTGATTTCATGCTGGCCAAACAAAAATATTCGCGCACGCCTGAGCAAATAAATAAAAAAATTTAATTGTGGCCATTTTACATGTGTGGAGTGTTGTGTGTGTGTGGGTGTGAGTAACACTTTGTAGCGACAACAAAAGTGCCTGGGATAATGAGGCAAATGGAATGTAAATGTATCTGCAAGATACTATGGCTTGTGGCTGCTGGACTGCTGTTGACCCCACAAAGATAAAAATGTACAATTTTTATATATACATAGCAGAACCATAAACAAAATAATGCACATATGGCAGACATAAATGAAAGCGAAAAATATTACAATAATTCCTGTTTTGCAATTGGCACACTTGAAACGATTTTTTATGGACGCTGTCTCTACCGCATTTCCGTCAGATTTAAATTTATTAAATTAAACAATTTAATGCGTTTACTTACCAGCGACCAATAGCTGAGGAAACGAACTTTTTGTGGCAAAGTCTCTGGCACTAGGCGACGACTGAAGCTTGTCTTGAGCTTATAGCTGCGTTGTATTTCAAAATTGCTAAAGTATAAGCCATATGCGAATTGGCCCAAGGCACATAGATGTATTATCGTAACGAACACACGGGATTTGTACAATTCCACTTTTGTCATATTGCTTTAGATTTATTTATTTTTTATTACGACTGCAAAAGAAACTTTAGTTGGTATGTTTGTCAGCGATCAATATTTGCGCCACTGACAGAAATATTTAAAATATGTTTAAGACGAAGAAAACGAAAACATACAAGCTAAAGTCAAATAGCGCCTATAATGGACATATGCTAATAATTTAATGGATTTTATGCTGTTTTAGTTCAACAATTCGATTAACACGCGTTGCTAACGCGTTCGTAAATTTGCCTCTTTACACGCAATTTATATTTTACTGTTTAAATACATATATATATTTTTTATTTTGCTTGCCTTACACACAACTGAGCGTATGAGCAACTGGAGTCGCACTGCGTGTAAATGTTGCTCATACGCCGCATTGCCTGTCGCACCAAAAACACACGTACACATGTACATATGTATATATACGTGTCGTTAAGCACTTGTACTGTTGCTTCGCAATTTGAATGTTTGTTTATGTCTAGTCTGTGCGCATGTCCATGTCCTATTTGAAATCAGAGTACCGGTAAACATCGCCATCATCGCCAAAATGCATAAAAACATTTGTATCATGTGTATGCTTAAATATTATATGAACGAAGTTTGGCTCTAGTTTATTGTATTTATTAATACCTTTATCAGACATTTAACATTTAGACATCCCCTAAAACATTCAACATTCAAATCTCCGCGCCATCAGTTGTATCCGTGCCATGTATCAGTGATGCGCAAATAAAAAGCTAACAAATCCCTAGCATTATCCGGGCCAAGCATGCTCCATTTGATTATTCAATTATCCTAACGAATTATTCAATTGATAATTAATCCACGATAAATTAGCTTTTTAATTGCACAACACTGGCACATTTTTATTTTATCCGCGCAGCGTCTACAGAAACTTGTTAAAATTCTGGCAGCACTGAAACAATTTGCATTTCGCTCGCTCCTATATTATTTGTTTACAATTGTACAAACTTCAGAGGCACTGACACAGAGCGGAAGAATTTTGTGTAGGTCAAGGTTAAACTCTTCTAATAATTACACAATGTCATTCCGTCAAGGACAATTAGCAAAAAAAAAACATGTAAAATGGTAGCAGATAAGAAATATAAATAGAAAACAGAGCTTTTCTAACCGCAAATGGAAAACATATGTTAATCTGTTTTGCAGTAAACAACGCAAATTACAAGGCACGGAATTACATAACACAAGGAAATGGCGAGTAAGGTACTGAGAAATGTGACGCACTGCATCTTTGATATGGATGGACTGCTGCTGGGTAAGTGTCGTTCGCAAAAGTGAAATGTAAACACATAAATATATGCTACACATGCTTAACCTAGACACCGAGACTCTTTACACGGTGGCCGCACAACAGGTGCTTGATCCATATGGTAAAACCTTCACTTTCGATGTGAAGGAGCAGATTATGGGATTGCAAACGCAGCAGGTGGCCGAGTTTATGCTCAAGGAGTATGAGCTGCCAATGACATGGGAAGAGTACGCCCAGCAACAAGCAGAGAACGCGCGCAAATTGATGAAAGATGCTAAATTAATGCCAGGTACTAATTGCCATACCAATGGGGTGCTCTTGCTCTTACAGACACTGAACGCATTTACGAGGAAATAACTAGACAAATAGCCGCCAGCTTTAATCGTCCTTATCCGGAATCGGTGCGTTTTAAGCTCATGGGCACAACGGAGCAGCGCTCCGCTGAAATAGCAGTAGAGGATTGCAAGTTGCCCATTACTGTGAATGAATTTTTGAAGCGATACCACAAGATGTGCGGCGAACGGATGCACGATGTCCCACTGCTCCAAGGTTAGCAATGACCACGGGGTGGGGAGTTATAGACAAATTAGAGTTAGCTTAGGAACGTTTTGTGCCAAGTCATAAACATTTATGTTTAGTTTGCATGTTTGAAAATTTAAGAGCTGGAGAGACCGATTGAATGAAGGCCCAATTTTATAATTACGATCTTATACTAATAATCTTTTTTGGATTGCAGGTGCTGAGCGCCTTTTGCGTCATCTACACGCCCATAAAGTACCTTTTGCCTTGGCTACAAGCTCGGGCGCCGAAATGGTCGAGCTTAAAACTACAAATCATCGTGAGCTTTTCAATTTATTCCATCATCGTGTCTGTGGTTCCACAGACAAGGAGGTGAAACATGGCAAACCTGCGCCAGATATTTTCCTAATAGCGGCAGCGCGTTTTAGCGATAAGCCCACTGCAGAGAACTGTCTAGTGTTTGAAGATTCACCTAACGGAGTGACAGCTGCCAATGCTGCAGGCATGCAGGTGGTCATGGTGCCAGATCCTCGTCTATCTACGGAGAATACTTCACATGCCACCCAAGTATTGGGTTCTCTACAGGATTTCAAGCCGGAACAGTTTGGTCTGCCACCGTTTTCTAATTAAATTTTGATAAAGTACTTAAAAGAGGCTTAAAGCGCCAAAGCGCAATAAATAAATAGACATACCATTTGCTTACGGCCTTGCTGTATATTTCTGTGTATTAATTACATTACATTTATTTGCCAAAAGCGTCCAACTGCTTTTTTATATCTGGTGCTTCCTGATTAGTCAAAGATATGGATACCTCCTTGCCCTTAGCTAAAGCGCGTAAGTTTAAGCATTTAAATATTAATGTTTTAACTCTTTTTACTGCCACTATCTCACCATAACGGGCATATAATCTGGGCTGTATACCATTGCATTCCCTTACTAAAATAGACAACTGTGGATTATCTCTCTTCAGATTGGGATAAAACCTTTGCACAAATTCCCTAAGAACATTTTTTTTTTACAAAATTATGTAATAAAATCGTGGACAAAGCATTGTAACACACCTGGCACCCTTGGAAGCATCACTAGCTGGATCCAGTATAATACGCAGCTCTTTTAATTTATGCGTAAAATTTCCCAAAACAGCCAAAGTCAAACGCATTTTGGAAATATGTTTTTAAATTTTTTTGAAAATTTAACAGTGCTGCCAGACAGTTTTTGTATGTTGTGCAAGCAAACTGTTGGCAAGTGGGCAGCCTTTGACAGTGTTGCTAAGCAGGCATTATTATCGATAAGTGTGCTCTGTAATTTGTTTACGCGTGTTTTCTTAAAGCAATTTAATAATAATATTTTATGAACAAAGTCATGGGTTCTGTACATTGCCAGCTATGGATGGGGAGTGTAAGTGTGAATTGTTATGTTACAGCATGATATTAAACTATACTTTTGCAGTTGGAATCATATATGACGGAGAATTTTATAATTGCCGCATTTCGCAAGATGGGTGAAGATCCCACTACGGTGCGTCTGATGCGGAACAAGTATACTGGCGAGCCTGCTGGCTATTGCTTTGTGAATTTCATATCAGATGATCATGCGCTCGATGCCATGCATAAGCTAAATGGTAAACCCATACCCGGCACTAACCCAATCGTGCGTTTTCGCTTGAACTCTGCCAGCAATTCGTATAAGCTACCTGGTAATGAACGCGAGTTTAGTGTTTGGGTGGGCGATCTTAGCTCGGATGTGGATGACTATTCATTATACAAGGTGTTCTCCAGCAAGTATACATCTATAAAAACGGCCAAGGTAATCTTGGACAGTCTGGGTTTCTCCAAGGGCTATGGCTTTGTGCGCTTTGGCATTGAGGATGAACAAAAGTCGGCGCTGTATGATATGAACGGTTATATAGGCCTGGGAACTAAGCCTATTAAGATCTGTAATGCAGTGCCCAAACCGAAGGCAGAGCTTACTGCTGCTTTGGGCAATGCCAGCACTGGCTATGGTTACGGCGGATCCAGCACCACAACCTCATCCACCAGCGCTGGGGCTGACTACTCGCAGTACTATGATCCCACCAGTACCTACTGGCAAGGCTACAATGCCTGGCAGGGCTACTACGAGCAGAGCGGTGTTCCTTCCATTACGGATGCTGCCGCCTATTATCAGCAGGCCTTATCGCAGTCGCATTCAAATCCACAGACGTTAGCGCAGCATGCCGAAGCTTGGAGCGCACAGCGCAGCGCTCAATATGAACAACAGCAACAGACAGTACCACCTAATGGGTCAGAGGATGATTATGGTCTGGAGGAACACAAGTTTGTGCTAGATGTGGATAAACTAAATCGGGAGACTATTGATTCCGATCATCATCTGTATGATGCTTTAGAGAGCTCTAAGTGGCTGCCCATTGAGCAGCTGGAAGTGTTTTAGATGTAGTTATGAATTAATTGTATTACTAATAAATTAAATAATAAACTGATTTAGTTGCTTAAAATTGCAGTTTTTAATTTTTGCCTTCTTGGCGCGACTTCAGTTTCGATAACATTTCGATCATACAATTAATATCGTATGCAGTCCAGCACTAGTTTTTGCGAGATTTTTTTGTTCGCGACTCATTAAAAAAAATTAAATATTAGTTTATAAAATAAATAAATGGCGCCGTTTAAGCGTATGCGCCAGCCCAAAATCACGACACAGGCGTTGCTGGAATTTGATCTGGGCGAGAGCTCATCTGACAGCGATTTTTTGCCGGATATTGATAACTGTTCAGATGGTTCAAAGGATGAGAGCGATGGCGATGGCGGCAGCAGTGATGAAAGCAGCAGCAGTGACAGCGACTCAGATGCCGACAGCGATGCCCAAAGTGAAGACTCAACGCTTCAGTTGCGCCAATTGCTGGCAGATAATAATGGTAATCAGGAGGAGGTAGCGCAGACAGCATTAGCTGTGGTGCCGGCACAGCCGCGCCTTAATGGATATAACGGTGAGTGTACTGCGCCGGCGAAGCGCATGTGCTGCGTCTGCCTTGGTGAGCGCAGCGACGATGTAAATGAGATTGTAGAGTGCGACGCTTGCGGCGTATCCGTACATGAGGGCTGCTATGGCGTGAGCGATAACGTAAGCATCTCCAGCACCAACTCAACCTGCTCCACGGAGCCCTGGTTCTGTGAGGCTTGTCGTGCCGGTGTCTCCGAACCAGACTGCGAGCTCTGTCCCAACAAAGGCGGCATTTACAAGGAAACGGATGTGGGCAAGTGGGTTCATCTCATATGCGCGCTTTACGTACCAGGCGTGGCCTTTGGCGAGGTGGAACAATTGAGCTCGGTAACGCTCTTTGAAATGCAGTACAGCAAATGGGGTGGCAAGCTCTGCTCGCTATGCGACAACTCACTCTTTGCGCGCACCGGCGTCTGCATTGGCTGCGATGCGGGCATGTGCAAGACTTACTTCCATGTGACCTGCGCACAAGTGGCCGGTTATCTGATAGAAGCGCATGAGGATGATGCGGCAGATCCATTCTATGCCCACTGCAAGGTAAGAGAGAATCCTTGCATGCGCAAATACTTATGTTCAGTTAATTTTAGGTGCACTCTGAGAAGGAAATGATAAAGAAACGTCGACGCAACTATCACACACTGCGTCTCAATATGCTGCAGCAGGCCAAGCAGCGCTCACAGCAACAACAGCAAACTAGCGACGCACGTCCAAATCCCGCACAGGCGCGCATACAACGCAAATTGCTAAAGATACAGCAAAAGTATGCGCAGCATAAGCAAATGAAGCCTGCACCCTGGGTGCCCACACAGAAGATGTCACGCCTGCTGACTAGCTCCGCCTCTGCCTGCCGTCGTCTGCTAGACAAAGCAGAGTTTATGGCTGTAGATGTAGAGCAGCTCGAACAGCGGGAGGCGCACATACAAGCCTTGCAGGACATACGCAAAAAATGGCATATAGCGCCTGCTTTTAGCGTTGAATTTACTGCCTACTATTTGGATCGCATAGCACGCATCTCGGACTTCAAGCAGCAGCAGCAGCAGCTGATACGTGAGAACGCGCAGTTGAGTCAGCAGCAGGATGAGCTTCGTGCACAGTACGATGCTGCATTGGAGCAACGCAAGCAGCTCAAGTCTAACAAGGACAATCTAAGCCAGTTGCTTAATACACTGCACAGTGCTCTGACACAACTCTGTCCTGTATTGAGTTTGCCAACATTGGAGGCAATAGCACGTCCGCTGCCGGAGCCACAGCTTAAGATAGCCACACCACCGCAACGCCCCATATCGGTGCCCACAGCGGCAGCGCTGAAAATGGGCGTGGGTTTTCCTTTGTCGCATCTGACTGGCAGCAAACTGGACAACTCGCGCTTACTTAGCACTCAACAGCAGCAGCAACAACAGCCTCCAAGCAGTGGCAAAGGTGCCGCCTCCATTGCACCCTCCTTTAACTGCGGCATTTGTAAGCGCCACAATGATCAGCATTTGCTTGTCAAGTGCGACACCTGCAATTTGCACTATCATCTTGGTTGCCTCAATCCGCCGCTCACACGTCCGCCCAAGAAATCCAAACAGTATGGCTGGCAGTGCTCCGAGTGCTGCGATAAATCTGATGTCTCCGATGCTGTCACAGAAATTTCACCTGGTCCACGCAAATCACGCACACGCTTCAACAAGGATGGACACTTGGTCTATGTGGATCGTTATTCGCTGGACGAGTTGCCCAAGGAAGTAACGCCTGCCAAGCGTGCGCTCAATAAATCTCTGCCTGTTGCCACTGATGCTGTGGAGGATCTCACCAAGTCACCCAAACGTGCCAAGCTGCAGTCGCCACGCAAAACTCCTATCAATGGTAGGTATCCAAGTCAATTCTGGACTGTCTAACTTTACTCTTTGTATGCGAATTGTACTTTCATCTAGAAGCCATCTATACATGTTTCAACTTTGTTGAATAATAATAATTGTTGCTTAATTTGTAATCATCTAATTAACTATCTTTTGTTTTCATTTCTTTTTGCATTTTATAATACCAATTTAATTTTTATTATATTTTGAAGTGTTTTATTGTGATATGTAATTTAACTACACTTTCGGAATCCACATGCATGCATCATCATCATATCCCTTATATCCTTTCCTTATACAACTCATTTGGGTCATGGCAGCATTGACGCCACTCCAAGCAATTGAACGCTTTATGAACTCTCATTTTTTCACGCAGTACAACTAACCACGCCCACAGCTGAACTGCTAGCCACGCCCACTGCAGCAGCTACCACCTTGCGAAGCAACTCGCATGTTTCTGGCTGTGAGGATTCCATAGATGACTGCACCGGCAAACAATCCTCACGCAAAGGCAAACGCAAGGATAAGCATAAAAACA
Organism: Drosophila busckii; assembly: GCF_011750605.1. Lineage (NCBI taxonomy): Eukaryota > Metazoa > Arthropoda > Insecta > Diptera > Drosophilidae > Drosophila > Drosophila busckii. The sequence continues at coordinate 14,776,657 of NC_046604.1, read as the reverse complement.
AACACAATTTGTCTTCGGATACCGAAAAATCCTTCAGCAAAGAGCATAAGCGCAAGCGTAAGAAGCGTGCACATGGAGAAGATACAACGCCGGATGCAGGGACCGGCAGCACCATTAAGATTATTTTCAAGACACTGCGCTTGCCAGGCGAGGATGCACCAGAGTCACGTAGCTTCTATGTGCCCGCCAATGCAGTGCGTTCCGTAGATGAGGCCTCTAGGCCCACATCCGTAGAGACTGTGGAGGAGATAACCCAGCCCGAGGTGATTGTTAATATGCCCGAGGAGGTCATCCCTACGCCGCAGCGGCCACAAAAAGAGACAGCGTCACCACAGCGTAAGGTTAGTCCGCGCAAGACAACGCCACGCAAGCAGCGTCCCGGAAGACCGCGTATCTCCGCTCCCAAGGTGACTATCGAGATCAACTGCTGCGTCTGCAGCCAGAGCGGCAAGGCCAACCAGGTTGTAACCTGCGATGTTTGCCACAAGCATTATCATTTTTCCTGCCTCGATCCGCCACTCAAGAAGTCACCCAAAATACGTGGCTACTCCTGGCATTGTGCCGATTGTGATCCCACGGACGAGGAGGCGCTTCCCAGAAAGGGAAAATAATTTAGTCTGTAATATTTGACATATTTGTCATAAGATTTTTATACTTTTCCATAAGTTTATACTATATACCATCTTGGCTCCTTTACCTATTATTATCAACTCTTTTGGCTAATCATAGTTAAAATTTTAAAGTCGCTTGAAAAACAAATAAAACGAAATAAAATGCATAAAATTGTTTTAATAACAAGATTAACTCTTCAGTCCGATTTTTTTTGGAGGAGATATAGCTTATGAATGAATTAAATTAAGAGCCTCTTTTATCTGATTTTTGTTTATTTGAGTTACAGCTTTTCAAAATCTTTTATTATGGATGTATCAAGCTTTTGTTATTGATGTAATTATTTGATCATCATGGGCAATAGCAGCGAGAGGAAAGGATTCTTTAGCCTGGATTTATGTAAAACAACAATAACAAACGTAAATTACTTAGCTTACTTACCTTTCGCATCCATCTACTTACCTTTGTTATAACCGCCAGTTTTACCCAGTTCAGATTAAATTTTTACATTCAAAATGAATTTAGTTCTTTTGTAATTGAAATAAAACATTGTACGTTCAAAGCTTTAAATAAAAAATAAAAAAAACACATGTCTGCTGTATTGTCTTTTATTGCCATTGGATTTATTACCATAACTTTGTCGAAACAATTTTTTTATTGATCAAACGTAACAACATATGTTTATTTAAAATCTCATGATTAAATTAAGCTAAACCACTCTTCAGTCCGATTTTTTTTGGCTGAGATATTAGCTTCTCAAAGTTAGAACGTATGAGAAATGAAGACGGCATCATTTTTGGCAAAAATTTACAGGGGTCACGTTCACGTTTTTTGCCAAAATATCGAAAATCTTAAAACTTCCAATTTTGAATGCAGTCTTATTCTTATGCATCTCATGAGTCTAACAAGGCATAAAACACTGAAATTGGATGTCATTTCGCTGAGTTAAGGCTTATCCGAGATTGATATGATATTTATATTGTCTTGTTTGTTTACCATTTTGTTCACAACTCGTACAAATATTTTGTTAAGGCTTATACGCATAAAGCGTATACTCGTTTTAATTTTATTTTTATCACCAACATAATGTAGTATAAAGCATTCGGATCGGATGTTATTTAGCTTCTCAAAGCTTGAAATAAAACAAAAACTAAGTGTGGAGCATTCAAAGTATTAAAATGTATAATTATTTTATACAGTTTTATACATAATTAAGTATTTGAAAAATATTAACATTTATATTATGCTATAAATATAAACATTTAATAGGGTATAAGCTTAGGTTGAGGACATTATATCCAGCTTCTTGGACATATAAGGTCCATCCAGCTCGTAGCCCAGTTTGCGATAATAATTGCGTGTGCCAACGCCAGAGATAACGGCTATCTTGGTGCTGCCGTGCTCTTGCGTAGCAATACGTTCCGCCTCCTCCATGAGCAGCATACCAAAGCCCTGATGCTGAAACTTGGTGGGATCTCTGGAGCTAACAGGCACAACTGACCCATAGACATGCAGTTCGCGTACAATGGAGCATTTGCCTTGCAGCTCTGGCCGGAACGTGTCAGCAGAACACTGACGCAGACGCAACAGTCCCACAAGTATATCCTGCTCGGGATCCTCGTAGGATAAAAATGTTTCCCAGCCACCATTGGCAACATAATCACGGCGTATAAGCTCGATCTCATAGGGACGCACTTTGTTGTGTATTTCCTGGATGCCAACCTCACGAGTTCGCACATCTCGACAAGTCGTGCCCAGATCTTTCATGCGTGCCAGCGCCAATTCACGTAGATTACCATGCTCCACACCAGAGCTACAGGGAAAATGGATTTTAGTTTGAGTTTAGTAAGTATTAATTTGGTTCTGCCTACCTGACCAGCGGCATGGGTATATCGCGCTGCACCCTATATACACGCGTCCATGGCGGCACTAGTGCCAGTATTTTGGCCACCAAATCTACTAGCATTGATGGCGGATAGGACTTATAGCGACCTGTCTTCCAGAGTTCATAAAGACCAGTGCCTCGTATGACCAGCGTGGGATAGATTTTCAAGCCATCGGAACGAAAAGCGGGATTCTCAAAGTATTCAATAAACTGCTCGATGTCACGCTCAAAGTCCACATTGGGCAGATCTGGCATCATGTGCGTTACAATTTTATAGCCTGCATCCTTGCCCATTTTGAATGTCTCACATACTGCCTGCACTGTGTGTCCACGATTCGTATCCCTAGCCACATCTTCGTAGACAGACTGCACGCCAATCTCTAGGCGTGTACAGCCATAGTTCAACATATCCGTGATGTGACGCTTTAAGCAGTAATCCGGACGTGTTTCAATGGTAATGCCAATGCACTTGGTGCGTGACTTTTCAGAGTAGCGTACTGCCTCGGCCACATTGGCGCTGCTGTGTCCCGACAAAGCATCATGCAGGTTCCTTATAAAGTAGTCTCGATAGTCCTCTGGCAGCGCCATAAAAGTGCCACCCATGACAATAAATTCAACTTTGTCCACAGAGTGTCCCAGCTGCTTTAGCTGCTCCACACGATGTCGTGTCTGTAGGAAAGGATCATAGCGTGCGCGTATAGCTCTCATTGAGGTGGGCTCATAGCCCGTATATGACTGCGTCGAGTACTCAAAGTCACTGTCTGGTCCGCCTGGACAGTACACGCATATATTGCCGGTAAAATTAATATGTGGACAACGATGTGGCTTACACATCACAGCTACCACGGCTATCTGTAAAATCGAAATCATTTATTGCTTATTTGGTACCACTGTGTGCAGGTTGCTACTTACGCCGCTTGCTGTTCTTATGGGCTTGGCCCTCAATTTTGGTAGCAGTATCTTCTTTGCATCCTGTGGCACAGCTGCTATAATATCAACCAGTTTCGGTGAGCTGTCGAGTCCATATTTCGAAGAAATAAGCGATTTCATGCGATTTAAATTCACATCTCTCTTGGCTTCGTGCGCTTTCAGCAGTTCTTGTATGATTTCGCCCGTAACCAGCACCTGGCGCTCCTCGCGACTAAGGCCCACAGCTTTTATAGAATATTGTTTGAATATAATTTTTTATACTATATACGTGTTAATTGCTTACCCAGCTTCTTTTTTGGTTTCATGCCGCAGGTTGTATGCGTAAATTAGTTTTATAGTCAACAAATGTTATTTGTCAACTTTTTAGTGCACGTGTGCAAGTGTTGGTCAATGCGATCTGTTTATTGCTAGTCGACATACCACCACATTTAGGGAAATGGTCTAAAATATACCATAGAACACAAATCAAGTGCCACTGTTTTGTTTTTATTTGTAAAACTTAAAAAATTCGTAATTTAGAGTAATTAAAATGTCTAGCAGCTGCGTGCAGCAGCAGCAAAATGATGATGCCGATTTGCTGGATCAACTGGATGACAGCGACAACGAAATGAGCGACACAGTCGAATTGGCAGAAGAAGAGGAAGACAAAGAGCGGCAGCTGCTAATAGAGCCAACATTTAGTTTTTCGGTTTGTATACAGCTACAAAAAGTGTTTTATCTAAAGTTAATTGAACCATTTGTATGCACTGCAGAACAGCCAGACATGCTGGGTATGCAATGGCTACTATGGCCCCAATTTTGGTGAGCCGCTTTGTGGTGCCTGCCACGCCTTTCTCTATAATGCACAAAGGGCGGAGGAGCTGTTGACGGAGCTGTCGGATGACGAGGACTCGGGCAATGATGAGCCGCCGTTTAAGGACAAGCAAGAGGATGATGAAACTGAAAACGATGCGGATATTATGGGCTTTGAGGATTTGGAAGATGCAGCGCCTGCGGCGCCACAACAGCAACTGCAGCAACAACAACAGCAGCAGCAGCCGCCGCCGCCAGTGAACAATGAACCAGAGTTGGAGCAGGATCAGCAGCAGCCAGTACCACCAGCAGAGCCGGTGCCAGAACTGCCAGCACGTCGTGATACACCTGAACGGGATTATGAACGTGAGCGAGCCTTGAATCCATTTTTATTGCCTATCAAGCGCCCACGGCCAGCAGCGCCCTTGGCACTTCCACATTATATGCAGGAGCTAGATGAAGGACGCGCACGTGCACATGAATATAATGGGAACGATGCGGATCAGGCTGAAAAGCAGATAACACAGCTCATACCTGTAGAGGTTATGCTCAAAATATTTGCCTATCTGGATGACATTTCTCTGTGGATGGCCAGCGAAGTGTGCAAGCAGTGGCAGGACATTATAGCCAAGAATACAGCACAAAGCATGTGGAAAGCATACATTAAACAACGCTGGCCGTTGTATGAGAGTTTGGCGGATCAACCAGATTATTATAAACTTTATGGCGCCTTGATGTGCAGCTGCTTTTGTCGCATTTGTCTCATCGAGCTGGGCAGTCAATCACCGCCAGCGTTGGAGCAAGTGAATGTTATGCGCAATAATGTGCTGCGTGGTGAGGCACATCTGCTGCACAGCTACGAGGCGGAGGGTATCTCAGCCATACCCTTGGATCGGCAGAATAATTACTGGCAAGCTACCATACTGGGTCCACCGGGTAGTCCCTATGAAGGTGGCAAATTCTTTCTGTTTATCTACTTTCCGGAGCGTTATCCCATGGCTCCGCCTACAGTCCGCTTTCTGACCAAAATTCTACACCCGAATGTGTCGCGTCATGGTGATGTAGGCATTGATATATTCCAGCAACAGAATTGGTCGCTGGCACTAAACGTGGCTAAAGTACTGCTCTCTGTGCAGAGTTTGCTCACCGATGCCTACACTGAGGTTTGCATGGAACCTGTTTTGGGTTATATGTACGAGCATGAGCCTCAGCGCTATGAGCAGTTGGTGCGGGCCTGGACCTGGAAGTATGCCATGCTAGAGCTCATGTCACCGCACTGAAAGACACATTTTTTAAGTTTTTGTATATGATTTTTGTTCTGTTTAGTATTTTAGCTTAGCTCTGCCGTTGGGCCTTACTTATCTCACGCTATATATAGTTGAAAATAAAACTTAATACATAATCAATTTGTTGTTGGTCTTTTTATTTCGTCCAGGACACCTTGGGTATATCAAAGTGTTCGGTTAATGTGTCCAGATGCTCGTTAAACTTTTCCACACGCTGCTTATGTGTTGTCTGCGCTTTATCCATTATACGCTTGTTACGCATCTTCTCCTGCTGTTTCTTGGTTGCCAACTCCGCTTTGGTCAATTTGCGTTCATAGCTGCCACTTGGTTGAGGAGTTTCGTTTAGTTGTTGCTCTGCATAGGACTTTTGCAGCGCTTCTTTCTCGTGATCCTTGTCTTTGTTCTTGTTTTTCTTCTTCTTCTTTTTCTTTAGCTCGCTGTCTACCTTAAGCTTTAGTTTGCCTTTAGCCACACTTGCATACGCATCCGACATCACTCTTTTCTTTTTTTTTTAACAATATATAAAAATAAACAAACTTGCTTTGTTTTCATTAACGAGGGATGCACAACTGCAGTACAATGTGTTGCGATTGCTTACTTGAACTATCGATCCTTATATCGGAAAAATTGTTTTTAAAATACTTAAGATAAGACAAGAAAAGAAAATCAAATTAAATGTGATTGTTTTGTGCATACATAGCTATATTACATAAATAAAAAAGTAGAATGAACGCATTGCCAACAACTAGACATTCAATCGATTCATCGATAAGTTTGAAAATGCATTTACCACTGATAGTTTATCACAGCCGGCAAAATATTGCATATTTCAACTTTGTTTATTGCGCGTTTATTGTTTATTGTTTACTAGGCGCACTATGCAGGAGTTCATTAGCGTGCAGCTGCCGGATGTAAAGCGTGAGTTGCGTCGCGGCATTATTGAGTGTTCCAAACGTGGACTCTTACATAGCACCAAATGGTTGGCGGAGCTGCATCATGGCCTAAGCGATGTAGAGATAGACAATGCACCGCCAGATGATGATCATTCCTTCAGCGAGTGTCAACTGGAGGGCATAGCGCCGTCGGAGTACAGTGATTACTTTCTGGCCAAGAGCTATTATGATGTGCGGGAATACGACAGAGCAGCGCATGCGGTAAGGAATTGTGAATCCAGCGTGCCGCGTTTTTTGCATCTCTACTCTACGTATATGGCCAAGGAGAAGCGACGTCTTGACTCTACAACAGATCAAGCGAATCTCAATGAGCCAAATCAAATGCGAGATTTGGCGGACTTATTGGCAACACTGCGTGCTGCCTACGGACGCAGTCGGCTTGATGGCTATGGCATTTATTTATACGGCGTTGTACTCAAAGCGTTGAATCTCAATCAGGCTGCAGAACAGATGCTAGTGAATGCCATACGCTTGGTGCCCATGCTATGGAGCGCGTATCTTGAGTTGTCACCGCTGATTATGGAGAAGAAGAAGCTGCTGAGCTTGCAGCTGGGAACGCACTGGATGCGACACTTTTTCATGGCGCATACTTACCTAGAGCTGTATTTAAATGATGATGGCTTAAAGATTTATGAGGATTTGCAAACGGCGGGCTTTAGCAAGAGTATATATCTGACTGCGCAAATGGCGCTGGTCTATCACAATAAAAGAGGTGAGTGCTGGGACCAAATGTAAAGAGATATGTTAAAATATATGCTCACTTGTTCTTAGATGTGGATAAGGCAATAGAGCTGTTTCAGGCGCTGCTGGAAAACGATCCTTGTAGGCTAGACAATGTGGACACCTACTCCAATTTGCTGTTTGTCAAGGAAATGAAAACAGAGATGGCCCAGCTGGCGCACAAAGCGGTCAGCATTAATAAATATAGACCAGAAACTTGTTGTGTTATAGGTGCGTATTTAGATACAATTTGAAATGCTTTAAGTTTATGCAATGTTTATTACAGGAAACTATTACAGCATACGCTGTGATCATCAAGTGGCCATTAGCTACTTTCAGCGTGCACTCAAGCTGAATCCCAAGTACCTGGCCGCTTGGACCTTGATGGGTCATGAGTTTATGGAGCTCAAGAATACAAATGCTGCCATACAAAGTTATCGCAAAGCAGTGGAAGTTAATAAGCGCGACTATCGCGCCTGGTATGGTCTGGGACAGGCCTACGAGATTATCAAAATGCATTATTATAGTTTATATTATTTTAAAATTGCACATCAGCTGCGGCCGTATGACTCGCGCATGTTGGTGGCGCTGGGCGAAACCTACGAGAAGCTGGACAAGTGTGAAAACGCTGTCAAGTGCTATTTCAAAGCCTGCGATGTGGGTGACATTGAAGGCATAGCCATGTACAAGCTGGCCAATCTGCACGAGAAGCTGGGCGATCAGGAGACGGCGGTGCATTGCTATCTTATGTATTGCGCAGATGAGCGTGCAGCAACGGATAAACAGAGCTTATATCAAGGATTTATGACGCTGGCGAATTACTATGAAAAGAAAGGCGACTATGAGCAGTCAGCGTATTATGCCTACAAGTGTTTGGACTCCGATGAGGTATGTACACACAATTTTTGTAAGACTAGCTTTGAACTTTGTATTGATTTTTAAAGCGCCGCACGGAAGCAAAGGCTTTGCTCAAAACCATTGACTGGAAACGCAATGCAGAGTGGCAAAAGAAATCGAAAACTAACGCTACTACAGTGGCCAATGCAGACACCAGCAGCGAGGATGATATGGAATGTGATCAGCTGGATGTGCGCGTGCGTGTGCCCTTTAGCAGCATTAGCGATGCAGCCAAGGGTAACTCCGCGCCTGTGGCCAGCAGCACAGCTTCTACCACAACGCTGGCGGCAAATGTGGAGGAAACAACCGCCACAAGCAGTTGCAGCACCAGCAGCAGCACCACGACGACGACCACCACCACTACGCCCAATACAGCTGATGAAGAGACAGCTGCGCCAGCTGCTGCTGCTGCTGCTGCTGCTGCTGGAGCTGTTGCAGTTGCTACACCTGCAGCGGCAGAGGCAGCTGCAGAGTCAACAGCAACTGCGAACAATGATGGCAGTTCCATGGATATATCTAGCGTATCTATTGATTAGTAAAAGTTTGTTCAAGTATTGTGATTGAAGCTTATCAGCGTAACAAAAATGAATGAATTCATTAAAAAATTATAAACTCTAATTTATTATAGTTGTAGATTTTATTTAAATTTACAATATTTAGCTAAAATTAGTCACTATTAACTGGAGTTAGAGAGCGCGTTTAATGCAGGAATGCAATGTTAAATAAAAAGCAATTAAAAGCAACAATAAAAATATAAGCAAGGCAAACAAATCGTCGCTGAAATTATCACCCGTCATGCCAAAATCCTTTACAAACTTTTCGGAAGACTTATAATAACAAAAGTCAGCATAACAAGCCATATCGCCACGATTATAGCCATATATACAACGTATCAGACCCTCGAATATATAGCGAAAGAAGGATATATCGCATATGGGACGCAGGAACCAAGACAGCTCGTTGAGTCGTATAAAGAAGCCGGAGAAAAGTAGAAATGGTATCGATATGGCGGGCACCAGGAATATGGCCAGCTGCATTTTAAACAGCGAGCCACTGATAACGCCTATGAAATGTCCAATGATGCCGGTCAATATGCAAATGCTCCAGCACATAACAAAGCGCTCCAACTGCGGCGGCTGTCCGGTCATAAAGTAGCCAATGCCTATGAATAAAGTGGGACAGATGAACTGCAAAGGCATATCCGCCAACAGTTTGGATATATAGTAAGCCCTAAGCGAATACCAGCCGTTATAATATTCACGTAGAAATACGGGCATGTCCTGCATGCAAAGCAAAATCGATGGCATCGCATTGCCGGAGAAGATAAAGAGTATAATGAAAAAGAGACAGCTGGTATTGCTGACAATCTTGTTGGCATCATTGCCAATCTGCCAATAGACCAAACCCAGCAGCAAAGCAATCAGCACATGCATGAAGACTCGCGCCTGCACGGCAATCTGCGTATAAGAGTTGAGTATAAGATCAAGTGCGAGTGCTGGGCGGTAGCTACTTACGAAGTCTCTGGCCATGGTCACCAGATGACGCTGCATAAGCACACGCAGCTGGCAGCCAAAGCCCACTTGCTCCTTGGGACGCAGCAGCTCCGTATCAGCGCTACTACTGGAGTCCATGTGTATGAGCGCTGCTGGAATGAAATTTAGGCGCAGGCACAGATAGAGCAAGAGAGCAAGAAGCATAGCAAGGGGTTAGCGCGCAAGCAGACAAATGAGAGACAAAAAACAGAGAGACAAACATCAACAAAAGCCACATATATAACCAAAACCAATGACGCACTTACTCTGCTCATCCACAATTAGTTTGAAAGTGCTTTTGGTTTGCATAAACTTTAGTTTATTTTGCTCGATGAGCGACTCGCAGCGCTGATTGCTGGACTCGCTGCCCACTTCTAGGACTATTGAATAAAAATTAAGTTAAAGATCTTAATTATTATTAAATTAAAGATCTTAAATTTAAATTAAAGTTAAAACTGCATACAATTAAAATTAGAAATCAATGCAATGCAATTTGAAATAGAATTTAAGTAATGAATTTAGTTTAAATTAAATCAGTGGCATGTACTTACCAAAATCGCCTGGATTATAATACTGCGGACAACTAAAGCCTGCTGCATGGAAACTTGGCAACATTTCCTGCTGTGTGCCGGAGTAGAGCACTTCACCATGTGCCAGCACCAAAATATCATCAAAGAGCTGCATCAGTCGCGAGCTGGGCTGATGCACTACACAAACCACAATGCGTCCATCGTGTGCCAATTTCTGCAAGTAGCACATGACCTGATAACTGGCAACGCTATCCAGGCCACTGGTGGGCTCATCAAAGAACATAATGGGTGGATTTGTTATAAGCTCTATGCCAATGGACAAACGCTTATGCTCGCCGCCGGAAATGTCGCGCACCAAGGTCTGACGACAGCTGTGCAGGCTTAAAACATCCAAAATGTCCTCCAGCTGCAATAGTTAGCAATTAAATGATTGTACATTAAATTATTTTGAATATGACGCACAATTTTCTGTTTAGCCTCGCTGCTTGTATCGCTGGGCAGCTTTAGAGTTGCTGAAACACGCAGTGTTTCCTCCACTGTCAGCAGCGAGAGCATGACATGGTTTTGTGCTATATAGCTGCTCATCTTGCGAAAGGCTTGCAGCTCGCGTGGTTGGCCATTCAGCAGTATGTGACCACTAACGCCTTTTAATCTGTAAACAAAAACCAAAATTGATTAAAGTTTATTGCAAAGATTTATGCACTCACTTGAAGCCAGCTAGGACATTTAAAAGGCTCGACTTGCCGGCACCGGAAGGACCCATTATGGCTGTAAGACAGCCCGCTCGTAGCTCGCCACATGTATCCTTTAATATCAGATTGCTGGCCTTTGAGTTAGTGCCGCTCTTCAGTTGGTAACAGAGCTCGCTGAAACGCAACTCGAGACCATTCTTTTCTCTTTGTGTTGCGTTATCAGTCATTGCTACTGCTGTATTTAATTTAATTATATTAACTGGAAACTAAACACAAGACTCGTGTATGCTTTTAACGCTGCAGTTCTTAGCCGACTGCTTTTATTTTATTTTGACGGCGTTTGCAAATCTTCAAGTGCAAGTGATTATTATCATATTTGTTATTCGCTTCGCTTCGGCATAAATCGTAATCTATGTAGACTGTAAGAAGCTAATCTTGTATTAATTGTGCTACAGTAAACACTCAATAGAGCAACGTTGCAATTGCTTGCAGCCAATGTAATTTCATTTTTAATAAGCTTATAAAGTATACGCATATATTAAGTATACGTGATGTATAGTTTGAATATTTACTTTTCTCACAGCTTTTAAGCATTGATTATAGTCGATTGACTAGTTTTGCCTTGTCTGAGGTCAGTCGATGTTTAAATGCATTTTGTTTACACACAAAGATAATTACAACAATTAAGTTAGTGCAAATATTTAAGATTGGTTATCTGCTGCGCATTTTACATTGTCATAAAACAAATTGCAGCTGATACTGATAAGTCAACTACGCCTAAGCTTATGTTAAACAATTCTTACTGCTATTGTTATGCTCGTACTCTAATTAAATTGCGTGCGTTAGACAATTGATACTTATAATTGACACTTGAACATTTAAGCACAATAACAAAGAAAGCACTGAGCTCATTTAATGTATAATTTAATGCACAGCTGTTGTTTAAAAGTTAATCAACATTTTTCACAGCTGTAATGCAATTTTCCAACGAATTTGCAACAAACTTGTTATTTTGCATATTACATGCAATTATTTATAATAGACGCATATTAACAATATGTATGTGTATTATTTGTTGCATTATCAGCTGTATTAATTCAACTCGCGTACACATTTATTTACGCGTAATTGACTTTTCTCACCCGCGACGCTTTCCGCTGTAAATTCAAAACGCAACTGAGATCAATTTACTTTCATTGTTGCTACTGATCGCATCGCCGGCAATTTGTTTATACTTTCAAAGCTCAGAGTAAAAGCTTAAGCTTGTTAGGGAAATTATTTACAGAGAGCTTGCGATACTTTGTAGACTCTTTCGATGCCTATAATGGAGCTACAAATATTTATAAAGCGTTACATTAAATAAACTTAGCAGTGTTAAATTTCCAATAATTCATTTTTTACTTTCGTTATTTCATTCTGTTAACAATAGTTTTTAAAACGTCAATACAAAATATTTATTAATATCTGTTTAAAATTAATCACATCTCAAACACATTGAGCTATTCATAAAATAGTTGTATATATATAATAATGTGCTACAACTAAAGCATTAGCTGATGTCTCTTTAATACAATGCTAAGAAAAAAAAGTTTAATATATACAAGTGTTGTATATACAAAATCGGTGTTGCATGTTGCTTGTGTTGCTTTTCTTTTTGTTTGTTTGTTTGTTTTGGGGGGAAGGACTATATCACGATTTTCTTATGCTAAACGCTGTTCAATTCTTTGGCACATAGTTTACTTCACTCTCTCTCGTATTAAATGCTATAAGAAATCATAAATAAAAAACAAAACCAAGTCAAACGCTAACAACGAATGTGAATGGAATGTGGCTGAGCATCTCAGCTGCGCTTGAATCTCATCTGAATAATCTCAGTCGGAAGGACATAATATAGAAGGCCAAGATGCGCAGCATGACCAACAGTCCCAGCATAAAGAATATTGATAGCTGATAGTTGGCATTCGCCATGTCCAGTGTCTTGAGTATATGCTTGGGACGCGATAGATGACAATAGAAGTCATTGCACTCCAGTTTCTCACGTTCGTAGCCAAACAGCGCCAGCATGGCGCCATCCAGGCTGTACTTTAAAAATGAAACGTCGAAGAACCATCTTAAGTAAACAGGCGCATCTTTTTCTTGTAGAAAGAAACCGCTGAAGGCGAGAAACGGACAAATGAAGAATGGTCCCAGTATAGCGCCCAGATCCAAGCTCAATGCTGCACCCACTGCTAGTCCAATGCTTTGAGCCACCAGCGCCGTCATGAACACAATCAGAAAGAATAAACCAAAGCGCCAAGGTTCCAGCGGCTGTTGAGTTAACAAATATGTGGGCACAATAAACAGCAGACTGCAAATCACTTGTATGGGCAGATCGGCCAAAGTAATGGCTACATAGTAAGCACGCAGCGAATACCAGCGATTAAAGTGCTCTCTGGAGACAATGGGAAACTCCAAAGGAACTGCAATGCAAATGGGTATTGATTAGCTTAAATACTTTTGTGTATGTTATGCGACTTACACTTGACCAAAATGCCCGAAAAAGCGCAATACATGATAAACATAATCGTATAGAAGGCATAGCGAAATATATTCATAGAATTGCCCGCATCATTGCCAATGCCGTAGTAGAGAAACCCAATCAGCAGTCCAATGCCCAGGTGTATAACAAAGCGCATGGTGGTCAAGGAGCTGTCACGCCAAATGAGCAGAAATGTGCGCAGCAGCAGAATGTTAAGCTGTCGCCAAAACGAAGTGGCATAGATATTCTCACGTTTGCATAAATGCGCTGGATCCAAATCCAGTGTGGGCATGGACATGCTCGGCTTGGGTTTCTTTTTCTTTGGCTTGCAACAGCTGCCGCCCGAGATTTTCTGATCTGCAGTCTCCTGACTGCCCAGCCCAGCAGCCTGGCTATCCCAAATGCGCGAGGAGAGCTCATTGATTGTTGTTAGTGGCTTGAAATTAAAGGTGGACTGCTTTGAAGTAGACATTATGGGTGCAGTTACAGGCGTCATTAGCCCACTGGCCATCATTTGTTCTGCAAATTGAAGATTAAAATTTTAGCTAGTGCGCTTTGTTTATAAAAAATTGTGCGCTAGCTTACCAACTTTTTTAAGCGCTGCCAGCTGTGCCACGCGCGCTGTTCTGCTCTGACGATAGTCATCATTGCGTCCATTGTCCATAAGTTTTATTAACTTTTCCACTTGACTTTCATCTTCGGTATCATAATCATGCGTAGCAATTTCCATTACTGCAAGACAATTTCAATATATAGTCAATTACAGTTAGTTAGTTCTTTGCTATAAACTTACAATAATCCAATGGATTATACGACTCTGGACAGTGCAAATTTAAAGCACCTAAGAAAGGCACCAAATTCTGCGTGCCCCCCGCATAGATGCAGCTGCCCTCGCCTATGGCATACAAATGATCAAACATGGATAAAGTCAAAGCGCTGGGCTGATGTATAGTGCACACCACATTGCGTCCCTCCATGGCAAGTTTCTTTAGCAGACTTATCAGTTGATTGCACATTGAACTGTCCAAGCCACTGTCAAAGTAAGTTACATTACCATTAGTTAACAATTATTATTAATTAGCAATTAAACATACGTCGTTGGCTCATCCAGCACCAGCACTGGCGGATTGCTAACCAGCTCCAGCGCTATTGCTAGCCGCTTTCTTTGTCCGCCGCTTAGCTGACCCGTGCGCGTGTTGCGATTCTCAAACATGCCTATGGCCACTAGAATGCTTAGCACACGCTCCTTCTTCTCCTCCGGCGTCATATGCTCGCCTATTTTCAAATTGGCTGCAAAGTGCATTGCCTCCTTGACACTTAGGAATGGCTGCAGTGTTGTGTCCTGCTTAATGAATGCCACATTTGGCTTGTAGGCCTTAAGGTCGCGTGGCTTGCCATTGATGCGAAAGTCGCCGGTGTAGCCAAAGGAGCTGCAAGCAAAAGCATAAATTGGATTAGATATTAATGTAAGCGCGACTAAATCTTGGGGTTACATTACGTATATCCTGCGATGATGTTAAGCAGCGAACTCTTGCCCGCACCCGAGGGTCCAACAACAGCGCTCAGCTCTCCAGATCGAAACTGTCCTGTTAGACCGAGCAGTATATCTTTGTTTTCTAAAAGAAATAAACCAAAATGCTTTTAATTTTGAGAGGTCTTTAAATATATAATTATATATATATTGAATGCATATTATATTTCACTTTGAGCATTAGCAAACGATCTCTAACTGATGCAATTGATAATTATATGCTATTTATATATATGATTGATTATAGCAAAAGTTCTAATGCAATTTTCTAATTTGCTTAGCTCAGCACAATTTTCAATGAAACATTTCAAAGTTTGTTGTTTTGTCTAAACGCTACACACTTGCCCGTTCTACTTTAGTATTAACTGATAAGCTGCGTTAGCGATTTCCCATTTAAGCAGCGTTCAATGTTCGCTAATCGTTTTATTTGCAAATGATAATGTCATCAAGCTATTGCTGCTGCTGCTTGTGCCCAATGGTCATAGAGATTGCCTTTGTTAAAAGGCATGTGAGCCATACAATGTTGTAGTTAGAGCTCTCTAAGGCTAATCTAAGCCAGCAATGCCTAGATTATGCTTTGGCTAATTACTTTTGAGGCATTTTACAGTGCGAGCGACGCTGCTTATCATTGGGATTTTATTTGAAATCTTATCGAATTGATTTACAAGCGCTTTGGCAACAGCTGCATAGATGCGTAACTGCCTATGGCCAGATGTCTCGAGTTAAGTATTTGAGATATGGCATTTATAGCTTCTTGACTTGACATGGCCTTGCGCTTGGCAATTGGCAAAAGGTATGTCTATAGTATTGTTCAGTTGTGTCTAGCCTGCCCATTATCTAACTAGTAGTATATGCACTTAATTCCATATAAAATAGATTAGCAAAGCCCATTCAATATAAGTTAGAAGTGTAAAAAGGAAGTTAAACACATGCGTCTCTTTAGTTTTGATAAAAGCAGTAATCCAGCAATAAAATAGTAACAAATTTAAAGCCACTTGTTTGCTGTAATTTCAATTAGTTACGACACGCACTTTTTATACACAAAATATTTATAAACCGACACGCAGACAACAATGCGCGCTGATCATAAAAGATTTAAAGTACTTAAGCGTTTTAACACGCAGTTGAACAATTAAAGAAATGCACGCTTGTGAGTCAACTTAGATATTTACTATATATGTATAGTTCGTACTAAAGTCCAAAGCAATTGTAGCTAAAGCGCAACTAGGAAGATCACTGTGAACAATCATCAAAGCAAGAATGAGAAATGAAGCAGGAAAACTTAGTCAAGCGTTAAAGTTGATGATAAGTCAAGAACAACACAATAATAATAACAATAAAAGGCGCAAATCGAAACAAAGCAACGTTAAACATGCATACTACAAATTTTAATGAAACTTAAGTGATATTAATTAAAATGTTGCTATAAAATAGTTGTTGCTATAACAAATGCAAGAACAATTTATGCACAAACATTAGCCCAAATGTGTTGGCTTCTTATCTCTAGGCGCTACCATTAGCACAAAATTTTTGTTAATTTAACACATTACAATTATTTAATTGTTGTGCCCTAGGGAGCAACAATATCAATATCGGTACATACATTAATTGACTGTCGTTATCAGTTTATCAAGCAAACAAACATATCTAACTGCACTAACAGACAAACCTTGAATAGATAATAAAACATTTTTTTTATACAACTCTAAGCTCTTTTGTTTGCTATGTCTAGGGATATGAATTCTCAGGTGTGTGAGTTGAGTCATGAGCAAGGAGCCATTAGGCTTCTATATGCGTGTTTTATTATTAACTAAAGCCAGATCTGCATGAGTCAGTTTTGTTTTTATATATAGCAAGGGGTTGGTCCTGCGTGTGTTGCGTTAATGTTTTCAATTTGTGGCATGCATTACTTAAAATATAAACAAGCGTGTGTGATAATAAAACAAACAATAATTTGTAAATATTATAACAGATATTTCAAATATTTTTTCTAAATTTAAAATGCAGAAAATAGCACTTTAAAATATAAATAAATAAGTGCTAATAATTTTGCTAAATTTAATATTCAAAAAATTATTTAAAATAAATGAATTTAAATAAAATTGAATTGGAAATTCAGCCTTTAATTTTTCGTTAGAATTCTTTTGTTTTGGTTACATTTTCTTGCAGTGCATGTAATTCTAGTTCAGCTTTCGTTCGATATCTGTGCTATATCATATCATATATGTAAACATTGTCAAACACATAAAACCAAAAGCTAAAGCCTTATCTATTATGTAATTTAGAAATATGACCGTAGCTAAGTGCAGCCAAACCCATTACTATTATTATTATTATCGTATTGTATTTGTATTTGTAAATCAGCAAAGGGCAAAAGGCAAACATTATGGGATATATATTGACGACTTGTCATGTAACTTTTTGCACACACACACACACGTGTAAATAAATGAATGAATTTATATGCTGTTGCCTTACATTTATTGAATTAGTGATAAAAAATAAATAAAATGTGTCGACCTTTGGAAATTGAGCTTTGTACTTGGTCACAGAGTAATATGCAAGTCTTGTTCTTTTAGTCAATCAGCAATTTGTCAATAACTGCGTTCATTCATTGGCTAATTATTATCAATTATTTGTTATATTTATTTATATTATTTGTAGTGCAGATAAGCCATAAAACTTTCGTATATCAAGGCAGCCACAACGGTTGCTAATGATTTTATTAAATAAGAACTGATGAAGAGCTTGGCAGTTAGTAACATTTGCCGGCAGTTGTTAATAAATAAAAATATTGTAGACTAGACTAATACAAATAGATTAGGCAATGAACAGCGCAAAAATTATATTTTAGGCCTTATTGTTGTTGTTAGTTAAATAACTATATAAGTTTGCTATTTGATGCAGACACATGTAAAGGGCATTGTTGTTAACTTTAGCTTGTATATTTAACAATCAATACACAACAAATAAAAAAAATTATAGGAGAACCTGTCGATAGATATATGTAAATAAATAAAGCAAAATTTATTCCGTACGTGCGAGTACAGCGCGCGCCAGTTGCTTAGAAACAAATGACTATAGCGCTCTTTTTGTTAAACAAATACATGCTTTTTATAAGTTATATATGTACAGTTGTACATATAGATAAATGTTTCAACATAATACGCATCAAGGCGTGACTGACGCTTAACCTGAAGAGCATGAACGCCCACAACAACAACAAAGCCACAATAATAATGAATACATAATTAAGCTTTATAACAGTGTAGGGCGCGTAAATAGACACACTAGTACTTAATTTAACTTAATTAAAATATATATTTTATAATTACCTCGCTTAATGAAACCAAATTTACTGCTATAGCGCACATTTTCAAATTGAATATCAATCTTTTTGATCGCCTTGTAGTGCTCGTGTGGAAACACAGAGGAGGAGGTGGAGGCGCTGCCAGTGGCGGCGCTGGCGCTGTTTTGGCTTGTTTGGTTGCTATGGGCGCTGGCGCTGCTCTCGGGCGAACTCAAGGGCGTGCCATAGATGGAGCTGCTGGAGAGCACAACGTTCTCTGTCTCAGCGAGGGGCGCTTCATGGGCTTTGCTGCTTGTGCGCAGTGTCAAGTGAGGTGGACGTTTTGTTATAAATTTTTTAGCCGGCACTGGTGTGGTGGGACGCACTGTTTTTGTTGTTGCTGTTGCTGGCTCTGCTGTTGTTGTTGTTATTGTTGTTGTTGGGTTAGCAATATTTGTATCTGATGCGGCTTTGAGTGAGTTAAGCCTAATGACGTCACCACTTACAGTGGGCGACACAGCGCTTGCCAAACTCCAACTGGACATTTTTTTTTGTTAATTGAATTAACAGTCGCGTTTAAAACGTATATTACAACTTAAATTACTGCTTAACACACACATGTATAATTGTCTCTGCTTGTATGTATTTGTTTATAACTGGGCGCGTGCATTTGTTAATGTAATCCAACTGAAAGACGAAAATTTTTAATTGTTGTTGCTAATATAAATTTGTGAATTTTTGAGGCAACCACCAAGATCAACGCGCCGTCGACGTCTGTCTGTCTTTTTGTCTTTGTTGAGAGTTCATTAGCATTTTTAGCTAAAAGAGCGAAAGCAAGCGCCGCCAACGCGAAGAGCGAAGGGCAGGGTCGTTAATCAGAATTTGCCCCAAAAGCAAGTAGGCAGAAAATAGAACACAAGACACAAGAGAGCGCGAAGAATCAAAAATTATATCAAGAGTATGTATATTTGCTTGTTTGTATGTGTGCACGTGTTTTGCTTCTTTGTGTAAAGAGTAAACCGCAGTCGACCTATTAACAGCTTACAGCAGAGATCAAGTTTTTGCTCTCTCTCTCTCTTCATCACTCTCTTTACAATCGCGCACACACTCGACTCGACTGACCTAAAGGCTCGCTTTGTAAACAAATACAAATGCACTTGTTTATTGCTGCATATATTTATTTATATTACAAACATTTTGCGCGTCTTCTTCGCCACTGCCTTTGTCTTGTTTATCTTGACTGTAACTAATTGTCGCTCATTGTTTGTTATGTTTCACTTTAATTTTTAATTTAGATACGCTTTGCACGCACTTTCGTTCTCACTCTCAGCCGTCAGCTGATAAATACCAGTTCTTCTACTTTAGCCTGTCCTATGCCTACCACTTTGCCTGTTGCCTAGGCCTATTATTAAATTTGTTTTTCTTCTGCGCGTTCAATTTTTGTTTAAATTTTGCACGTCTGAAATTGAACGTTGGCTTATCACATTTGTTAAAAATGTTAATGTAAACCGCAGATATTGTTGCTCGATTGATTGGTCAAAAGTTACTGATTAGCCTTGTTCTATTGTTGTTTTTGTTGTTGTAACAGCAACTGATATGACACTAACGCACACACACACACACACAGCTATATACACGCGCGCTCACACACACACTGTTATAGACAAAGGCAGCGATATTCAACGAACCCCGCACATACACAAATTACATTTTAATAATTTTAATTATTATGGCATTATTACTTGTATTTTAATGCTCCACTTAACATTCGGTTATTTACTAATAATTTTGAAAACCACTTGTTGCGCTACGCGACGATTTGATCAGCGCGACCGTTAACCATCGCACAAGTACAACAACAACAGCAGTGTTGTCGTTCAAATGTTTTCAATGAAAACAATGAAGAAGTCAGCAGGTATCATCCACAGCAATATTGCGTTAACAGTGCAGCTTCGATTGTTGCTCACTATCGAAATGTGCTCACATAATGTTAACGTTATACCATCGATATTATCGCAATATTATTGACAAGAACTGCTTCTTTTTTAAATAAAATTTATTATACACTTCATATAAGAAAATCCTTTTGATATTTTTTTACACATTTTTCATTTTTCAGCCAAGTTATCATACATGCTATTCATACAGTGTGCCACTAAAGTCACCGTACCCCCTACACTTTTAGTATTAATGTAGGATTATAAAATAATATATTTTTTACAATAAAACTATTAAAAAAACAATGAGAATTCAATCTAAATCTGCAATTAATATTAAATTAAACACTTTCCACGCTTAAATCTAATTATATATAGTGTTAAGTGTAAATGAATTTGTGCTTATATTGAAGCCCATTTGGCTTTAGGCAATTGGATTATTTTTCATCAGCTGAATATCAGCATTCATCATGTCGCTAACGAGCTCAAGAAAACTAATTTTTGGTGTCCAGTTTAACTCGCGCTTGGCCTTAGATGCATCGCCCTGCAGCAGATCCACCTCTGTTGGCCGGAAATACTGTGGATTAATACGCACCCGCACAATATCGGTGTTGCGTTCGATGCCCACCTCTTCAATACCTTTGCCAATCCACACAATCTCGCGCCCGATGTGCTTGAAAGCAGCTTCCACAAATTCACGCACACTGTGCGTCTCACCAGTCGCAATCACATAATCAGCCGGCTCATCGCGCTGCAGCATCATCCACATGGCCTCCACATAGTCTTTGGCATGGCCCCAATCACGCTTCGAGTCCAAATTGCCCAGCTCAAAATATTCCATTTGATTTAGCAGAATCTTTGCAACAGAGCGTGTAATTTTGCGTGTCACAAAGCTTTCGCCACGGCGTGGACTCTCGTGATTGAAGAGTATGCCATTGCAGGCAAACATGTCGTATGCTTCCCTATAGTTGATGACTATCCAAAAGCCATACATCTTGGCACAAGCTGTAAATGCAATAAGTCTTTAATTATACTTATTATATATACACATAAATACTTACCATAAGGTGATCGTGGATAAAATGGGCGTCTGTTCATTCTGTGGCGTTTCCACCACCTTTACCATACAACTCCGACGTGGAGGCCTGATAAAACTTAACAGATCTTTCCATGCCACAAGTGCGTACTGCGTCCAATATACGAAGAGTGCCTACGGCATCGACCTCAGCAGTGTATTCACTCAAATCGAAAGACACTTTTACATGCGATTGTGCAGCCAAATTGTAAATCTCCGTAGGCTTAACCATGTTGATGATCTTCACCAGACTACTGCTATCTGTCATGTCACCATAGTGTAGTTTCATGCGTCCGCCCTTGTGCGTTTTGGGATCTGCATACAAATGCTCAATGCGTGTCGTATTAAAGGTGCTGGCACGCCTTATAATTCCATGCACTTCGTAGTCCTTTTTCAGCAAAAATTCAGCCAAATATGAACCATCCTGCCCGGTTATGCCTGTTATCAGTGCTACTTTGCTACAAGCATCCCCGGCAGCGTCACCATCGCCGGTTTTTCCATTTAACTCCATGTTGTTATCGTAGGCAGACATGTTAGTTAACTCTAGAAATACTTATTTCCACAATTTTTTAGTAGCGTCTTAGCGGTTCATGGGTGTCAAACAATATGTTTTTATCTCTGATATACTAAAAATAAAAGTAATTACTATAAAATTCTGCTTGAGAATATTCATACATACTTCTTTTCACCAAATATTAAAGCAAAATGGTTATGGTAGTTGTAGATGTTGTTTAGCTGTTTAGTTTAGTTTTGTTTAGTTTAGAATCCCACCGGTTCTTGAAACAAATTGATCACGGAGAAGTGAATACTACGAGTTTTCGTTTAGTACTGATTTTATTGTGGAATATACTGGGCTTATATACAGAATTTTAATGTTTGTTTAGGTCCAGTTACAATTTGTCCAGCTTGTGGATCAAGACTTATCTCATATTATATTGGTTTAGGTAGTTGATGAATAACCTAACATAAACTAATGCTGCGAGCAGATGGTGTGAAGTCGTAAATGTGCAGCGGGTGCATATTTGGATAGGACTGTTACCTGCATCGGTAGGTACGGGATACAGGTACGGGATACAAATATTTCTTAATCAGCATTGCAAGTATAAATTTGTTGTAAGCATTTGAGCAAATCATGAAAATATTTGATTACCGCAGGCTTATTATTTAAATGTATAGGGTGTGTGTGATACATACACACTTGAATGAAACCTCTATACAAGCCGCTGCCCATCTATTCCAACCTATCATTATTAACATAATGAAGGTTGACAGTTTCGACCGACTCAACGCAGAACATCTTATTTAAAGCCTTTTCAATATTGAAATATTGTTCATTAATTACCTCATGGTTTTTGTTCAAATTATTTGAATAAATACCTTGCAGATATTTATCTTCAGACCGGCGGTATTTTCGGTACAAATAACTCGGCTATTTTTGGCAACACCTCTATGAAATTATCGCGCGCAAAGGAGTAACCGTTGGCCTTCATATTTATTATTCCTCTTCTGCCAATGAAATAGCTAAATTTCTAAGATTCGCTGCGTACAAAAATATGTTGCACGCCTGCACAAGATAAAAAGAGATCTAAAGAAACCGTCAACCCGTTGTTCTTAATAATAGCAGTGCACAGTCTGCCCGCTAAAATTCAAAAAGGTTAACAGCAGCTCAAATAATGTTAACGTAACAGCGAGTCAACAGCTCTTAGATTTTAAATGTACAAGACTGCTGCCTGTAGGTGGCGTCACACGTGTGTTGAAGCTGCCTGCTAATAGAGGTCGCCACATGCTGTGTAAAGTGAAATTTGCGCAAGTTTTCAGAAGTATAACAATATGATAAAATTAAGCTATTAATAAAACAATTTACAACAAATTTGCAAACACTTAAGTGCACAGAAGCTAAATACGATTTTTAATCGTATTAAATTGAAAGCCACAACCACCGACTTTAATGTGCTTGCACATTAAATTTAAAGACTGCAAAGTAAGTCAAAAAAATAGTTTTCCCTTTTTTTAATCAATGAATGCCTTCATCAGTAAGATCAAACTGTACAGCTTGTTTCTTACTTACCTGCTTCACTTTTTGTTTTTGTTGCAGCTTTGGGGAAAGAACGAAATCCTATAATTATGTGCAATCAATACTTTTGGCATACCTTGCTTTATATCGGCTTACATTATGCTGCGGATGTGCTACGCTGATGATCATTTGCCTCCAGTCCTCAAGTTAACTGAACTTAAAACGGAAGCAAGCATAACATTGTCAACTTTGTGATCAGTTTAAGATTCACAGAAAAATTCACACCTGTGGCACGAAGCTTATCGATGCTTGCAAATACTGTTTGCCACATATCGATTGATCATTAAGCATTAGATATCGAAAAAACGCATCCTTGAGAAGCAAGCGCACAAAACTTTTTATTTTTCATTAAAAAATCTTATTTGTTTTTAGTTTGATGGAAATAACAGTAAAATCTACGTATGAAGATAGTCGCCCACATATACCAACAGATCGGAACTAGCTGAGCGTCTATATATGGCATGCAACAGGATTGGCAAAGAATTTGTAAATATTGTTTGATTTAGTATATTGTAATATTGTTTAATTGAACTGCTAATTATTTATATTATTAAGTGTGTACTTAGGCAATCGAGGAGTCCCAGCACAAGGACGAACTTTACAAAAGAAATGGCCAATAAGCAGTGAAGGGGGTGCCAAGTCTATTGCGGGATGCGCAATAGTGGAAAAGCCCCCACCACCATCTCTCTCTCTCTCTCTCTCTCTCTACAAGCGTGGCTCCTTAACATTGGCCAGAGGTGGAGTTGTACGTAAGCAACTTTGTTGTCACACCCGTGACTTGTCATTCTTTAACGTGCATTCTTTAACTTTGACTTTTAGCAAACATTGATGGACATGTGTGTGCTCATGTCAAGCAAAACTAAGCAAACAGTTAAGCCAACTGATGAATAAATCAAGCAAATGGAAAAAACAATACAATTTTTTGACAGTTTGGACAGTTACAACAGCGATGGTAAATAAAACTTTTTTGATTGATACGAGAGAAAAAAACAAAATATGCTACGTCTATATAGAAAAGCATGCTAATAATTTGCTATATTTGTTTTTATGTAACAGAATTTATAACTTTTATACAAATTATTATTTTTTTTGTATATAGCAGAAACACAAATGCAGACGCACAGTTTCGATTTGTTAGTCCAAGCACGTTGCATGCAGCAAACGCCAACTCTGCGCCCATATATCCTTTTTCAACGGAAAAATTTCCAAGCTTTCACTACGCCAAGCGTACGTGATGCTGTTCCCACAAAGGAGCTGTTGAAGTGGCAAATTTTAGCCTCGGCTTGTTACAGGTAACTGGGTTTTGCTACAGTACGGGGGTGTGTTTCGACCACTTTTTTGGGGCTTGTCAGGTGCGCCAGCATAAAAGTAGCAGTTTATTAGGCGCACCAAATTAACATAGCACTACTAATGACCAAACAGGACCTTGCCACACACCAAGCGTTGATTCAGTAATTTGAGTAAGCTTGCCTAGTGAAATGTTTGAAGCTGCAACACTTGAAAAATGTTAGATGATTGCTTAATTTAATATATTATATATATATTTTCTGTGCTGTAGTTTTAGTAAAAATTGTATAATTTTTTAAAGTTTTGCACTGCACGTTTAGTAAACAATTTTCTAAAAATATAAAAATTACAACGCCTGCGCGTATTTATTTGATTTTTTGCGCTCTCTCTTGTGCTCTTTGGGCGCAAGCCACCCCACAGCTTACTTTCTTTTTTTTTTTTTGGGATGCTGCAAATAGTAGTAAAAGTTGCAAAGGGGAAACGTAGTTAAAGGCAAAGGCATTGTTGTTGCTCGTATACCCAAAGGAAATCAGAGAAAAACGTATGCTGGGGCTAGCGTTTGCAAGAGTCACTTTAATATTTATATAAGTTTCATGTTGGGGCTAAATAGAAATTCCCCTTGCAATACTCAAGCGCTAAAAGTGTTACAGACAAACGAGTGAGAGATAGAGAGAGAGCGTGAGAGCAGTATATATGTAATATATAAGTGTGTGTATGTGTGTGTGAGTTGCTTGACAATCAAGCCTCAAGCATATGTTACCCGATAATTTGCCGAAAGTTTTAATGAAAGACATGGGACTCATTTTTCTGCAGCCTCCACACAGCTCTAGCGCTATCTCGCTCTATGTGTGGGTGTGTGTCTTAGCTTTTGTCGCCATTTTGTGTGTGTGTGTGTGTGGGTGGGTGTTGAATTTGCTGAGGGTTGCTTTCATATAATTTTCATTTATCATTTCATAAATGACAATTGCATTTCGTTTCAACTTCTTGTTGAGTAGAATTTTGCTGTTTTTAGCTGCAGGCAACTGTAATCACACCATATCTGTTGAAAGTTTATTATGCTCGTAATATGCTTGCAAATGTTTTAACTGGCATTGTGTGTTTTGATTTGAGCTTATGCTGTAATCATTTCTTAATTGCTGGCGAGCATAAAAAACTGTTCATTGTGCCGCAGGGCAAGCAAAACAGACGACAACTGTCCAGTGCTCAGTGGTTACGCATGGGGATAGTCATGTCATGTAGTTACAGCTTTTTTTTATAGCATGCGCTGTTAACTGCTGTTGGTAATAAGCGCAAAACTTTGACAGTTTGTTATCCGCATTTGTTTGACATTTTGTTTTGCGCTGAACAATTTTATATTTTTTACGCGCCTCCCACAGCGCACACCTGTTAAAGTTGGCAACTGAGCTGACAGCTCCTGGGACTGTTGGCAGAGTCCAGGGAAAATTAGAATTTCGAGCTCTTGAGCATGTGTTTGTAATTTGTGGTTTTTGGCCAAACATTTTGTGCGGTTAATACTTTTCTCACCTTTTGCTTAAAGAGCGTTTAACGTTTTTTTTTACAAGGCGTTTACCTTTTTGGCCAAATGTTACCAAATGCAGGTATATTTTTTGTGTTGTTTTTTAAATGCAATAACAGTTACATTTATTGAACAGTTAAGCAGCATTGCATGCCTTGTGGTTTGCTTTGCTGGAATTCTTCTCGTTTTTTTTTGTCAGTGGGGCGTAACTGCCTCAATTAGTGGCATTTATGTCAAAATTAGGGCGCATACTTTTTGTACAGCATGTGTCAGAATTTAAATGTTGGCACACAAAAAAATGCTGAAACAGATAATTATTGTTTAAATGAGTTTGAACTGTATGTGGGGCTAACGCAGGAATATTTTACAATTTAAATTTAAAATGATAAATTTTATATACAAGCTTAGCTCATGGTTAACAATTTAACAGTGTGCACTGTAAGTTTATCTACGTACACTAGCATCTTGTTGCCAACATGGCAATTGCACATTAACGACATAACACCGTTATAAACAAACACACACACATGCTCACTTGCCCCATTTCCATGTCAGTTTGAAATTTAATCAGCTGCATGCCTGATTACTCCGATTACGTACGCATATTGATCAGCTAACGCCAATGTGCCAAAAGCACGTAGCAATCATCATTCAAAGCGACCCCCCGCCGCCTCACTCCCCCTTCAGTTAACTTTACACACAAAAAGCTGCAGGCAGCTCCAAAGCGAGTGAGAGAATTGGCGGCGGCAATTAGCGTAAAACTACCTGAGCTTGTTGCATGAGTTACATGGGGCATATGCTACTGCTAATTGCCAGCTAGTGTATGTGTGTGAGTGTGAGCTTTGTATTCATTAAGTTTTTAGATTGATTTGAAGACATGTTTTTTATCGATTGAGCAGCAAAATTTTTATATTTCGGCGCTAGGCATGTGGTGACTTAACTTTGTTTAATGTATGCACTAAATTTATGCTCTATAATTTTAAAAATATTTTTTAAATTTATTATAGCTTAAGAATCTAAAAATATTTAGTGAGCGTAGAAGAAATAATTCAAAAGCATAAAAGATAAGATAAAATAAGAAGTGATGAATAAATTATTAATAATAATAGTAGTAGTATTAATAGTAGTAGTAGCATTAGTAACATTAGTAGTAGAATTAGCATTAGTAGGGGTAGTATTAGTATTAGTACTAGTAGTAGTAGTATTAGTAATAGTAGTAGTAGTATTAGTAGTAGAAGTATTAGTAGTAGAAGTATTAGTAGTAGAAGTATTAGTAGTGAAGTATTAATAGTAGAAGTATTAGTATTAGTGGCAGTAATATTAGTAGTAGAATTATTAGTATTAATAGTAATAGTATTAGTAGTAGAAATATTATAGTCATAATAGTATAAGTAGTACTAATAATAGTAGTAAAGGGTTTATTAATTAAAAACCCTAATAAAACCTTATTTTTTTAAATATATATTTAAATTTATTTTATTCATGTTTACCCAACCTTTTGGAAAGCGTATTTAAGTTTCACTTCAATAAGTTTTCGCCTGCATAATGCCGTTATTTAAAAAATGCTTTAAATTTCTGATGCTTGTAGTGCTTATAAAAATTTCAGCACTTAAAGTGTGTGTTGCATCCTGATGTTGAAGTATCTGCCTCAGCGGGATAGTTGACGAGTTCATGGCAGTTAGGCCCGGTTAGTGGGAGTTGAAATTCCAAGACAGAGCAACAACAACAAGAACAACAAAGCGGCGCGTAGCATTTAAATTTTTCGTTTGATAGCCTCAGGACACATGCCGTCTTTTTTATTTTAACAGCTCATTTGTGTGGCAAGTTGCTGGGGCATGCAACAATGCCTGCCACTTGAGCAGTCGCATTGCAGCTTTGAGTTATTCGATATGCTGCTTCACACTAAGCAACAAAACCATATTAAATAATAAATTATTATGCCTTTTTTTTTTGTTTTTAAGCGCCAACATTTGAGCGCTGAGCAAATTGCTACAAAAGTCACATTTTTTGTTATTTTATTTTTTAAAGCGTTTAATGTTTTCCACACTTTGGCTGTTTTATTGTTGATCATTATAGATTCATTGATTAGATTTTACGATGCGCCGTTTGGCTTTTGTTCTGCGTCTCTGTGTCTATAAAAATTAAAATATTTCTCTTATTGTTTAGACAAAAACTTGACGGCGCTGATCGCGTTGAAATGCATAAATTGTGTCAAACGAACTATGAATTTGATTATGAATAAATTGCATTGTTAGTTTTGATAATCAGAGTAAATACACTGAAAAGAAAATTGCAATAAATAAAATGAATTCTATTAGCAACGATAGCGGATTTTCTTAATCCAAGTATGAAATACTTGACTTTTTTCAATGCTGCATATTCTTAAGTTCAATTCCAATTTTGTATATTTTATTTTTGTATATAATTTGTATATGGTTTTAAAATAAATTGAATATTTGCTGCTAATTTTATATTATAGAAGAAATTTATTTTAATTAAACTTAAACCTCAAATGAAATATTTTATACTTGTTTTTTACTGTGTATTTGCTATAAACAAAGCAAGCACAACAACAATTTGCTTGAGCTTGCGCATATTTATTTTTAATAGATTTTTTTTACGTATTAGTAATTTTGTCAGTTAGTTCAACAAAATGCTGCGTTGGTTCTTTGCAAATGAGCGCGAGGAGTGCGTGCCGCCTCCAAGCGATGCGGATCTCAGCCAGCAGACCGATGAGAAGGAGGAAACGGAGCCTGGTATGAAACGCATCTATGCGGATTGGCCATTCTGTGTGCGCGTCAAGAAGCCGCTGCAGGGCAATGAGTTTGTTGCCATCTCGGGTAATTGCGACGAGCTGGGCAACTGGGAGCCCAGTCGTGTGGTGCTGCTGCAGCGCAGCACTTGCGAGTGTCTGGGGCATTGTGCATGCCGCAAGTTTGAGGCTACCATAAGCATACCACGTCATCAGGATGTGGAGTATCGCTACTGCGTAGTGGCACACGATCCTCTAATGCAGGAGACCATTATACGCTATTGGGAGGTGCATCTGAAGCCGCGTGTAATACGCACCTGTCAGAATATGTTGATGAAATGCGAGCGCTTTGGCTATCAGCAGCCGCCGAATGCGGAGTACAAAGTGGACAGAGGCTGGGCCACCAGCGAGACCTACATACACTTTAAGATCTTCAATGCGCCGTTTGCGTGGCAGCAGCAGCGCCCACGTTTGCTCTACGTGCATTTGCAGCCCATGTGGCAATCGGAGCCCGTGGATTGTTCCGAGAAGTTGGTGGAGACGCTGCGGTTTACAGCATATCCGCCCATACTGAAGAAGCAGTCCATGCTGAATGTGCAGAGCATGCAGCTGGCTTATGCGGAGGTTGCCAATCTGCGCTACAGCAGCAAGCTGCATTTTCAAACGCAGTACGGCGTGCGTTGTGGTCCAGCTGATCTGCAGTTATTCCACTGCTCCATAAGTCGCCCGGAGTGCACTTTATATCGCCTGGATCTGTACACTTATGCGCAAAAGGCTGCCGCTGATGAGCCGCCCTATCCCTTTGGCTACGGCTTTATACAGCCCGAGCAGCTGCAGCGCAGCGAGGGCTACGTCAAGGTCGCCATTACCTGCGCCTCCACGCATCGTCCGCTCATCGAAATGTGCCTCAAGTATTTGATTATCAAACCATTTGCAGCCTACAAATGCAGCTTGAATCACAGCTATGAACGCCACTGGCGCAGTTCTCATCTGGCACTGGATATAGCGCATCGTGGTGCAGGCATGAGCTATATGCTCGGCACGGATCTGCATCGGGAGAATACGCTGTTTAGCTTTAGGCAAGCTGCGCTGCACTTTGCTGACTTTATAGAGTTCGATGTGCAGCTTACAAAGGACGCCCAAGTGGTTGTCTATCATGACTATGTGCTCAAGTTCTCTGGCGGCACGCCAGCTGCTCTGGCCAAGTATCAGCCCCAACATGATGTTTTAGTATTTCCTCACGAGCAATTCAATCGCCTTAAGCTGCTCGCCTTGGGCGGCAATAGGCGTGGCCCACACATTGTTGTGCCCATTGATGCGATCAACTATGAGGATCTCAGACTGGCGCATGCTCTACGCTTTACCAGCAGCGCAGGCTGCGCGCCCAACTGCGATGACTTTCTGGCCTCCCAAATGCCGTTTCCCTTACTGCTCGATCTCTTCGACATGGAAAAGTCGCTGCTGCACGAAAAGCTCGGCTTCAATATTGAGCTCAAGTGGCCGCAGCAGGACAGCAATCATCGCTGGCAGGAGGACAGCTTCAAGCCGCGCTTCGATCGCAATCTATATGTCGACACTGTGCTGGAGATTGTCTTTTTGCATGCCGGCCGGCGTCGCATTATCTTCTCCAGCTTCGATGCAGACATTTGCATTATGATACGCCTCAAACAGAATATTTATCCTGTGCTGCTGCTCACGCGCAATCCGGAGCGTTCGTCGCAGTTTCTGGATCCACGCGTCAACAGCTTGGAGCATGCTGCCAATGTTGGTCACATATTCGAATTCCTTGGGCTTTGTCTCAACACCAGCTCTATACTGCTGGAGCCCATTATCATGGGCGTGCTCTATGATTTGCGGCTGCAAACTGTTACCTGGGGCAGCGCCAACACTGATGGCCATGTGCGTGATAAGCTCAAGCGCTATGGCGTCATGGGTGTTTGCTATGATCGCATCGATCAGCTGGATCAGCGTGGCGAGGAGCTCGAAGGCACCATTTGTCTAATTGATTCGCCAGCGACGCGTAAATATTTTCGCAAGCTGGAAGCCGAGGAGCGACAGCAGAAATGTGTGACCATTGGTTAGTCTTAAATGTGTGCAGTGATGTCAAAATTTTTACTGTGTGTGTTTTTAAAATTCTAAAAATCGTACCGCTAACGATTTGTGTTTAACATTTTAGCATTTTATTCCTAAACGTAAATAAAGCAATGATTTTGATAAGCTAACATAAAGATATATTTTAAAAAATATACGTAACACCAAAAGTCAAAAGGAATACAGCTCAGTTGTATGTCTGTCTGTTCGTCCGTCTGTATGAGCAACAAGAACTCAGCAGCTATAAAAGCTAGAGCTATCAAATTTGGTATATAGCTGCTCCTATACTGCCCCCAGATCCACTGATATTTTATTTCCTCACTTCTCGCCTGATTTATACATTTATTCATATATCTATAGCATTACAGGTCTTTCTT
Organism: Drosophila busckii; assembly: GCF_011750605.1. NCBI lineage: Eukaryota > Metazoa > Arthropoda > Insecta > Diptera > Drosophilidae > Drosophila > Drosophila busckii. Next base: position 14,745,384 of record NC_046604.1, on the reverse strand, counting down.
TGCTGAACAACCTGCCGTACAATTTATATTTTACGCCCAAAAAAGTTCCCACCCACACTCCCAGAACAATTGATAGCTGGGGGGTAACATATCAATTTTCCACACTTACCACACATGACATTAATTTTATGCCTGTATGTGATTAATAAGCGACAACCACCCTTAGCCCTTGCAACCCCCAGAGCGAAATGCACATTTGATTCCCATTGGGATTGCACAGTCGACAAATTTCAATGATTGGCAGAACAAGTGCCAATTTTATATATCGAGCTAATCAAGCAAACCACAGCGATAAAATTGTTTGGCTATATTTATTTGCGTTTTCCACATTTTCTCATCGTTAGCGGCAAAAGGTTCACAAGCTCACAACTTTTGCCAAATTTTCAGAAAACAAATTAATTTGCACTCAAAAAAGTTTCCAAAAAAAAAAAAACAAAAAAAGTTTAACCCCAGCGCAGCAAGCTCATCAATTAATATATACCCAAAGTTTTACGTATTTTTTGGAAAGCAGCTTGTCAGAAAATTAAGCATAATTACATTTTAATCATCTTTATTGCTCTTTTACAAGTTTACTGTTATATAGCAAGCACTTTGGGGGTGGGGTGCGGTGCTGCTGCTGCTTTTTTAGCCACAACAATTAGGGGTTGGCTTTATGCGGTTTTTATTTTGTTGTCTTTTTTGGGCTTTTTATGAGCCAAGCAGACGACCGCAGACATTTTTGAAAAACGGTAGCAACCACAAAATTTCATAAAGTTGAAATTCTCTCGCTTTTGTTTCCTCCCCAATGCGCTTCATCAATTGCTAATGAGTATAAGCACTTGAGCTTACAGAGAGAGAGAGAGAAAGAGAAACAGCTGTTGTCATTTACTTTTAGCTCATTTACTTAACTGAACTGAACTGAACTTTGTTGAACCTTGAGTGGCCAATTTTGTGGCAACATTTCACTTAATTTGGTTGGAAAATCAATTTGGCAGAAGTTTAACAAATTGGCGCAACATATCATTTAGTTTATTAATAAATTATATTACAGACAGCTAGCTACACATGTCTTGCCACATCAGTTGGCTAACTGTCTGCCGCATGCAACAAAACAAAATCAATTAAAATGACAACAAAAGTGTGCAACATAAATACAGTTTGCTGATGTGGGAGTCCAATCCTTGTGGTAACTCTGGCAAATCTAATGAAGATTTACTTTAGGCCATAACAGAGCGATAGAGCGAGAGCGAGCGAGCTGCTGGCGCTTAAGTGCCTAGCAGGCAGGCTTGTGGCCATTTATTTGGAATTTTACATTTTACAAAAAGCGAAACAACAACAGGCAATTATAAGCGACAGCCACCAACAACACCCACAGCCACACCCACAGCTTCCGATTCTAACAGTGGCAATAGCTTTGGCGACAGTGCCAAAAAGGGCGTGGCATTGCAACACATAAAGTTCGATTTGCCTTGTTGTTGCTGCAGTTGGATTTATGTGCGCTATATGCGGTTATAAATTCCAAATACATGCAATGGTTGCTCTCGCCAAATTGCAGCAGTAGCAGCAGCAGCAGCAGCAGCAGCAACAACAACTGCAATCGGGCTAAGCTTTTCCTTTTAGCCATTTGCTTCTTCAAATATTTTTCAATTAGAAACCCCAACGCATTGCTATATGTGATTCTTCTAAATTGCTTCACTGCGCAATTATTTCAATTTCGTTTGAGTTTGCTAAAGAAAAAAAACTTTGGCTGCAGCAGCAGCAGCTCGTATTTGCCGTTATTCGTGCTAACTTGGCTCATAAATCAGTTTGTTGCCTTTTTAATCCATTTTAATTGCTGTTCGTTGGTCAGACTATAAATGTCGCCTGTGCCCAGGCAACAAGCAATTGTTGTTGCTGCTATTGTTGCTGTTACTGCTGTTGTTGTTGTCGAGGCGATTAAGCGGCATATCGTCCATTAAACGCACACACACACACACATACACACATATCGTTAGGACTAGCTTTATGTAAGCCTTAACGACCATTATAAACGTTGTATGCAGTCTGCAATAGCTCTAAGAAAGATAAATGTTTACTTGCTATTCCAAAAAAATCAAAAAAATCGCATGCGTCTGTTAGCTTTTTTCAATTCAAATTCAATTTTTCAATTACCCTATAATCGATAACTGCTAAGTGGGGGTCAGCCTAATAAATACCAAATCTGCTAATTAGTGTTGGATGACACTTGAGTTTGAGTCGGCGTCAAAGTTCTAAGCAGCGCGCGAACGGGATCCTGTAAAATTTTTTCGCGCATTAAATTGTGTTTATTTCTTGTATATTTAAGCTTAAAAGTGTGTGCAGTGTGTTTAATAAGTTAAATATAAGCTAATGCATATGCTCGTATTATTGTGCAAGTGAAATTGCGCATAAAATTGGTCAATTTAATATTTGCTTAACAAGTGCGCAGCGCACTTGCCGCCATTTTTTTTTCTAAGCTGCCAGCGGAGCACCCACACACAAAAGTCGTATTTTCTTATTCTTTCTTTATGTGTTTGCATTGTTGTATAAAGTGTTTCATAAAATAAGTGTCAAGTTGTGCAATTGTGTTCTTATTGTGTTTAAATAAGTAATTTTCAATATTTAGTAATATGCGCAGTTACAAAGTGTAAATCGTTGAGAGCGAGAGAGCGCGCGCTCTCTTAAGTGCGGTGCGTCTGACCTAATGCAATTTTTTTCTGTGCTAACAATTGCCGTATTTTAATGTAAATTAGCAACCAAAGTGCGGAAATGTGTTAATTTAATAAGTTATGTTTATTATTTGCAAAAGTGAAAATCGTTGTCTATTGCTTGCTGCAATTTAATGTAAAGCAAATGGCTGCTTTCTTTGCTTAAATCTAATGCGCAATAGCTTTTTTTTTTGTTTTTTATTTTTTTTATTTTGCGTTTTGTTTAAGTGTAAAAGTGTATGTGTTGTGTTTAATTAAATTAAAAGCGCGTAAATAAAGTTTTTTGTGTAATCAATAAAGTGAAAATTAATTACAAATGGCTGCCAGCAGATTTTCATCATGTAAGTGTGCTCTTAAATCTTTTCTCTTAACCACCACCCTCAACCGTTACTTTATGCTTGTGCGCTCTTCTACATAACTGCACCTACACTTGCTCTTGTTGTTGTTGTTGTTGCTGGCCGTCACCAATTTAACACTTGTCATTTTGGCTGCTCGCTTTGTGCTTTATTCATCTTTTTCTTTGTGCGCGCATATTTTTCTTTCGTGCGTATGCATATGTGTGTGTGTGTGAGAGTTGACAACGATGCGCAAACGTATCATTTACGTTATAAGCCCCCGTTGGTTTTGATTCTCTTGTTCTTGCTCTTTTGCTCTCGCTCTTGCTAAGCTACGAATTTATGACATTTTGATTTGCGTGAAATTTGCTTTTGGCACGCATGCGTCGACTGCGACTGCGACAGCGACTGCGCTTGCAGTTAAGTAAATGCTGCACATTGTGTCACGTGCTGACGTCGACTGCGACTGCGGCTGCAGCTTCGGCTGCTGTCGTCGTCGTTATCCTTTTCGTTCTGTGTCACATTAAATGTGCTTAAAGCGCTAAACAAACGCAAGCAAGTCACAAGGCTGTTGCTGCTGTCTGCAAGCTGTCCGTGTGGGTGTGTCAAGGGGTGGGGGCAGGGGGGGTGCCCACCTATGCGTGTGTTGTGCACATTTAGCGTCATCGTTGGCGGTGCCCTGGCTTGCTGGCCTGGCTGGCTGGCTTGCCAATTAAAGCGAGTCCAGAGCTCAAGCTCAAGCTCTTGAGGCAGACAAAGACACACAGTCGCCAGTGGCCCGCGCGGGGGTTGGAGTGGGGGGTTTAGTGTTGTTTGCAACACAATTTTTGACATTTTTATGAGCATGCAGCGCATATATCAAGTTGGTCGACATCGAGAGCCTCGGTTTGTCTTTTGTTTTGTTTACTTCTTTTTGGCTTTTTTCTTTATAAATGTTTTTTTTTCATAAAATGGCATTCCGCACATAAAATGCGGCGGCGCCCACGTAGGCCAAACCCGTTGATGCCCAGAGGCGCCTCCAGTTTCGCGCCTGCGCATCGCACTCCGGTACCAATGTGCAGCAGCCATCCAGCCAGCCAGGCCCTCCAATGGGCTATGGCGTCGTCTGCCTGCCAAGGGGACATATATCGTGCGAATATTATTTATATGTACATATGTGAGAGTTCCATAGCCACAGTGCATATGAAAATTAAAATATGAAGTATACGTTGCTAATACCCTGGACATTAAATTCAAAAAAAAAAAAAAAATAAATGCATAATATATATTAAATATATTTGCTAATATTCTTAGATGTATTTCTAAAGCTACGCAATTCAATTACAACAATTTGAAATAATTCTAAATAGCTTATTAGATATTTGTAAAGTAAATTTTGAATTTTCTAATGGGTATTTATTAAGCTTATAAACTTTTGTATATAATTTATCTACGACTGCAAGCTGACTTATTGACCAAGTGGCCAAAACATGACCTGCTAGATGGCACCGTAACCAATACACACACACACACACATACACATACAGAGAGCTAACCAGGCAACACAAATTGAACTGTAGGTGGTGACCGCTGCTGGGCGCTCTTGTCATCTCCCGTTGTTATTTAACTCATAAATTTGCATTGCAATGATTTTAACGTTGTTTTCGCATTTTCCTTACATACACATGTATTTTTTTTTTTAATGTTTTTTGTGTTGTATGCTTTGATTTGTTTGAACACCCAGTACCACCAAAAAAAAAGTGGAAAGAATGAAAACAATTTATATAGTATATGAAGCTGCTGTACTGAATTATAGTTTGGTGCTGCGATTTATGAGCGCGAATTGTTGCTTTTGTTGCTGTTGGAGCAGATGAGTTGGTTTGACTTTGGCAATTTATTCATATTGGGGTTTGGGGTTTATGGTTATGTCAAAATATGTGTGATATGCAAAATAATGAGTTTGTTGTGGTTACAAAGTAAATTTGTTTATTTGTATTAAAAGTTAAAAGTTCAACCTGCAAATATTTTAAAGTTCAAGCGCCTATTTATTGTTAATTTTTAGCTATTTTTAAATTTATTTATATTTATAGCTAATTTATTTAAGCCCTAAGCTAAGTGTGATTTTTGTAAAGAAATTTATAAGCATTCAATTATATATATTTTGGTATTTTTTTGTTTGGCTGTCGCGACGAATTCAAAAGGGCAGAGTCTGGCTAAAAAGCGTTGGAAAATTTACGAATTTCTTTATATAAATTAGTTGAAAGGTGCCTACATGTCTGGCCATAAAAACAAAAGCCATCAGCATTGACCCAGTGGCCGTCGTCTCAGTCTCCAGTCTACAGTCGCCTGTTGTTGGCTCCCCAGACATATTGAAAATTAAAGCAAGCGCACGTTTCGCCCAAAGGCAGACACACACACACGCATACATACACAGATATGAGAGCGGTGCTCATAACTCCAAACGAAAAACACTTTACAGATCATTGATCATCATCAAGAGGTAGAACAGGCTGCTGCAGAGTGACAAGGAGCAAGAGAAAGAGAGCGAGAGCGAGAACGAGAGCGCAAGAGTTTGCATTGTGATTATGATTCATAAGCGATATTTTTTGTTTTGGGTAGCGCTACGAAAATTACCGGAATTACTCGCTGCTCGTCTCGCTCGTCGCCTGCGTTTTGTTTTTATATTTTGGGGCTGCTCTTGATACCTTTTTGGCTTAAAGCGAGCTGGCCTGGCCAACGCCTAAATGAATTTGCGCTACTTCATACTTAAAGCTGCTACCAAGCAAGCGAGAGAGATACAGATACTTTTTGGTTGCACAGCTACAGATACAGATACTCCCTTCAAGCTCTCGTCAACAGTTGCAGCTTCGTCGTCAGTTGTGCCTTGATTGAAGTTCAGACGAGCTGCGTTGAGGGCTCAACGCAATTATATAAACAACAACAAAAAAAAAAAGGAAAAGAGAACCTTATACATAATTATAGAGCGGCAAACATATTTCGAAGTTAACACTTTCGTAGCTTGCTTGAAATTTTTGGCTGCAGGCAAATTTTATTGACGCATCGCATTTTAATGAGAGCGAGTGAGAGAGCAGAGATCATCAGCGGCATAAGAAATTGTGCAGCAGTAATTTTTTAATAAAATTTTTGATTTTTTTTTCATTGTTGTTGATTGGTATCTTTGCATGTTTGTCACGCAAGCTGTAAGAAATATTGGGTTTATGCTGTATTAATTTTTTATTGTATCCTTGCTCAACATTGTATGCTGGGAATTTAAAAATTAATTTAGGCTCAAAAACAAGATTTAAACTTTTTATTCATGTCAACGCAGCTTGACTAATTTAGCTTTCAGTTTGCTAAGCAATTCATCTAAGGCCAACAGCTACTAATTTGCTGTCTATCTTGTACTTGGTCTAAGTCTAGGCTTGGCTCTGGCTCTAGGCCTGGCTAACTTAATAGCAATTGCTACACGCATTCCAGCAACCATTTACGCAATCATTAAGCACGTTACTAATTTGTGTGCCTCAATGTGATAACTCAGACGTCGACGCAGCAGTGGCATGTTGCACGTGTGGCTTGAATGTCGGCAGCATAAAGCTCTTGAATTATGGCCAATTATCAGTGGCAGAAAGTAGGTGTGATGATCGTCTCTCTCGCTTTTAACAATAAAATACCACAAATAATTGAAATGTAATTTCGACGAGCAAACTACTTGAGGCGCCTCTCCAGCGATCGACAGACAGCAGCAGTTAATCAAAATTCCACTAACTTGCCATAACAAATGCCTTTTGCTTGTGAAGCATTTATCAATCTCTTGATTATTGATAGAATGTTGAAGAAAATTGTGTGTGAAATTGCATTGGAAATTAAGTATTGTATTTAAAACGATTCGTTATGCATCTTTTTCTATTATAAAGAGTCTTCCAACACTAGGCAAAATTATAGCTGTCAGCTAATAAAGTGTTGATGGCAAATAATCGATTAGTTCTTAACTTAATTGTGCGGATTAGTAAAGGTTAACTGGATTTGTTAAAATATTAGTAGAAAGCATAAATCGATCGCCTTTAAACTTCGATAAATTAAGTAGTTTAGTTTCGTTTACTAAATTATAATCGATAAACATTTTTTGCCTTTGATATGCTAATCCATTAAAATTATTGAGTCTCGCCAAAGTTTTGTTGTTCCCGTTGAATCTTTTGTTGTTTCAAGTTTTTCGCTCTAGTTGATGATTTGAAATATTTGACATTCATGATATGCACATTGAACACAGCTCTAGTTTATATATTTTTTTCTTTTCTACACACAAATCACTTTATTATGCATTGCCATAAACTTTAATTGACTCAACAAACTTGGAGTTGGAACAACTTTTGTTACAACAATTTTGAGATATTAAACTTTTAATGTGCTTTACATTAATTGAGCAAGTTTGCAGCAATTTATAATTGAAGGCGACATTAGCTGTCACGATTGAAGCAAAATGGATTAATATGCAATAGGAACAAGTATTGCAAAAAAATAAAAAGAAATATAAATAATTTATGCATATAGAAAACCATAACTTTGCCACTTTATGAGCAATTAATTTATGCGTTGACAATTCTAATGACTCTTGATATACATAGCATATAGCTATGGATATAGCAGTATGCATTTAATCAGCTTTTGTTGTTGTTTAATAGGGCAGCGTGTGTTGTTTATTTTTGGTTGCGAACAAAGCGTTAATCAACCAGAAAATAAACATATTATATTAATAATCATAAAATGTATTGAAATGAGCGTTAACTAGCTGTTTTTGATTAAAGCTTGGTCTTTTTTTTTTTGGTATAAGCGTAATACAATATTGTGTTAAAAATTATTGTTTTTTTTTTATAATAAACTGGTTTATTACTTATCCAAGCTGAGCTTTGAAAGTTGAGCTAGTTTTTGTTATAAAAAAATGCAATTAATTAAATTAAAAATTACAACGAAAAGCTCAATTCGATACGAAGTAAACCAAGCGCTTTATTTTGTTTTAAATATGCATTAATATATAAGCGGATTAATTTCAATTAAGCATAAAAAATACGCTTTAGTGTTTTTTTAAGCAAAACGAAACTATTAACTGATTGTTAGGTGTCGAACTTTTAACTGGTTTCCCAGAAGACAACACATTAATAGAGCTTGGAAGCCATTTGAACAACATTGTAGCGTAGCTTGCGATTCATTTTATAGTTTTTAAAATCAATTTCTGCGAATGCCACTTTGTGTTTTAAATCAAGCGAAGCGCCGCTAAAGTTTTGACATGTGTGCAACTTTGTCGCAGGCAAAACGAAAACGATATTTATATATGCAAACAAAAAGAGTGTAAAAATAAAAGTATCTGAAGTTATTTCAACATAAATGTGCGGCGGCAAAGCTTTAGCTTTGCTTTCATTTCGGTTCATGCAACAATTTGCAGCATCCAGCCAGCTCTCATCTTCATCGCTCAGCAGCGGCAGCGGCAACTGCGCGTTATTATGATCTTTTAATAGCCGGCAATTTTCTCACCTCGCAAAGTGTGAATATTATGGTGTAATTGCATCAACGCATCAACTCCTACCAATTTTTTGTTGCTCAGCAAAAAGCGAAGGGCAACAGCAGCAGCAATTGCCAAATCGTTGCAACCACAACGCCTTGTGGCAACAACAACGCTCCTCATCATAACTTCTGTTGCAAGCTCTCCGTGTTGTGTTGCCTTCTTCGTTGCCAATTGGGGCGTTGATTGTGGCGCAACTCCTTCTTTATTCTGATTTCGTTATCTTCTTTTGTTCATTGTACATTGCCGACAGGTTCAAGTTACCGCTACCATATAAAAGAACAGCCCCCCCCAGTCCCCTCACTCTTTGCTACATGTCTGTGCATTTATGAAATTATTGCCAATAGTGCGTAATTATTTTCTGTGCTCTTAATTTTCGCAATATTTCGACACAAAAGGATGAGGCGAACATTTTTGCTGTGCCGCTTTTATTTATTAACAATTCTGCACTTTGGCAGTGTTGTGAAATTTATGCTTCCTTACTAAATTTATCAAATGTTGCATTTTAATTTGTAGCTAATTGTTTATAGCGCGCTCTCTTTCACTCCTCGCTCACTTTTCTCAGTGTCTCATGCTTAGTCTCTAACTCGCTGTTAACGTCTATATCTGTGTTCAAGTTATTATAATTTTCTACCGCTCTAATTTGCTTACAAGCCTTTTGCCTGCCACACGTTACAAGCTGCTTGCAACATGGGCGCACATTCAACACGCATTGGGTTCACACCCAAAACAACATTTTGCCTTGCACACAAATTGTCGCTGCCAAAGCAGAAGAAGAAGAAGCAGGAGAAGCGCAAAATCAGCGTCAGAGTCTGCTACACTTCTCCTGGCTTGGCTTGGCTTGGCCTGTGTTGATACCAATTTGATGGCATAATTTTAACATGCCCCGTGGCCATTTAAATTTGTATGCTACAGTTGTTGTTGTTGCTGCCGCCGCTTGTCGAAGTCTCGAGAAGTGGCAAATTTAATGCCAAAGCGGCAACGCATCCTGGATTTCAATTTTATGCCCAAAAGGTACGTCAACAACGTCGCTCTGACTTTAGCGCATAATTGTTGTTGGCTACAGCAGCAGACAGCAGTCAGCAGCAGCAGCAGCAGCTTCTGGTTGCATGCAACACAGAGCGTAACGCTTTCTGCTGCTGTTGTTGTTGTTTAATTATGATTGCCTAGCCTACGCTTGATGACCCCCCCAAGGTGTTAAAAATTGTAATATGCAAAACTAAAAACTTGCCTAGCATAAAAATAATTTATTTTGTACGCCACGGAGAGTGTTGCAACATCTAAGCGGCCGCACAGCTGTGTGTGCCCCGTGTGGCAAGCTGCAGCAGTAGCTGACACAATTGTCATTTTTGGCGTTGCCGCCGCCTCTTGCGGCAGTCGCTGCTGCTGCTGCTGAAAATATTCAACAAAGATTTATAGCCAAAGCATTGGCGGCTACTGGTTTTTGTTTTATATTTTCACTCGGCATTTTATTTGTTGCACGTTGCACGTTCTGTGAGTTTCGCTGCTGCCTTTGCCTTAGTTATGTTGTCTATTATTGCCTGTCAATATAAATGTCAAAACCTGCGCCTTTTAATAGCCGCCAGCTATATTTAATGCAAAAATTTAATTAAAAAATATTTGCGCATATTTTTTTTTTGGCTGCCATTTTAATTTGTGCTGCAGTTAGTTTCAATTAGCTTGCAACATGTTGTACATACATGTGTTTGTGCCACACACACAATCAACGCACATTGTGCGGCACTAAAAGTTGTTGGTAATTTGTAAAAGTGCGCGTCGAAAAGTTGTTTTTGGTGTTATGCCCCCCCCCCGAACAGAGCAAATAGAGTGAGAGCACAAAAAGAAGATGTTGTGTGTTATATTGTGCCGCCATTTTGTTTGGCTTAACGGCATAGCTAAAGCTAAAATAAAATGTTCGCAAACCAGCGGGTGTAGCAATAAAGGAATCAATAGAATACAAAATGATAGGAAAGAATATTTCTATTTTTTATATAAAGCTTAACTTGTGTGCATTTTTAATATTTTATTTTTTGTATAGCTGAATTTTTATAAATTATTTATTTTAATCTATAAACGCCGTTTATAAATTTTTTCTCTATATTTTATGTTTCTATAAATCTTGCCTTGATTTTAATATTTTATATTTTCTAAAGCTGAATTGTCATTTCATTTCATAAAAATATTAAGCTCAATTATTAATTCAAATTTTTTTATTTATTTCAATATATTAATACCAATTATAAATTTCTTTTCCTTATTTATATGTGTATATGTATATCTTGCCTAGACTTGATTTTAATATTTTCTAAAGCTGAATTTATATAAATGTTTCATATAATTTTATAAAATATTAATGTCTATTATTAATTATAATTTTTTCTTTCTTTTCTTTGCAGTTTTTCTATGGTAAGTGCTCCAAATTTGTTTATTTAACAACATTATATGCTACCCTTATTTTTAAAATAATTTTTATGCGCCTATTGGGTCACCCTGCTGCTGCTGCTGTAAGCTCTCATCGTTTACAGTTGCCTTTTTGTGTGGGTGTGGAAAGGGTTTTTGATAAAGTTTTTACACATTATATGGGCAACAGCAATCGTAGCCCCCCCACACTGTAAAGAGCTCTATAAAATCGCCACAGCCGCTTATACAGTGGGTGCAAAAAAGTTAAAAGCAGACTTAATGGCGCCACTTGCGCGCTTAAAATTTATTTTATGATGCGCATGCTAAGCCACAGTTGAATTTTAAAATATACACACACACACACACGTATAAAGATTGAGAGACATTCGTCCTTAAGGCTTATCCTTTAGGGAACGCGTCGTTGGGCGTCGAGCAACAAACTCTTTCGTACAACTTTCTTTTGCCCCAAACATTTTTTTGTTTTTATTTTTTACACAGACATGCGTCGTTTGTTGGCTGCTTGAGTTTGAAGTTTGAGAGAGTGTGGGTGAGTTTTTTTTTGGGGTTGCTTAGAGTGTGGAAAATTGCATGTTAGCATGTGCCTTGGCTGTCAAGAACGCTGCGGGGCTTAACGAAAGGATTTATGTATCAACGCTTTAAAATTTGGCGCAGATAACGCGCGTTTAATTGGCCCAGAGCGTGTGAGCCAACTTTGGCTTGAGTTTTTACTTTCCATTTTTAAGGGTTCTATTTTAGTCAATGCTTTTTTAAGTGTGTGTGTGTCCTGCTTATCTTAACGTGTTTTTTTTAAGCAAGCAATAAGCTTAACCATCTATTTCCTATTAGCCAACTTTTGTTTAAATAATATTACAAATTATTGCTACATAACGGTCTGTAATCAAATTGAGCTGCAATAGCTGTCAGCTTTTGCTTTCGTACACATACAAAAGCTGCTTGCTTTGTAACAAACTTTAATGCAGTTCAACTGCCTTTTGTTAGTCAAATAAATTTCGCACTTAAGCCATTCAGCCTCAGACATTAAACTATATTTCTATTGCTGATGCGTAGTTCTCAACACAAATAAAGTTTCATAGCTGTAAGCTGCTTATTATTATGATTTTGTTCAACAACAAATCATGCGATTTGTTTATTGTTAGCCAAAAGCTACAAGATATTCCCATCAGCTACTGCTTGATAAAGTGAAAGGTCTTTGATGACCTTGATGCTAATTTCAGTGCCAACTTAACACATAATACAGAGCGACTCACAGACACACACACACACACACGCATGCACAAAAAGGTTCTTAAATATATAAAAATTAGTCTTTCCACATAATCAAGTCATAATATTGTGATAACTATTATTAAAGCTTCGACCCAAAAGAGATTGGTAACGGCTTTAAGCAGCTTAAACTGAAATATTTTTAAGCAGCTTACGCACAATTGTCATAAAAATTTATAACAAAATTTTAAAAAACTTTTTTGGTTTTTTGCGCAAGCATTATCATGTGTTAATTTGTTTAAACAAATAGTTAGGCAGCCGTAGACATGAAAACACACTTTGGACTCACATCAAAGCCAAATAAATGCGTTTTTAATTAAACTAAAAGCTAAAAGCATAAATAAATAAATTTTTTGATTTTTTGTTTCGCTTTTTTCTTTTGGGCGGCACTAAAAATGTCAAAATATTATGCGCGGCTCGCTCTTGTATAAGAAAAGAAAAGAAAGAGGCCTTGTCATGCTGTCAAGCATTGTTGATTGTTGCCCCAAAACCTTCGCTGAGGCATGCAGCGCGCATCTAACGCCTCACTAAACAACTCGAGCTTATGTACGTAAACCTAATGAACGGATTAACTAGCAATGGCTACAAGTGTGTGTGTGTGTGTCTCTCTGTGTGTGTGACTTTTTGATCTCTGTTGCAGGCTGTCGTGTGTGTGGCAAGGTGATAAACTTTGATATTTTAATGATATGTTCAACAAAACGTTTGTTGCACATAAAAATTTTCTTTGAGCTGCGAAGACAGAGAGAACAAGTGCAAGAGCGAGACGCAACTGTAACTGCTTTTTTGTTAAATGTTAAATCGGCTTTGGTTTAATAGCATTTTTGGTATTTTTCGTGCGTTATTAAAACTCAGTTTACAGGTGTCCCCATAATTTATGAGCTGTAAAAAACTCAATTTTTATTTGTAGACTGCACAGACATTTTGAGCTATGTTTTGCTATAATTGCTGCTCAAAGCCATAGTTAATTATAATAAATTAAAAGAAATAATATTAAACCTATTTTTGTATAATTTTTTGTTTCTAAAGTTGTTGTTAATTATAATAAATTAATATTATTAAATAGAAAAGCTCTAATTGCAGCTTTAAAAAATTCTATAAAATTCTGCTCATCAAAATGCAGACAATTAATAAAAAATAAAAGAATAATAACAATAAAAATTAAATTTAATTTAAATTAATAGAAATAAAAGAAATAATAATATTAAATTTATTTTTGTTTAATTTTTTTTTAAGTTGTTAAATTAAAATAAATATTAAATATAATTAGAAAATTCCATAAAATTCTGCTCATCAAAATGCAGACAATTAATAAAGAATAATAACAATAAAAATTAAATTTAGAAAAGCATAATTTGAGCTTTTCTCCAAATATTCTACTCATCAAAATCAACTTCAAGTCATTGGACTAACGGCCAAAAGACAACGCCTCTTGGCCCAAGCTGCATCACATTTTGTTAACCGTTTTTTCTTTCACTCTCTGCTGCTGCTGCTGCTGCTTCTTCTTCTGAATATGTTTTCATGTTTTCGTGTAACACGAAGCCTACAGTAGGTTGTTGCTTAGTCTTTCTCTCTACGATTTTTTATGGCAATATAAACGCGACGATTAAAACGTTAAAATGCAACATTTAAAATCATGTTTGGTTTAATTTTCAAATCGAATTAATGCAAAGCCAGAGCATGTTGGGCAATCAACTTGTGAAGGCAGCAAAAGTTAGTGAAGCAAAGTTGGTCATTTCATTCAACGGCTAATAAAATGCTTGAGTTATTTCACATTCATGTTGAGCAGTGAGAAAGAGAGCGAAGGAGAGAGGGAGGGGCAGGGGCAGGGGCAGCGTCACATCATTAAAATCAACGTTTACAGCAAATACTTTTAAACTGTAGATAAAAATCGGCAAAGTGTAACAACAAAAGTGCAAAAGAGTGAAAGAGAGAGAGAGAGATAGCGAAAGGGGGGTGTGGTGGCAGCAACTTCCTGAAGCATTGAGAGCTCATTTACAATTCCAATTATGCACAACATTTTCTAATTACATGATCATCAACACCGCTGCGCGCGCTCGCTCTCGCTCTCACTCTCTAGCGCTGTCTCTCTCTTGCACACACACACCCACTCGATGATCGGCATACATCAACGTAGACGTCGTCGCGCTGATTTCATTTGACTACCAGACTACAAATGTGTGGCATGCAACATGCGCGGCGCTGGCGTGGGCTGCCCGCTTGGTCATCAACATCATTATCATCATGCTTGTAGTCGTCGTCGTCGTCGTCGTCGTTGTCTTTATTATTTTTGCACGCCATAATTAACGTTTGGCTTTAATTTGCAGCTAATTGTGTTTGCCATTTCAGCTGTTGTTGGTCTGGTCTGGTCAGTGTACACTGTGCAACGTGTGCAAGCATTTTAATTGCAGCACCAACAACAATTTCGTTTGCAATTGCATAAAGTAATTTTTATGCATTTTTCGTTGTATTTTTATTTTCAATTTTAAATAAAATAAAAACTTGCTCGCTCTTGTTTTTTTTTTTCAACAGCTGCTAAATTAGTTCAACACTTCAGTTGACGGCATGTTCCATTGGCATGACATTCAACTGACAGTTGGTAATCTCTGGCATGTTGGCAATTTCTGACAGACCAACTGACAGACAGCTAGAGCGAGCGAGACAGAGATAGCGAGACAGACAGCGAGACAGCTTTCGATGCTACTGTTGCACTAAGCGAAAAAATTATATAAGAAAATTGATTTGCACTATTTTAATTCATTTTAATAAAGCGCAGAAAATTTTTTAAATTTAGTAAATATTTATTTCAGCTAAGCTAAGTTTAATTAATAATGCTAAACGAAAATTAGTGAAAGAAAATTAATTTGCAATATTTTAATTCATTTTAATAAAGCGCAGAAAATTGTTGAAATTTAGTAAATATTTATTTTAGCTAAGCTAAGTTTAATTTTATGCAATTTATGCTAAAAGAAAATTAGTGCAAGAAAATTAATTTAACTCATTCTTATTTAAGCGCAGAAAAATTTTAAAAATTAGTAAAGGTTTGTTTTAGCTAAGCTTAGCTTAATTTTATTCAATTTGTGCATTGGCATTGCAAATATATTCGGATTAATTTAATAAAGTTTTATTTAAGCTGAGAAAAATTTTAAAAATTAGTAAGAGGTTTTTTGATTACAATTGTATTTGATTACTTCAATTGAAATTTTTATTTTAAGCACAGAAAAATATAAAAAATTAGTTAGGTTAAAAATATAAATTTTTATAAACTAAGTATAAACGTTATTCAATTAATAAGTAGAAGTTGCTCTAAATTAATTGAATTAATGAATTAATTTTTATTTAAGCGGAGAGCAGAGTAAAAAATCAGTTAGGCTTCATTTATTTATAAACAAAGGCTCATTCGTTATGCACCAATTTCTCTAAGTGCATTGGTATTAATAAATTTTTATTTTAAGCGCTGCAAAATATTAAAAATATATAAAAATATTAAGTTTTATAAACCAAGGATAGTTCGTTATACAATTCATAAGCAGAAGTTGCTCTAAATTAATGGAATTTATTAATTAATTAGTATAAGGCTCTATTTATTTATAAACAAAGGCTCATTCG
The DNA here is from genome assembly GCF_011750605.1 of Drosophila busckii. Classification (NCBI taxonomy): domain Eukaryota; kingdom Metazoa; phylum Arthropoda; class Insecta; order Diptera; family Drosophilidae; genus Drosophila; species Drosophila busckii. The sequence goes on along the minus strand of NC_046604.1, from coordinate 14,729,542 downwards.
TAATGCACAAATTTCTCCAAGTGCATGCGCTTAAATTAATTTGTATTTAAACGCAGCAAAGATTAAGAAATTACTAAGCGCCTTAAATTATAGCTAGGCTGCTTATTCGTTATACAATTGCTATGCATAAATTTCTCTCAGTGCATTGGCATTACATTGTCTTGCAGTTTGACTCGAACGCGTGCAACGCTTTTGCCTTTTGCTGTTGCAAATGAAATTGTTGCATTTAAGCATGTGAGGCAAGGCCTAGGAAGCAACGCATGCGTTTTCTTCGTCTTCTTCTTCTTGCTTAACAGTTGGCATAGCTAAGGGGCGCAAATGTTTAACGTTGATGTTTTTATTATGATTAACGCCAATGGGGTGTGGCCTAGGCCTAGGGATTAGTGCGCCAATTATTGCCTTCACTTGTATTTTTTTCTTTTTTATATTTTTATGCGCTTGTTATTATTTGTGTAAAGTTATTTTTTGTGCTTTGGCGTGGGTGCTGGGCTGGAATGTTGCGTCTGCTGATGAGCTTTTGTGTAGTTTCTTCTTCTTATTTTAAGCATTTTTTTTTGGGAGACGCCGTGACGTCGTCGTCGAGTCGACAACGAAGCAACGAAAGCCACCTGCTGCGTTTGCATACAACAGGCGAACAGTAATCAGTTAAATGGCCAGAGCGCTCTCTTGCCGGCTTACGACGGCTTTTGGGTCGCCTGAGCTGGAGTCGAAGTCGGAGTCCGAGACTGAGTCTGAGTCTGACATTTGCCCACAATGAACACGCCATAAAGCAAAAGTCAAACAAAAAATTAATAAAAAAGAAACTGGCGGTCGAACTAGCGACATGCAGCGTAGGCACGACTAGCTGATACACTTTGTTTACAAAAGAGGGGTTTTAAAACTTTAGTTATGTTGCTTAAAAAATGTAGAAAACTTCATTTTAAATACTGATTTTATAAATAATTTAATAACTAATTTTTAACAATTATTTTCTGACGTTAAACAAATAAAATAAGCTGTCAATAAGTTATTCGTACTCATTAGGTTAGCAATTTATTTAATAATTTCCTTTAATAAAATAGAACAATTTAAATCTATTTGAATTGCGTTACTTAAATTCTAGAAATTATATTATATATTTTGTTCTATATTAATTGAATTCTTAAACTTAAAAGTTGTATTTTTTCTGCATTAATAATTTATGCAACAAGCGCATGCTCAGCTTCAAAATACTTTTTCAAACCAAGTGTATAAAAAGTTGAGCTTATAAAATGCAAGGGGCAGACGTTGTGGCAGATCCCAAAAGGGGTCATCGGGACTTGTCGAACGATCGATCAAAATATAAACGAGGGTATATGCAAAATGCCAGATCAGAGCCAAGAGCAGACTTTAGACCAGACTCGCAACTTCTACCTGCTGCTGCCGCTGCTGCATGCCCCAAAAGTATTTGGGTGCTGTTCCTTTTCTTTTTTTTTTGGGAGCATTAAAAGCGCATATAAAACTGTCAAATTGCTTTGTGTAGAGCATAAAAAAAAATAAGCAGAAAATATACGAAAAATTATGAGGCATCATTAGCGTGCAGCTTGTTGCAGTTTGTTAAAGTGAAATTGAAAACAGGATCCAAAACCACTTGCGATCTTCCAAAACTGGATTCGCACTCCTAACGCATGTGTTGACAGCTTATAAATGTTGAGCTATAAATTTTGTGCTTGCCAAAAGCAGCAGCCAAGAGCTTAAGTCCTTAGGCGGACACTCCTTTGTGAGTTTGGCGTTGCCAGAGTTGGCAAAAGTATTTGGAATTCAATTTAAAAGTATCTGCTATAAAATCAACTAAATGTAATGTTAAGAAATGTCACAAAAGCAATTTGTTGAGTCTGTTGGCGTTGCAGACTACAACAAAAAATTATTTCATATATTAATTACATGGAAAAGAAATGTATTAAAAATTATAAGAAATTCAAGTAAAAAAATATATACTTATATATATACAGTTGCATTCTTATTAAATCAATAAATTCAAATTAATACTTTTTATATGGTTACTATAACTTCTTTTAGAAGAAAGAAATTTATAATTCCAATTTGCTGAGATTGCATTGATTGATTTAATAAATAATACATGAAATAAATGTATTAATAAGAATTAATTTGAAATTCAATACATATATATACATATGAAATGGAATTAAATCAAATAAATTCATATTTAATGTTTATATGGTTACTATAACTTCTTTTAGAAGAAAGAAATTTATAATTCCAATTTGCTGAGATTGCATTGATTGATTTAATAAATAATACATGAAATAAATGTATTAAAAATTATTTGAAATTCAATTGATATAAATATATACATATGAAATGGAATTAAATCAAATAAATTTAATATCAGTATATCAAATATGGCTACTATAATAAGCAGAGCGCTACGAAAACTTCAATTGCAATTTGCTGGGTGGTCCAACTGGGTGGAGCAACTTCACTGCTCCACTTGTCCCAACTCATCAAAGACTTGATGTCTCGCCCATTTGTTGTTGCCTTGCAGTGGATTTTGTTGCCTGTCAGATATGACAGCTATAATTGCAACGTCATAACGCTGCGTCATGTCTATGACAGTTTAATTGTAGCTAGGAAAGCGCGCAATTAAATGTCGAGCAGCAGCAGCAAAAAAAAAATATGAAAAAAATTATATACAGTGGAAAATGTAATTGAAAGAAAATTTGCATTGGCAGGCAATGTGAAAATTGTTGCTGCCGTTGCTGCTGCTGCTGCTGCTTTGCACCCAATTAAAATGTTTCACACGTTTGCATAATTAATACGCACACTTGTCGCCCAGTGCATACATATATATATATATGTATATATAGACGCAAGATATGCCTTCTGAGAAAACAACGTGCAGCAATTTTTGGTGAAATTGTTAATTATGTTTGCAAGTTTTGACAGCTATGCTGCTATATGTTGACGATATTGTATTTTAGGCTATAAGAAATGAAAATAAAAAATGTTGCAAGCTATAAATGTTACAAAAACAAAACTGTCATCTGTCAATTTGACAGTTTAACTAGGTAATTAGTATGTGTGTCTCGCTCTCTCGCTTGCTGTCAGTAAGCACTAAAAGAAAAGCGCACTTGAGGCTGCCACAACGTTTTTTTTTGAGATTTAGTTGCACTGCTCATTGCCTCATTGAAATGTCTCTCTTCCGCTTGTAATTCATCATTTGACATGGCGCGTTCTACTGTGCGGCGTTGCACTCCCCTTTAGCCCCCTACCCCCCGAATTGCTGATACTTCAGACTACTGCTTTAAGTGATATGCGTCTGATCCGCGTTCAACGCGAGCACTTCCTGGCTCTATATGCGCATACAGGGTGTCCACAGTGGGAGTTCAATTTGTTAACTCTTTATTATAATATATATAATATTCCTCATTTAAACTCATTTATGCTTTTAAACTCAAAAAAGATATGAAGCTCTGCTCTATTCTACCTTCAATATATCTTAGATGTTATAGCTATCGACATGTGTGAGGGTTTCCGTATAACTGAATGGGGTAATATTATTATTGTTAACTGTTCATTATAATATTCTTCATTTAAACTCATTTATACTTCTAACTCCAAACTCCTCTTCTCGCTTATGTATCTCAGCTCTATTCTTCCTTAGATATATCTTAGATATTGTAGCAATCGAGGGTTTCCGTATAACTGAAAGGGGTAATATCATTATTGTTAACTCTTCACTATAAAATTCTTCATTTAAACTCATTTATGCTTTTAAACTACAAGAGAGATCTTCTCGCTTATATAACTCAGCTCTATTCTTCATTAGATATATCTTAAATATTATTGCTATCGACAGGTGTGAGGGTTTGCGGCTAACTCTGTTAACTCTTCATTATAATATTCAAAACTAAAGCACATTTATTCTTTTAAATTCTTCTTGCTTATGTATCTCAGCTCTATTCTTTCCTAGTTTTGCATAAAGCTATAACTAACGTCTTGACTGTGTATTTCGGCAACAACTTTGCCTTTGTTATTCTTATTAAAGCACCCTGTACATGCGGCAGTGGCAAGTGAATATCATTTTGGTGCTACTGCTGCAATTACAGCGGCAGCTCTTTAAGTGCTTCACTGCCAACATCATTGCAGCGGATCGCATCGTCATCGTCATCGTCTTCGTCGTCTCCATTGCGCATTTTGTCATTCGGCTGGAACCAAACGGGCAAGTTTTGCAAATAAATCATTTGAACAGAGTCAGGAGTTGCGCCCAGCCCTAGCCGTTGAACTACTTTAGTATTTGCATTTGCAGTCTGCTGTTAAATTATGTTGTACTAGCTGCAGAAGTGACAGAAGCAGCAGCAAAGATTTAAAAAGATTTACACGCAGTAATGTTTGTGACCTTGGTATTGAAGTAATAACATTGAACTTTATGCTATAAACTACAATTAAGCATGGCTAGTTAACAGCTACTTAAGTTAAGTGCGCCTTGTTCAAGGACATTTAATCAACAGTTGCAAACGTTTATTAAAATCAACTATAATCAAAGCAGCAGCAACAAAATGTCAGCAAAAACAACAAAATCAAGCTAGTAAACTAGAGCAGGCTAACACACACACACACACACACACACACACATGCAAATAAAGAGACAGGCTTAGAGGCAAGCAGCGATCAAAACAACATCAGCAGCGATTTAAAATCGATTAACCTGTTTTTTCGCTCTCAGTGGCAACTCATAAGCCAAGTGGACGCCGTTTGTGTGGCAGCCGCCGAAAACTTGTATGTGTGTATGTGTGTGTGTGTGTGTGCAACAGGTTGATTTACGGCAAATTCTCACATGTCAGAGGCGCAACCAACAGCAGCAGCAGCAACAATCATTTTAAATGCGGCTGCAAGCAAAAGAAGAAGAAGAAGAATTATACACACTGATGTTGCCGCTGCTGCTGATGCCGACAGAACGTTCAACAACGTACACGCCCACCAGCAACATCAAAAAGGGCTAACAACAACAACAACAGCCAACAACTTAAACTGCGCTCAGTCTAAGGTGAGAAAATGTTTGATTAGAAATTCGTTTCTAAGCCGAGCACGAACATTTTTATATTTTTTTCGTTGCTTTGCGTGTCTGCGCGTTCATTTTTTAAGAACAAATTAAATTTTGTAACTTTTGATTGTCGCCGCCAGCGACTTTTGAACTAAAAACTAAACTTAAAACAAAAATATTAAAGAAATTAATTTCTTACTCAAAAAAAAATGCATAGAATTTTTATTAAGCATGTACAATTAATTGCAAACGCCATTTGTTGTAAACAATTATGTAAACAGCTGTTCTCATATATATCTAATCTATACGCAAAAAGTCACGTTGGCTTTAATGTCACGTTATGGCCAAGTTTATAACTAACTGAACTTTAGCTTTGGCTCAACTGAAACTGAAACTGAAACTGATTTCAGACTTGAGTGATTTTAACAAGCGGCCAAATCAGTGAAGCATGAACTGGCGGTTTACTTCGTTAATGAGACCATAGATAACAAACAAAGCAACAAAAGCAACAACAAACTGTCAACTTTGCCTAAAGTAGTTCAAGAGTCAACCCTTAAATTCAAAGGGGCGCGGCTGCCGCCTACTTTTTGTATGTGTTAACCCTCAACGCGGCGCAAAATGTGCGAAATATCACAACTTGCCACTCGCTGGCAACAACAACAACAACAACAAGCAACAACAACAACAACAACAACAACAATAGCAGTAAGTGTTACAGTTACGGCGGATTAACAACCCCTTTGACTGACTTTCTGGCGTACGCCGTGGCTCAGGCTCACAATTGTGCAATGCGCGGCAATTTATAAAATTGTTACGCTTAATAAATTAAGAATTTTCATTTTAAAGTATTGGCCATGAAATTGAGCTTAGGCTAAGGGGCGCGTTCGTTTTTAGCCAAAGGGCGGGGCGTTTACCATTGCAAATTTTGTACAATTTGTTTTGGCTACTTTAAAGCTTAAGGGCTTATGCTATTTAATTGCTCTGCAATTATTGTTTAAATTTTAGCAATTTGTATACAAAGCAAAACAAAGTTTATTTAAATTAAAATTTGTAATATTAAAAAATATTTATTAAAATTTGTGCGAATATAAAAAAATAAATTATTCTTTAATATTTTCAATTAATATACTAAATAATGTTCATAAAAAATTAAAAAAAAAAATTAAATTTGTAACAAAATTAAAATTATGAAAATTTAAGCAAAACTTATGCTTTATCAATAATTTAAATTATTATTCATATATTTTTACATGCTATAAATGTTTAGGAGTAACAAATAATTTTTCAACGTTCCTATTAAATATAAAATGTATGAAAATTTAAACAAATATTATTATTCTTGTTTACGCTTTTTAGTTGCTCTGCAATTATTGTTTACTTTTTGTAGCTTGTATTAAAATTAAAATAATATAAATTTTAACAAAAATTAAATTTAAAATATTTTTCATATTTCTAACATTCTATAAATGTTTATGAATACAAATTATTTAGCAACGTTTGTTTTAAAAATTAAAATGTATTAAAATTTGAACAATATTTTGAGTTAATATTCTTAATAATGTTTGCTGTTATTTTTACAAGTTGAGTTTGAAATCATTTCAATGCACTTATTGTTAATGCCATTGTTGCAAGCTAATAAACAGTTTGTCAATGTGTGTGTGTGTGTATGTGATTTGCATATAGCAAAGGTAAAACACTCGAGTTCGCTCAGCTAGAAATCAACGCGCCCTTAGCTACGCTTTTGCGTCCCCCCCCTACCCTGCGCTGCTCGCTTTCCCAGCGGACATGTTTAACGGCTTCATTTTACACATCATTTAATGCAAAACAAGTTAAAGCGACTGCTGTTACTTGATTTTTTGTCACTTAATTTAAATTTATACAGAGTCAAGAGATTTCGATTGATTTATGAGCTCTCGAGCGAATCTTTCACTTGTCCAAACTGTTTTACAGTTCAGTGCGTTGCAGAGAATGTGTTAACTAGAAAATAGAGAGAGCGAGATAGCTAGCGCTATAGAGCGAGCAAGTTGCAAACATATGGCAACAAAAATGAAATAAAATTTAAATTAATTACAAACACACAGATGTCAGCAAAATGTTTTGAATGTGTGTGCGAATTTCAATAATTTCATTTTAATGTGCGCAAAAAAGACAAAACCGTATATAAACTTATTGGCAACACGCAAATGGCTCATTAGGCAACTTGCAACTTGGTCTAAAGTTGCGCCGTAGCCGCTGCTAATATAAAATTCACGCTGGCAATTAATAAACTTTACAGCTCATTATTAAGCATTATAGACTTGTAACAACATGTGGCAACTTCTGGCTGCATATTAGTTGCAGCAATATTTCATTTTAACTCATCTTCGCGTCAATTAAAAATAAACATGTCTGCTATCACCTTTCGATCTCTTTTGTGAGTTGATGATGAGTAAATTGCATGTTGCATGTTGATAACGCTTCAGTTGTCAACTCGAGTCGAGTCGGGTCCGAACTGAAGCGCAAACTAAACAATGGACATGGCTTACTGCTGCTGCTGCTGCTTCTTCTTTAAATTTATTCACACATTTTGTCTTTTCGCCATTGTCCTTGTCAGTGTCATTAGCATGGCCAACAACAACGCTAGCAACATTAACTAACAACAAAGCTTTCAACACAAAGTTGCAAGTGCGAATGACTTAGAGATTGCAATTTCTATGGCATTATTAATGCATTAAATATAATTTATTTATTTTATTTATTTCATTTATTTTATTTATTTTATTTATTTTATTTATTTATTTATATTAATATTTTTTAATAATTTTTATTATTTTTATCTTTTTTTTTTATTAATTTTATTTTATTTAAGTATTATTAATATATTAAACATAATTTTAGTTTATACAAAATTTAAACTTTCGTATTAAATCAAAATTTATGCTCAAGCAATAAATATTTAATGCTGCCTATAATTATATTAGCTACTGTCAAAACTAGCTGCTGTCATATTAGAGCTTAACCCAACCAGCCAGAGAGCTGCTTGCCACAAGCCGCAATTGAGTTGATTTGCTAATTGCTGAATATGTCTCCAGATAATCAATGTTTAAAATTTTGACATGGACAGTGAGCCTCAAATTCGAAACAAGTACACAAAGCTTGCAAATTGACACGACAATTAGCAACACACACACACACACACACTAAGGACCTTTGGTCAGCTGCTCAGAGCCTTGACCAGAGTTCAGACCCTGAGCCTGTCGTTTGCTAACAAGCCAACATGTTTATCTGCTGCTCTCCCCTCTCTCCGCTCTGTGTGCTGTGCTCTGGCTACAGTTACATGTCCTCATATGAAATGTGTTACTTTTGGGCTGTCTTGAGCAGTTATTGTTGCAACTACACTTGACACAAGTCGCAAAGCAGCAACTGTCGCTTCCAAAGTGTTGCAACCCTTTTATGGACATGCCACTCATCTTGCGGTTGTCAAGTTGCGTCTGCTCGATCCCGACCTGCGCTTTTGCGGTCTCCACCTCGTGCTCAGTAATTTTACAGTATTTTGTGTGGTCACAAAAATTTATAATTAAAAGCACATTAATTAATGTCAAATGTGTTGCGCTCGTTCGTTCACTCGCTTCGTTTGCTTTGTAGTTTTTGCTATTGCCTGCCCGCCCCACAGTCTGCCACGCCCCCACGCCTTTGGTGTCGATGGCAACGCGTGTTGATGTGACAACTACAAAAATGCCTTTCATCTTTTTTTATACATGCCCCAAAGCAAGTGCATTAAATTGTTTAGTCGAAGCGAATTGCAAGTCGCCTGCAAGTTAAAATATTAATGAATATTTAGAACTTTTGTTGCACTTTAATTTGTTTTTATTTTTACTTAAATAAATAAATTTTTAAAATAATTTTTTTAATTTAAAAGCAGCGCATTACTAAAACCAACGCAACTCAAATTCAAACATTTGTGAATTTTTAGCAAGCGCTACTAACTGAACTAATGCTCGACAATTAAATTCTGCTACAATTTATATTACTTTTGCTAGCTATAGTATCTTATTAAAATGCACACCCACTTACACACACACACACACACACACACTCTCGAAAATCTTTGCAAAATGTCGCCGACGACATTTTATTTCGCCAGATTTTCTTCACTAATTTTTCATTTTCTTGCTGTGTGTTTGCCACAATTAATCACTGCGCGCCACTGTGCGGCGGCACAGTGGAATCCGTTGGCTCTGCTTTTGCTTTTCTCTGGCACGGCAATGTGACAAAAATTGTTGCCTGATTTTGTCTTAATTAACGCCAAACGCTTCAATAGCGATAAAATATGCGCCAGTCTATAGCTATCTCACTCGCACGCGCTTCTATCTCCTTTTTTGTCTCTGCCCCAATGCCAATTAATGTGCCTCACGCGCGTTCATCAGTCAACGCTGCCACTGCCACTTTATTTTATTTTTGCAACAATTTTTGCGCGGGTTTCCAAATTCACGCATCATTCGCGCATTCGCTGAGAGAAAGAGAGAGAGAGGGAGAGAGAGAGAGACGCACAGTCCGTAACGCTCAAAGAACAACCCAAAGAGTTGCATATTTGATTGGACCACACAGCGTTATGCCCAAGCAGATGCTTATGATAGGTCGCCAGATGCTAAAAATATGATTGGGAATATTAAAAAAATTTTCAACTTTCACTAAATTTATATTAAAAGCATTTTTAGTGCAAAAATAAATTAAAAATGTTGCTAACAACATTTATAACTAGCATATAATATAAAATAATATTTTTTAATTAATAAACAATATATTTTGTAAGCAATTTAAGCTTTAATTTTGACTAAATTATTTTTATGCTTTAAGCTTTAAACAAAAAGAAAAGAAAAAGAAATTTATAAAGAGAAATTATTTTAGATTGGGCAGAATTTAAATTAAACTTTAATTTTCACTCATCAAAAATTATTTTTATTTAAAAAAATATTATATAAAAAAATATTTTAGCTTTGGTCGCATTTAAATTAATAGTATATATTGTTTATAAACTTAAGCTTTTGTTTTATATATTTTTACAGCGTAACTGTAAGTCTACTGTGACCATACTTCACATACTTTGTTGTTTTGGTCAATGCGTCGCCGCTTTAAACATTTGTCTTATTTTGCGCTGACAACTTTGGAAGCTGCTTAAGTCGCTTCAGTGGCAGACGGCGGCAACGGCGGCCTGATGTTGTTTTTTTTGTTTGTTGTAGGTGTCGCATGCTGCTCAGACTTATAAATGCCATTGAACTTGGCAAACCCGAAGCCAAAGCCAAAGCCAAGCCATGGGCTGTTGATTTACTTTGCCACGTTCATGACTCAATGCAATGTCCACATTGCGCTTTGATTAGCATTTAACAAACTATAATTTTAATTTCAAAGCTTTAGAGCTAAGCCCAAGACTTAATAATGCAAATGGCATGTAAAGTATACGCCATGTGCGCCTGTCAAAAAAGCTGAGCCGCAACACTTGTCAACGCTGTCAGCTGCGCGCACTTGACTTGCAATCAGTCAGTTTAGAATTTTTGCTGCTGTCGCAACTTGTGGCTAAGCAAGTTGTTAGCCAAAGCCCATGTGCGTCTGTATGAGTGAGCTATAAGAGCTGACGAATTTACATACATTTTAATTTTCTATATTTTATTAGTGCTAATACTTTTGCTTTACACTGTTGCCTGCTCAACTCTGACTCATCGCCTCTTCTATTTTTTAAATTCATAACATTCATCGATCATACAATGCGCGTCATAATTCGTTCGAAAAAAAAATGTATAAATTTCAAAGACAGGCTATAAATATAAAGCTAGACTCGCTCACAATGGAAATCTTTGAGCTGATCGTGACTGCACATTGTTTATAAGGTGTGAAAATATTTAAGACTTTACATGAAAACGTTTGTTGATTGTTGAAAATTATGATTGATGGCTGTACGATTGAATACAAAAGTCCTTTGCATTTTTTTACTATTACAGGCCATGTTTTTTTTTCTCTTTTTTTGATCATAAAGTAATTGGCATCAAAAGTTTTTATGGCATCAAAAGATTTATGCCTTGCAGGCCGATCGATCAGCGTTTGTCAGCTCAATGTACGGGCCCAAGCATTTGTTACACTTGTGTGCGTGTGTGTGTGTGTGTGTGGGTGGCTTTGGTTTATTGCTTGAGTCATTGGAGCCATTGTGTCTGGTGCGTGGTGTGTGGGTTAGCCGCAGGCCACAGTCATAAATGTAGAAAAAAGTATCAGGTTAAGCACATTTGGATTAATAGCAATATAACTAACGATTATAAATGTTGCATGTGTGTGTGTAATATTTATTAGTATTTATTATATTTATTTTGTGGTTTTCTTGCCAAGCAAATTTAATTTGATTTAAATACATTTAAGTTTTTATCAACAATTTAATTATGTTTTGCTTTCTATATTTGCCTTTCACTTGCTTTGGCTGCCTACGCAATATACAATCGAAATTTTTTGTTGATTGTTGGCAATAACTTAAAAGTCTTGTCAATCAACTGTTGACAAGGTTTCCAAGCCGCGCTAATTAAGAGTTATGATCGATCTAAACATGCATAAATTGCCCAACAACATCTGCTTACCATAAAAAAACAACAACAACAACAATAATAATAGCGTTAACTATTTAGCAACATGTTCAAGTCTTGGGCTTGGCTACAATGTTGCTCAACATGTCAAAAGCTTAAATGCGTAGCCCCAGCCTCAGTCCCAGTCCCAGTTGAATGCAAACGGACTCGCAATTGTTGCGGCTTTAGCACCCTACAGCAATGAACACGTTACAACAAGCAGCACACACACACACACATATATATATGTGTGTGTAGTTTAGGGTTTTTCATTTGGGGCAAGCAGCACGCAGCTTGGAATTGAGTTTATTGCGCCGTCGTATTGCAGGCAAATTATAGGTCGGCAAATTTAACTTTGTTCCAGGATATATGATGAGCAACAACGTTGTAAGAGAGAGAGAGAGAGAGCGAGAGACCCTCTTGGCTGTCAGCTAATGAGTGTTACAGCAGGCGCGACTGGCAAACGGTTCAGTCTGAATAAAAAAAGATATCATACATATATACAGCTTGAAATTTGATATAAGCTAAGGAATTTATAGTGCGCGTTGCATTATTTTCAAAAGTAGTTAAGGGCTGAGAAACAAGCTTTGAAAAAATTGTAAATTTTATGCAGTCAAAAAGTTGCTTGCAAAATATTTAAAAAAATTTTTTAATCATTTTATAATTATTTATTTAATTAATTTGAGTTGTAATGAATTTTCTTTTATTTTCTTGAGCTAAGCAAATAATGTTGCATAAATTTTGAATATAAACAAAATTTGTTAAGCAGCAAAATATTTGAATAGCAATTTAATTTAATAATAAAATGCTTTTTTTATAAAACTATAAAATTCCAATTTATTCATGGTGTATATGTTGTTAAATTAGTTTGCTATTAACTATGTGGCAACTTTATCTAATTATATTAAATGCTTAAGTTGTAATCAGTTCATTTCTATTGAGCTTATAATATAATTTTATTTTGTTTTTGTATTTATATTTGAATTTTTTAAGTTTTTTTTGTGTATTTCATTTGCTGCTTTTATTTTCGCCGTGTAGCGTCCGCCCTATTATTAAAATTCCATACTCGAATTATTTCGCATTTCGCTTCGTCTCATTAATAATATTTGTACTTTTTTTTTATTTATCTGTATTTTTTTTTGCATTTCATTCAGCATTGCTCTTAATTTTTTTTCTCACCTCGTTGCATTATTTAACGCAAATTAAAGTAATTTGCGGTTCCGTTTCAGTGGCCCCAAACAGCAGCAGCAGCAATCTATCCAAGCAACAATTCAACTTCCACTTGAGAAACAGGTTCTCTCTCTCTCATTCTCTGTCGCTCTTTGTCTCTTTGTCAGTCGCTCGGCGTTCAAGTGCGACAGTCGCAACAAATTCAAGTGCAACACGCATATGCAGCTTGAAAAATAAAAGAGTGAAAAAAAAAACAACGAAGAAAAATTATATTGCAATTTACATTTGCTGCAATTATGAAAATGAATTGAAAACTAGCGGCAACAACGCGCGAAGTTGCAACTGCAACTTGGCTTGAAAGCAAAGGCAGTGGCAACTTGAAGTTTCTTTTCTCACTTAGCGTATGAAAGAGCAAAACTTGAGCTTGTTGGCTATGGCAGTTAGTTAAGAAAAATGTAAAAAAATTCAAAATTGGTTTTAAAAAAATGTATAAAATTGTAAATATTAAAGCAAGTCAAAACAAATAGTAAAACTAAAATAGTAACTTATATAAAATTATTTTAGAATATAAATACGTCTATTGGCAATATTTTAAAATTTCTTGGTTGAAAAGATGTTGAAAAACTTCTATAAAAAAATAATTTACAAAATTTAAAAATATACATTTTTGCTACATAGAGAGTATTTTTTAAAATATATATGCTATATAGAGTATATTAGAAATTGCTTGAATTTGCATATGCGCAGGTTCTTAGCAATTTTTTCTTCACTTCAAGCTGTTTTTTTTAAATTGTTACAAATAAAAACAAGTTTACAAATTATAAAAAAATAATATAAAATACAAAAAAAATAAATTTTAAAATATATATGCTAAATAGAGTATTTTAGAAATTGCTTGAATTTGATATGCGCAGGTTCTTGGCAATTTTTTTCTTCAGTTCAGTTCAGTTCAGTTCAGTTCAGTTGTTTGCTTGCTTCCGCACTTATTATGACAGGTGACAACACTTGAGGCGCGCCAAGAAGGAAATGAACATTGTTGTTATTGTTGCTATAGCTGTTGCTGTAGCTGTTGGCTTAACACTAGGGTTGGTATTATCCATCGAACTGTTGTTTGGCTAAAACGCAAGACAAGTCATAATTTCTTTTGTTTGCCGTTTTTTCGTTAAAACTTGTTAACTGCTCTTGGCATGCAAATGAGACATTAGTCAAACGCATTGAGAAACGTTCATTCCAGGCCATGGCTAACTAACTAACCCTTTCGGGACAACAGCGGGAGATGTTGGCCATAAACAAATAAACACATTTTAACCCCCAGACGAGTTCAGCTGCTGCTCCGCTGCTGCTAAACAATTACTATTAACTATAGTATAAAACATATGTTTTATACACTCGCAGGGGAGGCAAAAGAGTTGTTGAGCTGTTTGTTCTAGGCACCTGCACAGACTTTGAGACAAAAGGCATTAACAAATTTACTGCTTTTTATATGCTAGTTAATAGTTTGGCGCCCTGGTCTAACACACACACACAGACATAGACGAAGAACAAAAGGAATGTTGTTTACGCCTGGGGATTTTCTCTTTATGTGTGTGTGTGTGTGTTTGGCTTACATGTATGCGCATGTTGGCAATTACATGAAAAACTTGAAATTGTTTTTGCCTTTGATGTTGCGCTCAACATTACACTAGACAGCAAAAGTTAAGCAATGAAAATTTCCACAAACGTACTATAAATATAAAAATGGTTTAATATTTTTGAATTATATAACACTAGACAGCTAAGTTAAGCAAACGTTGCACTGCAAGTCAAATTTTCTCATGCGAATTAGAAATATAAAAATTTTATATTAAATTAATAATAAGCAAATGTTGCATTTAGTGCTGTAAGACAAACTTTTGACATATAAACTTCAAATACAATAATATAAAAATTGTTTAAATTGAATAGCGTAATTATTTACTTGTCACACTGTGCAAAACTTGCCACCCGAAAATACAAAATTATATACCAATTAAAATAATAACTACAAATATAATATAATATTTAATAAATAATATAAAAATTGTTTAAATTGAATTAATATGTTTGAGTAGCACATTGTAATTATTTACTTGCTACACTGTGCAAAACTTGCCACCCAAAAATACAAAATTATATAAAACTTACTGCTTATTAATTTTGATTTGCATGTAGCACAGTGTAATTATTTGTTTGCCACACTGTGCATGTCATGGCATGTCAGTCAGTCAGTCAGTCAGAGCGTCTAATAGACTGCATTGTTGATAAGAAACTTTCATGTAGCACATATCAACACTTGGAAAAGTGTTTTCCTCTCGCTCGCTGCCGCCGCTCTCTCTCTCTCTCTCTCTCGCTCTTACACTCAAAGTGCATTTTATGCGCTGACAGAAAATCAATTGTATGGAGTTTGAGTTTTTGGTAGAAATTACCAACATATTTGCCTGTTGACAGCAATTTAATATTATCGCAAATGTTATTTGCTGCACGGGATCAAAAGCTGCTTGCAACATGGGGCAACATGCAAGCGGCTGCTGCTGTTGCTGCTGCTAGTGGCAGCTGGTCGAAGCTATAAGTATGGCTATTATAATTTCTGCTACATTGTTTATTTCTGCTTGGGTGTGAAACATTAAGTTTGCCAAATAAGCAGCTTGCCGCATATGATTGTTGCATGCTACACAATGCGACACAAAAAGAAATAATTTTTAATTGTTGTGCTTGCAACTGCTTATTATGCTAAAAAACTTGCAACATTTTAAATTTGTCAAGCTTTGGTAACTTTGCCCATAATTCATCAACAAAAGTCCTTCAAGCGCATTTATCTAATCAGCGCATATTTTTTATTGCCCTGTAGCTGCACCTCTTGATTTATGATTTATAAAATAATAAAATTAAGATTACAATGCCAACACGACAATTCTTTTAGTCCTTTCTGCTATTTTTATAACGTACTAATAACTGCATAACTTTCACTGGCCGTACATTATTTGTTGCTACTGTTGTTGTTGTTGTTGTTTTTGCTTTTATTGTGGTTATTAATTAAATTACACGGCTGGCATTTTACAACATTTACAGCAAATTACAAAAGGCTAGCATGCAAGTACAGTGAAGCTTATGCATAGCAAGCGCAACAGAAATGTTATAATAAATTAGCTTAGAAGTAAATAATAACAAAATAAATATTTAGTATTTTTTATAGTAGTATTAGTATTAATTAATTATGTATTTAAAAAGTAAATGCAAAATATAAATATTTAGTATTTATTTATAGTAGTAATAGTATTTATTTATTTATTATTTAGTAATAACAGAATATATATTTAGTATTAACAAAAATTATTAGTATTTATTTATTTATTAGAATTTATTATTATAATAAAATAAATGTTTAGCATTTATTTATAGTAGTATTAGTATTTATTATTTAGTAGCAAAATAAATTAAAGAAAATAAATTAAGTCATAGCTTAGCAGCTGCATAAATATTTAATAATAAAATAAAAATACTGCTAAATACGCTTTATATTGCTGTTTATGATATTGAAATTTTAAATGCATAAATTTACATTATAGTTGAGCTTTACTGTCGCTATTATATCACAGAGCTAATAATAATTATTATAAATACTTAACAGTGGAGCTTAAACATAGAAAAAAGTCTATAAAAATTTAATAATAGTTATAAATTAATCATTTAATAACAAATAATAAATTAACTTGAGATAGCAGCAATAACAAAATAAATATGCAGCTAAATAAATTAAAGAAACTGAAATTATTCAAAGCTTAGCAGCTGCATAAATATTTAAAAATAAAATAAAAATAGTGCTAAATACATTTAATATTGTTGCATGCCAAAAGTCTATGATTGACATTATAGTTGAGCTTCACTGTAGCTATTATATCACTGTAGCTAAAAATAATTATCATAAAGCACTGAAAGCTACAGAGTTTCAGTTTCAGAGTCACAGTTACAGTTGTTGGTGCTGCGCTCTTTAGTTATAGTTGTCAACCACACCCCCCCGCAGCCCCACACCCCCTCAGACTATATGAGAGTGTTAACACTCATAACAACTGCTAAAGCCCATTTTCGCATGTTGGCAGCTTATAAAAAAATGCAGCCATATACCACACACCAGCAAACGAACTGGCCGGAGCGCCCTTCAAGCTGCCACCCGCTCCACCCCCAAACCCCGTCCCCTAGCTTAGGTGGAACTTTAGAGATTTTGTGTGCGCGATAAACACGCGCGTGTAAATTAAGCTCAGAGCTCACTCTATGCATGTGTGTGTGTGTGGGCTAAGGTGCCACAAAGAGCAACAAAAGGACATGCAAAAGGCAACTGCAGAAAAAATTAAGAGTTATGAATTTCAAGCAAAAGGACACACAATTGTATGGGCGAGAGCTTCGGCTAGGCGCATGTTGCAAGCTGCTGGCAACGTTGCATGCTGCTCATTAGCATGAAGTGAATTTATGAGGCACAAATGTGGGTTACAAAATTTTATGCTCATCAGTCGGCCGCATTGCTCAATGCCAAGACACACACTAATACACACGCACAATTATTTTATACAAAGTCGTAAATTAATTAATTTGTGGTGTGGCTTTCAGCGCATTATCAAGCTGGCAGGATCAAGGCAAGGATATAGAGCGCACACACAGCTGCCTGTTAAGCCTCATTATCAAAACGAGGCGAGAGTTGCAACATGTTGCCAGCAACATGCCACATGCTGCACATGCAACCCAAACTTGTGTACAACATCGTGTTAAAAAACTTGTTCGCAATTAAACGATGTCCTGCCGCGTTGACTTTTGTTTCGCTGACTGACTGTCTGCCCGCCTGGATGACTCCCCACTCCGCACTCCGCACTCTGCTCAGCTCTCTGCTCATTGCTTCCACCTGGCGTTGGTTGCAAACAAGACAAAGGTTGCCACGTAAATGACCCAAGTTATCATAAATATGTCCAAAAGCTGAAAATTAAATGCCACAGCATGTTGCAAGTCTTTGGAAATTGTTTTTGTAAATCTTTTTCACTTCTGCCTTCTTTTTTTATTGACATTTTTGCACTTGTTTAAGTTTTTGATTTAATGCTGCATGTTGCATGTAAAACAGGACCACACGTGGCGCCACCAAAGCAACAAATATTTAGTGCATTTCGTGTTGTTTTTTATTTTTAATGCTTTTGCCTGACAACTGTGAAAGTTGCAAGTTGCAAACGCTTTTTATTAATGCAAATTTGTTGTTAACATTTAATAATTTAAATAAATATAAATAACTGAGTTGCTTAAATATTTTCTTATATTTTTTTCTTTTTTTGCAGCTGCTGGCAACCTGCTGAGCTAAGAAATATAAAAAAAAGGTAAGCACAACAATTTTTATGAATGAACCTCACACGTTTAATCGCTGCTAACAAATGTTGATAAATACCCAAAAAATTATTAGACAGCCCCAAACTGAGGCTGAGGCTGATTTTAATAAATTGCGCCATTTATCAAAGTTTGGAGAGTTTTCTCGATATTTTTGTTGAAAACATTGAGCAGCCATTTAAGGCAGCTGTGCTGCTTAATAAGCTTTTCAAATGCAAATTATGCGAGGACCACCAAGAAATTTTGATTTGAGCTAGAATTTGTTACAAGTTTATAAACAAAATATGAATACAAGACAAGTTATTTAGTTTGAACTGCTGCTGCTGCTGTTGCTGCTTATCGATTACAGCTAATCGTGATTAAGTGCATTCCATTTAGGCGCAAGCGACATGAGCAACATGTTGCATACTCATGCTGCCACAGACACGCTTCGACTGTCTGTTGTTGTTGCTGTTGTTGCCCCCGCAACAAGCAAAAGCCACAGCTAAAGCAAAAGCAAGACAAATTAATCGACGCGATCAATTCCGCCTCGAATGCTGCTGATTTTGATCTTCGACACTTTGTGTGTTGGACTCGCAGTCTGTCTGTCTGTCTTTGTGTGTGTGCGTGTGTGTGTGTGTGTGTCTGCCACAGACTTATTATTTTTGCTATCTCATTGAGCGCTTGCTCAGCAGTTTTTATTTACTTTTGTGTTCATACACTATGCACAAAGTTGTATAGAAAATTTAAAAAAAAGTTTCAAAGTATTTTTAAATTATTATTTATTAAATATGCATTACTTACAATTTTAAAAAATATTATTTTATACTTTTTGTAGTGCCAAATATTTTAAAAGCATAATTTAAATCAAATTTCATAATTTATTTTATTATAATATTGTTTTTTAATTTTTTTTAGACTAAATTTTTTATTAGCATAATTTTGTTGTTGAAGTTTAACCATTTATTTTATTATAAAAAATAGCTGTAATATTATTTTTTAATTTTTTTAGACTAACTATTTTATTAGCATAATTTTGTTAGAATTTATTATAATTTTATTATAAAATTTACTTGCTATATTTTTTTTTAATTGTTTTAGACTGAATATTTTATTAGCATAATTGTGATAAATTTTAAAAATATATTTGTAAGTTACATTTATATTTTATGCTCAAATTTGTGCAGTATTTTTATTTTATTTATTAGCATAACATTGTTAAAAATTGAATAATTTATTTAAAAGCTAAATTTGTATATTAGTTGCCAAATTTTTGTAGTAATTTAATATTGTTTGTTAACATTAAATAATTTATTTGAAAGTGTATTTTAAGTTCAGTTAGCCTTGCTTTATGCATTGGTGTTAAATAGCTTGTTTGTTATGCAGCCCAAAACACACACACACACACACACTTATACAAAAGTAAAGTACTTGATGCTGTGTTGCTGCTGCTGCTTGTTGTGCTCCCGCCTGGCTGTCTAACGATTTGTTGGCTTAGGGCCTGGCCCAGCAGATTAGCTTGCCACAAACATAACTCACGTTTGGCTGTTGAGACTGTCAGTCACTCTCTTTTTGCTCCCCCCCGCTTCGCTGCTCTCGCTCAGCTTATTATTTGCTTTTTTTTTTTATTGGCACTCGAGTTGGGTTCGGGACTATCATTTAACAATCATAATCTCATATTCGATGGCTCAGTTGAAGTGCACGGCGCTGATGTTGCAACAATGACATGCAACAAAACAACTTTGAACAGCGTCATGCTGCAGGGGCACGCGTCAAACAGCAAAGCAACAACAACAACAAAATCAAAATGTTGACGCGCCAATGCGTCTCAGGTTCTGTAAAAGTTTTTTATGTATTTCGATGATATAAGATGCCTTAACACAATTGTTAGCGCTGCAAATTGGGTCAGCGTAATTTAAATTTGTTTAATGTAAGAACAACAACAACAACAAATGTCTGACAACGTTGCCAAAGCGCTTCCGTTCTGCTGCCTTCAATTCCAGGAATTGGTTGCACAAAATTCACACAAGAGCCAACGAACAAACATCAGCAAATATTAATAATTTTTACAATATATACTATAACATGCATTAAGTCAGACGCTGCTGCTGTTTTTGTGAATGATTTCGCTTTGAGTTTATTTCTTTTATTTTTAATTTTTGAAGCGTGCGCGCGTTGCGCACAACAAATACATTGCAACTAAATTGCATAGCCAAGCAATTCGCTGCCTCAACTGCTGTTTGGCTCAACAGGAAGCTAACGAAATTGTCTTTAAAAACGAGTAAACCAAGTGGAGAGTACACGCGAAATGATGAACTAATGAATACCCTAAGCAGGTACTAAATATAAAAGCAAATATTTTTATCGAAGCTTGATTAACATTTAAAAGCAAATATAGTATTATTATTTGTAATTTTTCAAACAGAGCTTGGCTTTTAATAATTTATTTTAATTTATGTAATACTTTTTGTATAACTAATTTATTCTTTAAGCTCAATAGAAATACTTTTAGTATAAATTTTATAAATGCAACATTTTTATTACTAAAATAATTGATTTTATAACTAAAAATTACTAGTAAATTTCTTTAATATTTAATCTTTAATTAAAAGTGAAAAAAAAAATTAGTAGTAAATCTTCAATTTGAAGTAAATTTCTTTGCTCTTCAATTTTCAACTCTCGAAACTAATAAAAATTCTATTTATTTAACATTCCTATTACTAAAATAATTGATCTTTAAGCTAAAAATTATAAGTAAATTTCATAAATCTTTAATCTTCAATTAAGAAGTAAATTTCTTTGTTCTTCAATTCCTCAGCTCTCAAAATTCTCTAATATTAATTCTATTAATGCAACATTTTTATTACTAAAATAATTGATTTTAAATCTTAAAATTAATAGTAGATTTCTTTAATCTTCAATTAGAAGTAAAAAAAAATTAGTAGTAAATTTCTTTAATCTTCAATTAGAAGTAAAAAAAAATTAGTAGTAAATTTCTTTAATATCCAATTAGAAGTAAATTTCTTTGTTCTTCAATTCTCAGCTCTCAAAACTAATAAAAATTCTTTTAATGCAACATTTTTATTATGATTGATTTGAAATCTGAAAATAAGTAGTAAATTTCTTTCATCTTTAAGCTTCAATTGGAAGAAGAATCTTCAATGCTCTGCTCTCAAAACTAATAAACAAAATTCAAATCAAGTGCATTTCTATTGAAAAATACAGCGCTTTTTTGTATTTAATGCAGTTTTGCTTCAATATATATATTTTTTTAATAATATAGACTGTTTAGCATGCCCCTTGCGCTAACGTTTTTGCAATTGCTGAGCATAATTATGAAAAATAGCGCGACGTATAAAAAGAAAAACTGGTAAGACTTGTTTCGCTTTGCCAAGTCGCAAGTGCAGCGAGTCGCGGAGTCGCAGACAGAGCGAGATGACAATATGACACTGACACGCACCCAAAGCTAGGCACAAAGCGCTGCTTGTTGTTGTTGTTGTTGTTGTTGCATTTTGAAAAGTTGGTGGTAACCAACCAAGTTGATTCGCTTGCGTGGGCTTTATTGGCAGTTTGCTTGCTGTGTGTGTGTGTGTGTGTGTGT
The DNA here is from genome assembly GCF_011750605.1 of Drosophila busckii. NCBI lineage: Eukaryota > Metazoa > Arthropoda > Insecta > Diptera > Drosophilidae > Drosophila > Drosophila busckii. The sequence goes on along the minus strand of NC_046604.1, from coordinate 14,707,812 downwards.
GTGTGTGTGGAAAATATTTGGCTGGCAAAATTGTACAAATTAAATTAACGATATGGCGGCTGCATAAATGATATATGAGCTGAGTTGTTGTTGCTGCAGTTGCTGTGGCATGCAACAAAATTTTCTTTCACATGAAATTAAGGGTGTGTGGGGTCGATCGTGTCTAGCAGCGCTCTCGCTCACTCCTGCACAGCGGGTGACAAGCGTTTTCATAATTTAGACGGCTGTTCATCACACAGACAGACAGACAAACCATCAACAGTGGCGCCTCGAACGCTGCAAAACTTGCAACACTTGTCAGTCCCAGCCCCTCACTACACCGTTGAGTTTGATTTTGTGCGCTAGAAATTAATGCATGTAATTAATAATGTTGTTGGCTGCTGTGGTTCCTTCTACGAAAAGTATGTAGGTGCCACTTGCAGCATTTGGTGTTAATAGGTGTGCCTTCTGGCTTGGCTATTGTTGCTGCTGCCACAGATTTGTTGCCTCTATTTGCTGGAAATCATTAATCAAACACAACTTATGGAGTAGTCGTGGGCTCAGCTCGCAGCTCTAATGATGTCTCTAGTTTATCCAGAGCAATCAGTGGAGTCACAGGTAACCGAGTCTTTGGTGCAGCTAATGATTGAATGTCGAATTGATGGCAACAGACTTGGAATTATGACAAAGTTTATTCTTGGAATTGCATACAAAGATTTATTTATACGATATAAAAATTGTATTTTATCTCTCTCGCTGCCTAGTCAAGGACATGCGCATTGCTGCCACACTGTGTGGCACAACCTTGAAGCTTTCCCCAGACAAAAGCATTGAGAACTTGTTGTCAACTCTCGCAGCTCCTGTCGCGTGTCCCTCAACTGAAGCAGCACGACGACTACTTAAACAAACTCGCACAGACTAAACAATTGTTGCAAACAAAACACACAAACAGCCGAACTATATAAAATTTTACAACATGCGGCACCCGCGTGTGCTCAAAGTCGAAAGTCGCAATGCGATTCTTGAGAAAAATTCAACACGCGTCTGCTGTTGAAAGATTTCATTATTAATTTTCACTAAATTGCGCGTGTCAAATGCACTAAAAATCAAGGCTGAGCACCTTTCGATAAATCGAAGGACATGCTGCTTATTGTGCTGCTAATGTGCTGCATAATGAGACTTGCCACACGCAGTTAATGACTATGGCCACAGCCTTGACACACACAGAACACAGAACACGGCTCAAGGTCGTTTTAATTTTTATTTATTTTATTTTCTACGCCTGCAGTGCGCGCAGTCAAGTCATTTAGTTAATTAAACTCTTAGTGCTAGTCGCTGCTATATTGAGTTATTAACTAGGCTGCTTGGCTCATTTTGTTGTAAATACTTCCGCTGCAGTGGGTGGTGTGAGGTGCCTCCCCCTAGGCTCAAGACTGAGCTGCTTGCTTTTGATGTGGCTTTGCTATATACTCTAACTTTTGCGGGAGTTTAAGAATTTATGAAGAGCAATAATTTATAGCATAACAAAAAATATGCTAATTTAATTTAATAATATTTTTAACATATAATTTTCTATCATACAAATTAAAACGTATTTTTATTAGCATTGGCTCAATATTAATATAAATATTAAGTTTTCTTATTAATATTTTAAAAATTAATAAAAGTTTTTCTTATTTAGAGAATTTTTTAAAAAAAAACCTTTAATAAATTGCTAAAATAATCTAGTATTTTTTTTTTTAATTTATAATGTATATATATAATTTCTAAAATAATCTAGTATTTTTTTTTAAATTTATAATTTTTTCGCTCATGTGAATTTCTATTCGAAAAATCGTTTAATAAATTCCTAGTGTTGAATTTCTGCAGAGCATTCCGCTTCTGGCTTTTCTATTTGCTTTGCAATTGTTTATTGTCGTGTTTACTTTGTCGCCTGTGGTCTTAAATTTTTATTGTTGTTAGGCAGGCATAAAAATAAAATAACATTGCTCAGTGTTTTGTTTAAAGTAAAAAGCGTGCGCATCTCCTCCAATGCGCTTTGATGTTGCGCCGTCAATTGTTGTCTGCCCCACGCCTCAGCTCGTAACTGTTTACTGTTGGGTGGTGTGTGGGGCAGTCTTGTTTTTACCGCAATTACGCATATTATTTGCACAAATTACGCATGGCGGCAATTTATATTTTCCACATACATATTTTATTTGTTATTATTGCGTAAGCACGCAAGCTATGCAACAACAACAACAACAACAACAACAAATATTAAATAAAAGCCCTTATGCTATGGTCTTGATTTGTTGACGCGTAACAAATTGCAAATAACTTGATTATGCGTCTAATAGCCGCAATTGCTACCAAAGGTGAGCGCTCTAGACTCTGTTAACATTTAATTTGTTGCTTATTTCATATGTACAAAGCACTTTAAGTGGAATGCAGAGTTTCTCTTTTAGTGATTGGCATAAATATTAAATATAAATATTTCACTTGATTAGCGACAATTTTGATAATGAATTTTTAAATTTATGCAAAATAATCTACAAAATCAGCTAACAAATATTCTTTTAAAAATTTTGCATATGCTATATTCAGCTTTAAAACAAAAATCAAAAAATTACTAATTTAAATTTTGGCTTAGTACTTAAAACTTGAGTAACTTTTTCCTATTTATACTTGTATCAATTTTTCTTTTAATGGTTGGAGACTAGTTTTTATATTATATATATTTTTATATAAATATATGCACAATTTTGATGCTGAATTTTTAAATTTATGCTAAAATATCAACTAAAACTTCTTTTAAAAATTTAGTTTACAATCATTTTTAGCTGCTATCAATTGAAAATTTAATTAAATTTTCTTTAGTAATTTCAATTTTTTCCTATTTAAACTTGTATCAATTTTTCCTTTTATGGTTGGAGGCTAGTTTTTATATTGTAAATATTTATATATAAATATTTCACTTGATTAGGCACAATTTTGATGTTGAATTTTTCAATTTATGCTAAAATGTCAACGAATTCAAATAAATATTTATATGATATTTATATTATGAGAAATTTTTAAATTTATGCTAAAATATCAATGAATTCAACTAACAAAAATTGGTTTATAAATTTAGAATATGTTTTAATGTTTTACAATCATTTTTATCAATTGAAAATTCTTCGTTTCAATTAATTCTACAATAGAATTCAATATTAATTTTTTTTTAGCAATTTCAACTTGAGTAACTTTTTGCTATTTAAACTTGTATCAATTTTCAATATCCTGACTGACAAATTTATGAACATATGCAGGTACCGCTGGCATCGTTAAGCGTTTCTCACACGCTTGCAACCACCAGCCAAACAAAAAAACAAAAACTGGAAATAAAAATAAAATATGTTTCATAAAAATGCGCTCAATAAGAAATTTTGGTGCTGGTGCGCGCGGCGCAAACATTTGACATTTTTGCAAGTATGTTGCACTTGTCTCATTATTGCGCCACATGTGTCTACATGCTGCATGCTACGTGCCACAAAGTGGCAGCCACGCAGTCGAGACTTTGATGTGCGGCCTGAGCTTGGCACTTGTCATTTTTATGGCTCAACAATTTGGGTTGTGGGAAAAAAAATGTTGCTGTCGATATGTAATTGCTAATTTACGTATGTGTGTGTGTGTGTGTGTGTTGCAGGGGTGTGTGCGTCATGCGATATGTTTGAGAAAAAAATGCAGTTTCAAGTGCAGGATGTCAAATCCTTTACTTTGTTTGTTTAGCACACAAAATGCTGCCAAGCAGTCTAGCCCGAACTTTGAAGTCTGATTGTGGCATGCAAATGTGGCACATGTGGCACACTCGAGCTCACTATGCTGCTGTTTATTAACTACTAAAACTTAATGAAAACAAGTAGTAAAAAGTATAAATTTACTGTGTAAACAACAGAGAGAGACTCACTAAATTATGAATGAAGACGCGACGAGTTAAATTATACACTTTGAGAAATGAAAAAGGGTATGCTGACGTTGTGCAGCTGTATGTAATAGGCAAAAGAAGGCGTGGCACAGCCTATAAAGTAGCAGCAAGACAAACTTTGTTAATATAGGCATGTTTGTCTGTCTGCTCGTCTGTATGAGCAACGAAAACTCAAACACTATAAGAGCTAGAGCAATCAAATTTGTTATATAGCTGCATCTAAACATGCCGCAGCATGCTTTAATTCTATATTTTCTTATTTCCATCGCATTACCACGCAAATTGTAAAAAACTTACAAAACCCATCTTTAAAAATCTATAATAATAACCATGCGTATTTTTGCTGCTTTGTCCTAAACAAAGTGTATTTAAAAGTTGTTAATGCACAACTTTTACGCTTACATAGGAAATCGTTAAGTATATGTTTATGCATTCTCTGTCGCTTTCATGTGGTCGTCGTCACATTCTTTTACCCTTTGATGCGCCTCAGACTTGTGGGAGTCGGCAGTCCCTTTGGCCTTTGGGCATGCGCTTGCCTCTGATGTGGGCAACAAATTGTGGGCAATTATGCCAAGTTATGAGCAAACTTTGATGTGCCCAACAACAGCCAAAGTAATCGAAAATTTCTGCAGTCAAGCAAACAGCGTAGTTCACTTTCTCTTATGCGTCTTTGTACTTTTGTTGACTGACCATGTTTTTTGGCTTAAAACAACCTTTAAGCCAAGTGAGTGCTTAACAAACAAAAAATGAAAATTCGCGCGCTTGCAGTTTTCATTTATGTGGGCGTTGGCCAAGACTCGCAGTCTGCTGGCCCTGCCCAGCTCAAAAATATTAATAAATTTGTCAGCTGCTTTTAGTTTATATTTCTATTAAGACATTATTGACAAAAGCTTGATTGAAAGCTTGAAAGCAAACGAATGTTAACAATTCTTCTTTTTCTTTCTTTTTTACATATACATAAATCATTGGCCATGCTTAAGCTTTTTTTATTATTTTAAAGTTAAGCATTTGAAAGAATTCGTGTCGAACCCGCAGATTTTTTTTTTACTACTTCTCTTGGCTGCTAATCAACTGATGTTGTTGTTGTTTTTATTATTGTTGTTGCTATTTTATTATGCATATTTATGCCAACTTTTTTTTTCAGGGCTGGCTGCTCTCAACGTAATTTGAGCTGATTTTTAAAGCCCTAAAAATATAAAACTAAACGCGTGTAGATATTTATGTTTATAACACGTTTTGTTTTTTTTTACGTTTGCTTGTTTAACAAATAACATGTTGTAGTTGCTGCTGCTGTATTTTGTTATTGTTGTTGCTATCGTCTCGTATAACTTACGCTTTATCTACAGTCAATGGCAACGTTTCATCAAAATGTCAACGTTTATCATACAAAAATTAATAACAAAAGCAACAACGATTTCAAGTTTATTTAAAAATATATTTTGTGAAATTAAGTGTCGTATTTATTAATGTCAATATGTATGCATAAATAAAAATATAAATTATAAATGCAGCGTAAAATATGTTGCGGGAATTTATTAACAATTTGTTACAGACAAGTTTAAATAAAATAATAACTGAACGCTCTCAATTCTTTCTAAAATTCTGCACTGCAGCTGCCATTTTAACTGTTTAGCCATTAAGACATAAAAATCTATTCATAAACCCAGAGCCAAAGCCATGAACTCACACATTAGACACTCAACATTTAACAGCGCCCCAAGTGTCAGTTACTAATTTGCCACTAATTCCCCCACAAACAAACACAAAGAGCCAAAATTGCTCTAAGCCCATTTAATCAATTTGGCTAAAAACTAAAGAGAACAAGCAGCATGTTGCTGCTTTCATTTTGACCACAAGGATTTTTGTGGCAAGACTAGCATTAAATGCTCAGTCAAAGGACAAGTTGAAGCTGCTTTGGCTGCGGCCTGAGCGCAGCTTAAGTTTAATATAAAAATCAATTTTACTTACAATTTACATACAATAAATAATTGTGGTGGCCCATGTAGGGCGTGGCAAACAATTTTGCCCAATTTTGTGCTGCATGTGCTTTGAGTGTGACGCCTACAAAATTATAGTAAAGGCATTTGATTTATTTATGCGCTCTAAGCATTTATTTTAAGGCAGGGGGGAGATTGGGATAGTTGAGTGCATATGTGAGCTGAGAAAATTTTCATGGAGAGAGAGTAAAAAAAAACGTTAAGCATAAATATATAGTTAACATTTTTTTCTGCATTTTTTTACTCTTACTACATGCAAATTTTGTTAAATTTAATTTAATTAAATTACATATTTTAATGTGTTTTTGTAGCTAAAAATGTATCGAAATTATTTAAGAAAATTCTATAAAAAAATAATTAAAGCATAAAATATATAGTTTAATTATTTTGTTATAGAATTGTTAAGAATTTTGATATGTTTAAAGCAAATTGTTTATGTTTAAAGCACATATTGAAGTACATTAATGAATTATTTTTTTATATAATTTTAGTAAATAATTTAAATTTATTTTTCTCTGTTTTATATGAAAATAAAATGTGTTTAATGTAATTTCTCCCAACTTTTCTCTTTTTTAATGAAAATATTTTAATATTTAAATCTTACAACAAAATACGTCAAAGTAAAATGTGTTTAATGTCTTACCCCCAAATCAAATGCAATCATGTCTATAGCCATATAATTGAATATCAAACACACTTGTTTAGCTGTAATCAATTTTACCTTTCTATTTTTTTTTTCTTTTTGGGCGATTGCATGTGTAAAATGTATTTGAATATTTGATATGTGTCTTGGCTGTTGTGTCGTGTTTTTTTTTTGGGTTGCTAGCTGCACAGTTTGATTTTGATATGGAATTGACAATTGGAAACTTGAGGGCTGCTAAATTCAATATGACATGAAAATTGTTAATGATATATGAGTTTTGTGTTCTTTACAGTGGTCAACTAATTGATTTCGTCTGTAACTGCTACACTCGGCACAGCTTGACAGACGCAGTGACGTTTTGTCCCTTTTTGACATTTGATAGTCGAAGTCGTAGTCGTAGTCTATGTTTATAAAGTCATTATCTTTGAACATCAAGTGGCACACACATTAGCGCTGCCCATCATCAGCATTAGCTATATATACTGCTTATCATTTTGAATCGATTATTTATTGATTTTTTTCAACTGCAATTTCATTAGCGTTTCTTTAATAAAAAACGTTAATTTCTACAAATTTTCACTTGCACAGGCGCCAGAGGGAATTACACGTGGCTGCAAATAGCACGTGCCACATAATGTTGCAAGTATTGGTATATACCGTTAGCTAGTGTTCATCTTTTTCGCCTGCGTCATCATGCACACATGTGGGGTTAATGTTTGGGGCGTGGCCAGTAGCCGTCGCTCGCTCAGTGTTGAGTTTGTAGTGTCATCGCTGAAGAGCCACATAAATATATATAGAAAAAAATAATGCATATAACTTTAAGCTGGCGGCATGTCTTTGGTCTCGGCTTAAGGCTTAAAGCGTGGCACAATTAAATGTTGAAATAATTAAAAGTAAAAAAAAAATACGCAAATATTTTTATATATAAAAGCAGCATTTTGTTTTTATGTCTAAATCTAATTAAATCTATATCTAATCTAATTTAAACTTAAAACGCACTTGTTTTAAATTATAAAAAATGCTGTACACTATAAATTTAGCCAAATTAACTGACTCTGACCTCTGAACTTAAACGCCCACCCAATCGATTTAAATACACGCCGCACATAAATCAATTGCATGGTGTGGCAAGGCGGTGTCGCGCCAATTAAGTGCCTCAAATATTTACAAACGCCCTCCCAAGCAAACAAAAACAAACCAGAAAAATTAAATATTTTGTCACTGTAGCGCCTTTTGACATTTTGAACCGCATGGACAAGCGCCAGGCTCCCCCCCCCCACAAAATGTGTCGCTGTCGCTGATTTGTGTGGCAGTCACACTGAGTTTGGGGCACAGACATTCACAGCTGCCACACAGTGAGTCGACTGAGATGCTGAGCATCATTTACATTCAAATTAAAATGAAAACGCCAAAAAGCTAAATTTATGCCGAGCTACCAATAAGTTGAAGCGTTTGTTTTGACAACTTTGGGATCGCTCTTGTGTCTATTTTGCTTATAAATTAAACTCAGACAGTTGTACATATGCTTAGGTTAGTCGCTTCTGTAAAGATCTTATACAGTTGATAGCCTAATGTTTTGTTTGTTTGCGTTGCCGTTGCCTGTGTTTTTAGTGATTAGTTTGTAATTAACTAGACAGCGATCGTAGGCACTAGATAAGCGCAGTGAAACTCAAGGTGCCGCATAGACAAATGTGGCTTGCAACTTGCCACAATTAGCGGAAGTGCAGCCCTTAGATGCTTATCCTTGCTTAATTGTTTTATAATTAGTTAGCTAAGCTGCTAGTTTTTGCTTATCAATTGCTTATAAAGTCAAATTTATGTGCGTCAATCAAAATGTTAAACAAACTTTCAATAACATTTCGTTACGCTTATCCACACAAGCAGCCGATCCATCTTTATCTCAGCTCATTGGCCTCAATCACAGCGAGTTGAGCACAAAAAAAGGCAAAAGAATTTTTCACATTCTCGAGTGACCATGAAAATTCAATTCGTTTAACTTGCTTTTCTTTTGGGCCCGTCTGTTGCATTCAATTCGTGCCGCTTTATCTGTCATGCGACACTTGCAACAGCGTAGTAGGAATTACGCCTCTGGTTATCCTTAGAGCCCAAGTGTCCATGCTGCAGCCCCCCAGGATATTGTGTAACGAAACAAGTGCAGACGTGTGAGAAATGCTTAAACACAGGATATTTGCTTAGTTGCATTCCAAAATTGAAATTTATGCTCTACAACATTTTTTTATAATTTAGCGTGAAGTTTTTTAACTACAAAAATATAAAAAAATGCTCGCATTCTTTCAATATTTCATTTAGTTTTCTTATTTTGCTGCCCACAGCATTTAAAAATATTTTTAATTTATAACAAAACCACTTGAACTGCTTATTTTTCACATATTTATATTTTTTATTAATTTTTTGTTTTTCTTATGCTGTTAAATATTTTTGAGTTTTTTTTTTTTTCAGCGCATTCACATAGACAAACATTTATATATAGTTTTGAATTTTTTATTTTCATTTTGTTAATTAAACTTAAAAATATTTTTGTTTTTCATATAAATAAAACTAACTGCAGCATCTATGTGTATTTTATATTAATTATTATTTTTAGTGAAGCATATATTAGATAATGTTTTATAACTTTGCGTACTTTTAGCGCTAAAAATTTACACTGAGTTGAGTTGAGTTCGATGCGACGAACAACAATTAAACATTAAAGTTTTTTTATAATACAAAAAATTAACTAATTTATAAACAAATTCACTAGAGAACTGTACAAAGCGAGACGAAACGTAAATTTACAACAAACATATGCAGATAGAGATAGAGAACGGTAGAAAGAGATAGAGAGATAAAGTTTCGAGGGGTTAACAAATAATTTACAACATTTAAATTGGATTAATACTGTTTGCAGTTTTTTTTTGTTGCTTTTTGTGGGCAGGCCTAGTGGGCGGGGCTGCGTGAGGCGTGCGCTGCATTGGGCGAAGCTGCTGACGACGGCGGCGGCGGCGGCGCTGACTGCGCTGGCAGCTGATACGGACTAAAGCGTTGATACTGACGCGGGCGCATATCGGGCGACGGTGATCCCGAGGATGTGGACGAGGGCGTCGAGGCAGTGGGTGGCGGCGGGGGTGTGCGATTGGCGGCCATGGCAGCGGCAGCGGCGGCTTGAGCTTGCGCCTGCGCTTGAGCCGCAGCCTGTGCAGCGGCCGCTTGCTGATTGGCGCTGGCCAAGAAGCCGGCGGTCAATTGCGGCCATTGCTGCTGGAACATGTGAAAGGCGCCCAGGCCATGTGGTGGTGGCGCCGCTTGCGCTGCTTGATACATCTGCGGCATCATCAGCTGAGCGTACGGCGAATTGCCGCCAAACATTTGCAAATGCTGACGCGCCTTCTCGAACAGCGCCATCGAAGCAGGATCGGCGGCACCCTGTTGTGCAGCAAACTGTTGCATCAGCGGATCCGGGAACAGACGCAGCGGCGAGCGCAGCTGTTGCTCCAGCAGCAGCGCCTCCATTGGATCGCGATCAAAGTCGGTCAGACGCGATGAATCACGAAAGCCCTTGGCAAACGGATTCGAATCGATTTTCAATTTGGTTATCAGCTGATTCTGATACGCCGTAACGGCTGTGAAGACCGTTTCCGGAAAGACATAGGTCTTGTGATCCAGCTCCTGCAGCTCCTTGGGATTGCTGGGAATGCTCTGGCCATGAGCCAAGCGTACCAGATGAATGCGAGGTTGATAGCGATGCATTGAGTTGAGCACAATCTGTGTGAAGAAAGAGAAGAACAAGAAAGAGGCGGTTTAGTAAAGCTGCGATAATTCAGTAAGTGAAGAACTAACAATATAACGAAAAAGGAAAAGTAACCTAAATGAAACTTTGATAGTACAGAAATTAAAGAACAGAAGAGTGTTTCGGAATTGAAGAATGGAAAGAGAATATTTAGTGAAGCTTCGATAATTCGTAATAATGGAGAATTACTATATATATAGAAGTCGAAATACTATATATATGGAATACTATATATTTAAAAAGGGAAAGAGAACGTTTGGTAAAGCTTTGATAATCGAGAAATTTAAGTACTATATGGAAAAAAAAGAAGAGAAAGTACGAATGGAAGAATTTTGAGAAATACTAAATTGAATTTATTAATACTAATTGATTTATAGAGAAATACTATATATATGGAATACTATTTATATAAAGAAAGGATATAAAACATATAGAAAAGCTTTGATAATCGCGAAAAAAAGAAGAGAATGTCCGAATGGAAGAATTTAGAGAAAATACTAAATAAAAGCGGATTTGTCCTTTAGTTGGGATTATCAATCATTTAAAACGCGAGACAATCTGGCGCACAAAATCTACAAATGAGCAATTCTTTCGCTCTCTTCGCTCTCGTCTGCTGAACTCACCTGTCCGTTCTTATCCATTTCGTTATTAGTCAGCTTGACCTTCTCGAAGGAGATAACTTGTTTGCGCAGCGCCTCGCAGCTGAAGGGGCTGTCTGGATGGGAGTAGAGACGCGCTGGCGGCGCTGGATCAGCCTTGCCGGCCACAAGCCACGCCGAGCGATGATATGCATAGCGATAACGTTTCGAGTCCATTGGAATAATGTCCAGCAGCACGGCATAGCGATCGGCAGGTTGAATCTGACGCAATGGGCCGGAGAACGAGACGCGCACAGTGGGAAACATGCGTCTGCAAATGAAACAAAAAAAAAGGAAAATATTAGTAAACAAATGTTGCTGCTGTTGTTATTAATTAAAGTCGCACACACACACAGGTAATGCTTTAATTTATAGCCTAGGCTAGTATTTGGCTTTGACAAGTGCAAACAAAAGGATATAAACTCTTTAACCTTTAAGCCTTAGCTGGGCATCCTGCTGTGGTTTCAATGCGCTGCGTGTGACATAACTAAAAAGAGCGTAGAGTGAAGAGCGAAGAGCGGAGAGCGGGGCGACCGCCCTGATTGCCGCAATGTCTGACGCTGCCACTGCCTGTGAGGTGTGATTTTTACAATATCATTTTCAAGGTGTGCAACGCACACAAACTAGTTCAATCTCAGTGCGTGTGTGTGTGTGTGCGTGTTGTGTGGTCAGTGGGAGCGCTAAGGTGTGGACAACCCGTGGTTATTGTTCATATGCGACATATACAGAACGCTCCGGCTCTGACCTGCTGACAGCAGCAACGCCCAAAAAAAAGAAAAGAAAAGACTCGCAGTCTAAATGTTGCAGAAAATGCGGTTGGCGCACTCACAGGTAGAGGCTAGAGAATTGCACAGTGTCACAAGAGACAAAGAGAGAGAGAGAAACAGACAAAAAGGCAAAGAAAACTGCATGAAATTTATGTTGGCATTGCAAAAATTTGTTATGCCATTGAAGAAGTTAATGCTTTGGTTATAAGCAAAATATCGAAGCAACAAAATTTCTATAAATTAAAGCATAAACTTTAAAATTTAATTGAAAGTGAAACAAAACTTTTGCTAAAGCTCAAGAACGTATTTAAAATTAGCTCAAATAGCTTTTGAATTAATTAAATATTATTTGCTTTTTAAATTTCTAAGAAATTGTTGCTAAGCAAATTCAAAGACAACTTTTAATGAATAGCAATGTGCATTTGAGTTTGCAACTCACTTGAACTTGGCACTTAGTTGAAGCTTGCAACTTGCCGCTTGCCGCTTGCCGCTTGGTGGCAACTCTTAGTCTAATTTCTATTGCTTTGCTTTGCTTACCTGCCCGTTTTGGTGATTATCATTTCGGTGCCCAATTCGTGAAAGCGATCCCACAACTCTTTGGTCTCCAAATGGCATTGGACCGGCTTGAGATCATCACAATTACATGAGCCAACAATTTTGGGTGCCTTCTGCACCGGTTCGGGTGTCAGACGCTCCTCACTGTCCTCCGTGCCGGGCGATTGGGGCGGCGTTGAGCAGCGTCCTTGACTGCTTGTTGAGCTTGTGTTTAGCTGTTCAACGTTGGCGCCGCCGCCGCTGCGGCTGCTCTTAATGTGTGCAACACTATTATTGTTGTTGTTATTATTGTTGTTGTTGTGATGATGATGATGATGATGATGGTGGGGGTGATGATGGTGGTTGAGGCGGCGCGCTTTGCTTGGTGGCTGATCCTCGGCATCACTGCAATCGACCACATCAACGTCAACTTCATCCTCAACGGAAATGGGGCCTGTGGAAAATTTACCAAATTTTCAATTAAACACTGCAATTTTGCATACGAAAATTTTCAATTTCCAAGCTCAAAGGTTAAGCGCGCTCGCTGCTTTGAGCTTGGCAACATGTTGCTGATATATTTATGTATATAAACCTTTTTTTTTTGGTTCTCTGGCTAGACGACACGCTGTCTCATATGCGCAATTTCCGTTAAGCTTACAGTTACATATAAAACACATTTAATTGGCTATTAAAATGCAAAAATTTAGCTGCGTCTGCACTGAGAACTTCAAGGTGTGCCCACATTAAAAACAATATATATACGTAGCTATATTATTTAAATTGAAATAAGCACAACGACTTGTTATAGCCGCTATAATTTTATTAATTTGCCGCTCAAAGCAAAGAGCTAATAAGCTTTTAATTGTAGCGTGTTTTTTTTTTTAAGTCTGGAGGTGTTAAAATGCAAAATCAGCACAATTAACAAATTTATTATGTTGCTGTTGTTCATTGTTTTTATTGCTGCTTTGCGCTTTAGCTTTATTGCATAAATTATATGCACAAGTAATTCGCTAATAAAAATTTAATTTTGCCGTCGCTTTAACAAAAATATAATTTGTTATGTTTGTTTATAAATTAAATACACGTATTGATTGCTGCCTCGCTTTAATTGCCGTCGCTAGAACAAGCTCAAGTCTAATTGCTAACCGTTAACTGTTAATTATAGTTGGCAACTACTGTGATAACTTTTTTCCTGCAATTCATTTTATAAAATTGTATTCTCTTAGTAATGTTGCACATTTAATATAATTATAAATAATAATTCTGCGCCGTCGGCGGCTGTAAACAATTAAATTGCCTTGCACTTGTTTTCATTGAACTTTAAACAAAGCGCTAACAATTAGAGGGCCTGAGTCTATTAAAAAAAACGGTAAATTAAAAGGTAAATCGGGCTAGCAACATATTTAAAATAATTTATGCGCGTCTTGAGAGAATTTTGGCATTATAAACAAATCTATTGCTATTTGTTGCTGTATAACTTTTAATTTTTGAAACTTACTTGCACTACGCACTGAGGACTCGCGGCTTGAGGCATCCTCGCGTGCCATAATCGCTGCAATGGAGAAATCCGTTGCGGAGCCGGCGGCACTTTTGTTGCTCGCCGTTGTTGTTGTTGTTGCTGCTGCTGCTGCTGTTGCATTGGCAGCTGTGTTGTTGTTGTTATTGTTGGTAGCAACGCTTGCTGCTGCTGCTGGCAAAACGCCATTGCATAAATATGGATGCGAGCCCACAAGCATTTTGTTTAAATATTTGGTTGCGCTTTTGAAAGTTTAAAAGTTTTAGTTTATTATTGTATCTAACGCTTGTCAACACTTTAGCACACTTTAAATATTTTGCAGCATTTTTGCAGCCAAATGAAACACTTATATATATACAAATATATATGTATACACACACACACAAAGAGAGAAACAAGTGCAGCTTATAATACACGCAATGTTTTTTTTTTTTATATATATGTATGTGAAGCCCGCTACGCGAAACGTTGTGTGCGCTGCGTAAGACAGGCGACGACGAACTGAATTCTGTTGGAAATGTTTGAGGGAACGTGCTGTGGCCGCAGTCGATAAGTTAGGCGGCGGCGGCGACGTCAGCAGCAGCGAATGGCAGCGGGGAAACCAGTTTCCAACTCAAAGCGTACGAGTGTGAGCGAGCTAGCAAGTGAGAGAGCAGCTGCGAGCGAGAGAGGCAACAGTTACAATTGGAATTGGTATTCAGGGTGTTCTCGTTGGTGTGCGTGAGAGCGTGACAGCAATTAAGGCAGCTAGCCGTATTACTCACACGCATGCGCGAGTGTTGCGCGAGAGAGTGAGAGCGCGCGTGAGTGAGAGTGGGTGGGTGTGTGCTCTGCTGCTGCTGCTGCTGTTGACGGCCACTCAGCAGCCGTAGAGCGCGCGTAGTCGTTGTCATAACTCATTTACAATTAAAAATGTCGGCGCTGCGCTCTCACACTCGCAACTCTCTTGCCTGCTTGCTTGCGCTCACTGGCGCTTGGCTCGCGCGCTCTCGCTCTGGCTTAGGCTTGTGCATTTATGAAGTGCAAACGTTTTGCTTGCGGTTTTTCATGTTTCCCTTTGTTTATTTTTCTCGTTTTACAATTTTTTAGACAACTTTTCGCCGTTGTCGTCTCTTGTTATCTTGGATGCTGCTGCTGCTCATAGCTGCCTATGTGTGTGTGTGTGTTGCTGTTGATTTTGTTGCTGTGTGTATGAGCGTTTCAGACAATTCCAACACGTTCCGCTTGCCTTATTGAGTGAGTTTTTTTTTCTTGGCTTTGCTTAGTTGCTTTGATTTGTTGCAGCCGCATTTTATATATAAACTATATGCATATATAAATGTTGACTGTAATTAGCTGCAAGCAGTGGAGCTTTAAAAAACTTAACAACAACTTGTTGGCATTTTAACTGCAGTGCTTGGGCTGATTTATATGCTAAAACGTATAGAACAGCTGATGGCATAAAATGAAATGAAGCCTGGTGACTGGAAGTCTGTAGATGAGAAATGTGATAAACATATGTATAAAGCAAAGAATACAGAATGTTTGGCTGCTGTTAAATATTATCATATAATTTTACTAAAATGTAATGAATAAACAAATTCAAAAAACTAATTGTAGAAAATATTTAGAAATTACTTCACTAAAATTTGTTATACTTATAATAAAAAGAATGCGACAGTAAAATATTAAAATTAAATGAGCTAGAATATGCTTCTATAAAATTTGGCTATACAATTTTATTAAAATAGAATGAATTAACAAATTCAAATGCAGAATTTTTGATTCATTAAAATTTATAATACTTCAAATTAAATGAGCTATAATTTTAATACATTGTTTTATGTAATCTAACTTCACAAAATGCATATATTATTACTTTATTTCTTTGGAATTTATTATAACAAAATATCAATATAATAACAATAATTATTGAAAATAAACCTACATGCTTATATAATTTTTTTTATATTAACTGATGTTTATTTTAAGCGAATATTTCAATGTTTACTGCTTCAACAATTGTTGCTGCTTTTTGTCTCTTGCAACTTTAATAAATGCTGATTGCAGCACATTAGCAATTGCACAAGCTTCAGTTGCTTGCAAAAAAGATATAATGTTCAGGTAAATATAGACTGTTCGGTATATATGCAAAACCAACAAACCGGATGTGCGACTTGCAAATGAAGTGAACGCCCACACGCTTACAATATAATAAGCTATCATTACACACAGCATGTGTGTGTGTGTGTGTGTGTGTAATTGCTGCCGCTAGAGAATGTCAACAAATTGCAATTATGCGAGTCAAGTCAAGTCCCTAGACAACTTTCGATGCCAAGTCTCAAGACCTTTGTCATTGCCAATTAACCTAAGGCATGAGGTTGAGAATAAAATAAAAAATGCTGTAGACAGGCAAATTTCTTAGCTGACAGTTCGTCAGCATTCAAGGCAAATGCCAATTAGAAGTAGGAAATTTAAAAAAAAAAGAAATTGACATTGCCATAGAGTAAGCTGCGCTTACGCCCATTCGTGTGATTCTTGTAATTTGACACTTTGTAGCGCCAAGCAAAGCAAAACAATTGAGAGAAAGAGCAGATAGCGTATGGCTATATAGCGAGGGTTGCTTGTAAAGTGTGACAAAGTTAAAAGAAAAAATAAATTGCATACATATTTACACATTTTTATGCAATGTGACATTTTTTTTATTAAAGCTTAATTAAAACATTATTATTAAAAATGTATTTAATTGTTATGCCTGAAAATATTTTTATTTTTTGTTATATATATTTAAATAATTTCAAACTTATACTGCTTACTTCTCTAACAACCCTCGTTACATGCTCGCCGCATTCTTTGAAGTGGAAAGTGGGCATGTCACATTGCCTGTCACTGTGACACTTTCACCAAAGGACCAAACAAAACGCAACGTGTGTGTCCTGGAGTTCGCGCTTTAGCAGCTTCCTTCAACGATTTAAATTTACACACACACACACAGTCATACACATGTGTGTGTGTGTGTGCTGTGGCAGTGGCAAACGCGTATGTCAGCAAAATGTCACTCGGGCTACACTTGAAAAAACACAAGTTGTGAAAACAAAAACAGAGAGTTTGCCTAATTTATGAAAGTGCCACTTGTAAAAATAAACATAAAGCAAAGTGAAGAGCTAAGCAACTTGCGCCTTGTTAATTAGTGCAGTTAGTGTCAGAGCAACTTTCTCTGTCTCTTCGCTGTGTTGCCCCTAAGCAGCTCAAGTGGAATTTTTCAGATCTTTTGTCGGCAAAATACTCAATTGATCATTAATATTTTTTGAAAAAACGTTGCTTTACTTTCTTTGATTTTTGGCGCTTTGGTAATTCGAATACTTTCACTTTGACAGCAAGCCGCCGCCACAGGATCTCAAAATGTCCTGTACTGTAACAACAAATCGTTAGCGTTAGTCCTTAGAGACCACCTAAGTAGTGACAGTTTAAATTAATTAAATTAAATATAAAAATCATTAGCATGCACTTTCGTTATAATTTTGAATTTCCGCTGCAATTTCAAGAGGTTTTCAATTACATTTCGAATGCTTTGATTTTATATATTTATGCACTTCAGTTTTACCAAAAATTGAGGCACGTGTTGCTTCCGCTTGAGGCACTTGCAACAAAGGGCTGCATTATCTGCAGCTTAAGCGAACGGAAGCTGCTTTTATTTATAGAAATCAATAAACATGTGTTTCAATTTTGTGGCTTGGAACATTAGAAAATAGATTAGAAAATAGCTCGGAATATTTTTACTTTATTAAAATTATTATATTTATTTTTTTTATTTTTATTGATAGTGCGGAATATTTTTAAAAATTTTATTAAAATGAATAAATTATTTTATTAATTTTTTCATGTTTTTTATTTCAGAATTATGTGGCCTTGTATAATTGGAAAAAGGTAAGCAAGTTTTAAAATATTATTAAATTAAATAGAACAAATATTTATTGAAATTTTTGAGTCTGCTGAAAATTTATTTTATACATTTTCGCAGACTTATCTTTGTTGCTATTCTATATTAAAATTTTTTTTGTTGCTGCCACATTGTCTGTCAAAACATTTTTCATCTTGTCCTGGCTGTGGCGACCTTTCAACCTTTTCACACACACACTGCTGCAAAATATTTACAATTTGTTTGCCAAGACGTAACGCCCCCTGAAAAATGAAATGAAAAAAATATAAACATACTCAGAGTTTTCCTTTTGACTTGTAGAATATTTTGTTGGAAATTTATTAATGAAAACTCATTGTGTGTGTGTGTGCTTTGTGGTCAAGTAACGGAGCTCGAGGGCCTCGAGGGAAACTGTGTTGTGGGCAAGAAGAAATGTTTTTAAAAAACAAAAACCGCCGCCGCCGTCGCTGTCTTTGATAAATGTGAGCAGAGCGGTTTGGCTCCAGGGAATTTGGCGGCTACTGGGCTGCGTTGCTTTTTAACATTTGTGTGTGTTGCCGACTTGGCCCGGTAGCAATTCCGTTAAAATGTTTTAGTGTTTTGTGGTAATTTGCTTATGCAAAAGACAGCAGAGAGTCAAACTGACTAGACACAAAAGGACGAACCGCAGGCGAATTGTTTGCATTTTACTAGGAATCTTATAAATAAATCTTTGCCAACTTGCCAGAGTCATGCTCAAGCACATAAATGCGTGTGTGTGTGTGTGTGTAACAATTGTCACACCTTTCGACGGCCACTCAGCACACACACATACACATAAACACACACACATACACAGACTCTCTGCGCTGCTCACTCCTCTCTGCGCTCAACCCCTTTTGTCTGCCTCTGTAATTCGACTCATTAACAATGTGTGGCATTCAACTGTGTTTGTGTTTGTGTGTGGCAAGGTTTTGGTTACTCTGCCCCATGCCACATAAATCACAACTTAAACGATGCGTAATTTTGTTAAATAACTCGCCTCGACTTCAACTCTCAACTGTATTACGTTTTGCTCTTTAATATTTATTGTATTTATTTATGTTGTTGTCTTTTTCTTTTTGCTTGATTTTCTAATTTATGTGGCTGTAAGGCAAACGCCCTTAAAAAAATCTTGCAGCTTGTACTTTTTTAATTTTTAATAAATGTCAAGAGACTTGCCACGCCCATTTTATGCACCTTGGACTAACAGCAAGATCAAGACTAAGCAGCTAGGCTTTATAGTGTTAAGGTTTCGAATTGCAGGGCAAAGAATTTAATGGAAAATTAAATAAAAAATAGTCAAGTAAACTATTTGCGTTTTCTTCGTATATTGCAAATATTAAAATTACATTTAATAAATTTCTAATGCAAATGCCAGTCGCTCTCTAAGAAGTTGTAGAATTTTTCTAAGAATTGTGGCTACCTTAAGATACTTAAAAATATTTCAAAGCCAGCGCCGACCCACGACTTTGACAAGTTCCCCCCAAGGCGTGCGGTTTGGCCTTAGGTGAGTCTATTAGAAGAAATGTATTTGAAGTGAGCCGGCAAACGCTGAAACATTTAAACATTTAAAAAGACAGCAACATAAGCCGCTAAAGTCGCAACACCCACAACAGTCGGGGGTAGAGCTAAACGCCCACAAGCTGCACAGAGGAAACTGCAATTAAAGGCAGGAACACCAACTGGGCAGAGAGTGAGGTACAGGTGTCTGGGCCAAAGTGTGAAAGTGGGCGCAATTAAAATGGCAAACAATGAGAATGAGGATTAGGGCCAAGCAATTTCACTTTCATTCATTGCACAACATAATAGAGACCGCAACTAATTGCAGCGGCTATGAAAATAACTAAGGAACAGCCTTAAAATAAATATAAATTGACTGCTTAGCGCACACGCACACGTGCAGTGGCTTGATTAATAGCATAGTTTTTTTTTTTTTTTTATAAAATGGTGGTCCTTACATTGCTGCACATGTCCTTTTGTCAAGGCAAAGCAAACAAACCTGGAAATGCCTGCTCAGGCACAAGTCAACGCTGCTCTAAATTCAATTCAAATAGGGAAAGATGCTGCAGCATCTGCTCAGACGCAGATCATTGCCTTTTGCTTGTCTCAGTTTCTTCTTACCCTGCATTGTCCTTTGTAGCCGCAATAGATCATTTTCCACGCTCGTTGCCTCTGACATTATTTTGAAATTTGTTGTGTTGTGCCAACAAAATATTAAAAATTTCATATTTGATTTGCATTCAAGCGAGTCGCAGGGCTCAAGACAATTTAGCTTGGCATTGTTTGTGATGCGGTTTTAATAGCCCAAACTATTTGCTGTTGTTGTTGTTGTTGTTGTTGGGTTTATATATGTGACACATCAATCATAATTAAAAGTATTTGTGTACGTAGAGCATAAAAAAAGGAGTAAAAAGTTTAAATAGCAGCAAACTGATGAGAGAGAAAGAAAATACAAAAGAGCGCGTAAATGTTAATTTGATAAATAATATTGGAGCCGTATGTGTTTAAAAAATTTAAGCAATATATAGGAATGTGCTTAAAAAAATTAAATAAAAAAATATAGGAACTTTTTTTATGCATATACCAAATTAATTAAAAATATAGGAATAGGAATATAATTAAAAATAATTAAATACAGCAGCAAAGGAAGTTTTTTTATACATATAGAAAATTAAATAAAAATATAGCAATGTTAAATGATTAAAAATAATTAAATACAGCAGCAAAGTAACTTTTTTTATGCACATACAAAATTAAATAAAAATATAGGAATGTTATATGATTAAAAAGAATTAACAAGGAACTTTTTTTTATGCATATACAAAATTAAATAAAAATATAGCAATGTTAAATGATTGAAAATAATTAAATACAGCAGCAAAGTAACTTTTTTTGCATATACAATACAAGCTTAAATAAAAATAATAACCAAATGGCATAGAATTGCAGCAAATATTTTTTAAAGTGAAGTTTTAATATACAATTTTAATTAACAAATTCAAAAAACTAATTATAAACAAAAATTAAGATATTTGTTTGTTTAAAATTGATTATACTTAAAATTAAATGAGCTATAATTTTAAGACATTGTTTTATTTTATTTTACCTCAGAGAATGCTTTTATAATAATCAATATTAACATAATATTAATTATTGAAGCTAAACCTACATAGAAAATTTTATTTATATTATCTAATGTTGATTTTTTTGAACAAATATATCAATGTAATTCATTCGCTTTGAATACCTCTTCGAAATTAATATAAGCTAATATATTGAATTTAAATATTATTATATTACTGAAATGCTTTAATTGTTATAGTTACAAGTGTGAAGCAAACATTAGATTTTCACACATGAGCAAACGAAGCAGCGAGCTGAGGATTAAATGACTTTAGACACATTTTGGAATTTCTTTTGCATGGTCTAAGGTTGCCCCAAGCCGCGTGTGGTCTTTGGCCAACTGCAACGCCTACTCTGCGTATTTATGTTGCACGTTTAGGGTTTCTTGGCTACCCTTTCGATGATGCAAGCAGGACTTGGTTTGCTTTATTTTCTTTTTTGGGCTAATGAGTGAGCGTTGTGTGCGGTCGGCAAAGCGGCTTAAAGGAAATTCGAGAGGCGTCAACAGGCGCTAAAGCCGCTTAAATAATTGTGACGGAAGTGAAAGAGTGCGGCGATTGCTTCATTTGCAACATTGGCAACATTGCGTGTGGCAGTAGCTGCAACAACAATTGCTATTGGGCTTCGATTAAGTGCAGTTCAATTTTCAATTTTGAGTGCCGCAGCTGACGACTGTGGAATTGACTTTGACCTTATGTCGCTGTTGCACGCAGAACGTTTAATTGCAACACGAGTGCGACTCCACTCGACTCGACTCGACACATTGGGCTGTCATTAGTGTAATTAGCTAGCAAAGAGCAGAAGCTTGGCGTGTCCTTTATATTGGTTTTGTTTTTTTTTCGCTTGCCAACTAATTTTTATGTATTTTTTTTGTTGTTGCTGCCGCTACGTGCGCAATTTGTTTACCATCAACATAATTGGTTGCTCTTGAGTCCCTTGGGCGCACTTTTTTTTTTCTCTCTTTAAGCGCTTTTTTATTACTATTATTGTCTGTCTAGCTCTAGCGCTCGCTCTCGCTCTGGCAATTAGTTAAAATGATTAAGCTGATGCGTTGACTTTTGCTGCTTCGCTTTAGCGTAATTACATTAGCTTCGATAATTGGAACTTGCCACACGCACTCATCTATCATATTGCTAAACTAGCGTAGCTCGTTCCCAACCACAATGAGCAGCAGCAGCCTCGCACCCAAATCCAAGCCCAGCTGTGACAGTTTTACAGTCGCTCCTAACAATTCAGTTTAAAATTCAAATCAAATATTGCACATCCTTCGCCGCAGGGCTGCGTATTCAATCAGTGCTCTTTGTTTCGCTCTCTCTCTCTCTGTCGTCATTGATCGATTTGAATTTAGAGCAGGGCACACTGTTTACCATAAGTAAACGCCAAAGCATCAGCGCTGATGATGATCGATTGTTTGTTGGCCGGCCACACATGCAGCAGTATACAGATCTATTGTAACTATTGTTATAACAAATGTTTCTTGTGCATATGACATTAAATTTATTTGCTTACCTTAATAAAAATAAAAATATTATGAGATGCAAGCAAGTTAAGTTTCTATAATTGACATAAATTTAAAATATTTATTACTACAATATTAAAATATATTTATGAGCTTTGGATAATAATTCTAAAAAAATTTAATATTTAAAAAAATATAAATATAATATCCTTTTATATATTTTTCCAAAAAAATATAATAGTAAAAAAAATATATAAATATAAAATATAATATCCTTTTATATATTTTTTCCAAAAATCCTCTGAAATGCTTGGACGCTTTTAATATTTTTATATTAATTTAATATCAATTGCAATTCATTAAAAATTACTAATAAATTATGTAGCTTACTTAAACAAGATTCTAAAAACAATCTAATCGTAAAATTCAGTTGAATATTTATTTATATTTTATATATTTTTTAAAACTATTTTTAGTTGATTTTAAATACATTTATGCACAGATGGGCTTAATATAATATTAAAAAAGATACGATTCCTAAAATATATTTTTCAATAATTCTCAAACCGATACGTAAAATGCGGTAGAATATTTATTTATAATATATATTTATTATAACTAACTTTAGTTGCATATAAGCGCTTAAAATAATAATTCCACAAAAATCCAAATATTTTCTAAAGACAAAATATTCCCAAAATAAATTTTTATATAGTCAAAATAATCCTCCAAAGCCAAATCGTAAAATGCGGTAGAACAAATCTTAAGCGCAAGATCAAATTAAAGCATACAAGGCTGAGAACAGCAGCAGCAGCCGCAAACATTAAAAACAAAACACTCAACCCTCTGTTAATAAAATTTAGTTTTTTTTTTCAAAAATAAACTATAACTCGTGAGTTCGAAGATCAACTTTAAGCTGTAAATGCGGCGTGTAAATGATGCCATCATAATATTTTGATTTGTGGCAACTACAACAACAACAAAGGGGTTAATAAGGCGCATAAAATGAGCTAAACAGATTTTCTATATTAGGAGGGTAGCTATCTATTGCTATCTCACTTGCGCGCATAGCTCAATGCTAATCACATTCGACTTGGCGGCAGCATAAGGTGCGCATTACTCATAAAGACAACCCCAAACAGCTTCACCCCCACGCACACACACACACACGCACATATGTGTGTGTATACCCAATCAGCTTAATCGCTTTGGCTGCGCTGCTGAGCTTAACTTTTGTTTCGAAACTGTGGCAAAAGTTATATTGAGCGACTTTCAACTTAAATACGTGTGTGGCATGTGTGGCAAGTGTTGCATGATAAGCAGTCACTGCCTCATCAACATCTTCATCTGCTTTCTTCACTCCACATGTGTCGCCATATTTGTTTTTATTGCCTGCGCTTTTGTTTATTATGTGCTTTGGCTTTTCCATATGGCCAAAACTTTTACACACACGTGTGTGTGTGTGCGTGTGCGTGAGTTTTCCAGTTAATCGCACAAAATTTTATGTTAATTTTCATAAATTTTATTGTCATCCCCCTACGAACTCCAAACTTCTCTTTAATTAGTTTCTTGCTTGTTTTGTTTATTTTTTTTTTAAGTTCTTTTTTAAGAGTTTTGTCAGCCATAAAGTTGACACAACAAAATGCGCATGTTGTTACGCTTGTTTTTTATTTGTTGCTTAGCTCAGCCAGCATTTCATGTATATAGCATATTTAAGTATTTAGGCGGCAGTCAAGTGTCAAATTATTTTCGTAGCCGTTTGGGGAGCTGTTAACCAACAACCAAAAAAAAACAAAAAAAAAGAGTGTGGCTAAAAGAGCAATAAAACAACAACTGAGCGTAGATAAATTATACATAGTGTGCTGGGTGGATTATTAGATTAGACATAAAGTCTGCATAAAATACTAAACCAAAGCCTAAGCTATGTTATAATATTTTATTATATTTTTACAGCATTTAAATTATTCGTTGATTTATTTATTACATTAGTAAAGAAAATATCTGAATTATATTTTTATGCTTGAGCTCAACTTACAGTTTTATTTATATATCTATTTCAACTCTACTCTTGCATTTAGTTAATAAAATTTCGCTGTTTTGTTTCTTAGTCAATTATTTAGTTGTGCAAACAAAAGTTGCGCTCATCAAAATTAATTTGATTGCCAGACTTTCGACAACAAAACAAAATTTCTTGGCCAAGTTCCTCCCTATTTAGCCATTTGTGAAGTACATTAGGCTAAGCAATAAAACTTTTGGTTAATTAAACGCAAATTGTTGCTGTGTGTGGCGGCAAATTGCGAAAAAATTGCAAAACTTTGTCGCCAATGTCATTAAGCGCCTTTTCTCACAAAACTTTATTGTCTCACACAAAAACCTGAAAAGGGGTTAATTACAAGCAGGCGAAAGACATTAGAGCGAGACAGAGAGAGAGAGAGCAAGAAAAAGATGTCATTGCTATAAAAATGTTTATAACTGTGTGTGGGAGTGTAGCACGCCCACATGAAATGAAACAAATATGGCGGACAGAGACTGAATTGTGTGTCTGTCTGTCTGTCTGACTGTGAGCTTAACATTTAATATATATAAGTACGCCGAGAGAAAACATGAGCAGCTTAAATAATTTATTTTAAATTGCAGCGCTTATAAATATTTATTGAAATTTAATTAAAATATTTATTAAGCAGAATTATTTATAATAAAATAAATTATAATAATTTCAACTTTAGTAACATTAATACGATTTAATTGAATATAGGCTAAGATATTAATTATTGTTATTATAAAATGAAGAGCTTTAATAATTTATTTTAAATATAAATTTTGTTTGTAGGGCTATATAAATATTTATTAAATACGATTTAATTGCATATAATTATAAATTGCATAATTATAAAATATAAAATAATAATTTGAACATAAGTAACATAAATACAATTGAATTGAATATAAGCTGCGATATTAGTTTTTGTTATTATTTTAAATTAATTAATATATAATATAGAATTATATAAATTCAAATAATTTATTTTAAATATAAATTTTGTTCGTAGCGCTGTATAAGTATTTATTAAAATTTATTAAGCTTAATACAATTTTATGCAATATTAAATTAGCAAATAAATTATTCTTATTTGAAATTTATTTAAGTGCATATAAACAGCTATATAAAATATTTGGCTAATATAGCTTGCTGTTTAATATTAAAATATATAGTTTTGGTCCAGCCATATAATATTTATTAAAATTTATTAAGCTTAATACAATTTAATATAAGCAGCGATATTAATTATCACTATTATTATTATTTGAAATTAATTCATATAAATGCAATTTAATTGCTATATAAAATATTTAGCTAATAGAGTTTGCTGCTTAATATTAAAATCTATAGTTTTGCTGTTTGTCCAGCCAACAAATTTCGCTGTGTGCATTTTTGTGTGTGTGTGTGGCAAGTGGAAAAAGCGCTGCCCACTTAAATTGGCCAAGTATGTGTTGACACTGGCATGTAGTTGTTGTAAGTAACGATGGCAGTCCCAAAGAGTCGAGTCGACTCGAGTCGAGCCACCCATCAGCCACCCACTCTCTACTTTAGTCACTTGCTCTTCCTCTTTCGCTTGCTGGGCTGTCTCTTGCGCCTTGGGGGTGTCGCTTGCGCAAATTTGCCACTTCAACAGCTCCTTGCGGATGCCGTAAGCACTCTTGTGAACGAGCTTTGAGCATTTTCATTTATTTTCCGCACATTTTTTGTTGCTTTTGCTCCCCAACAGCAGCTGCTGTCTCTTTCTGTTTGCCACACCCACACATAGCAAACGCAACTGCTGCACATACAGAATTTATGCGCTTCCTTTTGCTGCTGCTGCTTTTCTTTTATTTTATTTTGCTTCCTTCTTTTTTTTTTTGTTTTGTGGCCATTTCGATTTTTTGGCAAGTTGGAAAGTTGTGAAACGATGCTCACAGAATTTTAAGCAGCACTGTGACGACTCCTTGCTTTACTTCTTTTCACAGTGGCTGTATATATATATATATATATATATATGTGTGTGTGCTTTTGTCAATATTGTTTGTAGCAAGCACAGCGCAGAGCCAAAAATGTGCTGTGAATTTTAAATTCAGTGACAGCAACTTTGCTTACATAAGTATTGTAGCTTATGCTGTGAAAAAATATAAACAAATGGGTTCGACGGGCTAAGGGCGGAGGTTTACATAATTAGCAAACTGTGTAACTGGCGTATTTAGTTGAACTAAGAAAATAACATGGAAGTAGAAGTAAAATATTTTTTATGGCGATTGAAATAATTAGAAATTGGCAATTACTTGTTTATATAGCAAATGGCGGCTCTGTTGCATTTATTTATGCTAAAGAAAAAAAATAACAGTAGGCTAAAATATTTTTAAAAATATTGTTGATTGTGCTTTGTGTTTAAAATATTGAAAAATTGTATCAAGCTTGTAATTTGCCATATTTTCATACTTTTGTCGCCCAATTTAATTTTATAGGCATAAATAATAATTTCAAAGCCTTGCACAAATTTGTATTTTTTTTATTTTATTTGTTTGAAATATTTAAAACTTATTCCTTTAATAAAAACTCTTAAATTTGCAACTTTAATTCTAATAATTTCAATACCCTTAAACATTTTTTTGTTTACTTTATTTATGTTTAAAATATTGAAAAAATTATATTCACGCTTGCAATTTACCACATTTTAATATTTTTTGTCGCCCAATTTAATTTTTATATGAAGAAAGTTTAACTGGATTTTTTAAGCTAATAAAAAATCAGAGCCTTTTTTATTTTATTTATGTTTGAAATATTTAAAAATTATTTTTATAATAAAAACCCTTGAATTTGCAATTTTTTCTTACAGTAATTGTCTTTTATCAATAAATTGTGACTTTATTATGCGTTTTCTTCTTTCAATGTTAGTTGCATATTAATAGAGTTTTACTTTATTATTTTATTCGAGCAATTGCAGTCCCTTTAAATAATTTTTTGAGCAATACTCTTTGCTCTTTGCTGCTTGTCCAGCTCGATTACATCAATGTGAGCTGTACATAATACATATCTGTATAATTGCCTGTACATAGCTCAAGCAGCAATTAAACGCCTCTTGCTACATGCAACGCAATCCACCCACCCAGCTGCCCCCCAGCCCCGCTCAGCTAACGTACAAAAGTGTTCATTAGCTCTGCTCACGCGCTTCCCCGCCCCCCCTGCTCAAGAAACATGCGCGCCCTTTATTTGAGCTAACGTAACGTAAAAAACAATTAAACAAACGAATGTAACAACAACAGCAACAACAAAAAGACAGTGGGCACTTATGCTTATCTGCATAATTTATGTTGAAAAATCATACGCAATGTTTTTTTTTTTTTTTTGAAGTCACAGTGGGCAACGCACATTTATTGTTGTTGAGCAGTCAGCCATGCGCAGGTTTTTCTGCTTTTTGGGAATTGCACCACGTGTGGCATGCCACAAACAACAAAAAAAAAGAAAATGCTAATAGGCGCCACCCAAAAAGAAAATTGTAAAACAATTAAATTGTAATAAGCAGCCGCCAGTCGCTTATACAATGAAATGGGCGGCACTTGCGTTTTGTATTTTTTCCATTTTTTCTAGCTTGGGAAAATAGAGTAATTAATAACTCGAGTGCGAGTGTCCAGCTGTCTTAACTCTATTAGCCTCAACTAACCTCAAAATGTTGACTTAACAAATGATAAACAGTTTGTGGGCTCAGGATTTTTGCCAAGTGCGCGCTCTTTCACTCTCATTCGCTGTCTCGCTTTCCCGCTGCGTTTGTGATTGACACTTGACATTTGCTCGTGTAACAGTTAGCGTAACATTTTGTTTACCTTTTTTTAATCGCCAGCTGACATCGCACACACCGTTAGATGACGCTGTAGCTTTTCCCAGATGAAAATGCGCTGATAATGTTGGTAATGTAGCAATTGTTAGCTTAGCTGAGCAGCGGAAGCAAAAGTCAAGGAAATGCCAACAAAATGATTTAACAGAATTATAAAATATATATAATAAAGTTGTAAAACTTTAGTTGGAGCTTTCTTCATCATATATCTATTGATGTTTATCAGAGATGTAAAGGATTCAAATCATTTTTGAATTTAATTCTTCTTGAATTAAAATATACTTGAATGCATTAATTTATTCCCAATCAGAATTAAAATTACGCGCAGAATCATTCTTATTATTATTTTTTTTTTAAATTCAATTTGAATGCCTTTTTTGAATACATTCACTTGAATTAATTCAAATCGATTGATCATTTTTTACCCAATCTGTTTAAAATAACGCACAGATTCATTCTTAAAGAATTATTATAAAATTGAATTAATTTTTTTTTTTAAAATTCAATTTGAATGCTTATTTTGTTTACATTCTCTTAAATTAAATGCATTCTTTGAATTAAATTAAATTAAATTGAATACACTATGCTAAATGTCATGTATATTTTTAATGAAACTTGCGACTCTTTTTCAATTTTGTTGAAACCTGTGCTTAATAATCGACTACTATATATACTTGGGAACAATTTTGTTACTAAACTTTGTTTGTACGGCCTTCAATATCTACTAATAATTCATTTTTAGCTAATTTTAGAAATACGAAAGCTTAACTAATGCTTAAGAGCGAGAATTGAAGTCATTGCTTTTAGATTCTTTGAATAGTTTTCACCAAGGACGAGGATTCAAGCCATTGCTTATAGATTCTTTGAATATTTATAGTGTAGAATATACATATTTGTAGTATATATTATATATATTGTCGTACATACATTTCAATCATGACCATAGAAAGCTTTAAATCCCAAACATTTATTTGTATTTTATACATAACCGACCTGTAATACATTTTCTTTTAAAATATTACACGCATATTTGCTGTAAGCTCAAAAACTTTGCAGCTTTATAATGAAACTGCGTCTGTTTATTAAAGTTGCACATGAACTAAATCTAAATTTCAAGCTGTTAAACAGCAGCGGCTGACCAAGAGTCAGAGTCAGAGCCAAGTGGGGCAGGCGGGCAGGAGCCAGTCGCGTTGATTGCACGTGGCAGCCCATATAATTTTATGCTGAACCGTTATAGCAGCATAAGTGCGAGTGTGTGCTTGTGTGTGTGTGTGAGCCAGGCAGCTAAAGCGTCAAGTTGTGAAGCTGTGTGCAAAAAATCATTAACACGCACACCCACAAGCGAGCAGCAGCAGCTCACTCATTGCTCGCTCTCGCTCTTGCACTCTCTCACTTTCTCACTCACTCTCAGTCACTTTAGCTGCTGCTGCTGCTTGTTTTTGGATCCTTTTTTTTGGTTGGGTTTTTGCACAAATTACTTGGGTTTTTATACATGCGGCAGTGAGGCACATTAACACTGTAATGTGCAAAATGTGTGTGCATGTGTCTGTATGTGTGTGTGTGTGAAAACAACATGGCGTCCAAGTCATTGCCATAAAGCAGAACCAAGCGACGTTTGCCCCAAATGGCGAAAGCTTCACTGCCTGCCATACTCGCTATATATGTATGTGTGCTTGTGTGCTTGTGTGTGTGTGTGCCGCCTGTGGGGGCGGCTCAGCATACTTTTAGTCAAGATTAATTGTTATATATTAACATGGCGTCGAGTTACGAAAGTCTGCGAAAACGAGCTATTTACAAGCTAAACGAAAGTTGACTTTGCGCAACGACTCGGCAAGCTCCAAGGACCTCACACACACACACACACAACTACAAGCAAACCCTTGCTTTAAAATTTAAGCTTTCTGTTTATATCTCTAGCGCCTCTCGCTCTAGATTTATGTGCGCCCATTTTCATGTTTTATCATTCAGCTGCGCGTTTTTCGCCGCTTTGGCTAGCCAAATTATTCATGAGCAGCATTCGGCATGCGTTACTCATACGCAGCGTAAGCCAAACTGAAAAAAAAGGGTATGCCAAGCGTTTTGAATTATGAGTTGAGATTTTGTTGTTTAGTTTCGAGCCATTTTATCATTTTGCGGCGTTGTAAAACTTTCAGTTTAGCAATGTTTTGTAAATGGCAAAGCGTAAATTTGATTTATTGCGAGTTACAGCAAGAAGTATAAGAGCTTGGGTGCTAAATTATTAATAAACAAACTAAAGTGCAGTGCATTAAATTAGTAATAAAAAATTACAAAATAAATAAGTTTTCTTTTGAAAAAAGGCCTTAGAAAAAAGTAATCAATTAGTAGTTAAATAAATAAAAATAAGTAAAATAAATTCCACTAATTTTAGCTATAAAATAAATTCCCATACTCTATTTAGTTGTTCCATCTGCATCAGCTAATAAAGTTCTATCTCTGCTCAATCTCTCACTTCTCGGGCATATGTTGCCTTAACCAAAAATGAAGCCATTTATACACTCCCCAAACTTCCCTCCCTTGTAACTATTACACCCTCCAATCTCTTGCAACTGTCACATATTGAACCGCAGACAAATTTGTCTACGACTTGGCAGATGAAATTACGAAAAGCATATTGACAACTAACTGTATGCCAATAAGGAAATGGCCAAACAAGCAACCACCCCACGCCCACTTAGACTGCTTTACACAGTCTCCACATTCAACGCGCTGTCACATTTTGGGCGTCGGCGAAAAAAAAAAAGAAATTCGTTTTCGTTGCCATTTCCACCCTCGCTAATGTGCAAATAAAAATGTTAAAAGGGTCCTGTAGCACTCAATTACACGCCCTGGTGACCATTTCAGCCTGAACTGCACCCCACTCAAACTCCCCCACCCGCTAAACTTTAGCGCTAACAATTGCCTTAGCTTTTTACTACGCGGATTTGTAGCTAGCGAAAAATGTTGGGTGCGTGACTTGGCTAAAGCGAGAGAGAGAGAGCGAGCTAGAGCGAGCAAAAGCATTATGGCGCGCGAACGGAAGTTGCCATCTTGTTGATGGCAGTTAAAGATAAGCAACAAAAAAAAAAATATATATATATATAAAACAAAAGCTACAATGTGTTGTGTCTTTGTTGTTGCTGCTGCTACAATTTTCATGGCTTTTTTTCGCGCATACTTTTCTTTTTTGTCTTTTTTTTATTGCCGCCGCATTTTATGTTGCTTTGTCTATATAAAATACAAGGATACTACAGCAGACAAGGAAAGTAAAGGCACGACAGCTTATTTATTATTAAAATTAAAAATATATAATAAAATGAATAGAAAAGTCAGCGTAGCATTTTAGTTAGTTGCTCAAAATTAAAATAATTTTTATATTGCTAAGTATAGGGTATATATAGTCAGTTACTGTTGTCAGTTATCTATGCTGGGATTTTAAATTTTATGTCTAGCTTGCTACTTTTATGTGTTGTATTTATTTTTTCTCGTTGCTTTTCGCTTTGTTTTCTAATTTGCAATTTTTCGTACTTTCGTTCGTCGTCGTCGTCGTCGTCGCCTCTCGCCTTTAAGCGGTTTTGTCATGTCATTTGGTAATTGGGTGGCAGTGGTTGGCACTTTATATATTTTTTGACGTCACACACACACACACGTGTATGGTCACACTTTTTTTTTTTTTGCTTTAACAACTTTATTTTTAATTTCGGCACCCACACGCTCAATAATTTAGTTTCACTGCCAGCAACTTGGCAAATTAAATGGGCATATAAAATTTAAATTTTTACAGCTCATAAACAAAAGACGCTGCGTCGACTTCAACGCCACCGCCAGCGTCAGAATGCGCATGAATTGTTTCGAAAAAAGAGACATTTAAAATCAATAAATTATAATTAAATTATAATATGAAGCGTATGCTAATTTCAGTTCCAACTGGCGCGCATATAAAAAAAATATTTATATATAGCTACAATGCCATATGCGGCGGCTCAATACTATACAGTTATTGATAACGCTGCCCCGCGGCGTTTACGCATTCTCATTATCGCAACGGATCGGATCGGAACTGATGATTTCAGCGATTTAAGTGTTTGGCGGTGTTTTCAGTTCAATGCTTGTGATTTTTTAATGGCTGTTGGCTTGTGCCTGTTGTAAAAATTAATATAAGTTGCTTTAGAATTTATTAGAATTTTTTTTTGAAATAATTGAACTAATTTAATTGAGTTTCATTAAACTTTAACTTGGTTTGCTTACAACTTCAAGCTATACAAAATATATGTTAAGCTCTTAACTCGTTTGCGTCGCTGTCTTCAACACTCGTAACTAAAATTAGCCTGCGGCATGAATAAAATCAGCAAATACTTTGGCCACAACATTTGTCTGCCCCACAGACACCAAAGACAAACAAACAGCTCAATTATGTTAATAAGTAACACGCCCAACTGCTGCCACAGCTTTGCTTAATAAACCAAAAAAAAAAAAAAGCAGGAAAATAAACCTCAAAATAAATATATTACACTTGCCATGTGATACAGACAGCTTCCACTTCCAGGTGGCGTCACCTTGCACCCCAAGCAGCAAAAAAAAAAAAAAAACTTTATTCAACACCAATTAGGGATGATCATCGAGCCAAAGCAGCAGTCAGTTTAGCATGGGAGGGGGTGGGCGCTTGGCTGTCAACCCCCATTTTGTCATTTGTTATTGAGCTTAAACCAAAAGTTGACTTTAGCACGACAGTGTCGCTCATAAATATATGTACCAAAGCATAGACAAACAATCAACAATTTATGCAGCGCAAGCGGAGGGGGTGAGGCTGTGCTGGCTGGTGAGTGAGAGAAAGTGAGTAATGTTGTGGTGGCTGGTGGGTGGGTGGATTGTAAAAGGGGTGGCTCTGTGTGTATTTTGGCAAATTGCTTAACCGTAGGAGGAAGCGCATGTTAAACATGAATTATGAATTGTTATTGAGATTGATGCTGTTGTTGTTGTTGCTGCTATGCTGTAGAGATGTAAACTGTTTGCTGCTTGCCCCTGACCAGTGCTGTCATATCTAGCTATTTTGTAGCTAAATGAATTTTATTATGCATAGCAGCATATTCAATAAAATTGCAATGAAAACTTATTATTAATAAAAAAAGTGATATTAATATGTATACAGATTAAAGTAAATATAATCAAACAAATTAAAAATGAATAAATACAACTAAAATAATATTCTTAGTTGTTTTCGACACTTTTCTCAATAATCTTAAAAGTCCCAATCTACGAATTGAAATCATAGGCAATTATTAATTGATAATATTTCACTTGGCAACTATATAAGCATTACAATTATTTTCCATGAATATTTATATTGATATTGCGTCTTAATTTAAAATAATTTTGAACTTTATTTACTACAAATATGCTAAAAATTATTTAATGTAAATAATTATATTGACAATGAGTCTTAATTTAAAATAATTTTGAACTCTATTTACTAAAAATATTCTAAAAAAATTTAAGGTAAATAATTATATTACTAATGAGTCTAAATTTAAAATAATTGTGGATTTTATTTGCTACAAAATATTCTAAAAATTATTTAATGTATGTACTTTGTACTAATTTGACTTAATTTTTAAATTTAGCTATTTTCCCGCTAAAGTCTTGACTGAGCTGCTCTGACTGCAGTTGCTGCTGCCACTAGTTAGAGCTTCGAGCTTTCGGTTTCGGGTGTTGTTTTGCTTGTGTGGTAATTTCATTGAAATCATGTTGAGTAATTGGTCGCAATGCTGCTGGTGTTTTCGCGTTGAGTTAGGGGTAGGGGGTGTGTGTGTGTGTGTGGGGTGGACTCAACTTTTGGGTGCATATAAATAACAACTCGGCAGGGGGTTGGCCACTTGGCTGTGGATTAAGCGTTTGCCGCATCACTTTATGCGGTTTGTATTTATTGTCTCTGAACTCAACCCAACCCCCCTAACCAACACACACACACACACACACACATATAGACACATAGACATGCTGTAATTGTGTTTGAGTTGGCATTAGAGACAACACATGTAGCTCATAGGCAATAACTGTGGCACATTTGGTTCGAGGGCACTTGTCCTTTTGTCATGGCCCAAGTGGTTGCTGCTCAGCTCAGTCTGTTTGCTAATTTGTGCATAATTTGTAACTGTTTATTTATACTTTTGGTGTTGGTTATTAATTGCATAGAGCTGAGCTTGTAGCTAATTTATTTTTTACTTTACTTAAACAGCTGCTAGCAAAAGTTAGAAACTACTTTAGTCATAATTCACTGCTACGAGTATTGGAACGCTTTAGGGATTAAGCCTAAATACATGACATGACATTTGGATGTTAACAACAACAAAATACAAAACCGAGAGACACCCAAAATGCTTTCAAATGCAAATGACTTTGGGGCCAAGCGACTGCAACTCGAGCTTCAAGTCTCGAGTCTCGAGTCTGTGAGCATCGTAGCAAAAGTCAAAGTCTCGTAAATTTGCAGCTTATTGGCAATAACTGCAAGTGGCTTGTTAACAATTTAACACGTCTTAATCGTTAAATTTGTGGCTAAGGCAACGCAGCAAAAAAAAAACCAAAAGCTTAACTCGCATGTGAGTCCAAATGCCAAGCGGATGACACTTTTGTAGGTGTGAATGCAACGAATTATGAAAGAGAAAAAAAAAGAATTCGCATATAAAATTTAACTCTTGACGCTGACTGTTCTTTTTGCTGGCTCCAACAGGTTTCGAGCTGCGATCAGTTTTAATAATGATATTTTGGTTGGCGGTTTGGGAGACTGGAGACTTGCCCCAGCGTCAAACAAAAGACTTAAGTCATAAACTTTATGACATTTTGCAGCAGCCAAGCCAAGAATGTCATCAATGAAAACAAATCGATTTGTTTACATGCCAGACAACTTGCTGTTGTTGTTGTTGTTGTTGTTGCTGCAGTTGCCGCTTCTGGCTGCAATATCGATTTGACTCCTTTTTAGCTTTGGCATGCCACCTTTGGGCCCCACACCAGGCCCCTGTACTCGCTCTCTCGCTCTGGCTAACTCATTTATGTTACTTACACTGCTGCGCTTTGTGCACAATTCTCAGAAGATTTTAATCTTGCTCAATGCAGCGTCTGGCTGTGGAGTCTGCAGCTTCAACGTGCTGCAGCTTTATATTAGAATTTGTTGTTGTTGCTTTTTACAATAATACGCTATAAAAATTGTTACTGATATTGCAAAGCAACTGTCTATATATATATTAATTTTATTTGTTTGATAGAATTTTAATTTAAAATTTTATTTGTTGTTTAATTGAATTTGTTAGTAGAATATCAATGAGAATATTTATTTTATTTCTTTGTACACAAGTTGAATAAAAAATTTTGCTTTTAATTTATTTATAGCGCATTCGCTAGTCGTTATGCTTCAATTCAATCAACAGTTGTAGTTGCGTTTATTACATTTATGACAGCATTCAGTGTTGGGGTTTATGAGTTTTCGTGCCTGATAATTTTTTGCCGATTTTAATGTGCGAAATTAAACACATCACATTTTTCAACACGAACGTTTCCTGCGTATTTTACAAAGTTTAGCACAAGGAAACAACAGAGCTCAACTCTTGACTGCGAAAACACGCACTGTGGGGGGCTTAAGTGGAAGAAGAAGAAGCAGCAGCAGCAAGTTTTGAAATATTTGTAGCTGCTTTTGTTCATTTTCTTTAAGACGAAAACTCCAATCAAAGTTGATACAAATTAGAGCAACGCTGCAGCTGCCAACTGTTTATATATATAGAAATCTAGCAATGCCAGCTCTAATTAATTAAAAGCCAAAGCTAGCAGCTGACAGTAGCTAAGTTAAGCGCAACCCTCCCAGGCGCAGTCAGTCGGTAAACAGCCTTACTAAGCGCCTTGTGATCCTTTCTTAATTGAAAAATGTCGTCACAGCAGCAGAGTAAATTCTCTGCTATACATTTGGCATGACTATGATGGCATTTCAGTCAGTCAAGTCGAAAGCAAACACAAAATCCTTGTTAATCCTGCACTGAAATTGGAAAAACCTGAAACACATAAAAGTCAACGCCAAGGCTTGGCTGTCATAAAATAGAAAGAGCGACAGAGTCGGAACTGAGCGAGCGCGTCGTAAAATGTTGTAGAAAATTATGTAATAAATGCAACATAAAATTTAACTAATTGGAATGCAATGCAATCGTTATTTGAAATATAGTTATAGTCTCAAGACTTTTTCTCTGCTAATCCTTTGCTGACAATCAAACGTGTCACAATATTACACTTTGGAAACAACAAACAAAAGCGAGAGAGTTTACAAACAAATGACTCATAAACCTTAAAGAAAAGAAAAGAAGAAAATATTTTGTAGATTTTACGGGTAGACTAACCGACTTTGCGTTTTCATTCATAAATCGAACTCGCTTGCGGCAACAAAAGAGGTCGTCACACCTTTATTTTTTGGGGAAATCAATAGCTAAACAATGTTTGATATTTTGTCAGAAGTTTGACACTTTTTATGGTCAAACGAAACTTTTGTATGCAGCTGCAGATGCACGACAAATGAGCCCGCCCTGGTGACCGGACCGCCGTCGTCGCTTTGTCTATGAATGCTGGTCATCTGTCTGAGCCGCGCTCCCCATCTCTGCCTCATTTGCATGAAAATCTGTTGAAAATATACGTTGAAAACGGTAATTTGTTAGCCCGTTTAGTTGGTCTTATTAGTAGCGTTTATATACAAGTTACGCCCCATCAAAAAATCGAGAAAAAAAATTCATGTTCCCATTCATAGTAAAATCTTAAATTTATGCGTATTATATACACGTGTGTGCTTGCGTGTTGGCGTATACTATTCAACGGCAGTGTAATGTCTGTATTCGTCTGTGTTTAAAGTGCAATAAGCAAGCCAAGCCTAAGCCTGAGATATATCTTCTAGATATCATTGAATTTAGATGACACTGCTTAGGCTCAAGCGTTTTGTTTGCATTTTTAAGCTTAGTTTTTGTATATAACTTGCAACTGGATATCAATAGAGATAAGCTCTGTTTGATATGTTGTAGTTTGATATTGTGGTTGAGTTGTTTATGCGCATTGATCGATCTATCAGTTGGAGTCAAAGTGCGATTTGATTTCAGCTCAAGTCCAAACCGAAAGTGGCACAAAGGCAATGTAAAGCAAGTTATTGCTTCTTAGTAGCTTTGGAAATTAGAGCTGGCTTTTATGTATTCGAGTTCGAAAAACGATATCGATAATATTGAAGTTATTGCTTCTTAGTTTTTAGTAGTTTTGGATTTTCGAGTTCGAAAATTCGATATCGAAAATTCGAACTCGAAAATTCGAACTCGAAAATCAAACTTTTATCTAAATTAATCTAAATATTTTTTACACATTTTATAGTAATTATATATTTATATTACCAATGTACTGCTAGCAAATTCACTCTAAGCTTACATAAGACTTGCGCTATAATTGCTTAAGCTCTTGCAACAGCTTACTTAACTAACTTTAAACAGCACTAGTTGCTGTCTTACTGTAACTACTTTTCTAATAGTTACACTTAGCAGCAGTTAATGTATCTTAAACTGTTTATTTATAGCAGAAATCCACATTACTGCGTTAGACTAGAGAACGCAATTTAAATTGCATATATTGTATTTATATTTTATAATTATTTTAATGCCTAATTAACTTGTTAACAGTTTCTCAATGGCAAAAAATTATTTATAATTGCCACAGCTGCTATTATTGTTGTTGTTGTTGCATTTATGTCGCTCGTGTTGTGCACTTCATAAACAATTAGCGACACTGGCAGCTAATTCGAATGCTGTCATGAAATAATTTTATAGCAAACTCGACATTGCTGAATGCATATTAAATTAATTATAGCTAGCTGCAAATACAAAATACAAATACAGGTGCTAAGGTGAATGGCAACATATATATATAATATATATATGGCTGATTATTGTATGGCCACGAGACGGCTACGTAATAATTAAGAAATTTACAAACGATTTATCACGTTAATTAAACGTTGTGCGCATATATTGAAATATTGATAGATGGCCACTGATCAAAATCATTTCACACGATCATATGATTGAGCATAAGTTGTTATTATTGTTTGTTTTATAATTGTTGTTGTTGTTGCTAATTTGCCAACTACTTTAAGTTGATTGTGTGGCGAAAGCTGTTTGCTGTCGATTTGTATTTGTTATTGTTTTTTTATTTAAAGTGAGAGCTGCTGCTGCAAAGACATTGAACTTTTGCAAGTTGCAATAAACAATGCCCGATGACTGTAATTAACTAAATGTGGAAATTTATATGCGAAAATACTAATAAACACGCTAAGCGCTGCAAATGGCATAAACTATAAAATACAGCGAGAGGCTACAAATCAAATGAGCGATCGAAAAAAATGTAAAACACTTGAGCCTACACTTAAAATAATTATTTATAATCATCATTACAAACGCCCAAATGCTTTTAGTCATCTGGCTTCAAAAATATTTAAATTAAGCGCTCGCTGCTCTTATTGAAGCAGCATTTACATCAATTGGGCGGCGCCACACGTGCTGCTGAGTTTGAAGCAATGGGGAAATTGCTTTTGCGATAAAACTAATGAAAATGCGTTTTCTAATTGCACATTAGGCAAAGTGAAATGATACTCAAAGGTGCAGATACATTTATGTAAGCTCAAGTGCAGCTTCTGTTTATGATTACAGCAGATGTTTTTGCTGTGAGTGAGTTACGCGCCACTGCTTTGATACATTAATTTTAATTTGTGCGTCAAAGCGCGAGGCCTTTAAAAAAAATAAACAATTGCGAACAATCATTTTCAATTTGATGTCATTATGTGCAATTTGTCAACAGTGTCCACACAAAAGTTCACTCAAGCGTGTGTGTGTGTGTGTGTGTGTTGTCTGTGATTTGCTTTATGCAAATGCTGCATGCCACACCCACTCAGGCTGTTACGCCCACTTCTCTACTAAAAGTCAACTCCCTCGCCGTTCGTCGCGTCGCGTCGCGTCACGTTCATTATTTATTTATGCAATTGCTTTTGTTGTATTTGCTGCTGCTTCGTGACGAAAAGTGATTGAAAGTAAACAATAAAAGCGACACTCGACGCCACTTTCCACCTTCTGTTTCGGGCTTTTGGCTCTCACTCTCTCGTTTTGCTGGCTGGCTAACAATTTTGTACTTTGCGTTTTGTCTAGCTGTTTGCCTAAATTGGCCAATTGCGATTGGTAACAGCAGCAAACAATTTAATTCAATTAAATATTTTTTGTTTAACTTTTTTTGTCGTCGTTGACTGCTGCTGCCTGTCGTTTGTTATTTAGCGACAGTTGTTACTGCCACATGCTGTTGTTGCCACACACACACACACTCACTGTTTTTATATAAAATTTGTCACACTGTCATGTGTACTTTTAGCTGCAACTGTCACTGGTTACACGCTAAAACGATTTTAACGTCTAATTTGCCAACTGAATTATTGAAAATTTCATTGGAAAATGGCGATATAATTAGCAAACATTTAGTCTGCTCCCTTACTTTGCAACTATATTTAACAAGTCTAAAATTGCAGCTTGTTTTACAAATTGCGCCAGCTGACGCTGCTGGTTTTTATTATGCAAATAGTGTATAGGAAATAGATTTGCCAGTTGCTAGTTTTCAATTAAAAAGTTTATTTTTCCACTTTCCGTTGAGCTGCGAGTAAATCAACAAAGCTAAACTTTGTACAATCTGTTCTCATATATTATCCAATAGGCACTAATGAGTCTCTACTTCCGCTAACACACGCTGTTCAAAGATCTATGGTCTTAAATCAAAGCTGTACCCGCATGGCGCTACAAAAAAAAGTGCGCAGAGTTGGTCAAAGTCGACATTATAAGACACAGTACATGGAAACACATTTAACATACATTTAGGGACTGGAACACGCGTTTTTAGGAGGAAGAAGAACAAATAACAGAATTCTAAAATAAGCAGAATTTGCCTAAGATAAAAACAAACATACGTACCAAGTTTAGAGGCTATAGCTCTTATAAATGCTGAGAAACTGACGCTCATACAGACAGATACGGCTATATTGCATATACACAAACTTAGCTATAAAGTTTGAAGCCTCTAGCGCTTTTAGCTGCTGAAATTCTGGCGCTCATACATACAGACATGGCTAAATCGTTACATATCGCTGCTCTAATAAGCAATATATACATTTAGTGGGCACTGCCACGCCTTCTTCTTTACATACTAAATTAAAAGACCGTTTTGTACACACATATGATGGGTACCAAATCTTTTGGCAAGCACATTTAAAAGCAAACATACAAATAAAAGAGAAAGAAAACAAGAAATTAGTTAAAAAACAAACAAGAAATGTTAACTTCTATATAAAATCACCTGTGGTGTCAATATTTCAACACGACCAGCAGTGTTGAAGCTCATCAGCAGCACTGGCGACTCTTTCTCTTTCTCTGCTAAGCAGAGACGCACATCTCGTATTGATTTATTGACGCATGTAATTAATCAATAAACTTATGAGTCAATATATTGTTTAAACAAAGCAAGCCAAAAACCAAAAATAACGACTGCAAATTAATCACATGTCTTGAAAATTCTACAGACTGGCAACAGTTGCTGCTGCTGCTGTTGCTGTTGCTGCTGATGATGATGACGAACTAACTGACAGTTGTTTGACATAGCCCAGTCACTGGCTGGCTGGCACCCCGGGCCTAAAAACAATTAACTCGCAGAGAAATGCAAAAAACGAATAAGAAATAAAAAATATATTAAATTGTATGCTGATGAATTTGGCAAGTGGGTGCAGCAGCTGCTTGCTCATATAATTAAAAGATTAAGTTGATGTAACTTTATTACAACATGTATGGGCTGCTGCATGTTGCATGCCACAAGAGGCACAAGACAACGTGCAACAGTTGCTGCCAATTGCTGTCAGTTCAGTGACATTTTGTACATTGTAAATGTTGACACTTTTACATGCCACATGCCACACACACAGCCAAACTAAACTTGAGGCAATATGATCGCGTTGCACATTACATGAATGATCACCACAAATTGGCTGCTGCCACATGGAATGAGGAAATGCTGCTGCTGCTGCTGCTGCTGCTGCTGCCTCTTGCGACTCCCCAAACACCTTGAAGATTTTTCGCTTTGACTGATGAGCTACGCTTTATTTATAGTCCAAATATCGGAGCGAGTTCTGGGCTTGGTTACGCTGAATGAAACTTCTCTGAATGAGTGAATGATGAGCAAATTTATCGCAGCATTGTGTCAAGTTTTTGGGCTTGCTGCTGTCTCTCTGTCTCCTCCACTGACAGTCGTTTAATTATTTAGTTTGTCTCTCGCCTATAGTACAAACTTCATTCATGTTGATCTTGCCTATTTTGGTTTGCTGTCATGTTGCAGCAGCAGCGTTGGCAGCGTGTGTGGCATCAACATCATTGACACGTTTCCATGCTAAGTGGTTTGCCTAGTTGTGACAATTCTAGGAAATATCAAGCTTTTCGCCCCCCACCCAGTTTGTAGAGTGGGTGTTTTATATTTTTAATTGTCTTGGCAGCGCTTGTAAAATTTGTTAGTTCAATTTATTTTCATTTAGAATTACTTTGAATATTTGTATATATTTTTTTTATTACAACTGTTATTAGCTTTTATTTAATTTCATTTAAAATTACTTTAAATATTTTTTAAATATTTTTAAATTTCAAATTTACACAATTTTAACTAATGCAACAATTTGATTTAATTATAACAAGCTCAGATGGAAAATTATTTGTTCAACTGCCACTTGCTTGAATTTATTTATTTTATTCTTTTTTATTTAAAATTACTTCGAAAATTTTTCGCTTTGAAAACTGCCAACATTCGTTAGCTTGGATTTAAAACTACTTTAAATATTTTTATAAATAATGTTTTTTACATAATTTTAACTATTTGAATTATTTATTGATAATTATTTATACAGCTGTGATTAGCTTGGATTTATTTTCATTTAAAATTACTTTGAATATTTATTATTTAATATTTGATTTAATTATTATAAGCACGCATTGCAAATGTCATTAGCTTGTACTTATATTTATTTAAAATTACTTTACATATTTTTTTATAAATTAAAGTTTGTACTTCAATTTATATAACACGCTGGCAAATCTTTTTTCTCACGCTCTCTGCTCTTCAATGATTTCACAATTGAGCATTTAGTTGTCCGTCCTGCCTCTCAGCCGTTTCCTCTGCTTGTGCCAAAAGGCTGTGGCAACAACAACAACAACAAAAGCTTCGACCGACCGCCAACGCCCACAAAAATGCGCTTCCTCTACTTTACGCATTGCGCATTGGCTGGCTGCTTGCCCCAAAGCGCAGAAACCTTTTGCTACCTTTTGGCCAGAAGAGAGCAATGATTGATGGGCAGCCTGCGCACAAATTAACACCGGAATTACACGTACTCTGCTTGCATGTGTGTGTGTGTGTGTTGGTGTTGGGGCTATTAGGCTAACTCCTAACTCCACCTCTGCAAAGATGTGCTGGCATTTGAAATTATGCCGACTTTCAATTAGGCGGTAGCTGCTGCTTCAGACAAAATGCCGCTAATGTCTGCAGCTTGCTGCTGCCGCTGAATGTGGCAAGAGTTGCAAGTTAATGAGTTGACGATTGAAAGTTATTTTTTTTGAAATGAGTCATGCTTTAATTATGCATATGCAACTAAATCATTACATTTTAAAGACGATGTCAAAGGCACAGCTGGAGCTGGAGTTGGAACCTGGAACTCAAGTTCGTGTCGAAGTTAAAACTGAAACTGGGGACAGCTTGCTGTTTGCTGCGCTTGATTAATCGCAAAAGGGTGCGAGCTGAGTTAAATAAAAAACACACACACAAAAGGACGCTAGTTGTTGTCGCATGTGTGCAAAATGCACTGAGCGAAAAGAGTTGTTAAAATAACAAATAATGCTGCAAGTGAAAATTAAATCAAATTCAATTTTAATTGATTAATGTCATAAAATACAACGAGCCAATAATTTTTAAATAAAAATAGTCAAAGCTTGAAATTTGAGCTATTAAACATTTAAATGAATTTAAGCTTGATAATTTTAGCAAATAATTTTTAAATAAAAAAAAATATTGCTACAAGTCAAAGCTTAAAATGTGAGCTATTAAATATTTAAATGAATTTTAGCTTGATAAAGCTATAGAAATATTGCTGGTAAATATTTAAACGCGTTGCAGCTTGAGTTTGAGTTCGATTTTTCTCAGTGCATTGCTGTTAATTACCTGCAGATAGCGTAGCTGTGGCACAAACGCACGCGTGGCTCTTGGCAGGCGTTAAAGCCAGCGTCAACAAGCTAGCACCTTGAGAGAGACAGAGCCGCAGGATCTCTTCACGCCAAAGCCTTGAATTATTGCTGAAATATTTGCTGATTTATTGGCATGGAAAATGTTGCGCGCGTTGCGTGTTGTTTGCCTTGCGCTGCGCTTGTTGCAATTAGTTTGTGCAACACCACCCAGCGCGTTGCCCCAACGGATGCTGCGCATATCAGTTTACGTCTCAACCTTGAACCAAAGGCGCGCATGAGCAGCTCAGCAGTCCTCAGTCCTCAGTTGCAACTTAAGTCCGAGCGACTATGCGCTGAGGCAGACTTCCGTGTAATTAAGTGGCAGCAAGCATTGTGTGGCAGCTGCAACGTTTTGTGAAAGCTCAGACAAGCGTATGCACATGCCACAGTCAGTTCGGTCTTGGGGCGCCACAGCCGCAGCCACAGCCTATGCCACAGCCTATGCAAATATGATAAATTGGGCGCTAACTTTATTTATGCGCCTAGCCGCCTTTTGGCCATGGCTAGTTCTAAGTCTCTCGCTTGTAATTTGAGGCCAAAATAAAGTTGTCAGCTGCAAACAAAATGCAAATGATTGCCACAAGTCGCGCAACTGTTGTTCGCTTTTTTTTTTTCTTTGGCAAATTAGACTATCGTGAGCGCTGAAAACTTGCCTAAGCGCTTAAGTTTCAATTCCACAGCGTTGCAAGTTGCAAGTTGCAAAAGCCTGTTGCCACACACACACACAAACAAAGCACAGTAGCTGCTGCTGCTGCTGCTGCTGCTGCGGAAGTGTTTAAAGCTAATGGTAACGGGTTTTATGCTCTCTCTTTATCTAACTGCCAAACAAGTTTTAACTGTCATAATTGCATTTCTTAGCAGCTTCTACACTTGCTATTGAACAACAAATTAATAACTTTATTATGACTAAATGACTGCCAAGTAGGTCACAAGCGTGGTGATGTCCTTTTTGTCCAGAAGCTGCAGCGCATTGTTTGCCTATTAAATCAATTAACAATTTAATCATATGCAGCTCGTAAATCTCTCTACGTTTAATTTATGCAAAATTGATTTGATTTGATTGTTCTAATGAATTATTTATTTAGTATAAT
This sequence comes from Drosophila busckii, assembly GCF_011750605.1. NCBI lineage: Eukaryota > Metazoa > Arthropoda > Insecta > Diptera > Drosophilidae > Drosophila > Drosophila busckii. The sequence continues at coordinate 14,663,205 of NC_046604.1, read as the reverse complement.
TTGTTGCAAATTAATTTAAAATTTAATTGTTGCTAAAAACTGGAATTTCAGCTTAAAATATTATTAATATTAATTGTCTTAATAAATTATTGTATTTATAGATTTTGTGCTACATTAATATGTAATTAAAATTTTATTATTTTTAAAAATTTTTCAATTTTGCAACTTAAATTAAAATCTTGGGCATGCATTGCAATTATAAATAAATACGCAATAAATGCGCAAATAATATTTTTTTAAATTCTAAAATAATTTTAAAAATTGTCTAGACATGTAGCTCGTATATTTTTGATATTTATTTTGGTATTTATTTTCAATTATATTGAGTTAATATGCAATTCAAATTTATTTATCTCTACCAATTGAAAGTAAGATTATAATTTTATTATTATTTAAACACATTTTTGAATTAAAAGCTAGCAATACAATTGTTTAGCTGAGAATCCAATGCAATTATAAATAAATTAGCAAATAATATTTTTTAAAATGCCAAAATAATTTTAAAAATTGTCTAGACATGTATAACGTATTTTGTATATTTTTGTATATTTATTTTGAATTATACTGACATATGGCTTGTTTTTATATTTGTGCTGCTGTCAATAATTCATAGCTGGGTCATGCCAAACTCTTTCACAAGCTTGACCAACTGTCAATGTCATAGCCAAGCAGCTATAATGAATTGGGGCAGGGGGCACAACAACTATAGATTGCCATAAAAATCGATCATTAATGCTGTTAATTTGCGCTACAAAGTCGCGCCCCCTTTTTTACTTTTTTTGGAAAAGAGAGCGGCGCGCGTTGATGGCAACGCTTCGGCAGCTGAGACGCAACAAAAAAAAGGGTGTAAGCGTCATAAAAATTAAAAGTAAATTACACAGCAGCATAGTGTAATCAACAACTGAACAGCAGACCTTGTAACTGAACTAAAGCATGCAGTCGACGTCGACGTCGACGTCAGCGCCAGTTAACTCGACAATATTAGCACAATACGCTTGTTTTTTTTATTCTGTCTGTTTTATTTTGAAATTAGTGCGATTGATTGACGCTGACCAAGCGCAACCTTTTGTCACTTCTATTGATGGAGGAGCTGGGAGACGCACCTTGTAGATAATAAATAAAAGCTATAGAAACTGTAGACGCGGCACTTCCGTTTATCACTGAAGCGCAACCGAATCGAATAAAAAAAAAAGAGTTGAGAGCTCACTATGGGCCAAAAAAAAAAAATAACAACAATTTGAGTGCCTAATGACGCAAGGTAATGAAGTTGATGGCACGCCTGACTTTTAGCCAACTGAATTAGAGCTAGAGATGGCACTGGAGATAGATAAATAAATTTAAAAAAAATTATAAAAATGCAAACATATGAAATTTTATCTTCGATAATAATAATTTCTTAATTTATTTTGAATATATTTGCCATTAAAATAATACAAATTAATTATATTGAGCTTTATCATTTTCTGCAATAATTTCTTAATTTATTTTTAATATCTCAGTCACTAAAATAAAACAAATTAATTCATTTGAGCTTTCTCATCTAATTTGCAATCCATCTTCATAATTTTCTACATTTCGATTTCAATTTCCCTTCCAAATTTAAATCCATTTAATTAAAAAATTTTTAAAATAATTCTTTAGTACTTTCTACATTTTATTTTCAAACTCCCAAAATTTAAACCCATCTCTAGCTTTCAATGTAGTGAACACCCAACCCCTTTTGTTGTTTTCGCGCTTGATGTGTCGTTGATTTGCTGCTGGGTGCTAAAAATCGTCACAGCTGTGCAAGTTGCAAGAATTGAATGACTTAATGTGCAACATTATGTGTCATCAATATCCGTTCTCCGTTCCATTGTCGCTCGCTCGCTCGCTCGCTGACCAACTGCCCATGACAAAAGTGTGAATTATGCTGTAGTCCGAACACCCACTCGAATCTCCAGCTCCAAACTGCTTGGCACTTGCCTCGTCGACGACCCCGACGACTGTCATCGTCTCGTCTTACGGCCTAATCCTTCCATCGATTTCTTGTGTCTCTTGACTGAGTGACATTTGACAGTCAGTCAGTGTCAAGTCATCAATATGTACTTAGCCCTGACCGTTGTTTTCAGTTTGAGGCTCTGCTCCCCTTCCTCCCTCCCTCTTTGCTCTAAGCCCTATGTAAATCTGTCAAATTAGCTGCGATTAGTTTGAAGTGCAAAGTAGTGCTTAGACTTAGAAGCGGCGGCGCTGCTTAAAGGTGCCGCCGTCGCCGTCGCTGACATTGCCACATTTTGGGGCAACATTTGAATTTTGATTTCTTAAGCTGACTTTGTTGACGGCAAAGTGTGTGCGTTGGCTTAAGTGGCTTGAAAACTTTATTTGATTATAAAATATAAATAAATAAATTTGTAATAAATTTTGTTTGATTGAATAGCTTAAAAACTTTAAAAGTAAATGCTAAAAATAAGTAAATTCACTTATAACATTTTGCTAAGTTTTCTCACGCCTCAGCGGCAACAAATAAATTCTTAATAAATTTTAAAAGTGTGCCTGAATTTGTAGCGCCAATAAAAATTTAATTCTCATTTAAATTAATTTACAAATTCCCACGTAAAAAAAACGCAACGCCAAAGGCTTGACGAATCAATAAAAAGAGAAAAAGTGCGTAGCTCTTTTTAATTTTCAATTTAACGGCAAAGGCAGTGCGTATGCTTAGCAATTGGCAACACCAGAAGCAACCCTCGCAATCAGTTTAGATAAGCATGTTAGTCTCATCCCATCATCAGCGCAGCACTCAGCCTCTATTCGCGGTCGTGGCGGCGGCGGCCGTCGTCGGTCCGTCGCTTGTCGATATCATAATGACACTATCCGGCGATGCGCAACTGTGACAAAATTAATTTTCAACTTGACTGCATCCGGCGCAATAGGCAAAGGGTGCGCCCACCCAACTACACCCCACTCACGCGAACTGTCTGTGTGTGTGTGTGTTGATGATAATGAGACCATAGATAACAGCATTTTATGCTGCCGAATTTCACAAATAGTTGCGCGAATTTACGCATGAAGTGGACTCGGACTCGGCTGCAGGGGTGCACACTCACTCACAAGTCAGCAGTCAGTTTCTATGTCTGTGTGTGTGTGTGTGTGTTTGTGTGTTAGCCACCCCTTTTTCCAACAGTTACGTGTTCATGACCGCTGGCGGGCAATCGACGCCAACGCCACTGCCAACGAAATTGTTACGCTAAATAAATCACGACTCATGATTATCGCCATGAAATCGAAATTTTATGCTTTATATTCCATGTCTCGGTCACAAGTTATCTCTAATATGGTTTAAATGTAAGGCCTACCCTAGGCCTAGACCAAGGTCTCTCTAATCCAAAATCCGAAATGGGTGCGGCAGCTTAACGAGTAGCTGAATTATTGATTTAGGCTGGATTAAGAGACTTTACGACTCTTTTGGTAGTTAAAATAAATGTATTGAAGTGCCAGCCAAATTAAGGGAAATTAATTAAAGTCTATATGAGCTAGAGCTGTAATTTCAGATGTTTCAATTTGCTAAATAAATAATTAAATTGAATAATTCGTAGAAGCTTAAAGTTGGAAACGAAATAAAGCGAAATTGAAAGACTTTAATTTAGTTAGAGATGCCAAATTAAGTTTAATATTAATGAATCTAAAATATAATTTTAATATAGAATCTTTTGTTTCACTAGAGAAACGTCAAGCCCATTTCAAAATCTTCGCCTTGACCTACGCTGAAATCAACTTTTATGCATTCCCATTGACCTAACTTGACTGCACGTAATTTTCATTTTCATCTTTTGTGCGATTTTCTTTAGCTGCAATTAACTTTGCTTTGGCCTTGTCAAGGTTAGAGCCTTACTAGGCTGTGAGTTCAGGGTAAATCAAATTATATGAAGCTTACCAGTTGACAAATCCTGAGAAAGTCAGCGGCGCAACAATGCGGCAATCATCATAACGAGCTGGGGTAGGCGCTTCCTATTGGAATAAGGGTGCTTGGGCTGTCATATTTGCTCATTTAACAGGCTGACACATCAATGTCAAATCAAATGCGCGTCAACCAACCGCAGGCGAGAGAGAGCAGCATAAAAAATGCGCGCTCCGCATTGTTGTCATCAAATTGCGTAGAGAGCCTGCGGCTGGGAAGACAAAAGTGGCAGCGCCAAAACATGACAGCTAATCCAATGGCAATTATAATGCCGTTACGGCTGCTGTCGTGGCTGGTCCAGCTGCATGTGTGAAATGAAAAGAAAGAAAAACCTCAATTCGTCTAATTGAACTTAAGCATAACGAATGAGCGAGGGTCACACAAATTTCACTCCCCAACCAGCATCAGCCGGCATAGTTTGTTTTGCTGTTGCTCTCTTCGCTTTTATTTTTTTTGGAGCTGTCAAAACTGACATGACATGCTACATATCAAAAACAGAGTCAACAGTCAGTCAGCCATTCAATTCCAGTTCAGTTCGAATCTCGCGCTAATCAGCGTTTGTTTCTCTGTTTCTGTAGGTGCGTGCGAGGGTCACTCTGGGAGGAGTTTGTCGCTTATGTTGCGCTCACTGTGATTTCCAGCGTTTGACACTTGACATGCATATGAAAATTCTGACACGTCAACGCGCGGCGCTTTGTGGCATGCCCCCGCCCCCAACTACCACTTGCTACACTTATGGGTCTAGATGATTTGACCGCATTGCCTTTGTAATTGGAAACGTTACTAATTCGCTGCCTTTTGTACGATAAGTAAATGTACAGTGGGGCCAACAAAAGTGAGAAAATAAATATTGTTAAATTCTGATCTATGGGATTAACAGCATAATAAATTTAACAACATTTTAATATTAAACTTAATTTATTTTATGCATAGATAAAAGTTTTCAATAATTTTTAGCTGCGAATTTATTCTTAATAATTTTAACTTTGCCTTTTTTTTCTTATTTATGAGCGTAATTACTTTTAAAACATTTTTTGTTAACATTTTAGACCACTGTGCCACTCATAGCTCTAGATAGGTGTACCATATATCTGTAGCTGGAGTATTGAAGTTTTTGGGGCGTCAGCATTGAGAACTCTATGCCTTTAAGCAATCTCCATCATTCAAATGATTGACAAGTTTGTTCGTTTCTTCTTTCTTTCCTTCGATTGCGTCTTCTGCTTTACTCATAAACGACATTTTGCCTGTTGGCATTAGACATGTCACAAGTAAAACTTTTATTTGTAATATTGACAGACACTTCGGACGCATTGGCAGAATTGTCGGGTCGGGCCTTTTGTAGAGCTTTAGCTCAGCGGTCACTTTGCATATCAAAGGAAAGTGTCAAAGTGATGTGGATTTGTAGCCATAAGTGCTTTCATTTATGTAGGTGGTCGGGTCTATGATTACTTTATTGATTGATGGCTACACAGAAAGAAAACAAAAGTGCGAATAAGTGAAGTGATCGAGAATTAAATTGTTGGAGTTAAATCTAAGAAAATTCGGGAGTGACATCTTTTCGGACTAAATGCGAACAATTTATTCCAGTGTAGAAAGTTTGACCGGAGCAAACATCGCTCAGTTAGAAAACATATTTATAGTAGTTAACTAACGAGGCCTAAAGTGGCGTCAGCTGATCTTGCTGCCTGTCGCTACAACTGCCACTAAATATTTGTCAGACAGAGTGTGTCTGATTTCAAAAGAGAGCTGCCTGGCTGCCATAACTTCTTGCTACGCATTCCAGAAGCTGCACAAAATCTCTACACCATGTTGGCGTTTATCGTTGCTGCTGCTGTTGCGTCTGTGCAACACGCGTGAATGACATGACAGTTGAAGAAAAAGTTTCCAGCCAGCCAGTCAGCCAGCCAAGCATATAACCCAAGAGTGAGTGTGCGAGTGAGACAGCGCTATAAAGACAGACTCGAGACAGACAAAAATCCATTCATCAGTGGCAAATTTGTTGGTGGTATGAATCCATCATGTGGCAAGTGAAAGATCGTTTGTCGCTGATCATCAGCTTAAAAATCGCACAAATGACGAGCGTAAGACATGAGCGCATATGCGAGAGCTTGAGCCAGCAGCAGCAGCTTGAGCTCGGCTTTAAGCTGACAACAACAACAGCAGCAGCAGCAACAACTGAAGCAAGATGCTGAGCTCTGAGCATTGGGAGGAGGCGGCAGGAGGTGTGTTTTTAACTGGTTTCATTTCAGTCTGTGGCATACGGGTAGCCTAATGAGCAACGGTCCTCTGCGTTAAATGCGCTACACTTGAGTGAGAGGGCATAAAGGTTTGATTGAGGAAACTTAAAATAAAATAATTTCAGATTTAAATAAACTGTAGAAAGGGAATACAAAGGTATTCGGTCAAATAGTAAAATTAAAAGACTAGTATTAAAACTAAAGCAAAGCATTAAAAGGAACTATACGAAACTTATTCCATTTGTCGATATTCCATACATTCGTTTATCTTCCATATATTCGTCGAAAATGTATTCGGTCAGTTAGTAAAAGTAATACTTGAAATGAAAGTAAAGTATAAATAGGAACTAAATGAAACTTCAATTTGTTGATATTCCATATATTCGTCGATACTCCATTTAATAGTCGATATTCCATTTATTCGTCGATATTCCTTCAATTTGGTCTATTTAGTTTGAGTTTAAGCATCAAATACGAATTAAATTGCAAAGCATTTGGTCTGACTTGGTTGATCTACTGTTGGTGTAGCTCATCTCACAATTCGTTGCAGTCCCTCTCGAAATTTCAATTTGCTTGTAGCTGCTGTTTGGAGCTACCTATATTGGAATTCCCCCCAACTGGGCTGTGGACCACAAATGATGTTGATTTTTATCAAAACTTATTGAGAAAACGTAATTTTTTAAGCTTTACATACGCGCTCGGTTTGTCTGTCTGTCCGTCCGTTGTTCACTGGGCAGTTGGCTTAGCCGTCTGCCAAGCTCAACGCATTTGTCAGTTAGTGGAGTATTTGAAAAATCAGCACAGCAAGCGCTGCCTATAAATACATTGTGGCCTACCTGGGACAACAAACCAAAAGCAACAACAACAGTAAAAAGTGTTGCCCCGTTGGGTTGTCCATCAATTTGCAACTGTGTTGTGTGTGTGTGAGTTGGTGGTGCTACGTTGTTGCATGTGCTGTGTGGTCTCCGTGTGGCAAAAGTAACAGCGCGTATAAATTTCCATTAACGATGCCATATATTCGAATTGATTTAAATGTTTGTAACCGCAATAATACGAGCAACCATAATTCACGCGATTCAGATTCACACACCACATAGATCAATGACCAAATCCAAATCCAAAAAAAGAAAATTAAACGCAATGGAAATGAATTTTCAAATGCCGCGTCTAACGAACTTCTAATCGTAGTTTGTGGCAGATTAATCTTCTTTGGCATACTATATGTGTATCAAAAAATGAAAACATAAAAACGATTTAAAATCGATTAACCCGATTGTTGCCGACATGCAACAGGTTCAGTCTCAAAAAAACTCAACGCGGCTTAAAACAAAGGCGCATTAAAATTGCGTAGGTTGTTGGCCCCTTTTTTGTGAAGTTCGAGGGGTGTGCAACCGCCTACCGCCAACTTTTTCGGTTACGGCTTCTCCTGCTCTTTTTTTTTTGTTTTTCGTTAGGTTCTTTACGAAAAAGAGGTGAGAAAATTGTTGATTAGCTTCCATGGCGGGCAGTCAGTGAAAAAAAAAAAAAATACTGCAGCCTGCCCTTGTGTCCAGTAGTGTAGCCGATCTTGATGAAGATCAACATGCCATAGATGGGCGTGACTGCATATGACTTTGATTTTTGTCGGCATTGCCGCTCCAAAGGCAGCAGCAGCAGCAGTTCGAGCTTGTTGATGTGCATCACAGGAATGCTGAAAATAATATAACTATTAAAAAAGCTGTACAAAAAATGTCAGTTAATAAAAGAAGTGTGCGACTAATAAATGTTCTATGAAATAAGGGAAACCAATGAAAGACGTAATGTAGAATTTATTTAATATTAAACAATTTTCCGGTTTAAGAGATTCAGTCTAACAACAATCTATTAATGGAGAAGTATTGATACATCAATAGTAGTATTAAATGAAATAAATAACTAATTAAATCTTTTCCATATTACAATACAACGATATACTGCTTGACGATATTAGTCTTACGATATTCCAATTACATTCGATTTAGTTTCAAATTCAATAAAAAAACCCTTTCAACTAATTTCCAAATTATAAAATTGAGCTGCTTGATATTCAGTCTTATAATATTTAAGTAGAATCAATCTCAATAGTAAAAGATATAGATAACATTTAATTCCATTTTATAAAATACGATATTAAGTTTGAGAATATTCAGTTTGACGATATTCCAGTGACATTAGATTTGTATAGCAACAATATTAATATCAAATTAAATAAAAAATACTGTGAATTATTTTCAAAATTACGATAGTCAGCTTAACGATAAACAGTTTGACATTATTAATCAGTTTAGCTTAATAATAATAATCAGTTATTAATAAATTCTATAGCTAACAATTTAAGCCATTTTTCGTATTTTGATATTCAGTCCTAACTCAGCTTTTGTGATATTGAACTATATGAAAATCTCTTAAATTAAATTAAAAAAATATTTAGTAGCAGCAGATTCTATACACAGCTAATATACCTCAATAAAAGTAAAGTTAGAGTATAATTATGCATTGGCTGTTGGCTGCTGTTGTCTTGTCGGCTCAACTCAACTCGACTGAGCGCTGCGCTGCTCTGCTCTGTTGCTGACTGCTTCCCACTATCACTTACTAACTCTCAACGCCCTGTTCGATGCTGATACGCAGTGAAGATCAAGAAGCGGCAGCAACGGGAGCATCAACTTGACAAGGGCAAGAGAGAGAGAGAGACACACGAACTGCATTGGAGCAAAGAAACGGCGCAGCCTAATAATAAATTCGAGCGCGTGCAAGCGCATGCCACCTGAAAATAAACGCCCCTCCCGCTCAGCTTGCCGTGCTCTTGCTGCGGCTCTTTGTGCTGCCAGCCGCTCTATAATTATCTCAAACTGAAATTAACCGTCGAAAGAGTTTGCGGGCCAAGATTATGCGCAGACGCAACGCAACGCAACGCAATCGCTACGGATCGCAGATCGTGGCAGATCGGCAGACCTCACGCTAATGTCAAGTCGCCAGCTAGACGCAGCAGCAGCAGCAGCAGCTCTCATGGCAATTTTGATGTGTCTAAGGCAACAACTGCCCTACAGCTGTTGCTGGGCTACGCTCTTTGCTAATTTATTGCGCGTTAATATCGACAGGAAGATGTTTTCGCAATCCAGACGCAAAGTCTACGCGAGCTCTCAAGCTAATTGAAATGCGCGCGTTCTTATCGCTAGCGTAACACTCCCCACTCTCTATATCTCGCTCCCTCTCGCACTCTTGAGCGCTCATTAGCAACAACTACAGAATTACAAGTCATTACACAGTTAAGTGACCAGGCTACTATAGTATAGACTCCCAGTCCAGTCCAGTCCACTGCGTCGGCAATTATAAGTAAATTAACTTTTTGGCCAGCTCATAGATTGTATTCTAGATATGGCGCGGCTATTGCTTACACCCAAAAATTCTGTGTACATCATATTTGATTGATGGATTACTCTGCCATGACGCTCTCTCCCTCACTCGCTGTTTCTCTCTCACTCTCTCTCTCTTTCGCTCTTTGTTGCTTATCAATGACAAGCGATCGGTTTTTTGAGCAAGCTAATAGAGTTGTATATACAAAATTTATGATACCTATGGCTAGCCCCCCGAAAAAATTTATGTTATAAATATTCATTTGTTTTTAATGAAGTTAGCAAGTGGCAGTTGCTGCTTACACAGCAATTAAGTTGATCAAATTAATTTTAAATATACAAAGAGACGAGAGCATGTGCAATTTTAATTGATTACCTATATTTGGGCATTAATAAAGCTATTTAATAATATTAAAATAGCAGCCCACAACACATCTGGCTACATTCATTTAAAATTGTTTATTAAATGCTTTAATATTTATATTAATTTTTATTTATGTCAAATTTATTTCGTCTTTATTTGAAATATAAATATTTACTAATATATTATTAATTTCTTCATATTTTATTCATTTAAAATTGTTTATATGCTTAAATATTTGTATCAATTTTTATGTCAAATTTAATTTTGAAATATAAATATTTATATGAATTTATATTAATTTCTCCATATTTAAAATGGAAATTTTTACTTTTGCTTTATTATTTGTATTAATTTTTAAGTCAAATTTATTTCTGCTTTATTTGAAATATAAATATTTAATAAATTCATATTCCATATTAATATTTTTAATACAAATTTTTACTGCTGCTTTATTAATTGTATTAATTTTTATTCAAGTCAAATTTATTTGAAATATAAATATTTACTAAATGCTTTAGTATTTGTATTAATTTTTAATCAAGTCAAAATTTTGCTTTTTTTGAAATATAAATATTAGTAAATGCTTTAATACTTGTATTAATTCTTAAGTCAAATTTGTTTTTGCTTTATTTGAAATATAAATATTTACTAAATTCATATAAATTTCTGCATATTTTAAATAGAAATTTATACTGTTGTTTTATTAGATGCATTAATTTTTATTTATGTCAAAGTATTTTATATAATTTTATTTTACCGCTGCTTATTAATTTGTTGCTGTTTTGCTTAACTATTCTATCAATTAAATTCGCGGCTCAAATCTCTGCGGTACTCAATTTAATTAAACATCAAGAGTCAAGTGCAATTTTTTCAATTAGTCTGCTTGGCAATTTGGCACGCATTTAATTGCTGAATTCCCAAATTGCAATAAAGTGTATTAAAAACGAGGCAAGGCAGACGCATAAAATCTGTGGCAAGCAACTTCCACTCATTTAACATTTTGCCATAAAAATTAGGAAAAACAAAATGTGAAACAATGGAGTCGGCACTACCAACCCACAGCCCCTTGACTGCTGCTGCTGCTGCTCTCATATGGACTGACACTTGTACCTTCTTTTTCGACTGCTGTTGGTCACATTAGACGGCCACGTGTTCGGGTCATTATGCTGAAAGTTACACAAAACGTGGTTGGTGTTGGCGTTGACGCTTAACTTTTTACAAACAGCAGGCAGCGAGCGGTCGGACGGAAGGGCGGTCAGGTGGGGGGTGGGGCGCATTAAGTCTCGAATTTGTACGAAAAATTCAAGCTTAGCTCTTGTAGCGCAATTTGTAGCTGTCACTGCAAGGGCTGGGGGGGGAGGCAATCCAAGCAGCAGCAGCCGCTTGACACGTGCGTGTGTCTCTCTTGCCGCTCTATGTTGCAAGTAAGAGAGTAGGCGTGTGTGGCACGTGGGTACGAGTGTCAGTGGCATAGTTAGCTGTTGTCATTGTTGCTGCTGCTGCTGCTTGGCGATTAACATTGTTACACGCCTTAAAAATTAGCAATACATTGCGACCATGTTAGTTAATTTTAATGGGCTATGAATGCTCGGATTTTATTCGGATTAGCTAAGAGCGTCGTTGGGAACTAAGCAAAGCTGCTTTTGAGAGCGAGGGCGGTAATGTGAGTACAAGAGACAGCTTAGAGTATAAGAGAGTTTGTATATAAAAAAAATATATACAAATATAATATAAAAATACTAAAGACTAAAGAGTATACAAGAAAAGCAGAGAAAAATATATCAACAATATTATAAATTGCAAATCTAATTGCTATAAGTTCCTCATAAAATAAAAAAATAAAATGCATTTTTTTATTTTTGTTTGTGAACTTTAGTTAAACAAGTAAAAATATATTCTTTGAATATTATGATATGGCAATAGCTAAAAAATATATCAACAACTTTTAAAGATTTGCATCTTAATGCTAGAAATATTTCTAAAAAAAATAAATAATAATAAATAAATAAAAATAAAATGAATTTGTTAATTTTTGTTTGAGAACTTTATTTCTTACAATTACTTAAACGAGTAAAAATAGATTTTATAGCTCTATAGCTCAAAAAATATATTAATAACATTATAAGATGTACATCTAACGCTCAAATTATTTTCAATTAAATAGAAAATAAACTCAATGATAAGTATTTTATTACAGAACTTTATTACTTACAATGACTTGTATAAATATGTTCATAAATTAATAAACTTACTACAGCAAAAGATGCACAAAAATTCTGAGGTAAAAAATGAAAAATGATTTCCATTGAAATTTCGTTGCTTCCAGTGAAAAGTTGCCCCAAAAAATTAAAACAGATACAACAACAATTTTACAATATTTCAATATAGCAAGTATGTATATATATAGATATATACATATAGCGTAGCTAAGCATATATCATCAGCTCGCATATTGCTGACACTTGCGTGTGAGGTCCCCACTAAAATAAAAAAAATTAAATGAGAAATCCTGTGCAGGAGCTTGGAGCAACATGTGTCATGAACATGTCAATTAGATGCCACACACACAAAAAAAGTTGCAGTGGGGAAATTTTTTATGCATTAAGAGCCAGAGCAACGTGGAAAGGAAGTCAAGCCAGACTGGCTGCCTGCCTATCAAAAACGTTGAAGTGTGAACAATTTGTAGGCGCAGGATATGCATACAGTTAATTAAGTAGCTCAACACACACACACACACGCGCGTACAGTTATGTGTGTGGCATTTGTTGTGATTTGCGGCTGCTTTGGCTCATAATTATTTCAAATTAATGACAATATGAAAATGTGACGCTGTTGTGTGCACACAGTGGCGCCATTTAAGCGCCCAGTCGCATAATTTATTAATTGTCAACTAAATTTGACATTTCAATGTGTTGCAAGAGGCGGAGAGAGTCTGAGGGGGGGCAACTTGAAACTTGCCTTGTTTGTTGTGCGGCGGCCTGTCGAAGTGTGAGAATTATGCAGTTCATGCAACAGAGCAACAAACACATGCAACTGTTGTTGTTGTTGTTGCTGCTGCTGCTGGAATGTCATAAATTTCGACACGCTCATTAGCGTTGCGGCTGCATATAAATCCTGCTTGGGGCAAGACAGAGAGAGAGAGAGAAACAAAGAGCCGCATACATAAAATAAAATCAAATGCATGTTATCAGTTATATATGGAAATAATAATGATAATTATTGTGCAATTAAATTTATAATATAATCTAAAATCAAATTGATATAAGAAATTATATAGAAAAAATTATAATAATTATTGTTCTATTAAACTCAGAGTTTAATCTAATAATTTAATTTCGTTTTTGATAATTCATTAGGTAAAATAAAATGAATATTATCAACTACATGGAAAATAATAAAATTATTCAAGAATTGTTCAATTGAATTTATAATTCAATATAATAATTTTATAAATAATATTGATATCTATGAATATTACCACATATATTCAAAATAATGAAAAGAATAATTGTTCAATAGAATATATAAATTAATATAATAATTTTATAAATAAAATTGATATGTATTGCACAATTAATTATGGTTTAATTACATTTATAATTTAATTTAATAATTTTTTTTTCGATTTTCATAATTTATAAAATAAAATCAAATGAATATGTTATCAAAATAATGAAGAGAATAATTGTTCAATTGAATTTATAAATTCACATAATAATTTTATAAATAATATTGATATCTATTGTTTAATTTACATTTATAATTTAAGCCAATAATTTCAATTAATTAATTATTTTTATATTTTCTGCTATTTCAGGTGAGTGTTGAATGTTTATTCAAAGTCTCAACTTGTTTTATATGTAAGTATATATATTTATATGCTTGCAACACAACTTGCAACTGATCTCCAGCCATGTGTGTGGCCTGTTTTAATAAATTTAAACTGTCACACTAAATGTGAATAAATATCTTTCATAATTTCAATGTGCTGCGTATTTGATATTTGATATTTTTCGTATATATGCCACACACACACTTCATTTATACAGAAGCATCTGCATATGTTTGGTTTGGTTGGGCCTGTCACTTTTCACATTTTGTGCGCAAGGCATAAATAATAATTAATTTTGTTTTGTTTTTCGATCGTCATAAATGTTTCATTTTACAGTTTTGCGTCTAATTTTGCACTAACTGCGCCACATTAATCAAACGCAATTTGCTTGTGTGTATTTCTATTTATAGAGTTGAGTTAGTTTGAAATACACAAACACATGTTTGCCTTTCGAACAGGTGGAATTACCTTTTACTAAAAACTCACATAAATTTCTACGCTTCAGTCAATTTATCAATTTGTCAGGCAGTCAGCCGCCGCGCTCGTTTTTAAACAAATATTTGATAATTAATTTAAACGTAACTATAACTATTTAATGCCCCACATATAAGGTTGATCAAGCCAGCGAACAGTGAGCGACAGCAGTCTGCGGCTTTAGCTGGAAAACACTGCAGGAGGCAGCGCTGCGCACAGTGGTCAGTGGTCAGTGGCACAGTGGAGCGAGGGCCAAAAGGCAGGTGTGTTTCAGTAGCTCGTAATGTGTGCCAAGTGCCACAAGTCAAAAGGTCATCGATGTGAGGTTGCTGCTGCTTGTGGCATGCAACTTACCAGGGGTGTTTTAATTTGGCAGCAAAACGCTTAAACATGTTTGATAAAGCAAACAAATAAATTATTAATCATAATAATTGTTGTTAGCTTTTAATTTAATTTCAATTAGTTTAAATATTAGACATTTCTTTATATAACAAATAATAAATATATCAAATATTTAAAAGGTAGAAGTTTGTTTTATTCATCAAACGAATAAAATATTATTAGTAATAATTGTGGTCAGCTATTAATTCTGCTAGAGACTTCAATTATATTTTTTAAAGTAACTGCAGCCAAAAGCTTGAAAAATATATTTTTTTTAAATATTTCAGGCATTTCTTTTTATAACAAATAATAATAGTTGTCGACCTAATTAATTCTGCTAAAGAGTTCAGTTATTTTTATTTTTGAGTACAGCCAATAGCTTGAAAAATATATTTTTAAAATGTTACAGACTTTTCTTTTTATATAAAATAATTTTAGTGGTCGTGCTAATTAATTCTGCAAGAGATTTCAATTATTTTTATTATTTAGTACAGTTTGAATAGCTTAAAAAATTTGTCTATATATGAAATAGGTAGAAATATTTATACGAAAAGTTTCTTTCCATCAACAATTATAATTTTTTTTAATTAACTGCAGTTAATAACTTAAAATATTATTTTAAAATATTTTAGACATTTCTTAATCAATTAATTCTTATAATTATATAATATAATTATTCAAAAAGCTGCTTGCATTTTATATATTTTATCGCTTATATTTTACTGCGCAATTTCTTGCATTTAAATTTATTTTTCTAAATTAAATGTGCAGCATTTTGTGCTTTTTTTATTGCCGAATTTCTTTGTGTATTTTGTCAGCGACCACACAAAGCAGCTTTGATGTGTTGTAATGCATTTGTCAATTGATTGCTAGGAATGTGGCAACTAAGGCAAGAACAGCAACAACAACAACAGCAACAATTGTAAAAAGAAATGTGAACAGAATTAGCGCAGTTTGTAGAGCGAGGAACCACCCAAGTGGTTAAAAGTGCCAATTCGTGAAATTTCACAAATGCCAATCGATGTGAATAATCAGCAGCGACAACGGGGCAACAACAACAACTAACAGGCAGTGGCAGTGGCAGTTTGATGTGCCAAGTGAAATGTGCAGAGCGCGAGAAAGAGAAAGAGATAGCGAGACAATGCTGTTGAGTGACAAAGTGGGTGGGGTGGGGGGCAGGTTGATGCGCTGGCAACATGTTGCTGCTACAGCTTCCAGACATTTGCTATATATATATGCAAGTATATATAAATATATGCGCTTCTAGCCTTATTTTTAATCACTTTTTGCTGCTTGCCTTTTGTCTCGTGCGAGTTTTAATTAAGTATATTGCCTGCAGCCCCAAAAGCAACTGTTACACAGCAGAGGACAGAGCGTGAGACTTGGAGAGAGAGAGAGAAACTAATTTCAACACACAGACACACAAACAAATCCTTTTGTGTGTGTGTGAGTCGGCGCTCATTTATTTGAGTGCTTGCAATTGTTAACAAGCTACGGACAACTTGCAACTTGTCTTGCTGCAACTACCATCTTGTTTGCTCACTCACACACACACACACAGCTGCAGTTGCACTCCCTGTTGAGTTTCCTTTTTTTTGTTCTTTGTTGTTGTTGCAGCTTTGCGTGTGCAGCTGCAGTTAAAGCTTTCAACATTGTCTGCCATTTTTGCCAAGCAACGCCCTCAATCATCTGTCTGCTTAGCACACGCACACAGACACACACACACACACGCATACACACAAAGCTTTTGCGCTCAGTTTTCCCCTTTGTTCGCAGCTTGCCTGGAAATTCGCTCACTGGAATTTGCGCTCTCTCGCTCTCGCTCTCTCACTCAGTCGCTCTGACTTGCGCCTGAGCTTGAGCCGCCCCAAAATGGCCGCCTGCCCATTTAAAAACTCACTCAAGCAACTTTTGCTCTCATTTTTTTTTTCTTTAGTTCATCTTGTTATTTTTTTTCGCCTGCTTGCTTTCATTTAAACTTCGCATTGAGCGCAAGCGAAACGCTTCACGCTTTACGCTTTACGCATTTCTATTTTGAGTTCGCTGCTATATATTTCGCACCTGATTAACATTAAGTTTTATGCGATTTTCCTCAACGCACATTATATTTTATATATTTTCGAATGCCACAGGCAATAAAAAATGTTCAATATATATATGCATACTATAACTGAATATTAGCTGTTGGCAAGCAATATCATTTGACAGCTCATTGAAGCGTGTTCGTGTTAAATATTAATAAAAAATTATAGCGGCCTTAATTTTCAAATGCGAAAATAGAATGCATGAACTAATATTTTAGCTGAGCAGCTGCTTCAACGCATGAATTTTATTTAAATATATTTTTATTCTATTTATAAAAAATATTAAACTGTTCTTAATTTGAATTCGATGTTGTATTTGAATATAAACTAAAATCGAAGTATATATAAATTTTAGCTGAGCAGCTAGTTTAACTCATACATTTTATAAAAATATAGTTTTCATATGTTGAAATATTTAAAATATTTATAATTAAAAATTTCACTGGCCTTAATGCTAAATAAACACAATTTTAGCTACTTCAATTTATGTAAATATATTTTTCATGTATAAAAATTATTTAATATTAATATATTTATAATACAAATTAATGCAGCCCTAATTTTCCTATGCCCATATAGAAATTATGATATAAACTAAAACTGAAGTATATAAGTTTAATCTTCAACGCTTTTGAATTTTATGTAAATATATTTTTCATCTGTGGATATTATTCAAACAAAATATATTTATAAAAAAAACTGTTCCTAATTTGAATTCGAATGCGAAAATAGGCTGCATTTGAATATAAACTAAAATTGAAGTATATAAATTTTACTTCAACTACTTTTGAATTTTATATGAATATATTTTGAAGCTATATATTTATTATAAAAAATTATACGGAAATTAAATACATTTTTCATCTACCAAAATTACTTAAACATAATTTATTATAATAAAAAATTATGCTGGCGTTAATTTTTCTATGCGCAAATAGAATACACAAATTATAAACTAAAATTGAAGTAAATAAATTTTATCTACAACGTTGAAGAATTTTATGTAAATAAATTTTTCAACTGTGGAAATTATTTAATATAACAAATTTAATGGCCTTAATTCTTAAACGCTAAAATAAATAAATTTTAGTTACTTCAATTTATGTAAATATATTTTTCATGCATATAAATTTATTAATATTTAATATATTTAGTATAAATATTCTTCATAGCCTTAATTCTCCTATGCACAAATAGAAATCATGAATTATAAACTAAAGCTGAAGTATATAAATTTAATCTAGAACGTTGCTGAATTTTATGTAAATATATTTTTCGTTCTACTGGGAATTATTTAAACAGCGTTGACGTCTTATTATAAGCAGTGGCAATTAAGATGACTGCAGCATGCAACACGCCCACACAGCAAGTGACAGAGCAGCAGCAGCAGCAACTGCAGCTGAGAAGTTTGCATAAAGTATCTGCAAGATACGCATATGTGCCAAAACTCTGTGTGTGTGTGTGTGTGTGTCTGTCTGTGTAATTAGTGGCAAAGCTGCTGTCAGCCATTTAGGTCTGTTGCTGCCGTCTGCAGTTTTTGTCCAAAGCATCGAGATATGCCAGGCAAACGATGAGCTACAAATTTCTCAAGTGTCAACACCAAAGCAAAGCAATAGAGCCTGCATACATATATATGTGTGTCTATGTGTGTGTTTGTGTTTGTTTTTTTGCCTATGAATAAACCATTTTTCATTCAAAGTCATTGCATTTAGTTAATGCCTGGAAGACAATTGTCATTTATTAATAGTCATTAGCAACTGGGCTGCTAATGAAGCTGCTGCTTGAGCTGTATCTGATCAATCAGCAGTATGGACACATATATGTTTATCTTTGATATTTTTGCTATATGACAGTTGTGACGAAAAGTTAATGAACCACTAGCTGCGGAGTTCATTGAACGTTTTGTGTTGTGTGTGTGTGTGAACGCAAAATTGCTCAACTAATTTGCACTGTGATTATATTTTATTTATTTTGATATATGGCGGCATGCAGCTCCTTTTGTATCCTTGGGCAACTTAAATTGCAGCGATAAGCTTTAAACTGCGCGCACTTCCGGCATGTTGCTGGTCCTGGGCGCTGCCCCCAAAAACAACGTTGAGCGCCATGCTTAATATGTAGCAGCAGTGGCGTAGGCAGCACAAAGTTCTAGAGGGGGCAACAAAAATAAATAGCAAACAAGCTGCATTAGTTGTTATTATAAGTTTAAATATTAATTAATATTTAGCAGCAGTGGCGTAGTCAGCACAAAGTACTAGGGGGTAACTAAAGCTACAAAGAGCGTTATAATAAATTCTAATATTAATTTTTATTTTTTACTAACCCCTCTTACTAAATTTAAACTACGCCACTGCTTCATACGTCGTATAGCCATAGCCAAAGTCTGTGCGCTCCTCTCTATAAGCATGGCCGGCTTGAAAAGTGTTGGCAAGGATATGCTTAAACATGCAAATTTTCAATATGCAGACAAAACACTGCGCCGCATGCTAGAGCGAGATAGCAATAGCCGTAGCATGCATGCCTGCGCTCAGTATGAAAATTTCTCTACGTCAAATGCATTTTGGGTTGCAAAATAAAAAAAAGTGCAAAGGGGTTGACTTCACGCCTCGACTTTATATATACAACTTACTATGCAATGGCATAACCCTTGCCACTCTCTCCCTCTCTCTCTCTGTCGCACTTGCCACGCTGCCTCGTTGCCTGGCATTCGATGAAATTGCCGGATTGTGTTGAAGTGTGATGTAGGCATCGCTTGTTTGTGCGCTGGACACGACTCCGATGCCAACAACGCGACGAGGCCTTTGGCATAATTCTCAATTCGGTTTGCTTGTTTGTCTGCCAGCCAACCCTATATAGAGTCAGTGCCCCCAACCCCCAGCCAAAAGCCTTATACACTTGCAACTGCAACTAAAGTTGCTGAAATTCATTTTGTTGCAATTTTAATGCAATTTAGAAGGGAAGCTTAAATTAAAAATATTAATAATAATTTTATTTAATATAGTTGCAATATTTATTGCGCATTTTACTTTAAAATTAAATTAAAAAACGATTGATCTTAAAATATTAAATATATTTATTTTAATATACTTTCAATATTTTTTAGTCTCTATTTTTGTTTAATTTTTTGATTAATTTCCAGCACCAAAAATATTAAAAATTTGTTTATATATATATACAGTAGTTAGTAATCGTCCCTAATATTTTATAATAATTTTGTTTTTTATAAATTGCTTTACAATGTAGCTTGTGAATCTGTTTTTATGTTTATTTTACATTGTAGACTTTTTAGAAACACGCAAAAATTTAGAAGGGAAGTATAAATTAATATTTATAATATTTTTATTTAATATAGTCGCAATATTTGCTGCTAATTTTATTATAAAAATAGGCAACATTTTTACTAATCATTTTATCAATCAGGAACGTTAGTTGTTAAAATATTAAACATTTGTTTTTAATATTCTTGCAATATTTGTTAGGCTCTTTTTATTTATTTATTTGCAATTTTAGGCTGCTTGAAAAATCACCAAAAATATTAAAAATATTTTGTTTTTAATATTATTATTTATTTAAGAAGTATTTAGTAATCGTACCAAATATTTTAGAATTTTTTTTTATTGCTTTACAATGTAGGCTGTGAATCTTTTTTTATTTGTTTACATTGTAGACGTTAGAAACACGCAAATCTCTTGTATCAACAACAAATTAAAAAAAAAATTGTCAAGTTATGCTGGTCTGGTAACTGTTTTGTTTGCAAGGGGTGTGGAGACACATGATATATATGTATATATATATAGTTATCTCAGCCACATCTTTATTTGACAAGCTGACGCTTGTTGGTTTTCATGTTTTTGCGTTTGCTTTGATAAATTGTTAATGCCATAATTAACTCAATTAAAACTACGCTGTTAACAATTAAAAACTTTAACTTGCAAGCTAATCAAATGCTTTAAATTATAATAAAAACAGCATTTATATAATTTATGCATGCTTGGGCTACTGTTTCGTTTAAAAAATTTTTCATTTAGATAAAAGTAGAAAAATTTATATGCTCGCACCTAACTGCAAATTGTATGTAATGAGCTGAGCGGCGTTTACCTTTGCCACCTTTAGCTTAAACTTGTTTTGCCTGCTGCCTGTTCCTAATTTAGTAGCACCTTTTGGCTTGTTCTGTGTCTAAGCCTGAAGAAGACATAAATTTGTTAGCGCCTGCCCCAAAAAAAAAAAAAAACAAGAAATGTTGAGGGTGTTTTTGTTTTTATATTTTTTAGCTCGAGCTGGCTTTGGGCTCATAACATAACAAAAATTAGTCAGGTACGTGCACAAAGGCGAAAAAAGGTTGCCGACGTACCCTGCAGCAAAAGGCGAGGGGGTGCGGGGGAGAGCTATGCTTTTTGTTCTGTATATAGATCGGTCGCTGCTGATAAAGTTATATGCTTCATATTTATGTTGGAAATTAGGCAAATTTTTAGTGGCGAGATAATTTGTGTACGACTTTGTCGCAGTGAGTGAGAAAATTGCAGCTAATCGTGGCTGGTTTTATCTATTGTTGGAATTTAAATTTAAGCTAGAGCGGGAAAATTTATAGCAGGCCACAGCGAGCTCAAAGTTGCAGCTTATAGTAAAATATTTAAAAAAAATGCGTTTAAATTTAGTTGCTCAACTAATTCATACGCTCTTAGCTAGACTTACTTTAAGCTATTTTATTTTTGTATATTTTTTAAAAAGTTGTGTGTACTCTATTTTCAACTTTAGCTATTTTCTATGCCTTGTCAGTTTATAATTAAAAGTTGTTTAAACTAAATTAATTATTTATGCGCGTATGACACTTTCTCACAATTTTCACATTTCCAAAACGCTAGCCCAAGTGTCTAATTAAGACATTTTGAAAGTTTGTTGCTCGATTTAAACGAATTTATAATTGCAAGTTTTCAAACTCTATAATTATTGCTTAGTTATTGGTTAGGTAAACCTTTTTTGTGGCCCTCTTTGTTATATAAGCCATATTTAAATGGGCCGCCCTGGCTCTGGGCTCACTCTCAGCCTTTTTACTCGTGTGGCCTATGGGCATAAAAATTAAGTTATTAATATAGCAATGCCGAACAAACGAAGTGTAGTTGGTTGTATGTATGTGTAGCTTGTAATTAAACATGATTGACAGCAAGGGTTGTAACCTTGTTGTAAATTACTTGTAAATGTTAAGAAAATTAGCTCGATTGCCATACAATTTGAGTTGGAAAAATATAAATTAGACGCTTGTAGTTTGAAAATATTTTAAAACATTGTTGATATAAATTTAATGCAAATTGTTAGTCTAATAATTTTATTTCATTTTTTATTTAGTTTATGTAATTATAAAATATAAATTAGGCGCTTGTAGTTTGAAAATATTTTAAAACATTGTTGATATAAATTTAATGCGAATTGCTGTGTAATAATTTAATTTAATTTTTTAATAATTTAAACGCTGCTCTTTCTTGTTGTAATTATAAATGAATTAAAATTTTTAGCAAATTCCTACGTTTAATAATTCAATAATAATTTAATAATTTTTAATTTAATAATTTTTAATAATTTAATAATTTTTTATTGAATTAATTCAAACTTTTTGCTATTTTTTATTTAATTATAAATTATAAAAAATGTAAAGCAAATTATTACTTTTAATTATGGCTACTAATAATTTGTATTAACCATTCAACACTTTTTGCTGTAATTATAAATTATTATTTATTACTTCTAACACTTTGCTTTAATTTTTATTAAACTCTTTGCTCATGCTTGTTGTAACTATAAATTATTAAAAATGTAATGCAAATCATTACTTTTAATTATGTGTACTAATAATTTGTATTAAGCTTTTTATGTTTATTTTTTTACTTCCAACACTTTGTATTAATTTTTTAAAATTTATTTACATCCAAACTTTTAGTTGAGCTTCCCCTTTTTTTATATGCTCAACATAATATTCAATGTTGTTAACTCCAGCAGCTTAGCAACTAATTAAAACAGCAACATCAAAAGCCATATTATTAATAACAAATGTCTGGGCAACAACAAATAATTAATAAGGCAGCGCATGTTGTTGTTGTTGTTGTTGTGTTGTCTGTGCTCAAGACAGATATCATTAGAAATTGATGACGCATGTCGCGTGCAACATCCAATGTTGATGTTGCATGTGCCGCAACCCTTTCACTATAACGATTAATGCACCTACTCCACACACACACACACACACACACATGCCCCTACAACTTGGCAGTGCAATGAAATAAAAATACATTGGCCGGCACTAAACACAGAGCGTTGTAATTAATTAGAGTTTCATAAAGAGCACAAAATTCTATAAATTATATTTCATATATGTATATATATAAATGTCAGTGTGGGGCTCGAGACTTGCAGCATTGTGTGGCATGCCACGCGCGACTGCGCATCACGTGCAACTGCATTTTGTTGTTGTTGGCAACTTACCTGCAATTAATTGTTTTGCTTTTGGCTTTTTAAATAAAGTGCAAGGCTTTTTGCATTTGTGTTATAAATTGTTTATTATTATTTTTGCACATAATTTAGTTTTTCATTTTGATTTTCACAATTGTTAGGAATTCAAGGGGGGCGGGGGCAGTGTCTAATGTGGTAAAGCATTTTGGAATTTTCGTTTGTTTTACAAATTATTTGCAGTTAGGAACAAGTAGACAACAAAATTAAAAATAAATTAAATATGCATAATGAAAACAAAGCGAAATTCGTTTTAAATATAACACTATAACTAAGCCTAATTCAATTAACTAATACTGTTACACGGCTAGCACTAAGAGCTACAATATAAAGTACAATATGTATATATATTAAAGTTTATAGTGTGGCTCATTAAACGTGTGAGGGGAAATTAGAAAAAAATGCAAACCAAACTTTGAGTTTTCAAAAACTCTAAATAAATTACAGAATTTTAATATTTTAGTAAAATAATTCTGATAAATTAAAACGCTTAAATGAGCAACAAGTTTTGCTATTTTCAAAATTGTTCAATTATATTTTTTTAAAATTTTTGGAATGAATATATTTTTTTGGAAACCATTTAAAGCTTTTAATACTTTTTATATGATATATATAATATGTAGCACGTTCAATAAACCACGCTATATACACAGCTAAGTATTGAGTGTGTGTGTGTGTGTGTGTGTGTGTTTGTGTTGCGGCAACATGTTGCTGCAACATGTGCTTAGCGCTTTAGCTTGAGTTGTGTATTGGATTATTTACAAACATATTTGCATTGCACTTGGATTTCGAGGATTAAGTCCTTAGGGGCTTTCAGCACGAGTTGAGGGCGCCGGCGAGCAGGCGGGGGGTGGTGGCTGCTGCTGCTGCGGCGGCAGCTGATAGGGACTGAAGCGTTGCGGATAATGCGCCAACTGCGTTTTGATGCGCAAATCGGGCGATGCAGAGCCGCAAGAGGATGTGGGCGTGGCAGGTGCAGGCGGTACATTAGCGCCAGCGCTAGTGGGTGGCGGTGGTGGCGGCGTGCGATTGGCGCCCGCTGCGGCGGCAGCTGCAGCAGCAAAAGCCGCTTGCTGATTAGCGCTGGCCAAGAAACCGGCGGTCAGCTGTGGCCACTGCTGCTGCCACATGCCCAGCTGAAAGGCGCCCAGCGAGGGCGGCGGTGGTGCTGGCGGTGCAGCACGTTGATACAAATGTGGCAGCAACATTTCCGTGTACGGCGAGCGGCCGAACATTTGCAAATGCTGACGCGCCTTCTCCAGCAGCGCCAGCGACGCAGCGTCCGCTTCCTGCGGCGTCAGTTGCGACATCAGCGGATCCGGAAAGAAACGCAGCGGAGCAGCGCGCATGTGTTGATCGAAAAAGAACGAATCCATGGGATCCCTGCAAGTGGACGAAGTAAAAGCAAAGTGAGCAAAGTGAGTGCAAGAGGAAGAGCGCGCATAACTTGTTGCTGCAACACACGGAGGCACCGCAAACAGCAATAACATAATTACGTTGAAAGTAACTGCCAATTGCCGACACTAAACAACGCCAGCAACAACAACAACAGTAACAGCAACAACAACATTCACTCATTATTTTCGTGTTTTCATTTCATGTACGAATCGGCTTCAAAGTTAAAAGCGCCGATCTGTAATTTACGCCACTTAAGCCGCCGCCGTGCCGGCTAAAAACATCAATGTTACCTCTTGTTGTTGCCATGTTGTTGCTGCTGCTGCTTGTTCTTGTTGCCACGCTGCTGCTGCTGCTGCTGCTGCTGACTGAGTTGCCGTCTTAATATATAAAATGCCTGCAGCCAACGCCTTTGCAACAAATTCTCAACTTAAAGTTCAACTTCAATTTGCACAACAACAAAAAAATGTTTGTGCATTTAATTTATATTTTTGATTCAAAACTTTCGCTATAAACTAATGCGAGCTTGATCTATAATATTGCATTTTTAGATAGCAAATCTATTTAGAATTTAAATAATATTTTTTAAATATATTTTTAAAGCTCTTGGGTCTATTTTTAACATTAAAAGTATAGCTTGCAATACTTTTGACTTTATTTCCTGGTTAAAAAAATTATAAAAAGGGAAAAATAGTTTAAAGAACAAATTCAAACTTTTACTTTGATCTATTGCGATTTCAAATTTCCAGCTAAATAGCAATATCTATATATATAATATAAAAATTTTAGAAAGAAAATCTATTTAGAAATTGATTAATATTTTGTAATATTTTTTTTTAAAAACTGCATTGTAGTAAATTCATTTAAAATTCATATAATATTTTTGAAATATATTTTTATAGTACTGGGGCAAATTTTTTAATTAAGTTATAGCTTGGCATATATTTGTCTTTATTTTCTTTTTAAAAAAATGGTTATGCTTAGTTCTGCTCTTGCTTTGATCTTATGCGATCTTAAATTTCCAGCTAAATGAATATTGCTCCAATTCTAATACTTTGCTAATTGAAAACTCTTGCGCTGGGCTACGCGATTTTCACACATTTTTGCTTATCAGTGACGAACTTGCCAGCTACTGTGTGCGAGCGACCACTTAGCCCCATAAATTGAGGACTCATAAATCAACATAAAAATGTTGTATAAACTACTTGACTGCAAAATATAGAAAGAGGGGAGAACTTACCTATCAAAGTCAGTGAGACGAGACGAATCGCGAAATCCTTTTGCGAACGGATTCGAATCGATTTTCAATTTAGTAATCAATTGATTCTGATAGGCCGTCACGGCCGTAAATACCGTCTCTGGGAATACGAACGTTTTATGATCCATATCCTGTAGCTCTTTGGGATTGACGGGTATGCTCTGGCCATGGCTTAAACGCACCAAATGAATGCGTGGCTGATAGCGATGCATGGAATTTAGCACAACCTGCGAAAAATAAACAAACAGAGACAAAACAAATTTATTAAAAGAATGGAATTTTTTGTACTCACTGTTGGGTCTTATAAAAAATTTACAACAATAAAAAGTAGTCGGCGTTTGTTTTGACGGCAAAACGGGCGGCGGCGGCGGCTTGCAAGCCTTTATGGTGGCAATAAAAACGGTAGCTGCGGCTCGTAAACAGAGCGTCGCCACTTGCCACAAGTTGCAAGCGTAGCTCTGACTGTTGTTAACCTAACCTCACTTTCTTTAATGCCTTTGCCGTTTGCCTGCATTTGCCACCAAATTGCCAACAATTTTCATACATTCTTGAAATTTACATATGCCCCACAAGAACAACAACAACAATTTCCGGAGTTGTACAGTTGTCTGCTACGCTGCTGGTGTCATCAACATGGCAGACACTGCCACGCCCCTTTTCGCAGACTTAAGTGTGTGCATGTGTGTGTGTTGACTGAATTATTCATAAATTTTTGTGCCGTAGTCTGATAATAACGTTGTGTAGCTCTTGCTCTTGACAACGCAAGTGACGAAGTTGACAACAAGCAATTTGTGAATAGATTTTAGATGAAAGTCTGGATTGCTTATCGATTGGAACAGGCAATTAATGCACTATAGAGTTGTATTGAATCTTTCAGAATAAGTTCCATTCAACTATTCCGAAGTTGAACGAATGAACTACGTTCCTGATTATTGTTCAATCCCATTATCGATCGTCACTATTCGTTTACCAAAAATTTAATTACTTCATCCTTCAACTGAACTGGGAAGAGCTGAACTCTATCCCACCGTATTCCATTTGATGCAAGTTGATAACTCGCTGTCAACTTACCTGTCCGCTCTTATCCATTTCGTTGTTCGTCAACTTCACCTTCTCGAAGGAGACGACTTGTTTGCGCAACGCCTCCGGACTAATGGGACTATCGGGATGAGCATAAATGCGAGCCGGCGGCGGCGGATCCGCCTTGCCCGCCACCAACCACGAGCTGCGATGATATGCGTAGCGATAACGTCTCGAGTCCAGCGGCACAATGTCCAGCAGCACAGCATAGCGGTCTGGTGGTTGAATCTGACGCAAAGGACCGGAGAAACTTACACGCACAGTGGGGAACATGCGCCTGAAAGTAGACCACAAAAGCGTATTACTAACAAATCTATAAAAGCGAAACGAAAACGAAACGAAAAGCAAAATCGTGTGGTGGCTATATATTTTTTATTGCCCAACATTGTTGCGAGGGTTGTATGTAAATAAGACGCATATTTAATTTTATGACTTTTAGCACGTTTTTGACACATTTCCGCGTTGATATAGCCAAAGTAACTCCCACTGCCCACTCGACTCGACAAACAACTCGCAACTTGTAGCTGCGGCCAGGCCAAGTGTAAATGACGCTAATGACCCAGCCCAGTTTTTTGTCATTTGTCTTCTGGCGTATTTTTTTCGTTCCTTTTTACCTGCCTGCCCTGCCCCTTCCCCTCGTATGTTGTTGTTAGTTGAGTTGTAAATGAATGTAGCACATTTGTCATAATAATCCACTAATTAAGCATATACAAAAACACTTGCTTATGTTTGTAACCGCTAATGAACTCTCGCCCCTAAATATAAATTTCAGTTGGAAACGATGTTATCGATATTATCGATTAGGCCGACTGAGGTCACTTTGCTTTTATATCGATTTGAAACGAATAAAGACTGAAGGACTGTGTATTAAAGTTGAAAAATACTAATGATGATGTTATCGATATAATCTATAATTAGACTAACTGATGAACTGAACTATGGTTTTATATCGATTTAAAGCGAATGAGTATTTATTTAAATTAATTTGCATAGTTTCGCATAAAATATAAACTATATTTCAGTTGAAAAACTGCTCGCAATGTTATCGATATTAGCGATTAGGCTTATTGAGGTCTCATTGCTCATATATAACGATTTAAAGCGAATGAGAATTTATTTAAATTATTGCATAAGCTTGAAATAAAATATAAGACTGAGAATTCAAGTTGAAAAACGACAAGTGACGTTATCGATATTATCGATTCAGCTTTTATATATTTTCAAAGTATGCTTTAAAGCTTTCAATGTTTATTTTTCTTAGTAAACTTAATGCCATTAAAGGCAGCAGCCTTCACATTCTTAAATTGCTTGCTTTGCTACTTGTTAACATTTCGAAATTAAAGCCATAAATCTTTAAGACAGCCAATAAAATCTAGCAGCGCCGTCAAGAGACTATAATTGATAATAATTTTTGTTATATAGAGAGCTGGAAAATGTTTGCAAGCACGACAGACAGATAGACACGCATACATAGAAGAGAAGACTTGACATTCACTTGGCTGGGCTTGTCAACATTTATAGCGACTTTAAGAGTAAGCTGAAGTGGGTTGAGGGGTACATAAGACTTTTGTGTGGGCGTGTTTAATGCACTTGGCCGCCATGCTGCTGCAGCATGACGCGTCTTAAGTTAATTTTCTATAAAAATAAAGCAAAGCTTTTACTTTAACACTTTTGATAGCTTGCTAATGTGTCCATAAATGTGTGAAAAAATAGCTAAACGCTAAGCAGCACGCCCAGTAAGCAGCCACGCCCATGCTGCCGCCCCCCAAAGCAGTTATGGCAGCTATAGCGCATTTATAGTAGTAGTCAACCCTCAGTTTTGCTAACGGAAATGTCGTAAATCATATTGCCAACATTTACATACATTTTTATGAGGCCAAACTCAGCGGCAACTGGCAACTGCCACTGCCTGCGGGCCATGCCCGAAATGAACGCCCACACCTAGCTCCAGCTATGGCCAAGGCAAGCGCCTGGGCGTGGCACACCACACACACACACTGCGAACAGTTTTCTTCGCAGGTCCAAGTGTGGATTTTATGTATTTGTTTATGGGAAAATTAGGGAAATGGCTTTCGTAGGGGAGCGCAACGCCGACGCCGACGCTGACGCCGCCAAGGTGCCAAAGGTTACAATTATGAAGTTTACACACCATTTGCCAAAAAGAGAGTTCAGACGTTCAGACTTTCAATTAGTCGCTGCGTTCGCTCTCGCTTTCTTCTAACTTATGCGCACTTCCGCTCATTCGCAGCGAATTCATTATCAACACCTTAGTTACAGCAAATTAAGCTGCCAGCCTCTGGAGTTTATAAATTGCAACTAAATGTTAATTCGTTGCCTACCCTAAGTCTAACTAAAAAATACTCTATAGTCGCGCGATCTTTATCTCAGCTTGTAAAAATATATGAAGCGCAGCCAAAGACTCGAGACCTTCTGTCTAACTATTATTTTCATTGTTTCTTTCACACTCTTGGTTTTCTTTGAGTTATACATAATTTTATACATAATTTTATAAAATATACACTGAGAGAAATGCGTTGCCACAGCAAAAACTTACTCTGAACAGCTTAAAATTATTTTAAGACATGCTCTGCGCATTTTTATAATTTTTTAAAATACATGGCAAAGCCAAAACTTTTTTTCATGCGTAGAACAAACTTAAAAAATATTTGTAAAATTTTTCTAATGTAACAAAATTAATTTAAAATTAAAATATATTTTTCTAAATATTTTTTTCAGTTAAAAATTAAAGCTTATAATTTTTTTATATTTTTATTCCATTTAAAACTCAAATTTATTTTTTTGTAATATTTTTTCACTTATTTTTCTTTTATCTTTAGTTTCTAAATACAAATAAATTTAATTTTTATTTTTTGTATTTAAAATAGAACCCCTATAACTTTTTTTCTAGTGTATTCAGTCGCTTCATTATGTTTGCTACTAGTTTACTCAATTTGTTAATTTTTTCTGCTGTCTCTGTCGCTATCTCTGGGCTACTTTTAATGGTCATTGATCCTGCACCTTTCGTTAGGGGGATTAACGTGTTTGGCATTGTTTGCTTGCCAGGCATGATAAATGTTGGACTGGGACTTGGGCTACGCAGCAGCAGCTGCCCCACAATGAAATATTAATGAAGTTGTTTAGAAATTAATAAATAATTGTAGCTACAATTTGGTTGCTGTTCTTTGACTTGCTTTGGGTAGCATGCAAATTGCAATTACTACGCGCTACTGTTGAAGCCTCTAGAATGTGAACAGTGCGTGAATAATTTGGCTCAATACAATTGCCTAACAAGCGTGAAGAGTTGTCGCAAAAATATTGACAAAACAGCAACAGTTGGGACTGCTCGCTGTGCTCAGTGCGCTCTCGGTCTCTCTCTCTCTCTCTCTCTCTCACTCTGTGTGTTGCCTGCTGTTTTTGTATTGAACAATTAGCCCGCCTGTGTCTTTGAATTGCAACCGCCAAAACCCGAAAAACGCAAAACCGCTGACAGCGTGACAAAAAGTCAGTCACAAAACTCAAACCACGTGATATTTTATCTCAATGACCGCAACAAACAAACTGCAAACAAAAACAGGTAGAAAAATTAGACAACAGCCATACACTTCGATCCTTTTCCGCTTGCTCTTGGCCCACAGCTGTAAATCATAAGCGTAGTGCTTGCTTGACTTTTGGCAGTTATCTTCGCGCTGGCTCGAACGAGTTTTGGACCAGTCCACAAGACGTTCTGATGACGTCCACGCATGCGCATTTGCATGAGCTGGCAACATTTTCCATGCCACAAAACGCTGCGCTGCGTGTAAATTACCGTAAGGCGGCAACACAGTTGTCATAAACCCTTTTTTTCTTTTTGGGTCGAAAGTAAACTGCATTTAAATTTGGCTTGCACTGTGAGTAAACTACACGAATTTAAGCATGTATAAGCATAATTAAAATATTTTAGAAAATTTATAATAATTTAGAAATGATCTTTTGCTATAAAAAAAATTATATAAAAATATTTGGCAATATTTTCGTAACTAGCTGCAACAAAATTAAATATTTTTCATTATTTTTTTAATATTTGTATGACTATTATAAATATTTCAACAGCATATATGAAATATTTAAGAAGAAATTTAATATTTAAAGTATTATGCATGTTTTTCTATTTAAAAAATATTGTAAAATTTTTAAAGCTAACAACAAAAGAAAAATTACATTTTAGACACTTTAAAATATTTAATAAAGTGCATAAAATATTTAAAACAATTAGCATACGCCAAAATTTAATACATAAAGTTATTAAAATAAAAATTATATCTTAGTAAATTCAGGATCATTCATAACGTAAAGATACTATATTAGGATATCATTTTTATTTTAGTAACTTAACTTTATGAATTAAATTTGCATTAACACACGCTTCGGTGTCTATAATTTTCTATATAATTTGCCGCTAGATACTTTTGGCTGCAACACGCTATAGACGCAGCTAATAATTATTTCTGTAGCATGGACACTTTGCTGTTTGTCTAAGCCAAACTGTTGGCTTCGAAGTGTTGGGCTTAAATATTTACAAGTTTGTTGGCTAGCACCGAATGCAGCTCCTCGTATTTGCGCAATTTAAAAGTTATCAGTCAAAAGAAAGGCTAAAATACAGGTTGGCAATTGAAAAAGCTTTTGTTGGCCCGCCAAACGATGTGCTGACAAATAAGATGCATATCTAAAGTCAACTAATAGTTGAAAGCGACCGACCGACCAAGAGCGACCCGCACAAATGTGAAAAGTCGGGCCCCAGCTCTAATTACAGGGCAACGACACAAACTAAAAAAATATATATACAGTCTGTGTGCTTAGTATGTTACCGAAAGACATGCAAATATGTTGTTAGCGCGACAATCGGCAGCTATTACATTGCAATTTATACTTTGTGTGGCGCTGTCAGGACGAATGAAAGGAGTAAATTTGTTAATGTGTCGCAAATGCGAGCAGCACAGCTTGGTGTGTCCTTTTTCCTTCAGTTCACACAACAATAAGGGGTTAACACACACACAAATATACAGCCAAATGTCGAACAAACAAAAACAACCGAAAAAAAAGTAACAAAGCTACTAATGCGCATTTCGCATGTCATCAACATAAAACTAACATACGGGACTCATAACTTTAACAGCAGCAGCAACAAGAAATATTACAGTTTGGCAAGCACTGTGTGCGTAAATTTATATAAGACTGCTTTAATGCTCTTTCTATATGTAAAGCCTATGTCAGCCGCAATTGTTTTAAAATTTAGTTGTGGTATTTATAGCATTGCCAATTGTTTCAATTTAGAACTTCAAATTAATTTATTTTGAACATATGTTTAACTAAGATACCTTTACTTTATTGTTTTATATTTTTATAAATTTCTATTGATTAAATCGCGCATAAATCTATGATTTTCTAATACTTTCAGTTTGTTTTTTATAATTTTCAATCGATTAAATTTCAAACTTCAAGTAAAAATATTTTTCTCAATGAATTTTTAATGTATTTACTTTAATAGCTTCTAATATTTTTACTTTTATTGCAAATTATATAAATCCCTAGCTTAAATTTTGATATTCAAATGAATTCTATGAATTATCTATATATATTTATAGCTTTAATAGCTGTTAATATAAATTCCAATTTAAATATTTGTTATAAAATTGAATTTTCAATTGATTAAATTTCGCACTTCAAGCTAAAATATATTTAGCTATGATTTTTTAATGCTTTTACTTTAATAGCTTTGAATATATAGTTTTAAAAAGTTAAAAAATTAAATTTTGCCATTTATATACATAATTTGCAATAGTTTAAATGCGTACTTCAAATGAAGTTATCTGATATATATAGCTATGATTTTTGCAAGCTTAAGCTCAACTCAAGTTTGTCCTAGCTTTGTCTACAGGGTATAGCTATAGTCGGCTAGTAAAATAAATGCAAATTTGCGTGCTTTTGTTGTTGCCTTTTCAGCATTCGCACGAAAATCGTCAAAGTAATAATTTTTTGAAGTCGACTTTGTTGAGTTGCGAATGAAAAGTCGTTTAAGTCGTTGTATATGTATTGCACTATATAAATGTATGTGTGTGTGTTTGTGTGCGTGTGTGTGTCAGTTTTAGTGGCAACACAGCTGACAAGAAACAGCCGCCAGTTTGGCTGCCTCAACGCGCATTTTTTGTTGCTGGTTTTCGCTTTTGGGTGCTAATCGAAAATCGACGGCACATTATTTCGATGCCTTGTCAATCAATTTTGCATGTGTGTGCATGTGTGTGTGTGTGTTGCCTCGGTAATAAGAAACTAACCAAAAAGCTGCTGATATTTTGCAGTTAAGTATTTTCTGCTGCTTTTTGTTGTTGCGTAAAGTGAAAGGCAAGTTGCAAGTTTATTGATTGTTGCAGGATGAGTGTCTGAGTGTCTGATTAGTGGGCAGCGGGCGTAATTTTCGCCAGTGGCCACAAGCCCAAAGGCAACTAATTGAAATTGAATGAAAGTTGCCGCATTAAAAATTAAACAGAGAGAAATTTGCGGCTTGAGCTGCAATTGGGAGCTGCCTAATTTAAATTAAAGCTGCGTTTGCTTAAGTTGCTCACCTGCCCGTTTTGGTAATGATCATTTCGGTGCCAAGGTCATGGAACTTATCCCAGAGCTCCTTGGTCTCCAGATGGCATTGCAGGGGCATGAGATCATCACAATTGCACGAGCCGAGTATTTTGGGCGTAGGCAGCTGTGCCAGAGAGAGAGAGAGAGAGAGATTGAGAGGAGGCATGCCACATTAGGTTGCATGATGGCTACGTTACCTGTGCTGGCTCCTCCGGCGACAGGCGCTCGTCTTCGGCCGACGGACTCGGTGCGCCGCCACTGCCAGCAGCTGGGGGCGGCGAGGGCGTGCCAGCTGCCCCCGCACCAGCAGCAGCAGCAGCACGCCCTCTGGATTTACTGCTGTTGTTGTTGTTGTTGTGATTGCTGCTGTTGTTGTTGTTGTTATGCTGATGATTGTGATGTTGGCGTTGCTTGTTGTTTGA
This sequence comes from Drosophila busckii, assembly GCF_011750605.1. Taxonomy (NCBI): domain Eukaryota; kingdom Metazoa; phylum Arthropoda; class Insecta; order Diptera; family Drosophilidae; genus Drosophila; species Drosophila busckii. The sequence goes on along the minus strand of NC_046604.1, from coordinate 14,629,275 downwards.
CGTTGCGTGGTGATTCGCATGTGTCTGTTGCTGTTGCTGCTGCTGCTGCTGCTGCTGATGTCGCTGTTGCTGTTGCTGTGCAACACGCAACGCTTGACGTGCATGTGCATGTTGCTGAGCTGCTGCTGCTGCTGCCGCTGCCGCCGCCGCTGCCGTCGCTGTGGCCGCTGTTACCGCCGCCGCCGTTGGCGTTTCAGAGTCACTGCAGTCAACCACATCAACGTCAACATCATCGTCCGCATCCTGCGTGGAATAGCGCTCCACAGACAATGGGCCTGCGCATACAGAGAGAGAAAATCATTAATATAAACAATATGAAATAATAAACATGAGAAAATAGGCTTATATTTTATAAGAGGGGAAAAAGCAAAGAATTTACATGTAAATTTTATTGATTACAATAATTCATTTGAAATTCGTATTAAAATATTTTTGCTAATATTATTTTAATAAATGTGAATGCGTTGCTGTTAAAGAAAGCCAGAGAGAAAAACAAAGATTTTACATAACAATTTTAAAAATAATTATTTTGAAATAAGTATAAAAATACAGCTTCATTTTTTCTAAATGAATGTTTTATTTAAATATTTTTATATTATTTTTCTCTTAGCAAAACGAATAATTAAATGATACCTCATTTGATTATTATGTATAAATTTTATTGCTTTGAAATTAGTATGTAAAATATTTTTGTAAATATTATTTTTATATTTTATAAATGTTAAAGCGTTAATGTTTCAGCATACAGACAGAGAAAAAGATAAACAACAATTTTCAATATTATTGCTAAGCATAATTTATTTGAATTTTTATGAAAAATATTTTTGTTAATATCTTAAAGCTTTTTTGTCCGTATGTTATGTTATTTTTATATTTTATATTTCTCTGTGTTTCATTTTACTTATTGATTTAGTTTAATTTGAAACGTAGTATGAAAAATATTTTTGTTACTATTTTTATATAACCAAAAGGTAATTTTAATATTTTGCTATTAATTTTTAAGTATTTGAATATTTTTATATTATTTTTCTCTTAGAGAAACGAATGAATTAATTTATTTTACTAATTAATTTTATATAATCAAAATGTAATTTTAATATTTTTAACTGATTTTTCGCTGTGTAGTCATAAAGCGCGTTATCAAGTGCAACATGTTGCATGCCGCGCACATTGATGACGCCACAGATGCATTTTGTGCGATAAGCTAAATTCAATTATTTGCTTAAAATACAATTTCATATGTTAATTTGTTGGTCGCCACCCCCAACACACACCCACCCCATTGTTGTAATTTCCATTGTTTCAATGAATTAATAGGCGCATAGGTTGTGGGGCTGCCAATTATGGCATCTAAATAGTTTTATATATATAATGCGCTATCTCTCTCGCTCGCTCTTGCTCTTTGTGCATTTGGGAGGCGTTTACAGACAGCCACGCCCAGCGAGCAGCTTTTGCATTCAAAATAGGCTTTGATTATTTTATTGCTCGCGCATTCGCTCGCAATTATCAAGTCATCAACGGATGCATTGTCATCAATTTGCAATTTATGAGACAACAGCGCAAAAAAATAAATTATATATGTAAGGCAAGCAATAAAAAGCAGCTAATGCAAATATATAAATTGTATGTGCAAACAAATTAAAATTTTATTTTATTTGTCTGTTTTTTATGAATGAATTCTTTGCTTGTCGTTTCAAGCTTAGGCTAGTTTTTGTTTCTTTTTTTGCTGCTAGTTTATTGTTAAAAATAAATAGCAAACAGGAAATATAATTTAAATATCTTTTCACACCTGCGTCGCGTATAAAATTTAAATAGCATAACACAAAATATGCTTTGAAATTTATAGAAAGGCAAATTGAGTTATAACGATGCTTTGATGAAAGAATAACATCTGGTCCGATGCGTAGCTTTAACTTTTATAGTTTCATTGTAGGTTTTTAACAGTCTAATAAACCTAATTCTATTCCCAATCACAATCGCCTAATTAAGAATTCTTTGCAAAATTGAATAAAAGAGGTAAAATTTGAATGTTTCGTTTTAATATCAATTGGGAAATTATAAATAGCAAAAAATGAAGTAATAATAATTTAATATTGACGCTGCACTAAATAGTTATTAAAAATATAATAATACTAGCAAAGAAAATATAGAAAATATTTAGACAAATGAGCAATTGCTATTTATTTATGCTTTAATCTGAAATTTCGTCTTTTATATTTAAATATAAATCTTCAGCGCTTCAGTTAAAAATATGAGTGCTTAGATTTCCTGCTATTATAAAAAAATATTTATTTCATAACTGATAAATTATTTGACAATTTATTGTAAATCTCTCTTCAGAACTCATAAATTATATCTGCTTATTCCTCTAGGAGCTATGAGCGTGTTTAGGCTATTTCTATAAATATTGATATTAAGTTTTAGATATGAAAATATATTGGAAAATGTATTGAAAATATTGGAGGCATAAGAATTATTATAAGCATGTCAATCATTTATGAGGAACAGAATATAAACGCCAATATTTTCATTATTAATTGTTGAAGAGATTAGACTTGAGTTTTTATGCTTGAAATGCGACTGTCTATTGTCTATAACTGATATATATGTGTAATATATTTTGCTATAAGAAGTAAGGAAATTGCGCTTCAAAGAGTCAAAGTAATAGAAACAATATTAAAGCATAGGAAACTAATATTTCCTGTAGTTGCCAACTCTTTGCTATTTATAAATCAATATTTACTTAGTTCAATACTCGACTTGTATTTGAGATTGTAAGGGCATTTGAAGTAGCCATAGAGAGGAGACGTAAAGTGCTTTTCGCTCAATTACATTTGCTACTCACTCAGACTCCTTTCGGATGGCTCGCGGCTGCTTGAGGCGTTTCCGCCGCGCGCCATAATCGCGGCAATTGAGAAATCCGTGGCAAAGGAAATATTATGCGGATGATGATTCAGATGGTGGTGGTGATGATGATGAAGTAAATGATTGTTGTTGCTGTTGCTGTTGCTGTGGCCGTTGGCGATATTTGTATTTGTGGATGCTGCTGCTGCTGCTTGGGCAGCTACAGCTGCAGCGGCGGCTGCTGCTGTTGCAATTTGTTGCTGTAGCTTCGCTTTGAAGCTTTGCGGCTGTGACGACGACGACGACGACGTCTGCGACGGCTGCTGTGGCTTTGGATTTGCCGGCTGATTGCTTAAAAGCATTTTTAAAACTAAACTTGAATTTCTGTTAATTTACTAATTTAATTTATTAAAAATTAACACATTGCACTTGTTAGTAGAGAACGACGTTTTATGTTTCAAGTTGAAGACGCGCGCGCGTGTTGTTGCAACATTTGCTACGACGTGGAGCTTACTGCCGTGTCTACCGCTTGACAGTCGCACAGCTGACCATTGAATGAATGTGAATGTGACGGCTGCGATTTGCTTTTTGCCATGTAAACGCATTCGCAACAAGCCGAAGTGCTGTCCCCCCCCCCTCACCACTCCCCTCGCCACGTGGCCCAAGCAGCAAGCACAGCTGATGATCTTACGGCAGTTTTCAACACACCCCAACCCACAGGCAGAAACGTAAACGTAACGCTAAAAATAGTCGTAGTCGCAGTCGCAGTCGCACTCGTAACGTTACGACAAAAGCCAACTTAACGTACTAACGAGACACACTACGGGGCTGTCTATTTGTCCGGCCACTGGAGCGACTAGCGCCAAATACCTGACAGCACTGAACAGCAAAAACTTTACGGCGAGCGCCAAAAAAAAAATGAAGAGTTTTCTTTTCTTTTCAGTTTTTTTTTTGCGCGCGGCATATTCTCACGTAAGCTTCCAAACTTTGAGCAAAACGTAAAGCGGTTAACCGCAAGAGACAGACAGACAACAACAACAACAAGAGCAGCAGCTAAAACTATGAGCAATGTGCAGTGTAAGCGAGTCAGCAATAGCCCAGCAACATTCCAATGCAGCGTCAGCATCGCAGTCGCAGTCGACGTCAACGTCAGCGTCAACGTAACGCACACATTCGTCAGTTTTCCAATACGACAAAGGCGCGCACACACACTAAATTCCAATACACTCAAGTGCGAGCGAGTCGAGGCTACAGCGAGAGCGAGCGCGCGCGCCAAGCTGCTGCTCTCAGCGCAAAGTTAGCGTTGTCTCGCTCCAACGAGCGCAAACAAGTTCATAAATTCGTCATTTTGTTTTTTCGCGTGCCTGTTGACAGTTGGGCTGCAGTTGTTGGCAATTGTGTGTGTGTGTGTGTGTGTGAAGAGCGGGCAGGGGTGTGTTTGCTACATTTCGTCGGCTATTTACAAATTTTTTTCTCGCCGCTGCTTTGAGTGCGGCTCGTTTCGTTTCTCATTTCGTTTCATTTTCAACTCAGCACGAGTGAAGCGCTTGAGCTGAGTGGAAATTGAGAGCATTTGACTTGAGTTGAGTGTTGAAGGACAAATGTGCTGTTAATAATGCGAAATAGGTTTTAAAAATTATTGAATAAATTAAAATGAGCTGTAGAATGCTTCAAACTCTTTTTGAAAAATTAAAAATATTAAAATTAAAAATTATACAATTTAGCAAACATTTATGTATGGAATATATTTTGATTTAAGCTTAGCTGCAATGCCATTTATTCATATTTAAGCGCAGTTATTTATTGTTGATTGATTTATTTACTATTTTAGTCAATTTCTATGCTTTCTTTTGCTAGCACATAAATTGCCGCACTCATAATTTACTCGAATTATGTATAAAAATCGGTTTATTTTGAAGCATGCATATAAAATATTTTCTTGCATATAATTTGGTTGGCATTCAATTTTTTGGTCGGCCCACGTTTTTATCTGTAAACTGTCGCGCCCTACAATTGAATATATCATAATTGAATATCAGCGCGACCCACACAGAGAAGAGAGTCAAACCACCCCGCAGTAAAACGCTTGCTGCATATGTAAATGTTTTTAATTTAAATGTTTGCTTAAAAGAAAGAAAAAAAATGAAATGAAAATGCGTTGAGGCAACAAACAAAAAATGCGACGATGGCGTGTGAACGCAGCAGAAAATTATAGCGCCCAAGCACAGGACACAGACCAAGCCAGGAGCAGGGCCGCGGCACAGCCATCTTTATTTTTTTCACAATTCGTCAGCTGCGCCACGCAGGATGCGCCAGCAGCGGCGCCTTCAGGGCGAGGTACTGCTCAACGTTTGTGGTTTTCATTTGCATGCGCTTCGTGGTTGACACTAATGGCAAGGACCAGACCAGGGTAGGACTCGCTCCATTGCCTGACAATTTTTTTTTTTTAACTTCTTTTGTTTGTTTTTGGCTGCGCGTCGGTGACAATTTTACAATGATTTGTTTGCTAGGCAGCGGCGCAAACTCATTTGCATATGCCTCCATTATTTTGTAATTTTTTTTGCTGCTGCTGCTGCTTCGTTTATATTGTGGGCTTGTTTATTTTCTAACGCTGCTGATTTAATGAAATTGAAAATGGGGCGTGTGCTCGAAGCTAATGAAGACATTGAAAGTATTTTTAACTAATTGGTAAGGTGTATAAAGGCGAAAAACAAGCCACTTAATTTATTTGTTACATTTTTTCAATCAAAATTGTTTACGCTAAGCCGCACGCAATATGTTGCAACATTGTAGTTGCCACAGCGGCGATTTCAATGATATGCGGCAGTCGAAATTTGTTGTTGTTGTTGTTTACGCTTTGACAGGATTATGACAAAGTCAAAGCCGCAGCTTGCAGCATGTTGCTGCCACAATCTCACTGCTGCCATTAGTTTTTATGCAGCAAAATTTCACTATTTTTTCGCTTACGTTTGCTAAATGGCCAATAAGCCGAAACAAACAAACAAACAAACATATTGGGGGGGGGGTTAAACTGAAAACTAAGCCGCAAGTTTAGCTTTGTGTTGCACATATGGCGGCCATATTGCAGCCTAGATATATCAATTTTATTGCTAGGCAAAATGAAAAACACAAAAATATTGTAAACTGCAAACATGTGCGTGCCTGCCACGCCCCCTCACATATTGCTGCATAGCAAATTGTGTATTGTGCTCTAATCCTTTGCGCAAAAAATATTATTTTTTGTTTTTTTGCTGCTCAACATAATTGCAATCAATTGAATTTTATGTGCAGCCTTGAAGCTTCTTCCAGCGCGTGTCAGGTGCGTTCAAGGACAGCACAGACGCCCGCACTTCACTGCTGCGTCTTCAGCAATTATCCTTGAGCGCTTAGCATGCCGCACTCAAATCAATTATGAGAGCTCAAACTGTAACTGGAACTGAAGCTGAGGCTGCAGCTTAAATATGTAGGGATGTCTAATTTGATTTCATTACCGCGCCCACAACTAAATCATGCAAGTAGAGCCCTACTATATAGCAGATATATATATATATATATATATATAGAGTTGCGCTAAGGGCGGAGCTGTGGCCAAGCTTAATGCGAAAATTAATCGAAACGAGATTGCAAGCATATCAATTGGCACTGAGCGAAGGTAAAGCAAAAAGCAATAACACTGTGCTACAAGTTATGAAAAAAAAACAGCAAATTTAATATTTAATATATTTTAAAATTTATTGCTTAGCAAATTAATCAATTTGTGCAGTTTGTAGTTTAAATTTTCGTTGTAAATCACAAAACATCGCAGTAAAACTAAATTTAGTTTATTAATATTTATTGCTCTAGCATATTTATTTAATTTAGCAACTCTTTTGCAGTGTATAGTTGGCATAGTTGGCATAAATCATATTATATATATTTTTCCCACAATTTTTGTGCAGTGTATAGTTTGAATCTTTGTCATAAAACAGCAAAAGCGCATAAAACATTTAATATATTATAAATTATCAATGCTTAGCTTAATTGTTGCATTTATGCACACTACGTAGTGTTTTCGCTCAGTGTATAGTTTGCATATTTGGCATAAAGCAGCAGGCAGCAAATTGCAACCAAATTTATAGATTAATATGTTATTTGTAAGCAAAATGAAGCACTTTGTAGCAATTTCGCTCAGTGTATAATCTAAATTTTTAGCATAAAACAGCAAATTGCAGCTAAATTTATATATAAATATTTTATAGCTAAGCAAAATGATTTAATACGCAGCAATTTCGCTCAGTGCATAGTCTGAACTTACAGCTGCAGCTTCCTTGGTGCATGCTGCGGCGGGGCAACGCCTTTTTTTGCTGCTTAGGTTGGGGGCAGCGACTGTAACTAGTATAAAAACTACTGAAAGCGTTGAAAACACTTTGTCGGCTCACAGATGCGTTGATAATATGCTAAAATTGCTGATGATGCACGCCCACAGGTGTTTTTTTGTTGTTGCAACACACAGAGCCGTGTTGCTGTTGCAGTTGCAGCTACAATTGTTTGATAAACTGACAGTTTCCTGCATTGAAGCAGAAGATTTCTCTCTCCACATCACATCAAATGTTTGTCGCTCGAGATTAACGATGCCACATCCTGTGGCCACATCAAATGCAGCTGGGGAATGCAAATAAAATTTACGAGCTTAAGCTGGCAGCCAATTGCTGTAATTAACAAGCAAAGCGAAGATCAAAGCGAACGAGCCGCCAACTCACGGGTGGTGCAACACCCACATGATTAAGATGCAACACACATTCGAATAAATGCCACAAAGTCTAAGATTGAGATACAAAACAATAGAACGGTCCACACAATGTCGCGTATTTCATAGAAACCGAAAACCTGTTGCCCAAATCAAATAATAACAAATAAAAGAAAAAAAAACACTTGTCATTGCTGCTGTCAAAGCAGCGCTCACACCTTGGGCTGAGGCATTGTTTGGTCTACGCTGTGATTAATGGGATTTATATCAAGCGAGCAAGGACAAAGGAGCGCTGCAAGCTGCATTGATATTTATCTCTTAAGACTCGACGCTGATTTGTCTAGCATTGTCATCTGAAAATTTCTAAGAAATTGCACACTCCTTTTCACATGCCACAGCAAGTTGCAAGCTGCATTTGTATGTGTGTGTGTGCGTGTTTTTAGCAAGAACCAATCATTGCCTTGCGTCTTCAGCTTTCACTCTGCTGGCCAATTAATCACTATGGTGGTCTTAACTTTTTATTTTGATGGCTGCTTTGCACGCGTTTTCCCAACTGTGCACTTGACTCCATCTTTGTGTGTGTGGCACTAACATCGACAATTGCATGGCCAGCAAGGAACACACGCGTTGACATGCGGCACGCGATGCGATCCAATCCGCATATGATTGTGTTGTGTGTTGGACGCCATGTCGGCATTGCCTATGGCCCAACCTGTCAATGCCAAATTACAGGCAACAGTCAACTGCATTTTTTGTTATGCGCGGAACGGGACGGGGCAGGCGCTCAAATGCATTTTGGGGCTGGGCCAGGGCATGCGACAAATACAACAACAACAACAAAAAAAGAGAAGAGATGCAATCAACTTGAAGTTCCCAGCAAAGAAAGGTGTGCTAGAGGCAGATCCTATGAGGAACATAGTGTTAAAAATATTTATAAAAATAGTATAAAAATTATTGTTTGATTTATTCATAAAATATATGAAGTTAAACTCTTTATTTTGCACTCAAGCAAGCAAATTATGCATTGTAATTTTTATATACAATTTTTTTTATAAATATAAATTTAAATATATAAAAATATCTATATAAATCTTTTTTGCAATCCTATCACTCATAGCGCTGTAGTCTGAAAAATATGAAATACAAATTATTGTTTGTTATTTTCAAATGGATTTAAATCAAAATATTAGCAAAAAGTATTCAATTTAAATTGTTAAGCAAATTAAAAGTTTTTATTATAAATACAAATTGTTATAGCTGAGGCTTTATTCTAATATATAATACAAATATTATTAAATAACAATTCATGTTAAATTTTGATATATTTTTTCTATAAATCTAATTTGCTATATTTGTCGCTTGATTCCAAATATAGAATAAAAATTATTGTTTTTAAAATGTTATCAAAAAAAAATTCAATTTAAATTTTGATATAAAAATCAGCAGCAATAATTTTTACTATAAATATAGTTTGACATATCTTGGCAAAATATAGAATAAAAATTATTGTTATTATCAATAAAGAATTCTATTTGAATTTTGATATAGAAATATTTTTAATTCAAATTTTTACTATAAACATTATTATATCTGAATCTTTAACTCTTAAGCGCTTTGCCTACATTTTTTCTAAATTTCTGTAGCACATGCAACTCTTTGTTGCATGAATCGCTGCAGCGTATTCTTTCAACAGCAACAGCATTTGCTGTTTGCTGTTTTCGAGCTCAAATAGCTCAATTGGGAGGCAGCGGCGACACGCCCCTTTTGTTGCTCAGCAGGTGCAGCGGCTGCAATTAGTTGGTGCAGCCAAATGAAGTTCGTGTCACAAACATTTTCATCAGCTTGGCGTCGCTCTCGCTCACACACACACACACACAGAGGTAAAATGAAGCTCTAAACTTTGGCAAATTCACGCGAGACTTGCCCGAGACTCTATATAGCTATGCTCCATACATATATAATCGCATTTATTTCAAATCTATGCAATTATTATTTGAAGGGATTACGTGCCAGACTAAAACCCAAAACGCCCACACAGCAAGTGACAGCAAGTGTCGCCAATTTTATAACAATTTTCATTGCAATTATTATTGTTGTTGCTGCTTTTTGTTGCAGTGTATATAATTAGAGCGCAAAGTGTTTGCATTTTGATAATGTTCGTATATTATTTTTGTTTCTGGTAATGAATAGTTTCAGTTCAGTTTCAGTTCAGTGTGTGTGGCAAGTTATATATCGACAACTGTCATGCGATGTGGGAGTGTAAATTTGCTATATATACGAGTTTGTTGTTATTCAACTCTTGCTCTGCTGGCATTCTGAGTGCCTAATTAATTATAGTTAATTATTTTAGGAAGCTGCTAATAATCACAGCCTAAGCTTTAATTGCAATTACATTTTTAATAAAAAGATTGCTGCAAATTTGAACAAAAATCAGCAGCAATCCAAAATGCAATTATTTTATTGTTAAATTCTATTAAATAAGCACATGCTAAAGGGAAATGTGATTTGATATTTGAAATAAAAGTAAATATAAAATATAAACAAAGCAGCGATATACTTAGAAAGTAAAATGTGCTGAATCTGTTGCTTAGTTTAATTTATCAAACCATTTGTTATAACTTTATGAATATCTAAGCTGCCCCAATTACATTTTAATAATAAGAAAAGATAACTATAAAATTAGAATCATTAATAATACAGAAGATCTCTTAATAGAATTTGGTTTGTACCTTCTAAAAATGAAAATTAAAAAAATTAAACACATATAAAAGATAAAAAAATGTTTAAAATGCTTAAATATAACAGAAAAATCGACAAAAATTTTACAAAAAGAAAAACATCAGAACTTGTTGCTTAGTAGCATCAAGTCATTTCTTTATAATTTAACAAGAATCTAACCATATTAGAAATTAATATATAAATTTGGAACTCTCTTTTTTTTAAGATATTTTTTTGTAAGTCTTGAAGGCAAATGTGCAAGAGATCTGCGAATAGAAAAATGTGCTGAATCTGTTGCTTAGTTTAATTAATCAATTTGCTAATAAGCCAACTAAGCAGCCACTTCAAATCAATTTAATTAAAATTATAATTAATAATTAGAGGCATTAAAAATATATCAGATCGCCTCTTAAACAAATTTGTTTAGATATGAACCTTTTAAATATAAAAAAAATTTTAAAAATTATGCACACATATAAAACATAAGAAAATGTTTTAAAATGCTTAAATCTAGCGCAAAAATCACAAAGAATGTTTCTTAAAGATTTTACAAGAAAAACATCAGAGCTTGTCATGAATTTATTAACAATAAATTTTACAAAAATCGAGCCTACAACATATTTAACATAGAAATTTATATAAATTTAGATCTCTTCATTAGTAGAAAATGTTAGAAAAATATTCTGAATTTTTTGCCAAGCCTTTTAAGCAATTTGAGGAAATTTTTATTTATTAGCAACTTGCATATATCTGACTTAGAAAGTCTGCTTAACTTTACTAGCACTTGACATTAAATTGCATTAAAAGTTAGAAAAGCGCAAAAGATTTTCTGTCAGTTTAATGCAGCTCTGGGAGACTTGAGCATTTTTTAATAGCAAAACTCTACTTGGATGTCAGGCTTTTCCCAAATGCGCGTCAAATTAGAGCAGACACTTGCCACGTTTATGCCACACAGCGTCGTCTGTGGCTATTGATGGCTCTCTGGCCGCGAAGCTGTCGCGAAAAGTACGCGAGACGTTTAGACAGCTGCCAATGGCGAAAAGTTGAGTTTTGTTGCCGCTTTGCGGTCAGAGCGGCGCGCGCTGGGCTTGAGCTTGGGCTTGGGCTAATGACAAACGCGTTTTGGTGTGCCGAAGCTTTGTGAGTGGGTGGGCGGCTGTGCGGCAGCTGCGGCAAGTAGACGTTGCATGTTGCAATGTTTGACGTTTATATTTTCTAGTACAGTTCAATGTGATTGATGTCTTTGTGGCTGCCACACACACACACACACACACACACGTTGCACGTTGCTCGTATTAAGTTGTAAAGTCATTTTGTGACACATGTGGCGCCTCCTCATTTAGTGGAGTCGTCGACTCCCAACCAACTGCTGTAGAAACTAATTTGAAGTTCGCTGTCTGTGGCAATTTCATTTACCAGGCACAAATGCAAATGTCATGGCACTTTCTATGAAGTTGCCACACCACACACACACACATGTCCTTGCCAGCCAGCAGTCCTTTTTTTTCTGTGTGTACTGCGGGTTTGTTTGCATTTCGTTATTGCTGCCCAAAGAAGAGAAATCATTGTCATTTCCACACGCAAAAGTCATTTGGCACATGTGACACCCTTTTTGGCTTTTTTGGCCGACTCAAATTGCTTTGGCTGGCTGTATCCTTCCAGTCTGTCTGTCTGTCTGTCCCGATATCCTTTCAAAGCGTGGCAACATTTGCACTTGCATTTCATAGTCAATATTACACGCTAGCAAAATATTTGTTTAAATTAAGCGTCACTCCCTCTCATTCGCTCTCTCTCGCTCTCTCTCTATTTTTTTTAGCCTGGCCTTCAATCAGTGTTTGCTTGCCTATTGGCAATTTGACTGCTAACTGCTTTTCTTAACGCTTCGTTGAGCTTTTATTAAGCCTAACGCAGACTTTTGCCTTTCGGCCAACACACACACTCACACACACACACACATGTGTGTATATATTAGATTGTCAATTCGTAAATTGTCGTGTGCAAAGCATAAAGCAGCAAATCAGTAGCGCCTCGTTGCGATGCTGTTTGCCAATTTTTTTTTATATAGAAGTTGATGTTTTTGCCATTTTAAGCAAAGCAAGTTAAACTGGCTTAAGTGCAAGCCGAATAAGGCGCTGATCGGCTATTGAGTTAAATTAAGCTGCGATTTCGTTTAAGAAATATTTTAATATTTAAATAAACATTTATTTATTGATAATTTTATAGCTAACCCAAGCAAAAAGATTTGAATTCGCTGTGTCTGTTTTAAAATATTTTTAAATTTAAATTAATATTTGTTTGTAGCTAATTCACGTCTAAAACAAATTGAATTCGCTTTTTTTATTAAATTTTTAGCCTCTGTGTCTATTTTATCATTTTTTAAATTTAAATTATGCATTTGTTTATTAATAATTTCAGAGCTGAACCAAGTCTATTCGCTTTTTATTTACAATCTCAATAACTGTGTCTATGAAAAAATATTTTTAAATTTAAATTAACGTTTACTTATTCATAATTTCATAGCCTAACCCAAGCAAATGGCGTTGAAATCGCTTTTTGTTTTCAATCTCAAGCTGTGTCTGTCTTAAAATATTTTTTACATTTAAATTATCTTTTTTTATTCATAATTTCAAAGATTTTCGCAAACTCAACCTCTGTGTCTATTCAAAATATTTTTAATATTAAATTAACATTTATTTATTCTTAATTTCATAGCATATAGAATTGAAATCGCTTTTTGTTTTCAATCTCAGCCTGTGTCTGTTTTAAAATATTTTTAAATTTAAATTAATATTTCTTTATAGCTAATCCAAGTCTAAAACAAATTGAATTCGCTTTTTATTTACAATTTCAGTCTGTTTTAGAATTTTTTAAATTTTAATTAAGCATTTGTTTATGCAAAATTTCTTGAAGCTACTTCAAGTTTTAGAAAAAACTGCATTATACTTTTATTTCTTATCTCAAGCTTTGTGTATATGTTAATATATTTTTAAATTGAAATTAACTTTAGTTTCTTTATTAATTTGTAGCTAAAATATGCTAATTTAACGCAATTTTTGCTTTAAAATATTTTCAAAATTTGTCTAAACATTATTTCATAATTTTGTAGCTAAATTTAATATATAGTCTTAAATAAGAAACTAAAAGTTTCTTTTTGCTGCTTAGCATTGAAGCTCGTAAACTGAAAACTTTGACCAAAGCTTATCTGAAAGTCATATGCAAACACAATAGACAACAAATAGAAAGAGAGAGAGAGAGAGCGTTTAGCTAAACTTAATGTGATTTGCTATTTATGGCATTTTTTAGTGAGCACACATAGAGAGAGCGAGAGCAAAAGGACATTTAATCCGAACGTATGAAGTTGCGTAAAACTTTTGCATATAATGGCAGCAAAGCCGAGGCTAAGCCACATGCTATGTATATGTAAATCCTGAAGAGATAAGGCGTTGGAATAGCACAATGACAGCCGCAGGAATTGACCAAATGGCCAGCAGCATAAAAAATAGCTTGAGTTGGAGTTGGGGGGTGGTGGAGCAGCAAACTGCACGTGGCAACTGAAACTGAAACTCAAACTCAGAGATACACGTAAAGTAATTTCATAAGTTTAGCAAATCACGAACCCAAGCAACAAACCATGCGGACTTCCATTTTTTGCAAAGTTTTCGAACAGTCCTGCGGCTGCTTATTGGTCCTGACACACAGCTGGACACATATGTGATTTAACATAAGAACAAAAGGTAGCAACAAAAAGAAGTAAAAAGGGCAAGCCAAATGCGAAACTTTTGTTTTATTAGTTTTTTATGCTGGGGCAAATGTCTTGGCTGCTTTATTATTAAATAATTTGCTCATTTTTAAAGTGGGGGGCGGGCGGCGTGGGTGCTATGCATGACTTGCAAGTTTTGTGCTGACCAATGTCATAATGGATAAATAGCCTCGAAGGTGGACGCTCCAAGGATTATGCTGTGTGTCCTGTTGTGTTTGCCTGTCATGCGTTCAATTTCCAAATGGTTTCGCATAATTTGCAACAACAACGAGATAAAAACGACAAAACTAAAGCAAGTCCAAGTCCAACTCCAAGTCGTGGGCAATTTGTGCTCAAAATTGCGTACGAAATCCATTTCAAAAATGAGTTTCTTGCTTTTTTGTTTACTTTTTTTTGCTGTTGTGTGTGATATTTTATGACAAATTTACCTGATTTGATTAAATTTCTGTGCATTATGCGACAGCTTAAGCGATTTGTGTGGCCAGCAGTTGGAAACTATTTGTGGCACTATAGAAAATTTCAGTTTAAATAGCACAAAACATAATAAAATATTATTCAAAATTTATGCTTCGCTTTATCGAGGAAAAGTAAAGAAAAGTTAAATATTTCTAATAAATATACAGACAATAACTTGTTTAAAATGTTGCAAATAATTCAAAATAATTTTACAACAAAATTGCGCAGCTTAAATTTAATTGTTTTGATTAAACCCAAATAATGCTGAATTAATTTTCGAACATTTGTAAGCGTAAACAATTAACAATTAAACAATTTAATTTGTAATTTATTCATTTTAAATAAAATTAAACGAAATACGAATGATTATAATTAGTAAGCAGCATTTAACAGCTTTGATTTAATTGATTCAAAGTAAATTATAAAGTTAACAATTGAAGTCAAATAATTCAATCTACGGATTTTATCTATTTTATAGATTAATCTTAAATAATACTCAATTTTTCTATTAGCGCAAAATCGATAAATAAAAATTTAAGCATTAATAATCATTATTTAACAGCTTTGATTCAAATACTATATGTATTTATTAAATATTATTAAATTAAAACGTTAACAATTGAAATTATATAATGTAGAGAATTTAAGCTGCGTATTTAATCAATTATATAGAATAAGCTTAAATAATTAACAATTTTTCTA
Organism: Drosophila busckii; assembly: GCF_011750605.1. Lineage (NCBI taxonomy): Eukaryota > Metazoa > Arthropoda > Insecta > Diptera > Drosophilidae > Drosophila > Drosophila busckii. Next base: position 14,614,069 of record NC_046604.1, on the reverse strand, counting down.
TTAGTATTAAAGCAAGATTGCAAATTAATAATAATTTAAGCATTCGTACAAGTCAGAATTATTATTGGTAATTAGTATGAAACAGCAATGATTTAATTAATGCACAGTAAGTTTCCAATTAGAGTAAAATACTTGTAACGAATTCAATTGCTTTTGACTTGTTGTTAGCAAACTCAACTGTTGCAGCTATTAGACCTAAACGGAATGCAAATCTGTCTGTTAACTGAATTGAAGTGAAACGAGTCAGCAGCAGTAAAAAGTTAACAAATTCACGCCAAGTCACCTTAAAATCAGCGAGAGACCACCCAACTGATTAACCAGTGAGCTCTGTCTGTCTGTCAATCTCTCAGCTTAGGGGGGAGGGGGGGCAATCCGTTAAGCTGCCATATAAAGTCAGAGACGCTGCGCGAATTGGCGCTGGCATGTGGAGAGATCGGAGCGATCCATGCATATATATCAATGTACATATTTGCATTCGTCATGGCTGCTTAATGAGTCGAAGTCTGTAGCTGAGTCTCACTTCGGAGTTGAGTGAACGAATCTTGTTTATAAGGCGAGCTTATAACATTTTTAATCATTTCATATTTTTAGCCTTTTGTTAGCAGCTGCGTTGATTGACGTCTCGGGCATAACAAACAACAGTTGCTTATAAAAGTATGTGAGCAGTTGCTGCATTAATTTCCAACTTGCATTAGTTGCTCTCTCTTGCTCTTCACGCTCTTACTGACATTTAATTCTCGCTTAATCAATGTCCAGCAACTGTTATACCAAAGCGGCTAAGTTGACAGGCGCAGGATCTCCAAACTTGGTCTGCTTATTAATTTACGCCTTCGACTCGGCTGGAATTTTTGTATAATTGAATGAAAGTCGTGGCAGTTGACAAATTGCGCTCATTTGTTGGCGGTCAAAACAAAACTCACAACCTTTTGCTGGTGGGCAGGACAATGCGTTAAAGATCGTTTATCGTTTGGACAGTAGCCTACAAATATTTCAACCTCAAGTCAACCTTTGAATGCGTGAACTTCTGTTTAATGAGGGTGCGAGTATTGAAATTATTCCAAGGTTTTTAATTTGTAATGCCAAGATACATAAAATTAGTTTAGCATTGAATTTAAGAATTTTCGGTATACATATTATACAACATTTCATCGTTTTGTATTGAATTTGAGCTATTTATATCTTATCGACATTTGACAAATTTGTTTGGAAAAACTCAACTTTGCATTTCAACAATTATTCAAAGCTCTCTTAACTTATTAACTCTGGCACATTGACACGCCCCTTGGCCAATATAACAAAAGGCCAAGCCACACTTATGCTGGTGGTCACAAATACTTGCCGCATAAATTATATAGACAAAAGGCAACGTTTAGTGCCACAAATTAATTGACTAACATTAATTTTCCACAAAAAAACGAAACGTACTCAAATTAATAACAAAATTTGTACACAAAGCTGCTTAGCACCGACCACCCATATAACTAACTGTTGTTGCAACACCAGCGAGCCCAAGCTGCAACACATTCCTCCAGCTGCAAGTTCATTTACAACTTTATTTGGCGCCATCAACGCTTCGGCAAACGTGTCGAGACGCTTGTTGTGCTCTTGGCTCGGCTATAATTATGGCAAATTAAATGCAAAATGTGTTTAATCTGCAATAGTAGCCATAAAAAACAGTGGCCCCTTATCCCCCTCCCCAGCAGTCGCTTCAGTTGGTCTCAGACTGCACTTTGATTGCACTGTAAATTTGTTGGCAGCTTAATTGCCAGCAACAGATTTTGTTGCAGCTTGCGGCCAAGAGCTTTGCTCATGTTTAAGCCGAACTTAAGAGCATAATAATAATAAAAAAGTACAAAAATTATAATTATAATGCATAAACCAAGCATTTCTAAACATATATGTTAAGTTAAAATGTAAATATGCCAAAATGTAAATATAAATATGTAAATTAAATCCTCACATTCCTTGCCGAAAGCCCCAGTGGCTAAGGCTGCTTCCCCTGAAGCTTAAGTTCTAACTTTAAGCCAACAGTTATATAAATAAATAAATAAATAAATTCTTAACGACAAAATTGCATTAAATATTTGCATATTTATTTGAAAAGCAGCGCAGCAAATCTACAAAATTTAATTAAATTTCATTTATTTATTTTAATTGTAGCCTAGAATTAAATTCTATGCTACAATTGGTATAGCCAGATCAACAAAGGACTTCAGGCTGTTATATAATTTAATATAACACATAACTATATTTAATTAAATATTTTATATATTTATTTGCAGCGCATTTCAACTTCGTTCATTTTCAAGTCTGCGCACTAAATCTGCTCGCTGATCAAGTAAGTGAACTATAATTATATATCCAAGTCTGCACGCTAATCAGCGTAATGTGCTATGTAGTATATAACTATAGGCAAAAGTCAACGCATAAATAAGTAGCTGGGGCAGCTGTAGTTGCAACATATTTTGATTATAAGCGGCAAAGCTACAAAAGCGCAGCCTGCGGTGCTCTTCACAATCAAAGTAAGAGCTGAGTGTCAAGGCAATAAAAATGCCAGTCTAATTAAAGAGCGAAAGAGAGAGAGCGAGCGCAGCTGGCAAGAGCGAGGCAGCTATAGGGCGTGATATAGTCGAGCGCATAATTTATGAGCGGACTTTACAAATCAATGCGAGAACATAAACAGTTTGCATAGTTTTTGGGCAAAACAAATACAAACACACACATAGAGAGTGTATGTGTGTTGTGGCATGCGGTTTGTGCAACAATTGCATATGCTACTTGCCTTTTGTCTAGCCCACAACACACACAAATATTTTATTACATTTGCTCATTAGTGCAAATAGCAATGCGCCCATTGCTCTCTTTCTGGCTATTGCTATCTCTTTCGCACACCTTTTGTGTGTGTGAATTCAGTTGAAACTTGTTTGCGCCTTTGTGTGTGCAGCTTGCCAATCTATTGAACCTCGATGGGTTTTCTCGCTAGCCGCACTCAAAGGTGTTAAACTGCCAAATGTCAAATGCACAGGACAATGCAACGCTACTTTAGCAAACAGAGCAACATCGTTAATCATAGCATGAACTGTGTCCAAAAAATGCACAATAGACGCTTTGGCACGATCTGCCATAATATATAGAGAGTTTCAGTCTAACGATGATGGTCAGCTCTAGCTAAATTTAAATTGAAACAGCTACAAAATTGCGCAAATGTTGTGGGCTTTGTTTTTAGTTATGCAACAAAGCAGGCAAAAAAATAAAATTATGCATCAATATCAGACATAAAATGTCCAAATTCAATACGAAATAATGTCAGAATATGTTGAATTCTGTATATCTTAACACTAGTATAAATTAAATACTTAACTAACCAATTCTACTGCAACTCCAAATGGATTTAAGCAAATTTTTTACATAGCCGCACTTTGAACTGAGTAAACTCTGCAGTTTAGAATGATATATTTTTTTATTTAATTTTTTTTTCTTATTTAATAAGGTATACGGGGAAGTCGGTGAACCCCTTTAAGGCCTTGGTATCTGTTCTTTCAGCCCAGATGGGCGCGCCGGCTAGTCAACTAGCGTTAATGAAATATTTAATTATAGTTAGTATAAAAAATGTCAAAGTGTATAAAAATTATATAATTTTAGCTTATTAGTTTAGATTTCATTAAGCTTATTTATTAGCAACGATTAGTAAGTTAGCCAAGCTAACGAACTATTTCGTTAGAGTGATTCTAATACTGAAATTAATTAATTTAACAAGAATTTTTATTATTATATAAATTTTAATTTTTAATACTTACATATGTTTTAGCTGTGCACTCAATTTAAAAACACAGCTTTGCCTGCCAGTGCAAATATTTACTTGCCCCGACTTTTATTATAGAAATTAGTTGCCTCTCTTTGCGCTTCTCATGCAATTGTAAAGCAATTAATGTAGCCTCTGCTATTAGTGAACTCTTCACATTGCAATTGCAGCTTTGTGGCAGCGGCATGTGGCAATAGCAATAGAGTCATATATGCAGCGGCGAGTGGCAACTTCCTCAATGCAACGAAGCGTGCTACATTAGTTTGCTTTTAGTTTCTATGCATATCTCTCTTGTGTCTTTGGATTTCTATGTCAGCCAAGTTGGCAACACTTTCAGCCAGAGACGTCGACGTCGACGCTGCTGCTGCGTGTGTCGGTTCGTCTCTGTTTTTAATTGCGGCAACAGCTTTTCAATGGAAATGCAACTAATTACAGGCACGCAAGGCGCTCAAATTGTTAATAATTAACAGGTTTTCACAAATGGCACTCACACACACACACACAGTCATAAAAGATTAACGCATGTGTGTGGCAGTGAAAATTTTCTTGCAATTTACGCCATTTGAGAGTGTTGAAAAAAATAATTGCAGCAACTGCAGTTTATTTCGCTTTTTGCATTTTGCATTTACAATTTGCTGCATTCACACGAATGCCGCGCTAACTGTATTCGTTCATTCATTCATTCATGCATTCATTCATTCGTTAATTGCACCTACTGCTGCCGCTGCTGCTGCAAATTACCAACTCAAAATTATGCGTTATAATTTCAAATGTAGAATTAACATGTTGACTGAACTGAGCTGCCAATGCAACCAAAAGTGGGGCGGGCTTAATTGAAGTTATTAGTACTGCTGCTAATTGCATTTAGTGTTTGTTATTGTGAGATTAGAAATTAACTAAGTTTGCTTGAAAATTATATGGCAGCAATAAATTTAAGAAAATATTAAAAAATATGCTATTAGCCTGAAAAATGCAAAAAAATAATACAGCTTACAATAATTATAGTTTCATAATTTATTTTGATTGAATTTTTTATATTATTAAAAGTTATTGTCGCTTAAGTTTGTTTGCAAAGAATCTAGAAGAAATAAACTATGAAAAAGTATTAAAAAAATGCAAATAATACAACAAAAATATTACAAAAATGCAACTAGCTTGAAAAATGCTTAAAAAATAATTTAGAGTAATTACAGCTTAATAATGTATTTTTATTGAATTATTTATATTATTATTAGTTAGTGTGGTATAGAAATTAGCAACGTTTAATACAACAAATAATCTAAACGAAATCAGGCTAAAATATTAAAAATATTGCAATTAGATAAAGAAATGCATAATAATTTGATATTAATTTATTATGATAAATTATTATGACTTATTAAATTATTATGCTTGCATTTTGTATATTAAAATTATTTTTGCCATACAAATATTTATTAAAACTTACGCTCTGCATATTCAGTTTAATAAAATAAATTAATAAAAAATTCTTTTAAAAATGCAAAACTCAGAAAATTTTATATTACTTACACTAATGAATAATTTATTTAGATTTTAAATGTAATCAAATATTATTAATTAGCAATGCTTTTTATTTAGCATTTTTAATGAGATGTCTGCACATTCTGATTGACTCTCTTGCTCTCTCTTTCGCTTTTCACAAATAATCTTTATAAAATAAATTATTTTAAAAATGCAAAACCAAGAAATTAAAACTAAATGAATAATGAATTAATTATTTTTAATTTGCATATAAATATTTTTAGTTAGCAATGCATTTTTAATGCAATCTCTGCACATGCCGATTGACTCTCTTGCTCTCTCTTTCGCTCTCTGGCTGGCTGCTCTTCACACACATCTTTGCGCATAAACACATTTGCCATTTTTTTCACAGCAAATTGAGCAGCCAAGTGGCACTCAGTGCTGCCCCCTCTAGCCTACAATGGAGTGTACTTTATACAGCGCAATTTAGTCAAAACAGCTGCGTCCTCTGCAACATTGCTCATGCCACTTAGAGCTGCCCACATCATGCCACAATCAGGTTGCCACAACAACAGCAACATATTGAGTCGCTGTAAGCCGCTGCTGTCTAGAGTGGGGAGGGGGGCGGGGGCAAAAGTTTGGTACAGCTGCCTTGAGAAGCGCAAAGAGAGGCGCAGAGTTGTGGAAAAAGAACAAAACAGCAGAAATATGGCAGAGAAATACAAATAATAAAGTTCGCTTGTCAGTTTAGCAGCCATTTTGCGGTTGCACAAGCGACACACAAGAGGTGGGGTGGGTGGGTGGTTGGGTTTGCATGCCGTGGCGCACAGCTTTGGCGCTTATCCGCAATTTCTTTGCGCTTCGTGCTTACCTTGATGGGTTTTTATGCTGCTCGAAAGAGAGAGAGAGAGAGAGAGAAAGAGAAAGCATAAACTTTTTTTATGGCACCCACTCGGCTATGATGATAAATCTGCCTCAATTTGCCAGGCCAAACTCACAAAAGAAAACAGCAGAAAAGGGCATGAGTGGGCGTGGCCTGCTGCATTATTTTAGTCCTGAGCTAGTGGCACATTGGAGTGGCTTTAGGACTGATTTAGCTCTCATTACGTTACAAGTAGGATTTTAGCTTTATTACAGTTTAATTAAATTTAGCGCAGCAGGACGAGCGCCCAAGCCAAGCCAAGGCAAGCGAAGGCGAAGGCGAAACGACTCAATTACGCAGTTAATCGTAAAAAAATCCTTGCACTGATTTGTTGCAGCTGAAACCAAAGTACGCACCACACACACATCTGAGGGTGGCGGCATTGTCTGTGTAGCTGTTTGGGCTATAAAAACGTCGGACGACCAGGTTCAGGCTATAGCTATGGCTATTATTATTGCCACTGAGTCGCGCGTTATCCTGCGTTGGCCTCAGGTGCGCACGCTGGCGAGTTGATCCATTTATGGCCGCAACGTTTTGTGTTCATTTCTTTTTCGCTCACTGCTACATTTGGGGGCAACTAAGATGCTGCATGACCACATTGAATGAAAGCCAGCTTATAGCCAATTGCTGGCTGTCTGTTCGTCTGTCTGCCTCTTAATTTGTGTTGTGCTGCTAGATTTACGAGCGATATGCAGCTGGACTAGCACTTAAGCGCTAAAACCCTTTGTTAATCAAAAGACACGTGTTGCCCACTGCTCACTCTCACTCTCGCGCTCTCTCTCTCTCTCTCTCTACGCTCTCATTTTGATTGCCTTGAGCTGCAATTAAATCATTTAGATACTCCACAAAGTATGCTACAAATATTTTTATTTCCAGCTCCTTTTTTTTTTTGCTACCTTAGAAAATTGTTTGACTCGCCACAAAATCCATTTGGCATTTGTTTATGCAAATTGCTTGCACATTTGTTTACTTTCTGACACATGCGACACGCCACTCCCAGTCGCTTGGTCTGTCTGTCTGTCGTCCTAGGGGCGGTTCTATTCATTGGCTTGTTTACCTATGCAAATGAGGCCACAGACTAAGCCTTGACTGCAATTAGAGACGAAACTACGCAAATAAAAGCAAACAGCGTGCAAATGTGACACAAGTTGAGGCAGTTTCAAAATTTATAATTTCAAAATGACAAACTGTGGGGCGTGCACGGATTTCGAGCTTAGCAGCAGACTTTGCTTAATCCAGTGGCAGCATATATAATTTATTTATTTTTTTCAAGCTAATTAGGCAATATAAATTCCAATTTTTTGCTGACAATATGGCACAAAAATTACTTTGAATAATTTTTAATATATAAAAAATATTATTGAATAATTTGTAATGCTTGATTAACAACAGAATTAGCTGCTAACTTGCCAATTAGGCTTACATTAGTTAAGCAATTATTTATATTTAATTTAAATATTTGTTGAAGCAAAGCTAAATATTTTATGAATATGAAGAAAAATATTCTTGAATAATTTGATAATAATTTTGTAATATATAAAAATATTATTGAATAATTTTATAAGAATTTTTAACATATAAAAATATTATTGAATAATTTTATAATAATTTGTAATGCTTGATTAAAAACAATGTTTGGTCTTAACTTTCTTGTGAAGCTTAGTTAAGCTATTATTTTATTTATTTAACTATTTTTGCCACAATTTATTTATATTTCAATTTAAATGGAATGATGAAAATGAAGAGAAATATTCTTGAATAAGTTTATAATAAATTTTTCAATGCTGTTAGGTTAAGTCGCAAGAATTCACTTTAGCTTCTCGTTTATATGGAATATAAACTATTTGGTGCTTATTTATTTGTTTACTTAAGCAAAGCTAATAAGCTAATTTATAATTAGAGTATATGATGACAATAGCAAACAAAAATGTGCTTAAATAATTTTACAAAAATTTCTAATTTCTGTATTAACAGTAAACTTATATCTAAGTTTCTCAATTAAGCTAAGTTAACATACTATATATATAAAATATATATTTTATTGCTATAATTTATTTTTGTCTGGCCAAGCTAATTAGGCAATTTAAATTATGATAAGTATGGACAACAGAAAATATTCTTAAATAATTTTACAAAAATTTCTAATGCTGTAACTTAATTCTCTAGTCTCTAATTTAGCTTAGTTGAAGTTATTATTTAGTTTTGTAGCTGCAATTAGAAGGCTCAACATTAGCCCCCAGCGCATATCTGCAGCGATTAATCAAAAGGCGACTCACTCGCTATATAAATACGTATTCGTGTTCATGTCCAGCCCACTTTGCTATTTCACACCTTATTTATTGGCCATTTCCATTTTCATTTCCATTTCGATTTCGATTTAACTAACATTTCGTGCGCTTTCGGCATTTATGTCAAAAAACATGCCGAAAAAAAGCAAAGCAAACGGGGCAAGATGCAGTTGCAGTGATAATTTCACTGCGCTTGCAACACCGGGCACTGCCACAACAAGAAGAAGAATCTCGCAGTTCAGCTCGGTCCACAGTCCGCAGTTCGAAGGCGTCAACCTTGCCGCACTCGCAAAGCGTTAATGTGAATTATTAATAAGACAAAAGGCAGCGGCAAAAGGCGGCGCGCTTTGAAGCTGCCTCTTGCCACAAGCTGCAGATGCTGCCACAAAGCGCGAGAGACCCCAAAATGCTGCCTAATCAAGATGGCGCACACTTTGCAACTAAAACGGCGACGGCGACGCCGACGGAGGCAAGCGGGCAAACTAATCAGGCGGTGAGATTTAAAAATTAACGTAGCTCAAAGCGCTTTTTGCCAACTTCAACTGAGACGCTGTTGCAGCAACTTGGGGCAGCTGCCTGTTGTTGTTGTTGGGGGCGGAGGCGCTGCAGTGAAAGTGGGACTGGCGGTTTGGGGGCAACGTTGATTTAGGCGCATTGCCGATAAGCAACAGCAACACATTAAAAATGCATAAATCAATGCGATAAACATGATTTGCCGCATGTTTTATTGACTATTGTTTGCAACGCTCTCATTGTTGTTGTTGCTATTGTTGCTTCTTTTTGTTTCTTAACTGCAGCGCAATTTTCTTAGCCCAAAGGCTTTGCCTGCTTGGCCAAAACGAGAATCTTTTTATTGTAATTGAGTAAGCTGCAAAAATAAATAAATATTAAATTGCAATCAAAATAAATTCAAATAAAAGCTAAAATAAATATTAATAAAAATGTATAAAAAATATAAAAAACTAAATAAAATAACTTACAATACTTTTAAAGCATCAAATAATTTATAAAATATAATAAATATTAAATGATCATAAAGTAAGTGATAAATCACTAAGCAGAAAGAAAATCTTCAGATAACTTGAAATAATTCTAACTTCTAATTTTTAAAATATTTCTAAAAATGTTAATGTTGGGAATGCTTTTTTATTTAATTTAAACTGCAAATTTCGTTATGTAAATATTTTTAAAAATATAACAAAATACGTTTGGCATTTGTCAAGTTTGCATTTCCTGTGTTTTTCAAACTTACATTGCCCCGACTATAGTCCACGCTATGGGCCACGTCATGCGCCCCAGAGTATACGGAAAATTGGTAGAAGCTAAAGCTAAAGCCACTTGATCTGGTCAAGTGTCTGTATGAAAAGCACTTGAAACATTTCGTGGCCTGGCGTGCAAATAAATTGAAAACTCGTTAAAAATCCATAATGCTTGGGTGAGCAAACAGATTTTCCACTCAGACTCAGACTCATGGCGACTCAGAGAGGGCGACGAGGGTTCGCAGGGGGTAGGGGGGTCACTTTATCGTCATAAATCTGGCAAGTGGCTTTGGCTTTGACTGCACTTGTTTAATTAATAATTTTATGGCATTTTAATGGCTGAAACCAGAGCCAAAAGAGCGAAAAGCGTAGAAAGAGAGAGCAAGAGTGTGTGGGGTGGTGGGGGGAGTGGTAGCCACCATTGATCTATGCGCTGCGCCTTCAACGGTGTTCGCCATTCTGGACGCGTTTATCAGCGATAAATCTCTTTGTGCGCCGGCGCAAAAAGTGAATTGAAATTGAATTGAATTAAATTTTAATTAATTTTATCTGCACTTTGTACACACCCCCTCTGTGCCGCACGCCCCTGCCTTTGTGTGTGTGTGTGTGCGGTAATTGTGGAAAATTGAAAATTGTTCTCTTTCAGCTTTGCGCGCCGCTTGCCGCAGCCGCTTGCCACTTTTTGTTGAATATTCGCTTTGATCTGTGTGATCTTTTCATGTGCCCCCCCCCTCCTGCCCCCTGCGTACATTTCTTTAAGCAAATCGACGCCATGTTTAAGCATTTTGGCAGTAAATTTCAAAAGAAATTGATAAAAATTCATTTTCATACAATTTTGCGCTTTTTTCTTCATCTTTGCATTTCAATGGCAACAATTTGCGTAAACTTTTGTTTTACGACTTTTGATTTAACGACTTGCTCGCTTGTGGTTTTTTTTTTATATATATATAGCATGCATATGTATTATGCGATATCTGGCACTTGTATATCCAATGCTTGACTCACTTCTGCGCTGCCATGTGTTGTATCAGTTCGGATAGTTGGAATTGGATGAAAGTCTTTGCGGCATCTGTACTAGATTTAATGGCATTGTTTTGTTTATGCGTAATTGTCATGGCATTGTGCAAGACTTGATAAGTAGCTATGAGATCATTGTGCAAGTTTTCAAAAGAGAGAGAGAGAGAGCGAGAAGTAGTTGCAACAAATGTTAAAAATATATTTATGATAGAGAACTGAACAACGTTAGGCAAGAGAATTTCAAGGGAAAAACTGAATCTGCATACAGTAGAAGAATGAATGAAAAGAGAAATGGCAGAGACTCTATCAGCTCGTCCTTTAGGATGACTTAAACGGCAAAGGACACAATCAGTGAGAACTCTCCTAAGCAGAAATTTCTCTTATGGGGGTTAAGTTCTCTTTTAAATGTTACCCCTTGAATAATCCGAACATTTGTAATATATAAAATATAGTTAATAGTTAATAGATACAGATATAGATATAGATATAGATATAGATATAGATATAGATATATAGATATGATATAGATATAGATTAAGATATAGAGTATAGATTAATTGATAGTAGATATTTATTATTATTTTTTTGTTCAGATGTCTGGACACGATTATATTGTTGGTATCAAAAATAATTAAAATTATTTAAAATTATGTTTTTGTTTTTAGATTTTGATAAATTTATAGATTTATAGATTAAACAGACCCAACATTTGTTGCAAGGATTGGGGAAAATAATAGTTAATAAAGTTAAAATAGATCGTTTAGTAATATAGAAATAGATATAGCTATAGATATAGACTTAAACATAGACCTAATAAATATTTTATTATTTACATTTCTACATTGCTTACAATATTTTCATTTATTTTAAACAATATACTAATTATGCATTTTCTTTTTATTTGCATATTTCAAAATCTTTCGCACTCAAAGGTAAGTGAATATTTTTCAATTAATTTCTCTGCCTCATTAGCAAACTTTGAGCTTTGAGCTACGCTTTGCTTTTCTTTTCGCTGCCACAATTTGTGGCTTCAAAAGGCGGCGCAACGCGCTTTCTAAACACAATTCAAATGTCATTTAAATGTCAAACTGGCGCAATACAATTTGTTTAACAATGGAAATACATTTGCTGTGCGCAAACAACAATAGCAACAAAAAGTAAATAAATGTACCGAAATTAGCTTTCAGCCAAAGTATCGGGCGATGAATGTTGAAGCAAATTTGCGCTTAAATTGTCAATATGACACAGAGTAATCCCCACCCCACGCCCCCCCCCCAGCCGAGGCCACCCACTACATTTTGTAATCTGATTGGAACAATCAATAGCAATAGCATATATGCCCCTGAAATCGGACAGACACATGAAAAGTGCCGCTAATTGTCAAAAATTGTTGGATATTTTACATGTGCGTGTGTATTAAGCTGAGAAGTGAGTGGAGCGGCCCAATCAATTGTACAGCTGTGTGTGTGTGTGTGTGTCAAAGTGTGAGTAAATGTTTGCGTTTTGATTTTTTTTGGGAATATTGCGTGACAGTTTGTTGAATAATTTACAAATTTGACCAACAAAAAAAAAGAGAGAAACAATAATTTTTTTTTTTTCTTTTTTTGATAGTTTAGCTGATTTTTTTCACGCGCACCTAAACACACATGCAAGCAACAATTTAATAGCCTAATTGTGCGCATAACTTTAGTTTCCTTTTTTTTTTACTATGCGTGGATGCGCTTAACACACTGATAAAGCAAACATTAACATAAATGTGGAAATAATTAAACTTGGAGACAAATTCAGTGTGCGTGGGGGTACAACAAATTGTTGTGCAGCAATTAGTTTGTTTAAATGCCGCATAAATGTGCCACGAAAGTTTCTCAATTACGCATACGCCAAACGGTTTCAAAACGCAGCTCAGAAATCAGTTAGTTTGATATTAAAAAAAAATGTAAAAACATTTTTAATGCATTTAATGAACGGTTCGCAAGGCTCCAGATTGTAATCTACGCTTAATAATATTTACAGTAGTAATCTACCGCAAGGTGTCTCAAAAAAAAAAAGCGAAAAGGGAAACTGAAAATTATACTACCTGAAATAATTGGCCGAGCCAAAGGTGCAGCTGTGTGTTTTGGGCTTGGCTTAAAATAAATAATTTGGCGTTGATTAGCATGTACGCGCTCATGTGGTCAACACCCAAATTTGACACCACACAGCAACGTTCAGTTCAAGTTCAGTCAGTTGATAAATTGTGCGATAAGCGTGATAAGCGAGAAAGGGTCAGTAGCCAAATTGTAGTCGAATTAAAATTTATCGACACATGGGAAATTTTGTTATGTATAAATTTTTGAAAAGAATGAAGTACAAAAAGGGCGATGAAGCTTCGATAAACAGCAGCAGCAGCTTCAGTTAGAAGCGCAGTTTAAAATTTAAATATAAATATAAATAAAATTTAAATATAAATTTAAATATAAGTATAAATTTTAAATAAATTGTAAATGCAGTTAGAAGCGCAGCTTAAAGTTTAAATAGCACAAATTTTTAATATATAGCATGAGCTTAGTTAAAGTTTTTACCTTAATACACAAAATTGTAAACTAAAATTTAGTTGATAAAAATTTTAAGCTGTTGCTTTGCTATCAAGAGTGCTACAGAAATATCTAGAGACTCTAGAGTATGAAATCTAGAGAGTAGAAAGTCTCTTTAACCAACTAAATTGTAGAATCAGAAAACGTATTGCTTGTAATATAAGTTAAGGTACAGTTAGAGTTGCTAGCAGATTTACAAAATATTTTAAAATGTGCCTGTTGCCGCTAAAGAGAAATTTTGGCTGCTTTGTGATTGATTTGAAATTATTTAATAAGTCATTATATATACATAAAAGCAGCTTTAAGTTTTAAAATATTTTTATAAAAATTTTTAGAACATTTTTGTATAGCTTAAAGGGCTAAAATTCGATTGAAATTTATTTGAGCTTTGCTGCTTGTGCTTGTGGCTACGCCTGGGACACTTGAGTTCAATTCTCTCAAGCTTCGCCACAATTCGCAATAAAAATTCGCACTTAAAAGCCGCACAGCGTAATGTTAAGTTAGTAGCCAAGGCAGACTAGAGAGTTGCCGTTATTTCGTTTAATTTAGCAGGCAAACTACAAAAGGATATGCGCTGGGCAACAGGAGAGCGCTAAATAACAAAAGGTAAATAGCCAAGAGCGAACAAATGCAATGTCCATTAATAAGCCAAAAGCCATAAGTAAATATCCTTTAAGGATATGAGCTGGCAATGTGCTTGGGGTGCCATAAAAACGATTCTATATGCTATAGCGCTATTTATGCATAAAAATCTGTTGTGTGTGTGTGTGTTTTGCTTGTTTGTTTTGCCTTGTGGCCTGTCAAAGGCAACAACAGGAGACAAAGCGGCGTCGTTTTGTTTAGCAAGCAAAGAAATTTCAGCTCAAGCTGCGAGTTGCACAGCAGGATTCGCAGTCAAAGGACCACATGTTGACATTGACTTGCCAGCAAAAGAATAAAAACAGGTGTGAATCTTTAGCTGGGTGCAACTCAGTGCAGTTCTCAATATTTGCAAAAACACATTAATTTTAAATATTATTTTGGCAGCTTGCGTTGTTGTTTATAAATGCAATTTGCAACTCTTTTGTTTGCGGCTGCTTTCGACAAATTGTAGCGCATTTTGTGCTGTGTCATTTGCTCATCGTTTGTTTTGCATACAAACATATAGCAAGCCATATGTTCGAAGAGGAAATCGAAGCTGCTGGAAAACAAAGCAAACAATTAAATAGGATTATTTATATTGCAAAAGTTTGTATTATTAAGTATCTTAAGCTTAATTTTGTAATTAATTCTTGCTTGAAATTTCGACTTTCGACTGAATTGCTGCTGCACATTGAACTACTCATCGAATGATTGACTGCCTTAAGCGCATGTGTTATTTGTTTAATAACAAATGATACTTTAAATCATTGCATATTCAAAAGGTTCAGAGCTTGTTCCATGTTCATGTCAAATCGAGCGACCCGCAGCACTGCCAGCGTTATAATTTATAGCCACTGACCGCTAACTGTGCCAGCAACTTGGCCAACAACAATAACTTAAAATAACTCATTAACTAAAGCCGCTTTTAATAAATGCCAATATCAAAGCTCAAGCAGCCACAGACTGAGACTGCGACTGAGACACAAGACGAGGTAAATTAATCAAGCAGCTGAACGCGTTGTTGTTGATGATATTCGGCGATGGATGCTGACATTGATGTGGCTGCCACATGGCCACAAGCAGCAGCAGCAGCAGCGGCAGCAGCAGCTTGCCACATGTTGTAATCCAACTGTGCGGCATCAATCTGTGGCTAAAGGGCAAACCTTTTGTAGCGAGTAGAGTTTTCGTAGTTAAATTGCCTCGTGCCTCAGCTTGTGGCAAGCAACTGTGACATGCGTGCAACTGTCTGTGTGTGGAATGTGCCACGCATCGGAATCAGAAGCGTTGACATGACAACTTCAGATGCGCGTTGTAGATAAAAAGCATCAAAAACTTTCTAAGCTAAAGCATGAAAAACCTTTTTACGCACAGACAGCAACAATTGTGGCATGTTGCATGTGCCTTGGTTGGTACTTGCAACAAAGCGTTACCACAGATTGTGATCTCTGCTGTTGTTGACTCGTGCGCTTAATTTTCAACAAACCGTAAACTTTTCTAATGAAAATTCGAGTCTTTGTCATTGATTGATTGGCTTGTTACATAAGCGCATTTTCTCTGAGTGTAAATGACGCTGACAAGGCATTTGATTAACACGATTAATTTGTAGATAAACCAAATGTTGCATGTGTCTTAACCGTTACAATTTGTTGTCTCAGTCTCAGTCTCCGACTTTAAATGCATATTAATTGAATATAAAAATGAAATATTATTTGCGCTCTCTTTGCATTTTCAATTAGTTATGAAAAATGCAATTGCGGCCTCACAAAAACTGCATAAATTCATCAATTCATCAATTGTTGCAGCTGCAGGCATTTACTGTCATTTGTGTCCAGTTGCAAGTTGCGAGTTGCTTGTGGCGCCACACATTGGCTACTGTTTGTCTCTCTCTCACTCGCACTCACTCTCGCTGTGACTGTCTGGCCACCCCCCATGGTGTCTGTCTGTCTGCCATTTGCCTCCCATTTAGCTTGCCACATACGGTGGCAGTGGCAGGCAGCACTGGCAGCAGCTGTCAACTGTCGCATACGAGTTATCCTTGTCAGTCAATGGCGCCTGCCTGCTCCTTCCGCCTTGCCCCACCACTTCTTCGTTTGAGCATTTTCTATATTAAACTTCTCATATTTTGACGTATGGGGCTGCAATTGGTATGCAAATTGCTAGCGGCACGTTAGCCGCAACTCCCCGGTTGCCCAACTGAGAGACTGAGATTGCTTGTGAGTGCGTCTTCATTGCATACGCATTGACACTGCTGCGAAATATTTAAAAGGACTTCAATAATTTCTTACTAAATTACAGCATCAAATATAAATAAATATTCATCAATACTTTGGTATTGGAGTATGGGATATTCTTATCAATACTTGTTACAAAAATCGAAAGATCCTAATCCTAATCAGCGTTTAAAGGAGCTTTAATAATTCTTACTAAATTATATATTAATATTTATTGATAAATATTCATCATTACTTGGGTATTCGAATACGGAATATTCTCATCAATACTTGACACTAACATCTAAGGAAGGAGATCTAATTCCTTGTCTTTCCCAAGCGTCAATAATTCTTACTAAATTACAACATGAATGAATGAATATTCGTCAATACTTTGATATTGATGTACGAAATATTGTAATCAATAATTGTTACAAAAATGGAAAGTGGTCGATCTTATTCCATATCTTCGCCAAACATTTAAAATAACTTCTTACTGAATTACAAATATATATTTTGTTACAAATATATATTTCAAAAGAAGGTTTTTTTCCAAATCTTCTGCAAACGCTTAAAACGACTTTAAATTACAACATAAAATTTCATTGAATATTCATTAATAGTTTGGTATTAGAATATGGAATATTCACATCTATATCTATATAAAATCGAAAGAAAAAGATCTTCATGCTTATCTTCTGCTATAGATTAAAAGGACTTCGATTATTCTTACTAAATTACAACATAAAATTTCAACTGAATATTCTTCATCAATACTATTGATATTAAATCGGATTATGAAATATTCATCAATATCTGGTATAGAATTTTGGAATATTCTGATCAATACTTGTTATCCAAAGCAGAAGATCTTCTTCCTAATCTTCTCTTATCCTTCAGTTATGCATTTCAAATTGTTGTAATGACATTACGACAGCACAAATAATTTCATATTTGTTAAAGAGATTATCCCAAACTGACTGCCAACAAACCTGCAACTGCAACATGCTGCATGCCACATGCACAAAGAACTGAAAGGCGAGCAAAAATCAATCTGCCGCGCAACGAACTGTGCAACACACACATACACATGGACACACATGTGGCATCATTTTACATTTGAAATGCCAGCCAAGAAGTAAAATTTTCAAAAATTGAGCAAAGCGTGCTTAATTCTCAAAGAAAGTTTTACATGTACAAAATTTTTCTCAATTTCTCGGAGTAGCATAAAAAATTGTTGAGAATGACAATGGACACGCCCACAACAGCCCAAGTTAGAGTAAAGTGTGAAAAACCACACGTGAAATTTTTTAAGCCGCTTGTATCTTTTTTGGATAATTTTAGTAAAATTAATTGCATGCAACGCGCGTTCAGCTTGAGTGGCAAGTACGGAAAATCGATACGAATTTTCTCTGACTCTAATTGAGCGCCAAGCAACTCCGCTGCCATTTTGTAGGCGTTGCTCTCGAACTTCTCAGTTGCCGCAACTCTTTGCTTGCCACACAGTCAAGAGTCTCGGCTTCAGTTTTTAGTTTTCAGTTTAAGCCAACCTACCTCATTGGCACTGATTCGTTCACCTCGCCAAATGTGATCGTCGTCGTCTTCTGCTGCTGCTTTGTCGTTAACTTGTTTTTGGCGCTTTAGCAAACTGGTTTGCTGCTTGGGGCTGGGGCATTCTTCAGCTCTCTGTCTCTCGTTGCTGCTTTTTGTAGCATCAGCAGCTCTTTAGCGCTTGTTCCCAAAACTAAAGTGTTGGACCACACCACTCACTACGCACACACACATGTGTGTGTGTGTGTACACATACTTATGCAACAGACTGTGTTTAGTTGTTATTCACGCTTTGTCGTCCTCTTTGAGTGAATCTTTTATGCCACTGCCTACTTTGTTTTTAACTTAAGAGCGGAGCTGGAGTTGGAGTTGGAGTTCGAGTTTGGTTTAACCGACGGCAGCTTAAACTTATTTTTGCTTTAGATTTTGGCCTCTAAATAAACTAGTCTTAATAAACAAATTGTTGGACAGTTTTAAATTACACTCTTATCTTTTAAATTAGAAATTTTATAGTATTTGCTTTTGATTTGTGTAAAATTGGTTTGAGCTTCGAATTGATTTGAGCTTCGAATTGAGTAAAGCATAATTTTCTGCATATTTAATTTAATTTATTAATTATCGTATATTAAATTAATTCTTTTTAATGAAAAAAATTGTATTTTAGCTATTGACTTATCCATTTTTTAATTAAACCTAAGCTAATTACTTTCAAATTCAAAAAGCCTTTGGATTATTAATTTTTTATTTCTTTAATTAATATTTTTGTTTTACAAATATTTATTTTATGTAAGGTTTTTACATTTATTTGGAATTTACCAATACATTTTATTGTTATTAATCACATTAAATAATTTTTTTTTTGCCAAAATACATTTTTTGACTTCATACATTTTTAAATTAAATAATAGGTAAATTCAAAATATATTAAAGCTATAAATTCTAGGATTAAAATGAATTTTTGCTTAACATTAACATGGCTAACAATAAATTTGGGCGCTGTATTTTTGCAGTTAGTGTCTATGAAGCGCAAAGCCACGCCCACGTGCGCCCACCTGGTCGATGGCGCCGTAAAATTGTAAACACAATGATTTGCCTTAAAATTAACATAATGCGGAGCCAATACACAAATGCGCCAACAATCTGTTGTCGTCAGACACACACACACACACATGCAGACAACACCTACACACACACACACATAGACAGAGGCAATTTGGCTTTGATGACGACTTTTGTCAGGCAAATTGACGCGCGTTAAATGTAATTTTTGTATCCAATCCGCAGCGTTTTTGTGCCATAAATTTTGGCGGCCCACACAAATGGCAGCAACAATTGAACACACCCACTGTTCACCCCCCAACAAACGCTAACACGCTTTGATTGATAATGACAATGATTAGTGCTGTGTTTGGTCATTTGGCAAATAAAAAGTAGAAAATGTTTTTGAATTTTTTGGTGACGCGCATCTAAATTAAAAACATAAAAATTTGCATGCAAATTTGATTTTGCAGCCATTACACTGCTCTAAATATGCGCGAGTGTGTGTGTGTGCTTGTGTGTGTGGCAAGGTACACAGTTTGTGGCAAAGTGTACGCCGCATGCAACATCAAAGTTAAAATTAAATGCGCGGTAATTTGGCAAAAGGCTCAAAGGATGCCGTGTTGCCGACGTGTTGAGCATGGACCATGAATATGAGGCAAGTAGCAAGAGCAGGTGAAGGGGGTGGAGAGGGGAGAGGGGCAGCCTTTAACATTCGCCGCCAGCTCATGTGTGTGTGTGTGTGTGAACTTCGCACAGGTTTCTGCCGCTTGCAAATTGTCTTTTGATTGAAGTGTTGTTGGTGTTGTTGCTGCTGTTGTTGCCACACAGTTGTTGCTGCTTCAAAGCTTCATTTGTTGAATTTAAATTATGTCTACGCAGTTGTTGGCGCTTGATTTGCGGTCAACATTATAACTTTTGATAACTTTGTTTCAAAGCCTCAATCAGCTGAGAATTTCAGTCGCAGTTCACACTGAGTTCTTAGGCTGGGGCATGCGGCAAGTTTTATTGCATTGCGTGCAGACTGTAGTTGCAACTTCATTGAGCAGGCACAAGACATTTTTATTAAATGTATTAAATTGGTTACTAAGCTAATATTGTCAGCCTTGACAGTTGACAAAAAAAGCGAATAAAAATATTTATAAAATTGAAAAATGTTGTTGGAAGCTTAAAATTTGTCAGCAACATTTTTGTCATTAACACTGTGAGTCATTAAATTTTAAAATAAATTGTCTAGACCAGTCTAATGTCATTTAATTAGTTTAGCTTATTTTTTGGCAGCGCAATTTGTTGCTCGTGTGCTGAAAATTTAACAAATTTGAAATAAATGCAGCTGATGTTTATCGCTTGAAAGCTTTTGTCAACGCTTAGTAGACAGAGAGAGGGCGAGAGTGTGAAAGAGAGAGAGATTCTGCGAATTTGCGCCTGCTCGACACCCACACGTTGCGCTTGGAGCGCTGAGCGCTGAACTCAAACAAAGGCAGCAGCAGCATCAGTTGAAGTCTTTTCCAGCGAACTTTGTGGCATGCGTTGCAAGTTGCAGCTAAACGCAGCGGGTGTGCGTTGATTTCGACACTTGAACGCATGCGCGAGTGGCATTTAAAAAATTGCGGATATGTCACACGATTTTATGATTTTTTATGACTATATAAAAGAAGAAGCAGCACGAGCGGCAGTTGCAGTCGCCCCCAAGCAACAAAAGCTAAATCATATTATATAAATGTTGCAAACGCAACAGGATCTGGACAGTCCTTGGCATGTTCAACTGCCACTGCCTGAGGCAACTCTCCAGCGTGTGTGCAACACACAGCGTCAGCAAATGACAAGACGATTTCACACCTCGGGGAGTCGCCACAAATGTCTGTGTCTAGTCCAAGCGAGCTGCAGCAGCAGCCCACCCAAATGCTAATGCACTCCAGCTATGCACTGTGGACTCTCGACTAGGCTGGGGACTCTACAGCTCGTTAGCTGCGAAATATGTCAAGTGCCAAATGCACAGATCGCATGCAAAGCGGCCATTGCAGTGGGCCAAGATTGATACTTGGCTTAAGAGCTGCTGTCTTAGCGCTTGAACTTAACTGTGTGAAGTCGCTGCTGAGCTACAGTTTAAGTTTAATTGAAGGCAGCCAATAATTTGTGCGTTGATTTGCTTATTGAATTGAATTTGTTTTTAATATTTAATTGTGTGTTTTGAAAATTTAATTAAATTGACTTATATTTGATTTATATTGATATATCTAAACTAAGAAAAGAAGCGCTGCACTTTCTCCTCTTTCTGCTTCTTATAATGCCAATTGAATTGCTTTGAATTTTTACATTAAATGCAATTTTATTCTCAGGCATTTAAATTTGATTTATTTGATTTATTTTGACATATCTTAAACTAGGAAAAGAAGAGCTGCACTTCCTCCTCTTTCTTCTTCGTATAATGTGCGTTATCTTGCTTATAGTGCCAATTGAATTGTTATCAATTTTTATATTAAATGCAATTTTATTCTCAGGCATTTAAATTTGAAATAGAATTGACTTATATTGGATTTATTTTGACATATTTAAACTAAGTAAAAAATAGCTAATCTGCCTCTTGCTTCTTCTTTATTTTCTGTTTATTGACTTTGTTTATAATTTCAATTCATAGGCAGTTTTAATTCTCAAGCATTGAAATTCTAAATTAATTGCTTAATATTAGATTTATTTTGAAAAGGTTTAAGCTTAGCTCAAGCTTTGCGTCTTTCTCTTACTCAATAACAACAACTTCAATAGATACAATTAGATTCATTAAATTTACTAATATTAAATTTATTTAAAAAAGACTTAAGCTTAAGCTCTGCTTCTATTTCTTGCTCATAACTTCAACTACAGCAAATGCGAGCAGTTAATTCTAATTAGAATTGATTGGCGCACACTCTAATGAGCCCTTGGGCGAACGCCAATGCAAACTCGTGATGGCGCCCCCTCATTACTCCCAATCCCAAACCCAATCCCAGAATGAACAATCAATATAAAGCGACTGTAGAGAGAGAGAGAGAGAAGCTCAAGCTCAAGCGTGTGGCCCTAAAGCGGCAACTGCTTGTTGCTGCAGCTGCAGCCAGGTGTCTGCTAAGGACGAAGGCGAAGGCGGTGGCTGGGAATTTCTTTTGTTCTATGCCGTCAACACTAAATACTCACGTCAGCCAATAAATCCACTTCAACTGTGGCAAGTTCACAAGCCGCAGAGATCAGCGAGCGAAAGAGCGAGAGCAAAGAAAGATTTGGATCAAGATTGAGCCACAAAGAGTTGTGCGCTGCTCTTAGTTTGCGGTTGCGAAACTTCCAAAACGCTTTAGCCAGAGCCGGTTCTGTGGCTCTGAATCTCAAACTGACGCTGGACACTTCTGTGGGCCGTCTGTTACCCTTTAGGTGTCAAAAGCAATAAAACGCCGGCCTGTAATCAACGCGATCCTAAATAGGTGTACAAATTACACCAAAGTCCTTAATTATAGCGAAACCGCGCAGCGTGCAAGACAGAGACAGGCAGCGAGTGTGAGAGAGAGAGAGAGAGAGAGAGCGAACACGTAGCTTTAACTCTAAGGCAACAAAACGTTTTTATCGTGTTGTGGTTTGCGTTTGGTTCTTCTCATTGTTGTTATTTACACTCGACACACTCGTGTGTGTGTGTGTGTGTGATCTCATAGTAAGCTCACAACTATTAAGAATTTGGCACGGTACCAAGGCGCTGGCTACTCCAAGCTGGGCCGCCTCCTCTGCAGAATTCAGAGACTTCGACTTCGACTTCAGCTGCGTCTGCGACTTCGACTTCGACTCTTGCCCATATAACTTACACCCAGATCGATCAGCGCAATTGGTGTAAATGTACTTTGGCTGGGCAAAAACACAAAACCCACTTGGCGCTCCACTGCCCCCTCTCTCCACCCTCTAGGCCTTCAACAGTTTGGGCCATGCCGACTGCACGTTCGTGCTGCGAAAATTACATTTGATCGATTTGATCGGCGCTACAAGATCAAAGGAAATGAGAAGACAACAATAACAATAAAAACAACAACAACAACAACAACATTAACGCTGACGACGACGACGACGTCGATGAGGATGTCGGCGTCTTGTGGCACTTTTGCTGGCGTTGAATGTTGCGCAATTGGAATCTCTGCTCTTAAATGCAAACTCTTTGCAACTTAATAAACATTCTACGCAGCATAAAAAGAGTTAAATGCAAGTTAAATACAGCTAGAGATGTTAAATTTCACTAATTGCAAATTGTTTTAAACAAAGTTATGTTGAAATTAACTACGCGCAGCTTTAACTCACTCAAAATAAATCAGTTACAGCGATACTATAAAAATTTATGTTTATCTGGCTGCTACAATTAACATATGTGCACATTTGAATGCTTAAAAAATTATTTAGTTAAGCTATTGACAAAAATAGTGAACAATTAGCCAAATTTGTTTAGGAATTAACAAACTAGCAAATGCTATAACTTAGCTATATATAGTTCGATTTTAGATTTTTATGGGTTTTTACACTCTTGAGACGCAGCCAAACAAAACTGCATTTAAATTTGAAAGTTTTAAAATTTTCGATATTTTGGAAAAGTTTGCGATCAAATTTTCAAAAAATTAAAAAAATTTCAAAGTTGTAAATTTCAAATGCAATTTTATTTTTAGCAACAATTCAAGCATAAAGCGTTAAAACATTTAAGAATTGCCTGCATTTTGACAAAGTTATGGCTTAAAAACTTGTGCTGGCGATAAATTTTTATTTTAGCTTCAAGCTTTGAATAACTCAGTAATAGATCAGGGCTATGCTTCGATAAGTTTAAGAAGTGTTATACCTTTTTAAACATATGTTACGCGAATTAAATTTTCTAACATAATTTAACAGCAATTTACTTTAAAGACTATCAATAATGCATAACAAAAAAAATTATATAATTTTAGCTTGGTCTTTGCTAAAAGTTTAAATAGCAAAACACATTTATTTTTACTGATTTTTTACCTTGGGCCAAAGTGTGAAATTTGCTTGGCTAAATGCGATCATTGGGTTTGGCTTTGATACATAGTTGAACCTCCGACCCCGACCCAATAGCTGAGCGAAAGGGCTCCAGTGATGGCCCCTCAGGGAGTCTCTCTTAACTCTTTTTAGTTGCGGCGGGGCCACTTTTAGTTGGTAGCACAACGAGCCGTGTTCAGTTGGTAACGGTAAGCGAGGGAAATTCAGCACGCACGACACACGAGGAGGAAGAGGAAGATAAATAAAGCAACTGTGACCATAACTTATGCGCAAATTATTCGATTTGCAAGGCGTACATAATTCTCTCCAAGCCAAGCCAAGCCAAGCCAAGACAACAAGCTAAACAAAATAATCAGCGTCAGTCAGTCAGAGTCGCGTCTTACGATTTGCGTCTACTGCAGAAGCTGTGAAAGTTTTTGGCTTAGAGAAAGAAAGAAAGAAAGAAAGAGTAGCTAAATTTGCTAGAAAATTGAATGTGCTGCCTGCCAACTTAATAAAGTTTTTGGTCGGCTGACCAGCCAAACACGTAGGCGGCCATACGAAATGCCAATGTGTAATCTTTTTTTATGAATTTATTTGGTGAGCAGCAGCAGCAACGCAACATTTTGCTTCTTCTACTGCGAAATTGTAATTGCTTTGGCTTTGGCTTTGGTGGGAAAATTTGTTGTACGCGCCCAGGCTCTCTATCTATTGTCTAATTGAAATTCCCAGGCTGATGATGTTTTGGGTATAGAGAGTATTGGGTTGGGTCTAATGGCGATCCCAGCTGGCACATTTAGTCACTGCAAATCTCCAGCGCTGCTGCGTAGCCAATTTAAGCCAAATCGCACGACAGCACGCACAAGCACGCATGAGGCTTCAATGTAAGCCAACGGGTTGGGTTGGGTGGGTAGTTGGGTCCATCAGGATAAAAGCTGCAGAGCAGTTGCAACATCAACAGCCATTTTACCAGATTTTAATTGTTCAGCGTCCAGCATGCAGTGCATACAACGCTGCTGCTGCTGCTGCTTCTTCTACTCCCGCCCCTTTCTCTCTCTCTCGGCCACTTTTATCAGTTATACACATTACGCAATTGTTCTCATGTGACTCTCTCGCTTGGCTTTGGCTCCATTGCAATTTTTAATGCTGCTAACGAAATTTAATTGGCCTCTAAATGATTTTAATGGTGCCACTGATGTTGGCCATAAGTTACAGCCAACAGCAGCAGCAGCTAACTGAAATTGCAAGCAATTGTTGCACCATGTTGATTGTAAATTGCAGATTTGTTACGCTTACTTGCAATTGGCTTAAAACAAAAATAAAAGGGCTAAAGTCACGTGCTCAGCAAAATGATTGAGGGCTGGACTTACATTTTAATTAAATAAATTTTATAAATATTGACAGCAAATAGAAACAAATTCAAACAAACAAAAATATTTAATACATTTTTAGTTTTAAGTTTGAGCTGCCACATTAAAAATTATTCACTTAGTTCACTCTTTAGTTTATATTTAGCGCAACTTTCTCCCATTGGGTGTTCCCTTAATTGCTGTTAAATGGCTATAACACTTGCTCTGTTGGCCAACTGTGTATATTGTGGGCTTTCCGCTTTCATTTCAACGTCTGTCATTCGTTATCATTTTGCCGCTCGCTCAGTCAACATTAAAATCAAATGAGCCATGCCAAAAAGACAGCAAATGAATTTAGCAACAACAACAACAACAGTTGCGCTTTATTTGCAAATTAATAACCTTTCACCCGAGCTTTAATTTAAATGCCCAACGACTTGTCCGTCTAACCATGACGAGCTCTCTTAACCTGGCCCCGAGTCTTTGGGGGGGCTCAACCACAACCTTCGTCAACTTTTTTTTTGTACGCTGCCTGACATTTCAAATTTCGCAAATGTCAAAAATCTCACTACGCTTCGTTGTTGCCTCATTTGTCTTATAAGCCAAAAAAAAAGAAAACAAAGAAGACTCTGCCGCACTTTTTAACACTTTTCACTTAGCCAGTTGCCCTCGCTACAAAACTGTGACTATGACGGTAACTGTGACTCTGATGTGTGGCCAGCGGCGTTAAGACATAAGACATAAGTCTTGCTGATGACCCAAGCGACCGAGCGAGGCACAGGCACAGGAGTTGGCTTGATGGCTTGGTTGGACTCTTGGCGTTGCTAAATAATTTCACAGTCTATCAATTAACATGGTCGGCACGTCAGCAGGATCAGCGCTGCGCTGCAAGCTCTCTAGGCTACTGTGGTAAGAGCTGAGCAAAGCTTAGAATTAAATATTTAGAAAATATTTGAGTAGTAACTTCACTAAGCGCTTTAGTTATTATTTCTTATACAAAAATAGAAGTTACACTTAAAGCCTTAACTTAAAATTAAACAAGTGTAATTGTTACTTAAGCTGCCTTATCAAAATTAGAACTTTAGCTAAATTTTGAACAGCTTTAATTATTTGTTAAATTTTAAATGTAGCAGCAACCACTGTAAACAATTTGGTCGACTCCCCTTCCCATTTGTTGCCTGCGCAGTTTTAGCAGCAACTAGCGCAAAGTTATAAGAGGCGACTAAAGCAGTTGTTGTTGTTTTATTTTTTTGTAGACAGGCTCTTATGACCTTAGGGGCTGGGCAAAAGGTGGTCTCGCTGATTGTTTACGTCTGCGCTACTCATAAAATTTCAATTAATCTGCGTGTCACTGACGGAATAACAAAGGCAACATTGCTAAATGCTTAGCTATGCGTATATACGACAAAACTTGAGTGTGTTCGTTGGTTTTTTCGATTATTAATAACGCGTCAAGAGACTGAAATATCAGATTATAATCTTTGTGACTGTTGTGTGTGCATGTGAATCGAATCTTTAGCTTGCAGGCAGAGCAGACAGGAAGACAACTACGAGCAGCAAATTAATCTTCTTCAAATTAGCATCTTGATTAGCCAATGAAATGTGTAAGCCATACCCCAAAGCCAAAGCCTCAATGCCAGCTCAGAGTGAACTAAATCAGTGAAGACTCTCGCGCTCTCGCTCTCTCTCTTACTCTTTTTTGCTGCTCGATCATTGATCATTTTATTTTCACATATTTTATTTGTTCGTATTGTAGACGCTCGTCTTGGTGCCGTGTTGATGTGATTACAATAATTAATCTTGCTTGAGATTATTGTTGCTCTCCCTCTCTCTTTTGATTTCATTTCGACTGTGAGATGCGCCCAAGTCAAAGTCTCAGCCAAGAGCAACTGTTGGCGATCGTCTGCTGATCGTTGCTGCTGCTGCTGCTGCTGCTGCTTGAGGCGCCTGGCGTCAAATTAAGTGTTTGTGTCGCTTGCCATTAATCAAAACATATCACAAGTTTCGATATGAAAAAGTGTTTCAAGCTACAACGTTAACTACAACTTGTTGCCATGTCGTGTTCATGTTTAGTTCATCTTATTTTTACTGATCTCTGTAAATGTCACCTGCTGTGCCAAGCACCACACATTCGATGTTGCTGCCCGCTTCCTGTCCCAGTCTCTGCTGCTGCTGCTGTTTTGATGAATGATAGATAGACAGTCACCCAGTCAGACAGACACACACTCTCTCTATAGTTTATCTATTGCATTTGAATTTATTTGCAGTTAACATGCACACACTACAAAATTTCTATGCAGTAGCCAAGCCAGGCGTTGCCTTTTTTTTTATTATTTTTTTTGGTTGTGCATTAATCATTTTCAACCGGTTTGCTATTTAAGCATTTTAATTCAATCAACTCTAAAACCAAAATTTATGAACTTGCCACACAAACTTGTTGTTTTACTTATCGCTCATGTGGCTTGCAACAAGCGTTGCAACAACAATGTCAACAGTCAGCAATCAAGTGACAGCAGCAAAGCCAATTATGTATAATAAAATACAACAACAATGGCAATGGCAACCGGGCAAGTGGCAACAAATTTCAACCAGTTTTATAAACAGTTTGCAATTTTCAACACTTTGCAACCAAAAGTGTGACACCTGCAATTGTTGTAGCTGCTGCTGCTGCTGTTGCAGTTGCATTTAAATCCAAATTAAAATTCACTTGCTCAGCTCAACACCTTGGTCAATTTTAGCTGCTTGTGTGTGTGAGTTGTGGTTAAACAAAAGTGAAGCTTGGCCAAAATGCAATAAAAAAAACCTAAAAACTAAGACGTTGATTTGTATAAGATTTAAATTGAAAATTAATTAAAAATTATACTCTGCGTGTTGAATTGAATTTCCCTTAATTTTAAATAAACAAAGTATAAATTTTAATATTTTTATAAATATTTCAAACCAATTATTTCATATGCTAAAGCCAGCTAGCGCCAATCGCAGGCATAACGACAACACAGCGCCATCTAGCGCTTTTACAAGGCAGCATAAGCTTAGCTAAGACAAGCACCCAATAGAGCGAGTTAAAAGAGTGTTTAGTATTTGCTTGCTATGTGACAGAGACAACGCTATAAAGCGACACTGCAAGAAATTTTAACACATATACCAATTAAATAATTTCATTGCATTTTTTCAAATATATCTATTTATTTACACATAAGTACATATAACAAATTTTAAGGGCTTTCTTTTGTTTTTTTTTTGTATACAAAAAGTTATCAATAGTTAATAAAACTAGTTATGAGAATTAATTAAATTACAAATTTCATTAAAAAAATCGACACACACATCAAAAGCTTAACAAATTTTAGTTATTTTCTTTAGGTTTTTGTCTGCGTGAAGATTTCGTTCAAAGACTTAATTAGGCGTATCAAATAATGTTAGAATATTTTACTTAATTGCAAATATTAGCTTAATTATAAAATGTTAAAATGCTAAGAAGTTCGGCAATAGGCAAAGTCCAAGAGGACCTAAATGTTCAATTTCATTATCAATTTCTTTTTCAATTTGGAAAACATTTTGTATTTGTTGTTGCGCTGTTATAAAAAATAAATAAAAATAAAATAAAATAAAAAGGCTTCAAAACAATTTCCATATTCTAGCTAAATTAGTTAATCTAGAGTGTGGGCTTAGTTTAGTGTTAAGATGAGTGCGCAGCTTAGTATAGAGACTTAGAATTAGAGACTAGAGACATAGACAGTCGAGATGAAAGAGGAAGTAGTAGTAGTTATAAGTAGAAGAGAAGTTGAGGATAGGGTTAAGTAGCAGAGAAGTAGAGTAGAAGGATGAGCTTTGAAGAGCTTAGACCTGCAATCGAAAGTCGTTTAGTTAAAGCGATTAATCGAATAAAGCACTCAATAATTAATTAATGAATAAAGTTAGTTAATCTATTTAGCAGCTGGTTTGTCTGCAATAGCAGCAACGGCCCTCGATTTTCTGACCTGTGCTGGAGCCTGTGCTGTACCCTCCGCCGAAGCGCTCTCTGCATCCGAATCCTTCAAAGAAAGCGCCTCCTCATCGCCCATCAGCGCGCGATATTTCTTGGCAATCGCCTCCCAGTCGGCAACGTTCTCAATGCGATTCTGATTGGCAGCCGAGAAGCTAGCCTGGGAGCCCAGCGGCGATAAATGCACCTGGGACAAGGCCACAGAGTCTGACGAGAGTAAAAATAAATAGTTAGCAGTGTGTAAAAAGTGAGTGGGCAGCTTGTAGTTGGAGTTGGTGAAAGAAATTTTGAGCTAGAGCAGGCCAATTGTTTAAAAGAAAGATTACAAGAGAGTTAGATATAGTAAGATATAGAAGTAGTAGATGTGGCTGCATTTGCTACAAAAGTTCTGCACGCTGTTAACCAACCTGTAGCTTCGGGGGGGTCAAGGGGTCACAGAGGCAGCTTTGGAAGATACATACATTGCTCACCTTTCTTGATCTTCGATAACCATTTGGCGCCCGCTTTGGTGCGTGGACTGGCCTGACGTATGCCCATCATCTGTACCAGACTTGGGCGCTTCTTTTTCTTCATGCGTGCCTGTTGTTGTTGTTGTTGTTTGTTGTTGTTTTAGTGTGTGTTGGATAGCATTAGGTGTAGTTAGTTTATTTGCAATTAGCATTCGGGACATGAGACAAAAGACACAACAAATAGCAATTATCATCAACATATAAAGCAGAATAAATTGAGTGCAATAATAAATTCAATCGAACGACTGAGCTTATTCATTGGCATTGACTTGTGTGCGCGCAGACGTGCAAATAGTTTAAACTTTAGTGCAAACTTTAGCAAACAGACACTTAAAGCTTTAGACAATTCTTAAAACAAAAAATTGTTGTTGCCAAATTGCTTTAAATGGTTTGCGAAGCGAAGGTCAGCAACTCTAGACGAGCGAGTTCTGATTTTGTTCTGTATATAATTCTTCTGCTTTGTTTTCTTGTTTTTACCTTGACCTTCTCGACGATCCATATAAACCAGGTGGTAACTAAATTAAGCGGCGATGGCGCTGTTGTAGTGCGATGCATGTTGCGTATAAGCTTGGATAAGCCAAATTTCCATTCGATGTCAGATTGGGCCTAGTATTTCATAGGTTTTATGCATAGTTTGGATGGCATGATTATGTTTGATGTAATGAGAATAGAAACGAGAACACACAGAGTTACACAAATGATGTTAAGATGAGCAAAAGCTGTTACAATTTAAAATTAACTTAAGCGCGGCGAAATAAACTCTTTATAATCGAAATACACAAATATTGGGCGTAAATTTAGCAGCAGAATTTCTTACGTTCCACCTTTTCAAAGAAATTCGATTACAAAATTTAACGCATTTATTGGTTTATTTCTATAGACTTGGGACACACACATAAAAAACATGCAGCATTTAAAAAAATTTAGTTATAAAGCATGCATTTGTCAACACTGGCGAGCGGCATTGCTCAACACTAGACACACTACACAAAAGCTACGCGTTTTCAATTTGCCACTAAGACTAAAGCTAAAGACACAAACACAGACAGCGAACAGTTTAATTTGTTTTTCAACTACACTAAAAGCTGAGTGTCAACTAGAGTCGAATTTGTTAGCTACGCTTTGGTATCTGTCAGATACAGCTCGTTGTAGTAAACTGTATCTGACAGATGTCTAAATTTTTTTGTTTTGAAAAAACCTGGAAGTTGCAAGTCTGGGCAGAGGATGGATCTACAAAATATATGCCATTGAATTAAAAAGAAATATTAATATTAAAATAAGCAACTTGAGATCTGCTAAGTTTGGATTAAATATTTTCTGAGCGGACAATTCAATTTCTGTTGGATTATTCCTGCTATGCTCCTTTCACTAACTTGTTCGCTTCTAAAACTTAAAACTAATTTAATGTGGGTTAGCTGAAAGAAACTTGAAAATTAATGAATAAATATTTATAATAGTAATTATATAGTAAACATACATAACTTATTTAAGTTGATTATATATATTGAGTAGTTAAGTTATAAATTGCTTTAGTTTTCAATAAGTTAGAAGCGCCATTTGCAAAAATATACTACCTGAATTCTTTGATAGGTGTCTGACATCATAGCAATCAGCAGGTTAATGAGTACAACCACCGATACCAGCATGTATATGCCAAAGACAATTTTGAATAGATACTCAACCCAGTACGGTTGAGTGGGCGTGGCTAAATTTTTGATTTTGTCAACTTGCGTTTGCTCCGTCTGCGTCTGGCCGAACACGGCAAAGAACAATAACTCGAACGAGGTAATCGGATGCATGCGCACTGTGTCGTTTGTTTCCGGGACACAAACACAACGACGACCAACCACCCCCAATAATAAATGCGGACATAGGAGTATTTGATTTGAAAAATAAAAAGATAACGGACGCCCATTTGTTTTGGTCATTTAATGGGGTTGGGCCCATTCACAATTGGCGAGAATCGATCGACCAACCCCAAATAAAAGCAACGGTACAAATACAACCGTACACCAATAAAGAATCGAATTAATAAATTCGGGGTTGTCGTCAGTTACAAAAATTAAAAGCGTAAGTTTAAGTTATAGATATATAGATATAGATATGTTTATAATGCAGTTTTGTTTTTTGTAGTGGGAAGAAAAAGAGAAAGAGAAAAAAGATGGGGGGATAAGGATTAGCGTTTTGTTAAATACAAACCTGTATGCGTTGATAAGTATCCGACATCATGGCAATTAGCAGGTTAATCAGTACAACCACAGACACTAACAAATATATGCCAAAGACAAATTTGAAGAGGACCTCGGTCCACTCGGGACGCAGATGTCGCATGGGATTGATGTCCAACGTGGTTGTTTGTCCAAAAACAGCGAAGAACAGACGCTCAAAGGCCAGAAATGGTGTCATGGGTCCTAACAGCCAAAACCAGTTCAATATATGTGATATATATATCACATATGAATATATATCACATTTTGATCGTTATAAAAGACACACGCATTAGAACTCAATACGCGCTCACGCATTTCAAGCCAAGTTGTGGTGAATTTGCAATTGCTTAATTGTTTGATTGATTGATTGCTTGATTGTTTGCTTCTTAAATTATTATTATGGGCACGTGAGTGCAGAAACTTTGTTTGTTTGTTTGATTAGTTAAGTGGCTTGTGTTAAAAGCAAACAACACTTCAGGCAAAAACAACTTGGCTATTTACATACGAAAACCGATTAAATATCGATACGATCTTTTGTCAGATTTTCTTCATATGCGCCATAGAGTGCAGAAATTTTCGTGCCAAGCAGCAGCGGCTGAAGCTTCAAGCCCCTGGTTAAGACCAGGCGATCATAAATATATATATGGCATATAATTAATTATTTTTATATATTTTGTGGCTGGCTGGCATCTTTGCAAAACATCAACATGCAGAGTTTATTATATTTATTACTTAGTTTGTATATGCGGCGCACGACAAATAAAAATTGATCAAGTGTTGTAAAGTAAACTAAAATGTAATGGAAAAACAATAAACTCAACACTTTTCTTAACAAATCTGACTGCATTTAATAAAGTATTTTAAAATGAAAAAAGATATTCTTGAACAATTTCCTAACCTTATGTACAAGGCTTTTAACATTTTTAAAAATAAAATAAGTGCTTGTGGGTTAATCAAATTTCTAAATTTTTAATATTTTCTTCTACTTTGAATTTTATTTCATTGAATTTAAGTTAATAAATTATTTGCACAAAAATATGAAAATAATATGTACATGCTTAACAAATTATTAAATAACATTAAATATTGTTGTGTTAATAATAATGTAGATTATGATACCTATGCTTTAACATTGAATCCACAACATCAAGGATGCACAAAACATAGAACATTATCCGCTGACCAACAAAACATGCCTCGAAACGAAAGGAACTTAACAAAGAACAAGGCTAACATTTACATTTATGAGTAGTGGGGGGTTTGCTTTTTCCATAGAACTGGAAAATATATATTTGTATAGGATAAAAAAAATTAAATTGTTACACACAACATTGAAGGCAAGGAACGAACGGTCGGTGCCCCCAAGCGATATATATATAACATATACATTATATATAGGGACCCGACCTGCAATTTAATTAAACATTTGATTATGAGAGAGCCCGAAAGTGATAGGCCCATGCAATAAAGGCGAGAGAGAGAGAGTTAAGCGGAGAAGAAACTTACGATCATCTTTGTGCTTGCGTCGGAATTCGCTGAAGCGACTATCGACATAATTCTCCGGAGGCGGAGGTCGCGGAGTGGGCATATCATCTGAGCAATATATAGAGACAATTTGATTAGTATGGTCAGGGAACTTGGGGGGAGACAGGGTGGGGGTGGGGGTATTGACAAAGAGTTATGAATGGTTTATAGTACACATGACGACATCGAAACGGGAAGAGGGGTATACATATTTGTTGTTATTGTTGTTGTTGTAGAGCATGCAATTGTTGTATTTGTATTTGTGGTTGTATTTTTTATATTATTTATAAGTGAACATTGAGCACACAGTTTCATTCAAGGCAGATACAGATACTTATCAAGACACATTGAACTTTGAAAAAGTAAAAGGAAAGTTGCGTAAACATTCCAAAAAAAACTAAAGATCAAATCAAAAAGTTAATTAATTAATTAAAAGCAAAGCAAACGTTCCAACTTACCGTCACTAAAGTAGCCGCGATTGCGATTCTTTTTCTCAAAACTTCTCAAGTCCTCCGGCGTAAAGTTGGCAAACGATTGATTCAATGCCACTATGTGCATGGAAAAGCCAAACACAAAGATGGCCAACACAGCCAGGAAACGAGCCAGATCCTTGAGCAAGTCACCAATAATGATTGCCCAAGGTCCAAACAGATGATGGAATGATAAGAAGTCCAAGATTTGCACGCAGGCAAGCAGAAAGGCCAAGGCGAAGCATTGATTGCGGCAATACACAAGCGTGGGCCAATACTCCTTCGATACAAACAGAAAGGCAACCACATGCACGCCCACACCGGCCATGCCTAGTAACAAGACGAGCACTTTTATCGATCCCAATCCAGATTTGTCCGATGGATTCGTCAGCTCGAACAAAAGTAGGCCGCTCAACCAAATGAGCAAACCTATTTCGTACCAGTAGGGGACCAGGCTAAGACGCAGCACTGGATAGATGGGCGTTATGCCCACAATGCTCAGATGCGTCATGAGGTAAATATGCGAAGTGAGGTAGGACATAAACTTGATAATGGGCACCTTGTTGAACTTGTGACCCATCGGAAATGTGAAGCCAATCCATACGGGTGGACAGACGATAAATGCAACAAGCAGCAACATTATTTTCCACGAAGCCCAGGTTAAGGAGCCGTGCCACAATTCCTGCAGAAAAGAAAATAAGTTAAGAACTGCTTTGGGGATGGTATTCGATAATTTAAAACACACTTGCAAGTATCGTTGAACCACCGTATGCGCAATGACTTCCTTCTGCTCGTTTTCGATTAGGACGTCGAGAAACTCCATATTGCGCTTATCGGTGGCTTGCAGTATCTTGCCAGCCGAATCGGAGCCAGCTGCCAAGGCTAAAAGCTCGGTAGCCATTGCCTCGCAGTGTTTGCCAGCAGCAACTAAATCCTTGGCGCGTTCTTTCTCCTATGAAAAGTAACGAAACGTTTTAAGCGATTCGACAATGCAAGTTGCATAAATTAAAAGGCTCAACTGACCTTCGTGGAGAGATTTATGTATATATTGGATAATTTGGCAGCTGTATCCACTGGCGCTGGCGACACAAGCACAAACTCCTGTATGGGCTTGTTATTGTGATTCTTCGATACGACCATTAGATTGTAAACGAATCGCTTATCCTCCATGAGTCCGTACGTATCGTGCTCCTTGTTCATCAGATAGCGCAGCACCTCATTGTGTCCCTCGGAGGCGGCAAACCAAATGGCCGCACAGCCGTAGTTTGTCTCCGATTTGGGCGATGCGCCCGCTTCGCAGAGCAGCTTGACCACATCCAAGTGGCCGGCTTTGGCAGCACAATGCAGTGGCGTCCAACCGTTGCGATCGGTTGCATTTATCTCCGCGCCCTGACCGAGCAGAATCTCCACCATCTGGAAATGGCCATGCATGGCCGCAATATGCAGACCGGTGCGACCATTGCGATCTGTTGATTGAAGGAGTTCCGCCGATCGACTCAGAAGCAAACCAACCACTGACATGTGTCCACCGAAGCAAGCCAAATGGAGCGGATTGTAGCCCTAAGAAAACCAATGAAAATATGAGCATGCGAATGAACTGAATTTGTAGCGGCAACTTACGTTCTCCACAGTAGCTGCATCGACTTGAACGCCCGCCGAGTTGAGCAGCAGTCGCACCACATTCTCATTGCCCGAAAAGGCTGCCAAATGCAGTGGCGTCATGCCCGACTCTGTGCCCAATTCACCGAATAGAGTCTGACCCGTGGGTGTTTCCGATTTCACCGTTGCCGGCACGCTGGTCAGCAGCTCACGAACCGTATCCGCCTGGCCATAGTAGGCGGCCACATGTAGCGGAGTGAGTCCCAGCTTCTTGCTATTGATGCGCAGGGAATTAGTGCTCTTGAGCACATCCAGCACCTGTCCATGTCCATTCTGGGCAGCCAAATGCACAGCCGTAAATCCCGCCTTGTTCTCATCCGTGCAGCTGGCGCCGGCACGCACTAGAGCCTTTACCACATCCGCATGCCCGCCCTCGGCGGCCAATTGCAGCGGCGTGGCATCGGTCAACTTGTTTCTAGCCGAGATCACGCCAGAGCGATCGAATTTCATAAGCTCCTCAATCACCTTCACGGAGCCCTGCATGGCGGCAATATGAGCGCAGGTGTTGCCATCCTTGCTGGTTGCATTCACCAGCGACGGATGCTGCTGCAGAAATAGTTTGGCCACTTCCGAGTAATTGTTCTGGGCGGCAACGTGTATGGGCTTCTGTCCCAAATCATCGGTTGCATCAATGTTCGCGCCCAGCTCCAGCAGCAGCTGGCAAACCTCCATCTGTCCACTGGCCGCAGCCAAATGCAGCGGCGTCTGTTTGCGCAGCGTCAGAATATCGATGACTGCATTGTGATCTTTGATCAGGAACTTGACCAAATGCGTAAATCCATTCATGGCAGCCAAATGCAGTGCAGTGCGTCCCACGCGCGACTTGGAATTGATAAAAGCTTTGTTGGTTAGCAGCGCATCGCACACATGCAAATATCCTCGCTCCGCCGCCAAATGCAATGCCGAACGTCCTTCCGTATCGAAGACATCGACTCTGGCATGATTCGCTAAAAGATTATTGACCAGCTCCATATGCCCACGATGGCAGGCAATCAACAACGGCGTCCAGCCCACCGAACTCTGGCGATTCATAGCCTTTTGTATATCCGTGGGATTCATGTGCGAAATCATCTCCATCAGCACATCATTGTTGCCGGCCATGGCGCAAAAGTGAAATGCGGTCTCCAGCGCAGTTTTCGTTTGCAAAGTGACATCCGCTCCATGCTCGAGCAGCATGCGCACAATTTGCTTATCCGATTCGGGTATTTTCACCTCCTCCTTGGTTATTTGGCAAGTGTAGTGCAGCGCTGTGGCGCCCTCATCGTTTACAGAATTGATGTAAGTCGTAACTTTATCCGGTCCGTGCTTCTCCTTAACCGTTTCAATCAAATGACGCACAATCTCCGGATGACAACAGCGACAGGCCATGTGCAAAGGTGTTTCGCCAGTCTGCAATGCAAGTGAGATTAGTCATAGTTCACTGTTGCAGAGTTTGCTGTACTTACATTTGATTTGTAAAGCGGATCGCCGCCATCTTCAAGCAGCTGCATCATGGTGGCCAAATTGCCATGACTTGCTGCCACATGCACTGGCGTCAAGCAATCGTCTGTAGTTAGATTCGGACTTGCTCCCGACTTAAGCAGCATCAAAGCGCAACGATCGCCGTCCTTGACACGTGCTGCAATATGCAGCGGCGTCTCGCGTAACTTGCCACCACGCACATGCACATCGGCGCCAAAGCCCAGCAGCGTCTCGACTACAGCTGGCTTGGCTGACTCCACAGCTATATGCAGAGCTGTGTAGTTGTCCTGACAATATAAAAAACAGAGTGTGAATGCAAAGTGAGTAGAGCAGTAGCTGTTAGGCGATAATTTGGCAACAAATCTGTTTTCATTTAAAATTTTAAGCTAATTAGACAAGCGTATTGAGAATCTTACTAGAGCAGATTGTCACTGCAAACAGGCAATTGCCATTAATATATGAAAAAGAAGAAGAGCTTAAAAGAAATTCTATAAGCAATACACATGAGTCAAAGAAAATTTCAAATATAGAGCTAAGCAAATTATTTACTATAGAAAAATATATTTAACAGTGACTAAGTCTCAAATATAAATTCTTAAGCGAACTATTTGCTACAAAAAAAGTTCTGTTAGCACTTTTAGTAACTGAATTGTTTGATCTAAGATAAAAATGTTTGATATGATAAAATAGACTTGGATGCTTGATAGAATTCTAAGCTTAATACAAGTCTATCAAGATATTTGAGCTAGAGTTGACATTAGTTGTAGTAATCTGTACTGACTTTTCCCCCTTTTTTTTCCTCAACTTACATTGGTGGTAACATCAACCTTCTCGCCCTTTTGTAGCAGTGTATTGATAATGCCCGTATGCCCATAGGCAGCAGCTGTGTGAATGCTGCGTGCTCCATCCTTGTTGGGCATATGCAGATAGACACCCTTCTTGAAGAGCATAGTGGCGCACTCAGCATGGCCATTGAGTGATGCAATGTGCATCAGTGTGCTGCCATCCTTGGTGCGCTCAAAGATGCTCGCCTTGAATTTGTCCGCCAGAATTTCGATGACATGTGCGTGTCCATTCTCCGCAGCCAAGTGCATGGGTGTGCGATCTGACAAAGGGGTGTAGCTTATAGTTTCATTTGCATATGAGTTGGTTGCCTTGCTGCACTCACCTTGATTATCCGCAATGGAGGCAGACGCTCGAACGCCATAGAAATACTTGAGTAGCGCCTCGTCGCCTTCGGCGGCGGCTATGTGCAGCGGTGTTTGGCCCTCGCCGTTTTGGGTGTCCACATTGGTGCCGTAATCAACCAAAATGCGCACCATGTCCACGTCTCGCCGTCTGGCGGCCAAATGCAAGGCCGTGTCTCCATTGGCCGTCGTTGCCTGCAACAAAAAAAAAGTCCAAGTGTAGTTAAAGCCAATTTCTGGCTAATGCAAATGAGCTTGGTAACAAGGTTAGCCCCTTGCCCTTACGGTTCAATTAACGCTGCGTTTTTCGCAAACAACATGTTGACCCAGTTACCGTTAGCCGGCTGGCAAATTGCGTGCTGCTTATGTTGGCCAAAGTCAGCGGCAAACTTTAACGTTAACTTTGCATGAAAAACCCTTTTTTGGTTAATTTCATTAGCACGCCACGCACTCGGGGCGCGCGCTCTTGACTCGAGCAACACAAAACAA
This sequence comes from Drosophila busckii, assembly GCF_011750605.1. Classification (NCBI taxonomy): domain Eukaryota; kingdom Metazoa; phylum Arthropoda; class Insecta; order Diptera; family Drosophilidae; genus Drosophila; species Drosophila busckii. Next base: position 14,575,474 of record NC_046604.1, on the reverse strand, counting down.
TGCCAAACTTTTGGCGCATGTCGCACTGTTGCATTCAATGCGCTGTTGCGCCACTTCACACACACACACTAGTGCCGTCACTTTTCAGTTGCACATGTGCGTAGCTTGAACATTTGCATACATTTCTGATTTATTTATGACAGTTCAATGGCATAAGTCGCAGTTTTATTTGCATTTATGATTGTTCTGGGCATTTCTTGATTAGCTAGTGCAACTTGTCGTGCAAGTGTTATCAATATATCAAGACTGGAATTTATGGCCTCAAGATGCATGCGACGCATTTCGTCAAAAAAAGCAAAATAAATTTTAATTTATTTCTGTTATAGCGCTGAACAAACTTAGAGAAGTCATAGGGAATTTAATGACTTTAGTATAAGTTTGCATTAAAATTTCAATTTCGCTAATGTATAATTCTCTCTTTCAGTTCTCTCTACTCACCTTTAGTTGGTCCGCCGTTTGTGCTGCCAATAGCTCTCTGCACATGGACTGGTTACCCGACTCCACGGCCAGCAGCAATGGGATTTTGCCACGCTAGTGATAAATAGGTGAGCGTATATTAATGTACTGCATAATTATAATCAACACACATACACACACATACACATACTTGGCATGCATAGAGAGCAACATAAATACCAATTAAGCAAATTCATGCCTCAAGTGTTAACGTTTGCTATTTTTAGCCAAGTTTGCAACTTTATTCGCGCGAACTTTGAACTGGCAAATGCAAAAGCAAAGAGCATGGCATGAAAGCCAAACACACTGCCCCCCAACTCTTCGCTCTCTTGGGGTAGCAACGCTTAGCAAATCAAGTTGTACTTATGGGCAACGTGACCCCCTTTTTTTTTGTCGAGCTTTGTTGTTGGCAACGACATGGCCATAGATAAAAGCCTATATATATATCAGCTTTTATATAAATATAGCTTTGGGTGCGTGTACAACGGCGCGTATACTTTATTTGGCTAATTTTCTTTGACAGCGTATAGAAAGTTGTGCAAGTTGTGAGACTAGCGCTTAATTGATTTAAATCAAAGCCGCGTAGGCTCGGGCGCTGCATTGTCTAGAGTCTAGACTATCAATCGAGTGCCTCATGCCACATGCCACACGCTTCGCTCAGAAATTTATCGACGTCGCGTGCGTTGTGCATATATCGCAGCAAATTTGCACCCAAGCACGTGATGCGACAAATAGTTGCCACATAGTGAGCTCAGCGCTGTCTGAATTTTCGACTCTCTCGGTTGCAAGTTAATCAGACAACAGCTCTGACATTATTTTTGGGGTTTCTGTTTTATTTTTATTCGAATTGAATTGCATTTAGTTGGGGGTATGGGCAGCTTTTGCATATCGATTTTTCACAATTTATGCGCTATAGCTAGCATATAGTTGTTACTATTGTTGTTGTTGTTGTTGTTGTTTGCCTATTGTTGATTTTTATTAAACTTTTGTTTACGTTGGCACCGCCTGGCACAGACTGGAGAGTGTACTTCACATAATAAGCAACTCATAACTTTATGCACACACACACACACATACAGGCACATACAGACAACACTTGTAGCGTCTCGAGATACTTACACCGTCTGCCTTCAAGCGTATGTCCTTGCCAGCAGCAGCTAGCAGCGCTCTAAGGATATTTGTTGCTGTCCCCGTTTGACGACTGGACACCAAGTGTACTGCGGTCTGCGAACGTGACTGCGAATTGTAAATGTTTAACGATTAATAACGCATAGTTAGTGCACATAAATTATCAACTAAAGCACACATACATTTTATTATAAACAATGGGCGCGCACGCACATTCCTTATGCTTCATAAAAAGCAAATAGTTTTAGTATTTAGTATTTCAACACTCTCATTTATTCACTTCAAAATTCCAATTGCAACTGAATGGAAGAGCAAAGCGTACAAACGCTTTATAAGCTCGTTTCGTGTCACTTTGCCGTTCTTTTTATTTTTCTATTTTTTTTTTTGTTACTTTTTCTCATATCACAGATTGACAGCAACAGCGCCTGTATAAACTTTGCTGCCTCCCCTCTCTCTGTCTTTCTAATGCTTTGACAGGCCTACGCTAAATTAACTGTACATGTGTGTGTGTGTGTGTGTTGGTGTGTGTTAGTTTGCATTGGTGTTGGTTTTTACAACTTTTACCACGCACATGAGCGCGGCGGCGGCGGCACCCACTTCAAAAAACTTTTTGGCGCTGTTGCTAAAACAAAAGTTAACATCTGTGTGTATAGCTAACTGTCTCTTTCATTTAACGCGCTCTCTCTGTCGCTCCTACATGCTGATAAACATCAGTAATTTTAGTTGTGAAACGCTCACCTCATCCCCCCACCCCTCACTTAGTTCCCAAATTCATTGCGGCAAAGCTCGCATATTAAAATGTTACAACGAACATAATACGAAGGCGTAACTTAGTTGAGACTCGCATGCAAAGTTAGTAAATATACTATATGCATCCAATATTTATAGTGCAACAGTTTCCAGCTCTTGTGGTAGAAAATTCATGAGAGACAGAGCTGCTTATTTATTTGTTCCTAATATATTGAAATAAAGTCCAAGAAGTAATAGAAAAATATTTTAGCACCAAATCTGTTCTTATGAAGTTTCTTAAAAATATTTCTATGCTTTACATTTCCTAATCAATTTGCTTAGCAAACTTTTCTATTCATTTTGTATTTATTTCTAGCCAAGTTTAATTGAACTAAAGTCCAAGAAGTTTTATTCAAACTGCTTGTAGTAGAAAATTCATTAAAGACTTAATCTGAATCACTTTTATCTATTTATTAGTTCCTAATATATTGAAATTAAGTCCAAGAAGTAATAGAAAAATATTTAGGCACTAAATCTGTTCTTATGAAGATTCTTAAAAATATTTCTATGCTTCAGATTTCTTAATTAATTTGCTTAGGAAGCTTCGCTATTCATTTTCAATGCTGCTGTATTTGTTACTAGTCAAGTTTAATTGAACTAAAGTCCAAGAAGTTTTAATCAAACTGCCTGTAGTAGAAAATCGCAACTCTCTATTTATTATATCCTTATATATTTTATAAGCTTTGAGCTTTAATCAAACTGCTTGTAATAGAAAATTTATTAGAGACTTAATATTTTCTCTTTATATATTTTATAGGCATTAAACTAAACTCCAATAAATTCTGCTTCTAATATATAAATCTAATCATATAAGCATTTTTCTCTATTTATTATTTCTTATGCTTTGCTGTTTATTTTCAACGCTTCCTTGGGGCAGCCGCTTAGCTGGCTAGCCAAGTTTATTTGCTTTTAAATTAGAGCCTTGAGGTGCGCCATTAGCTTCTTAACCTTGTCGCAGCTAATTGGCCCTAAAGTTGCATGCAGCTGCCCCAAGCGCTGACCTTTCAACACAAAATATGCGTCTAATGTGGCTTTAAAAAAAAGCTTTAAAAAATTTATTTGCACTTAATTGCAGTGGCAAAGCTTTGAGCAAAACAAACAGCTTTAAAAAGAAATTGTTGGGGCTTGCTAGGGTTAAGACTAATGCATACTTACACCGCCGGTGGAGAAGGGATCGACGCCACGTTTAGTCAGCAACAATTTGACGACATCCTCACGCGAATACATTGCAGCAATATGCAGCACATTGTAATTATCCTGCAACAGAGCAAAAAAGAGAGAGAAAGAGAGTGAGTTAAAGTTAAAGTCAAAGCATAAGAAATTGAAAGAAAATGCTTCAAGTCAATTGAATCAGTTGGATTGCAAGCTTAAGCTCAAGTGAAAGCGAAGCAGTTCAATGGGTCAAAGTCATTTGCATTGGATTTTCCATGCACTTCATGCCACACTTTGCATGCCACGAGCCATGTGGCAAGTAGCATGTGTGGTGTGGCCTGAGCCACTGAGGTGCGGCTGATTACTCAACATTTGCACAATCTTTTGCATGTGCACTTTCACTTTTGGCCAGTTGGCTTAATGGTCTTGCCACTTGCCACACATGCAAAGCTTGCATCAAACGCTGCTGCTGACCCTGGAGCCAATTTGGTCGCCTTGCTGCAAAGATAACGAGCCACAAAAATGTTGATTGCCTTTTTTGGCGACAACAAACACACACACACACACGCTCATATATTTATTGCAGCCATAACGCAATATGTTACACATACGCCCCATATACCCACTTTACTTAATTTATAACGCTGCCTTAGTTGGTCATTTCTTTTGGCTTTTTATGCCTTGTTTGGGCCGCACGTAGCGGAAGTGACTTGGTTTTCGTTTCTTTTGGGGCTCTAATGTATGCGCTGTTTGTTCTAGTTGAGCAGCGACTCGCTGTAGTGCAGTGTCATGGGTTCTAATAATATACGTAGCTATATTATATACTCAAGAAGTAGAACTGCCTAATTATTGGAAATCTAAGTGTACGGCGAGACCTTAGCGATTTTCAAATGAAGATTAGCTAAAGTGCTGCTCGCTCTACCTGCAATCAAAACAGAACTGAGCCAGCCGATCGTTCGTTCGTTGCAGACTAAGCGAACGCTCTGCACTAAGCAGCAACGCTCGCGATCAGAGCAGCGCTGCTCTCTTGCCCTTTGCTCTCTTGAGCTGATTATAAGCAAAGCTGCTACTATTCTTTAGCTGTTGATCAATGTGTTTGAGGCTATGATAAGGCAGCAAGCGAGGGCCACAGCCAGTTCAGTTCTCTGTGTACTCTTCGAGTATAAGCAAGCAATGAATAAGTTGCCAGCTTAATATTTATAAATCTTTGCATTATAGCAAACGTAATTAATCAATCTGTTAAGCTAGCTACATTGTTGTTGACTGTAATTCTTTTTTCGCTACGTTGATTGCTAATTTAAACAGCTAATTAAAAATAAGCAAAGCTTAAGCAACATTATTAATGAAGCTTATACGAGCGATTCCTGCGGCGTTTGCCCAATTTATTATTCACTTATATGTCTATTAATGCCAATTTATTTCAAGCTGCAGCTTAGTTGGCTCATTTGCATAGCAGCAGGTGTAGGCAAGCTAAAATACAAAAAAAAAAATAAGAAATGGCAGTAACTAGCTACAAAATACACTTGCTTAACATTTTTATAAATAAAGCTGTAGCACAAACATTAACATAGAAATTTATTATACAACAAGAAATAAGAAAATTGATATTATTTTAAAATTTAAGCTCGAAGACATTCAGATTTGTTTCGATTTCACTCTTTAGCAACCTTCAAGCCTTTGTGAAGCATTCAAAGTGTGTAAAAAGTGTAAAGTCGAGGGCTTTGACACATGTCCAGCTGGAAAAGAAGTTGCCCTAGGTGTATCTAACAACAAAAAAACCTTAGAACTTGCAGCTCTAGTAAAACGCTAGACAGATAATATTTCACGCGCCTGCTTTGCATACATTGCGGGCAGCAAATACAAAGTTTTTATACATATAAAATATAGGCATGTGTGTGCGTGTGTGTGTGTGTGTGTGTGTGTTGCTAGTATGAAGGCAAGGCAACGAAGCGAAAGCAAAAACCGGAAACAAAACCAAAACGGAAGCGCAAATTTTCCAGCACATTTTTGCGCCAGCCTTTTGCCAATATGACTAAAGTCAGCAAGGGGTGAATGAGGCAACGAGGGATGGAAAAAGAAGGTGTAGGCGACCCAATTTTAGTTTTGTTTGTTGTGGGAGCGCAACTAAGTATGCTACACATATGTTAGCTTTGAGTTGAAGCATGCAGATGAAGTCATTTACACTCACACACACACATAGCAGGTGTGTGTGTGTGTGCGTACTTGAAAATATGTTTAATTATAAAGTACTTATTACTTGCAAGCTCGAGCTACTAATGCTCTGATGTCAGCGTCTATTTGCATGTAGCGCTTTAGTTACGCGCCTCTTTACACACATTTAATTAATTTGCATTAGTTGAAGCATTTATTGTTGTTGTGTACACGCAACTTTGACAAATCGCACGCCTCAACTTGACGTGACATAATGCGTACGCACAAAGCAGCAGCAGCAACTAAAATTTCACGCTGTCATCGCCTCACTTAGGCTTTCACTTTCGCTTTTGTTGCCTTAAGTGCGCAGTCTATGTGAATTAAAGTTGCATATTAATGTGTCTGCAAAGGTCATTTGCCAAAAACAAAACGCCTGTCAGTCCACCCCACCCCAACCCGCTGGTCACTTTATCTTTTGGGCGTATTTCAAAGTCGTTCAAGCCACTTGATTAATTGACTTTTAAGTTGCAACAACGCCTCTCTTTTTTTTCAGCTGCACATGTCTGTGTGTTTGTGTGTGTGTGTGTGTGCGTTAACGCCCATAACAGCCTCTAAATGTTAATTACACTAGCCTTACTCATTACATCACTTCTCAAGCACAAATGTCGTGTCAAGCGTAAATATTTTGCAGCTCAGATAAGCGCCACAAAATTGTAAAATGCAAAACTAAAAAATGACTGCCAGTAATTTATTTAATTCTCTTTTTAATTCATTAGCGTAGCGTCATTAAATAATAAAAATAATTAGCGCACTGTGACATTTGCAATGAAGAAATTTAATTCAACTCAAGTGTGTGCCACAAGGTGTGGCAAACGCTTTACTACTCTAAAATAATTAACTTCGCAGTATTTCAAAGAAAAATAACGCAAATTAAAAAAAATTGCATGACTTAATTTTCAAAATATTTCAATTTACTGCTTGCCATAAAGTTTTTATTTTTTGCTTTGTTTTACCTTTGACATTTTATGCGCTGGGAAAATTTCTTTGGGAAAATTTGCTTAATTTGTGGGAATTTCTTATGGCACAATTTTTATATTTCGCTTGTTTTCGTAATTGAATTTTCGATTTAGTTTGGGTTTTCGGTTTGGCAACAATTATTTAGTAATTAGGTCAAGGATTTTTATTGCCTGTAGAGAGGCAAATAGAGAAGTATGCGTGGCATTTGCGACTGAAAATGAATTGTGGTCAAGTAATTGTGGCATGCGAACACACATAATGTGCCATGTTCAGTTGCCAATTGCCTGCCACATGAGTGTGGCAGTGAGGCTAACTAAAAATAAACATATAAATTGGTATAAATTGTAAATTAAATGTCTCTCTCAGCGCCTTTGGGGTATGCAATAATAAAACAAACAATCAAAATCAAAGTGAACCCCCCTGAGTCAACGAATTCGCGTGCCTTAAAAGCCGGGCCAATTCATATATTGGCCAAGCGCTGTTTAGTTGACCCACAGCGGCACTTAGCCACCAACTGCTCTCGCCGGTCGCCTTTGATTTGGCTTTGAGTGTCAAAGTATGCGTGTGCAGAAAGTGCGTAACTTGACCTCTCTCTCCCTATCGCCCATTGGGGCTACCCCGGCTTGGGATTTAATTATGCGTCTTTGCTTTTTTTCTTATCGATTTGACACAATTTCAGCAACTTGTTTTGCTTGCTACTTCGTCCAACACCCACACACACACACAGCTGAGTGGAGTAGCTGTGTGGCTCAAGCTGTTATTTAAGCCACTTTAAATGGTATAAGCCAAGCCACTTGATATATGATACTCGAACTCACATTGTTACGTGCACCAACATCGGCACCCAGCTCTATCATGCGATCCATTATGGCCGTTCTATTGTCCTTCGTTGCATACATCAGCGGTGTCATGCCGGTATTCTGAAAATAGTTGAAACATTTGTTAGATTGTTGTGATAAGCGAGAGCTTAAAATTCTTAAAATTGATATTTAAATTAATTTTAGTTTGTTTTTTGAATGAATTTCAATATTATATGAGCAGATATTTTATATAAATTCTGTAAGTGAAGTTCATATTTGCTTTGCTTTAATATTCTTGCCTAATTTGATGCAGTAGTAAAACATTTAAACTTTGAGCCTAAATGGCCATTATGCTTGCAAGTTGTTGGCATACGGTCATCATCATTATAATAAAAATAAGTTTGTATTTGTTATGTTCTTGCTGCTTTTGTTGTTCAAGTCATTTTCACCTCGTTTGCTTTTTTGCGTCATTTTCAATAATTAAAACCAAATCAAGTCCAAATAGCTCTTGTAATAAATAGGCCTTGAGACTTATGAGCACAAGTGTCTAACAGAAATATTGGTTAGAATATGAATAAATAAGCACTAAAGTAAAAATTATAAGTATAAGAAACCAAACAGGCTTAAAATACTAAAATTCTAGCTTTGATTTAAATATTCTGTGATTATAACAACTTGAATTAAATTTAGGAACTAATTCTGCATTAAATTCTACTCTAAAAATTCTGCCTAGCAATTTCTTTTTGTCTGTGACTAAGCTACCCCATTTGAAGCTTGGCTTGCAGGGTATTCATAGACGCTGTCTAACACAAGAAAGTTTTCTATGTTAATGATGCCTTTCGCACAGCAAAAAGAAAATAATTTGCATGGCATTATCACAGTCAACCCTTGCTCCCTCCCATTGCTTAGAGCGTCAGCCCCTTGCATTTCATGTTTCGAGTCTTAGGGTAGCGACTTGAGCCTGTGCAACGTTAATTTTATGTCAACGACTTTGGTTTTGCTTTAGTTTTTGTTTTTTGTCATTTTTATGGTAAATTGAAATCGAAGCGCTTCAATTTCGATGCTTTATGAGTTGAGTTTCTATGCGAGGGTAAACGGGGGCGCGCGCCACAACTTGTGGCAGGACGACGACGACGACGAGGAGCGTGCCATTGCCTTGGCAGCGAACACATTTGGGACGCGCTTTCAAACAACAGACACCAATACAAATGCATTTTATTATGAGCGCGCGCTGTGTCGTTATTTTGGCTGGTAAACAACTAAACAAAAAAAGTGCCTCAAATGCCGACCAAGCCACGTTGATAAGGGCGACGTTGCCCGTTATACTTATTCGAAAATTGATTTTACAAACTGCAGCCAGCAGCAGCACTCACCATATCATGTACGCCGGCCAGCGGAATATGATTGCCATCCTCGCCCACATTGGCCACATACTTCTCCAGCTTCTTGAGCTCCGCCTCGCTGGGCGTCCATTCGCTTTTCATTGCCATGGCGAGCACCTTGTTGGCCGTGTCGCGTATGGAGGCGCCCGCGCTGGGCGGCTTGGGCGCTGGAAAGCCGTCGGCATCCTTTTTGTCGCCATTGCTGGAGCTGTCGTCCTTGGGATCCGACTCCGCTTTGCTGGCAGGCGTTGCGCGCTCGCTGGGCGTGGCCGAATCGTCGGGCGGTCCAGTTAGCGATGAGGGCGTCTTGCGCCCAACGCCAGCGCCACCAGCGCCGCGTCCTGCGCCGCGTCCGCCACGCGGCTGTGACATGTTGCTGCTTTAAACTTAACTTGGCTAGCAGCAGCAGCTGCTGTTGTTGGCCATTATATAAACACAGTTTGTTTTACAGTCTAGAGTTCTGCTCACTTTTGTGTGTATTATAATTTATTTAAATTAGTTTCTGCTGCAGTTTTTGGCATTTTTTGTTTTGTTGTTTATTGATTTGCGTTGTTGCACTCGTTTTGGCCACCAATATTTGTTACCAACAATTTGCATTTTCATTGGCAACACACACACACTTAACACTCAACTTGTAAGTCAGAGAACAACAAACGTTTGGCTTTCTTTGCGCTCCACTTTTCGTATGTTTCCTGTCTGCCTGCAGCACCAGCAACAACAACAACAATTGGAATAACAACGACAACATTAGCAACAACAACACATCCGCTTGCTATTATTATGCTTCGCTTTCTTCACTTTTACTACACACACACACACTAAGACACACACATACACACAACGTTTGTTTTTATGGTTTTGGTTTATTTTTTGTTTCTGCTGGTTGCGTGTGCGTTTCACTTTAATGCCAACTGCTTTATTGCTTTAGTGCCTACTACTGCTACTCTCTCGGCCAAGTTTACTTAGCTGGGCTCCTCCAATACAAAAACAACCGTTCGCCACGAGCGTCTGCAAGTTTCTGATTTGCCAACACGGCAATTTCAAGCAAATATACTTCAATTGGCAGCCAGGCAGGCAGCACCTTGGCAACCTAACGAAGCGACCGAAAGTTGGAGACGCCTCCACACATACAAATTGGCGCCCTCAGCGGCGCACGCGTTTGTTTACAATTGTTGATTCAGCCACGAAGTTGAACTCGCTGGCACATCTGAACCAATTTTTGGCGCCAAAAAGCCGCGTCTACGCTCCCATTGAGCGTTGCCTAACGGTTTCGTTCAGTTTGAGAGATGTGCAACGCTTCAAAATTGCAAATTGCTCGATAACATTTTTTACACTATGATACAAATATATTTACTTTGCTGCTTGCAGTTCGTTCGTGTTGAAATTCACAACTAAATAAGCCAAGTCTTAATATTCTCTTCTTCTATTCCCATCACGTTGCTCAACTAATTCTTAAATAACCAGATTTTGATCGAAATTGATTGCATTTATAGCCAAAATTTATTCCATCACGCTGCTCAATTATTTCTTAAAAAACCAGTCTAGTTATTTATAAATCATTTTTGCATATATATTCAAAACTAACTGTTAAGACTTATAACCAGTTTTGTCTGGAAATTTGCATTTATAAGCAAAAACTTAATTGCTAACAAATTATTTAAACATGCTGTACTCAATTAATTGCTAAGTAGACAGCTATGTATACAAATTTGCATTTCTAATCAAAATTAATTGTTGAAAAATACAAAAAAAAAAGTTAGATGGCAATTAAAACCAGCAAGAGTCAAACAAGTCAATTGAGTTTGCGTTCGCGCAGACGCTCACGCACCTCCATAAGCTTTAAGGACTTGGAGGACAATGAAAACTATGAGCCGCCAACAGCGTGCAAGTGTCCCAATTGTCCCATAAAGAATCGACGCAAGCTAAGCGAAGAGCAAAAATATATTGTGGATTTAAATATGCGTAAGGTGTACGTAGCCATTGATGAGCGATCGGAGGAATCGCTGGAGGAGCTGGCACAGCTGCTGAGATTTCAAACAGTTTCAGTTGAGCCGGAGCAGATGCCGCAGAGCTGGCTGGCACTCGATTGGTTTGCTGAGCGGCTGGAGCGACTGAAGTTCTATACATCGGAGTATGTGCTGCAGAAAGGAGAGCTAAACTGCTTTGATGAGAAGAGCAAGCCCAAAGCGCTGTTTGCCAGCTACTTTAGCTCGCCTTCCAGGCACACGCTTTTCATATATGCGCACTTGGATGTGGTGCCGGCGCCAGCGGAGGGCTGGCTGAACGATCCTTTCGAGCTGTATACAGTGGAGGGTTTGCTCTATGGACGTGGCGTGTGCGGTGGCAAGGGCATGGCCATAGGCTGGCTGCAGGCCATCACTGCCACACTGAAGCTGCATGGAGATTTGCCAGTGAATATAAAAATTGTTATCGATATGATGCATGAGGTGGGCAGCGTGGGGCTGGATGAGTTGATTAGCGCCAAGTCCGAGTGGTTTCTGGATGTGGACTACATGATATTCGATAACAATAGCTGGCTGAATAATGAAACGCCCATTGTCAGCTGCAGCTTGAGTGGTTGGGCCTACTTTGGGCTGGAGCTTACCGGCGCTAATAAGAGCCTGGAGGGCGGACTTATGGGCGGTCTGATGTATGAGCCCATGACGGACATGTGTCATCTGCTGAACAGTCTGGTGAGCAAGTATCAAGAGCCAGCTATGACCACTATAAACGACTATGTGCGCAAGGTGTCCTTGCCCGAGTGGATGCTGCTGCAACGCGCCGACTTTAGTCTCTACAACTATAAGGAGGATCTCAAGATACGCAAGCTGCGCGGCGAGGAAACCCGAACAGAGTTTCTAGCGAATCGCTGGTGTCGCTCCAATCTATGCATGCATGGCATTAAAGGCGCCTTCAGTCGCCCTGGCTGCAGTCAAATAATGCCCATGCAGCTTACGGGCAAGTTCTCCATCAAACTCGTGCCCGATCAGGATGTGGCCACAGTGCATTTCCAAGTGTCCGAATATTTGCATACCAAACGCAAAGATTTGCATATCAACACTTTGCTTAAGCTGCGCTTAATCGACAGCTGCGAAGTGGTGCACTGGAACATTGATGCGGCTAGAGTGCGCACGCTCAAGCGTGTGCTGAGCGATGTTTATCGCGCAGATCCAATTGTGACCACCAGCATTACCAGCTGCCTGCCCATTGCCAATGTGCTGCACAAAATGCTCAACAAGCCCATTATACTGGTGCCCTATACGCGTCGTCGCGACTATCACTGTCTGGTCAATGAGAATATCGAGGAGGAAAGTTTTCAAAAGCACATCAAAGTGTGCGCTGGTTTGATGTTTCAGCTGTCCAAGCAGCCAGTCAAATGCAAATGCGATGTGATCTGGGATCACTGCAGCAAACAGGGATTGGCTGAGCGGCTGGCCCAAGAGCGCAATCCAACGCCACCCAAGCGTAAGCTCTCAACTGTGCTGAAGCAAAGACTTACGGATCCTTTGCAGCGACCCAAGAAGCCCGTAAACAATCGCGTAGTAAATTGGCTCAAATCCATCAAATGGGGTAAATCAAAGACATTGAAAGTGACGCAATCGCGACATTCGATTGCTTAAGCTAATAAATGTGTAAGCAAATTGATTTTAATTTAAAACTAAGCACTAAGCATATAGAAGCATTATAGGATATGTAATTGATATGCCTCTTATATTTCTGCGCAATCGATCGCTTAAATTCTTTTAGCCTTTGCTTTTGCTTTCAACTTCAACACAAAATTTATTCATTTTGTTTGCCCAAATGATTTGCTGGGGTCAACGCGACTGCTGCGGCATCTTTGGGGGCCGCAAGAAATCCGATGATGGCTGCGAATGTTTGCCCAACAGCTGCATACGCGATTTAGCTCCAGAGTATCGCTCTGTAGTGTGCGAGCCAGAGCTGCACAATGTCTATGATAATCTGGACTTGAACAAAAGTGAGCATTTTGCAGAGCTGGACACAATGCTGCGGCTCAAAAGCATCTCCAGCGGCCTCAAGTATGAGCCACAAATCAAGCAGACTATGGACATATTAGCTGAGCGACTAAGCGAACTGGAGTTTAAAGTTGAAGTGTTGCAGATTGAGCCGCGCTGCAATGAGCCCAAGGGTTATGTCATATTTGCGGATTACTTTTCATCAATCAATAAGCATGTGGTGCTGGTGTATGGACAGGTGGATGTACCACAGGTAACTGAGGATGAGACATGGAGTGTCGAGCCTTTTCAGCTAACTAAGGAGCAGAACATGCTGTATGGCAAAGGCGTGGCAACGTCCAAAGGACCTTTGATGTGCTGGCTGCAGGCAGCAGCGTCTTGGCGTGCGGAGACCAACGATTTGCCCATTAATTTGCGTTTTGTTATAGAAACAAATTATCATAACAACAGTCGCGGCCTGCGTGAGTTGATAGCAGGCAGAGAAAAGTTCTTCAAGCCAGTGGATCTGTTGATATTTCACAACAACAACTGGATAAACGAGCGTGTGCCGCTGCTGACGACAAATCTGAATGGCTTCATCTACTTTGAGCTGGAGGTGCGAGCCAAGCAGAGTAGTGAGGGGCAGCAGCCGCATGAACTGCTGGGCGAGCTGTGTGCGCTGATGAATACGCTAACGGATGCCAAAGCGGGCGTGAGCATCAAACAGCTGCAGCGTCATGTGCTGCCGCTTAGCCCACACGACTGGCAGCTGCTCAACGAAACGGAGCTGGGCATGCAACAGTTGAAGCAAACATTTGGCATCAAGCGCTTGCCACACGAGCAAAGCAAGTGCGAGTATCTGAAGCACAAGTGGTGCCTGCCCAGCCTAACGATGCACGGCGTGCAATTTGCCACTCAGCGCAGTGTGTGCAACTTCCACACGCCACAACGTGCTGTAGCCACATTCACTGTCAAGCTGGTGCCGCAGCAGTCGCTGAAGTATGTGAAATATTTGGTGCGCGACTATTTGGATGCTGCCTATCGGCGACTGCGCTGCCAGCATGCTGCCTACTTGCGTGTGGCAAGTGAGCTCAAGCCGCTGCATACAGCACGCCACACCCCCTTCAATGCGGCAGCGCAGCGCGCCTATAACGAAATCTTTGATGTGCGCGCTGTCACCGCCGATGCCATCAGCGGCTGCTGCTCCATTATCAATGAACTACACAAACATTGCATGCCCAATGCTCAGATCATGGGCTTGCCCTTCTGCTCCATACAAACGCAGCCACAGCAGCCGGATGAGCAGCTGCCGCGACGCCACTATGAATACAATCTGGAGCTGCTGGTGAACTTCATCTATCAGCTGGCCATCATACCCGTCGACTGCAAGTGCAGCGTCATCAAGGACTTTTGCTACGAGCAGGGCAAGTCCACGGATCGCGACTATGCGCGCATGATGAGCATGCGTGTGGACAACACCAACACCAATGTGCTCTACGAGCTGGACGAGTTGGATGTGGAGCGAAACCATGATAAATCTGCTACTTCCGCTGCTAGAGTGGCGCCCAAGCAACGAATATCGCAAGTTGTTATAAGCGGAGGCGGCCCGCTCGACTAGCTGGCTATGGCTATTAAAATAATTGCGTCAATGCTCTACTTAATCAATCACTAACATTAATTGCTTGTCATGCAGCTGATTAGCTGTAAGGCATTTAGTGTTATTGCAAATTAAACGTTTGAATTTAAACGCGCTTATCAATAGCCTGTGCTAAATAGAAACTGCAGACGTTAGGCAGACACTAAATTCAAAAATGTGTGCACACATGCGTGCAGATAAGAAATCGTATGATTTTTTTTATTATGTTTGTCTTTAAACAATATCCGTGAGCAGCTAGCTACAGTTATTCTCTTTCATTAAAAGCTTTGCAGAGAGCGCAGCAGCAGCTTGCGCTCTCTCTCTCTATAAAAAGAGAGCAGCCCTTGCAAGCACAAACATGCAAAAACCCACAGCTGCTGCTCAGCTGTAGATTTCAACGATTAGCTCAACGCACGTGTTTTGTATAGAATATGAAAAACAAAATATAAACGTAGAGAACAAAACAAACTTGGCAATAAAGCGATCAAGCGCATATAACAAAAATAAAAGCAAACAAATGCTCGCTCACACACACACACACTCACGTACGTGCAGTTCAGCGAGATAACAAGAGCGTGAGCAGCGACGTCGCAGTCGACGCTGCTTAGCGGCTCGCCCGTCAGCTTTACCTTTCAGTATGTTATTAAACACGAACGCGTTTGTATGGCTAACAATTAAACAATATAAAAATAATTCAAGTGTGCGTTATTGAAGAGTTTTGCATTTGTCAAGGTGATGCGCAGTAATTAGACAAGGGAAAAAGCAAATATTTACTAATTGTGTTTAAAATGTTGAATGGAAAACTAAAATGTGTGACAACAAGTGTGCTGAGAAGAAAGACAGCGTTCCATAGAGCATTTAGCAGGTAAATGACAAGCTAAGAAGAAATCAAGGTCAAACGCACATTATGGTTTTGTAGATAAAAGTAAAATTTAAGACGCAATTGGATTCCATATTATATTCTAAGTCAGCATCAGCCACAATTCGAGTATTGCGTAATGCAAAGTTTATAATATTGGTCTTTGCCAAACAAACATACTTTTATAATTAAAAAGGCTGATAATAATATGTGCTTATGTATAATGACAAACAAAAAATGCTTAAGATCGCATTGTAGCAAAAATTCCACTCAAGAGAAATGCCAAAAATTTTCCATTAACAATTGGCCGCTATTAATTTGATAAAATGCCATAATTAGCTATTTGCAGTTTTTATTATAGCTTACTAATATACATGTGTTTGTTTACTACACATATATGTACATGCATACGCTTGCTTACAAAGTTATACGAATGCAAAAACAAAACATAAACAAACATAATTATAAAGCACGCGTGTTTGCCATAAGACAAAAGCTCATAAAGTTATTTTTAGTGCGCAATCTATCAAAAGCTGAGTGATATGCAGACATGAGCGTTTAGCTAAGGCCACACCCAAGCGCTTAGCAAAGACATCAGCCAACTTGGAATAGATAAAATTAGCAGTGACGGCAACCAAAACGAAACAATAGCTGGAGTTAAATAAAATAAGCAAACACAGCACAAACAAAACAATAAAAAAAGAGAAAATAAGCTATTAAATTAAAAAACGTTTTATTTATTTTTCGCACAATTTATTAATTATTTTGCTATTTTTGCAGCTTAAACATAATAGGCTCTGGCGATCAAAGCTATATACATCACATAGGCAAGGAGCCGCTAATTTATAGAAATGTGGGACAGCAACTGCAGCTCACTGCCAGCCAATACGGCAGCAACGAGGCCATTGTCTCTTGCCATGAGGACAAGCGCTATACGTTTCAGAATCTGCTAGTCGAAGTGGATCGCGTGGCGGCGGGCTTGCGTAAGCTGGGATTGCAGCGAGGTGATGCAGTGGGGCTCTGGTCACCCAACTATGTGCATTGGTATATATCGATGTTGGGCGCAGCGCGCGCAGGACTTGTCTCCGTGGGCATCAATCCAGCTTATCAAAATTCCGAAATGGAGTACTGTCTTAAGAAAGTGGACATCAAGGCTATTATAGCACCCGAATCATTCAAATCTACAAACTATTATGAAATACTACGCGATATATGTCCAGACATTGCGCACGCAGAGCCAGGCAGGATTAAGAGCGACAAGTTTCCACATTTGCGCGCTGTTATCATCAACAATGCAGCTAGCCAGGAGCGCTTGAAAGGAGCACTCAGCTTTAATGAGCTGCTGGATATGGGCAGCGCCGAGGAGCAAGCGCAAATAGGCAAACTGCAGCACACAATTCAACCAGAGAGTCCTTGCAATGTGCAATTCACCTCGGGCACCACTGGCAATCCCAAAGCAGCGCTGCTCTCCCACTTGAACTTTGTCAACAACGGAATGCACGTGGCCAACCGCAATGAGCTCGAGGGCGAACGCATTTGCGTGCAAGTGCCATTGTTCCATGCCTTTGGCGTGGGCATAACCATTATGGCGGCCATGTGCAAAGGCGCCGCAATGGTGCTGCCAGCCGCAGGATTTGCGCCCGCTGACTCACTGCAAGCGATTAGCAAGGAGCGCTGCACAGTTATACACGGCACGCCCACCATGTATGTGGATCTTATTGCTGCGCAGCGTGAGCTGGCAGTACCGCTGGGCAAGATTAAAAAGGCCATTACGGGTGGAGCAACAGTGTCGCCGCAGCTTATACTGGATGTGAAGCAGGTTTTGGGCGTGGAACGCATGCACAGCGTCTATGGACTGACGGAGACGACGGCAGTGGTGTTTCAATCGATACCAGGCGAAGCGGAAGATTGTGTCCTGGACAGCGTCGGGCATGTGACCGATCATATAGAGATTAAGGTCGTCAACGAGCAGGGCCATCTAGTGCCCTTTGGCCAGCCGGGTGAGCTTTGTGTGCGTGGCTATTTAACCATGCTGGGCTATCATGGTGATGCGGAGAAGACAGAAGAGATTTATGGCTCAGACAAATGGCTGCATACGGGCGATAAGTTTATACTGGATCGCAATGGCTATGGACGCATTGTAGGCCGTATCAAGGACATGATCATACGCGGCGGTGAAAACATATTCCCCAAAGAGGTTGAAGACTTTCTCAACGGCCATCCACAGGTGGTTGAAGCTCATGTAAGTGCAGCCAACTTGCTATTGTTGCTCCATTTTTAATGACTGCCATTCTTTTTCAGGTTATTGGCGTGCCCGACGAGCGTTTGGGCGAGGAGCTCTGTGCCTTTGTGCGTCTGGAAGCTGGTGTCGATCCCAAGACGTTCACTCGCGACTCCTTGAAGGCGTACAGCAAAGGCAAGATCGCCCACTTCAAAGTGCCATTCTATGTGGTGCCTGTTGATTCATTCCCCAAAACCACATCCGGCAAGGTCCAGAAGTTCAAGTTACTACCTCAATACACCGACAAAATCAACACTCAAGCACTTAATGCTTAAATCAACTTAGTTTTATTGTATTTTGTATAATATTTGTAAGCTGAAAATATTTGTTTTATATTCGTTAATTTATATATAAACAAATATATCTGCGTTGACTGCAGAACGATTTTAATGTAAATACCAATTTTATGCTCATATTCCTACCAATTGTATGTATTTTTGTTATCCTGTGCATCCAATCTATCGATTGCCAAACCAGGATATCCAGGATTGTATCAATAAATTTTCCAGCAAGTTCGTTGCTTAAGTCTTTCTTGTTTACATTTTGTATGGGCAAATTTCATGGTTTTTTAGCTCCTGCTCCTCCGTTGTCCTTTCGATTCAAAAAGGATGTCCATTTTCGGAATCCTTGGCATCGAATCTATCGAACTGCATACCAGGATATCCTGGATTGGACAAAAAAAATGTTGCGAAAAAATTTGCAGGGGGTTAGTCGCAAAAAGTGGCCCAAAAACACAAATTGTCCTTTTTCTCAGAAACTGCAAGGACTACAAGGATGTCCTTTGGTGTCCAAGTAGTGCTCCTTGAGAGCTTTCAGAATAAGGCATTTCGAGAACTGGTCCAGGTTCTGATTTCCCGCATGTCAAAATGATGCAACCCACTATAAAAATCGGATTGTGGAACGCACGGGGACTAGCTAAGGGCTCTGAAGAGCTCCGCCTATTCCTCAGTGCACATAATATAGATGTAATGCTTTCCACAGAAACACACTTGAAAGAAGGACAGCGTATATTTCTGCCAGGATATTCTTCCATCCACACCTTCCATCCCAGTGGTAACGCCAAAGGTGGCGCCTCAGTCATTGTACGCTCCACATTAAGCTACACTGCCCAGCCTTCTATCACTACTACGGACAGACAAATAGCGAGAGTGAATCTACTAACATCGGAGGGACTCGTGGAAATTGCGGCAGTGTATCTCCCACCCAATGAACCCTGGACCAGGGCGGGTTTTGAATCCCTGTTCGCCGAGCTGGGAAACAAATTCATTGCTGGAGGTGACTACAATGCCAAACATGCATGGTGGGGCCCCA
This sequence comes from Drosophila busckii, assembly GCF_011750605.1. NCBI lineage: Eukaryota > Metazoa > Arthropoda > Insecta > Diptera > Drosophilidae > Drosophila > Drosophila busckii. The sequence continues at coordinate 14,556,559 of NC_046604.1, read as the reverse complement.
GGAGTGGAAACCCAAGTGCCTACTCCAGAGGCAAACTGCTGCAAGAAGTCATAGCGAATAGCAGGTACCAAATTGCTGCAACGGGAGAGCCTACTTTCTATTCCTACAACCCCCAAATTACACCATCAGCAATAGATTTTTTTGTAACCAATGGCATTAATAACAATAGGATCCAAGTCCGAACGCTCCACGAACTTTCTTCGGATCACACTCCCCTACTGGCTGAAGTGTTTGCTACGCCGTCAAGGAAGCCTGTACGCGATCGTATACTCGCTCGTGGTGCTGATATACGAATCTTCAAGGCGTATCTGGAGGAGCAGTTGGACATCAACATGGATATCCAAGGGGAAGAAGATATTGACAACGCCATCAATATTTTCATGAATCAGCTCACACAAGCAGCAACAAGAGCTGGTCCGAGAAACCGACAATATGTGGATGAGCAAAGACAGCTTCAGCTTCCTCCTGTTGTCATCGCACTCCTCCGTTTGAAACGCAAAGTTAGAAGAGAGTACGCTAGAACTGGAGATGCTCGAATCCAGCAGATCCACAATAGACTGGCCAATCGTCTACACAAAGTGCTCGCCCTCAGGAAACAAATGCAAATTGGGAACTTGCTCGACAGCTTAGGGACAGATGCCTCAACCAATTACTCCTTGTGGCAAATAACTAAAAGGTACAAGACGCTACCCACTACAAAGTCAGCTTTTCGGGATCCTGCAGGAGGCTGGTGCCGCACTAGTCGTGAAAAAGCAGAAGTATTTGCGAACAGTTTAGAGCAGCGTTTTAGGCCACACGACTTTGCGCCAGAGAGCAATCGCCGAATGATTGCTGAATCACTGGAAACGCCGTTCCAAATGGCTTTGCCTGCAGATTCTGTCACGTTGAACGAAGTGAAACATATTGTATCGAAGCTAAAAGCTAAGAAAGCTCCAGGCGAGGACTTGCTGGACAACCGGACCATCAGGCTACTTCCAGACCAAGCTCTGCTGTTCTTGGTTCACATCTTCAACAGCATTCTGCGCGTGGGATACTTTCCGAGAGCTTGGAAGTCGGCGAGCATTATCATGATACTAAAGCCAGGAAAGCAACCATCAAATGTGGACTCATACCGGCCTATCAGTCTTCTTCCTGCTTTAGGTAAAATAATGGAGAGGCTGATCCTGAACAGAATGCTGAGCGTTGAGGCTGTTACCAGTGCGATGCCCAAATTCCAGTTCGGCTTTCGAAGACAGCATGGCACCCCAGAGCAACTACACAGAGTAGTCAACTTTGCGCTGGAGGCCTTGGAGGAGAAAGAGTACGCGGTGGCTGCTTTCTTAGACATCCAACAAGCGTTCGACAGAGTGTGGCATCCTGGACTTCTCTACAAAGCCAAGAAATTGTTAACACCACAACTGTTTTTGCTAATAAGGAGCTTTCTAGAAGGACGCTCTTTTCATGTGGCGATCGAGGGTTATAAGTCGTCGACCAAATCAATAGAAGCCGGTGTTCCACAAGGTAGTGTGCTTGGCCCCACATTGTATACAATGTTCTCTGCCGACATGCCAACTCACTCATCAATCACATCACTCGCACAAAGGGACACACTGGTAGAAACCTATGCTGACGACACCGCAGTGCTCACCAAAAACAGTTCCATATTTCTGGCCAAAACTGGTTTACAAGAATATCTGGACGCTTTTCAGGAATGGACCAGAAATTGGAACGTGAGCATTAATGCAGAGAAATGCACCAATATGACCTTTGCAAATCGGGTACAGAGCTGCCCGATTGTCATGCTTAATGGTAGTGAGCTAGCCCACTCTTCGTCTCACAAATATCTAGGAGTCATTTTAGACAGAAGGCTTAAATTCGATAGACACGTCAACTCGCTAGTGCATGCCTATAAAAACAAAATAAATCGAATGTCCTGGCTCCTCTCCGCTAAAAACAAACTGTCGCTGGATAACAAGGTGCGAATTTACAAGTGCATCTTAGCTCCGAGCTTATTTTACGCAATACAGGTGTACGGTATCGCAGCGAAAACACACCTCAACAAAATACGAGTTCTGCAAGCCAAGACGTTGAGGAGGATCACAGGAGCTCCATGGTACATGAGAACCGCGGACATCGAGCGCGACCTCAAAGTACCAAAAATTGGCGACAGAATCCAAGCAATTGCCAAAAAATATACGGAGCGACTTGGAGCTCATCCGAACAGCCTAGCTAGACGCCTAACGCCGAGTCATCGCACAACAGTCAGGAGAAGATTAAAACGACACCACCCTCAAGACCTGCTGGCTCGGGTCTTGACCTAATGATCTCATATCCGCTTATATCCTAGGCACTAATATCCTCAATTTATATTCAGTTTATATCTATTATGTTTGTTCATAATTATTCCTTTGTTATTATTATTATTATTCTGATTTGTTTAAGTTGCCCAATTAGGTAACAGTGCACATATCCTTGATATAATTTCTTAAATAAAAAAAAAAAAATAAATGTGGCAGTATTGCGCTTAAGAGTATGCAACACAGCATAGAGTTCTATAAATCAAAATAGCAGAAAATACTAAATACTGTGTTACAAATAATGCTGCCATAAAAAACCAAGGCTTGCCATGCACTAGCCATCCCTAGAAAACTGGCCATATTCGCCAGGATCAGGTCGCACATCCAAAATTTTTGGTTTGCGACTCTCACAGGACGAAACTCTATCGATGTGCATCAAAAAAAATAGGGGGTCATCTAATTAACCATTAACTTAGAAAATTTCATCCTCAGGGCGCGAGCAAAGTGGCCAAAAACAGAAAATCCTTATTTTCTCCGCAACTGCAAGGACTATCCGTATGTCCTTTGGTCAGTCGGTAGTCCTTTTGATGCAGCATCGATTGGCACTAATTTCGTCCTGATCCTGGCAAGGATTCGGGAAATAAACGCTATTTTCTGTATACGAAAAAAGCTGTTTTTCTCGGCTCCTGTAAGGACTTTCGTCCTTTGAGTTGTATATTCTGAAAGCTCTATGGGCACTACTTGGACACAAGACATCCTTGTAGTTCCTTGCATGTTTTCCGAGAAAAGGACAATTTTGTGTTTTTTTGGCCACTTTTTCGCGACTACCCTGCAAATTTGTCCCCTTTTTTTTTTTTCCAATCGGATATCCTAGGTATGCAGTTCGATAGGATTCGATGCAAGGATTCGAAATGCAGTCCTTTCTAAATCGAAGGACAACGGAGGAGGAGCTAAAAAACCATGAAATTTGCCCATACAAAATGTAAACAAGAACGACTTAAGCAACGAACTTGCTGGAAAATTTATTGATACAATCCTGGATATCCTGGTTTGCAGTTCGATACATTTGATGCCCAATGCATGTCCAATTAATAAACGACAGTTGCTTTTTTGAAACAATTACTATATTTAAGGTTTTGAAATTATTTAGCAAAAAATATTTTATATTTTGTTCTTATATGCACATTATTTTTTGCATTTTGATCATTTCAAAGTTCTTATTTAAACATTTGCATGCACAGTGGTTGTTGTTGTTGGGCGAGAGTTTGTCTCACTTGCACTTAAAAATTAATGACAATGCTGCGTGTTATTAACGTTGCTCTATAGCTTAAGACATAAAGAGTCGTAGAGAATACAATTACAGTTAGAATCAATGGATAACAAATTAAAAACATAAACTTAAACGTAAATGCGCTAAAGGCTAAAAGCTAAAGTAAATTACAAACTAGTTTAACTAATATATAAACTGACACTGTCTAAAAACTAAATAATAAATAATGCTTCACACACACAGCTGCGCGCATTTACAAATAATTATTAATTAATTAATTAAAGCTTAAATTGTTACAATTTACAATAATCGTTATTAGCTGAGTTTACAATATAGACGTTTTCTTGTGGGAGCTAAGTTGCTTTCAATTAAGGACATCAAGTGAGTTTTGTTTCAGTTTTGAGCTTAAGGAGTTGCTAAGGAGTTTCATCATTAAAGGCTAGACTAATTTTTGGAGTTTTTATCGTTTTTTGTGGTGGTTAGGCATAACATTATTTTTTGTTGTATTCTATACTGTGGTTAGCATATACATTTAAATATAAATATGGATTATATATATAATATACTGCTTGAGCTAAATGCCTAAACATTACTACATATGTATACGCTATTATTATTATTTGTTGTTGTTGGTTGAAACATTTTGTGAGCGAGTCGAACGCTTATGCTTATCCAAAACCCAAAGTATCTGCACTTAAGACTGTGACGGCTTCGCTTGCTTTTGTTGTTGTTGTTTGTTTGTTTACAATAAAATATTTATTATGATAGCATTTGGAATATAGAAACACAAAGAGAAACGAACATTTTGTTTGTGTGTGTGCTGTTGTATGCCTTGAAGATCTACAAAATGAATGCTAAATGCAATTATTTACATAAACAATTAACATAAATAGTACTGGCTTTTGACTTTTTTGTATGTGTGTGTGTGTGTGTGTGTATCGTATATAGACCTATTTGCGCCAAGCTATGCTTTAGTTTTCAAATTTAAAGTTAATGTTTGCCCATGTAAATTGTTCTACAATCAATGCGCATGCGCCTGGCCTGGCTGACTGACTGACTCGACTCGACTTGTCCTGGCTGCTTTAAAAGCTATCATCATCCTCCTCATAATCGGCTTCATCATCAAATTGCTCCTCCTCCTCTTCTTCTTCGCCCACAATGAGCTCCTCCTGCTGCGCATCAGCGTCCATTTCATAAGCCTCTTCGGCTGCCTCGGCAATTTGCTCGATGACGGCGCGTTCCTCAATGCCCACGCCCACAGCCACGCCCACTGCGCCCGCCACATCCTGTCATGCAAAGTTATGCAGCTCGACGGCGTCCGCATCGGCTGCATCCTCCGACCAGCTAACCTCCATGGGCGTGCCATTCAAGCTGTTGGCCTGCTCCAGCAGCAGCGCCTCCTCAATGGACATGCGCGACGGCTGCTTCTTGAGCTTGGACAGCGTGCAGCCTGCCGCCGAGGCAGTGCTGGAGGCGCTCGAGCTGCGCATATCCTCCGACGAAGCGGAGCAGCTTTCATCCTCCGAGTTGGCGCCCGAGACCATCGCCTCGCCAGCGGACTCTTGGATTTCCTGAAACTTTTTGGGCTTGGGATAGGCTGGTGCGCTGCGATTGGGTGAGCTGGCGCTAAGCTCGCTCACATGCCATTCGGGCAGCGCTAGTTCCGCTGCTGGGCAGCTCTGACGCTTGGCGGACTCGGCAGCCGCCTTGTGGCAAACGGATAGTGAACGCGCGCGTCCCAGTGGGCGTGGCTGCTCATCGGGCTGCTGGCTGCGCAACAGCGCTGTGGCGGACATGCTTTGGGCCAGCGGATTGGGTCCGCGTGTGGCATGCGCATTGCTGGCGCTGAGCGTGAGCTGACGCCGCTGCGTGGGGCTGCGTTCGCTGTTGCTGCGCAGCGAGCCGGCGCGACGCACCAGCTTGGAGGCGGCCACTTGTGGCGTCTCATCGTCCATGTCCAGCACCCAGCTGACCGAGTCGTTGCGCTCAATGACGCCCTTGATGACGGGCGAGGCGGGCGGCGAGCTGTGCTCCAGCTGGGACGAGGAGCGCACCGAGCTGCTGCGACTGTAGAGTGTCTGATTGAGCGAACTGTCGTGCGTGCAGTTGCCGCTGCTGCTGCTGTTGTTGCTGAGCTCATGCAGCTGCGCCTGCACCAGCTGCAGCTGCTCGGAGCGCTGCTTGAGATGATACTGCAGCTCCTCCTTGTCGCAGGTGAGACGCTTGCGCTTGATGCTCTCGTGGTTGAAGGCCTTTTGCATTTCCTCCATTTGACGTTGTGTATCCCTGTGGAAATAAATGATGAGTAAAATATATAAAATGAATTTTGAGTGCGACGCTCACTTTTCTCTTTCCGACTTGGACTCCAGTTCGGTGCGCATTAATTCGTTTTGCGCCTCCAGCAGCATCAAGCGGCTGCTTAGATTGCGCTGCTCCTCCGCCTCGCGTGTTAGCTCCGCATTCTGCTTGGACAGCGTGGAAATCTCTGCCTGCTTTAGCTCCAGCACACAGCGCAGACTGTCGGCTTCGCTTGTCAGGCGACAAAGTTCAGCGCTGCTGTCGCTTAAGCTGTGATTGGGACTGCGCTGCTGCTGCTGCGCTGATTGCTGCTGTGTTGTTGTTGTTGTTTGGCTGTTGCTGCTGCGCAGCACGCTTATCTCATCCTGTGTTAGCGTTAGGCGATCGCGCAGATCGCGCTCCTTGCAGTCGGCGCTAGCGCGCAGCTGCTGCAGCTCTTTGGTCAGCGATTTCATATTATCCTGCAGCTCCTGCTCGCGCTGATTGGCTGCGGTAATGCGCAGCACGTGGCTGTTCTCCTTGCGCATGAGCTTCTCATGCAGCTGCTGCTCTTGCTGCTCCTGCTGCTGTAGTCGCTGCTTTAGCTGCTGCAGTTGCTGCTGCGCTTCGTCCAGCTGCTGCTGCTTGTTTGTGAGCTTGAGCGACATTTCCTGATGATACGACTGCAGCGCTTGTTTCTTCTCCTCATCCTTGGCCAGCAGCTGCAGCTCCAGCTCACGCAGCCGCTCCTTGGCCAGCATTTGCACCTCCTGCACTTTGTCTTGTGCTGTAAATTGCATAACAAATTAATTTTACTTTTCATTTATTGATGGCTTAGCCACTCACCTTGCTGCAGTTCGCTGCGCTGCTGATGCTGCTGCTCCAGCTGTCGCTGCTGCCATTCGGCATTCTGTTCGTCCAGCTCCTGGCGCAACTTTTCGCAGCTCTGCTGTGTTTGCTTCAACATTGCTATGGTCTCCTCCAGACTGCGCTGCGCCTTGTTCTCCTCACAGGCCAATGTGTCCATCTATAAAATGCAAACAAAGCGATTTAGTTAGAAAATTTTGTTTTTACCTGCGCGCTGCTTGTCTAATGAGCTGCGCTTTTCACACCTGGAAATTCCCTAGAGCCCAAAATAGCAACAACTGAAATGCTGTAAATTATTTGCTGCGCTTAGGCTATTTTTAAGCATTTTTTTATGCATTTTTAAGCGACGTTTAATGAAGTGAGCGAACCCACATGCATTTCTTTTACTTTAAATATGTTACTAATTAAGAATTTGCTTTGGAATTTATTTTTTTAATATTTAGCGCATATAAAAACTTTTATAAAGTAAGCAGCCAGCATTAATTTCTTTTAGTTTAAAGCTAATTTGCTTTGCAGCATTCAAATTAATAAAAACTTTTTTAATTAAGAGTAAATATGTGGTTAGTATTATAATATTTATCGCAGATTTAATGCAATAAAAATTTTATAAAGTAAGCAGCACGCTTTGATTTCTTTTAGTTTAAATATTTTGCTAATTAAGCATCTGCATGCAAATTAATAAAAAACTTTTATAAAGTAAGCAGCGCGCATTGTTTTGTTTTAATTTTTTAATTAAGTGTATATATGGCAGCTATATTTAACTGCATTACCCATGTAATTTATTTATTTATTATTTATTTTTAATTGTAGCCTAGAATTTAAGCCAGAGCACCAAAGGACTTCAGGCTGTACCCAAAGTAATAAAATCTTGCAAATAATTAAAACTTATTTCAGAATTTGCGCCATATGCTATATTTGGCATTATTTTTATAATACTTAGCGCATATGCAAAGTTATATAAACTTGTTAATGTTCTTTGATTCGCTTAGCTCTTGCAGAATTTGTTAAATCTAATGCCAAATCAAATCTAAATCCAACAACAGCTCTGGCTATTGTTTAAATTATACAACTGCTTATATAATGCAGAAAATTTCTCTTCGTACCTGTTGCTGTTGTTCGACATAGTCAGTGGCCACTGTTAGATTGTTCATCAGGCTGTCGCCCCAGCTAATCAAATCAAAGTCCATCGTTTGTGCGGACAAAATTTCGTTGGAAAACACAAAATTCTCAAACATTTTATTTTCTGTTTATTTTTTGGTTACTGAACTGAGCGTGTTGAACACGTCAAATGCTTTGCGTAGACTGAGTTGACAAGGCCTGCTGCTCTGGCTTTTATGCTAGGGACACAGGTAGAGCCTGCGCTTCCTTTGCGGCTTAGCGCGCAGGCAAAATATTTATAAAGGAAACGTGGCAGAGGAAGAGACGGAGCATTAAACTGAAACTGGGTGTGGCAGTTGGTGCACCAAGCGGGCGTTGCAGCCTGGTCAACGCCTTGCTCAACTCTTTGGCCATGTCCTGTGGTTAAATCTCAAGCTGCTCTGGGGGGAGGCGTCGCTTGCTGGGTGTCTTGAGTTTTACAATTGACGCTCCCAACTTGCCACAGTTTCGCTTTTGGGCGTATCGAGCGCCGCAGCTGCCTCAAGTGCTTGACACAAATTTCATTAACTGGCGCTAATTGCAAAATGTTTCATGTGTGTCCAGCAAGTTTTGCATAATTAGCTGCTGCCTCAGTCAAGTGGCTGGCAGGCTCAAGTGCTGCCAAATCCATTGAGCTGTTCATTAAATTTGTTCATTAAATTTGCCAATTGCTTTGGTGTTGCCTCTGACTGTCGCCAGCCAACTTCATGACTTCGACCAGCGTCTGTAGATGCTGCAAAGCAATTAAAGTCGCAGTCGCAGTCGCTGTCGCTGTCTCGCTGCTTAACCCTTGGCTAACTACCTGTTGCCAATTGCAATTCAGTTCTAAGCCTTTATAGTTTTTAGTTTGTCATTGAGTTTGATAGTTGCAACTTCTGTAGCAGCCAAGGACACATAAAAATGCGCGCACGCGCGTCCTTCGTCCTTTAGTTAGGTTTTCACAGCGTTACAATATTTAAATAAATATTTATTTACAGCACACACAGCCGTTTGTACTTTTAGTGGGAAAACATATTTATTTATTTATTTAGTGCTGTGTGAAATTCCCTCGAATTTGCCAGCAAACGTGCCGCATGCTTGTGCAACAAGTTGCAAGTCACTGTCACTTGGTGTGTGCTACATTTAAAGCGAGCGCAGCTTTGTTTGTTTTTAGTGAATGGGATCTGCTGCTTAAACTCAAATCGAGCTGCTTTTAATTGAAAACAGTTTCAAGTGCAGCAGCTACGCATGCGCCGCCGCTTGTGGCAGCAACAGCCAACACTACAACACTAATTAGAGCAACTGTCTGTCTGTCTGTTTGAACTAATTAAAAATCAATAACGCGGTCATAAAGCAAGCGCGACAAACAAATTTGCATATGCAAATGTTTGGCTTAAACGTTTTATGATTGCAACAGGCGTTTGACTCTTTGCAACCGCAAAAATGTGCAACAGGTAGACACAACCGAGTTGAGTTAACTCCACAATGTGCAACAAAAAATCAAGCATAGTATAAATATAACAATTGTTGCAACTACAATGAAGTAGCTTATGCAACAAAGAGAGTTTGGCTGTATGGCAAACATGTGAACAGAACTTAAATCCAAGTCATTTGAGTTGGAAAAGACGCAACTAAGCAGAGGAAAATTTGCAGGTCTTAGCTGCGGCTTAAACATGTTGCAGAGGCAGCAAGAATTTCACTTGAAGCAGCAACAAATTGAACTTGCAACAAAGCGAACTAGCTAAGCAATTGTTTAAGCAAAGTATTAACTATTTTGTATCTTTTTCTTTTATCGTCGTAAAAAAATAAATAAGCTAAAACTGCTGCTGCTTTCGCTTTAAATTTCACAGCTGCCTCTGCTTTGCTTTAAGTTCATAGCTTACTGGAGTGTTAAACTATAACAAAAGCAACTGCTACTTGCCACACCTTTGGCTAAATTTATAAAGAGTTTTTAGTGCAAAAACTCACGAGTGTCAAATAAAATCGCAGCCCTTTACATTGTTAATGCAAACAATTAATTGAATGGGCTGCAAGTTCTGGCTCACACCCTTTTGGCCAAGAGCCTAAGCAACAAGCAGGCATTGGGATTTATGCTTTGCGCTCAGGTATTTCCACTTGTTGCAACTATTGTCTCAAGTTCGGCATTTAATTGTTGCAAGCCGGATCAGTGCGGCCTGCGCATTGCAACAATTAAACAAAAATTAGCTCAAATTTGAGCGCAGCTTAAGACAAATTTCCGCAGCTCGTTTATTAGAGCAAATAACAATAGCAGCCCAACTGGCGCCTTGTGCGCAAATCCGCAGCTTGAGCGGATGTACTAAGGACTAAGGACTCACCTGCTTGGTTAGCTGCTGCACCACAATGGCGAGACCCAAAGCCTGACGCTGCTGCAGCTCCAGCTGAGCTTGGCTCAAACTAAGACGCGCATTCAAAGCCTCAAAGTCCGCGGGGCTTAAAGTTGTTGCCTTTAAATGAAATTAATAATTAAGCTATAAGTTTAATGCACAATTTAAAGTGTTACCAGTTTAGCCTCTTGGCTTACACTCTCCGCTTGCTCTGTGGCTTGAATGGAATTATTTGTGGCAGCTTCGTTTGGCTGCTGCTGCTCTGTGCTGCGACGCTTCGCCTCGCATTGGCCCAAGCTGTTGAGCTCCTGCAGCTCTGTGGCATCCACGCCCGAGCGCAATGATTCTGCAATTAAAAGAGCAAAATTATGTTAAAATTATAAGCGAAAGTCTTGGCTTAATGCTGATGAGCCAATGCCAAAGTGAAAGTTAACCAAAGCTGTCGCACCTTTGGGTCAACTTGGCCAAGTTCAGCAAACTCAGCAACATCGATCAACGCCTCAACATAATTTATAAACAATTTCCTTACAAGCTACAGCTATGTTCAATTTATTGGCCAAGCAAAACCTGTTGACAAATTATTGCTGTTCACAATTTATCAATTAACAATTTGTTTGGGCAATTTGTGCAAATCTGTGGCATGCCGCAAACATTTGCTTAGCAGGAAGTGCCAAGGCTCAAGCCTCATTACTCAAAGTGGCGACAATTGTTGCATGTTGCAATTTATAGCAGTTTTATGTTTGTTTAATGTTTATAAAGCAGCAGCCACGCCAAATCAATGTAAGTTAACTTTTAATGGTCAAACAGGAAAGGGAAGTGGCAGCTTAATTAATAAACAAACAGCAATTTTTAATAATTTTATTACATGTTAACTAAAATTTTGCAAACTCAACCCTTTGCCCAAAACTCAAACCAAAACTAGCTCAACTCATAAATCCGCACGGAAAATCCCACAAACCCAAAAGCAAAAACTGCTCAATGAACTCAAAGCGTTTTGGGTTTTTCCAGTGTAGGCCATAAAATTTGCAGCGCAAAAAGAGCAACAAAATAAAAAGCCATAGAATAGCCACTGGGGTGGTCGGTTAGCTGCTCATAAATTTAAACAAATTGTTAGACGCTGCTGGACGCTTCTCAACTTGTTGGCCAAGGCGTGAGAACTTTGCTTTGGGAAAATCCGCAGCAGCTGCTGCTGACTCTGAAATTTGTTGCTCAAGTTCGCAGTTTAGCCTTCGATTAATGTCTCTGCTGTAACTAATGCCGTTTAATTGCCTAATTGCCTCAATGCTTAGATGCCACGTCGTGTGGCAGACACACGTCTTGGACTCACAGAAGAAATATTTTAAGCATCAGCTGCGCCGCGTGTCCTGGCCCAAGGCTCTTGGCTCGCTTTTCTATGAACACATTTAATGCTTAGCTCGATAATTAATGTGGAAAAGTACGCAAATATTTATTTATTTATTAGCATTGCAACAAATGCCTGCAAGGCCTATTTAATTGTTCTATTTTCTTATTTTGATTTATATTATTTGCAATTTAATTTGTAAATTTAAGCTATGACTAAATTTTAGAAAATTTTCCACTGTAATATTAAAAGTCAGCACAACAAATGGTTACAGGCAATGTTTGTTTATTATATTTTCTTAGTTTGCATTTATTTATTTAGATATTTATATTGTTTGCAATTTTTTTTAAATTTTATGCTTTGACTAAAAGTCACTTTGCATTTTAGAGAGTTTTCCACAATCTCAAACTCTGGAAAGTCCACAAATATTTATTAAAATGAATTAAATTAGTCAGAGCAACAAATGGCTTCGGTCAATGTTTAATTGTTCTATTTTCTTATATTGAATTTAGTGCGTTTATTAAAGCTTTTTATATTGTTTGCAACTCATTTGTAAATTTTATGCTCTGACTTAATTTTATAGAATTTTTCACTGCAATGTCGGACAAATGTTTATTAGAATTAAATGCTTTACTTTAATATTAAAAGTCAACACAACAAATGGTTACAGGCAATGTTTGTTTATTATATTTTATTAGTTTGAATTTAGTTATGCGTTTTATAAACTTATTAGATTTGTTTGCATTTTCATTTATATACTTTATGCTTTTGTCTAAAAGTAAATTTGCATTTTAGTTTATTTTTCACAATTCTATTTTTATTTGCTTATTTTTCCTTGACTTATTATAAAGTTATTAGTCCCAAAAATTTGTTCTGTTGCATTTCCAAATTGCTGCATATTTATTTTAATTTTCAGCTTTGACTGTCATTTGGCATTTTCCACAATTTGCTTTTATTAAGCTTGAAATATTTTCGTTTGCTTTACGCCCACAGCAAGTTAAGCGCTCAGCTCTCTCTCTTTCGCTCTCTCTTTGTCTCTCTCTAGTTTAGCACTAAACGCTTAACGCAGCTTAAATTGCAATTAAAGCTTTGGCTGCCCCTTTTAAAAGGCAGTTTAACCCCTGCTCACCCCACTAACTACTATAACTATAACTATGGCTATGCCTAATGTTGCAACTGAACAACAACAACTCACCATAGTAGTCGTTTTTTGTTGTTGTTTTTTGCTAATTGAAATGCCAGTTGCCATTAGTTGTTTGTAGTTTGGTTTTCCAAAAAAAAAACAAAATTTTCATTTAGCGTTTAATTACGTTTAGTTGTTGTTTTTGTGGGTCGCACATGGGTTAAGTCGACAGCCAAAACTGGCAAAACAAACTTTAAAGCAAAAACAAATACAAATGCATCATTCATTCAGTTTGTCATTCAATGCCAAATAGGCAACAAGTATTTTGGAATTTCAATTATTTGCACATGTGTGTGTGTGTTTGGCTGTGTGTGTGTGCAGCGGTCAGTTGCAGCAGTTGCCACAGCATGACAAACAACTCAGCCCACTGTGCACTGTGTGTTGCATTGCGGCAACCGCTGAGTGATTGACAGACTGAGAGACAGACGAACTGAGAGGTTGACACATGTCTTCGACTTCGAAAACTGAAAACCCAAAGCAAACCCTCATTATGAGCTTGGCTGACCAAAAGCAATGGCCAACACTTAAGTAGTGAAAACTAAATAAATAGTTGCTTCAACTAGCAGCTAGACTAGCAATAAAAATATTATTACAACATTAACCCATTTGCCAAACCAACTTCATTATAAACAAATGCTGAATTTACCTAGAAATCGAAAATTAATTTACAATTGTGCGTGTCAGGCCAACAAAGAGCAGCCAAAGTAAACAATTTTAAAAGCTAAACAAAAAAGCAACAAAAGACAAAACGGAAGAACATTTTGCGCAGCTGCCAAGAATGTTAAAAAATCGTATATTGAATGTCAATCAGAGCAATAAAGAAAACTAAACTGCTTTGTTTTATTTAGTACCTTTGCTAACTAATTTTAATTGAGCTTGAAGCTGCTTACAAGGTTAACCCAGCAAATAATTTACAATTGTAGCAGTTTTTTTGTTTTGTTTTATATTTTGTTGCTTAGCTTTTGTTTGTTTGTCGTTTTCAGCTTTTTGGCACAAGTTCTAATGTTTATTTTTAGCTAAGAGCGAGAGAGAGAGAGCGCGCGCATTAATTTGCATTAATTTTAATCATATGGCAAGCATGTGTATATAATATTTAATAATAATTACAGCTGCGGTTGACACAAACCACAAAGAGCAGAAACGCAGCAAGTGTAAATTCAATTTTCAATTAATTATAAATCATAGAAATTTAAGTAAAGCGCTTGATGAGCTCACGCTTAATTGAGTAATATTTTAGCTTTTAAAAATAATTATTTAGTAATTTTTTCACACTCAAATGACAGCACACATTCATTTCAAAATATATGCACATTATACCAATGCGATTTATAAATATGTTATATACACACACATAATTTTCTCTAACAACTGCTTGTCACTTTGTTTCAAGTTCATACTCTTTATAAATTGTTTTCAAAGCTTTTTGGCATTGCTTTTACTTTTGTTGTGTGGAAAACTCACCGCCAATGCCTTCATCTTCACAATCACAGTTATTAAACTTAGCACGCTCAACAGAGTCACACATTGTGCATTACTTTCAGCACATTACGCATATTGCTTATATAGATTTTGCATTAATTATTATTGTATTATATTTAATTATGCACACATTTTATTTAGACGCACACGCATTTTATTTGCTGTGGTCACTTCACGACAACTGCGAACTGCGAAATGAGCGCCAAACGCTTGAAAAAACAACAAAGTTCTAAACATAAACTGTTAATGAAACCCAAATGCAAAAGCAAAAGAGCGAGAGCGCAAGCGCGAGCATAAAATTCGTTAAGCGCACACTCATTGAGCTTTCCCGCTGTGCTGTAACTTCGTGTCGCATTCGCATTCGCGTTCGTCTTCGTGCGCAGCATTGCTAATGTAGCGAACAGTGTTGCGCCGCCTTAAGCTAACTACTTAATAAAAATGCGCTAAAATAGACAAAAAAGCTAAAACTAGCTAGCTATAAGCTAATATGGCAGCACTGTGTGGTAAACATGCGTGTGTAATTAACAGCGACAAGCAATAGCAAAGTTAAGAAAGATTGCGAGTGCGAGAGCGTAAAATGGAAGCTGCAATTGACAATTGCAGCGCAGTCGGCAGCGCAGCTCGCAGTCAGTGCATTAATTTGCTGCTTCGGGTCGTTTAGTGGGTCAGCTAATTGCCTTAGCAGGCGACAAATGTAAACGCAATTTTAATTCTTTTGATAGGCACAGTGGAGCAAAAGCAATGCGCAAAGAGTAATAAATATTATTCAATTTAATTTATGCCATTTACATGCTTCACTCTAGCTTTGCTGTTGAGCAATGTTTGTGCCAAAAGCCAAGCAACGCGCTGGCCACAACGTCAAGTCAGTTGGCTAATTAATGAGTCGCACATAAATCAAAATATAATCGCCTCAAATCATGGCATGTTCTTAGCCTCTCTCTCTTTCTTTCGCTCTGGCGTGGGCGTTAAAGTGTTAAGTTTAAATTGACGCAGCCACGCCATAAGGGACGGGCAAAAGTTCGGCGTGGCCTACTGAACTTATCAACAAGTGTTAATTGCGACGGCAACAAAATGTGGCACAGTGCGTAAGTCAATAGCAAATGTTGCTGGCTGCCAAACAATAAATTGCTTTTTGTTGCTTTAGGCCGCTTTGTTGCCAAAAACAAGACAAAGTGAAGGGAAAACTAAAAAAAAATATAAATAACGAATAATTTCACAGCAGGCTCTGGCCAAGCCAAGCGCAACGAAAGCTGCTTATTATAAAAATTTACAAAGCCAGTAAAAAAAGTATAAAAAAAAAAGTTATAACAAAGCAAAAACTCACCCACCAGGTGAATGTGTGGCAACGACTCTAGTTGAGGAAATTAACTAATTTATTTGCATGGCAACTAAATGCGAAATTGCTAAATTAGTGTGAAAATAAGCAACTGGCTTAACAATAATAATTTATGTGAAATATTTATAGCTTAAGCAAAATATAAATATTATATATTTTTTGATTTATTGTATAAAAATATGTGTTAATAGCACAACTTCCGCACTCACAGTGCTGGCCTTAATTATGAACCTGGTCAATATGTCTTGAGGTTAGAATGACTTGCAAAAAGCGCACTGATTACGCTAAATAAACAAGTTCAATGTAAGTAGCACACACACAATAAAGCGTAAGAACTAATCAAGAATGTGCCATCAGCATTTAACATAAATAACTAGCATGCAAATTGCGCATACGCCCCGTACTAACGTCGGAGTTCAAGTTTGTACATTTGGCTAGCAGCCAAAAGCGTTTGCCGCGACTGGCAAAAGGCGTTTATCAATCAATTCGTTGCTGTTACTCGGCCTGCAACAATTTGTTGCGCTTAGCTGCACAACGAAGTGCGAAAGAGATAGAAACAGTAGCTGCTGCTGGCTGCCACTTGAGCCATTGGACTTGCACTTGGTCATGCTGCTGCTGCTGCTGCTGCTGCTGCATGTGCTTGGCTATTATCTCCGTTACGTTGCGGTCTGCACTTGACTCCATTAGCGGCGCCACATGTGCTGGTCACAGTTTGTTAATTTTTGCCCAAAAGCAATATGCCGTTAATTAATGCTTCCAGCTGATTTAATTGTGATTTCATCAAACAAAGTTTTTTATATAAATATGTTGGGCATTTTAAAAGCAAAAGCCACTTAAAATTGCTGCCGGCCACAACACAACGCATTGCTCAATGCTTGTCAAATGCCGCTCACGCACAGTTTTGCAGTCGCTGTAAGCAAGCAGCGCGTGTATAACAGTTGTGCAGCTACTGCGCATGTTCTTACTGCATCTCTCTTTTACGCTCTCTCTCTCTCTTGTCAGCTGCTGTCAGTTTTACTGCAAAGAGTGTCAGTGTGTCAAAAGGCACACGCACACTCTCTCAGTCGACTGATACATAAGCAGCGCAGCGCACACACATTATGCAATTTTTATGCTGCGCAAGCGAGAGAAAGTGATTGCTGTGTTGAGTGAGTGAGAAAGTCAATTTTAGAGCAGTTGTTGTTGCTGTTGGGGTAGTCGACAGCATGAGTCATCACTGTGTGTGGCTTCGCTTAATGTGCGTGGCGGGGATTGGGGGGGCTTGGCTAGCAATTTTATTAGCTAGAATTGTCAAGAAGCTGCGACATGCATATGCATGTCTAAAAGTTTGTGGCTGCTGCTGGCTAAAAATCAATAATGGTCCAGTGTGGCGGCAGCCTCTTGCGTAGGCGGCCAGAATTCTTGTTGCGCCTACAACATGAATGAACATGCGCAGTTTAGCGCAACTAACAATAACTTGGGCAAGGCAATAAATTATAAAGTTTTGCACATTTTTCAAAGCAAACTCAACAAGCTGCAGCTATCAATAAAATATTACTAAATAAAAATTAATTAATATAAATTTAAGGATTTTCTGTTTATAATTAAAAATATTTTTTAAGAATTTAAGGCAATTTAATTCATTTGAATTGCAATTCTTAGCTGCTTAAATTAATATAATATACACACATTTTTGCTCAGTGTAAGTCCTAGCGCTCCCTAGCCAAAGCACACCTCAAATCTAAAGCTAATGGCTGCTCCTATTTATAAACCTGTTTTATTTCTCAACACGCTGCTCAATTTATTTACTTTTTGCCTAAGCTCATTAACACAATTTTGTCTTAATACTTTTTATTTTTTTCCCTTTTCTTCCACACAAATGACTTGTCGAAATCAGCACAAAAATAGAGTAATTAATATTTACTCAGAGAAGAAAAAAAAACTATTTTATTTTTAAACTTCCTTTGGCTAACAAACTCAAACGACACGTTTCAGCGCATTAGCAACGCGCCAAAAAGACGAAAAACAAACAAATTGTAAACGCAAAAATTATTGTTGTTAGCTTTTGTTCTTCTCGATCGTCTTCGTGTCTGGGTTTCTAATTGCGCTTGCTATCTTCTTCTTCCTCTTCTACGCTAAGCACACTTTATAATTTGCTAACAGGAAATTGTTGTAAATCATCGCAACATGTAACTGATAAAAAACATTCAGCTTTATGTTTCGGCTCTTAGGTAACCGCTAAGTTGTGTGCTGAGCTTTCTCCGTTATTGTTCTGCTGCATTATCTGTTGGCTTTAGAGGGTTAATTTGTGGCAGATCTTGAAGCTGCTTGTTAGCTGCAAATTGCTGCAGGCTAAAACTAACAATTACCTATTGTTCTTCGCTTTTGAAGCGTTTCTCGCTGATTTTTGTAGATCGCCAATCTAAAGGCGGTCAAGCTGTCAGTTTGTTCAGTTGACAGTGGTTGAAAATTAAATGCTTAAGTTGCTTGGAAATTATTTTGATGATAATAAGAAATCAGCGATTGCGTCATCGATAGTATCGAGTCAGTGCTCGTTGCTTTGAAGTGGCTTAAATTTAGTTTGAGTGTTTGTTTTAATGATTTAACTATGCATATAATTTCTGTAGCTTAAGCTACTTGTCTTTTTTAATAGGTGGTAAGCATCTTAAACGTCAGCGATAGTATCGATTGATTTGAGTGTCTTCAATAACAACAGAGTCAGTCTTAGTTGAATTAGAAGTGTTTTAACTTAATGATTTAATTTGAAAATAAATACTGAGGCCCCAGCTAGTTCTCTTTTCTTCTAAATTTAAGCTCAGCCATATTTAGAAATCATCGATAGTATTGAATGGCATTAGAGTCAGTGCTAGTTGCTTTTTAAGTGCCTCAATTTTAGTTTGATTGATTGTTTTAGTTTGAAAAATAATTTCTTAAGCCTAAGCTGGTTCTCTTTTCTTATAGTTGCTCATTCTCATAGTCATTATCGATAGTATCGATTGATTTGAGTGTCTTCGATAACGACAGAGTCTATCCCAGCTTATTTTCAAGTGGCTTAATTTTAGTTTGATTAATTTCGTCAATGTTTCAAAAGATCTAATTCACTTTTCTTTTAGATTCTAGATACAGCTGAAAATTCTACTTGCCACTCCACAATCACATTAGATACTTGCATTTGCAGCACACACACACACACATGTGTGTGTATGTATGTGTTTTCTTAATAAAATTGATTTTTCATTGTCTCACTCACCGGGCGCCGCATGCTTTTTGGCAATTGGCAGCGTCGTACTCGACGTCGACGTCGACGTTGGCTTTGTGCGTCGCGACAAGCGAAAGGAGTTCCATAGAAAGGAGCTGGCGACAGTTGCTGTCGATTTTTGCTTAGAACGTTGCACGTCCATTTCACTGAGGCCACTGCCACTGCCACTGCCACAAATCGTTGCTGCTGCTGCTGCACTCGATTTCGTTGGTATCCTGGTGGCGGGCAGCGCTTTATGTGCTTTGCCATTATTGTTATTATGTTGTTGACTATTGTTGTTGTTGTTGTTGTTCGACGAGTTGTTGCTGTTGTTGTGCAGCTTTTTGGCAGCTGCTGCTGTTGCTGTTGCCGTTGCCGGCTGCGTGGCAGTTACATAAAGCTGCGTGGCATTTAGACCTTTGCCGTATTTCACATCATGCGGATAGTCTTTGTAATTATATTTCTTGGCTTGAGCATTTTTATGATTTTTCAACATTTGACGAAACTCTTTAACATCCGCGGCCGTTGGCAGTGAGTAAGTCGATGTCGATGCCGATTTACTTGCGTGCAAATTCTGCGCGGAGCCATAGAAAAGCGAAACAAACTCATTCAAGCCCATGTTGGCTTCTTTGTAACGACGCAGGCGCAGTGCAAAGTGCGAGAGAGTCAAAACTGTTATACCACACACACATACACATACAAACACACACAACGTGCAACAGTCGCGGCAACAACTTGCAACAACACGTCCGTTAGTTTGAAAGCGCAACGCGCGACTAACTTCAAACCACAAAGGCGAACGCCAAAAAGCCAAAGCAAAATACACAAAGCAAACATTAAAAACACAAACTACAAAGCTTATGTAAAGAGAAATGCAAAAAAAAAAAATTACTATATATTGTTTATTATAAAAAAAAGACATGCTTTGAATTGTGGCAAGTGCTGCATTTGAAGTAAAATTGATGGGAATGGAGAGAGGAAATGAATTTAAGTTATAACTAAGCCAAGTCTAAATTAATTTATATACACGCAGTGTCTAGCATTAAGTCTAAGCAATTAAGTTGCAGCTTAAAAGGTGAAGGAACTTTGAGAACGAATTGCTGTAAGTTGAGCTTGACCAAAATTGTTGTTAACAACAATTCAAGAGCTTCAAAATTGATTTCGAGGCAAGAGCTTTAACAATTATAAGCAGCAAATTCCATTAAATTATTGTTTAATAATTACAGCAGTATTTACTAGTTTTGATTATAAAAAAATAATTATATGCTCAAATATTTCAATGCTATTGCTGATAAGCATCAAATATTTATACACTCAAATATATAATTATGTTTTATTACAATTATTAGCAAATTAAATGCTTAAAATAAAAAATGACAAACGATTTCTGTTCCAAATCAAATTACTTCTTACAATACACTTTTATTTTTAAACGTCATGCTTACAAAAATGTAATTAATTTGAATGGCTTATGCAAAATTTCACATTTTAATTTGCCAAGCTTTAAGTTTATAATGGCTAAGGCTAGAATCTTATAAGACAATAGCCAGTCTGCTTGATTTGAATCAAGCTTTTCACTCGACTTTGCCATTTCCACCTTTCGCTTATTGTTATATACTCTATGCATATATCATTTTATATTTGGTTGCTGCCCAAGTCGCGCTTGTAATTGTAAAGTTGTCGCCGTGACTTTCGCGTCACACTTGGCCAACAAGCCAGTAACAGACTTCACTACAGTCTAAAGTCTGTTAGTTGCTTTTTGGCATGAACTGTGCAAAAACTTATCTATGCAGCCATTGGTTTAAGAACTGCTCATTAAAAGCCACGCTCCAATTAAACAGCATTTAAGTCTGAGTTTTTTTTTTGTATTGAAATTATCACGATAAGTGCGCTTCAAGCCATAGAATATGCTTTTACTATTACTATGAAAGCTTAAGTCCGTGCTGACCCCAATTGGTTTTTATGGTCAACGCTAAATTTTGTTGTAGAAATTGCCAATTTTATGCGGCAGCTCAGGTAATCGCTTTATTCATTAATTATAGCGACAAAATTAACAATATTTCTTTCATTTCCTACTCAATTTATTAACATATGCATATACAAAATTAATTTATTAGCTGCTTTAGTTTCAAGCAGGAACTGCAAATCTAACAATTATTTTTATAAGCTTAGCTTGTATTTATTTATTTATGCAGTTTTTTTATATTTAGTTGCCCAAGATGAAACGCAATTCTCACGCTGCCTGTCAAAAAAATATAAATTCATAATTGAAAAGAAAAAACAGCAGTGCGCACTCGTTTCGGTTTCGCTTTGAGTTTGGCAATTTATGCAATCAACATTTGGGTTTCTTGGCTTTAGCTTTGGGTTTGGCTTACTTAAGTCAAAACTATTTTTTTTCTCGCTACGTTCGTGTGCAAATATAAAATAGTGCGCGCGGGTGTTAGTGGGGGGAGGGGGTACACTTATGCATATGTTTTATTTGTCATGCCAATTAAGCTTGTGAAATATTTGCTTACATTTCTGTTTTGCTATTGAGCGCACGCAGAACGTACAAAAAAAAAAGTCTCGATTCAGCAAACTAACTAATTTATTGTTGTACTAACTGTTTAAATGCATACAACAGTTGTTTTTAATGTTGCAATTTATTTAGAAGCAAAGCAGCTTGCAGCTGAAAAAGGTCAATGGGTTAAAGTGGAAAAGCAACTGAAGAGTCGAATTGTAACTGAAGCTTGTAATTTGTAACTTTAGTCGATAAATCGAATAAATATCAACAGATTTTATATATAAAAATTTATAATAGTTACTAATATTCATAAAAATAATGTAGCTACATTAGTTTTGCTATTTTGGCTAAAAGTGGGAAATCAATTGTTGAACTGCAGCTTAAAATAGCGCACTTATCGATAATATCGATAGATTTTATAGCTATAAAAATGCATAGTAATTAACAAACCAACTCTTTTGTAGTCACATTAGCTGCGCCCTTTTGTGCAACTAAAAATTTTAAACGACTCTTCGCATTCATAATTACACAACTATCGATAAACTTGACTTGGAATTTCACTTCAAAGCAAATTGTTTATGACTCTTAAAATAAATCTACGCGCACAATTACAAATTATGCTTCATTTGTTGTATTTCTATAACAAAAAACCAACAGCAATCAACAACATCATTTAATGTTTGCTTTCTTTACAAACAATTGAGTGTCGATGACGATTACACTGATGATTTCGATTTTACTTTACGGCTAACGTTACGCATGACAGCCAAAAGAAAAGTAAAAGTAAATATATGCAAAGGCACATGTGTGAAGAAAGAAAATGCTGAAAGGTGCGTGTTCAAGTTTTTCCTTTGCTATGTTGGGGGGGTCATTAACATGTTTATCTATTTTTCCTATTTTTTTGCAAATGCTGGGCAGTTGCGTCGGCCTTAGGTCAGTCTATATCTTAACATTTTGTCAATTAATGTGGTAAAAGCGTGTAAAATGCTTATAAACATCAAATCAATGAACTTGAATGTGTTAAGGCAATAAATTTGAGTGAAAACATGTTTAAAACTAGACAAGGCGTGTCGCTTTAGCAGTTGGCGTGTTAAAAATTGTAACTATCAAGATGCGGGCCGTTGAAAAAAAATTACTTGCAATCAAATTAAGTGACAACTTAATTGATTGCGGCGTCAAAAGCCATAAATAACAATTGAATTAGCTGTGAGTTGCTTAAATCTGCGGCTGTCTCTATATGTGGGTGGATGTTGGGTAAAGCTAACAAAACAGTTAAACAATTTAAGCCCCGCACTAGCCAGACGACGACGACGACGACGACTGTTGCTCTCCAAAAGTCATAAACAGGTGGCACACGCCAACGCCTGCAACAGTCCCCAAAAGCATAAACAACCCACGCGTGCCCCTTTGTTGAAAACTCAGTCGCGCACAACTCGTTGCACATCAAAGTGAAACATTTGGCTGCTCAACGTGGCGCACAAAATGTGCAACGAGTTTGTTGACGGCATCAAACAAGAGCTGTGACATTTGTGAAATGCAGATTTGTAGCCAAAGGGGGGTGGGGCATAATGTGGAGCAGAGTCTCAAGTACACTAAATGCCAAGCAACAAGTGTTTTAGCTTTATTGCAATTAACAAGCGCAAAGTTTTCACTTATCAATGCATGCACGCAGTGTTTACTGCTTGTGTACTGCTTGTAAACTGTAAGCAGTTCAATTCTAAGCACTAGCAACATTCGGCGCTTGCTTTGGCAACTTTTAACGCTTGCCTAAGTTTTAATATGCTCATTTTAAAATCACACATATCTGTTTAACTTTTAGTACTCCCCAGTGTCTAATTGTTTAAATTTGCTTTAATTAGTTAGCATGTGTGCTGCAACAAGTTGCAACAGCAGCTAAAATTTATTTTCAGTTGCTGGCTTTTGATGTTTACAGCTGCCAACAATTTGTTTGGTTTTATAGATTTTCTATGCTTTCACATTGACATTTTGTTTTTATTATTCAATACAAAGCGTAACTTACCTTCAGCAATGCCAACAGCCAAAAGTAGAGCAGCATTTTTAATTGTTGTATTATTATTTTTAGCAATTTGTTGTTGCTGTTGTTGCTTGCGTTGCGCTAGCTTCGGTGAGCTTTTGTTGTTATTGCCGCTGGCAGTGTTTACTGTAGTTGCTGGGTTAACACTTATGCGTTTTTCTGCAAAAGAAACGTAAAATTAAAAATGCAGTCAATTTATTTTATAAAAGAGCGCAACATACTTTGAGGCGCGTCAGTTGCTTTAGTTTTAGCACACTGCGTACTAAAAATAGCGCAACAAATCAGCTGCTATGCTATTTACTTACGCATACATAGACTGCATTTACCTCCCATTATAGCAAGTTGACAACCAATAAGTCTTAACATGAAATTTTGTAATGCCATTTATAATTTAACCATGTAAAAAAATTTATACAAAAATTGTATAAAAATAAACAATAAACTGAGTATTACTACAGCGTCTGTTTTCATCAAATTGAAATAATTTGACATTAATTTCATATCATAGGCAGTTACACTTGACTAGCAGCTGTTGCAAGCAGTAAAAAGTGCGCAAGCAGTGCAGCCTGCTGCTTGCACTGCGATCCACTGCTTGCGCACGAAATGTTGCTGGCAACAAACGAGTTGTTGCTAAGCATATTGCTGAAGAGCACTGCTTGCTTGCTCTTAAGCAAAGCAAAGAGCAAAGTCTTAAAAATAAAATGCAGCATAATTTATGCTTGCAACAAAAAAAGGCAGCTAGTGTGCTTATAAACAAACATAGCAACATCCTTGGTTGACAACCCTAGAGACAGGTTTGCTGCCTCGAAATAATTAGCATAATTTACTTTAGTTAGCCTGCTTGGCATAGTTTTGTGGCAAAGAGAGTGTGGGAGCGCGCTCATGACGGCGGCGACTTCGTTCGTTTGCTTTGTTGTATTGTTTTAGTTAATTTGCGAGTGCACGACAAAGTTAAAAATACAACGTTCAATGTTAACCGCAACAACAAATAGCAAACCAGAAGCCATAAATGGTTACAACTAGTCCAAGCGGCAATGTAAAGCCGCCAAAAGCGTACAAAACTGAAGTTGCAATGTTGCGGCCAATGTCAACTGAGAGCGAAGAGCGAGAGATGCAGCAGCTTAAGTCATATCAACAACTGTCATATCAACAGCTGCTTATTGATAAACAATTAGAGCGCTAAATGTTTGGCCAAAGGTGTAACCGGATCTCGAAGCTCGATGCTTGTGGCTTTAAGCACGTGTGGGCATCAAGCGCCGGCTCAGCTCAAAGATCTCTTAACTCTTTTTGCACTTCAACGCAAATTATGCCAATAAATGCGACTAAGCAGACGCCCAGGCCAATAAATTAAGTCAGTACGTGGGCAATGCGAGTTACGTTGTATGTCCACTGAATATTGAGCAGTGTAATTGCAAAATTACGGCAACGATTACGTGATTGAAGAGCAGCTGCCTCTGCTGCCTCCTACTTGCTTCTCCACTAACTGCGCTATGCTCAAGAATGTCGCACTAAGCAGCGTCTTATCTGCTCTCCCTCTCTCTCTCTCTTTCAGCTGCTCGCACTTGCTTGGATGCTTGACCAACAAGTTTCTACTACTAAAAGTTAAACTTAGCCAACCCATTGTTGCATTTGTCTTGCGCTTTGGGGCGCATCTTCCCAAGCAAGCATCGGTGGTTCAGTGGTAGAATGCTCGCCTGCCACGCGGGCGGCCCGGGTTCGATTCCCGGCCGATGCATAATTCAGTTTTTTGCAACCACCGCTTACCAAATTTAACAGAAATAATAAATATAGTCAGTCCAACTAATAAACAATTTTTCCACAATTTTTTACTGACAAATAAAATCTACTAATGTAAAGACCACCAAACAAGCTTCACATTTAAAGAAATAGCTGAATATTTGACCAATATAATGAACTATAGTTACAGCTGTCTATTAATAATAATAAATTATTCATATAATAAGCATAAAATGCGAAAGGTATTGTCCAAAACTAACACAACTGTTATATTAATATTGTAGAATTGATTAAAGCTATTTTAAGTTGTCTTTTGACTCATAAACCGGAACTTTAACCAATTTAAGAAGCTCTTTAAATAATACCCAGTCTTATACCCAAGAATTTTGGCACTACGAGTATAAGAGCATCGGTGGTTCAGTGGTAGAATGCGTTGCCTTCCAAGCAGTTGATCCGGGTTCGATTCCCGGCCGAGTGCAATTATTCACCTGTTTTGCAATGTCCGACAAAACATAATGGTAGATATAATAAATATAGTCTATGTAAGTTAGACTATATTGTATTATTTCTATAAAAGAGCCCCGATTTTATTTTGTGACATATTAAAAGAGTTTTAAATTCAAACTGTAAATATTAGATAGCACCAAATAATTTTTAAATTATTGCCAATGCTCACACCTCAATTAAAATCGTATTTTTTGACCTATATAATAACTTATTTCAACTATAATTCAAGATGAACTATTTTTTAATATAAAAGTTATATATATATGTACAAAATGTGGTAAAACTATTGCCAAAAATAAATATAACCCGTGACATATAATTTTGTAGAATTTGTTCTTTTTGCCACAATGCTTAGCCAAAACTTTAACCAATTTAAGAAGCTCTTTAAATAATACCCAGTCTTATACCCAAGAATTTTGGCACTACGAGTATAAGAGCATCGGTGGTTCAGTGGTAGAATGCTCGCCTGCCACGCGGGCGGCCCGGGTTCGATTCCCGGCCGATGCATAATTCACTTTTTTGTTGTTTGTTTGTTGCTTTTGCTAAATTAAATTCATATTTGGAATAGACGCATGTGAGTCTTTTCACTTAATTGCTGTACAATAATAAAAAGAAATGCTAATGGAGGCCATTGCGTGCTGGCATGATAAACAATAGCAAACGTTGTTGTTTTTATTGTTATTTGCATATATGCAAATCACGTTTCACTAGAGCTGCTGCTGTTTTTATATGTGTGTGTGTGTAACTGTAAAGCAATGTGTGCGCTTAAATTCAATTTACTCGCCGCCGCCTTGACGACATGTCCAAGCGGAGCTGTCAGTAGCTAAAAAAGTTCGAAGGAAATGCAAAAAACACACAACACAATGAATTTCCCTATTAAAAGTAATTTATGCAAGCTCGCGGGCAGATTAAGAAAATAACAGCAATAAAGAGCGCAGCGCAAAAGGCAATAAAAAGTAGCAGAAAATAAATAAAAATAAAAAAAAAGTGAGTTGCATCGGCCGGGAATCGAACCCGGGCCGCCCGCGTGGCAGGCGAGCATTCTACCACTGAACCACCGATGCTTGTGCCACGATCCGCACAAGCAGCAGCCAAAAGTTAAAAGCGAAAGAGTTGAAAATAATTGTGCAGCAGACGCTGCTTGGCTGTTTTTGGTTTTCGATTACAATATCAAATAAATTAAAATTTATAAAGCAAAGCACTTAGCGAAAGAAAGAGAGAGGGGGAGAGCGAGAGAGAGAGACAGCTAATGAGCTCTTATGCAATCAGCGCTGATTGCTGATATGAAGACAAGTGAGCTCAAGTGGGCACCCAAAAAAATCATTTTTTTAAACGAAAGTGCAAAATACATTTGGTGAGGCCAACGCTGCTGATTGACTTTTGATAGCTTTATAACGCACA
Source organism: Drosophila busckii (assembly GCF_011750605.1). NCBI lineage: Eukaryota > Metazoa > Arthropoda > Insecta > Diptera > Drosophilidae > Drosophila > Drosophila busckii. The sequence goes on along the minus strand of NC_046604.1, from coordinate 14,529,668 downwards.
GTGCGTATGCGTTATTTAATTTTAACAAAATGTACAGCGCATAACTTTAAACTTACGCCTTAAACCGCTTTGCTTATAAATTCCTCTCAAATTTCAGTGCAAGTCGTTCAGCATTTCAAATTTAAACTTATGTCTGACATTAGCTGCTCAATACGATTCACACCCCAAAAGTGACAAACATTGAATTCCGCGTAAATTAGCAGATTTAAGAAATTCGTTTGTGCATTTTTTTGTTGGCCAACTTGATGTGGGTCTATAGGCTGGCTACAACTCTCGACTCCTGTGTCTAAATGCCTCACTGAGCACATCGAGCATGATTCATTTCAAAGCAAATGAGTCAGCAGCAGCGTTCGCAGCTCTCATGCGGGCTATGGCTATGTGGCTATAGTTTTCAGCCCATTTCGCACAGATTACATCTGGCTGGCTGGCTGGCTGGCTGGCTGGGCAGAGGCTGGGAGCTGTGTCCAAATTGGGGCCATGCCCCACTATCAACCTCCCAGTCTGTCTCATTGCTCTCAGTTGTGTAGCCACGCCCTCAACACAGCTAAAATCAAGGCGAAAACTGTGTACATTTTTCGCATATTGTGCGAATCATCATTGGGGGCATGACCTACAACACTGAAAGTTGTTTATCATGCACCTGAGAGCGCAATGATTATGCAATTTAGAGTTGGGAGCATGTTGGAAACTCTAACCAAGGGACAGGCGCGTCCAAAGAGTGGAATTTCAATATAAAATGCAGTGAATAAAATGTTAGAAGAGTTGTCCAATAGTCAACAAAATCAATTATGTTGCCAATAATCAATCAAATCTTCAAGTCTAACTAAGCTTCAAGTCAAGCTGAAACGTCAAAAGTATAAAATTGGAATATGAGATACATTCAAAAGCAACAGAGACATTAATAGTAAACTAAAACAATTATGTTCTCATAGTAAGCACAGATATTATATTCTAGCTAACAATATGTCATAAGAACCATGATTATGCAATTTAGACATGAAGAGTTGGGAGTAACCAGGGCCAGGGGCTTATAAAGAGTAAAATTTCAATATGAAATGCAGTGAAAAGAATAAATTAAAGCAATTGTATTGCCATAGAATAGATTCTAATCAATAAGTCTAACTAACTAACATTAGACTTGAAGCTGAGACGTCAACAGGAGCAAATTTCTATATGAAATGCAGTGAGATAAAGTTCTCAAGACTAAACTAAGTCAATTATGTGGCTATAGTAAGCATAGCTGCTAATCAACTAAATCGCATAGGTCAACTAACAATTGCAATAATAAATGTGTCATAAGCTGAATGAAAGTTAGACTTGGAGCTGAGACGTCAAAAGAGTAAAACTTCAATATGAAATGCATTGAAAAGAATGACAGATGTCAATAGTTAACTTAATTGAATATGTTGCTATAGTAAAAGTAGATTGTAAACAAAGTCTAGTTAACAATTATAATTATACGTCAAAAGACTGAAGAGTGAATATCAAAGGCAGTGAAAAGAATGGGAGGTAGCAATAATAAACTAAATCATTTATAAACCCATAATAAGAATAGATGCTATCAAAATAAATCTCAAAGTTTAGCTAACATACATTAGACTTGCAGCTGGAATGTCAAAAGAGTAAGTTTTCAATATAAAATGCAGTCAAAAGAATGAGACAGTGTCAATAGTAAACTAAATCAATTATGTTGCTATACTAAAAACAAATGCTAGACAAGTAAAGCTCAAAGTCTAACTAGTGAAGTTTCAATATGAAATGCATGTGAATTGAAACGAATGAGAGCTTCCAATATACAAATCAATTATTTTACTATTGACAGCTTCCAGTGAATTAAATCTCAAACTAACAATTGCAAACGCTTTTGCTTATCAAATGTGTAATAAACTTAAAACTTACGTATTGCCGTGGGCGTTGGCGTCAAGGATTTGTTGCGTGTGGATTGTCCCTTGGCGGTTTGTTGTGTCTTTGGTGGCGGTCCCAGATCTGTGGGTGATATGCTCAAATTACGCACATCACGCTTTTTGGCAGCTCCTGCAAAAGAGAGAAAGAGACAGCAGCAGGTTAGTCAAGTGTAAAATTTATTCGTGTGACATTCAATTTATGCGCAAGCACGTTGCCCATTAAGTGTGAATAGCAGAGCAAAGTGCTGAGTGCATTTCAAAATTTAAGTAAATAACGTTTAGCTCCCCCTCTATCCCCTCCTCCCTCAATTGCCTGCCTTTGGGTTGTGGGTGCGTTCGGCGAGATTAAAACAAAGCACTTATAATTGAAGTGTATATTGCATGTCTGCCTCGCTCATAATTGTCTGCGTATGTGTGAGAAAAAAAAGGGTGAACACATTTATGCGCACAGACAGACAGAGAGTTTTAACCCCCATACAGAATATACATGTTCAGATCAAAAACTTTATTCAATTTGTTCGTGTGTGAATTGCATTAAAAAAGGAGGAGAAAAAAACTTGCACTTGCGCAACTTTCAACTTCACTTCACTTCACACGCTGCTTGTGTCTGCCACAAGAACAATGCAATTTGCATCAGCTGCATGCAAACTAATAAATTTTATTTTTAGCTCTACGCTAATTATAACAGACTCTTGCCACAGTACGTGGCAGCTAGGCCAGCGTAGAAAGAAAAAAAAACTTTTATCTCCCTTCGCTCTTATCTCTACTTCCCTCAGCACTTTGCTTAATCCTTGCTAAGCTTATCAAAAGCAAAACCGCAGCAGACAAAAATGTTTCTTCCTTTTTTTTATTCAGCGTCATGCTGCGGCTTAGTTCGAAAAAGTTGTATGTAAAAAATAAATGACAATGATTTTAGTTTAACTAAAGCGCAGGTAAAATGGATGAGAAAATCTTTATTGCAAATTTGTTTGCAGCTACTTTATAGCGTCGTTTAATTAAATTCGGTATTAGCAGCGAAAATTCGAACTCGAAGTTAAGCAGTTTGCTGCTACTTTGAATCAATTAATGCTGAGTAAAGTAAGTTACGTCAAGTAAAGATCAATTAAATGTTAAGTTGCCATTAAATTAATTTGTTAAAAACTGCTTTATATAGTCGTTTAAATAAATTCGGCATTGGTAGCGAAAATTCGAAATTGACTAAACGCTTAAGAGCAGCAAACTAAATGCTAAACAATTAATGTTGAGTAAGCTAAGTTAAGTAAATATCAAGCAAAAGCTGCTTTAAATAGTCGTATAATTAAATTTGGTATTAGAACCGAAAATTCGAATTCGAAATTAAGTAAATGTTTAAAAGCAGCAAACTAACTGTTAAATATATACAATTAATGTTGAGTAAGTTAAGTTAAGATCAAATCATTTAATTAAATTCGTTACTAGCAGCGAAATTTCGAATTCGAAATTATGCTTGCGCTTAAAAGTAGCAACTGCAGTGTTAATTATAAACAATTAATGTTGAGCATATAAGTAAAGTTTTCAAAACTAAAATACATTTAATTGAATTTATTACTACAGCCGAAAATTCGAATTTAAGTATAAGTTTAAAAGCAGCAAATTCGAAATTAAAAGTATTAAATTAATTTTCATTTGCTTATAGCAAAATCTTAACTTGCCTTGGCTTTCAGTGCTTAAGCTTATACCAGCCATTATCCTTTCATTATAGAATCTCGCTCTTTCGAATTCGAACTCACCTTTTGTTAGACCTTTAGTACGCTTGCCAAAGCTCCCGAATCTTTCGCGCTCAATCATTTGGGTGTGAATGTAACGCTCTGAATAGGAGCGCGACAGTTTCTCCTTGGAGCTATGTGCACCCATTTTGACTTAGCTATAGATATTATTATTTTTTTTTTTTACTTGTTGGTAGTTTCACTTTCTCACACAAGTTGCGCGACTTTCAATCTGCGGCACCCGCACAGCCGTTATCAATTATTTTCTTATTGTTGTTGCATGTTCAGTGCGCTTGCAACTTTGTTGCTGTTGCTTTTGCTTTCAGTTCGACATTTTATTAATTTAAATTGTTTGTCATGTGTTGTCGTGTGTTAAAGGATTTTTGCTTGATAATTGAGCAATTTCAATCAATTCAATTAGCTGCCTCATTTAATGTGCAGTCATGCGGCAAAGTAGATTTTCTTGCTGTTGTTGTTGCTATAAATTTTATGGCGTCATTAACAATAAATTTAATGGCATTTTAAGCAAACAAAAGTAAGCTACAAAATATTTTAAATGTTTAAAATTAAAAATATTTAACAAATGCCGTTACGTTTTTCTTTGCTTGATTTTCGCAACATTTTTAGGCTGTTGATAAATTAGTCAGCAGCGACCTCAATTTTGTTGCAGCCAAGAGTCTGTTGCAGGTGCAGGCAGCAGCAAAACTATTGCAACAGCTCCCAAATAAATCTTTCAAACGTGCCCGTGGAGAAAAGACTAAAAACAAAATTAACTCAACACCGCTGGCATATTTTGTTGTTTTTTTTTTTTGTGTTGACAGCTTTGAATGTCAACATAAGTTATTAACAATTGGGCGAGTGAAATACAATCTAAAGAAACTCGATGACAAATTGCGCACTTGGAAAATATTTGGAGCACTCTATGCGTTAATAATTTCCCCCAGAGGAGCGCCAAGTGCAAAAGAAAAGGGAAATTCTTACAGTTTTGCGGCGTGTGGCAGGCCAAGCGCAACCTCAATGCTAAAAATAAAATAAAAACGGGCGTCCTCTTTAAAAAGATAAACAGAGTGGGGCTAGGGGTGTTACTAAAGTTGTGGAGAAGGCAGCAGTAACTAAAGTTAGTTAATTATATACGCTAATAGCAGCAAAAGTTATGAAATTAAGTATACGAAACAATTAAATCAATTATTGTGGAGTGCATTTATTTAAATTTAAATTAAATAAAAATGTAAATTATGAAAGCTAATAACAACTTTTTAAAGATGTACCAAATATTAAGTTGTCAATTGTTTAAATTCTTATTTTTAACCCTTTGTTGTAGTTAAGTTGCCATTTAAAGCTCGAAGCGCTTACTAAGACTTAAACAATTTCAAAACAAACATTAAACAAAATTGTAAAAAATTCAAATCATTATATTTATAGCTTTTTAACAAAATTTAGAATTTTTTTAAAACATTTCTTGCTGCCTTCAACATAAGAATAATTCAACTAAGCATAATTTCCAAAATTTCTAAATGCAGCAATTGCACTTCATTCGTTTCATTTACTACTTGAATGCTTAGGCAAACTATTTGGCCAACCCTCGCTACAGCTAGTCACTGATGCAGCCACACAAATGACATTTCGGCCAGTGCAAACTATAATTAGCATTAAGTATTAGGTGCAACTTGTAGCTGAGTTAAGCGAAGTGAAGTGTAGGGGGCACGTTGCTCTAAATTTGGTCTGAAGTCAATTGGAAAAGCTGAAAACATATTTCACATGCTTTGGGGCACATAAGTGAGCTGGCAAAGCCTTAGAAACCGGAAGAAGTCGCCAAGCTAACAACCGGAAGTTGCTGTGGGCTACGCTCAAGGGCAATGCGGCAGCTTCTATTTGTGCTGCTTGTCAATTAATCAGCGGAGTCGCTGTCTGTGGCAAGTGCTGTGGGCACATTTAATATGCAAAAATTGAATTTGGATTTTAATTAAAAGTCGTCGGCGTGGGCGTTTTCTTTCTTCGTAAAGCAATTAATTGCCAGCCGCAGCACAGGTGAGAGCATAAATATGCATAATGCAGCGTTAACTGTGGCAAGTGTCGAGACACTGTTGCCACAAAATCAACAGCAAAGCGTCAAGCGCATAGCTTTAGTGAATTAATAGAGCGGCAAATAGTGTGGAGAGCAAGGATATATAAATAGCAAAGCTGTTGATTTTATATAAATAAACTGGTTTGTCATAAAAAGTGATGGCTTTAATATATGCGAGCAACATTAGCTGCTATTTGTTAACTAGGACTAAACAGTGTGCGCATATTTATGGCATAGACTGTTAAGATTATAGCGCTTGAAATAAAGTTTAAAAATAAGAGCTAAAAAGGCTTTAAATAAACTTTATGACTGCTAAAAATAAAGTTTGATAATAAAACTTTTACTAAAGCAAATTTAAGGCATCAAAAACTGAGCTGAGTTTAATAGATTGCATAGTATGCATATTTAATGCATATACTGTAAAGATGATAAGTGTTCATTTAGAACTTAAAGATGCTTAGGCTTTAAATAAATCTCAAGCTTAAGCATTAAAAAGTTTACTCAAGCAAATTTAAGGCATCAAATACAGAGCTGAGTTTAATAGATGCATATTTATTGCATCTACTGTAAAGATGACAAGTCTGCATATAAAGTTTAAAGCATTTAAAACGAAGAGCTGCTAATGTTTTTAATTTTATGGCATTTAAAATTAAAACTTTTACTCAAGCAAATAATTTAGCTATGCGCAACTCCAATTTGAGTTTAAACTGCTTTAGCTGCTTAAACATAAATTACAGTTACAAATGGGCAGCAGCAGCTTGCTAGTTACACCTACGTGTTGGCCACATTAATGATCATGCCCAATATAATGCATCACTAGCGTTGCTCACACTGAGCTATAAATTTGTAGTTCATTGAACCAATAAAAGAACAAATTAACAATTACTCGAACTCTCTCGCATGCTAAAGTCAGAATTTATTAATGGCAAATGCATAGCCATAAAAAATTGTGCAGCCCTTTGGGAACTGCAAGTCATGCAACTGTTTCAATTGCAATTACATTAACCCACAATTTGTTTAAAAAGCATTTGTGCATTTAATTTTGTTCGCAATGTTGTCATTAATAATTTCATTACAACACTTTTGACTGCAGTAAAAGTTTTGGAAAGCAAAAAAAAACTGCGCAGGGCCAAAAGACAAATTTAGATGACACAGATTTGATTTGTTCGTATTTCGTATTGCGCTCTAAATATTATTTTGTATACAAAATGGGGACTATGCTGTTTCCTTCAATATTTATTTTTATAGCTGCAGCTAAATAATGTTTGAATATTCTTAAAAATTTGTCTTTTGTTTAAAATTTTTAAATAAATCTGTGATATTGATTTTTAGCTGCTGAAAATTAAATTTAAGAAAAATTCCAAAAACTAATTATTGTAAATTTAAAATGTAACTTTTGCTTACAAAGTTTAAAATAATTTTTTGATATTTATTTTTAGCTGTTGAAACTGAAACTCTTTTGTTAATAAATTTTAAATAATTTTTTGATATTGATTTTTAGTGGCTGAAACTAATTACAGTAAAATAAAAATGTGTCTTTTGTTTAAAAACTTTAAAATAATTCTGTGATATTCATTTTTAGCTGCTGAAACTCAAATTTAAAAAAAAATTGCCAACACTCCTTAAAATTTACAATTGTTTCTTACATTGATTTTTAGCTGCTGAAAATAATATTCAAAAAAATTCCCCCAACTAATTAATGTAAATTAAAAATGAATCATATGCTTTAAATTTTAAGATAATTTTTTTATATTGATTTTTAGCTTCTATCTCTAATTCTTATTCTATATCAATATTATTTATAAAGTTTGCTACGCTCAAATTGACTTTTGCTTATATCTTATTGTTAGAGTATTTTGAAGTTGCCTATAAAATCGTACACTATGCTCCAAGTCTGCTGCTGTCTGGCATTTAAGGAAATAGCAAACACACACACACACATATAAATAAAAGGCACAGTGCGCTCATAATGCAATTTGTATTTTTAAAACGCATACTCGGCTGTCATTTTGCTTTTGAAGCTGCTGCACATTTATTTTGTTGTTGTTGTTGTTCTATTTTCTTTATAGCCAGTGGCACACATTGGCGACGAGCAGAGCAAGTGGCGGCAATTTGTTACAAAAATACGCATTTGCATATTAACTTATGCAAGTATGTGTGTGTGTGTGTGTGTGTAAAGTCATTTGCCAAATGTGCAAATTTATAAAGGCAACATTCGCCCAGTTTTAAGTTGGCTAATGGCTAAAGCAGCCACAAATCTATTAGCTGAGACCTCAATACGCTTGACTTGGCATTAAAATTAGACAACAAGTGGTTGTCAATTTGCTGAAATGAGCTAATTGTTTAAAAATATAAAAGTGGCTAAGAATAAAAGGCAGCTAAAAAGATAAAGTCAAACTTAACAAGCTTATCATGCACTTAAATTTAAGCTGCTGCTCAAAGCTTTTAGTTTGGCGCAAATATTGAGCGCTTGAGTTTATTTATTTGCAATATTTGCTTTAAACTTAATTAAGCTACATATACTAACACTAATTGTTGCTTATTTCTGCTTTTTCTAAGTTTAAATTATTATATTTGACTGCAAAGCTGCAAACTTTTTTATATAATTTGTAATTTTGTGTTTTGTTGATTTCCAAATTATGTTTAAAATATTTTAAAAATATGTAAAGCACTTGTCGTATGAAAATATTATATTTTAGCAATTTATGTATAAGCTTTGCTTAGCTAATACTAAAATTTAATAGGTACTCAGTCTCACCAACTCAGCTAGCCTAAGTACAAACTTCACTAAAAATTGTTTAATTTCAATTTCCCAGCTGCTGAAAATATTTAGGAAAAATTCGAAATCTACACTACAACATGTTAATACCAAAGGTATTGCCACATCAAGTGCTGCTGTTCTGGTTTTTGGTTTTCTATTTTGCTCTAGTGCTAATGGGCAGTTGCTATTGGACTTATTACTTTCTACAATGCAGTGGCTGTGAGGTAAGCTATGTATTAATCATAAATATTATAAATTAATTATTTATTTGCAGCGCGTAATTAACTTTGTTAGAATGTGCAAAAAGGAAACTACAAAATGCGCGCATACAATTGCCAGTTGCCAAATGCTTTGCACTAAAGATGAGCGCGACTAAGTTTTAGTTTTCAATTGTTATGCTTCAGCAATGTTTATTAAAAGTCCACAAACTGTATTTAGTTTGTTTAATGAACGTTGATGGCTTGCGCCCTAACAAGACTTCCGCTTGTCTTTAGTTTATTTTGAGGCTCATGTCAGCCGCTTCAATTGTTTTTTATATGCAGGAAGTAAAAGTTTTCTAACGACACAATTAATTTATGAGCCGCACACACACACACATGCACTTGAGTGTGCTCTTAGCCTCACCAAAACTCACTTGACTCTTAATGCTGCCTAAAAGCATTTGAACTGATTTGGACTTTGGTTTGATATGCAAATTAGCCACGCATTTGTGCCCCAAGCGCTGCAATAAGCCACAATGGCTCTCTTTAGTGTCTGGGCAGCTGCAGCAAAGTCAAACAACTTCAAACTAAACTCAATCAAACGAAAGCAGAGTTCAAAAAAATTAATAAGAAAATAAAAATATAAACTATCAAATTTAAATTCCAAGTCTGTGACTCAAAAGGTAACTTAAAATAATCAGTTATAAATCAAGCATAAAAAGCTAATGAAAACGCTTGTAAAATTGTCATCGCCTAAGCTAAAGCAAGCTGCATATAAATTATATATATAAATTTAATGCTAGGCTGCAGCATTAGCTAAGCATTAGCTTATAATAAATATATATAATATGATATATGACTAGACATGCAACTTGGCAAAGCATTAAACGCGTGCTTAATCATTTAAGCTAATGTGGACTATGAACTATTAAATTTTAGTATTAGCTAAGCAAAGCTTATAAATAAATTGCTAAAATATAATATTTTCATAAGACAATTGCTAAAATATTTTAAACATATTTTGGAAATCACCAAACTCAAAATACAAATTATATAAAAAAGTTTGCTGTTTGCAAAGTCAAATTATTTATAATTTAAACATAATTAAAGAAGAAATAGGCAACAATTAGCGTTAGAATTTGTAGCTTAAGTTTGTTTTTGAGCTTTATTAAGCTTAATTAAAAAACAAATATTGCTAAAAACAAGACAATTGCTCTATATATATTTTTGAAATATTTTAAACATGACTTGGCAGCTTCGGCTCAGCAAAACTCAAAATACAAATTATATAAAAGTGTTTGCAAAGTCAAATAATTTAAACTTAATTAAAATGGAGCAAATGTCTGCTTAGCCTCATTGCAGTCTTTAGACTTGGCCTAGAATAACTTCAACTGCTAACGGTTTTGGCTTTGTCTGTTGTGTTGTCAACAAATTTAGCATGGCCAATGCATTAAATCAATGGAAACTGTAGACACAGACGCAAGTGTAGAAAATCAAGCTCAAAGCAGCGGCTTGTTTTGACTTTTTCAAACATGCGAGTTGTGTTTTGGCCATTTTCGGACACGCTAGAATTGAAATGCGCTACGTTAACAAGAAATTGTTGTCAAGATTGGTTCAGTGACCACATGGAAAAAAAATTAACAGCTGATGCGACTACTTTTGAAGGAAAATGTTATGCTTACTTGGCCAATAACGTGAAATTATGCAAAAGCGAAAAAAATATAGATGATGCCACACGATAAAGCCAATTGCAACAATATGAAATGCAACTGCAAGTGAAAGTAGTTGCTGCTGCTATTGTTAGTAACAATTACTAGCAAAGGGCGTTAGGATATTGTAGGCTGCTTAACATAATTATGGGTTTGAAATTTTTGGCTGCCAGGGCTGACCGTAGGCCAAAAGTTGCAGCTCTAGAAAAGTGAAAGAAAAAGTAACAAATCAAATTGAAATAAAATTGCAGCCTGAAATAAACTTTTAATAAAACAAATTGTTAAGCTATTTAAAATAGTACAACACTTTCTCGCTGAAAAAAGTTTTGAATAGCAGCGCAACAAACTAAAAAAATGTTTGTATATATAAAAAAAAAATACAAACGTCTAGCATTTTATAAATTTCTCACATAATTACAAAGCGCCACAGCGAAATGCAAGAAAGAGAGGGAGAGAGAAAGAATGCAAGGCAAATGGCATGAAAGCAGCCAAAGCCGACGTCAACATTTCAAAGCCTGACAGACAACGAAGCTTGAGGGAAAGAGAGAGCGGCAGTGAAGTGTAGAGCGAGAGAGCGAGCTACTGTTGCTGCTGCTGCTAGTGAACGTTAATTTTATGCGCTTGTAAGAAAGAGAGAACGTAAAAAATGCAAATATGATAATAATAATGTAGCAAAAAAAGAAAGAAAAAGGCAACAAAAGCACGTCAAGTGAAAATTAAGCAAGCGGCAAGCAGCAAGAAAAATAGAATAATATAAATAAAAATAAACCGCAATACCGACAACAATCTAACGTCACACACTCGACTATATAATGAAAATAATAGCACTAACAATGAAGCAGAGAATAGTTGCAATTGCTGCAGCTTGAGGCAGTTGCATCTTACAGTTGCCACTACCGGAAACAGGTGTCTACGCGTCTCTTGTAGCAGCAGCAAGCAAAATGCTTTACATCATCATTGCCTCTTCAGCTGCTCTCGAGTGCAGCTTACAAACAAATGCAATTAGCAATAATTAGTAAGCCAGCAACAGCCCTAAAACTTAAACTTAAACATTAATTCATTAAATGCTAAATAGTGAAACTTGCTTGTCTAAATTTCTAAACCATTTATAGCTTTTATATGTTGGCTTTATGCCAAAAAAAAGAGACAGTTTTATTAATAAAAAGCATTTAAATTTGCTTAAATTAATAAATATGCAGCAGCTACAATTGTTTTGTTTTTAATAAAGAAATTTGGGAACAGCTTTTGCTTATTGAAATGTCAAAGTTGCTGTTGTGCATTTAGCATTAATTATTATATTTTATTGCTAATTAGCATGACTCATTGTTTGCCCTAAGCTGCTCTTTGCTTTAGAACTTCAGCTGTAGTTTTCATTATAAGCAGCTTCGTTTCCAAGCCGCTGCCTATTTTAATGAATTTGATCTCGTACTCCATAATAAGAGGCACGTTTTGTAGCTTAGCTGCCCTGTTGGTATCCCAGGGTGTCTATAGGTAAATGAACTTAACGGCGCTTAGCTCAATAACAAAAGCGACCTATTGCGGCTTTAAAGCCAAAGCAGCATAAAGTAAAAAGGTACGTGAGAACGCAAAGTAAAAACTGTAACAACGCGAAATATTGTATTGATTGCTTGATTGATTGAACGTTTGGTACGCAGCTACAGCAATTCCGTAGAACTTTGCATGACGTTGCAGCGCTAAATTTAAAATTGAGCTGCTTGCTTCATTGTTTTGTTTCAGCCACCGGCAACTCGTTTTCGACACTCACAAATAACTTTTCAACTGTAACACAACTTTTGCATTTTTGTTATCACACTTTATCTTATCATTTTTGCTATTAATTACACGTTTTTCTGCTGTAATTCTTTTGCTGCTTTCATTTGGAACGCGCCATAAAAATGTAAACAACTAAAAAATTCACAGCGCTGAGCAGCGACGCGGGCAACTCGCATTGAATTCTCGCCGTAGACTAACAAGAGCTTGTAAAAATGTTTTTTCTCTCTCTGTGTGTATGCGTTGAATGGAATTTGTGTTGTGCCGTTTTATCGTTTCAGATACATTTGTATCTACAGCACACACACACACACACACAGCAACATCGATCGTGTTGCTGCAGCTCTTAAGCAGCTGAGCACAAAAAGCCGGTTCGCTATAGTAACTTTATAAATGCTGCTACCTGCGAGACGCTAAGTTTGGCCAAAACGCGTTTTGCTACAACAATTTTTTTTTATAATAAAAACAAGTTTCAGTTTGCTCTTAAGCAAGCAGCAAATGTTGCTGCAACATGCAACTGCTTGCTGCACTGCTTTAGTTTAAGTTTGTTATTACTTACGCAGTGGAGTTTTAGCCAAAAGCTTGGGCGAACCGCTGCCATTGCACAAGGAACTCAAATCGCTATGCGAGCTCTTTTGGCTGTCCTTGCTGTAAGAGCGACCACTGCAAAAGAAAGAGAAAGCAAATTATTAAAATATATTGGTAGCGTTGCGTATGTGTTGGTTTGTGTCTATGCTAAAACAAATCTTTTGCTCTTCGATCGTCAAGCAGTGCAGCTGTTGTGCTAAAAAAAAACTGCTGCATGCTTCGAGGAGCAAATTCAAATAATCTGTTTAAATTTACTTGGCGCGCATTTAAAATTTTTAAAAGTCTGCGGCGTGTTTGTTAATGCTCTTTGTAGTATTTAGAATTTTCTTAACAATATATTTTCTTAACAGTATATTTTAAATATTTTTTCAATAATTTTATTATTGGGGCAAGCCCACAACTTGGCATCGTGTCCATAATGTGCAATTGGGCAGTATAAATAATATGCTGTTGCTTTTTTCATTGCATAACTTAAAGTGAAGCTTTCATTCAAAAAGAAAATGTATTTTGAGCACTGCTTAAAATTATAAAGCGCCAAATATTGTAAATCTAACTAAACTTCGATAAAAAGTCATCCTACATTTGTTATAGAAAATGCTAATTACTAGCATTTAACAATTTTTGAATACAGAAGCACTTGAAAATATTTTGCAAAATTTCCACAGCAATAAAAGCATTAAAGCTACTCGAAAGCATAATTAAATAACTACTTACTGCACTACAATGTGCACAAGCAATGAAAGGTGCTGAGACAGACACTCAAAAATGCGCAAAGCTGTGAAAAATTATGGAGCGGCGGCGACGTGCCACGCCTTGTTGCACACAAAAACTCCAAAAACAATAAACTGGTGAAAATTGGAAAAATCAAGTAGCCAAATAAAACTGCAAACTGCGCCAAATACATAAAAAAAAGCAAAGCAACAATTCGATTTCAATTGTATTAAGTGTTGGGTGGGAGAAATTTTGCAATGACTTTTGCCTTTTTGCTTGCATTTTTTACATTTTTACAACTTCCTTTGGCTGTTTGGGCGCTAATTGAAATCGTTAACAAAAAAAAACAAATAAAATGCAGTGCGCGCTGAGGATTTTTTGAAACAGGAAACGCAAGTGCGCGAAAAAAATGAAAAGCAGGTAAAAAGGAATTAGCATTGCCAACAATGTTTCCGTTTGAGCAGCGGCCATAACTATGTAATTTATGTACTTGCAACAAAAAGCGGCAGCAGCAGCAGCAGCTTAATAACAACAATTGCAAAAGTTGTAGCCTGCGCCAGTTGTCAACAAGACGCGACAACTTTAATGCCACAGCGACTTTTTTTGTGTGCAACTGCAACAAGCTTAAGACTGCGTTCAATTCAATTTCTTGTCGCATAATTAAATGCAATTAAATCAGCAAGTAACAGCAGCTGGCTAAGCATAGATTGGTGTTCAAGTCAAGCTGGGAGCTGAGCCTAGCTGACATTGAATAATTCCATTGACATATTTTGTTATAAAACTGCAGCTTATATTTAGTTTTGCAACTTTCTTTTATAAATATTAAACAAAGCGCATTTTTAGCTGCTGCTATTCAATGCCAATGGCAATTTCTATATGCGCGTTGCGTTTTGTGGCCTTATAAGGTGCCGCCTTGGCCTCAGTCAGCAGCCACGCCCAAGCCAAGAGGTTGCCTTAGCCACTTGCTTGCAACTTGCGCCTAATTTTGTTGGGTAGTCTTAATACTGTTAGCCACTCTTGTTGCTTGTGCCTTAGTTGACTGACTGACTGACCGGCAAATAGATTTAATTATGCAAAAAAAAAAAAGCAGCAAGAAATAAGCGCATGCGACTTTGCATCAACTGAAGCGTAAACATTTTGTTTAGCGGAAATTGAGTCGAAGCAGCGCAAACAAATCAAGAAGCAGCCATAGTGAGCAGTGAGGGGTGGGGGGTGGGCTGCTTGGTTTGTTGTGTGAGCGCATTCAATTATAAACAAATTGCACTTAAAAATAGCACAACACACACACGAAAAGCAGCAAAGACTTATAAATATTTATTATATCATCAAAACAACAACAAATGCAGCACTAAAGTTGCAGCGAGTGTAATTAAAATGCATTATTAATGAAATGCAAATGTGTGTGTGTGTGTTTGTGTGTGTGCAGGAATTAATGAAAAATGCAATAGTCAGTCACACTGATAGACAGACGTACCACAAAGACGACAACAAGAGCTCCCCAGAGTGTGAAACATGCATAGACTTGTTCGTGCTTGTTTGTCTGGCCTTCTACTAATGCCACCCCCTAACTAACCGACGGCAAAACCTTTTGCCTTGACAACTATGTACATACGTTATGGGCTGATTGTAAACATCATTGCACTGCGTTTGCAGCTTGGCTAAAAAGTTGAGTATACAAACGTCTATTTGAGTTCAAATATTATCAAAAAACCGTTTTTTAGTTAATATATTTAAGTAAAATATAATGCAATATTCATTAAAATTAAGAAAAAAATTAAGCCAAGTTATAAACAAATAGTAAAAAAGCAAGATAATTTTTTGTAAATTTCTAACTAAATATAACTTTAAAAAGCTGTAACTCAGCGAAATGATAAGCGATTTTAGAGTTTTGTCTTGTTAGACTCGAAGATGCATTCAAAATTATACATATTCAAATTTTCGATAGTTTTGCCAAATTTGGCAATGTTAACCTTTGCTTAAATTGCCTAAAATGCTGCGGTCTTCATTTCTTAGCAGTTTTCTAACTTTAAGAAGCTTTAACTCAGCCAAAAATAATCAGATTTAAATATTTTAGAGCTCTTTATGTTGGTGTGAAATGCACAAATAAAATGAGTTTAAAAATGTATAATACAAAAATTATTTGACAAAGTTATGCACAAAATTGTGAATAAACAAGACAAATTTATGTGAAATATGAATTTTTGATAAGCTGCAACTCAGCGAAATGTTAAGCAATTTAAGAATTTTATGCCTTGTTGGACGCGTAATATGCATGAGCATAAAACTGCATTTAAATTTGAAAGTTTTAAAATTTTTGATAATTTGACAAAAAATGTGATGTTACCCCTTAGAATTTTGCCAAAAATTATGCCGTCTTAGCAGTTTTCTAACTTTGAGTAGCTATAACTCAGCCAAAATAAATCGCACTGCAGAGTTTTTTGGCTTAATTTAATCATGAGATACTAAAATAAACATATGCTGTTGTATTTGATTAAAATAAAAATTGTTTTGACAAAGTTATGGCTATAAATCCAATGCTGAAGAGTTAGCAAAAATATTGAAAGTTGTAAAAATCTAAAATGTAATGAAGCAAGTTTGTTTTAAGCATTAATAAAAGCATAAAGCTGCAAAGCATTTAAGCATTGCTTGACATTTGAGCTGACTACATTTTATTTGCTACACATTTTGACTAATGCTTAAGCATAATGTTTAGGCTTTCAACAAGCAAAACAACAACCAGCAATACATCATAATCTCACTTTCTCTCTCACTCAGTCTCTATCTGTCTCAGTTTTCAACACTTCTGTTGTTCCTGTTGCTGTTAACAAGCTGACAATTGTACGTTTTATTGATGCCACAGGCTGCATTTTAATTGTTCTCTTGCGTCGTTTGCCATTTCAAACAAATCTGCACACACCTCTCAACGCAGCAGCAAAGCAACAAAAAAAAAACTGTTAACAAGTTTTTTATGGCATTTGGCAAAGTTTTTCTTGTTGTACAGACAAACGAAAAATTTATGACAATTATGTGACTTCCGTTGCAGCAGCAAGTTGCACTAAAAGTTTTTTTTGCAGCAGCATCAATTTTCCTAATAAGTTAAAGCCAGCTAAGGGAGATCTGAATCTTATGCAATTGGCAAAAGTACAAAAACAATTTGTACGTCTAATTAAACATTAAATTTAATTGCAGTTGAAATTGTTGCAGCATAAACTTTTAGCCAATAAAAATGTAATGTTGGCTTCCGCTTCAAAATTTAAAGGGTAGCAATTCTTTCATGAGTCTCTGGCAATTATCGAAAATTGATTCGAGTGGCTCTTTTGAAGTTTTTCATTTGATTTGTAGTAATATTTCTTTTATTTTTCTTTTTCTCTGTGGCAATTTGCGTACTTTCACTTTGACCACAGACAATTTGCTTTAATCATTGCTGATCTGCTAACCTCAACTCAGAGCTCAACATAATTAAATTGTTCACTTCCTTTTCCAACAATGCGATTCATTATGCGAGTTCTTTTGCATATTTATAATGTACACACCACAATCCAAGTGAATACTTTTGTCTGTGTCTGTTGGCTTGTGAAAATTCACATTCATCAATTCTTTTGTTCTTGCTATATATAAACTAGGTGACCTTAGTGTAGACTTAATTAGTTAATTAGTCTCTAGCTGTGGCTTTTAAAAAGGGAAATTCTTTTTAGGCTACAGTGGTAACTGCGCTGTCACAACAACGATTCGCAACAGTCTATTTAACAAAAGCTACAGAATTCTCTTCTCTTTTTTTTTATAAGCTACAAGTGGTTATGGCTAGACAACTTCAGCGCTTGCTGCTGCTGCTGCTGCTCTTGTGGCAAGTTGGCTGTTGCATTTGTTCAACGCATGAGTTATTAATGAACAGCAAGCAGAAGTTTACTTCAAAGTGCCAGCCACAGAGGCAATGCCTAATGGATTACTCTATACGCAACTAAATGGAACAGCAAGAAGAAAAATAATAAAGCAAAGAGCGTTACGAACTCAAAGTTTAAATACCCTAGAGCAACAAAAAAAGAGCAAGTGTCTCTTGGGTAGCAAAATAAATTAAACAGTGAAGACAGCAAAGTAGGGAAACAAACTATGAAAATATAAAACAGACAAAACAAAATATAAAGCAAATATAAAATATATATAATATAAAATATAAAAAATATATAATATAAAATATAAAAAATATATAATACAAAATATCAAAACTATATAAAAAAATATATAAAATATAAATAATATAAATCAAATAAATATATAGTAAATACATTAAATTCAAATTACATCATAAATAATAAAGCAAACTGTCTATAAATATAAATAATATATAAAAAAAGTCATAAGGAGAATTTAAAAAGTAAAAACAAAATAATTGAAATTAAATATATATAATATATTAAAAGTTTATAAACACACACAATCATTTAATCAACACTATGAAACAAAAATATTATATAATTATAGTAAATATATGTTTTGAATTTTTTGTAGTAAAAATTATTCTACAAATATTCAATATATCAATATAATTAATTAAAGCAACTGCCCTTACCCTACGAATAAATATAAATACAAATAAATATTTGAGAAAATACCAATACTATCATCAATCCAAATAAGTGTATTTAAAACCAACAAATGTAACAACAACAAACTAAAGTAAGCACCCAAGCTGCAACAGTTGATGTTGCACAGTTGCAATTGCGGCAAGTGTAGCTGCCACACAAAACTTTTACTCAATGCTATGGAAGCAGACATTAAGTCATATATGGACTATATCTAGTATATATAGACTAAACTTGCTTATGACAAACAGTCAGACCCACTTGACAATGCAGTCTCGGCAACATTGAGGTTAGGAAATTGTCGCTTTATGCTGCACTGCTTAATGAGACTTGCCACATAGATACAAATCAACTTCAGAGAGCCCAAACGCCGACAACTTGCGGCATTTCGTTTGTTAGTTACGTATGAATGTTGCGCATTCTGCTTCTTCTGCTTTGCAAATTGTGTAAATTGAAATGCCGACGCGATAAGAAATGAAAACTTTTTTACTGTTGGGCTCAAGTTTTCATTAGCAACATTGTGCTAATTTTTAATGTCTAATGTTCTATATGGAAAATAAGTAGAGCAATGTTAAGCTGACTTGGCAACTAAATAAATAAATTTAAATAAATTGTAGAAAACACAACTTTTACTGACTTGCAATTGTAAAAAATCTAACACGAATTTTAATTTTGACATACTTTTTATACAAAATAAATTTAAATAAATTTTAGTTAAAATCTTGAGACTTTTATTGGGTTACAATTGTAAAAAATCTTTACGAATTTTGATTTACTTCTTAAACAAAAGAAATTTAAATAAATTGTAGTTAAAATCTTCAGACATTGTATATAAAATTTATTGAGTTACAATTGTAAAAAATCTTTTATGAATTTTGATATAGTAATATACAAAATAAATTTAAATAAATTTTAGTTCAAATCTTGAGACATTTATTGAGTTACAATTGAATATGTTTTATGAATTTTGAAATGGTAATGTACAAAATAAATTTAAATAAATTTTAGTTAAAAATTTGAGACTTTTTTGAGTTACAAACATAAAAAAAATTTGTAGTTTGTTTAGGAATTTTGCTATAAATTTAAATAAATTGCAGCTGACTTTTAAATGTAAAAGTTGTTTCAGAAAAAAATTTTTAATATTTATCCAAATACTTTAAAACTTTGCCTATATCAAAGAGTAGCATAGCAACAGCTGTTTGTATATTTTTCTATATTTCTCCACACTCAACAAACAATCAAACAAATTGATCTATCGTTGGCAACTTTATTACCGCTACTTCCTTTCTAGGCATAAACAAAAGCAGCATTGCCAAAGAATGGCCGCAACCCAATTGAAAAAATAGTTTATGCTGTAAACGCGTCTCGACTCGAATATTGCGGTCAAGCAAGAATCGCTTTATAAATAGCCAACAATATTTCTATGGCCATTTGCATATGCAAACGTATTAAAGTTTGTAAACAATTTAATGTTGCTTTGTTTGCTTGCCAAAAGCTGTAAAAATGTAGACGAACAATTAACAATAACAATAACGCCACTCGACTGTAACCGAAACTTTTGTACATTATTAATTTCAAAGACAGCACAGAAATTTGCAAAGAATTTTCACTGGCAGCCCAAAAAAAACATTTAATTGATTCTAGGACTGACTTCGTTTTGCTTCAGCGCTTCAAATTGTTTTCTAATGTACGTAAATCAAAAGAAACTAAGCGTAAAATTTCAACAGCTCAAGTTACGAGTTTGGTTTTAATTTATGCAGCGCAAGTTTTTGCAAACATTGAAATTGAGTTAAGGTTTTCTCAAAAAAAAAAAAGGATAACTTTGTGTGCATTTTTAATTTTAGGCCTGAATTTTATTCAAAACCCAAGCGTGCTCAATGTTTATTGGCTATGAATTTCTTGTAGTTGTTAACAATTTCATATTGTTTTGGTTTTGGTTAACACAAAAAACCGAAACAAGTGTTTTCCAGCACGTTGCGCTTCGCAGCGTGAGCGAGCGAGAGAGAGAGCGAGTGAGGCAGCGAGCGAGACGCGGCGTTTGCAACATTTTGCCGGCAGTTCTACTTTTTTTTAAATATAGCATTTGAACTAATTTTTCGTTTGTTTGCCCAGCTTGTTGCTGCTTCATCGGTGAAGTGGTCGTCTATATAGCACCCGGACGGCTATAGGCCGTGGTCCGAGGTAGCCGCAACCGAGAGAATCCCAGCGAGCTAAAGAGACGCGCAAAAATAGAGTTGGACGACAACGGGAGTGAATATTGTGAATTTTGGGTTTATAAATACGCCAAATGATTCATGAGTGAGAATTATATATTGCAGCATAAGATTTTGATGTTGATGCAACAACTTGAAGACAGAGCAAGATTGATAGATAGTTTAGAGATTGAGACAAAAATTTAGAGATAAAAATATTTAAAATCAAATGCATTAGTTATTACTTTTGCTGCATATAAAGCGCTGCTATATATAAAAATATTTTAACTGCATGTTTAATTTATATAAAGACACTAACAGCTTAAATTTCATTTTCCGCAGAACGCACCACACACAGCGCTGGAAAATGAAAACTCTGAACCCAACACCAACAACCAAAATATATAGATAGCTATAATTTTTTTTTGACGCTTTCACAACAAAAGAAAATAAAGCAGAGCGTGGCGTAGCTTCGTTGCAACCAAATCGCTTAAGCTCATTAGTTAATATCCAATTTATAAAGATCAACAGACAAAAAGTCAAACCACATCAATCAAAAAACCAAAATAAACAAAAGCAAACTAAAACAGCAGCGCCAATGAAAACGAAATTTCACTCACTTGTAAAACATTTTCCAATACAAAACACAGTGGCGACAAATTATAAAAGCCAAAAGCCAAATGAACACACGACGACAACGAGTAAGAGAATTGACTGAGGACTGAGGCTAACTGATGTATTGAGAGAATGTCAAGTGATGTGTGCGTGTGTA
Source organism: Drosophila busckii (assembly GCF_011750605.1). NCBI lineage: Eukaryota > Metazoa > Arthropoda > Insecta > Diptera > Drosophilidae > Drosophila > Drosophila busckii. The sequence goes on along the minus strand of NC_046604.1, from coordinate 14,508,692 downwards.
TTGCGAAAATCATGCGTTTTGTGTGTGTTGCAAGCAGCAGTGTTGAGCAATTGAATTAAAAGATTAAAGAGTTAAGAGATTGCGCTATAAAAATGAATTTAAATGGAATTAAGCAAGCAAATGTATAAGCAACAATATAGCTAAATATAATTAATAGAATGAAACAACGAAATAAAAATATTAAAAGCAAGCGTTGGCAGCTAAAAATTGTTAAACAAATGTACCTTAAAAAATAAAAATAAAATAAAAGCGCTATGTCTTGGGTATACCATAGGAGCAACTGCATACCAAGTTTGGTTGCTCTAGCTTTTATAGTTGCTGAGAAACTCGCACTCATACAGCCGCACATGGCTATGTCGACTCAGTTTATCTTGCTGATTAAGAATATATATATACTTTGTGGGTTCTGCCACGCCTTCTTCTCTCTGTTACATACATACACAACTTCACAATACGCTTCTCCCTTTTTTAACAAATATATCAAAGTGTATAAAAAGAAAATAATTAACAGCACAGCCTCTAAATTAAGCAGCAGCCTGCGCAGCTACGCTTTACATTAAATTAAATTAAGTTAGTAGTAATGCCACACTGTCTGTCATAAGTGCGCAACCCCAAAACATTTTAGTGCCAACTTGTCAAAGGCGTTGACTGCGCCGCTCAAGCTGCAAAGCTACGCCGCTCTCTCTCTCTCTCTCTCTCTCTCTGCTATTTCAATTGCGTCAAATGCTTCACGTGACGCATGCAATTGGTCACTTAGTATGACGTGACAGTCGCCACCCAACACCCCCTCATACTGTCAACGCATATAGACGCAGATTGTTGCAGGTGCGTGCGCTTGACAAATTCTGCATGCGTCTGTCTCTATCTATCTATAGCTAACTCTCTCTTTTTTTTTTGTCTCTCATTGCAAAATTGTTGTCACGTTCAGTTAAATTGATGACTGCAATGATTTTTTTGCGCACATTTGTTAATTTGTTGCTGAGCATTACAAACATAACTTAAAAGCACTTAAAAGCTCATCAAACTGCTGGGACGCTCTTTATGAACTTTACGTGCTGCTGCAATGCGCGTTATTAAGGTTAATTGTATTTTAAAAATATATATTTTATATTTTTTATATTATGCCATAGCGCTGCTTTCTATTCTCTCTTCTTGCTTATAAACAATATTGCGCAGAACTTTTGACTAAACTTTAGTTAGCTGCTAACTTCATTATAATTTCAAATTTGCCACCGCCTGCACTCGTAATTGCTATGCAGCGCATATAAAAAAAAAACACACAAACTTGCATAAATTCTACATGCAAAATAGCAAAATTGGTAACAATTTTCTTTGCTTTTCTTTACGGTTTGGCATATAATTAACAGCGACTTTGGCTTCTGCCATTTGGACTTGAGTTTCTATGGCCACATTTCATTTGGCTGCATTGGTTGTAAATTTGCTATAATTGAGCTGCTTAGAATAATTTGCAAAGACGTAACAGCAAAGCTTTGGATTGGATTGGATTATAAAAAATATTGACAGCCGCAGCAAATTGAAACTCATATATAAATTTAAGTGAGCTTATGAAAAAGTTGGACTGCCGCTGTTAAACAAATTATAAATTTATCTAAGCTTATGAAAAAGTTAAGCCACATGCTGTTAAACAAATAAAATGCCAATGGGCATAACGTTACAAACTCTTAACGTTAGCGTTAAACAAAAAGCAAACGTAAGCGGCAATTGGAAACCTTAAGCATTTTAAAAAGGCTTAAAGCTTTAACATGCAATTTTAAATTTAGAATTTTGCTAAATGCAAATTGACAGTCTAAAGATTTATTGAAAGTCATTTATCAAAGCAAATTTTAGCTTAGCTATACTAGACAGTTTATACAAATTAGAATTCAATTAGCTAGACAATATGCTGCCAAAGATTAATGTTTAAAGTGCTAGCAAATTTACATTAATATTTTGCATAAAGCACAAGAATTAAGCGCAGCTGTGCTCAGTTATATAAAGTTTTATACACGTGTTCCAAAAAAACTTTTGACGTTGCTCAAGCCTTAAATATGAACATTATCCATAGCAGCCTGTTATACATTTATTATGCCTAAGAAAAAATTATACAGCGTCCATTGATTAACGCATAAATATTCACACGCTGTGTGCGCCACAATCAGCTGCGAGGCAAGTTCAGGGTCAAGCACATGAGAACACCAATACGTATACGTAATAAAAATCAAGCTACAACGCAAACAAGTTTCTATGTCTGTCTGTCTTGCTTTTTTCCTCAAATTCTACACTTACAAATTACAAAGGCAAATAGAGCTTAAATAGTTATTTGTATTTTTGGTTTTAGTAAAAACTTTGGCACTAACTTTGTCGTAACTTTTATTTGCTGCTCGATAAGCCTGCAACATTTTTGTAGTTTTACTTTTAGTTAAAAGTAACTTTTGCTTTCATTATTGAATATTTGCAACAGTGTTTTACATAATATTTTATAACATTTTATGCTTGTGACATTTAAGCCGCTTTAATTTAAATAAGTTCAGTTCATTAATTGTTAGCTCATCTATATTGTAGCTTAATTTAGTACACACAAGCATATTTTATTTATTTAGCGTTGCTTTTTAAGAAATTTATAAATTCGTTAGCCGCAAAATTCAACATTAAAAATGTAAACAAAAGGCGCAGCAACAACAATTGTTAATATAGCGCGCTGACGCGTTTGTTGTTGATTTTTTTGTTTAATTTTGCGGCTTGGCACTTTTTTGCCTTTTAGCCAAAAACACGTTTAAGCATTTGTGTTAGCTTTTTGCAAAGCGCTGTGCGTTGCGCTTGTTACGGTTTTTCTTTCGTAAATATTTTACGCATTTTGCCGTTGGCACTAAGCACATAAAAAAATATTGCATAAGCTAAAATTAAGTTGAAGCGCGCATAAATAAAAAAATATGTATAAAAAACAAGTTGCATTTAATAATAAAAAAACAGCGATTGCAATTTGTAGCAGCGCCCACAAAAAATTATTAATTAATGCTTTTAGCTTCAATAATAAACCAAATTTATGTGTTTAAGATAAGATAAACAAAGCTTGTCTATAGCAACTTTAGTAAAAGTAAATTTACTTTTTATCAATTGTTATCAAACATTCGATTTTTTTGTTATTTCAACTGCTCAAACATTTTCCAGCATTTTATCTGCGCCGAACGTGTTGACAGCCTCTGCTCTGACACTTGTCAAAATAAGCGAACAACAAAATATTATTCATGTTTTTATTTACGGTTTTTCTTGCAGCTGTTAAGTGCCACACGACGATGCTTTGGCTTTGACTTTAAGTGTCTGCCACTTCATCATTAAATAGTGAAGATATAACTTTATTGGCATTCATTTGGATTATCATCAAAGACTCTCATATGTCTATTGTGTCTATGATTGAGCATGAAATTGACAGCCCGACACCCCAACTAAAGGTCAAAGTCGTTAAAACTTTATGTACTTGCTAGTCTCGCTAGTTAGGCGTACACTTGAAAAAAAATAACAAAAATATTTACAAATTTAATTCAATTAAATTCGCAAACTTTGATTAGAGTTCGCAGCTTTTTATATTAACAATTATGTTTACCAACTTTACACTTATAAATTATTGGATTTTTGCTTAAATTAAATTGTTTTCCTGCCCTTTGTTTCCATAGCTTATATCTCAACTTTGTTATACAAAAAATTATTATTTATCAACTTTGCTATATAAACTTTTATATTAAAACGCCTTACTTTATAATTTCAGCTTCCCTCTATTCCATTTATAATTTCTTCAAGTGCCCCCGCTTACATTCTCTTAACATTTATTGCTGTCTCAGCAACATAAAAAATTACAAAATCTACTTAAATCTTTTAATGCATTGCTTACTAAGCATAATTTACATGTTTTATACAAAGCTCAAACAACTTTCAATACAACTATGATAAAACTAAATCAATATTTTTTTTTTGTAACAGGCGTGTCGTTTTTTTTTTTTTTTGTGATTCTTCGTCTTGCTTAATTGCTTGTCTTTTTGTTCGTTTTATTTTAAGTTTTGTACTGTGACCTTGTTAAAATTTATGGCATTTTTCATGTTGCTATGCGCTTTTAGTTTTTTTTGTTTATCTACAACTAACACGTTGGGCTCCAGTGGCTGATAACACCTCCCCCAACTCCCCCTTAGATTTTTAGTATTCTCAAGCAGCAGCAATTAGTGCTAAGGTCTGGGCTGCTCGACTTTGCTGTCATTTATATTTATCTATCGATGTTCATATCTATTCATATCTATGCTGTTAGTTATGTGGACAGCGCCCAGGTTAATTAAACTGCCCAAGGTTAAGTTAGTTTGTTGGTAAACTTTTAGCAAAAACTATGAAATTCTCGCAATGCTATCAAATTATCTCAATTTGATTATTAATCATACTTAACTAGCATAAATTTTAAAGACTTGGGCACGTAACTTAACAAATTGAAAAGTAAAAATAAATAGCGTAGCTGAATTCAAGCGCTAAAGAAATTTTGATGATTGTATATGATAAAACTTGAAATTACAAAACTTTTTAGTGAGCTAAGCAGCTAATTAAATATACAAATTAACGAAAAATGTACAGCCTTCTATACTTTTTTTCAGCGTGTAAAGCTTTGCGTAATGCTCTGTGTGAACTTCATGCAAATACACAACTTGCAGATATAGTAAACAAAACCAGATACAAAACGTATAGATAGATAGACATGTAAGCATCTAACACTTTGGCCTAGCGCTTGGGCGTATTTCACACAGTCGCCGCATACGTCAGACATCGTTCAACAAATGTTAAAAAAAAAAAAAACAGAAACAAAAATCAACGTTCGCACACTTCAAGATACATTCACACTCATGCGAGAGGCAGAGAGACATGCGTTTTGTTATTGTTGTTGAATGCAGCAGCAGTCGAGCCGGCGTATGCAAGAGATGTTCTCGCACTTCCATGCCAAAGAGCATGTGACACACATTGGCATGATTTGTTGAATTGTTGATTTGTTGTTGGTGTGCTTGTTGTCGTCGTTGTTTGTATTGTTGTTGTGCTTGTGATAGTGGTGGTTGCTGCTTGGTTGTTGTTGTTGTTGCTGATGTTGTTGGTATTGTTATTGTTGGTGTTATAGCAGCTGGTATTGTTGTTGTGGGTGGCATTAATGTTGTTGGTGTAGTATTTGTTGGTGTAGTTATTGTTGGTGCAGTAATTATTGGTGCAGTTGTTGTTGGTGCAGTTGTTGTTGCTGTTTTGGTAGAGGTGGTTGTTGTTATTGGTTTTGAATTGGTGTTGTTGTTATTGGTGTAGTTGTTGTTGGTGTAGTGTTTATTGATGTAATTAGTATTGAAGTAGTTATTGTTGGTGTAATTAGTATTGATGTAGTTATTGTTGGTGTAGTTATTATTGGTGTAATTAGTATTGGTGTAGGTATTGTTGGTGTAGTTTTGGTTGATATTGATGTTGTTGTTATTGTTGTTGGTGATGTTATTGTTGAGTTGCTGGTGTTGTTGTTATTGTTGAGCTGTTGTTTATTTTGATGTTGTTGGTGGTGTAATTGTTATTGTTGAGTTCTTGTTGATTTTGATGCTGCTGGCGTTTTTGTTGTTGTTATTGTTGTAATTGTGGTTACTTAGCTCAAGCTATATATAATATAGCGCATACATATTGTTCACCTAAGCAACACTTGCATTTTTTATTAACAATAAATGTATAAATTTCTAGAAAAATTAAAAACAATGCCACGTTTTACTTGCGCTTATCTAATGAACCTTTTGCAGTCGTGATTATAAATACAAAAAAAATGCAAAAAACGCTGCGCTTAGCAAGCGAGAGAGAGACAATGAGAGCGAGACAGGCAACAAAATAAGCTGTTGCTGTTAATTTGCGTTTTATTATTAACGTTGTTGTTGCTGTTGTTGTTGTTGCTATTGTCATTGCTAGTTATTGTTGCGCTTTGCTTGAGTGCATTTTTCATTGTGATTTTGCGCTTTTTTTTATGTTGCAATATGCAAGTGGTTAAAGCTTAATTGCAAATGCTTGTGCCACAAACAAAATAAAAAGTAACAACATGCATATGCTCAAAGTCTACTGTTTGCAATTAAATAAATTGAGCATTTGTTCTGCATGCCGAAATAAAAAAAAAATAATGGCAAGGTTCAGTTGAATTAATTTGTTGTTGGCGCTGCTTTCACTGTTTTTTTTAATTTTTATAATGTGCGACGCTTTCAACGCTTCACAGCATATCAAGCTGAAATCTATAAAAAGGCCTTATACAAATTTAATGTTAATAATTTAGCTGTGAAATTAAGCTTAACGTTGCTGTTTGCTTTATATGTAATATATTTAATAAACTAAGCACGTTCGTATCAGTCGCTCTCGCTTAACTCATTAATAGTTTGCCTATGACTTTTGTTTGCTTTGCGGTTTAAGCCTCGAGTTCGCTTTTGTGGCTATTGAAGTCAATTTGATGTGGAGAGACAAGCGCATGCGGCTAATTTGTTTCAATGTTTGACATTCCCAAAAGTTTTAGCATGACAATATAGCACACACCCTTAACTTGCTAATGACGTCACGTTAAACAATTAAAAACAATGCGTTTGCAACTTTTTTTGTTAAGAACTTTTGCCAGCTGTGGGAACCTGTGTATTTTATCTAACGTTATCTAGTTTTATTACTGACCTAAGTAAGTTTAAAGCCCGATAAACATTTTTTGGCTTACAAATTTACATGGCCCTGAACGCAATACAATTGCTTAACAATTAATTTGATAGCCTTTTAAAAAGCGATTCGCATACGACATAAGAAATCAATCAACATACGCAATTGATAAGCAAGTTTGATAAACTTGGCATGCAGCAACTGATAAGATACGCCCACAAATAAAAATATTTTTGGATGTACGCTTAGCACAAATTCCGTTCACAAGCATCTCTTGTTGTTTTCTAAAATATGCTGAACGGAATTTAGCTTAAAACATTTTTATATTTTAAGCTATTTAAAATATTTTTGTATCAAATTAGTTGCACTTACCGTAAATTTTGTGCTGCTGGCAAACGCTTAGCAGATGCTGTTGCTGTTGTGGTTGCTGTTGTTGTTTTAGTTAGACGCGCAAAGACGCTGGCGCCAGCGCCAACTGAGCCTTTATCCTGTGGCTGCCGCATTGGCGCTGACGCTGACGCTGGCGCAGGCGATGCGGATGTAGTCGAAGCTGTTGACGAGCTGCTGCTGCGCGGCTTGTGAGGCGTGGCAGTGAGCGGCGAGCGACGCACAGTGGGACTAAGACGCGGACTAATGCGCGGACTAACTTGAGCGCTGCATGCAGCAGTTGGGGAGGAGCCGCTGCCCGTCATAAGGCGCGTGCTGGACACTTTGGATTTTACATCATTATAGTTGGTTTTGATTATAGTTTTATTAACGGCGATTTTATTCATGACCGCATCCCATTTATTGGGCGTTTTAACACTGCGCAATGGTTTGGGATTTGTTGTTGTTATAGCTGTGGCTGATTTAGTTGTTGTTGCTTTAGCAGACTTGGGTGAATTGCTAGCACTGCTGCTGGTGCACAAATTTTCCACAGTACAAAGCGAAGTTAACGATGCGTGTGTACGCGGCGAGCTAACACGTTGTACTGAAAGCAGCGACGATCGTTGCTGCTGCTGCTGATCGCTGCTGCTGCTGCTAGCGTTGAAAGCTTCGTCGCAAAAGCTTTTGGCGCTGCCGCCGTCAACGCTGCAGTACGAAGTGCGATTCGAAAGCGTCGTCAGCGTAGCCGAAGATGAAGACAGCGGTCGTGGCTGCTGCTGCTGCTGCGTTTGCTGCTGCGCTTTGCGCATTGTGGTGGTTGCATCATCTGGCGACATATCCTCCATATCTATGTCGAGTTCTGGCAAACGCATTTCCTCATCGCAGCGATTTTCAACATCCGTAAATATGCCTGAGGACTCCATGCAAGAATCTTCAAGCTGCGGCACTGAAGCGCTTGCCTGCATTGCTGGTCCATACAGCTGCCCATCGATGACCTGCGCGCGTCGATCGCCACGCTGCAGCACATCATCCGCATCGCTTTCGGTAAAGAAATCCGAATCTGTCATGGGATCTTGACGTCGCATGGGCGCCGCCGCTGGCAATGGTGGAAAACTGGGCTGACGACTTACGCGTCCAAGCTGTGGTCCATTGCTGGGCGAATGATCGCAAGCGCCACGAGAAGCGGGACGTGACATTTCACCGTCGCCCTATATAAAAATATATATTATATGACACATGTCATACTATATGTAATCGTTTGTTTAGCTTACCTGATAGCCTGTATCCAAGCTGGTGACGCTTGTAACGCTAGTGATGAAACTATTGCCAGCAGTTGTAGCTACAGCGGTTTGAGCTGCGGGCATTGTTAACGCTGCGCTTAGCTGCGGCTCTATGGGATCCAGCGGCAACTCCTCGGGTGAAGGCGTTTGCTCCATGCGCAGCTGTTGCTGCTGCAGCTGCAACTGTTGCTGCTGCTGCACTTGCAACTGACGCAGCTGCTGATTATTGTGGTTCAGCAGCTGTGAGGACGAATCTAGAAACTCCTTCATTTGATCGGGTGTAAGTATGCCCAAACTTTCGTCCAAATCAAAGCTGTGCTGCTTTTTCAGCAGCTGTTGCTGCAACGCTTGCAGCTGCTGCTGCGATGCAGACAGCGAGCTGTCCACCAAATCAATTGAAGCATCCAGCGTGCACTCGTTGAGCTCCAGACCAAAGCTGCGTCGCGAGCAAGGCGCAATCAAAGTGCTGTCCATTAGCTGCGGCAGTTGCTCTGCATCCGGCGTGCGTGTGGGCAGCACCAAATCGCTGCGTGCAGCTTTAAGCAGCGGCGAGAGCAAATGCACTGGCACTGGAGTTTGCTGAAAGCGCGTGCCAGGCGCTGCTGTCAAGGGCGTTAGACACACCAGCGAATGCTGCGCAGCTGAGCGACGCGCCAAGGCTGTGAATCGAGGTGAGGGCGTCTGCTCCAGAAACTCACGCGTTAAATTCATTAGCTGCATATGCCTAGCAGGCGATTGCAGTTCGGTTATGTCCAGCAATCTTTCTGTATTTAGTGTCGAATTCAGTGGCAACTTCATGTGCGTTTTATCCGGCGCCAGCGCTATCAAAGTTGCATCAAAATCAACGTCTGCATCCACATCCGGCTTGGCGCTCAGCAAATCCAAGCCTGAGGGTATAGACATGTGTTCCAGCAGCGGCAGCTGATCCATGCTCTTGGTTAAATCCATTTGTTCGGTAACAATCGGACGCGTGCGATTTGGTGTGCACTCAATATTTTGAGTTGCATTGCCCACAATATTCCGCGTGCTATTTTGTGTCTTGGGTGTAACATCCGTCATGCTACTGCTGTCTATATCCTGCGTGCGTCCAAATCCTATGTTGGACAAACGCGTATTGCTCAAATTCTCTGCAGGCTGCTGCTCTTCATGCTGCTCCTCCTCCTCGCACACAAAAGTCTCGGAACGCATTAGCGGCGGCATCATGGGCGTGCTGCTGCTCATTTGACTTGGCTGCTCTGGCTTTCTATGCAACATTGTTGGAGTATGTGGCAAGCAGCTGGCCTCAGCACTGGCCGACATCAGTTTGCTTTGACCCAAATATTTCTTCAACACTGTTGTAGTGCGTTTGCTTAGCATATTGACTGCATTGTTCAAACGCTCGCCCGAGGCGCTCTTCTTTAAGCTTTCGCCCAGCTCGGTCAGCGGCGTCGTCTTGGGCTGATACGCGCTCAAAGGACGTGCGCGCTGTTTGCTCACAGTGGGCGCACGAAATATTTGTGTATTGGTTTTCAGATTCCCAGCTGCCGACACTGCGGGTGGGCGTATGTGGCTGGTGGTCATAGTGCCGCCGAAGCTGCCGGGCGCTGGCAAGCGGGAGCTCATGCCGTCCAGACGTGGTATGCGCGTTGTTGCTGGATCCTATAAAGATAGCAACGTTAATATTTTGGCGTATAATTAACTATAGATTAAGAACAAAGCGCAATCTTGGCGCCCCATTGTTTATATTTTGTTGCTGCACGTGCCTCAGACTTTTGGCAGGCGCCTGTTTGGCAATTTAGTTTACTGGGGCGTTTCCACTTGGCAGCAGTTCAACGCACTTTAAAACAAACTAAAGTTGAGCGAGGGTTGGATTGGGTTAAGTTACGTAGTATGGGGTGTTTTTCTCTAGCTACTGCTGCTGCTGATGTCATCGAGCTCATGCAGTTGGTTACCCACAAGCCAACTAACTGAATTATTATACAAAGCGTTATATCATTTCATATTTCATTTAAATTCAGCTCAACTCTTAGAAATCACTAGTGAAATAGAATTCAGCTGAAATCATCTTGGGGCGAAAGATTTAAAAAACCCACTAACTGAATTATTATAAATAGAATTACATGATTTCATATTTCATTTAAATTTAGTTCAATTGTTTATCTGATATACCACAAAATTCCGCTAAAATCATCTCCAGGCGGAAGATTAAAGAAGCCCAAGTCGTTATTTCATTTAAATTCAGCTCAACTGTTTAACTGAAATACCACAGAAATCTCTAGTGAATTAAAATTCAGCTGAAATCATCACCGAACGGAAGATTTAAAGAACCCACTAGCTGAATTGTTATAAATATCATTACATTATTTCATATTTAATTTAAATTGAGTTCAATAACTTTATCTGATATGCCACAAAAATCACTAGTGAATTAAAATTCCGCTCAATTCATCTCCGGGCGGAAACTCCGAGTAACAGCATCGGACGCAAGCAAATTGACGAATTGAAAATTAAAGTAAAATTTAAGCTGAGCTGAATTTCCGTACACTTTAAGCTTCTGCCTAGCAGCTACCTCCCATTACAGCTTACATGCTCCCTTGACTTTTATTTTGGCTCCAGGACTCAGACAAATTGCTAATTGCAGTCTAACATAATTAAAGCTTTTGGGGGCCAGCTTAAGCTTATGCATACTTTATGAAAAACATGCGAGTTGAGTAACATGTAATTATTTTTATACAATTAGCAGCATAATTTAGACAATTATGCACATGTGTGTGTGTGAACAGACTCAGAGCTAATGGAAATGCTCATTATGTGGCGCCAGGCTATAGAACTTGTTGCAAGTTTAAGTATTTAAGCAGCTGAACAACAATAACAATAGTCTGCTGAAATGTAAAAGTTTTTGAATCGTTTATTGAGCGCGACAAGCAAAGTTTTTACCACAATCGGGGGCTTTATTAAATGTGCCTGCCCCCAAATGCTATTTACATAGCTGCCTTAATCGAAAATGCAATTTTGAAAAGCATAAAGCTTGAGGCTGCTTGCCACACCCCATGCCATGTCCTTGAACTTTTTTATTTTTCGCGTGCCATAGAAAAGTTTGCCGAGCCACCCACACAGCCAGCCAAGCCAACAGCTCTGGCGATTGTTATCAACTGCACAAAATGCACAAAAGTTTCGCAGCAGGAGGCATATGTTATATATCTGTATACCCTACAAATTCAGAGATGGACCCAACTACAATATTTTTGTATATAACTATTTCTAAGCAGCACTACCCTTTACTCTTACTAAGCGTAGAGTACTTGCTACATATGTGACTTGCATTGCAAGGACTTTTGGCTTGTAATTATTACAAAATGACACGCAGCTGCAGCTGCAGTTTTCACGATAAATGACAGCGATAAGAACTATGGGAAATTTTTCATTATGAACGCATATTTCATAACTTGCAACACACACACACACGCACATATTGTGGATACTTATTAATGAGTTTTACTTGCGTCATAAATTACTATACATTCAATATAGATTGCCTGCGAGGCTTTTGTAATTGCCCGTGGGATTTAACTTGGAGTGGATTTAAAAGTAAATACATCAAAAATAAAAAAAGTTTCTCTGCTGTCTAAACTTGTTTAAATATTGTTTGCTTTATGCATTGCCCAACAGTCTGTTCTTTTATTTAACAATATCTTTGCTCTTTGCCAATTTCACTTTTCAACAAAAATTTGCAATTTGTGCCAAATATTTGTCGCAACAGCCGCAAAGGCAATTGTAGGAAGATGAACAAATGACTAAGCAAAAACGTAGCCAACTTTGGTATACACTTTGCCAGCTAAACAAAGTATAGAGTGCAATATAAATTTAATGATATGAGCTGCAACTTAAACTTGATATTAATTTAAAACATTTAAGTGAAATCTTCTTAGTTGAATTATTCAAGCTAAGGCACAACTTGGGTATATACTTTGAACATTTTTTGCTTGCTAGAAATTTTAAACATTTATCTAAATTTTACTTTATTTTTCTTGCTGCATGCTTATGCACAACTTGTGTATACCCTTGCACTAACTGTTTAATGACAAAGTGTATGCAAAGCACACGCATTGAGTACAAAGAACAAACACGGGAGTATTGTCGGAACGAAGCCGACAAAAGCAAAGGCAAAAAAAACCAAAATATACAACAGGGTGGCTTTAATAAAAAAAGAAAGAAGAAGAGAAACTCGTTACACAAACAGCTTTGGGGTGAGGGCGGGCGCGCTCAGCTGAGCTGAGTGTGCTGGCATGTGGGTTAAGCGCAAACGCATGACCATAGACTGACGGAAGCGGCAAACGGAAGTAGGCAGTAGGAAGCCGTCGAACGGAACTAAATCAAATTTATCGATTTATATAAGGCACACACACACACCACGCACACATACACAGCCAACATGGCAACTAGTTGATGACGCTTTTTTATATTAATAAACATTTAACACGCGTCGCTGCTGTAAGGATAAGCACAGATTTTTGCTTAGCGCAGTGCATAAATTCAGCGCGTGAGTGTATGTGTGTGTGTGTATATTGACTATATGCATGCATAATTTGCATTAACAATCAATAACTTTATTCGAGGTTATGTATGTGAATTGGCACAAAAGGCAAATGTTAAAGCAAATGAATATTGTGTTAGACATTTTGTTATGCATACGAAATAACTAGCTATGTATTTATTCAAAGGCAGTCGCTGACAAATGTCAATAATAATAAGTTATTTATTTGCTTGCAGCATAGACAGAAATTTTGTTTTAATTAAAGCAATCAAAGTATTGGTTTCAATTCAAAGAAAATTGTAGTGAAGAATATTTCTATCTCTATATCTATATCTATATTTTTTTTTTAATAATTGTAAATAGTTAAGGCTCATTGTACCATATCTCACTTTCCAATTGTTAAACGATTCCGGCGAAAATTAAAAAAAAAAAATATCTATCTCTATCCTATTATATTATATTCTATTATATTTTATTCTATTCTATTCTATTCTATTCTATTCTATTCTATTCTATTCTATTCTATTATATTCTATTTTATTTAATAACAATCTTAAGCTTGTAAATTATTTATGATTTACTTAAATCCCTTCTTTTATTTAAGCTACAATATTTACAAATAAAATTACGTTTTTCAAAAAATTCCATTCTATATTAATTAAAGCCCCTTTTACCTTATAAATTTTCACTTTTTAGTTGGGCAATATTTTTCTTTTACTCATAACCTAGTCAGCAAATTTAGCTAATTTTTTTCACTCAGTAAACTCTCAAGCAGCATCAGCTTTTCATATAAAAAATAAACAACTTCGAGTGGCTGTTTCACGTATAAAAAATGCTGAAATTACGGCAATTACATATAAAAATAAAATAAGTATTACTCAACATATGAGCTCATTAAAATGTTATGCCAAGCGCACTTCTACAAGCTTTAAGTATTTGATTAAAAGAGCAGCAAGCAAACAAACAGCACCCTAAGGTAATAACACACATACACATGTACACACACATACATATAAATAACATGTCTGTCATGTCAGTTCGCATTGAAGTTTTAAACAGCTCAATCAAGTTTAGCTTTTGCCTCTCGTCTACTATAAACATTGGCCAGCAGACATTTTTACAAGCCATTAGCTCGGTATCCATCAACCACACTAAGCGGCTTATCTTGCCAGCCACGCCCCAACACCAGCAACAGCAGCAAGAGCTGCTCGAGCGGAAACGGAAACGGGTCAGCAGCAGCAGCACCAACAAAACGGAAGCGTTGCTTGGCTAAATATTTGCATTGCCAACTCAAGCTAAGAAAATTCAATGCATCAAAATCAAATTGATTTTAATTTGAAAAAAATGTGCAGCGCAGTGTTGAAATTTTTATAGCACATTTTCAGGCGTTGCATACAGTAGCAGCAAATAATCAACAAATTTAATGATACTCAGCTCTTATATATGCAGCTACGCAATTATTAGATTAGATTTCTGATGGGGTATATTATTAACAGGAAAAATAACTGGCAAAGCAAAGCAATCGATATATGAGCTATGAATTGAAAACGCATAAATAAAATTTTTCTTAGTACTCAGCTCATGTTACATGCGTTAAAATAAATTTTTGTTGTTTGTATTTTAATAACAGCAAAAATTACTGACAAATTTTATAAAGAAAATCAATCGATATATGAGCTATGAATTGAAAACGCAATAAATAGAATTTTTCTTAGAACCCAGTCCAAGTTATATGCGCTCATACATGCATAATATCTTTTTATGCTACCCACTGTGTAGCTCTATGTACTGCTGGCTATTTTTATGTCTATGCTGTAGGCAATAATTTTTGTTTATATTTTTTTTGCGCATTTTTTTCGCATTCGTGCGTAAAATTAAATCATTTTTATTGCGCCTAGACAGCAGCTGGTAATAGTCCCATCTATACAGTCTGCTGCTGTCAGGGCGACAATTAATGTTTGTAGACTTAAGCCATAGGGCCATATGTATAAATTTAAAACTCGATACTGTCCCCAGAGTAGAGTAGCAACTTCAAGTGGCACATTATTCAGCTTACAACAGATATGCTAAGCGTAAATTAAAGTTCAAGCAAGCGCAAAAGAAAAGGTCAGACAGCAAAGAAAAATATTCTTATATCCAGATGTTTGCCATTTTAATTTGTAAAACAAGTTGTCTGCTTTTGTTTATCTATGGCAAACATGTTCATTTTATTTGGCATTGCGACGCAATTTAAACAGAATTTAATGCGTTGAAATATTTGCACAACACTTGTGACAAGTCGGCTTACAGCAGCTTAAGATATATATATATAATCATTTTCCTGCAGCAAACTTAATTAGAGGCTCTGGGCCTGTAGCAACGTTGCGAAATGATAAACCGATTATGGCTTATTGCAATTGACAAACAGCATTACGTAGAATATTTTAATGGCTTAAAATTGATGCAGAGTTCAACTATTAAATTCAATTAAAATTTAAATATTTTAATATAGCAATCAATGCAATAATTTATGCAGAATTCTGTTGCGCCAAATCTAATTCAATTTAAATGTTTTTTGATGCCGAGTTCAGCACATACGTTGAAGCTATTAAATTCCATTAAATTTAAATATTTTTTATATAGCAATCAATGCTAGAATTGATGTAGAATTTAAGTAATTTGAATTTATCGATACTATCGATAAACATGTTAAGCGCATTAACATTGCTGCATTCAAAATAGCTGCGCATACGCCCACAAAACAACGTAATCAACTTCAAGCCGTCACGTACTTTTTGAATTTCCTGCCAAGCAGCCTCAGAGCTCAGTGCTTTTTGCTTTACTAGAGGTTTGTATCTTAGTCTCGCTTTAGCAGCAGCAGCAGCAGCAGCAGTGCCATGTAATTTATCATGCCCTAGGGAATCAGTAGCAAGGCAACGCGTATATTTATCAAATGTCAGACGCTCTGCTGCAACTTGGCTCAAGTATTTGCAGCAGCACGGGAATGAAAGTTTTTATGCAATTTACTCAGGCGCCATCTGAAGCAACAAATTTTAAATGCAAATTGTGCACTTGCTGCTATTGCTATTGCTATTGATGGACTATCGACAACAACAACTATCACACTCTATAGACATTTTCCACATTGCTCAGTCGAAGGACAACATTTCTCTCTTTCAATATCAATTTAGTAAATTGCAATTGCAATTGCAATTGATTTGGTAGCGCTCGAAGCGAACGTAGACATTTTTTCATGTTGTGGTCAAGCCAAGGTGCATTCTCTATGAGGGAAGGTCACAAATTATTTTGCTTTAAGAGCATTTCTCACTTTTGTGGCATCTGCTTCATTAGCCAGTTGCATCAAATATTTAATTTGCGAGTCTCTCTCTTTCCATCTGTCTATTCATTTACTGTTTACAATAATAAAGCTGCTGAACATTTACTGCGGTTTATGTGCATTTGTTGTTCTACATGTTGTTGCAACATTTGCTGCTCATTGTTGTCAGCATTCTACACTCAGTTGCATTTCTGTCTGTCTGTCTCTCTCTCTCTCTCTGTAGTAGTTGTTGCGGTTTTTGGCATTTACATTTCCCATTGTGAATTAATGTGGTTAGTTGTTTAGGGAAAACATTTTCCACAAGCCCGCTTAGATTTGATTTGTTTTAGATAAATTACGGGTAGAGTGGAAATGAATATTAAATGAATTGGAGTTATATGAAACTATAAAATTGGTTAATATTTTATACAAAAATAAACGTGTATAAAAAATATATAAAAAGCTTTGACTATTAAATGAATTGGAGTTATAAGAGAGTATAAAATTTAGATTTGTTTATTTTTGGAATAATATTTTATACTAAATATATATATAAAATATATATATATATATAAAATATATATATATATATATAAAATATATATATATATATATAAAATATATTATGTTAAAATTAAAATATTCAATTATGTATTAGAAAAATTAAAATATTTAATTATGTATTAGAATTTTAACATAATATTTTTTATGCATATTTATTAAGTATAAAATATTATTCCTGAAAAGAAAAATCGAGTTGAAATTAGAACTATAAAATATTTTATAAAGAGTGTTGATTTTATTAATAAAAGCTTTGGCTTTTAAGTTAAAACAATTTAATAAGCATTTGCTTTCAACTTAAACTTGTCGTTCATTAATTCTTAGCGTTCTGTTATTTCGTTAGCCTCAAGTTTCAGCTTTGAACGCTTGTATTTCGTTTTAGTAGCCAACAAGCACATAATTATATTAAATTATTTAAGCCACCCTTTACTTTTCTTATTGGATTTTCTCGAAAGCAACTGCATATGGCAATTGAAATCAAATTTCAATGCACTTGAGTGGCTTCCAACAAAAGCTAAAGCGCCAATGTCCAACTTCAGTCACAGACTGACTGACAACAACAACAACAATTTGAACATTATTGTTGCTTTTATCGCGTGCGCTCTTCTCTCTTACTCCTGTCGCTGACAGCTTCGAAACAGAGTCGAGTCGAGTCGATAGTTGTGACCCAAATTCAGCAACATGCGCCTCGCTACATACAAAAAGCAAAAGCAGGCGAAAAATGCTGACAGTCACGTACACGCGCCACACACACACACACACACACACATGTGCATACAAACTTGAAATTTTTAGCTAAGCACTGCAAGTTTTCTTTCTATTTGTTTTTGTGGACTCTGTTTAAACATAGACTGAAGTTGGCATTTAGCTGTTGAGGTTATGTTGGTGTATCTAAAGATTTTACAGCGTCTCAGCTGTGCGGCTGTGGCCAGCTCTTTAGTGCTGTCAGTCAGTAGTGCAGCGCATGTAACTGTCAAATGCAACAACAACAGCAACTAGCACATATATCAAATTTAGCAGCATGCTCAGCTGTAGGGACGGACAGACAGTCGGAAACAAAAAACTGCGAGTACTGCGGCTTTTATGTGACATTGTTTACCTAGCAAAAAATAAAAAAAAAGAGAGCGCATGATTTACAATTGAGTTGCGAGAGCTCAAAAACAATGTCATTTTATTTTGACGCTAGCGACAAGTAGCAGAAAAAAAATTAAAGCAGACAACGTGGCGTATGTGTAATGTCAAAACATAGAACTTTGTCGCTGTCATAAATGGAATAGGCGAAGTAAACAGCATTGGTGCGCTTAGTCTAATGCATACACTGTCAGAAAAGCATAATTTTTATAAATTAATTTTGCATAATATAAAATGATTTGAATTTGTAGTTTATGAAAAGTTAAACTGATTTAACAGCTAAACAGACTTATGCAGTTTCTCTACTTTTTGCTTGCCTTAATTTCTACGCATTGCATTAGTATTTGCTGCATAGCCAAATATAATTCCTGAGCTATATTCTCTCTATGCTGCTACAAATTTTGGACTGCTACAGCTGCTGGAAACTGTTGCAACAAACTTGCCGCATTGCAAATGCAGTTCACATAGTTTTCACTTTGAACTTTGTAAACTTGTGTGCACAACGCTTGCAACTTTGTGTTAGTTTGCCAGCCCAAGAGTAAGAGAGTGAGGGGCACACAGCTTGGCATTTGAACTGAGCAGCAGCTGTAAGAGTTGTGGGCTGTTAGCAAATTTTGTGGGCTATAAGTTTGAGGCACAAATCAGGCGAAGCCAAGTAAATAAAATTTTTTGTTAGCCAGGGTCAGTATTTTAATTGCCTTCAACTGCAAGCGTTGAGCGCTTGACTTAAAAGTTTTGGGCGCATAATTACGCGTAAATAACGCATATATAAAAATATTTTATATAAGTCTTTAAGTCGCACTATATACTAGCCGAAGGACATTCAGTGCGACAGGATGTGCAGCTATCTTAGTGTACGCTCAAGCGTAAGACGCTCTGTCGAGCTAAGAACGCACGGAAATGCAAAGAAACAAAAGTTTCAAACGTCAAACGTTTCATTTAGACACAAATACAAGCGCACGCACACACATACATATATAAGCTCTTATTTGCCTTTAGCTTTGACTTTCGTTTTGCTCTGCTCAATTATGCAGCTTGAATAAACACACAAGACAAGACAAGGCAGCGGCTCAAATTTGTGTGTGTGGGCGTAGCTTGTTTATATAAGCGCTCAAAAGTATGCTACAAAAATATGCATTAGCTGCAGAATTTTCTTCACTAAGAATATTTAGTTCTAGCTGCTAATTTAATATAATAACAAAATATTTGCAGCTTTGACTACATTTTGTTTTAATTTGATTATAAAAAATATTTGCAGCTTTGACTAAATTTTGTTAATCTTTTGAACTTATCAGCACTGGCTTGAATTTCTATCTAACATTGTCGCTTAGCCAACTTATTTGCACTGAAATTTGATTGAAAATCTTTTATAAATTCCTTTTAGCGCATATATTAAATTTTTCATGCATAGCAAGTTAAAACCCACACGCATTCTCTCACAATAATTTTCTTGCTCACATAATTATGTGAATTTTATGCTTTTTGCAAGGGCATGCAAAAATTTGCACATTCATTAGAAAGTTGTGTGTTCACACCCACAGTTGCTCATAGAGTTGACTGGCCTTAGCGCCAGGCTTTATGCATGTGGCATATTTTCCCTTTTTTTTCTATTTTCTTTAGCTCTATTAAATGTGTCCGCCTCATGTTGACACCTATGCCAGGTGAGTGTTAAAAAACGTGTGCATAGCTGTTAATGTAGTAAGCGCTGCTATTGATATACACAAGCTTAAAGCCATTTAGCTGTAAATTCATGTTAAATAAATATTTTAAAAATATTTTAAAAATAAATGCACATAATATATTAAATTATTAAACAAACTTTAATATTTTAGTGCACATAGCTGCTTTGCTCATTAGTGTGGCGCTCATAATGTTGTTTTGTGGCAACGGGGCGTATGAAAATGTATTATGCAAGCAAGTAAACTCACACATATCACACACACACAACAACTACACTAACAGTTTTGACACTCTTAATGTTTTTAGTACGAAACAGCGCCACCTGGCGGGCAAGTCATTAAGTGAGCTTGTTTTGTGCTGATTTTGTTGTTGCTGTGAGCGCTCAGGAGGCCATAAAAACGCCAGACGCACACACACACATACTAACAACAAATAGCTTGAGCTATGTATATTCATATGTGTGTATGTGTGTGTGTGTGTGTTTATAATGAGCATTAAAACGTTCGCCTGTGGCCTGCGCCAAGTGCTTTATGGGTTAAGCCCAAGCGTCACTAATAAAATTAGTTTGCCCTTTTTCTATTTGTTGTTGTTGTTGTTGCTTACGCTTTGACGCTTTTGTGCGCAAATTATTGCAAAAAGAAATTTATTAAAACAATAGTCAACAAAATGGCTGTAACTACAGGTCGCGAATTCATTTTGTCACTTCCGGCGTGCGGAAAACAAAGAAAACCGAAAGCACATTTGTTATAAAGTCAAAGTCTAATACACACACACACTTGAGCACACAACTACATACGCTTGCTTAACCGCATTTACATATATATTTATGTTAGGGGGTGGGGGGCTGCCTCTCTCAGTCGCTCGAGCACTTCCGCAATTTTAGACTTTTATTTTGCGCCTTTTGTTTGCTCATATTTTAGTTTGCACCCTTTTTATTTCTATTTTGTTGCAACCATCGCGTGCAACGCGCATATATATAAAACATTTTCTTCACTTTATTGTTGTTGTTGTAGTTTGTAGTTGTTTATAATGTAGGGAATTCAAATTGGGTTAGTAGTAAGTTCTATTGTTTGTTTTCACTATCACTAACTTTATCACACACACACACCCACAAATTGCATGCTAATTCGCATTTTGTTGAATTTTATTTAAGTGAAATTTTATGCTGCATACTTTTGGGCAGCTGCAAATACATGCTAAGCCAGTTTGATGCCTTTATTAAGCAGCTAACTGAATTAAATTCCTTACCCTCTGACTTTAATGTCTCTATCCATTTCACAAATACAAACCAAATCCAATTACACGTAGCCCACATATATTTCTATATCAAACAAATGCATTGCAGCTTCTAAGGTCGTAACATTTACGCTGAGATTTCTGCACAATGCCAATCCATCTATTCATCTCTCTCGCTCGCTCTCTCTCTCTCTCTCTCTCGCTTTTAGTGCCACAACATGTCTGCAGGCTATAAAAACTAATCAGGCTTGAGCTAGAGATACAAATGTTGCCGCATATCCTCTTAGCTCGTATCCTTTTTTACCAGTTGGCGCTAAAGCTAAAGCCGATTTGAAACAAATTAACCGCACATGGCAGCCGTCACACGGCTTTAAGTGCATCGTGCTAACGGCTAGCTGGCAATTTTCCAGTGCACCTCCCCCAGCTGTCACTCTATCTCTCTCTCTCTCTCTCTCTATACGCCCGCAGGCCACACACTGTTGTACGCTTTATATACAGCCCCCACCCACCCACTTGTGTTTGTTTATGTGCATAGCTTGGGCGGCAGCACCTGCAGTTGCCTGCGCTTTGCTTTGCCCAGTCGATGACAGGCGCTTAATTTTCAATTACAGACACATAAAGTGCAAATGAACGTTGGTTTCTAATGCTATCATATGCGCCACAGTAACTATCAACACATGTCCACACACACACTGACACATATACACACTCATAATTACCACAAATATGCTACAGCAAAATTTGAATATATGCTACGAACGAAATTAGCTGAGAAATTAAAATATCATGAAATAAAATCTTATAGAATAAATTATTATATAGTAGTTATCATAGAATATAAAATATTAAAATATAATGGCATAAATACTCATAGAATAAAATATATAAAATTATAGAATATTATTGAATATCAAAAATAATTGTTATTTAATTATGAAATTTTTGTTGCTTGAACAAATTTAACATTGTTTGATTTTTATAAAAATTCTAACGAAAAGATTCAAGTTCAAAATGTGTTGTCTACTAAATTCTACGCGAACTTTTGAGATATATGAAATTAGAATATAATAGAATAGAATATTATAGAACAAAATGTTATAGAATAAATTATCATATAGTAGAATGTCATAGAATATCAAAAAGAATTGTTATTTAATTATGAAAAAATTCTTGTTACTCGAACAAATTTTGTATACTTTGATTTTTTTAAAAATTCCAACGAAAAGATTCAAGCTCGAATTGTTACTCAAACTCTCGGCATGTATGAGCAGGTACCACTGTACTAAGAAATTTGAATATAATAAAACAAAATCTTATAGAATAAAATATTATGCATATAGTAGAATATTATATTCTATGATGAAGAATTCTAAGAAAGAATATCAAGACGAATTGTTATTTAAATTATGAAAAAAATTCTAGTTATTCGAACAAATTTTTATACTTTGATTTTTCGAACGAAAAGATTTGAGTTCGAATTGTTTCTCGCACTTTCGAGATCTATGAGCAGGCACCACTGTACTTAGCTATGTGCAGTGCTTACTTTTTACAACTTTGTACACAGCCCACGTTATAATTTAATTTCGCTGCAGCAATCCACACAATCAAATTATAAAAATGTACACACGTTAATGTGCAATATGTGTGAGTGAATTATATGACGGATATGCTATTGATTAAGCTCGGAAATTGTGTAGCAGGCAATCAATCACTTCGCAAATTATTAAATGCTTTTAATAAATTTCAACTCAAACCAAATGCAAATATTTAAACTTTTGTTACAATTCATTAAGCAAAAGCATTAGCTAAAAGAATAAATTTAAGCAAACTACTTTAGCTGCTTTAAAACTACACTTGACTGCACCCTTCAGTCCACTAGCTATATCTATATAATTTGGCTCTTGACTTTGGCTTCGCCTCTACGCTACACACACCCAATTTGTATAGCGAATTCAATTACATTCTGTCTGGCGCTATAAAAATTTATCATATTCTTTTTTTTTTTAGTGCCTGCAAGCAAAATTGAAAATGTCAGTTTATGCTTTGATTGAAATTTTTCACATTGTTTATGCTGATTGCGCATTTACGTGCAATTAAATCAAATGGCAGCCATTAAAAACATAAAATGTATAAATAATTAATTAAGGCTATGCAAATATTGCACGTTTTAATTTTTCGCTGTTGATGAGTAAATGTGTTTTAATTAGCGCGCAATTAAAAGTTATGCTGTGCAAATTTATTAATTAAAAAAAACTGAAACTGCAAACTAAACTTAATAAAATAAAATAGTTATATACGCACATTATTTTATAATAAAATTTATGTTTGAGTGCTGCCTTTTTATGTTGACAACTATGACTAAAAAAAATTGTTGCAGCTAAATTTTGTCATTTATCTTGAGCAGCGTACAAATATCTTGGCAATGTTTATGCTGCTGGCCAAGAAGCAGAGCAAAAAGCCACAGCGTAGACACATTGAAAAACTATAGCAGACAATTCCAAGTTGCGGCAATTTTATTTATGCAGCAATTGCAACTAAAAAAAAAATAAAATGTCTGCAATGCCAAGCTCAAGTTTTTCTTGCTTTTGGCAGCTAATTTAATTACAAATGCAGCAGACAGTTCTAAGCTAACTAAATTATGTTGCCACTTGCAACATTATCAAACAATAAATAAACTAAACTGAGGCCTTGAACTTTTTTTGTGTGTTGAATAAGCTGCCAAAATGATTAAATGATAATTTGTTAGTGGCAACATCATCAGCTGCTGTTGCCTAGCTACGTTTTTTTTTTGTTTTTGTGTTCCTTGCAACAAAAGCCAGCCACGCGCCTCTGTGCAGCATGTGGCATGTGTGCAGGCGCACGTTAAAATTTGTTGCAAGCCAGTTTGACAGCAGCCACTGCATTTGCTTGTTTGCCGCTTGCCTCACTGCCTCGCTTTTATCCTTTTTTTATGTGCATTGACATCCTTGTTGCTATTGTTATTGTCCATGTGTGTGTGTGTGTGTCTGTGTGTGTGAGTTCGTGGCCATGAATATTGAATGAAATTAGCTTAAGATACGTTCAACGTATGCTGCAGCAACTGCTGCTGCTGCTACTTGCCGCACATGCCCCAAAATGAGTCACGCTTGTGTAAGCGCAGCTTTGTAGCAAAAACCAATTAAAAACTGTGTTGCATGCCCCACTAAATGGTCACTAAATAGCCTTAAATAATATCTTGCAACATAAATTGAAAAGGAAAAATACGTAGCTATTATTATATCTATCTATTATACTCAATATATTATATTATACTCAAATTAAAAAAGAAAATTACTAAGCACAATTTTCTTTTATAACGTAATTAAATATCAAACTTTATGCCACTCGTTTTCAATTATAAAATTTGCTTATTTGTCAAAGCCAAACATATTCATATAATATGCATATGCATAAATATATTTTGAATATATTCTTCATATTTGCAATGACAGCGAAATGACTGTCAAATATTTAAAGATAAAATAGCCGCAAAAATGCAAAACAAACAGAAAATTTGTGCGTGGGAAATTCTGTTTGCCTCGCGCTTTTCCGAAACACATGCCACAAATGCACAATGGCTCACGCTATGAAAAAAGGAGCTTAAAATAAAAGCGAGGCAAATATGAAAATGAAACCGCCAAAGGTATGCAATGGAAATTTGATAAAAGAAATTTCCACGCAGCGTGCAAATTTAAGATTTAGTTTATGCATTAAAAACAACATTTATCTTCATCGAAAACTTATTTACGCCACACAGTTGACCCAATTAGTTGGTAAATATAGCTTTGGTACATTTATCAAACTGTCAGCAGCTTTATAGTTATTGCTAAATAAGCACAAAAACAATAAATTAAACGCAAATGCATTTTCTACTTGAGCATGAACTCGTGTGCAACATTTAGTGCTATTGCCACTTGCAAGCGACTGTGGCAAGCAAATATTACTGCTTGTTATCCTTGCACTTGTTTGGCGACTGCGAACTGCGAGCAGCTCCTGTTGTTGACACACATACAAAGAGCAGGCAAGAAAACCCACAAGCGACCGACAATTGCACAAAATGAATATAATAATACATAATGTGCATAATGTCTGAGGCAAGAACTCGGGCTCAAAGCCTGTGTGGGAGAGCTCATGATAATAATGATGATGTTGTAATGATTATGACGCAACAAGAACAACAATAATGTCGTCTTATTGCATATAATACTATTTTTTATACAGCTTGTAGTAGCTTAAGCTGACAAGCTTGGCCCTGAAGAAAACATTGAGGTTAAGGTGGCTTTTAAATTAAAAATTGCAGCAGCAGCTCAAAGAAATCAATGCTCACTGCTTTGATTATTCATTTTGTTATATTAAAGCTATTATACGTATATTAATATACAAAATAATGCTTACTGCTTTATTTTCTATTACTGTTATATCAAAGCTAATTATATGTTTATATTCACTCACTTCATTTTATTATTTTCCTCAAACAGCAAAAGTTTGTTAAGCAATTTGCTTGCAGCAGCTGTTCGCATTATATTACCAACTGTATAAATATACAAAAAAAATCGGCAATTTTTATGCCAATAAAAAAACACACAACAAATGCACAGAACATAAAAGCAGCCACTTAATCGAGAGTGAAAGAGACAGCTTTAAGATAAAAACTCTGTATGACAGCGACAAGTGAAGTTAAAAGGTAATTTATCCACAGTTTGGTTTTCTTTTTTGGGTATGAGGGCCACCCACTCAACCCCCAAACACACACACATATGTTTGGCACATAAAAAATGCATGAGGCTATACATTGAAACAGCTTGGCTAAGAAAAATGTGCTGCTCATTTTTGGCAACCCAAGCTCAAGCAGGGAAAAGCCTTTGTGGCCAATGAAAAATTGTTTGGACTACATGAGTTTGCTTTTTTTTTACGGGAAATTGAGTTGATTTAACGCAATCGCAATTTACGTTTAATGTTTTATGAGCGGAAATAGCCATGCGTGCGGTTTGGACCAGGCTGAGGATTAATTTGTACATTTTGCAAAACAATAAAATGAGAGCAAAAATATTCAATTTGATGCAAGTGCCGTGAAATTACGAGCACTAAGCGATTGCATAAAGTAGTAGTAGTAATATTAATAGTAGTAGAAATTTTAGTAGTAGTTAAGTTGAAATACTTTGACAAAAATCAAATTTTGGTTATCAAACTTAATTTCAACCTTGAAATGTTGCAATTGCATAAAGGAGTATTTATAGTAATAGTAGTAGAAATTTTAGTAGTAGTAGGTCCATTTTAAGGTATAAATGTTGAAATGCTGCTAAGCGTTGCGTTTATATTAGTTCTAGTAGCATATAAAGCTAATTTTAGTAACATTTTAAAAGCTTATAACATTTTCATAAGAAATCAAATGTTTGGCATCAAAACTTAATTTCAAACTTGAGACTAGCTCAGCCTTGCTAACAACAAATTTCAATTTTGCCTATTGCTGTAATTTTTTCTGACATGCAAATTTTACACCTACCCTCCTCACCCTCCCCAAGTGCTCTCTCTTCTTGCTGTTTGTTGCCAATTTTACACGTCATAAATGTTAAGAGGCCGCCTGCTCTAACATTGGATTTCCCAAAGCTCTCAAGAAATCAATGCGCGCCCCCAAGTCGATTGGAAAAAAGCCACAAATATGCATAATTTATACGCAAAACACAAGCGAAAATCAAGTTCCCCACCCCCCACACGCTCCCTTAACATCCAACACATTTATAACTGTGCTGAAGTTTTGTATGCTAGAGCGAGAGCGAACGAGTGTTAGCTAGGGCTAGCACTTGCAGGGCTGCTGCTTAGCACATAAATAAATAATTTTCTAATAAAATTAAAAGCTCAACCGCTTACCTTTGCCATAATTGCCGTTTATCTATTGTATTTTCTGTTTTGTCGTCGTCTTCTTCTTATTATTGTTGCTGCTGTTTGCTGATAAGACGCAAAAGAAAAAGCCGT
The DNA here is from genome assembly GCF_011750605.1 of Drosophila busckii. Classification (NCBI taxonomy): domain Eukaryota; kingdom Metazoa; phylum Arthropoda; class Insecta; order Diptera; family Drosophilidae; genus Drosophila; species Drosophila busckii. The sequence goes on along the minus strand of NC_046604.1, from coordinate 14,481,973 downwards.
CGGCCCTTTCTCGCTCTTGCTCACTTCTCTCTTTGCAGTTTACTTTGAACTTTTAGTTGTTGTTGTTGCTTGTCTTTACTTTGGCGTTGCTAAATTATTGAAACGACACACACATATTAGTGTTATTAGTATTTCATTTAGTTAATACTATTATATTATTGTTGCTAACATAATTGCCAACAAGATTAATTGTCTCTGCTAAATGTTGACCATTAAGCAAAATAATTTAGTTTATTTTAGTTTAGTTTAGCGCTTTTGCTTACTTTTATTTTATACGTTTTGCATCTTCAGAGTAACGGTTAAAATCTAGACTGCACACACATACACAGACGCGCAGAGATTCGCGCACGAACAGACACAAACGAAGCACACAGGCCAATAGGCAGCTGTCATAGAATTTAAATGCGAAACAAGATACAAGCTAAAAACACGATTTTTGTATAAACTTGCAGTTAATTTTGTCCAGAATGTGTATTTAAAAAAACTTTATAACTTTAACACTTGTTTTTCAATATTTTTTCTTTTAATTAATTTTTGCAAATTTTGGAAAACATTTGACGAGCGTCAAAAACTATTTGACAAACAATTCACACGCTGTTCATCATTATATATAATTTAATCTGTGCCAATTACAATTGATATTGCCACATTTTAAACAATTTATTTCAATAATAAACAGGCTTTTTTCACGGTTTTTTAACAATTTTTTTGTGCGCGAAAATTGCGCACGTCCGACGCGGTTAACGGTTCCTTTAGCAATGCAAGTGCTGTCACATTCGCTTTTTTGCCGTCAGATCTGGTCTCTTTTTGAAAAGCTAACTGGCGGTAAGCGGGAATTTCGTCTGTTTTAAATAATATTTCGCATTTATTTTATTCTTTTGCAAAGCACGTCAAGATATTCAATATTTAAACATATATTGTGCCCCGTATTATTAATAAAACCTTACATTACAATGAGCTTATTTATTAATCGATAAAGTTGGCAGCTCTTTTTGCTTTTTGTGACTGTCAAACTACGAAATATATAAGTGCGAGTGAGATGAAAATAGCATCTTCACATATTATAGCGGATGATACTTGCTACTTTAAAGAGTTCTTTGGTGCTCTATTCAAAAACAAAAATTCGTATTATTATTTCTAAACATTTAAAAATGAGCAGAAATCTTGAAATTTTAGTTATATTCATACATATTACAATTAAAGCCGTTTAATTAACTAAATTTAGTCGGTTTTAAGCTGAGTTGCAGCTGTTATGGCAGTTTCAACTTAGCGCACAGGGACCCAGCTTTCCAGAACTTCACCGTACTTCTTGCGGTCTAAATAATGTAAAGACGGATAATTGAAAATAGTCCTAAGAGCACTTGTGATGCTTGTGATAGTTCCACTTACCTTTTACTGGGAAGTCATCAGGATGCAGCTCCACATAGTGTCGAAGTACCGCATCACGTTTGGCCAAATATTCGTTACGCTTTTGGTCAATAAAAACACCAGCGCCGAAACCAATGCCAGCAAAGGCAATATGCTTCTGTATACCTGCAATAATTATATTAGTTTAATGCATTTGTTTAAAATAAATAACAAAGTTACGTCACAGAGGGTAACGAGTCAACTTACCCGAGAAAACGGGCTTACGCAGACCCCAGTTAAGGAAAATCGCTGCGCCGATGCCGGCGATTGTTCCAGCAATGGGATTCCATATGGGCGACAAGAATGTTGGCTCGCGCGTGCCTTTATTTGTTAAAAGTTGCAAAGGATCGTTGACTGCTGGATTTTCCATGTTGACAAAAACTAATGCAATGTGACAGTGTGACCGTAAGTTGAAAGCAGCAAAATACAGGCGGTCAGCTGTTCATCGATTGCCGACAGTGCTGCCAACTTGCTTGAAGAGAATTAAGCTGTGCTTATTTTTGTTTCACTATTTATTAGACGTTAAGTTTCAAATTTGCTTTACAATAGTTGTTAGTAGACAATTAAACATTAAACAGCGCTGCTAAAGCGAGCAAAGGCAATTAGTTACTTGGTGTTGCTTATAAACTGTAAACTTTAAGGCAAATGTGTTATATTAGACACTATAAATGTGTGCCAAATTTAAAAAGCATTAAAAGCGCAAGTAAAAATTTACAAACATGTATAGGCACAATTATTACAGGTTATTTATAAGGCCTTTAATATACAGCTAATATATAGTTATTTTATGTAAATATATTTATAGATTTTTGTAGGTAGTTTGTTGAACAAATTAAGGAAAATCACAAACAAAAACTCATAAGTCAAAACGATTTATTTCAAATGAAGACATATTAAACTAGGCACTTATAAAAAAAATGTTCGGCACAATTTTTCTCAGTAAACAATAAAAAATATATGTATATGTTTTTTTCAAAAAACCAAAACAAAACTAAATAACTAAACTTAGCAAAAATTAAATTAAAAATTAAATTGTGTGTTTTTTTTTCAAGTTGCTCATTCATCCAAAAATTTCGACTTAAGCTAAACAAGATCATCAATTGGTTAAACATAATATGTATATATATAGATTTTTTTTAAGAAATGTATTGCATTAAAGTTGTTTAAAACTTGCCCTACTTTACTTTAGTTTAAGTCATAATTATAGTTTACTTTTTTTTTTGCATTTTTTTCAAACATTTTTGTATAGTATTTGTTTTTAAAGCAGTTTTTGCAATGACACATAAGTAGCACTTTAAATTAATGTTGAACAACAATCGCCAATTGGGCGTACATGTATCATAATATAGTATATAGATCATATAAAGTTTTTGTCGTTAAATTTGTTTGTTGTATTTTGTTTTTGCGTAAGGAATGACATGCGCATAGAAAATCATATGTTTAAGCTAAAAAATATATTTCTATATATATATAGGCGAGAGGCGGGTTGAGTAGCTTTTTTCTTTTTCTTTTATATAATATTAAATATATATAAGGCATAAACACGCACACATTTAAATCATAAATAGTTTTGTTTCTTTGCTGCGCCTACGTCTTTTAAACAATTATTTCATTTAACTGCATGTGTGTGTGTGTGTTGTTTTTGTTTCTTTTGTTTTTGTTAAACTTGTTGCTTTTTTGCATTTTGTCTTTAGGATACGGAGCTTATAGCGTTATGCGGTGAGCCCATTTGCGTGAGCACCTTGTCCAGCCATTGCAGCGGTCCATGTAAATGTATTTCGATCCAGCAGGGCGTGGAGGTAACATCCTGGCGATGGTATTCAGCACCCCAGCCCTTGACAAAGGACATGCGTATTGTGCACATTTTAGTTAACTCATAGACAGCCTCGAAGCCACTGTTCACCGATTGCGAGAGCAGTTGAGCAAATTCCTGATTGTTGAAGATCTTGAGCGAACAGCCGGGCGGTATTTTGCACACAGTGCTCGGATGGAAGCCATGATGATAATTACAATTGCGCGACTGCACAAAGATGGCGGAATCGGACAAGCATTCGGCATAAACCTCGCCGGTGACATAGTACAGGTGCACACCTTTGCCTAAAGGCGGAATAAATTGAAACAATGATATGCAGTACATGGTTGAGATCTACTTACCTATATGACGGCGTGTATTCTCTATGGTACTATTGCGATTCACATTGCTCAGCTGTCCCAGGCAGCAGCGATCCGAGTTGTTCGAGGGATTCGTAAAGCCATCGACAATCACTGAATTGTTGTTGCAGTGGAAAACCTCGCCCACTCGACAGTTGAGCTCGTAGTAGGCAATGGAGGCCCAGAATGCCGGCTCCGAGTAGCTAACCTGCGCCACATCGCCCATTGTGGCATCGAGCATTTGTGTGCCGTCGTTTGGATTGTTCGAATTGCCATCCTCGGAGGGGCTGTAAGCTGGTGGCGGTGTGCCCGCCAAACTGTCATACGGCGAGTTGGGATTGGAGTTAACAGAACTTGGACTGCCCACCGAAGTGTTGCTGTTGCTTAAGCTGTGCGAATTGAAGCCGCTGTTGGAGTAGCTCACATTATGCGGCATGCTCGGCTCGGCCATTTGATTGAACTGCAGCATCGAGTGGCCGGGCGCAAATTCCGAATGACGCGGCACCAGCACTGGCGGCAGCACTGGACTCTCCACACGCTTGTAGTGGTACGGATTAATGCAAACCTCCTTCTGTTTGGCGCTGAACGGATATTGGCATAATTCGAGCGGTTTGAGTTCATGATGCGACTGCAAGTCGGGCCAGCGCCAGACGCGACAGTAGATCACATGCGGCAGTCCTTTGCGATGCGAGACCTAAACAGAGCAAATGATTAGTACCAGTTTGTAGCTATTGGCAGCTTCAACGTTTACCTGTAAACGCCCATCGAGTGAGCGTGGAATGGTCACACACTTGGATGGCTGACCGGGGCAGGAGAGCGCGCGTTCTAGTTCCTCAATAGCGCCTTTGCGTTTCTTTAGTTTCTTCACCAAACTGTCGACAGCCTTTTCGGCCCATTTCTCCTCCTCGTCGCCTTGCTTCCAGCCCAGCAGCTTCTTAACCGCTGGCGATGTGAAGGAGAAGAGTGTGCCCAGTGTGGACATGGCGCTGCTTGTATTCGATTCAACATCATCGGTGTCCATTCTGCTAACGTGATTAACACTGCTGCTGCAGTTGTTGTTGTTGTTGTTATTGTTATTGTTGATGTTGTTGCTATGACTCTGGGGTGGAGTTATCCGATAACCGGTATAGCTATCAGCGGGCGGATAGTCTAAAAGAAAAATAAAAATGCAAAACATTATAACCAATGTAAATACAACATTGAAGCTTAGATTGTTAACGCCCACAGCTGTGACTTGGCTAAGTGCCCAGTTGCCAAAGCTGTTGGCCACAAATCATGCTTGACTCCTCCCCCCACACTGCCTCCCCATTGATTGTCAATGTGCTCAAGGTTAGTGTCGATATTTTGTTTAAGATTACAGAACAATATAAATATGCTAAAATGCAATACAATTAAATTACAGTTTGTTATTTACTTTCTAGAAATACAGCAACAAAAAATTCTAAATAAATTCAGCTTCCTTTTAAGCAGCGTTTAAGCTAACAACAAACAAAAAAAACACTTTTTTTTATTTAATTTATAACAGCTAATGCCCATAACAAAGCTTGTCTTTAAGCTCGCATTTATTCAAGAGCTCATATATTAATTTATATATATCTGTGTATAGCGCTCGCTCATAAATCCAAGTGTGAGACCTTTACGAGTTTTTGACGCTACTAACGTGACTCATCTAAGCCAAATTAATTTTATGCTTGAGAAATGACCGTTTATAGCATCTTTAAGACAAGTGTGATTGGGAATCGATATATTGCAAGATTCCAACAAATTTCGTTGACTAATTGAAGTAACAGTAAACAAAGTTGTTTTCAAGTCTGTATAATGTCAAGCGTCTTTAATTTGCTCGATCTGTATTCAATTTAAATAAAGCAAATGCAGCTATTTCCAAATAAAAGTTTATAATATAAAATATGAACAGCTTATATATAGCTCAAGCTAATTTTGCAGCTATATATGCAATTTTGTAAATAACTCAAAGTTAAGTTTTTTAATTGTAAGCAGATTTAGTTAGTAAACAAAGTTGTTTTTTATGCTGCATAATGTCAAGCGTCTTTAATCTGTTCAAACTTTAGAACTGTATCAAATTTAAATATAGAAAATGTAGTTTTAAATTTCTAGTGCGCTTTCAAAATCAAAGATATGTAGAATTTATCGCTTTTAATGATAGATAGCTCAAACAAGTTTTGTATATTTTTATATACATTTTTAAATTGCTAATTTTGCACCACTGTGCAGTAAGCAGCTGTGGGCAATAGTGCGAGTAATGATCAACGAGAACACATCATAATTAGCACATAGCAGAGATAACACCACACACTTGAGAGTAGGCAAATGAGTGCATTTGTGTGTGTGTGTGTGTGTGTGTGTGTGGTATATGCAACTTGTCAGCAGCTCAAACCACAACCCACCACCCCCTCGTTCAAGCACAATGCATTAGCTAACGGTAAAGACAACAATTCAATTTTGAATTATGACATTTCAATGTGAACTGCATTTCGCACTGCTCTCTTTCTAATTCGCTCTCGCTCTCTCTCTCTCTGCTGCTGTCAAATTAAATTTCGTAGTGACAAAACTTAATTGAAACTAAATTTGTTGTAGCAATTAATTTTTCTTCGTTAACGCCGCGTGTGTCCCCAAAAATAAAAAAAAAGTGGCAAACAAAATTCAAATGCAATTTCAAAACCAATTAAACGTCGACAATAAATCAACAAGTGCAACATATATGCAAGCTAGGCTGACAACTCCTGCCACACACACACACACACATTCACACACAGCAAATTAGACGCTGCGTGAATTAATTTTGCAGCAATTTTCAATTTGTTGTTGTCTTTGGCCTACGCGGGGCGTTGCCCGTTTTTGTTGACAATTTTTGCTTGCTTGCAAAAAAAATTTATCCCCATACCACACCCTACCTGCCCCCAATGGCTCTAACCATTTACTTAACTGACAGTCACAAATCCCATCAATCGCCTTGTTTGAGCAGCTGGGCGGCGGTGTCCCCCACTCGCTACGGTTTTCAGTTCAAATATGTTTGCTGATAATTCCAAATAGTTGGGCGCTCTCTTGGCCACAGGTGTGGGTTCGCTTTGGAAATTTCGGGGGTTTTATTTACACAAATAGGGTTTATGACTATTTCTCTAGAACGCGCACACTCACTTTTTATATGGGTAAATATTACAAGTCCCAAACAGTGAATTTATTGTTTATGCTTATGAATGAAATTTACTTTATCTAGCCATAAGTATTTGAAAGTACAATAAAGTTAATCGTAATCAAAACAATTTTCAGAAAACCCTATGAGCTAATTGATTTAAAATCTATAATAATCAATTGCAATTCGATCAGCAACTGATCATAGATAGAGCAACTAACTATAAGTCAGCAATTGTTGAAGTCTTATGACTATGACTATTGATTATTGAATCATCAATAATCATTCTTAAACTTCATCGACTCTGTCTTCTCCCATTTGTAGGCACATCAACAACTAATTTGTTGCAACTGTATGGGGCATTTTGTTTTTATCAACAATTTAGTAGCAATAAACGTAAAATGTAAACGATAAAGTGCGTGACAATCGAACTAACAAGAGTGTGGTAATTCCAGGAAAGCGCGAGGAGAACGCCGAAAAAAGGAAGAAGCAATGGAGGAGAGCCTATGGGATGATCTTCTTGTGTATGTCAGGCACGCATTCGCGCATGCGTATATCAGACAATTCCAATCAATAATCAATCATAAATGCGCCAATGACAATAAAGCGTAAATCAGAGTGCAGCAGGTAAGAGATAAAGATAGTGCGCTATAGTTAGGTGGACGATGAGGTGGAGCAGCGGCGGCAGAGCGGGCAGAGCACAAAGCGAATGCCACAGACAGCGCTTCCGTTGGGCCAAGTGTTGCTGGTGGTGTAAGAAGAAGAGTCAGCAGCCAGAGTAATGTTAGCATTAGGGAGGACATGGGGACATTCGTGTGTGTTTAAAAATAAACAAAATGATAAAGTAAGAAAACGCGAGAAATCAACAAAAATCAAATAATAATACACACACGTACACATCTTGTTGTTGTAGTTTTTTGTTCTATTTGCTGCTTTCGTTGTTGTTGTTGCTGCAGCTGAAGAAGCAGCAAAAAATCAACGCTGAGAATTCACACGTTCTGCACTTGTGATTATTTAATGATTTTTATAGCAAATATTGCAATTATTCTTTATTTATTTATTTACACACAAACATAGACACACACACAGGCGCGCGCGTTGTATTATCAGCAATCAAATGTTATAAATTTATTAGTGTATACTATATAATAACAAAAGACCCTCCACGAAGTCATTCAAGTTACGTTTCAGTAGTTCAATGCGCTTTTAATTTTTTGCCACAGCAATTTATTTTAAATATCAAATTTGTTATGAAATAACAAGACATTTGCAAAATTACTGGGAATTTCTACTTGTTTTTAAATATTTCAAAATTATTTGCACTTTATATGCATTTGAAAATAATTAAGGCTCAACCGCACGCACAAAAAACACAACCGATCGCTTCAGCCGCACAATTTACAATAACAACAAGCAGCAGCAGAGAAGAGAGAGAGTGCGTCGCGCAGCTGAAGCTAACAGCAGCGCAACAGCGTCAATGTAAAACTCAAACGACAGCGTAAGCGCAAGAGAGCTCCACAACCTTACTCAATGTTACAATAACAGCGCGCAGAGTGCAGCTCCAACTGTTAGCGCTAACAGCCTGCGCGGACTGTTAACAGCCCAGTGGGACTGTTAATGCGTTTTTTGTTTTGCTTGCACTTTTTATATGGTGCGGGTTTCGTTTACAAATTGCAGGGCACTGACAAGCTCTAAGCTGTTGACAGACGTATTGTGGTTTGTATGCCGCTGTATATATAAAAAGAATAACACGCACACACACACACACACACATATTTACATTTACATAACGTAGCGCTTAACTGTAAACAAATCAAATAGCTCTTTTATTGTAACAGAGCGGGGCAGCCAACATATGAGTGCTGAGTATGAAGTGCTTGGGGCTATAATTTGAGCTGATTTGAATCTAATGTAACACTTAAATTATTGTATTTACCAAAAAACAACTTCAATAATATTTCTGCGCACTAAAATAAATTAAAAATTGTAGACTTGCTTGCATGCCACATTTCACAACTGTGATTGTCCAAATTGCAAGTTAAATAGCAGTATTTGTGCATTGTAGAAAGAGAAAGCGATACAGCGACTACTTTTAATATTCACTAGTTGTTTTTTTATAGCGTGTTTAACACTACTAAATGCGAATTTATTGCCAACATGGGTAACATAACACAGTTGTCGTAAAAACTAAAAAAAAAAAACAACGAGCACATAAATGCGCGCTTGCCACCCCCACACATAAAAAAACAACAATAATAATAATAAAAAATTTATGCATGCACGCAAATTATACACATATGCACTTTGAGTATATTTTTGAAGCTATAGAACGCTCGTGCCAAAAGTGCAAACATTAGCCTGAGCTAAGAATCCTTTTGACTGGGCGAACACAACTAAAAAATATTGAGTCAATTTTAATTACAAATAATTGACGCGTTAATTGCAAGGGTGCACGCCATAGGTCCCAATGCTGCCGCATGTAATTGAGCTGTCAACACTGGCAGCAAACACACACATACACAGACGACAACCCTATGCTGACGCCCACACAACAGAAAGAAACATTCGCTGGGTTGCCAACTGTTGGGGCGATGAGTCTTCAATGTAAGGTACAAGCAAAAGTGCAAGCATGCACTGAGAAAAAAAGTTGTGTGCAAAATGTAAATAAGCAATTTATTTACAAGACATTGATAAGCAATAAAAATATGTTGTGTATATAGCTAAGTGCACAATAGCGAATTAAAAAACTAAATCTATAAATTTATATTAGAAAAAAAGTTAATTAAGTAATTTAATATTTCATAGTTTAATAGCACATAAGGAATTATTTTTAATTGCAATAAGTATTAGGTGATTCACTTAAGTGTATTCAAAATTTTGTTAAAATTATATAAATGTATAAATTTGTATTGGAATTTTGTAAATTCAATAAATTGAAAAGTAAGTAATCTAATTTTTCTTAGTTTAATAGCACATTAAGAAGAAAAATCTTGTTAAAATTATATAAATTTATATTGGAAATCAAGTTAATTAAGTAATAAAAAGTTCATTAGGAAGAAAAATCTTTTTAAAATTGTAAAATGTTGATTAAGTAATTTTTAGTGCATTAAGAACAATTTTGAATTGCAAGTTTGAAGAAATCTTTAACTTTAATTTAATTGAATTAATTTTAAACAATTTCTAGCAGTGTTGCAACAATATGATGCACATCTGTGTGTGCGAATGTGACCAAATGTGTTGCAATTGCTGCTGCTGACTGCACGTCGCCAGCATCGGCAGTATCAGTGGCTATGCAACAATTGTTGCGTGTTTAGCTGCCAATCAATGCCAATGACTGACGCAGGCTCAGCCACACACACACACACACACACACACACACTACAGTGCAGTTCTAGAGCTGGAGCAGCATCGCTGCCTCGCCTAAATAGCCCATAAATATGTGGAGTATGCGCCTCACAAGGGCCAGAGCCAGGCAGTTGTTGTTGCTGCTGCTTGCAACTTGCTACTTGGTGGCAGGCAGGCAGGCAAACTGTTGCATCTACTTTGTGGCTGCTTGGGGGTTAAACGTGTCCGCGCTTTGTGGCGCCTAATGCGTGCGCCAAAACAAAACGCAAAGAATTCTTAGAAACGCGACGCCAGGCTGCGGCCTCAAGAGTGTGCGGCAGTCATCGCTGCATTCGGAGGAGTTGAGTTCGAAACGGATTAAATGGCACAAACATGGCTAATTACATGTATTTAACACACACACACACACACAGACGCATGCATGTTGTCGGTGCGTTTGGCAACGCACAACATACAACAATGACAAGTACAACAATTATGGTCAAAAGCGGCAGCAGTGTTGTCACTAAAAGACAACAGCAGCAACAACTAACACAACAGCAACAACAACAAGAAGAACAGCAACAGCAGCGCTTAAGAACTATCCAACTTTGATGATGATCATTACTCGCAATTGTTATTGTCTTGAATTGTTGATGAATTGCAAATCCAGGGCTGCACAACAAATGCAAGAGTCACCAAATTATTTGTAAACATAGATTATTTTATTATATTATTTATAATTTGTTAATATAGCTGCCAATTTATGCACATGGGTACATTTTGTTTTTGCCCAGCTCTGCATTTATTTATTTAAATAGACGCACTGTTAATGCAATTTGTTTAAAGTAGCTTTCTAAATGCTAAATTATTTATTTAAGCCTATGCTATAAGTTTAATAAGCTTCCAATTTATAACCATGGCTTCTTTTTGTTTATACCCTTTATCTATTTATTAAAATATGAGCTTAATAAATGCTAAATTATTTATAAAAACCTAGACTTTAGTTTTAGTTGCCTGCCAATTAATTTCCCATGCCTTTATTTGCTGCTTATCCAGCCCTGACTTAACTGCCATTAAAATAGGAGCGGCTTGTAGCCAATACTTGCCCCGCCCTTCTCACTCACTTTTCACTTTACGCCCAACTTCGCATTGTCAATGCAAAAATTTATTAGATTTTAAATGCAATAATTATTAGTTTTATATGGACATTGAAGCGCCAAGTTGAGCGTAGTGCCAACTGAATGCTGAATAGCTGCAACATCAACAGCAACAGCAACACATTGTGTCCACTTGTGTGGCGCTCTTGCTGCCGCTGCCGCATCGTGTTGCATTTAAATATTGCTGCACAGTAGCTGCCAAACTGTAAACTTTGTTTTATGACTTTCATTCAAGCGGCAACCGCACTTGAGTGTGTATGTGTGTGCGTGTGTGTGTGTGTGTGTGGGTGTTGGCTGTAACGTCGATACGTTGACTCTCCATGGAGCGCACTCTGACAGTTTAGTCGACAGTGATTTATGCGCTGTAATTTCCCACTTTATTACAGTTTAAAGTTGCGTTTTCATAAGTTTTTCTGTCTTGCGTATATTTTTTTAATGGATTTTTAAAGCTGCTGCTGCTACCATTTGCTTCAATTTAACGCGCATTGAAATTGAATAACGAGCAATGAAGAGAGGCAGCAGCAGCTTGAGTAAAAGTTGCTGCTGCCTGGGAAAATTTTTGTATACACTGCAAATTTGGCGCTGTTATCGATACTATCGATTGCTGACTTTTCGTTATATTAATCCCTTAAGTGTGTGCGTAATTCTGTCTAAAAATACATTTTAAGCCCGCACGCCAACTCAGCGCTCAATGAACTGATTACTATCTATTGGCCCAAGCACTTAATAAAGTTGTTGCCTGGTAAATAATAAGAGCAAGCAAGGCAAAAATCTAAATCCGATTGCGACAGCTCTAACGAAAATAAGTTCAAATGCGTGTTGTCGTTTATTAAAATTATTTCTGCTGACTTTTTTATGGGCTGCGGATTATCGCGACAAGAAGATCAAGAGCAGCAGCACAGCAAATAATAATAAAAAATATGTATAAATATTTATATGGAGGGATATGAAAAAAAAAACTGAATACAAGCGGGACGCCCACTGACGACAAAAATCGTAAATCACGCTTTCGATAGATCTAAAAATAGTTTGCAGCGATAAGCGCCGCCCCCTAAAAAAGAATCAAAAACCACAGCTAAAAGTCGTGGCAATATGCAAAAATATATATAATTTAACTGTTGCATAAATCCAATTAATAACATAATTATGATTTGCAAAAAGGCAACTGCAAACATTTCCAAGCTCATTTACAAGTTGCTGGCAAAGCTTGCAACAATTTGATGCGTAGGCTGTGTCGTTAGCTAGTCGCAAACATGCCACATGCAACATGCGGCAACCACTTGCATATGCAAATTATTTTTATTTTTTTTTTTGCAGCTTACTTGAGTTTCAAATTGAAATATTGACTTTGCGCACTTAATTTTCGCTGTCTGCGCAAATTGCGAATTGCCCAATCAACTTTTTTTTCGTGTCTAAACAATATGCAACATAAATTAGAATAACCGTTTTTTTTTTTTCAACTAGCATAGCACAGGGCGTGGGCGTGGATGATTTGGTAGTAGTTGGGTCAAAGCAGCATAAACCAAGCCGTATATCGAGAAGGCGTCAAAAGCCTGAGAGAGCTTGGCAAGTATTAAGACTAACGAACTTGCAACGCGTCTAAGTTTATTTTAAATAATCAAAATGATTTATATGCAGCTTGTGTGTGATTTATATTGACACAAGTCACAACATGAAAATTAGCATAAATATTAAAACGCATAACGTTAAATAAATTATGAAAATAAAACTAAACTAACATGAAAAATGTGTTTGCAAATCATCAAAACAAATTATAATGTTTACTGCCTTTAACTTTACGCTATTTATTTGCTAATTTTTTAATTTTTAAGTCATTATTTATTTTAAGAGCAGCAAATAAACATTTTAATAACAGCGCTCTGGGCTCTCCAGCTATGCTCACTTGAGCATCGTTCATTGCAACGCCACAAAGCTCAACTGCACCCACACATTGGTGAAGGGGGTTGGGAGGCGTGGGGAGATGTTAGTGGTTTTAACCGCAATTTACGCAGAAAAAGTACTGCAAAAATCAAGACAGCTCGAAATAAAAAAGAACGCAAAGTGGAAATTGAGTGCACGCCTTGAGTTTGCGCTTCAGTTACCTTCGACAAAGGAAAATGCAGTCGACGTCGCTGTCAGCGTCAAAGCTAGCGTTAGCGCTGACTGCAACGTCAGCGTCTCGAGACTAACGGCATAAGAAACACACAGCGACAAGCGCTGCTGCTGCAGTTGACTGAAAGGCTTAGGTGCGCTGCTGCTGCTGCCGCTGCTGATAACAACAACAAACGCAAGAAAAGCAGCGCAACGTAGATAACAAAAAATAAAAACAACAATAGTGCACACACACACTCACAAGTTGCATAGAAGCTAATGTAAAAGTAAAACAAAATGTAGTGTGATGAAATTGATAACAGGAATGTACGCTAGTGATAACAGTTTGTTTGACCAGAGCAAATCGAAGAGCTAGAGAGCGCCTAACACTCGCACTCGCACTGACTCATAGAGGTAAATAATACACTGTCGAAAGTTCAGCCAAAAATTTGATTAATCATATACGCACACACACACATACGAAATTTAGTAAATACTATTTCGGGAAAATCAAAGCGCGTCCCATTGTACCCAAAGCGCCTGCAGCATTCAAGTGGATTTTGCTATTCTTCTTTTTCTGTGCATAGCAGAGCGCAGGCAGATAAGCGACATTCAAGTATTTTCAAAACATAATAAAAAATTTGATTTTATTGTGGGTATTTATAATTGTTTTCAATTTTGTCTATGCTATTTTTTTTTTAGTTCAATTAATGGCGCGCGCAGCACACAAGCAGTAACACACACAAACAACAACTCGACACACACACACACACTAAAACATACATACACATGTATACACTGCAACATAAAACGAGAGGCTGAGAATAAACTGTAATCGTAATCCCTTGTAGAGCATATACCATAACAACAACAACATAGCGACGCCAGCAAAGTCTCAGCAGCAGCACGCAGCGAATAAGAAGAAGCGTAGTATGAGAAGAAAAAAATATTTTTTTCTTTCAGCCCCAAACGTAATTGCACTGTCGTTTTTTTTTTGCAAAAATCTATTAAAAAACTGTTTGTATGCTACTCACACGTACAGCCAAACACTTGTAGTTCGCTTTTGTGGCCAGTTTGTTTACTTTAATGCACCATAAGTATGTGAAAATTGTTATTTATTTTAAATTGTTTATCATGAAAAATGCACACACGACGAGTTCTCACGACGGCGCTCAAAAAGTCTGACCAACTGAGTAAAAATCGAAAAATACCAACAAATATACTAGTGCAATAGAAAATTCGATACTTCGATATTTATTGCGCACAGCCGAAATTGCGCTGACTGGCTTTTGTTTTGATTAATTGATTTGTTTAAATTTCACAAGTGAAGCACAATGTTGGAATGTCCTTATGCCGAAAAGTGCTATCGCAAGAATCCTATACACTTTAAGGAATATACACATGCACATTGTAAGTAAGATTAGCATTTATATAAAATCTTTTGTTTTAAAATAATTGTTTGTGTTTTAAGTGGACGCTATTTATGCTAAGGCTGCTGGCCAGCAGTACGATATACCTAGCAAGTATGACAGAGAGCTTATTGATATACAGCTAAAACTGCTGGAGAAATTGTTTCCCAAGAAGGAGTCAGTTAATAGCACTGCTAATGCGCCTATAGCCAGCACTAGTCAGCCGGCTGCTTCAATTAGCCAGCCGGTTACTGCTACTCGCCAACCGGCTCCTGTTAATATCCAGCCAACTCCCGACACTAGCCAGCCGAGTACCAGCCGAGACAACTCCAATTTGGCCAAAAAACAAAAGCTTACCGATCGTAATATTCGCGACTATATACCTGTGATCATAGAACGTGGAGGAATGGCCAAGAAACTGGAGCAAGCGGCGCCCTACAATATGTTTCTCACAGCCATTACAGATTCGAGGCCCACACACCAGGAGCCTTTAAGCGTGACTCTGCAAGAAATTTTGGATGAAAGTCTGGGAGAGATTGAATCTACAGTACAAATAAACTTTATGGTGGACATAGGCTGGCTGCTGGGTCATTATTACTTTGCAGGTATACTGTGAGTATGACTTAACGTATCTTAAAAACATATTCATAAATTCTTTGCAGTGAAAAACCTTTACTTGTGCTCTATGGAGATGAATCTCCAGAGCTGCTGGGTATTGGCAAATTTAAGCCGCAAGTGACAGCCATCAAGGTCAACATGCCTACACCCTTTGCCACTTCGCATACCAAAATGATGCTTTTGGGCTATGCAGATGGTTCCATGCGTGTAGTTATATCCACTGCTAATCTTTATGAGGACGATTGGCATAATCGCACGCAAGGCTTATGGATAAGCCCAAAACTAACGCCTTTGCCAGAGGGAGCGGACACAGCAGCTGGCGAGAGTGCCACTGGCTTTAAGCAGGATCTTATGCTGTATCTGGTGGAATATAAGCTTAGTCAGCTGCAACCTTGGATAGCACGCATACGTAAGAGCGACTGCAGTGCTGTCAAGTAAGCTCGGCTTGTGGTTTATATTTACTGTACAAATGCTTACCTTACTCTTTCTTTCAGTGTTTTTTTTGTAGGCTCCGTACCTGGTGGTCATCGGGAGAGCACAGTACGCGGTCATCCTTGGGGCTGTGCGCGTCTGGGTTCGCTGCTTGCTAAGCATGCCACGCCCATTGATGATCGCATACCAGTTGTCTGTCAGAGCTCCAGCATTGGCAGTCTGGGCCCGAATGTTCAGCCTTGGATACAACAGGATTTTGTCAACAATCTACGCAAGGACTCTACAACTGTAGGACGTCTACGTCAGATGCCACCTTTTAAAATGATTTATCCGAGCTTTGGCAATGTATCACGCAGTCATGATGGCATGCTAGGTGGTGGCTGTCTTCCGTATGGCAAGCAGACGAATGATAAACAACCTTGGCTCAAGACTCATCTGCAGCAATGGAAGTCTAGCGATCGTCATCGCTCCCAAGCCATGCCGCATATTAAGACCTATACGCGTTTCAATCTGGAAGATCAGTGCGTCTACTGGTTTGTTTTAACCTCAGCGAATCTCTCAAAGGCCGCCTGGGGTTCTTTTAATAAAAATTCCAACATACAGCCTTGTTTGCGCATAGCCAACTATGAGGCAGGCGTTTTGTTCTTGCCCAGATTTGTGGTAAGCTTTATTAATTCTTAAAATTATATAAGTATTTACTTCCTTCTGTTCTACAGACTGGCGAAGAGACTTTTCCTTTGGGTAATTCTCGCAATGGAGTGCCAGCATTTCCTTTACCGTACGATGTGCCTTTAACACCCTACGGTGCCGATGATACACCCTTTCTTATGGATTATTTGCATTGCTAAGCTCTGCTCAATTGTTGTTCAAATAAATACCTATCAATATTAACTGAAAATTACATTTGGTTATTTCAAAAAGCCCTGCAAAGTTTTTAGCCTAGTCTTTTATCTACATAATAGTTTTTATTATGTCTGAACATTATCTCGGAAAGAAACTCATCCAGAATTCTCGTTTTCCGCAATTTTTTAAAATTTCCCGCTGGTGGTCATAACAAACAGCTGGCTTTGTCGATAAAATGGCTAAATGTTCATTGTAGATGATACTCGCTAATTTGCTACGTTCTTTACATCTTGCTTGCACTTGTACACTTCTATTGCTGCTCTGCTCGTTCCATAAATAAGTTGGCAGCGCCACACTTTACAAAGTCTGTGCTTAAATTGTTGATTAACAAATTAGTGTACGTCTAAATTGCATATTGTTTGTTTGTGGTAAGTGCAATATTTAAAAATTTTAAATTGTTTGTGCGTCTGTGTTCAAAATAGTGCTTTGCTTAATACAAATTAAATGTGCGTAAAAAAATGGAGTTGCAAAAAAAATTGTTTCAAGTGCAAAGCGCAGCGAAAAGTGCCGGCTGCGTTTCTTTTTTGGGGTGGGGTTCTTTTCCTTGCGGCCAGGCTGTCTGCATTAAGTTTTCACAGACTACATATACCCTTGTATGTGTGTGGGCGTAGAATATTGGAGGACAAGAGACAGCTGTGGCCATTAAAATATGTACATATATTTTTTCGGCTATTTATATGTGAATCATTTTTGTTTTTTGTAAGATAAATACACACACATACATGCATACATAGGCAATGAGTAATTGTGTATGTTAAGTTGTATTTTTAATGATGATATCACAATTGTAAAAGTGCGCATATATTTTATAGCCTTAGTGGTAAGCTAATTGGATTTTTGCAAGCAACATAAACCAGCTCAGCTGTTTAATGTTGTTGTTGTTGCTGTTGCAGCAGCTTGACTCTGACTCAATTTGAAAGTTTACGCAAGACTGCATAAGTTTGTGTGCCAAATCAAAGATGGCCAAAATAGCGCTATCAGCGAAAAAACTAAAGATTACAAGCTACCTCAGCGCTGACTAATACGAACATAAGCATAAGCATAAAATCAGGTTTTTTTTATTTCTAATTAATTGTTAAATGAGTGACGGTTAACCGCACACAGTAACGGTGCATGCTGCTGAAGACATTCAAAGCCTAACATGCGTGCATGAGTGTGTGTGTGTGTGCGTAAGCATTTGTATGCACAAAAGAATTACAGTAAATGCACAACTTAAACTTTGCTTTCTGTTAACTGGTTTGTTGTTGAATTTTTGTTTAAATGTGTTTAAATATTATATCTTATCAAACTATAACATTCAAAATGTGAATAGCACTACTGATAAAATTTTTAAATGATTGCTTTGTGCCGAGGCTTTACTGTAGCTATAGCGAAAGTTTTAGTCGAGACGGATTCTCACTCTAATTGCTATTGCATTTCATAGAAGAAAAAAAGAACAACAACAAGCTGCCCGCTGTTGCTTTGACCGGTGCAATAAACCCATTGTTGCCGCAAAAAAAAAAATAACAGTTCCTCTCACGCCTCTCTGCTCTCTTGGCTCTCACGCTCTCGTGCTCTTTGCGCAAGCTCAGCGCTGTCATGGCCGTTGACTAAAGCTTTCTCCCAGCAGCAGCAGCAGCAGCAGTAGCCGTCGACAGCAGCATCTCAATAACAACGGTTAGTTGGCCTTTATTTTAACAAAAGCAATAAATATAGTTAATAACTATTTAATGCCATTTTTGTTAGACGCGCGCTCCAAATTGTGTATCTCGAACTTGACTGACTATAAAGAAAAGCTGCGCTTACAGTGTGACAAAAGCTGTGCGTAAATAAACATAAAAGTAACAAACAAAAAGCTGCAGCAGCAGCAGCAGCCTCTCTTTCGATGTTGTAAGCTTATTTTGCCTGTTTGTGTCTGTCTGTTAGTTTTTCAGGGTGTGTTTCGTTCAGCAGCTGGTGGAAGCTAACAAAAGCCCTTGAGATTGAGATTGAGGGTGTGTGTGTGTGACCCAGTTGGGTTTTAGCCGTGGCCCATTGCCGTGCCCGGGATAGTTTTGACAAGAAAAAAAATTAATGCTCTAACTTTATTAATCCAAGAGTGTTAATGAAATTTATATTTAGTGCGTGTTGAACTGTGCAACAAATTATTTTAGCAGCAGCAGCTTTTAGTGTGCCTACGCCTTAAAATTTACTGCGCTGCCTTTGCTTCCGTCATATTTTCTTTCACTTTATGGCTGCCATTCGTGTTGTTGTTGTTGTTGTTGTTGCTTCTGCAAGAGTTTTAGAACAGCAAATTGCATAATAATAATCTTCTTAAAGTGAAAGAAGCGCAAAAATGTTCTCATGCTGTTGCCCAAACCCCAAAGCCAGCAAAAAGGATAAGGACAAGGATAAGCCACAGTCCGTTGCGGAAGAGGCAGCAACGTCAGCGCCAGCAGAGACACCACAGGAGGCCATAACCAACGGCAATGTTGCAGTCTCAGATACAAAAGCTGCTGAAGTAGAAACGTTGCCCATTGAGGCTGAAGCTGCTGCTCCTGTTATTGAAGCCACAACTGGTATTGACAGTTTTTAATCCTTGCAACATTGTGTGAACTCTCTCTCTCTCTATATCTCTTTCTCTTGTATTTGCTATGTGCCTTAAGTGTTATGCACTTAGTTAAGGCCGCTGGCGCTTGGTGCTAACCCCTTAAAGAAAGTTAACCATGCCCAGTTGCTGCTTTTAATACACTCTTATGATTTTTATGCTAACAAGTGCAAAACTAAAGCAAATTTTACTATCAGACTTATTCAAAATTTAATTTATTAGACACTTTGATAACTTAACTAAATTGGTTTCAAAATTAGCTACTTAAGATTATTATATAAAGGTTTTCTCAACTAAATTAGAAAGGGTTTAATCTACTCTCGATCAGTAACTTTCACTTAAGATTCAAAATCTACTTGATTTAATCAAAATAATTTAAAAACGCTAATTTATTTTATTCAAATGATAAAATTGAAAGCTAAACAGTAACAACAATTCTCTCGCAGCTGCTGAATTAACTACAACAACAATTAAAGAAATAGAAACAACAGCAGATATAGAAACAGCACTAGGACAATCAGAATCGACGCATTCGTCCACGTCCACAACGGCGCCAGCTTCGATGACCAGCGCTGGGGGTGAGGATGAGCAAGAAGTTGCGCCAGTGGCAACGCCTACGAAGCCAGCTCCAGTGCAACCCAAGAGCTGCCTGTCGCGTCACAATTCCACAGCTCATTCGATTAAGAAGAAGGTTAACATAAGCACACGTGCTGAGATTATTGAGCCGGAACCGCTGCACACATCGCTGCTGCTGCTGGCGAATCACAACAACAACAATAACTCACTGGCGGATGATGATGAAGTCTTCTCGGACTCGCTGCCGCCGCCCAAGCGTGAAAGCATGTGTGCTCCCTACATTGAAGGCGATGTGCTGCCCGAGACTGTACACTTTGCCCATGGCCTGCCCAGTTGGTTTGACGACGAGCGTCTCAATGATATGTACGCGTTCTCTATCGCAATCAATTAATTGCATTCCTGTCAACTAAAAGTACTTTTGTTTTCTCTTCTTCTACTTATTGTTGTTGTGTCTCTTTTTTCCTGCTGTTTGTCTCTTCACTCTCTCGCTCGCTCTCTTGTGCTAGTGGCTGCATTGAGCCGCCAGTTACGCCCGTCGGCCGTGATGAGCTGGAGCTCAAGCGGCAGCGTCTCTATACGGAACTGCTGCGCGCCGCGCACGCCGCCGTCGAGCACAGCGTAGCCGTGCGTGGTAATGAATCCCGTCCATGTCGTCGTCTCTTTTATCTACTTAGCATTTGATATTTTATTCCTTAATGCATGAGCTGTTGTTAATTTTTTGATGGTGAATTTTACAGTCTGATATATTTTAAAATATTTTTTAGAATTTTTTTTACAATATGGGAGTTCAATGTAAATATTTTTAGCATTATTAATTCCTGTATGCAATTGTTTTTATTTGTTTATTGCCTGTTTGTAGTCTCGCTCTCTGTTTATTGTCATCATCACTCATAAACAAGTTTTATTTTTTTTTTTTGCATAACGTCACGCTCTTGACTTTCAAATGATTCATGTCGTGTTGACAATAGTTATAAGCAATGGCAAAAACATTTTTAAACACTTGAAAGCAATGCTTAAACATTTTTTTGCGCACATTTTGTTGTTCGTTTTAAAGCAAAGGCACCGAACGTTAAAATTTCTATGCAAACTAAATTTAATATTCCATTAAACTTTTATTTAAAAGATAACGAACCGGAAGCAAAGCCTACAGCTGCTGCACAGCATTTGGAAAGAATCTGCGAACGCTTGGAGACGCTAGTAGATCGCCTGGAGCATACGCTTATAGTTACAACAGCAACACCAACAACAGCAGCAGCAGCAACACCGCCACTGCCAACACCACCAACACCTTTAGCAGAGACAGAGTTCTATAGCAGCAACAGCATGAGTGTCGCCGGCTTTGAGGATATTGTAGCAGGACCGCTTAGTCAGTATCTAAGCTTGTCTGCCAAAATAGGCGGCGATGTGGCCGAGCACGCCAAGTTTGTCAAGGCAGCCTTTGAGTAAGCAACAGCTAAACTGCTTACAAACTTATGTTTAATATTTAATATTATTTTTAGCGCTCAGCTGCGTTATGTCACGCTGGCCACGCAAATTGCGCAGCCGCCGCAGCCCAAGCAAGCGGAGCTGTTGCAGCCCACTTCCATGCAGATTAGCGCTATACAGGATTATCGCGAGAAGCATCGCACTTCGGCCTACTTCAATCATTTGTCGGCCATAAGCGAGAGCGTGCCCGCTTTGGGTTGGGTATGCGTTTCGCCAACGCCTGGACCGCATGTTAAGGAGATGAACGATGCTGGCCAGTTCTATACGAATCGCGTACTCAAAGAGTGGAAGGAGAAGGACGCCAAACATGTGGAATGGGCACGCGCCTGGATACAAACGCTTACCGAACTGCAGGCTTACATTAAGCAGTATCATACCACTGGCCTTGTCTGGTCCGGCAAGGGCGCAGCGCCTGTAGGTGGTGGAGCGCCACCACCACCACCAGCTGGTGGCATGCCACCACCGCCGCCACCACTAGACTTGAATGCATTGAAGCTCGACAGCGCTGGCGATGAACGCAGCGCCTTATTTGCGCAAATCAATCAGGGCGCTGATATTACCAAGAGTAAATATAGCTTAGCATACAGTATATATAGTTAACTAATATTCGCACACTTTGCAGACTTGAAAAAAGTCACTGGCGATATGCAAACCCATAAGAATCCCTCGCTGCGCACTGGTCCTGCTCCCTTCAAGACGCCCGCCAGCAGCAGCAACAATCATTCTGCTGCACCTGCCGCACCAATTGCCAAGCCGCCTGTGTTCACACGCGATGGCAAGAAGTGGTTGATTGAATATCAAAAGAACAATACTGGTCTGCTTGTGGACAATGCAGAGATGAACAATGTCGTCTACATGTTCCGCTGCGAGGGCTCCACTCTGACTGTCAAGGGCAAGGTTAACAACATTGTCTTGGACTCTTGCAAAAAGTGTTCGCTGTTGTTTGACTCTGTTGTCGCCTCTGTCGAGTTTGTCAATTGCCAGAGCGTGCAAATGCAGGTTCTGGGCTTTGTGCCCACTGTATCCATTGATAAATCTGATGGCTGCCAAATGTATTTGTCCAAGGACTCGCTAGGCGTCGAAATCGTTAGCTCCAAGTCATCCGAAATGAATATTCTCTTGCCGGAGGCCAATGGAGATTATGTAAGCTTAAGTAATATTCTAAGCACTTTAAATATTTATACAAAACTGTTTGCTTTCTAGACTGAATTGGCTGTGCCGGAGCAGTACAAGACCGTCATCAATGGCAAGACTCTCAAGACTGTGTGCGTGGACAGCCTGGGCTAAAGTTTCTTAAACTGCATGGTTCTCGTCGTCGTCGTCGCCGTCATCAGCTGCTTTTAATACACCCTACCCCACCACACACATATAATTTAAAAAAAAAAAACAGAAAATAACAGCTGCAGCAAGCTATATAATTATTATTTTTAAGCGCTAAAGTCTTTTGTATTCTTTCTGTATTTAACATTTTTAATTTTAATTCAATGTATTTAGAAAATTGTTTCCAAATCATTTGCTGCGTGAGAGTTTGCTAATGAAACATTAATTTCGAAATTGCATGAACACGGAAAAAATTAATTTAATTAACTTAATTTTTTTAATGTTTCTTATCAATCAATTCGAAGATAATACATTTCATTTACAACTCGGCTTAATAGGGGCAAAAGTATTTAAATTTCCAACGCGACGTATTTCTATTGAAAATTAGATGAGGCACCCAAGAAAAACACGAAAAACTTGTCAACAGAAATATTTCAGCAGACTTTAATTCAATTATACGAATAAAATCATTTTTGCACCTAAGCGACTAAGATTAAACAAGGATCCCAAGTAGAGATCCAGGCAAAAGTCTTCAAAGCAAAATCAACTCTTTTTATATATTCTATTTAAATAAAATTTAAACATTTTTTATTAAATAAAAAAATGAAAAAGGAAACATGATAAATTTATACAATATATATTCAATTTTAAATATTTAAAACCCAGTTCTGTAACCAAGTTCAGTACAGATCCGGATCCACATGAGACAAGCGTGAGGAATGATTAGCATTTAATACTTGTTGGTTAAATCTTCTTGTACTCGATGCGCTCCACTTTGACCTCATCTCCAATCAGCTGATATACATAAGTCACCACAGTAGTGCTTTGGATGTCCATCAGCACAAACGATGGCACCACATTTGTGTCCAGCGGATTGAAAGCACCCGTCGCCGAGCCCGGATTTATATAAAACTTGTTACCATGCTCGTACGCCTCAAACTTGTACGTATGCCCCGTTATCAGTATATCCACGTCCAGCTGTCGCTGTATTAATGCCAACGCCTCTGGATCTCCACGAGGCACCACTTGATGACCATGACACAGTCCAATACGAAACTGTCCAACTGTCACAACCTTCTGCTCCGGATAGCTGAGATTCTCATCGAAATCGCCACGCACTATGTGCACATCATTTGCCAGCGATTTTAGATAATCGTACGACTCCTTGGTGCAAATATTTCCAGTGGCCAATATATGATGTATACGACCGGGCACCAGCAGCTTTTTGAATTTCGCTGGCAAGCTGCTGCAGCGATGTGGTATATGCAAGTCGCCAAGCACTAAGACGAGCATTTTATGCTTATGAGGTGATTTCGCACAATATAACAGTATATAAACTATATATAAAGTGGCTTTATCAACAAATAGTCGTGAAACGCCCAATGTTTTAAGAAACAGCTGTTATGAGTGTCAGCGCAGACGTGTGAACTGCAAAAAAGTGATGCTGGCAACTCTGTATCGCACCTCTGATTGCACTTTATGTGGATGATACTTGCCAATTCCAATTCGATATTTGTTACTGTTGTTTTTATTTTGCCGGCAAAAATGGACGCGACGGAGATTGCTGCTAATAAAGAAGGTTTTTATTGAGATGATAACTATTTAAAAAAAAAACTAATGGCTTAAATTTGTAGCTGAAGCGAGTATTGACTTATTGACCATAGTGCTGGACACAAATCCAAGCCAGCACATTGTAAGACAAAATCCACAGAATCTAACACAAATTTTAGAGGCAGTCATAGCATTTGGGAATGCGCATTTGATGCAAAAGGCGCAAAACAAACTAGCGGTAATATCCTGTTCACATCATGCAACGTAAGTAAAGTATATATCAAATGGAATGTGTTTTATAGATTCTCTTATATTTTTATAGAAACTTTTTATATCCCTTGCCGGGCAAGCAGGTGGAGCTAAGACAGTTTGATGGTCAATATGAAGCCTTTAGTTTAGTGGAAAAGACAGTGAAGCAACAGCTTGGGAGTATATTAATGACAGCGCCACGTTTAAGCACACCCACTGAGAGCTTGCTAGCAGGCAGTATGTCTAAGGCGTTGTGCTATATATCACGTGTAAGTACATTACGATGTAATCCCAAGAATCAAATATATAATTTCTTTTCCACTTTCAGTTGCAACGCAATGTGGCTGCTGGTGTGAAAATGCACTCTCGTATTTTGGTTTTAACTGGCAGCAATGAATGCGCCTCACAGTACATGACCTACATGAATGTATTTTTTACGGCTCAAAAACTGGGCATTGTCATAGACACATGTGCTCTGGATCAAACATTAAGCTTGTTACAGCAAGGTTGTGATATTACAAGTGGCCAATTTCTGAAAGTCAATCAATTAGATGGTTTGCTACAGTATTTATTGTGGGTCTTTCTGCCGGCACCACAAATGCGACACAAGTTGGTGCTGCCACCACCACCCAAAGTGGACTATCGAGCCTCTTGCTTCTGCCATCGCGAGCTTATAGATATAGGCTATGTCTGTTCGGTTTGCTTATCTGTATTCTGCAAGTATAGCCCTATATGCACTACTTGTCAGTAAGTATTGTATTATTACATATTGCAAATGATTTGTATTTAATGGTTTCTTACAATTAATAGCACAATCTTTAAGACACCAGGACCGCTGCCTATTAAGCCAAAGAAGAAAAAGAAGACGGAGAAACAAATGTAAGCAGTCAATGCATTTAATTCAATTTAATCAGCAACTGTTTACGCAACAAAATACAAAAATTTAGTTTTAGCATATTGAAGTTTTCTCAGAAGATTATATTAAGTGGGTATACGTACATTTACAACTTTATAATATATACTATATTATTTGTCCGTCTGTCTCTCTGTCTGTAGAAAATATCCGATCGCATCAACACAATCCAAAGCTCACCCACTTTATAAACAAAGTATCTACACTTTTCACCATTTATCTACATTTCCATTAAGTTAAAATTTCATTTTTATATTCAAATAACATTAACAAGCAGTTTTATTTATTTTTTACATCAGTTCAAGAATTTCTTGTAATTTTACTAAAATACATAGGACCAAAATTAGCTGGCAAATAGGGTAGCACCATTTGGCCATATTTTAAGCCCTTGGGCTGCTCAAACTTAAAGATATCCTCAAAGAGCGCTGTGTGTTGACTTAAATCCTTAATGGTCGCGGTAATGGCATGTTCGGTGAACACTTGTTGCAGCGCCATGTGCACAACACCATCGTTCTGCACTGGCGACAACGAGCAGGTGGAGTAGACCAGGGTGCCACCTGGCTTAAGCAATCTCAAGCAATTGGCCAAGATGCCGGCTTGTAGCTCGGGTATGCGCAGACGTTCTTTGATACGACTGGGCTTGAATATGTTATTATCTTGTTTGTTCAGCACGTGTCTATCGGTGGTGCAGGGCACATCCACCAAGATCTTATCATAACTATCATAATCTTGTAAGTTACGTGCATCGCTTTGACTAAAGCTCAGGCGTTTGCCTGACCAGCGTTGTTTAAAGTCAAAGAGATATTCTTGCATAACATGCCTGATTCTGTTGAGTCTAGATTCCTGCACATCGTTGCAAATCAGTTGATCCAAATGCAATGTTTGCAGCATCAACAACGATTTGCCACCAGGTGCGGCACAAGCATCCAGCACACGTTCTCCAGGCTGCACTTGCAGCATTAAAGGCGGCAATATGCTAGCACCGTCCATCAGAAAATGTGACAAGACGCCTGTTAAACATTTACGCGGTGGTTTAAAATCGGAGCAGTTGCCCATTTCATAGGTATACAAAGCCAGGTGCTCGGGAAATTGGAAAGCTGCATCTGCTTCTATTGTTAAAGGAAAATCTGCACTTGTTTGATAATACTTGTAATGCTCCGACTCGGCTACCCAATCCTCCATGCCCTTAATGCTGTGCGCAGGCATATATTCGTATAAACCACCCGTGCCGTATTGTGGATCCACAAGACGACTCTCATCCAGCTGCACATCATGCTCCAATGCGCGTGTTAAACTTTGTTTATATTCAAATTTCTCTGGTTCCGCCTCTGTCGATTCTTGTTTATTTGTTTGCAGTTGTTGTGGAGCAACATGTCCCTCCTCCTTGCCACTGGGGTATACAGCCGCTACCTCGCGCTCTTGTTGCTTTCTCAACAGCGCATCTAACTTCTGATCGATGTCGTAATTACCACGCGTTGCTTTCAGCATCTCTCCACTGCCGCCCACCTGTCGTTCTTTGGCCAGTTGTATTAGCGATTTTACATTTATAGCGCCATCCATTTCGAGCATGCTGCATGTTTGCTCTGTGTCCCCAAAATTATTCACCATGGCCACATATTTGTGTTCAGTTAGCAATGCCGCACGCATATTTTTCCATCTGTTGCCATAGACAGAGCCATAAAAGTCGTCAAAGCTTTCCAGCGCACGATCACAGTTATTCTTTTTGTACTGCAACGTATTCCAGCGTTTTTTGCCGCCTTTCCAGCGGCGTTGCATTACACAAATGTTGCGTATTTTTAACATATTTCGCAAAATAACTTACGCCGGCAAAGTTTTATTTTGATTTCATTAGTGCTGGACAAAAGTTGCAAACTCAGCCGATAACCACGTTATCGAGCATCCCTAACATAAACTGGATGTTAGTGTGTGAATTTTTTCAAAGCATTTTTAAATTTGAAAAAAATCTGTTTATTGATATTTACATTTAAGCTTATACAATTAGTCAATTAATTCCAAGGTTCCACTTCCGCTGATCCCATGCTTACATAAATGATAAATTCTATTAAAAACATAATTATAGCGGTGCCAAATATAATGCGCCAGGCGTCTGTGGTTTCCTGTCAGAAGGGCTATAAAATGAAATTAAATATTTAAAATTCAAAAGCTTACATTGTGGTTAGTAAGAAAGCCAGCTAGTATCGGAACAATAATAGCAGGCAATGTGGCCACTGTGTTCGTTAGCGCCACCAAAGTGACAGCATAATTTGGCGATATATCAATTTGATTTGAAACAAATCCCGAAAACATGGCACCCATGCACATAACGGCTAAAAACACGATGATAACTGCTACATAACTGTGACACCCAATAAACAAAAGTCCAACTAGACATAGAGCCGGTACAAGCGAAGCAATGGACGTGGCTATTTTACGTGCAGTAGTTGGGGTTAATTTGTCTGCGAGCATTAATCTGTCCATCATGAAACCAATTAGAGCGCCAAAACCTATCATAGGTAAAAAGGGTAGAGCACTAAAGACGCCATTGTCATCTAAAGGAAACTTGAAGATTTGCTTATAATAGAAGGGAGTCTCTAATAGAAACATATACCAGCCCCAATTACTGCACGTGTGCGCTATAAGTATAGCCCAAAAGGCTTTTGATCGCAATATTTTTGACCAAGGCGCTTTAAGTGTAGGCAGTTCCTTCGGTTCACCGGCAAGCGATTTGTTGATAAGTTCGCGCTCCTCTGGGCTTATAAAAGTTTGCTTATTGGGACTATCTTGTATCAGTATGATCCATAATATTAACCAAAGGCAGCTTGCTGCAGCCATGCCATAAAACACCCAAATCCAGCCACAGTTTTCGGCTATAGCACCAGATATCATAATAGACCAAACTGTGCCCACTGTGGTGCCTAAGAAGCAAATTGTAGACAGGAAATAGCGCTCCTCCAGCGGGGCCCAAGCTAAGATTAGAACGTACATAGCTGGTACGGCGGCACCACCAAATAAGCCCGATAGGAAACGCGTAAAAATCAGCCCAAGGAAAAGCCACTGTGCCAAAAGGGGCGTTAGCGCCGCGGCAGCAATGTTGACAAGGACGGCGGCAAATAATACCCACTTGGCGGACAACGATTCAGCTAAACGTGCTCCTGGAATTTGTGAGCAAATAAAGCCCCAATAATAACAGCTTAAGAGGGTTCCTTGTAATGGCTCACTCCAGTTATAGGGACCATTCTACAAAATCAAAATTGAAATTATTTAGACTTCCATAAGCGTTGCAAGCTTCAAACCTGCGTTTGTGGACCATTGTCTACATTCCTTTGCTCAAGCTTACATTCTTTTTCGGTGTCGTTATCGCTTCCCAATACGGCTGAGTGATTTACCATTGCTATAAGGCATATACTATAATTTACTTTCAACCCATAGATTATATTCATTGCAATGAAACCCAAGGCAGTGACTACATATCGTGC
This sequence comes from Drosophila busckii, assembly GCF_011750605.1. Classification (NCBI taxonomy): domain Eukaryota; kingdom Metazoa; phylum Arthropoda; class Insecta; order Diptera; family Drosophilidae; genus Drosophila; species Drosophila busckii. Next base: position 14,453,191 of record NC_046604.1, on the reverse strand, counting down.
AGGTACGCCATCTATTTTAAACTACAAAAGTTCTTAAATGTCTTGTATATACTTTTAAGGTATAACTTACTGCAGCATATGTTGCCCTTGGCTGGTTTGGGTTCTTCTTTGGGCTTCTCAGCCATGGTTTTTTGTTATGATCACTTAAAAAAAATTTGTTTAATTTATAAATTTGTACAAAAGTTTACATTTTCAGAGGCGTTTAAATACCCTGACTGCTCTGTTATCAAAAAAATTACTCAACGTACCTAAAAATTGCTCCCAACATAATTTGTTCAAAGCTTAAACTTTTATTTTTTGAAACTTGTTAAGTACAATAAAAGCAGGCAAGCTTATCTTGCAGAATCTTGTATAACAGTTAGCTTCGGATGCCGAGACACGAGTACACTTAGGTTGAGAACTAAAAGCTATAATTGGTATTTTGAGGCGTAGATTTTGGGTATATACATGTATAGAATGCGACAGTTTAGAGACATTTGATGGTTCTAAGCGAAGAGTGAAGAGAGTGAATGTCTTATGCCTTGGGTACGGCAGTTTCCTTCAGCGGTGTTTTCTCGTCCTTTGCTTCGGCTTCCTTTTGTGCGCCAGTTCTATTCCAAGATTGCTCAGCGCCAGAGCCAAAAATGGTAAAAACGAAGAATTCCAGCACGAATAGAACGATGGTAACGCCAAAGATAATGCGCCAAGCGCTAATATTTTGCTGTAAAGAAGAAGAGATATATTGATAATAGAATAGACTTTGAAGTCGGTCAGTGCTTACATTTCCATGTGTAACAAAGCCGACAAAGAGCGGTACGATGATGCCAGGTAAAGTGGCTGCAGTATTGGTAAGCGCTACTAAAGTTCCGGCAAAATTGGGTGCAATATCTATATGATTCGATAGAAAACCGGAGAACATAGCGCCCATAGCGACAATGCCCACAGACATGACGGTAACAGCTTCATAATGACGGCAGCCAATGAAGCAGAGGATCAATAGACAAATACCAGGTATAACGGTACATATAGAGGTAGCAGTTTTACGAGCAACGGTGGTGCTGATTTTGCCTAGAAATAAAAATAAGGTTAAAGCGTAGTTTAGGGTAACTAAGTGGGTAAAGACATACCCTTCGATTGGAGCGTATCCAGCATTTTGCCCAAGAATATGCTGAATATAATCATGGGGAAGTAGGGCAGGGCGCTCAAGGCAGCATTGCTAGCAACATTGAACTTGAGCACCTGCTTCATATAGAACGGAATTTCAATGAGGAACATGTACCAGCCAAAGTTGTTGCAAGTGTGCGCTATGAGAATTGCCCAGAAGGGCACGGATCTAAAGACCTTGCCCCAAGGCACTGCCGGATGATGTTCGGTCTTTTGCTCGGTGCCCAGTGAGCTGGTAATCATGTGACGCTCCTCGGGACTAATCAGACGTTGCTTCTTGGGATTATCCTGCACCAGCAATATCCACAAAACCATCCAAATGCAGCTCAAGGCGCCCATGACATAGAAAATGGAACGCCAGCCCCAATTGGCAGAGAGAACACCAGCTAACAGAATAGAGAGTGCTGTGCCTGCCGAAGTGCCCACATAGATGATAGTCGACATGACCATACGTTCACTAGGTGGCGCCCAAGCGGCAATCATGACATGCATGGCTGGAAAGGAGGCGCCACCGCCGACGCCTTCAAGCACACGCATTATAATCAAACCGCTGTAATGAGCCTCAGTCATGACGGGAGTGAGCAAAGTGCAAACGACGTTAATGGCCACAGAGAATAACATGACCCACTTGGCGGAGAAGTTCTCGGCCACATGAGCCAATGGAATTTGGGAAACCAAATAGCCCCAGAAGTAGCAGCTGAGCAGCGTGCCCTGCAGTGGCTCGCTCCAGTCAAAGGGTCCATCCTAGCAAAGAAATCAAAACAAATTTAAATTCTAAATACAGCGCAAATTAGTTTCGTATTCCCATACGCACCTCAACTTTAGCAGTTACGTTGCTAGCGCCACCTGGCGGCGAGCATTCTTGCACCAGATTTACACTTGTTACATTTGTCATCATGTGGCTCATGTTCTCCTCCTGCCTGCGATGCGTAGCCGTATGATTAACCATTGCCACCATGGCCACGCTGAGATTCACCTTCAATCCGTACACAATGGCCATGCCAATGGATCCCAGTATGGCAAGCACATAGCGCGCGGGCACCAGCTCTGTTGGTAAATGCAAATCAAACGTCAATTAATTGTTGTTGGAGGTCAGGGAGAAATGGAGCACGCGCGCCGCTTTCGTAGCTCTATCGCAATATGCGGGTAATTATGACCGCTCCTCAGATAACGTATTGAAGAATTGTAATTTTTATTTACGGGGTTTTATAAACAATTTAAGAGTCACACAATTGATAACAAAACAAATTAGCACGTCTCAATTTGAACGCTATTTAACGCCACAATATGAAATTGCTTCTTTCTTTTTATTGCACGGTAAAGAAAAGCGAAGAACCTGGAATAGTTGCTGCTGCTGCTGAGCTAATGGTAAGTGCAAATATGCAATTATTAAATACTAACAAACTAACGAAGACGCTGAAAATGCAAAATAGATAATGCTTAAAGACTGAATATTGATAACGCAGCCTGAGTTTAAGCTGCAGATTAGCTACAATATTGAATGATAAGCGTGCAGCGTCTGTAAATAATTATAGAGCAATTATAATTGACTCTTCAGTGCTTACATAAAGCTATAATTATTTGCAGTGTAAAAGACGTTGAAATAGAAAGTCTGTCAGTAATTGATTTTTATCCTATGTGATATTATTAGCTCAAGGCGCATAACTAAATTAAGCTCTGATAACTAATAGCAAACAATTTCAATTATTTGTCGGTTCTTAGCAAATATTGTTTATTATATTGACTTACAATTGACCTTGTATTTGTTTAAGCTGTCAATGGGCTATTTCATAATTATTTTTGGTGCTTCTTGTGCACAGCAAGAAGCAGCACAAAACATAGTCTAAGTAGCTAAAAGCTATAAATGTTTGACTGATACGCATACCTAAAAAAAAGGCTCACACACACACACACATGCACGCACAGGACGACCTTTGTGGCGGCTGTTAAGGTCAAATTTCTTTGGTAGGCGCCACATTGCAGATTTCGAAAAAGCATCAACAGTTTTCATCATTTTATTGCTGCACACATAAAAAATTCAACAACCTGTTGCACTTGCACTCTCTAGACTATTGCACTCGGCTTATGCATTCAGTTATTACAGTTAGGAAATAGTTAAACCTTTGAACCACTTACTGCCCAATATGCTGCCCTTGGCGGGCACTTCTTCTGGCATGTTTATTAAAATGTATTACGCCGGCACAAGCTAATGCTTATAGATTTTATAATCTATGTGTTTTTAATAGTTTAACAATTTGTTGTATTGAATTGCGCGTTTTTTTCGCTGCTTGTAATTTTCAAAGCGACGCGTGCGCTTTTCCCAAACGTTGAATTACAACTGAATTTCGTTTTTACTTCCGACACATGTTTTCAGATTTTTGAGAGCGCGAGCTTGACTGCTCTCGCACTCTCTCTTTCTCTCTGGAGTGCGTGCCTGTTGGCAGGCAGTCGTAGCTTTTATTTCTTACCTACTTTGCTCTCAATTTGGTTCAAGTTCTTGTGAATTTTCTGTATCTTGTATCGGCAAGTTTTTGGCTTTTCAAAAATTTATATACTTTGCCTCATCCTACGCCCCCCCTTGGCCCGAAAGCTTTGGCGCGTTCAAGTACCTGCCACATTCCATAAAATTTTGTTGGCAACGTGCTTTGCACTTGGTTCAAGTCTTGGGTTGGGCTCGTTGCTCACAATTTATTGTATTCAATTTGAATAATAAAAAATTAAAAATCTAGTTTTTATTCAAATTGTAGAACATTTTGTTTAAATAGATTTTAGCTTAAATTCAAAACTTTTTTATATCATGCAGTTTTTTTTTTGATAACTAGTTCTGTTAACATATTTTTCTTATAGGGTATTATGCATGCCTTAATAATATTTAAACAAAAATATTCACAGCATATTATGCAACAAAAACTAAAAGTAAATATTTAAAAGCAAAACAAAAAGCTTGTGCTAGAAATCGCCAAAATAAAATTTTCGTTCGTCTCCAAAAACAGTCAAAATATAAATAAAAGGTATTACAGTTAGCCAGACGCGTTTTGACTTAAAATGCCGGCTGTTTGCCTAAATACTATTAACACGTTTAATTATAAATGCAAAACGCGTGCATAAAATCAAAATAAATATGCTATAATCGGTGGGCTAAACTCAACAGATTCAGTTAGTAACAACAAAAGTAAAATTTTATTAAATGGCAATTGTGCGTAATTTGGAAAAAGTTCAAACTGTTGATAAATAATTAGCGCTGTAATTTAATTGATCAGTACTTGGCAACAGTCTGATGACAATATGTAAACTTTTTATAGCATTGACTAATTGCTTTAATTATTAATTGATGCCTGCTTTTTATAGCGCCATAAATATTAATTAAGTGGCAGTAATTAAGATATTTTGCTTGTTTGTCATACAAGAATTCTAATTGCTCAAAACTATTTAAAAAATTTTTAAAATATTTTTTATTGTCATGACATGAACTGCTGCTTGAGTAAATTTTTAAGTTTTAAGAGCCAAGACGCTGTAGCTTTTGTTGTATGCAAATGAGCTTTAGAACTCAATGAGTGGGAGTATGCCCAACTGTACTCAACAACAGATATATACATATATCTTTTTTTATTTCACTGTTGGTCGCACATTTTAGAAGCAAACACAAACATTTGTATGGAAATAATATTAATGGTTGGGGCTATTGTTGTTGTTGTTGTTGCTGCTGCCGGTTCTCTTGTCTGGCGTTTGTTTGTCTACTCGTATATTTATTTATCTTTCAGCGGCTTGTTACCATATGGCATAGGCGTATAGCAGACTTGTTTAGAACACTATAAAATGCTAATAGCTGAAAATTGTTGAGTGTATAAATTATTCGTTTCGGTTCTGCTCGAGCTGTAGCACCGGCTCCATGGCCCATTACTCAAACGCTTATTACATCAAGCTAAAGCCAAACAATGCGCTTCATGGCTCTGTGGCATCCACAGCGGATGCATCTTTCGCTCTTTGTATCCCATAGTTCTCTGCTGGTGACACAATTTCTCATATACTTGTAGTTACTTTGTTTTTGTTTAATTCTATTTACTCTACTAATGCGAGCGTGGCCAGCTGTTGGCTTTTGTTAGCGGCTCGTGTGTTGAATTTAGTGCTTGAACGAATTGATTTTTATTAATTTTTTGCACACACTTTCAATAAAGTAAACTTATGAATGAAGCAGCTATATATCAGTTGACACATTTAATTTCGTTTGGCTGTTAATTGGTTTTCATTGAATTGTCGTTTTTGACAATGGGAATTGAATAGTTTAGCACCAAATTTGTTTGGGGTTTCTTTTGCAGTTAGAGCACCAAATTTGATTGGGGTAGCCCGTTAAGATAGTCCCTAAACTTAAGAATAAACACAACGCATGTTTTTTTTAACCCAAATATTGATTTCGTACCCTTGGGCGTCAATACACGACTTTTGACTTTTACGACTTACCCTTTGTTTGTATAAAACCCACTTCCCATGCATATCGAGGGTATCTTTTAGACCAGTCCCCAAAATTTAGCGCTTGCTTACGCAGTTGACAACAAAAGTACAAATTTATCTAGCATTATTTATTGTAAATATTGTGCGTAGTTCCAACCCCCAAAATGTCAAGCTCAAGTGCAAAGTCAATCAGTGCCCTGAAAAAATTATACCATGGTTTTTTTTAAGGTTTTTCAAACCAAAAATCAATTTTTTATTTATTTATTATAAAACAGGAAATAAGTTTTAAAAATATCCAAAATAAAATTAACAGAAAATGGCCGAATTTGATTTTAAATATATATTTTAAAGATCCATAAAAGCAATAGAAAATATTTGATAAATTCAATATATTAAATAATTAATTGAGTGTTTATATTATATATTGTATTGTTATACATATATATGTATGTATATATATTTATTAATGTGTATATATATGCATGGTATAAGTATATATCGTATTATATATATGTATAATTAATGTTTACTTTGATTTCTCTTTAAATAAGAACAAAAACAGTCAGACAATTGTTATTAAATTAAATAACGCCGTTTGCCGTAAATTGGCATAGAATATTTAAAATATTTATGCGCTGAGCCACTTCACTTTTTGACAAATATGTATACAGTATATATATATGTATATATTTATTTTGTGTATATATAAATAGTTGCAGATATTTTTTTTAAGTTAATTTCAACATTTAACAGTAGGCTGTTAACAGTTTGCTGTTAAAGTTGGCGCTTGTGTGTTATCAAAATTCTTCGTGTCATGTATTTTTTTTTATACTATTTTTGCATTAAAAACAATTAAAGCATGTTAACAGACAAATGTTGCTGAGCTTAGTTAAAGTAAATAGCATTTAGCATTTAGAGTCGATTGTGCTATTTCTTCTTTTTCATAGAATCTTTTATTTTGTACTACTTGGGAAGCCTCTAGTTTTGTTTAAATATGTTTTACACAAAGTATATATATATATAAGTTATTGATAATTTTGTTGTAGACATTGACAAAAGTTTTAGTTTGGATTAGTTTAAGTTGTTACTAAGAGTTTAGTTAAGTTCGCTTGTTTTGGTTAGGGCGTTACCCTGTTCAGTGTTTTAGAAACAATTGAGTTTTGATTATGTTTTTGACACACAATATAAATAGTTTACCATAGTTGGGTATATATATATTATATATATGGGGTATAATTCTAGACAAATTGCACATGATTTTTATACTTTGACATTTGTTAATTGCATATTGGATTTCAAAATGAAAATGTTGAATTTCTTTTAATTTGGGAAATTTCTTTGCTGGTTAACAATATTGAAAGGAAAGCTCAGCCTAAAAGCTTTTGTTACCCTCACACGCCGCAAAATGTTTCAAATTTAATAATATTTCTCGCCATTATAGCTGGGACCACGCTCAGCTACAGGCTGCTTAAAATATTGACTCTGATTAACCGAGCGCTTCTTCTTGGACACCATGAAACGCTTGGAGGAGCCATAGATGGTGCCTTTAAAATGTAAAAAAATTAAAGTTAGAGCTCAAAGCTGCGTTTTAAGCTTGACTTACGTCCACTTTGATGCTTGGGCTGACGTGGCACATAATCATACTTGGACATGACTTGAGCATCCACTGGCATGCCATAGTAGTCCACCAAAGCAGGTGCCTGTTGCTGTGGCTGCTGCACTTGTACAGGCGCATCCAGCCAGGTGCCAGCTGCTGGCAGGTAATCCAAGTCCTCTGCTTCTACTAGCGGCACCTCCATGTCACTGTCCTTGCGCGCGCGCTCGCCAGCTTCGACCAAAGCAACTAGAGCTAGCATATCAGCTGGCGTTAGCTTGGTAGCATCGCGTTTTAATCTGGTATAAGTATAATATTAAATTGAGCTAACAGCACAAGCAGCTGCAGCTTACCTCAAGTCGCTATAGCGTCTATATTTGTTCAGATTAACATTGTCAGCTTCAGCATCTTCATTGGCCAGATTATAGTAAATGCCACGTTTGTTGCGCTCATCCAAATTATAATTGCGATTGGCATAGGTCAATGGCACAGACAGCGGAATGCTCTCCAGGTAAGCCTCGGCATTGAGCAGACTCAGCAAGTTGTCATACGCTTTGTTGCGTGCAGCAACGTTGTTCACTAAAAAATTTAAAGCATTGCTACTAATTTATATTTTAGTATAAAGCATTGCAGCTTACCACGTCGCTCTGGTGCATAGTCATCCAGCTGCTGCAGATCACGCTCGTTGTTGTAGTTGTAGTTGGCACTGGGCTGCGCTGCCTGCTCGTAGTCATCGCTCCAGATGCCGCTGGGCATGTCGCTGCCGTAGTCAGCGCTGGGCACATTCACATAAGGATTGTAGTCATAGTTAATACCACGCTTGCGCATCGTTGAGCTGGCCACAGCCTCCTCCAGCGCAGTGGGCTCCTCCTGCAGCTGCTGCTGACTGCTTTGGGCAGCGGCAGCCACAGCGGCGAGTATTTCATCGTTGCTGGGCAGAGCATAGGGCAAGGCACGGGGCTCATTGTTGCGTGCCGCGGGCGCATTGCTAAAGGAAGCGGGCACAATTTCCGGGCTGGACTTTTTATCGGCTGGTGGCACGGTGGCTGCCTCAGCACGTTGAGCTATGGGCAGAATTGCGCAAAAGTTATTAAAGAAATTTGCAATTTATGCAGCGCGTAAATGCAATAAACAAAACAGAAATCAATTAACGCCAAGCAGCAATATACTAACATATATACGCCATATTTTTATCGACTCTACTTGACTTTGGCACGCACTAATTGCAATTAGTTTTGCTCTTAACTAACGGCACAACTAATACCCATTGACATTATTATGCTTTAATCATATTACAACGTAATTGAATTGTACAACCGTACGTACCCACACCACCCCCCAGCAGGCTTTAATCCTGACAACGCTAATTAAACTTGATTTAGTGCAGCCAACTAGCAAAATAATTTCTGCGGTCACCAGGTCCACAGCTTAGTGGCCTAATCCTGCTCACGCGGCTCTGCACTAGCTGCTGCTAAATCTGAATATCATGGGAATTTCTATTTGTGCAACTTTGCTGCAGATAAGCGACCATTTATTTAGTTTGTTTTTCGCTTAGATAAGCAAGCATTGATTTATGTGTTTTTTACATGCGTTCAATTTGCAATCACGCGTGTACAAACTTTATCTATAACTTGCTGGAATTTTCCACCTTTTGTTAGTAAAATAAAACTGCAACTGTTGTCTAAAATTAGCTATAACTACGCTTGTAATTTAAGCTTAAAGCAATTCTCTAAATTATATTTACTTAGCATACTTTTCTGCGCTCTAGCACTTGCTTCATTTCCTAGCCTTGTGACAAGCTATTGAACTACCCATGCAAAGCGAAGCTATTGAACTTTCACTTTAACCTTCAAGCAAGCCTATGTTCTATTTATTTTCTTTGCCCAGCTAACACACTGCTCTGGTTTATGGACTCTTGACTTGTTTTTCTTTTCGTTTGAGCGACCATATGTTTGGCTTGTCAAGTGCAACGTCACTCGCACACAAAGTCCTTGGCTAAATGTGCTTTTGTCCAAGCAAAACAAGAATAACAACTAGATGAATATAATATGCTTTGTCTGCTTTTGCTTCTGCTTCAACTGACAACTGTACACACGCAGTTGACAAGCAAGTCATACCCGTTGGTCAGGCCAGGGGGGGAATACATAAATAAATAACATTTGCTGACGTCGCTACGCATTTTCATTGTTGTTCTTATGCATGAAAATATTCACTGAACTGTAAAAATATCAACAAGTTGTTTGCTCTTCAATTTTTGCCACACACGCAGCCAAGTGTGAGGTTAGGTTTGCTCTGTGGTCTGCGCTAGCAGCTGCTAAATAAAAAAGAGAGCGAGTAGGAGCTGGCAACAGCGCAATTAACGCCTGCAGGGGCCTGAAAATAACTCAATAATAACAGCATATGGAAAATTTGTGACATGGAAAAATGAAAATGTGGCTTGCGCTTGTGTAATAGAAGTTTGCGGTTAGGGCGGAGCGTGGGCAAAAGAAATTGACAGCCGCCCTGCATATTTAATAGGCGAGCATATGGCTAAGCGTTGACTTAAATAGATTTATAGCAACAACAACAAGCAGAGTGTTGCTGTTGACTTTAACATTAAGTAAACTTCGACTTAACAGACGCGCCCGCGCCACAAACCACAGGCAGAGGCACAGCAGCAGCAGCTCCAGCCAGCCCAGTGTGAGTTTGAGTTGCAGCTTTGAGTGTGAGCGTAGTGAGTGTGTCTAAAAATAGAACTGAAATTGCGCACACACTCTCGCAGAGAGACACACGTACATATACAAATGTAAGCTCTTACATGCATACCAATGAGCGCTGCTCGCCGCCATTTTGTGCAGCAGCCGCCCACGCAAAGCAGCACGAACAGAACGAATTTCTTCTTTTGCGTAGGTGTAAGCTCAACATGTGTGTAAGTGACTGTGTCTGCATATATGTGTGTGTGCGAGTTCGGTTATGCATAAATATGTGTGCTTTATAGCCACAATGATTGTAATGATACTTTAAGTCAGCAGCAGCGACAGGCGAAAAATGTTTGAGCAATCTTCTGCTTTGCCAGCTGTCGCTGTCATCGCCTTTGTAGCCAAAAACACCTACGCAATTTCCTGGCAGCCACCGAAATGCGTCAGCAGTGAGAGAGAACGGAGGTAGTTTAGTTTGAACGGAGATGAAAACGTTAAACAGGATGGTAATGTTTGCCTCGTGCCGTTTGCCGCTTGTCTCTTGCCTTCTGCCTCATGACTTTTGTGTGTGTGTGAGTGTGTGCGTCGAGCGCGCGTGGGCGTTTTGCTTAATGTGCTCAGCTTACAAGCTGCTCAAATACACAACAAACAGTTTGAACACACTATAAACAATCAACGACTTTGCTTAAGCATGCATGAATATTTATTAAAGACATAATTGTAGCATACTTAATAGGGCAGTTGATTGACTGATTGGTTTGCTGGGTTTCAATCAATTTTAATCAACTAAGTTTATTTTAAAAAATCATAATAAATAAATTGCACATTCTTTCTGAGTTTCAAAAATTTTGAAACTTAAGTCGAAATACATGTGTCAATTTATTCTAAAATATTTTAAAGCAACTCATTTAGCGCTTAAATAAATATTTGATTGCAACAAGAAATGTTTGGTACAAATATTACAGCAGTTAGAACTTGAAATATAAATATTTGAGTATATTCAACTTCTTTTTCAATCTATAAAATATGAAGTTAGGCTTTGTAAAATATTTTCAACTTGTTAGCACTTTAGAGTTTTGCACTCATGCAGCGTTTAGCTTTAGAATTTTTACTGTAAACTCACGCACACATTTTCATGTACATTTATGTGTGTGTTTGCGTGGGTCTGTGTTCATTACATGCATGAAGTACTTGTAAGGCACTTCAGCTCGCTGGTAGCTTAATACAGAGCTAGCAAGCTGGCATGGGGTCCATGTACATTTATCAAAACATGAAATTTTCAAATGACCTTTAACATTAACTACTTGCTCAACTGACGTGGGTTAAGCACACACACACACACAAACGTGGAGACATAGACTCAGCGTCAAGTAAAGTCAACCCACGCAAAAACCCAAAATGAAAAAATATGAAAACCATTTTGAACTTTGCACACTCACCTGTCGGCAAATCCCCTTGCTCTTGCTGTTGTTGTTGTTGTTGCAATTGTTGCTTGTTGTTGGCATTTGTGGATAGCTCCGTGTTCTGAGCCAGCACTGAGGCTGGCACTGCCAGAGTTTGAGCCACCAGCAACAAGACGAGCGCCAAAGCGCTTGAAGATAATGCCAAATGCATTTTTTTTTAGTTATTTAACACACACACACAAAGACGCACCCAAAACTAAGTAAACAACTTTTATATGCTGTGTGCCAAAATTAGAGCAAAAATACTGCGAGTTCAGCTCGATGTTGCTGCTGCTGCTGCTGCTTCAGTTGCTGCTGCTGGTCAGGTCCGCTGTCCTGAATGAACTGTCTGGCTGAGGCTGCAGTGCAACAGTTTTTAATGTTCGCACGCCCCAAATACAGCGTTTTGCAGCGACGGCAGCCGAAAGTCTGCACAGGCACCTACGTCATTGTCATTGATAAGATTTTGCTGCCCAGCCGCAGCTCCGCCTGCTGCCAAATCCCCACCCAATATACTATGAGACCAACAGGCTGCTTACGCAGTTCATAAGCAAACTTGCCAATGCGCCTGCGTCGTGGCTGCAAAGCAATTCCAGCTAAAGTCAACTGACTCATGCTGCCAGCGATATCTCTTGTGGCCACCACATAGCGCTGACTGAACTGAACTAACTCAAAAACATTACCATAGCTTAAATTATGTTGAATAATTATATTACATATATTTTATTATATATATCGTAGATGCATTTGCAATAAATATTAGTTACAGTTTTGTTTTTTTACATCTTGTGTTAAGTCTCCAGGCTGCTAAGTTATTAAAATTGCTGTCATTTTGTATGTTTTTTACACTTGGAATTTAGCTTATAGCACAAATTTGAAATTTTGTAGGTGTTGTGCAGTTTTCAGAGCTGTGTGCATGCTATGTTACAATTGTTGGGCAGGATTAGGGAGAGGGTTAGGGATTATAACTTTAAACAATTATGTCTACAATTTGCGAGCTAGTTGCTAGTAAGGAAAACACTTGCCAATTTATTATGTTTAAAACTACAAACAGATTGCACTCTCTATGTGTGTGTGTGTGTGTGTGTGTGTGACTACTTGGCACTGTCGAGCACCTTCATTATGTGTTTGGACACCTGCGCCGTTGCCTCGGTAGCATTTGGTATAAGAAAGCGATCCATATCGGTTATGAGCAGGCCATCGCCATCGGGAAAACCATATTTAAATGTAATTAGATCACGATGACGCTTCTTGGCAGTTATTTTGACAATGCTAGCCAAGGGACGTCGCACCATTATCTGCGCCTGGCCACGTCCCAGTTCGCGTAATACAACCAAATGTGTGGGCGTTATAATCAAATGACTATCATACATATAGCCATTGATGTGCACCTCCTGGCACTTGAACGCTTTGATAATCTCCGCAGTTTTGAAATATTGAGTGAGATTAACAATCTCGTTGGACGCGCCGCCGACAGCAGCTGTGGGCGCATCTTGCGCAGCGCCATCAAAGTTGTCCTCGTTTTCATCATCGATGCTAAACACAGGCGCCACATTGCGATAGCGTTTGCCATTGCGCTCCTTGGCGCTAACATGACGCTCCTGATTGGCCAAACACTGTGAGCCATTGGGCGCCATGGCGCCACTTGGAGCAGCATTATTTGAGCTTGGATTGACTATTATATCCAGCAGTTTGCCTTTGACTTCGGCAGATTTGGATTTCATGGCAGCAGAGAACTTGCTAAACAGATCCGTTGAGCTGGGCGTCGTTGCTGCCGATCGCTGAGCCGCGCTTGCTTTGGACTGCAAGTGATTTAGAGTTAAATAGAAGTCATAGCTGTTAGTTGGCGTACTTACCTGTTTTATATTATGCTGCTGGCAAACCAAACACTTGCCAGCGCTATGATCCTCCAGACAGTCGGCCATGTGATCACCAAAGTAATCATGTATGGAGGCATAGCCGCCCGTTAGCAAGGATACATAGTGTGTGTTCTTTTGCAGAAATGAAGCAACAACCATATGTGTATACTGATCCTCTTCGACGCGTCCGCTGCCCATGAAGCACAAATGCTCGCCACCCGCATTCGAGTTGACTTCAATGGCCTGCTTCTGGGCAGTGAGCAAGCCCTGGACGGCAGTGGCAAAGGCTACTGGTTCCTGCAGCATAAGATTGCAATCCAAATGAAAAGCTGTGGACAGATGGCCAGCATTGTACTGCTCCGCTGGACGACAGTCGACCAGAAAGAAACGCACTGCATCGACAGGCAGTTCCATGGCAGAGTTCTCCACAAGCTCATAAACGGAAACAGGTAGACAAAGCGCCTGTGAAACTTTGTTGGATTCCTCCTGACTACGTGGCGAGTCGTTTTGTTTGCCGTACAGTGCCTGCAAAATGGAATTGTTTAATCTTTGTGCCACCTCATGCATTCAGCTTACCTTTAGATAGTCCGTCTTGAAGCTGGTGGGAGTTTTCAATGCATAGTACTGCGACAGTGAACAGAAATCTGGCACATCATCCACCTCCAAGGCGCACGGCATATTGCTTAGAAACTTTATTATGTCCTCCTTGCTGCTATTCTTCATGCTCATTATCTGTTCGCGTCCATTTATCAGTATAATCAATGCCAAAAAGAACACCATAAAGGGATCTGCATTCTGGAAATACAAATCCCACATGGCTATAATCACAGACAAACTGCTGCAGGAGGCAAACAAGGATTGGAACCACGTCAGCGAGTACAAATCCGGTGTTATCTTCTTTGTATCCAGCAGCGTGCAGAGCTCTGGATCGTGATAGAGCAGCAGCAAGCGAAATACATGGAAGACATTGCCCTTGGGCTTGCAACCCTTGGGTATATATGTATCCCTTATGCTCTCAAACAGATTAAATGTATCCGAGCGATTGAGCTTCAAGGCGAACAGTGGCAGCAACAACTCGATCCAACCATTATCCGGCTCGTACTGCAAATTGCGATTCTTGCAGTAGAATGTCATAATGGATTCCAGATCAGAGACAACCGACACTTGATCCTCCTCATCGTTCCCCATGCGCTCCACATAACGTTTGCAATCCTCACGCAGTTGACTTTGAAATGGCAGATCGTAAATCTCATTAAATAGCGACATCTGATCGCTCTTATGCCGCACATCCAAGCACACTTGCCACACGTCTGGACGCAGTGCCTCGGGCAGCGGCTTGCCCTGGCAAATTGTATATATATCATTCACATTGCAATCATCCAGCAGCGCCGATTCCAGCTCTATTATCCTGCAAGCAAAAAATAACAAATTAGTCAAGCTAACTCACACACACACACGCTCACTCTCTCTCTCTCTTTCGCTCTCTGCTTGTGTTTTTATTATGATTCAACGTGGCCAATTAGCACAGCTGTTGCTGATAAGGTCTTAGGCTGACTCAAGGCCCACTCGTCGTTCCTCAAATAGTCTCAAAGCGTTCTAGTGTAGTCTTCACAGATTTGCTCTCACAATCAGTTCCATTTACAGTCCACACATCATACCTGTGCGTATGTGTGTGTCTGTCTATTTTGCCCATGTTTATTTACCACATATTCTCCTCCATCGCTCCAGCACACACGATGATTTGTCGCCCTATCAAATGTCTTGCCAAAAGTTTCTATATTGAATACAGTTGCTTTTATTTCACGCTTTTTTTGTTTAGCATAAGATTTATGCACATTTTAATAAGTTATAATTGGAAAAATGTTGTCTAAAAATTGCTTTACTGTGCGAAGTAAATGTTTTTCTTATTGGAAGAATTTGTGGCGGTATGTCAATAACAGGGCGCTGCCAATCTGTTGCAATTAATTGTGGCGGCCGCACAATTGTTGTCCGATAGTCTGTGGCGGTTTGTGCAGCTGTGTATTAATTTTTGGTGCATACAATTATATTAAATTTAAACACTTTTAATCAATGCAACTGTGGCAATTGTTGCTCGCAATTGTAATTACCAAACGCACAGCATATATTGAGGTCAAAAGCTTTGCAATTTGAACGAAGGTAAGTGCCCTCGACACACACACACACACATACAGGCATACAGAAGCAAATGCAAGCTGGCAAAGGCAAACAAAATTTGCAAATACAAAAACAATAGCGTTATTTGCTGCAACTGCAAAGCCAAATACATATACAATATATACACATACTGATGTAGGCCTTCACCTAAAAAGCAACTGCATCTATTGATTTTTACATATGC
Organism: Drosophila busckii; assembly: GCF_011750605.1. NCBI lineage: Eukaryota > Metazoa > Arthropoda > Insecta > Diptera > Drosophilidae > Drosophila > Drosophila busckii. Next base: position 14,437,667 of record NC_046604.1, on the reverse strand, counting down.
ATATATTACATGGCCAAGCGGCACATTAGTTGCAATATTTTTCTTTGACCAGCTGTATGCATATGTGTGTGTGTGTAATACAGTTTGTATGTGTGTGTGTGTGCTGAAGTGAGTTGACCCCGCTTGGCGCAACAGCTGGTCCTGTAGTGTCTCTGACTTCAGTTTGAGCCCAAAACAAAGCAGGCTTGTAAATTTTTGAGAATTTCACGTTTGGTGCGTTTTGCAAGCAACAGCCACGTGTAAAGTTTGGTATTTGCATAGAGTCACGTACACAATTTACCTGCCTCTCTTTTATTATATTGCAACTAATTGCGTCTTTAATTTTACAGATGAAACAAGGTGCTGCAAGTGGTAGCGACAACAATTTGTTTGCCAATCATATTAACAACAACAACAGCAGTAGTAGCACTTTTCAACCACAGGAACAGCAGCTACAACAACAACAACAACAACATCTTGGAAAGCCAACACAAATTGTTACCGAGTGGGAGGATGGCGTTATCTTTGATGTGGATGATCCCGACTTTTGCGCCGGACCTGCAGCGACTGTGATTGACAAGTTGGCAACAGCTACAGTTGCTTTAAGGAATTTGAATTTTATAGGTAAGCAGCACAAATTTTTATAATTAATGAGGGCAACAATGTAAGGTACAGTGTGCATTCAATGAAATCAACTTGTAAATATTACATAGTCATGCCTCACAAATAGTGAGTACAGTTTATTCAGCTGTGTAGTCAAAACATGCAGCTAATCAAAAGTGCATTATGTATGTTTCAGTTTCAGTCTAAAATTAGCCGCAGTTTCTGTGCTTATTTATAGCATTTGCTCGACTGTGTCGACTTGTGTCTCACCTCAATTCTTATAAATATTTACGATCTGTTAATCCCAGCGCCTGGCACTGATACCAGACTCTAACTTTAGCTGGAAATAAACAAATTTTCCGTGCGTGCAATCCTAATCAGCAATAGCTATTTGCTGGGTTTTTTTCGTCTTGCTTACAGGGCGGTAATTAAGTGCTGTGGGCGTGGGCGTGGCAGAGCACTTGACAATTGTTTGATTGCAGCGGAAACTGGCTGGCATACGGTTTTATTTATTATTAACAACAATTGTGGGCTGAGCTTATCATTCAAGTGCGACCAATATATAACTTCAATTGCTCTATCAATTTATGTGCCCCAATCGACTGTCTTAAGCTATCGATCAAAGATCCTTTTGAAACTTTAGCTTAGTGCGCCCATTCATCAATAGCTGTGCTCCAATTTGTTGAAATTTTCTATTTAGCACAAAACCATTTATTTAGTCGCGCTTTATCATGTTTATCAGCCAAACTGATTAGCTATATAAACAAAGCGTGCGTCTTGCTCATTCGCACGTTTTTTATTTGTCGTTGCAAAAAAAAAAAAGAAGTAAAAAACATTCACGCGTTTATCATGTGACTACGGCTGAAAACAAAAATATAAACTGTGCAAACATTAATCACAATTTGGGAAGGGATTATGAACTTTTGAAGATTTTTTTTTTGTAGGTTTCACTAGCGTGTGGCGTGTGTCGCTACAAAGTTCACTAAAATTTACAATAGGCGCCCAACACGTGCTCCAGCCATTTAGTTAACTTAACTACTCATTTAAGCACCCACCACCCCAGGTCTGTTATGCATATTCATAGACAAACTTAAATATAAACATAGACACGCTCGTTGTTGGCGCTGAGACAATTGACAGGGCCAAAGCTTTATATATAGTGCTCACAAATTTACTTATTTAACCGCATTTAAATTGTTATTAATTTTTATTTATGAGGGAGAAAACAATTGTGTCCACTTCGTAGCAACAGCTATGAGCTATGCAGGGTCTTAAGCTGTCGGTTGCAGCTATAATGCTAAGCTTTGAACTGCTCTCAAAGTTGTCACCTTGTTAATTTGTTATATAAATAATAATACTTACAGTTCTATTGAAATAATTTGCAATCTTTTGATAAATTAAATCATTGTTAGCAGCACGCAAAATTCCCGCATGCAAATTGCCTTAGTTAATAAATAAAGAAATTGCTTAAGTCAGTTAAGTTGCTTAGTCCAAAGTTTTCATATTACATATGAAAATATTAAATCAGACTCAAATTTCCGCATTATCAAATTAAAAACACCGCAGTCAAAATAAATTGTATACCATGTAAATAACGCTAAAGTTTATTTTATGGCTTAATACAACTTAAAGGCTAAAAACATAGTTTTTACAACTGTTTATCAAGCGTATTAGCTTAGCTATGTTTTTATATATACAAAATCCACTGCATTGGAAGCTTTACGCTTAAATCATAAACATTATATAACGCAGATTTCCAGCTAATTTTTTTTAATATTTTAAAGCGACAATTCAGTTGAATATTTATTTATCAAGACCTAGAGATTTTCTAGATAGATAATGAGTCAAGCCAGCGTAGCGTGTGTGTTTCCCAAGCAAGTAATTAGTCTAGACTGCTATATATAGCATTGACATGATCATGATCATTTGCATCTTATCGTGTATAGAGTCATTTGTTTATATTGTTCGAATTATACAATACGATTTACCTCTTATCGTTCTTATGCCATTCAGCTTATATCATCGAACTGTCTGCACTTGCTCAAGCCAGACATTGAACCCGCTGTCAATATATATATTATGTATATATAGAATGCACTCGGAGCACAGTTTTTGCTCCCATAGGTCCCGTCATGGCAATTTGCTTACATAAACGTCGTGCTTTATACAAAATTTTTGCTTATTAAAACCACAAAACGTAATGACAAAACATTTTGTTTGAAAATAAAAATCGTTTTACAATTTCGCACTGTCTTAACCATACCTACAAGGCACTACCCTCTATCACCTTCTCCTCCTCTCTCATTTCCATCTCTATTTTGCATACAAACGGATCGTGTCTGTGTTTTATTATTCCATATGCTCTATTTATTAGTTAGGACTCAAACTAATCTCTGTAATATGAATACGACGAGACTTACATTCTTTTTTATCCCTTCAAGTTTAAAATAGTGTCAAGGTTAAGTTACAGTATTACGAAATTGACAACGAAACAATAATATAAATATATATATATTAATCTACAATATTTAGGGTGAGAAGAGTTATATAACATAAAATTTTTGTTCGCCTGGCTTCACTCTCGAGTCTTAACCAAAACAACAACAAAATGTAATATTAACTAAACAACAGGCGTATTTTGATTGCAATGAGTTCGATTTGAGTTCGAGCAAGCAGGCAATGAAATTGCTCAATTTTTATGAATTCATTTACTATTGAATGAGGTTTCGATTTACGAATTAAGGCGCAAGAAAATTGAAAATTTGTAATTTTTATTAATTTAAATACAGCTATTTTGATGGGCATGAGTTTCGATTTCGAATTTGAGCAAGCAGCAAATGAAATACAATTTTTATGAAATTAATTATACATTATATTGATTTGCGATTGGGTTTCGATTTCGAATCAGATTGGAAATTGCAAATTTTTATGAAATTCATTTACATATTGCAATGGGTTTCGATTTCGAATTCAGGCGGAAGAAAATTTCAATTGTAATTTTTATTAATATAAATAACATATTTTGATGGGCATGAGTTTCGATTTCGAATTTGAGCAGCAGCAAATGAAATTGCAATTTTTATGAAATTAATTTACATATTTTTATTGCAAACGGTTTCGAATTCGAGCAGCAGCAAATGAAATTGCAATTTTATTAAAATAATTTACATATTTTCGATTGCAATGAGTTTCGATTTCGAATTCGGGCAGAAGAAAATTGCAATTGCAATTTTTTTGAAATTAATTTGCATATTTTGATTGGCATGAGTTTCGATTTCGAACTCGAGCAGCTGAAAATTGAAATGACTTTCATTGCAATGTGTTTCGATTTAAAATTTGCTTTTCTTTTTTGGCACAGGGTATTTGTTTACCTTGTCACTTTGAATAGCTTGAGTTGCTGTCTTGATTTGTTTTGCGTTTTGCTTAGTTTGTAGGTTTATTGAAAGGTTGCCAGCTACATGAAACATGACAAGAGCGCGTCCAAAGGGGCGCCCTCGGAGCCAACAACAAACTGCAGTTCACACAGTCAACAGCTTTGTAGCCAGTTGTTGTTGTTGTTGTTGCTATTGTTGCCAATTCATTTTGGCAGCTGCTTTCTAGCTGTCTAAGCTGTCATGTCCACGCGTCGCGCGAGCCGTTTAACCCCCCGTTTCGCTTTTTGCTGAGGTGCAAAGCTAACAAAATGCAATTTAATGCCAGCAGTTTGACCTTTGAGTGAGAGTCGGGAGTAGGCAAGGGACTGAGGCTTGTCTGTTGCGATTGGCGCCAGTTGATACAAACATTAACCGATTCAATTAAGTGGCAACCGGTTATAACCTCAAGTAGAGTCAAGTAACATGCAAAAGGCGACACTTGAGATTCCATCTAATGCCAATAGCAGCACACCGCAGTGTCAATGGAACGCTGCTTGGCATTCAGCTGCGGCTCGAGGAGGAGCAGAGCATGTCATCATTACTGACTTACTAAACGCTCTATGATTAATACGTATTGATTTCGATTTAAATTGCGCATTCATTCATTCATTCATTGCAAGTCGTTGCTTTATCAATTTACAATTTTAACGCACACATTCATACATTTGATGATAAAACTTGCTGCTCATAACAGCAACAACAATGAAAATAACAATAAGCAAGCATATTGCAGATTATTTAGTCACAATCGGTTTTAACTGGAAACTCTCATACAGCATCTCTCGTTCGCTCTCTCTTTCTTTTTGCGACGCAATTCTAACAGTCCTCAATATGCTACTCATCATCATCATCAGCATCATCAGCAGTTGCATTTGTGCGATGACGACTTTAAATTTACAATAACGTCAGTCGCCAGTCACTTAAGCAAACAAGAGCACAGGGCTCAATAGCAAATGCACTTGTCGTCTAACTGCAACATTTTGGATACAACTCAAATCCTAGTGCCCAAAGCTATTTTCACGTCTTGCAAATTAGTCGTAGTCTGTGCCACTAATTAAGTGTGAATTAAGCTATTGTCACACTTGTCTTCGAAGCTGCTTTGGTACTGGTTTGTTTTGGTTCGTTCTTAAATAATCCAAAGGTACGAAAAGAAATTTGCAATATTATGTCATGTGTCTGCCACATGCTTAAACTAACTACGCAATTGCATATTTGGAATAAATGGCACACTTCCTGAATTATATTAAAGCAAAAATATTCGTGGTCGGGGGAATAACAATTTGCTTATCAATTTGAGGAATTTCTAAAAAATAATCAACAGTTCAGAGAGTACAAATGTCTAAGTATGCATAATATACAGAAATAAATTATTGACTTGTAAATTTCAGCAGATCAATGGCTTGCTTCAATATTTCATTTTATCAACGTTCATTGAACGTAGCTCGCTTGTATATTATTTTTCGATTGCGCATTTAAATGCATGATGCAGATAATATATGTACTATATAGTCGCTTGGACTTTACAGCGTGCAATGTACGTTCCTTGGGGTATTTCACTTTTTGTGGCCTATGTAATGCCTCCAATATATTTACAACTAAGCTATGACGTTCAAGCAGACGCCCATTTTTCAAAATAAAAATATTTAGTTGTGCTATAAATTCATTTAAGCAAGCTGACCTCAGGCAATAAATATATTTAATGCATAATGAGCCTTTTGTTGTGCCAATTGAGCAGCAAAAATTTGTTAAGTTATCACATGATACACTGTATATTATTATATTATGAGTAGCACTTTATACTAGTCAAAATTTGATTTATAACATTGTTATATACAACAATCAATTAAACTGCTTTAATTGATTTGTGACTGACTCACATAACTATATAGAGTTGAGATCAGTTAGCTAATTGACTAACTCTTGGAATGTGCAACAATTGTAAACAGCTTGTTATTGTTGTTAAATTCCATTGTTTACAAATGTGCAAGGCAGTTACCTTCTTGCTATGTTTTCCGTACCGATTAACGGCATTCAATATAAAACAGCAATTATGGCCAATATATTAAAGATAACACCTACGTATAAACTTGACACCCATTGCCTCAATTTCAAACTCTAATAAGGCCAGTGCGATTAAAGAAAGGCGCGGCGGCATATTTTATGAACCAATTCGATATTGATATATAGTAAAATATATATATAAAAAACACAAACTAAGACTAAAGTTCGGCTCTTCAGACTTTGTGCTATTTCCGTATTGCCTTGACGTCAAAAACAAAAAAAAAGTCTTATGCAAATTTCATCGAGTCTCAAAGTGCGCAGTCACAATTCCAATTAGACCCAGACCCAGACTTGAACCATAGCCTTTTAGTTATAGTTTATTTGCTATACAACTAATTATCATTGAGTGTAAAATTTGGCGTCTATCGCTCCCAGCTGTTTGGCACTTTCGGTTTAGGTAACGCCCCACTTTGGCGTTCATTGGACTGTTTACCTATATTTCTGGTCTGTGTGAGGTACGTAACACTCTCGTGCAAGTAATTTTCCCTCCATTAATTAAGTAAACAGTTGTTAAAAATCATTTTTAATATATGTATACATATATATCTTTCGAGGGAAGCCCACAAATTATAAAACTTGTTTTCGTTTCGATATTTGCGCTGAACTCATTTGCATTTTATGTGGTCTATTGGGAATATATCGACGTTTTGTGGGTTGATGCTGTTTACATATAGTTTATTGATTCCTCGTAAAATACATGAATCAGCTGAGCTCATGATCAAAACAATGCAACGGAATTAAATTTTAAAAATATATTTTGTTCTGCTTTTTTTTTGGTTATTTTTGATTTCGCTGATTCTTTTTTTTTGCATTGACGTCAAGCTGGAAGTTTGCATTGCAGGGTTAACCAAAAGCTATACATCTATAGCCTCTATACCTATGTCTGTTTATATGCATTTATTTACACAAGTTGAACAATTGGCTGGCACTTTGCAGAAGCAGCTTTGTTTGCATAGCTGAAAAAAAAAATATGAAGCGTATCGAGTTTTTTGAGCTGCTGCTGCAGACCTGAAGAGGAAGCGCATGGGCCACTTGTTATTATTGCTATATCCCTAACTATATATCTTTGTCTTTGTCTCTTTTGTTTTGCTACGTCGAGGGCTGTTCCAGTTGTCAGCTTATAACCATGTTGTATATCTTTTAATCTTATCAGCATTATATATTTATTTCGACTATTTTATCTTGATTTTTTATCAAATTGTTTCAATGTTGATGATGCGTTTGTTTGCCTAGATATCATTGACTGCATTTGCTTTATGAGTAATATATAGATTGCTGATAAGATGCTGTATGACCTAAGTTGTTTATAAACATATAATGCACTTTTAATGACCTACTATGACGTCAGACCAATATATAGCCTTTGAGTTTTGCGCACAACTGGGCAACGAGCCCCCTAATCAATAAAAATTCCCAATTAACACTTTGCCCAGTTTAAATACTGCAATTGATTTGAAAATTTCCCAAGTCCTGCCTCAAATCCTCTTTCTATGCTAAATATTTAATATATATTGTATCAAAACTTGCGTTTAACCTTTAATATTATCAGTTAACCCTCGTTTTTAATATTTGTTTATATTTTTTTTTAAACAAATATGTACCACATGCAAATAATAACGCTCGCTTTAGCGCACTCCAAAAAAATATACGTTATATTTTAAAAAGGTTTTTGCCAAATACTGTTTAAATATTATTTGGTTGTTATAAATTTGAAAATATTTTCTATGTTCACTTTTTGTATGCACCCACCGCAAGCTGAACATAATCCTCAGAGATTGTCTGACGCAATCTCGGATGAGGTTTTAGGTGTTTCAAGTAATTGGCGTGCGACCTTCCCAGATGACAATGGTCTTGGGGTCTCCACACACACGCTCCCCTCTCATTGTCAATAATAATAACGAAACTGCGTCGCAGCCAAAGTTGAATGTCAGTCACAAAAAAAAAAAAAATTAAATCTTTTTTTTTTTTATTTTGAAAATTTAAATAAATAAAAGTGTGTTGGAGAAATAGTGTGATATATGTATCTGGCGCATAGGGTGAGCACTGATCATATTGATGTTCTGCTCGACTTTCTAAATAAACAACAATTGTTTATAATTTAAATATGTACATACATATGTATGTATTTGTTTGTTCGTCGTTTGTGTGTCTGCAGCTGTTTATAGTTTATATTTATAGCTGGACATTTGCTGAATTGCATTTAAGTTTTCGATTAGATTTGCTTGCTAAGCGTTTCTCTTTTTGAGTCTAAACTGTAATTTGAACCAAATTTTCCTATCCCCAAATGCTTTTAACACCTTCTTGCGGTAATTTCCATTAAGGGGCGTGGCATGTTTTGCTCGCGTCAGTGTGACTTTGTAATTTTAACGGCCACAGCTGTTTGGCGGGGCAAATTTCATGTTGCTGTTAGTTATTATATTGCCACGCGTCGATAAGATTACGCTTTGGCTAGCTGATAAGACTGTGCCTGACTTGCTGAGTATATAAATTTTTCACAGTGACTGTGAGTGGTGTCAAAAATAGCAACGTTGACGCCAAAAAGGTTTAACAAAAGGGAAACACAAAAGTTTAGTTGATACCGGAGCATTCTTTGAAGTAGCTATGAATATGTTTCTTTGTAAATTTAATGAGCTCAACATTTTAAAGCCATTAAGTCGCAAAGTAGCTAGAAAATAGTTAAACGCGCAGCACTGTTGATGTTGCTCATGTTTGGCAACCGGCAATTCTAGTTAAAAGTCATAAAAGTACGGGTCGCTCTACAGTCCAGGCTTTGAACAAATTTCGCGCGCTCTCCCTCTTCACCTCTCTTCCACGCTTTATTCGGCATTGCACATGCTGTGCGCTGCTTTTGTTGTCCCTGGACTTTCTTCTTAGGTTGCTGCACTATACTTGTCACTACCTGTCAAGTGCAAAAACTAAAAACAAGGCAACAGTAAAGCAAAAACAAAAAAAGAGAAAAACAAAACCAACAGCATGATTTGTTATTCAAATGAAACAGCAAAGTTTTGCTGACGATTGTTGGTGGCGCTGCTGTTGCCGTGTTGAGTTCACTTGTCCAAATTACCTACGTCAACAACCGCTTGACTTGTGATGAGTATATTTTAGTCAATGTACTAGACCTGTTTTACACTAATACACCCATAAATTATTACAAATGCTAGGAGCTGCACAAGTGCGTGTGTTAGTGCTCAACTTTTTTACGCTCTCTCGCTCTGCATGGCTCTGTTATCAAAACTGCCTGTTGCTAACTACATATAACGCCAGTTTGGTCAGCATCTGTTTTTTTTTGTTTTTTTTTGCTTTGATTTGCACACAGCAACTTGCCGCGCTCCCCCGCTGTGAGTTCTATGTATTTCAACTTGTGCGTTAGTACGTGTACGTGTTTTGAGGTCTCTCTCTGCCTCGCTCATTCGCTCACTCACAAGTTCGTTAGCTTTGTTTTGTAATAAACGCTCTCCCACACAGGCACACACACACACTCGCTCAAATGCCAGACGTGTGTGTGTGTGTGTGCGTGTGGAGTGAATATCAGCAAAGCAGCTTATGCTCAGTCTACATTGACGCTCGCGCTCGCTCTCTCGCTGCGCTGCGCTCTTTGCACACATCCGCTGAGTTTTTGCTATAAAAGCGAGTCGCTGCTAGCTTCGACATTTCAGTCAATTTTGTGTTGTCGTGCATGCCACTTGGTCTTTTTGGCTTGAGTAACTAACTAACAGCAAATTTCAAACCGCATTATAAACAAAAGCCCTAACTAAAAAAGTGTGCTGCACCGTTGCCGTTACAACAACAATTGTTAATTATTGTGAATTATTTCGCGTGTGAAAAGTTAAACAACAATTACAAATCAAATAACTACAAAACTTGAAACAATACAATCATTTGGGAATATTATTAGCTAGACAGCAGCAACTAATTGCGCCGTTAGCTTAAAGATTCTGTAAAAACAGATACAACAAATCAACTAAATACAAACTACAACAAATGTAAGTATTTCCGTGCCCAAAATAAAACAGAAACATAGCAGCGCGAGCACAGTTTGCTATAATAATAAAGCTTGTCTGTTCTCAGTGTGTGTGTGTGTGTGCCCTTCTATAAATAAAACGCCAAGCAGCAAAACTGTAATTAAATGCAACTAGTTGCTGCCGCATTGCATTGTTAGTATGTAATTACATACATATACATAATGTATATATGTATATGTATACATAGCTGCTGCTGCTATGCACAGTGGTCTCCAGTTTTAATTGTCATTGCAGTCTTTTAAATTTAGCTGCTTCTCATATGATCTTTGGCTGCTAAATTTAGCCAATGGCTAGACACAATGACGGCGCAGTCATGTGTTTATGGCTTAAAAATAAATATTTGCAGCATTGCCAAAAACATTTAAATAGGCACATAAATAATATAGTCAGCTGCCTTATGCTCGTGCCGTACATTAAAATTTGGTATTAAACATAAAATAGCTTAGCAGTAATTAACTTTTTACACTTTATTGTTATTTTGTTAATTGTTGCTAGCTACAGCAGCAGCAGCCGCAAATTGATCAAATGACGCATGCCAGCAATTTGGCATTTTTATTGGGTTTTTTGCGCTCAGTTATTGTTTTTGTTTTCTAAGCAGCTATTAACCGGATTTTAGCGGTTTGACATGCCAAGCTCAACTTGTCAATTTATTTATTTAGTTTTGTATATATACAAAAAAATGTTTCATTTACAACATTAAGTTGAAGCAAAGCAAGCTGAGCTAGCTGCAATTATAAATTTTGTTTGAATTTGCTGGCAAGCAAACTTTATAGTTGTTTTAAATTAATTTATTTATATATGTAGCATATTATAATTATGCCAAAATGTCACGCTTACAGCATCGCTCAAGTACAGTTGTGTCATGCAGTCTTTTTGACATTTAACACACACACACACATGCATGCATGCAAACAAACAACAACATGATAATAGCTTAACAACAACAGTAACGCGAAGAAGAAGAAGAAGCAGAGAAAACACGCAGCACAGCTGCACAACAAGCTCGTTTACCTTCGTGCGTTTTTATTTACCTAAGAGCATGCGCCTGCCCCTGACATGAGCTGCTCCCCACCACACAGAAAAAAATACACTTATTTATATAAAAATTTAATTTAATTTTTTTCATGCATATTAATATGTTTTATATTTATTCTCTATTGCAGCAGTGCCAACAAGCGCCAATATGTCAAGTGCCAGCGTTCATGTACCACAGATTGCCGATATTTGCAGTCCCTTGGCGTAAGTATATAGATATATCTGTTGCATGTTATTGTTAGTCAGATTGCTCATACGCCGCATGATTCAGACGCGTGTGTAGTTTGCTGGAAGGCGCCATTTCCGTTTCAATTTGAATTGACAGCGCACCATAAACGAGTAATACGTAGTATATATTGCCAATAATTGCCAAAGTTGTTAAAAGCAAAATAAAAAAAGTCATGGACAGCTGTGAGCGTTTGAGGGGGCAGCTGAGACGTCGCAGGAGTAGACTGAGACGCTGACTCTGACAATGACTGCGAAATGCCATTCATTGTTTTGCAATCTTATCATGATTTTTGATATATATATTTTTTTTGGGTTAACTTGCGCGCGCTCACTCTCTCTTCCGCTCTCGCGCTCTCTCGTGCTAGCTATAAAAACTGGCGACAGCACGACGCTCACATGATCGAGCGAAAGCTAATGTCTGAATCTGAACTGTCTGTCTGCCTGTCTTTCAATGGCGTTGCCTTTTGTTATTGTTGTTGCCGTCGCGTCGCTACAGTTCGCCTCATTATCATAATCACGCCAGCGTTGCGTTGTTTTCGCCGCGTTGCTTTTGCTGCCGCCCGCCCACAGCGCAGCAAGGTCAGGGTCTGCCTTTCGCCACTACCAGTTATTAATTTTGTATTCTCTCTCTCTATTTATTGCAGTCATCACAGCCTGGGCTTGTCGGCTTCGCTGCCAGATTTGGTGGGCAGTCCGTTGGAAATCAACATGGACAATGTTTTAACCATTGAGGAGCTGCGTCAGCATATGGGCTCTTGCTTTACATGCGGCGTCTCCTGGACCGATGATCATGTCTCGCTGGATTGCAGCGAATGTGGTGGCTACAGCCTGGAGCGTCCCTGTCCCCTATGCGACGGCCAGTGCGGTGTGCAATGGAAGCGCGACTTTGCTATGGTAAGCAGCAATGCCCAAATAGCCCAAATCCACAGCTCAAACTAACTTGCTTTTCATTTCAACAGTCGCATGCCTGCAGCAAAGCACGTTGGGTGGGCGTTTGCATTAGTTATCCGGAGGCCATGCAACAGCAGCAGCAGCAGCAACAGCTGCCTGTGGCAACAGCAACATCTTGTGCTGCCGCTGCAGCGAATCAGTTGCGTTTGGCGCAGGAGCTCTGCACGCGTCTGGAGCAGCTGTCGACAACGTCGGCCACAGCGACGAGTAAAATTGCGCGCATTTAAAGTGTGTGGAGCGTTTTAATTTGCAGTTCCTTTACCAACAACAAACAACTGAAGTCCATCAGCCATCAATACATCCACACTCAACACACACACACACACACACACATTTGCAACTATTTAAATGCTGCATTAGCTGCGCGTGAGAATCTCTCACTTCATTTATTTTATATTAATATTAAGTGCTGCATATGTTAAGCTTTCTTTTCTTAGTTCTTAGCCTGTTGCTTTTCATTTCTTGATTTATATTCGCGTTTGAACAATTTACTTGCTTTGTGACCGTGTTTAATTAGCATTAAGCAGTTAATGAATTATTTGTTTACACTACAATTACGGCACGCACACAAACACATAGACACATACATATATTTTAACTATTTTATATGAGACTTGCTTTTGGCTTAAGGTTTAAACGCCGCAGTTTAAGCGCAGTGATAACGGTGATATTAGCCAGAAATGAATGTTTGTAAACAAATAGTGAATTTAAACGAAAAAAAAACAAAACAGTGTAGAGTAATTAATGCGAGTCCAACGAGCAAACATGCCCAAAAATTGTAACAAACTTGTGTTAGAAATTGTTGTTAACATTTAGCCAAACAAAAAATGAAATTGAAAAGAATCTTCCATGCATAATGCTCAACACATTGCAAGCACAATTTGTTAGAAAAGAAAACTGCGCACAACAAAATTGTAAATTCAAGAAGAAAGCAAACAAATTGGGAATGAAAGCATTACTCAGTATATAAGTTGAAGATTTTCTGTGAAAATCCCTATATATATATATATATGACATATAATTTAGCAGTTTATACCTTATATATATATACACACACCTATATGTAACTACTATATGAAACTACAACAAGTATACACAATATATAACATATATATATTTTTAATGTAGAGATGTGTTTTGTAAAAAAGACAAACAGCATATTTTTAAAATTAAAATATATATATATAAAACAAAAATTGTGCAAACAAAAAAGTCAGCGGCATTTCTCTTTCTTGTTTAATACTAAGTTTACTCAAGTTTATTATACTTAATCGTAATGTGCTATGCTTATCAGCAAAGTCGTCTATACTATATATATGTTTATTAACTAATTAGTCGCTTGTGTCAAGGCATTTTGAAATTTCATCAGCCCAACTTTAGTTTATTTACCTTTAGCCTTAGGCGCCGTTATTATTGTTATTTTCTTTTTGACAAATGTGACAGCAGACAGAGTGTAAATAATTTGTTTATAAATCTTTTAAGCCGTTTGCCTGCTTTTACCGTTGCACGTATTATGGGCCACCTTCATTTTCGGTTTGTTTATAGCCTTGCGCCACATTCACTTCCTCATTGATTGGCAACAATTTACAGCGTTAAATCACACTCACACACACGTACAGTGAGCGCAAAGAGTATGTTACGTTAATTATAAATATACATACACGCGATTATATGAAGGAGACCTTTATATGTATGTATATGCTTGGATAGAGTGCCTAATTTAGTGGAAAATCCATTAAATAACGAGAGTGAAAGTGCAGCCACAATTTAAATGTCAGCTGTGATATAAAATTTAATTATTTTATGCACACGAGGAATTGGTTTTTTAGATCTCACTCTACAGTTATCCTTTTTATTTCAAAAGGATATTTTAGATAGTGAATATTTTAATTGTAAACAATTTTTATGTGCCTTGTATGAAATATTCTAAGTCGATGGTACCTAGATGACATCCATTTCCTTAAATGCAGATCGAAAGAGGCTGATCCTGTGAATGTCGTTGTCCAAAAATTTTGAAAATGCGACAGGATTTGACCGAGATATGGCCAGTTTTCTCCAGCAGCTTGCATTTGCTCTGCAGCTGCAAACTGTTGCATACTTTCAAGATGAGCGATGTAAACAAAATGACAGAGGCAACGAACTTGGATCATATGTCAAGTTCGTTGCCTAAGTCACTTTGCAATGCAGACACCTGCTGCTGAGTTCTGTTCGCCTGGTACTTCAGCCGGGTTTTGGCTGTTTGCACGAGTTGGAAATCAAAATTGACGGCAGCACAAAATCATTGCATACCATAGGGGGCTGGCAGTAGGCAAAACTGCTGTGCAGCAAATTGGCTATAGCTCGGCCATATCCTGTCACATTTTACGAAATTTTGGTTTCCGACACTCACAGGATCAGCCTCTATCAATCTGCATTAAAAAACTATGGGGTCATCTAAATATCCATTAACTTAGAAATTTTCAGCCTCGACGCGCGAGCAAAGTGGCCAAAGACACAAAATCCTTAATATCTCCGGAACTACAAGGACAATCCGGATGTCCTTTAACAGGATGATAGTGCTTTTAAAGCAGCTTCGATTGGCATCGATTTCGTCCTGATCCTGGCAAGGATTCGGGAGCTATAGCCGTTTTTCTGTATACGAAAAAAGCCATTTTTCTCAGCTCCTGCTAGGACTTTCGTCCTTTAAATGATATATTCTGATAGCTCTCATTGAGCACTACTTGTATACCAAAGGACATCCTTATAGTCCTTGTAGTTTCCGAGAAAAGGAGCATTTTATGTTTTCTATGCAAATTTTGCGACCTACCCCCTTGAATTTTTTTGATACATTTTTTTTGAATGATTCTAAAAATCCTTGAATGCCAATCGATAGATATGATGCCCAGGAGCTTAAATATGTCCTTTTTTAATTGGAAGGATAACTAGGGAGCAGGAGCATAAAAAAGATGTGTGCCTTCAGATTAAAAAAACGTTTATTCCGAAACTACAGGGACAATTTTAATGTCCTTTGGCCAGGTAATAGTCCTTACTGAGTTGCTGTTGCTGCTGATGTTGAATACTGATCCTGCAAGGATGTCCGTTTTGTTGCGCAGTCTTAAGCTTTGGGAAAATAACCATATTATGGCCAATGGACATTGAAATCGTCCTGCAGTTAATACAGTTATTTGATTATAATTAAATTAATGATTATTAAACAAAAAGATTCTTAATTAAACTTGCGATAATATTAAAAAAAAATACTACAAAATAACTAAATTTAACCAACAATCGAGCTTCTGGAATCTAGTTGTGGCAATCAAAGCTCGTCGAGCACAGCAATAATCTGAAAAGAATGATATAGATTAAAAATATAACAAAATTATCAAGTTGGCTATACTTACATGAGCTTCAACCGGATCGCTTAATCCAAAGCTCACTCGGCTGACCAAAGGGCACCAGATGAGCACTACTCCGTTGCGTTAACAAATAATATTATTATTTACAATTAGCCGTTGCAAAAACTTTATCGCACTCACACAAAAAAAAAATTATTGTTTGCAATTCAAGTTATATTGTATTTAATTTTTATTGTGCATTTCCTGCACTGTGAATTGATAGATAAGTTAAGGAAGACGAAAGTTGTATTTAATTTCTTTCTTTCTTTCTTTCTTATTGGTTATTAACTTTATGATATGTGACTGTTGGCAAGCCAACCCACTGCACAACTTTCTCTTGCGTCTGCACTTACTCCTACTCCAACTGCCAACTTCCCAGCGCTTACCGCATCAAAACGAATTCACCTGGGATGACTTGAGGCAACAACAGAGACTGCGACTGCGGCTGAGGCAGCTGCGGTGACGTTGTTGGCTATACCAGCTCAGTTTATTGACAGCTGTAACAACTTGGACTTGATTTAAACCAACACACATTTTGTTATTTTTTGTTGCTTACACTTACAGCGCGTTGGCTGGTTCAAGTCCACAGCATCCAGTTCATCATTTGCCTCCGATTTGGGCATGTGGGATTGCAGTTCGGTGAGCAGTTCGTTCAACTCCTCCGCGTCCTTCACAATGCTGCAGAGCTCCTCCTGCTGAAAGTCCGGATTGATTTGCTTGCACAACAGAATTTGACTAAGTGCATTGCCCAGATTCGATGGCGCAGTTCGAGCGGGTGCTAAAATGAATTAATTATTATTGGCTTGTAATTGAATTATAATTGATTTTAGCTACCATAATATTCGCTCATATCAAGCGGCACCAGCTGTATGAGATGATGGCTCTTGATAAGCTCGTGTAGAAACTGCTGGACGAGAAAGAGCAGCGACAATTGCAATCTGTCGTGGGGACTGGTTAGACAATGACGTGGCTGAGGAGTAATAAGATGCGCCGTATGCTTGCAGGCGTCCAAGCAGCAGCGACGCAACTTGCGAATCTTTTCGCGCAATTCGGGTGAATCCCGCGCTTGGCCAACATAAATAAGCAGCTCACGAAACTGCGCCACGTGACTGTTGATCTCCAAGATGAGCTAAACAAACAAGTCATAAAGTTAACATTGCTTTAAAAAATATAACTCGACTCACCTTGTGTGGATCCCGCGTGGGCAGCAGCAGCTGTGGCAAATAAATGGACAAGCGATGGGCTATAATTGTGGAGTTACGTATGGCCAGAGCAGTGCTGCTGGTAACGCTGCCCACAGTGGGCAAGTCAAAGCTGCCACCAACGCTGGCCATGTCCGGATGCTGACTGATGTGCACTCGCCTCAAAGTGAGCTATAAAAATGTTGCTACAAGAGCAACTACTGCAACATTTAGCTTGCATGTGTGTGTGTGTGTGTGTGTGTTTGTCTTATGCAAGCAAATTGTGGTCTATGTCTCATTACCTTGTGTCAACAAGTCACGGCTGCTTCAACAACAACAAATGAGCCACGTAACATAAATACAACAAAAAAATAATGCAGACCATACTTAAAGTAAATGCCCTATAATTAAAAAGTAAGAGCAATATTGTTAATAGAGTATGTAAGTGATTTTTACTAAAATAAAAACTAATTTATAAAGCAACTACTACGTTTGTGCAACTCTGCGTATACTTGTTAAGCATAGGGTATCTGTTTATACATATTAAGCATACGACTAGTTCTCGGCATATCATCATCATCATCATTAATGAGCTCATTATTATTGTATGCTGCTCATCGTGCCTGCCACATGCCGTTGCAAGTGACAGCTCCGCGTTGCTAAAAGCTGCTTAATTGAAAATATTTTGAGGTGGCGCTTGTTGCAAGTTTAGCTCAACAAATTGTTTGCCATTTTACATAATCATTATGCATATACAAGTGTAAAGTGTGAAATATTTACTTTTGTCTTACCTGTTGCATTTAGTTTTACAATTTTTTATTGTATTTTTAATATTTGTGTGTGTGTGAACATTGCAAATTTTGCTAATAATCGTCATCCTTGCCGCAAAAGGACACACTCGCATCACTTTGTACATCCACATAGAGTTCCACACTGTCTATGTCAATGGCATCCAGCTCGTCATAGATAAAGTCATCTGATATTGCCTTCGTCGGATCAACCTTGGCATATTTCCAGCAACATAGCGCAGCCATATTATTGCCCAATTGCAAATGAATGAGCGCCAAAAATCCCCAAGCATTGGGCACATGTGAGCCCAAAGTGGTGCACTCAATAAAATGCTGCATAGCCTTTTCCAGATTATGCAGTTTATAGTTAGCCTTGCCCAGCAAATAGAGTCCAATGAGCGAGAGCATATTGCCAGCCATAAGCTGACTTGCGCTTATAGCATCAATAGCCTTTTGATAGTCACCCACTTGCATGGACAGATAGGCCAGGCGCAGTTTACTTAGCAAATAGTTATCACGATGCATAAAGGCGTCGGCGCCTTTATTCAAGTTCTCCTCATAATACTCAGCCGCTGCCTCCCAGTTGCCGCGATAATACTCCACATTGCCATTGATCTGGGCATTGAACGCGCTCTGCAATTGAAAGATGTGCAAGTTAAATGTTTCTACTATTTGTTTGCACACTCACCTTTATAATGCCCTCCTGTGTTTCATCAAACTCGAAAGTGGACAACTCATAGTCCTCTGGCAGCGTTTTTCTCAATATCATCAATTGTGTATTTATCATATATCTATATGCCTCACTGCACAGCGACTGAATCTGTGCAAAGATTATCTCACCAAACTCGTAAATGCCCAAGCGCACAAACATTTTGAATACGCCAAAGAAAATGCGTCCACGCGGCTCTGAAAACTCCGGATATATATTCAGATTGATGCCCCAAAAGCTAAATGGAGTTGCAGCAGCATTGCCACGCGGCAGACGCAGCTGATCCTCATAACGCCAGCGTGCGTAGTCATAGCCAGGCGCATAATTAAAATGCTTGTAGTAGCAATGCAGCAGCACCCAACCGTCCAGCTGGCGAGCATGAAACTCTGCGTACTTGAAGATGCTCTTAAGCAGACACTCGGTGGCATTGGCGGCGACAAGCTCATCGGGATCGTCACGTGTTTCCAAATAGCGCAAGTACAAACGTATCCAGCCACTACAATTGATGGATATAATAAATTAGCATTTCATATTAAAGCTTGCTTACGAATAATATTCATTGGCATGTGAAAGTCGCTTGGCAGCTTTGAAATATTCTCTGGCGGCCACATAGTCGCATTGCTCCATTTTGGCTATAAGATCATAGAAATCAAAAATACTGCAGCTATATTCTGTTATCTGTAAGACAAATTAAGCAAAATTAGAGTAATGTTTTTAACTATTTAAGCCGCTCACCCTTTCATGCAAAAAGTCTGCCATACGCTGATCGTCGACAGCTCGCAAATACTTGATAGTATTCATTATATCAATAAACTGATCATTTTTTCTTTGCTGATCGCTGTGTAGAAGCTCATCAAAGCCACGATCCTCTGCCTTTTCCACAATATCATGTATGCGCTTCTCCAGCTCATTGAAAACTATAACGCAAAGGTTCTAAACAAGAAATAAATGGAACACGCTTTGTACGCAGAAAAAACTCACCGAAAATTCCTCATTGGTGCTGGTTGGAATGCGCATATTGAAATCACTGCCCACCACATTGAGCAATATGTTCGATAGATTACGCAGAGCACAGCAGAAATGCGACTGCTTATCCTCCACACTGAACACATTCTTCTCTATAATATACTGCACTGTATCCTTGACGAATGAATCGAAGCGCATGTAAGCCTCACGTTGGATTTGCTTCAGCGTCAAGGCTTTGTTCTCGGTTAAGATATCGCAATGCAGCATGCGATTTTGACTTATAAAACTCTCGCGAAATACTTTCAGCTCCTGATAGATTTCACCCAAAGGTGATAGCAAACATATTTTAATAATAGCAAATGTCGTTTCCACAGGCTCCGCACTCAGCTGCGTAGTCATGCGTCCATCCTCGCTGGGCAAACTAACACGTGTCACACGCTTTGGCGGCTTGGGCTTGGGCTTCTTTGCACCCAAGTACTTCAATTCCACAGCAAAGCGTATATTTTGCACTAGAAAAGAATTAACAAAATTGCATTAGTCACTTTAGCTTTTTTTTTTTCTCTGCTTCTTGCTGCTAAGCCGCGATCAAGCCAATATCGCTGTTATCGATAGCATGCCGATATACAAAACAATGCAAGTATACTCACCACCAGGAAAACAAAGTATAGCGGGATCGAGAAAGCCTTGGAACACACGCTGCTGTGTGGACTTTCCCTGTTGCCAAACATCCACAGCCACGACATATCTTTTACAGATAATAGCATGACAAAGTGTTTCCGACATTTGTCGGGTGAGTATAAAGCGATGAAAGCTATTGAACACCAGCGCCATATCATTGCTAACATCAATATTCTCCACATCAAAGTTCAAGCCTTCGGAGCGCATAATTTGTGCGAATAGTTTGTGCATTTGCACTTCCATCGAGGACTTCAAGCCAGTGCAAGTGCTCGAGCTCACGCGACCACGAAAAGATTCAAATACCGTCGAGCTGGATTGATCACTAATGATGCTTTCGTTAAAGGAGTTGAACGTGCACCAAGGTACAGTGTGATATTCATTGCGTCCAACTGGCTCCCTAGAACGAAAGCTCAACTGCACATAGAGACTATCAAGATCGAGAATGTAATCATTGCTGAGATTATAAATTGATTCGAAGGTGACGAATGCCATGTTGGTAAACACGAGCTCTTTGGCTATGGGCACTAGCGTATAAAGATGCCAGGATGAATGTACGGTATAGCGTAGTTCGGTGGGTACTTCTGGCACTGGATATAGATACAGTTCCTCCTTAATCATGCATCTGGAGTGACCAAATACTTTAATCAGATCCAAATAGCCCACACAGAGTAAGATTAACTCTTCCTTTTCAGCATAGTAATTGATTTCATCCTTTTCATCATCCAAGCCCAGCAGCTGATTCAAAATTGCATTTTCTTTCATTGTTGCAAATCCATCGGTATCCGACTCAAATGTCAAATAGGTCTCTGCCTCCTCCTCGCCCATCAACTTGGGTGGTTCGCTTTTTCGCATAAACAACTTGATGAGCAATGGATTGTCGGCGGCATGATTGATGCGATCCAAATTATCCTGCTGAAAAATTAATGTATATGTGGGCTTCATATCGAACTCATCTTCGTAAATTATGCCCTCGGTATTGTAGTGCTCCACGCATTTGACTAAAACGCTATCGCCTTGCTCCAAGTGTAATTCTATTGGATGCACTGTGGGTGGCAAGGTGCCCATCCCCGCCAGCTGTATGTATAGAAATATATTGGGTGGTAACGGTCCTTTCACCACTGGTTCCTCAACTTTGTTCTTTTTGGGCGGCATTTTCGTTACAATCTATTTTTTGTTTACTTAACGTTCAAAGCAATGTTTGTTGTATTAAGTTTCAACATTGAAGATCGAAATGTTAATTATGGACAAATGTTAAATTTTGACCCTAGCGCGTTCACAAACCAAATTAACATTATTATAATTTATATGGTTTGTGTCTAGCACTTGGTTTGTGCCTAAGATTTCGACCGCCATAAACTGAAAAAATTACCGTCGAATAATTGTATTTAAAAATAATAGTCTTTTAAATTTAATAGATTAATTTACGTACCTGTAAAAAATGTGTATGGTATTGAAATTTGCAATCCAACAAAGAAAATATAAAGCAACTGTTTCAATTTTGCGCTTGACGAAAATCTCTTCATGCTACGCCGCTTGCACGCTTTTTTATAGATGATATGTGCTTGCCTTTTTTCATTGTAGATAATACTCGCTTATTTGTTACGTTATGGCAGTGCTGCCTACCTGTAGCTAGTATAGTAAATAATTTGAATTTAAATATTAAATATACATTTCACGTTCAATTATTTTATATTATTTTTATGGTTATAAATTTTGTGTTGACTCCTTTTTAGTCATTTTGGCTACTTTTTCCGCCAATCTAACTTATTGCCATCTGGCAGCACTGCGTTATTTGGTTCTCGCTTTGGTTCGTTCATTCGCGAACAACACTCTTTTTGTAACTCTTGAACTGAACGGACGTGTTGCGGACGCTTTGGTTGAAAAACGCGGTCTACGAATACGCCATACATACATATGTGAATGTGAATACATATATACATGCTAAAGTGCGGTAGCAAAATAAAATTGCAAAAACAAAAAAAATCAAATCGTTAGCACAAATTTACGAATAAACTACCAAGTGTATTGTGTGTTGCTGTATAGCAAACACAACGTTAAGAAGAGCAAGAGAGCAGCGACGACGCGCCGCCTGCTGTTTGTGCGCGTGTGTTAGTGTGAGTGTGGAGAGTGTCGATTGTGCCTAACAAATTTGCCGCTAAATACAAAAAGCAGCTGAAAGAAGAGGCCAGAAAAGACCAGCTGACGACAAAAACGCACACACATAAATATATAGAGAAAAGTCAACGATCGATTGTGAGTGCTCGTGGGTGTGTGTTTGTGCGTAAGAAGAGAACAGCAACAAAACACGCCAAAATACAGAATACAATAAATAGTAAAGAGCAGAGCAAACGTAAAGTGCGAGTGTGTGTGAGTGTGTGATAAACACGTGTCCTGTCCCCAAAGTGCGCGCAACTAAACCATAATAAAAACACAAATAAAACATGTCTTCAGTACCGCTGGCTATCAAAACAGAGGAAGTTATACTGGAAAACGCCGAATACAACAGCGCCGAGGAATTGGATGAAGATTTACAGTAAGTTTCAATCAACCCCCAATTGTATATATCATATTGCAGTTAAATTTATTTATTTTTCGCATGTTTATCACGCAAATTATTGATTATTTTGGCATATGCTAGCTCGCTCGCACACACACACAGACAAAAGGCACTTATTATTTTTTTTTTTTTTTTTGCCGCACAAAACAAACTATAAGCGGCTGTTGAGAGAAAGAAGGAAAACGCACCACCATAAAAACGTATGGTAAAAGACACATTCCATTCCAATTTCATAATATTCCTATTGAAACGCAACCGTTTCACTGTTTCGTTGTCGTTGCTTGCCTGGAAAAAAGGTGACGCTACTTTTTTTTCTGCTGCTGCTTCTTTTTTTTCTTGTCTTTTTGCTCTTTACATTTGCCGCCTGGTGCTGCTGTCTCTCTTGTTGTTGTGTTGTTTTTACGCCATATTTGAAAAACGGCTGTTTTTCACGCCTACAGTGCTGTCCAAAATATTATAGTCATCTATAAATTCAGCACATTTCACAATTTTTGAGACACCTGTGCGCTATGGGTCTTGTGTTAGTTTTACGATCACTGCTCTCACTCTCCCTCGCTCTCTTTGCTGAAACAGCTGCGCTTGCTGCTGATTAAATGTCTAATCAACTAGCGGCGGCGAAATCAGCTGTACCGGTATTATTGTCTATAATCATATGGCGACAGCGCTCAGCTACCTGAGCGCACAAGAACTCATACATACACACAACACACATAGACAAATTGTAGAAAGAGTGTAAATATCACGCTGTCTGTCCATGTGTGTGTGCGAGAAGAGAAATGTACAGTTTATTATTATTATTGTTGTTGTTGTTGCGGCGAAAGTTGTGACTTTTATACATTTTGCGTATAATTTCCATTATCAAAATCATATGTTTGTGCGACAAAACTGCGAGTCGAGGCCTTATCAGCACAATAGCCCAGCATATGTTTGCTATAAATATACTATAGGCTGACGTAAAAGCAAACACGCTTCTCGCTCTCTGTTGCTCTTTGCCGCTTTGACCCTCGCAGCTGTGTGTACATACATGAGGCTGTGTGTGTATGCGCTGGCTTATCAATAAGTCTGTCAGTCAGTCAGTTTTCTTTTTGCCCATATGCTTGTGTTGTATAACTTTATTTACTTTATCAACACTGCCAAACGCGTAACAGCTGACAGCTTGTCTTAAATTTAAAAACAATAAACACACAAAAGCTAACGAACCATAAACAACCATAAGTAATATTTATTTTAGGCCAAAATAGCTTAAAACGACTTCGAAATTTCAGCCCGGCAAGTGCATCGGCTAAAAGTCTCCACAACTCAACTCTCTCGTTCTCTCTCTCTGTAGCTATATTTCTCTTGTGCTCACACACATGTATGCAAGTGTGGCGTCATTTCCGTTTTCCCCATACACTGGAAAGCGCAGCCACTGCTGCCGCTGCGCTCGCTCAGCTTGCATACGTTTTTGCTGTCCAAAGCCACAGTTGGCAAATAGGGGGAATTTTTGCAAAAAGTACAGATGCCGCCACATAAACGAAGTGGTTTTTACTACTACCACACGCCATTCATTAAAGAAAGCAACAAAGCGAAAACAAGAACAAATACTAAGATAAGCAGGCATACGTTGATGTCAAAGCGTGGGCTGCTAAAAATTTGCAAAAATAAAAGCTAAATTGAATGCTTTTTTTTTTTTAATTTTTGCCAATAAGATAAAAAGCTGCTGCGCAAAATTTTTGGGCGATGGCTGGCTGTTGCTGCTGCTATTTCGTTTCATTTGCCATTCATTTCGTTTCAATTCTCACTGCGTTTACACATAGCATGCGGTATTTTTTTTTTATTATGGGCAACCTGCGAGAGAGTAAGAGTGCGCTCGCCGATCGAGAGTGAGAGCGAGATAGAGAAACTAAAATTGCACAGAACGTCGGCAACAGCGGCAGCGGTGCTTGTGTTGATGAAAAACACATGATTTTTGTATATGGCAAAAAGAAAGAAAAGCAATTGAATGTACACTGTACATTTTGAGCAAGAAAAATTGTTTAAACTTAATGCAATGGCGCAGCTGCAGCGTAAATTAGTTTACTTTACAACAATTGGCTGTCAACAGCTGTTGTTGTTTTTATTTTACGCATATATCAGTCTCTCTTTTGTCTGCGTCTTTCGGTCCAACTTTATTGCCTTGCAATTCATCTCGAATTACCTCATGCGTGTTTTGTTTGTATGTGTGATTATTATGTAATATGTATGTGTGTGCGTTTGTCACAGTCTGTCGGTGGCCCATTCAAATTGCAGCGGCTGCCCGCCGACCGCCCTCTCCACTCTCTTGCCAAGTGCTTTGTATTTTTATTGCAAATGCGGCGCCAAAAGGCCGACGATTTGTCTCGTTTTGAGGTCTGCGCTTGGTAATTCTAGTTTTTATTTATTTTTGATTTGTTTATGCTAGGCTATTGTTGCTGCCTGCATAACGAAAACTTGGACATTTAAACTAACATGTGCTGCTGCGATTTCTACTACCTTTTGTGCAATCTACTACCTTTTCAAGAAGAAACTCTAAGCTGCTTTCGTTATTTGAGACAATCGTGTTAGCAAGAAAATATGTTCTTGAATTGCAGCAGCAGCAAGTGTAAAATTAACTGTAAACTGCAGTTTTTATACAATAAACAGAGTGTGAATTTTTAATTTCATTTCAATAGAATCGAATGCACCTGCAAATTTATTAAAAATTCCAGCCAAATGTGATGACGTAAGCGTTGACCCAATAAACAAACGCACATATACAAGTGCATAAGGTGCAATAGGCATGTGTGTGTGTGTGTGTGACTGCAGCAGCGGCAAAGCTCTCGGCGTCACTCGTGACTTCGGCTTTGTGTGTGTGTTGACTGGCAAATAAAAAGTGGCCAATGAACTACATTGAACTTAGCTGGGACAGCGGCGGCGGCGGCCCCGGGCAAAAGCAGCAGCAGCAGCTGTTGTTGTTATGCTTTTGCTTTTGGCTTATTTGTTATTGCAGCTGGTGAAAATGTAAAAGAATGCGTAAATGTAATTCATTTCAAATGTATGACTAGCAACAGCTGTTGGCAACACATACGCTGTCACTCTCCAATATTAAATTCGATCATGATCGGCGCTTCAAAACAGCTGTTGGCCCTTTGTACTGCTTTGCCTTGCATCTAAAATAGTTTCATTCAACATTTTTGTCCATTAAAAGCTTGTGTGGCATTTACTTTATGTGCGCTAAATAGAAAATTCCAGCGCAGCAGCAACGACAAGTGCAGCAACATCCGCTTAGCCAACTTTGGCAACATCTTGTTAGAAAAAAAATGCGCAAAAAACTAAAATAGGAGCACTAACTAGCTGGCAGCTGAGTGTGCTCAGTATGCAATTTGCAGTTACTCTATAAATTTTAAATATAACTTAATTATATAGCTGCTTTAACTAAAAAATAATAAAGCAAAATATCTATTTATATATTGCTTAGCCACAAATTAAGATTATAGGGTATATCTAGCAGCAGCAGCAACATAAACAATGTTGCCTAAACATGTTGCTATGTCTTGTGCGCGACAGAGATAGACATAGCCTAACAGACGACCTCTGTGTGGCTAAAAATAAAACTGAATGCAGGCCTAGACAGCGTCTTGGCTTTTCTAATGCTGTTGTTTGAAAATTTGCTGCTATTACCTGGAATGCAGTGTTGCAACTCTAACACACACACACACACACACATGCATTTGAGCATAAACTGTGCTCTCAAACCAGTTTGAAATTCTTATGCTGCAGTCGTCTGAACCAAAAGAGAGCGAGAGAGCGCTCAAGCAGCTGAACTGCAGATCAGCAGCAACAATTCTAAAATAGTTTTTGTTTTTTTCTTTGTTTTCGTGTGTTATTGTTATCTGTTCTGTTTTGGGCTCATAGCTTTGACAGCTGTGCAGCAGCAATTGCTGTAAAACTGTCGCGCGCGCTCTCTCTCTCTCTCTCTGTCTCTAGCTCGCTCAATCGCACGCTTGTTGCTTTTATGCTGCCTTGTTGCTGTTTTTATTATTATTCAGTGTGTGTGTGTGTGTGTGTGTGAGTAAACTAAAACTGAATTGAATTGAATGGGTGAATTGTAAATTTATGAATGAATTTTATAATACGCGTGTGTATTTGTATGTCTGTTAAGTTAATTGCTTTTTGTGCTATAAATATACAACAATTGTATTAAATGTCGCTCTCTCTCTCTCTCTCTCTGTCTTTTTGCAGATTACAACTAGAAGATTCAGGTGGCGAGAACACCTATCATATTGAGTACACCACCGAGCCATCACATCATCAGGTCACAACCAGCTCGCAGCGTCGCCAATCAAATATGAGCAACTCTGGCAAGGGCGGAGGAGGCGGAGCAGATGGGGGCGGCGGTAGCGGCAGCGAGGCTATGATGGACGGCGGCAGCTCACCCAACGGCAAGCCCATGCTCGATACGGAGAAGCGCATGCGACGTGAAATCGCCAACAGCAACGAACGCCGGCGCATGCAGAGCATCAATGCGGGATTTCAGAATTTACGTTCCCTTTTACCACGTCACGAGGGCGAAAAGTTGAGCAAGGTAAGTGTTTTGAAAGAAAGTAAAATTTTCTATGCTATGTGAGCAGCAAGTTTATTTATAAGATTGGCTGCTTCTAATCAAGTGTTGAGCGCTGTTAAGTTCAGTTAAGCTCAATTTACAGTTGCGTGTGCTGCCCCCTCTGCCTCGTCGCTGCTTTGCACGCAACTCCAATTACATTAGCATAAGAAGAAGAACAACAACAACAACAGTAATTGCATATTGTGCTTTATCTCTGGTGTCTGTTGACAAATTGCTGCTTACAAACGTTTATGTGTATGCATTTGAGCTGCCGCCCTGCGCACCTCCCCCTCTATCGTCTCACGCAGGCTTTGGCGACATCGCAGCTGTCACTTTGCTATAAACTTTCCAAAAAGTCGCTGACGGCGCTGCCCACGTTGCAGTCGCAGTCGCAGCTTGCATTGCTGTTGGGCGTTGATGTTGTTTGTGCTTCTCTTTTGACTCCTTTCGTTAGTGCGGGAGTGCTTTGATGTTATGACAAGCTCTCGCTCTTCCCTGAGCCTTTTTGCATGCCTACTTTTCTTCGCATGTGTGTGCGTGTGTGTGTGTAATTTATGCTTTCTCACCTTGAGACACACACATTGATTTGTTGTGACGAGCGAGAGCGACAATGTTATCATTGGCGGGCTGCATCCCAGACGCTTGTAAATCAACGTGTCTTATTCAAAAGCAAGCAAGCAAATATCTATTTATTTATTTATGTCTACGCTTTAACACTCTCACGCATAAATGTTATTTATGTGTCTCGAATTATAGTAAACAGTACTGCAAGATATTCGAAAATTTGAAGAGCAAAAGCAAAAGCGCGTAAAATAATTACAAAAGTTGTCGAAGCTATAGAAAAAGGGTTAAAGGCGTCATGATGATGAATGACATAAGGGGCGTAGCAGCAGCAAATGTGAGAAAGAGAGAGAAATATAGCAAGGCTTTCATTTTGCGCTGCAAGTAGTTTATAGATTTTTTTCTCAGCTGCTGTTGTTGCTGCTGCTTCTTCTTTTTTATCACACATAGTAAACAGTGTAGTATGTGATAGTAGTTTTGTGTGCGAGCGAGATGGCAATATGCAAATGGCCAGCTTAAGAGCCAAAAGCTGACTGAGAGACTCACACACACACACACATCCTTTGCTCCATATGTAGCAGGTGCTTTTGCTGCCGTGGGGAATTGAGGGCGTAGGATATGGCAGGGGGGGGGGGGGGGGGGGTTCTGCGCCTAGGCCTAAAATGAAAACAAACTGACGAGACGACGACAGAATGCATGAAATCGGAATCAGGTCGCACGACAAATGCAGCTTACACACACACACACACACACACATAAGCAAAGCTTTTGCAGTTGACACAAAAGTGCGAACAGCAAAGAAGAACAAAATGCAAACACTGCAGAAAGCAACGAGAAGAACTAAACGCAGTCTACGCCTCTCTACACGCCATTCACAGTTATGCGGCACACACACACATGTATAACAAAGGTACATAACTGTTATGTGTGTGCGTGGGTGGGTGGGGTCTGTGATTTACTCATTGAGGCGGGTCATTGAACTTGCGCGCTAGATGGCGCCAAAGTGCAATTGTGCAATTGCGTACAGTTTTTTTTCGCTCGCTCTCTCTCTCTCTCTCTCTCTCAGTCAGTCTCTGAACTAACCTACATTAAAGTAGTTGGAGGCAAAAGGGAGTCAGGTGCGTAGCTCCAAAACATCCCTCGACTGGAAAGTTTGCATTTTCTATATACACATATGTATATTAGCGTAGTCAGTCGACGGCAAATATCGATCCATTTGTGGCCTTCTCTTCCAGTGCGCGCCAAAAGCGAGCAGGCGTAGCAATCCCCAATCAGCCACCACCCACAGTGATAGAGAAAAAAGTTTTGTTTTGTAGCCAGCTCCCAGTGTTCTGGGTAACAATAGCAAACTCAACAGACAGCAGCAAATATAAAGAAAGCGCCCCGAAGGCTACAAAATTTAATTTATAAATATTTCAAATTGTATTTGGCAATTTATTTTGATTTATTTACAACTGTTTTAGTTCAGCTGCACTGTACGTTTTTCCGTGCATGCTAAGCTATGTTTACTGTGGCTGGGCAGGCGCACAGAGACTCAAACCAAAACATTTTCGCTGCAAAGGGCCAAGCCCCATAATACAGTTATCTTTTGTAAAAGCGCCAACGGCAGCAGCTGAGAGCAATGAGCCTAGCAAGGGTATTTGTGGTGGGGAGGGGTGGGCTGTGGGTGGGTGGACATGGCTATGTTTCATTGCCATTTCGTTGCTGATAGTAAAATGCGCGTTAGAAGGCAAAACGTTCGTCTGCCTGGCGCCTGGTAGGCAGCTGTTTGGGCCGACTGGAATACTACTGCTAGACGGGCCGACTGTATGTATTCCAGGACATACAAGTGGTGGGTGGTGGTGCTGGGTGTTGTGGGCAAATGAGAAATTGGGCGTTCAGCTTTTGGCTGGCGCGCAGCTGCGCAAAAGGCAGCGCTTGCGTTCCGGGCGAGCTGCCCAAAACGAAAGAGAGAGGGGAGGCCTTGGTACGCGCCTGTACAGGGCGTGGCAGAGGCAGCAGTAGCGTATAGTGCACTAGGCCATTGGCATCGTGCAACCTTTTGCTGCAGCCAGCAGCTGTCCGGGATACGCAACATACCGTTATGTACAAAAGTAGATTATGTGAGCCTTATGTATCCCGATACTAGCATATAGCGCATTAGCTGCAGCTGTACTTTCAATTGCAGCAAGTCGTAGTAAAAAGAGCGAGCAAGACAGCGAAAGCAAGAGATAGCAATATATTAATAGTATGCGAGTCTTTTCCTTAGAAAATGCTTTTAATGCCACTTGCGTAATTTCGTTTTTTACATAGCCCAACGCAGTTTTTAATCAAGCTTAAGCACTTGATTGTAGGTGCAACTGAAAGTTGCAACAACAACAACAAAAGCGCTGTAGATCAATAAACAAAAGTCCAAGCGACAAGTGACTGCTTTGTTGTTGTTGCAAAAACAAATGTCGGTCGTTCGTTGGCAGCAGCAACAACAACAACAACAAAGACAGACGTCTGGCGCTTTCAAAGATCTTCGTCGTCATTTTGTCAATTGCAGTTTGTGTTTTTTGCCTTGAGCTAAGCTTTTGGTTTGTTTACCTTGTTGTTGTTGCTGCTGCCGCTGCTGATTACATGGAATGTCGTCTCGCCGCATTTAGCGACTGCGTTTAGCTATACAACGGTGCTTTAGATACTCTGCCGCAGTAACTGTAAAAGCCAGTCAATGAATTTTATATTGCAGGCAAACACGTTTTCAAAATACTGCAAAGTGTATGCGCTATTCGATCAGCGCTTAGTTGCGGCTTGGGCATAACTGTTATTAACAGTGTCAAATAGGAAAAGCGTTAGACAGACGACATTGTCTGGCAGTTCCGTTCCGTTTTCCCTTACATGAAAAATTCCCAAGTGTGTGAATTGCAATTGTGAAAATAAATCAATGAATCAGCTATCAGCTGATCTCAGCTTTACACACACACACATACGAATGTGCGTTTGCAAATTATAAGATACAGCAACAACAATTGTTATTTTCGTATTATTAATGCACAAAAAGACGGCAACCGGCATTTTTGCTGCGCAATTTACAATTTGCGCTACAAGTGCGAGCGAGAGCGCGCACATCAAGCTGAGCTTGAGCTTTGTTGTCGCAGTTGGCAAAGCACTGCTGTTGGTTTGACAGTCACAGCGCGCCGCTGTTCCGTTTGTTCGTTCGCATTGTTTTTGTATTAATTTCTTTTCACTTAATTGCAATTGAGACACGCGTGTGTGTATTTATCGAATTTGCTTTTGCTGTTTATTTTTACAGCTATTTGGGTTAATTAATACAGCTGTCTTAAGTTTTTCAAGCAAACACACACAAGCGCGAGCAGCGCACACACTTGTAAATAAATTTTTACTTTTGTATATGTGCGAACATATGAAATTCGATCAGCTGATCAGTTAGCAAGGCAGAGCGCGTACATGTGCTTTGCATGTGTGTGTGTGTGTGTGTATGCGTGTTTTTGGAGGTCAGCGTTGACGTCGCAGCCGGCTTTGCTGCTCGGTTAAGCATTTGACGACAGTTTAGCCGGCATTCATAAAAATTCTTGCTTTGCGTGCTGTGGTTGGTTCTTTATGCTAATGAAATGCTTTTGTTGTTGACCATGTGAGTAGAAACAGCTGCAAGCGCTCTCTCTCCCTACATTTATGTTGTTATTACAAGCTTTGCCTTGTATTGCTCTCTCACTCTCACAGTCTCTAGCGCGCCATGTGTTTATATTTGCATTAGTTCAAACGTATAGCAATTGTCACTGACTCACAGCAATTCGTAATAAAATTAGCTAGATACGCAAAAAAATAACAATAATAAAAGTTTATTTAAATTACGCTTCACATGGCGCGGCGCGTTGTGTGCCTCACAGCTGTTTTATTTTTATATACGCAATGACCTCGCCTCGTAATCTGGCGCCGCTCTCTCTGTCTCATTCTCACAGACAACATTTACTTTCGATGACGGCATATTGTCTGTCTGTCTGTTTCCTTTAGCAGCGCCGCTTAAACTGTAAACTCGAATAAAATACAATGTAGTATATTTTTAAAAGTTGCAAACGTCATTTAATGCAGTTCAGGCTGTTCAAATTCCGCGCTCTTAGAGCTCTTATACTATTGCGCTTTCAGATGTTGTCACATTACAGCATATGTATGTGTGTGTGTGTGTGAGAAGAGAGTGTGTAAGAAAACACATGTTTTGCGCCCATTGTTGTGGGCGCACAGCAGCTGAGTGCGATAGAGAGCGAGTGCGAGCAAACGAAACCAAACATGTTTGTGTGTATGCGTAAGCGTCAATGCCGGCAGCGGCAGCTGTTTTTTCTTTTTGCGCATACATATATTTATTGCCAAAAAGCAACAAATTACATATACACACACACATATATATGCGTTTCAGCGTATATGTATATAGTCAGACCTAATGTTTGTATGTAATTTTTGCAAAATGCTGTAGCTAAAGCTGCAACGTGTGCGGCGTCGGGGCCCCATCTCAAATTCCGTTATGATGAATGCTAAATTTAGCAAATATGTATGCCAAAAACCAAAAAATAAACAAAAGAATGTGTAAAATAGAATAAAACTGAACACGCGCTTTGGGTTATTGAATATAGATGCAAAGACTGAAAAACTACAAAATGTTTAATGTCAGCTGACTTGTTTTCTTACCCTGCTCGAAAGAGAGTGAAAGAGTGAGAGGGAGAGAGAGAGGTGAGCAGAGTGTGAGCGAGAGCGTCTCGCACCTGTCGTCGTTGCTCGCCACCAAAAGATAAAGCAAAAAGGCAGCGCATAGAATCGAAAACAGAACAAACACACAACGAAAATAATTGTTTGCCGCCAACAAAAACGTGCGACGCAAAAGCAAAAAAGTGAACAAGTCAAAATGCAAACAGTTGATAAGAGCACACCCCCAATGAAAGGGGCTGAGAGGTGAAGCTCAAACTGTAGTGCAGCCAGCCTGCAATTAAAATGTCATTTACTAGAAACGAAAATTGATTTTTCCTTTAGTATGAGGTGTAGTATATTTTTACTACAACGGTTTTATGCTTATGTATATGTATGTTTGTATGTACTAAACATGCAAGTAGGCACGTAGACACAGCAGCTGCCCAAGGGTGGAGAAAAACAGAGAGCGCACAGGAGAGAGATAGAGATAGTTAGTCTGTATGTATGTGTGTGTTTGTGCTTTATTGCAGTCAGGGCTTGTATTTTAACCAAAAATACCACGGCGTCGCGCCCACTATACTACTACACACATACATACAAACACACATGTACATAAAATACGTTGTGCCAGCTCAGCTGATGACGAATACAAATTGACAGACGCGCGCGCTCAATTGCAAGTCAACCCAAAAAAAAAAAAACAAGAAGGAAAACCAAAATGTGTTGGCTATTTTTATGCATTTTTTATTCAATCAAAAAATTGTAGTGTAGGCAAACTGAAAAGGAACAACAATAATAACAACAACAACAATACGAGAGCAGCGTCGGCTGCCGCGCCATTTATAGAAACACGCCAACAAAGTCAGCTGCTGTCTGCTGTACATACACGCGTTTCATATTGCCAAGAGAGTGAGAGAGAGAGCGAGAGCGCAATGCTTCCAATATGTATATGGGAATGGACTGGAAGTTAAGAGCATCACACACACGTGTTTCAAGTAAATCGCTACCCAGTGTGCATGTATGCAAGAGCAAGAGCAAGCGAGCGAGCGAGAGCGCGCATTAAAAAAAGCTATCGAAGCTTTTGGGTCCACATGTTTTTCGCCACGGCTGTTGTGC
The DNA here is from genome assembly GCF_011750605.1 of Drosophila busckii. NCBI lineage: Eukaryota > Metazoa > Arthropoda > Insecta > Diptera > Drosophilidae > Drosophila > Drosophila busckii. The sequence goes on along the minus strand of NC_046604.1, from coordinate 14,404,207 downwards.
CATTTCCGTTTCAGGCACGCGCAACGACTGGCAATTGGAACTTGACGAAACTCGGCAGTCTCGCTCTCAACTGGCCGGCGAATATTGAAAAAAGTTTTCGTATTGGAACTGTTGCTGCTGCTGCTGCTTTGGTGGTGTGTTTTCGTTTTTGTATTTTGTGTATGTTGGAAAAAGTACAGTCGCCGCAAAAACGTTGCCTTTGCCTGCTGCTGCTGCTGCTGCTTGGGTTTGGTTGGTCGAACGAGCAGAGACGAACGAACGCGTTGGCTGGGATTCTTGTTGGAACAACAACGTGAGACGTTTGATCGGCTTTTTGTTTACGCCTCACACTAATGCAGTCGCGCTTTTGTATCTGTGTGAATGATTGTAGTACAGCTGTAACCGCTGCTGGCTGTTTTTTTTTTTTTTGTTATGCATGGCTGTTGTTGTCTTTATAGATTTTTGCCGGTATTTTGCGTTTGCGTCGCAGCTATGACGACGTTTTTATTGCTGTTTTGCCAACTTGCAAAATTGGCAAACCAGCAAGATTCTTATACGAATTTCGCTGGCGGCTTTTTAACAGCTGCTTGGCATATTAGACAATTTTTGCTTATTGGTGTATAATTGTATTAGATTTTTTTAATTTTGTAATTTGTTACTTTTGGCGGCAGCTTTGTCTAGTTTCCAGCGCGCTTTGGTCATTTTCCAGTTTGTTTCCAAAGCTATAAAGTCAATGAACGACCTTTGTTGGCTAAGCTGACAATGTTTTTGGTATAAATTAATAGCGCATAAATCTTAGATGTAATTTATTATGCTTTTTCTCTTATACTGCTTGCATAAAATATTGCAATTGAGACTAGTTGCTGATTATTATCAAATGACAAATGGGGCAAAAGAGTAAAAAATTAAAGCTTGTGCAAATTAATGCGAACATATAATAAGTAAAATATATGCAGCCTATAGGCGGTTGCCCTAGGTCCCAAAAGTTGCGAAAACTGTACTCAGTCGGCTAAAATGTATCTGTATCTGTATCTGTTCCCCTGCCTTGCACTCTTTCTAACATTGGCTGGTCTGGCAAATTGTATTTCGTATGAAAAACAACGTAACAACTTTAAGCTTCAGACAGCTGTGCGTTGATTGAGAGCGCTGCGGCTAGAGAGCTCAAGAGAGAGACAGGGAGAGAGTTCAGCTGCTGTGTATTGCCGGCTAGTTGCTGCTGCTGTTGTTATTGTAGTAGTGACCTCCGACAACAAGGCGGAATGTGAAACAAGTTTGTGTGCAGCAGCAAAAGCAACAAGAATGCTGCGCCCGCCACAACAGAGATTTATTATTTTTTAATCAAAAGCCAAAAGCTAAAGAATTTACTGCGCGCATTCCACTGTCATGAGTAGCCTGACAGCCGCAGCAGCGCAGCAGCATCCAAGCAGCAGCAGCTGCTGCATTCTCTTGTGTGGGTGGGCAGAGTGAGAGAGAGCGACAAATTTGAGTGCTTGACTTGCTTTATGTTGCTTGTTGTCATAAATTTGTTTGCCCCCACGCATTTCTAGCATTCTTCTTCTGCTTCTGCTTCTTCTTGTGTTGTGGGTTTACTTTCTAAGCAACTTTTTACCGTTATGCATATCAGCAACTTGCAGCCTACGCGTACGCCATTTTTATTTTTTTTGCAAGCAAATCATGATTAATGCTGCAGACATACAAACAAATACAAATACATACAAACATAAATATGCATTGCTGCTGCTGTTGTTGTTGCTTTGTTGTTGAACGCGCGCATTTTGAAGGACACAAGTTCCTTCACCTTTTGTATGGATACAAAACAAACCAAGACGCAGGCAAATGCTTACAACACTATTTACTACTATAAATGCGCTCACTCCAACGCGCTCTCTCGCTCTCTCAGCAACAACAACAGCATAAGTTATGTGTCTGTCTGTCGTCTGCTGTAATTATCAAAGCTTTCGCTCTCTCGCTCTTCTTGCAAATTATGCTGCGCTTTTGCTCTTTGGCAGCGGTGAGGGGGGCGACGACTACAACTTGCTACTACGACTTGTTGTGAATGACTTGCATTGTTGTTGTTGTTGTCAACTAGCTATGCTAGTATATATAGAAAAAGGTCTGCATAACATATATTATGTTATCTAACAGCTGCTAAGTATGTTAACATTATTATTAACATTTTGCTTTTGCTTTCAGGCTGCCATACTGCAACAAACTTTCCAATATATTGTTGATCTGGAGAATCAGAAGACACAGCTGCTGACGCAGAACAGCGAGCTGAAGCGTCAGGTGGGCGAGCATGAGGCCAGCGGCGGCGTCGCTTCAGCGTCCGGCGACAACTACGAGTCCAGCAGCAACACCAACAACAACAGCAGCAGTAACAACAACAGCAGCAGCAGTTCCACTGCAGTGGCTATAAAGAAGCGCAAGCTTACGGATAATGTCATCAGCATGCAAACAATTAGCGACAGTTCGGATGAGGGACTCGGCTCGATGTCGCCGGAGCCAATGACGCTGCTCAATGCTGGCGGTGGCGCCGCAGCAGCAGCAGCAGCGGCGGCAGCAGCCAATAAACTCAACAATGCCAGCATTATAGCCGCCAAGGAGATGCTCGAGATGAAGAAGCAGCTGGAGAAGGAGCGCAGTCTGCGCCGCCTGCTCGAGGATGAGCTGCAGCTGATCAAGCGCCAACTCTACAGCGTTGCAACAGCGCCGCCTGGCACGGCAGTTGCTGCAGCAGCCAACAGCGCCAACAGCGGATCTTACATGCAACGTGAAGTGATTGAGCATACGGACAACTTTGTGCGCCCCGAGGAGCTCGAAGAGATTGGCGGCACTGTCTCGTATGTGGAAATTGATGAGATGGGACAGCAGCAGGTGGTGGTGTGCTCCAGCATTGAGGAGCTAGAGTCCGATGCGGCGGCAGAGATCATCAGCGAAGATCAGGTGCATGAGGAGGTGATATTGTCCTCGAACAGCTCCACCGAGTCGGAGAATGAGGTGAACGTGAATGCCATAGCGAAGGCGTATGCCGAGGGCATGAGCACGCCCATCTTGCATACGGCGATTAAGGCGACGCCCAAAGTGGAGGTGGAGCGCATCAATGAGAAGATTGTCAAGGTCAAGACGGAGAAACTCGATCAGCCCACACTGATGGCTGGCACTACAATCTTTCCACGTTCCCGCCAAAATCTTGAGACTATTGTTGAGGCCATACGCCATCTAGAGGGAGATCATCTGTTTGCCGATGGCGATCAGCAGCATCGATTGCAGCAGCAATACCACCAACAGCAGCAGCAGCAACCGCATCAATCACAACAACATCATCATCATCTGCAGCAGCAGCCGCAGCAGCAGCAGCATGTGGTGCTCCAGCAGCAGCAGACACATATAGGACATCGGCTTGCTGGACAGGATGCGCCGCTGGCGTTAACAACGGGCAAACAGCATGCAACAATTGCCGAGCTGCGTCCGTTCCTGCAGCTGAAGGGCAACAAGCAGGTGATCATCACGGCCAAGTCGGGCAAAGAGATTTCCACGCCCACAGCCATTTTCAAGGTGCAGACGAGCAATGCGAACGCCTCCTCCGCCACGTCCAGCAGTCACCATCACCATCAGCCCGTGACCATTACCACGTCGCTCAAGCAATGCCGCCCCGGAGTCATTGTCGCCAAGCAGCTGCCGTCGTCCTGATTGCCCAGCATCACCGGCAACACACTACTCATTGGAGCAGCAGCAGCAGCAGCAACAGCAAATAACAGAGCTAGTATTAAAAGCGTGCGCACTAACATAGCGTTAACAGCAGCAGCCGCAGCCGCAACAGTAGCAACCACTGCTACGGCTACAGCAACAACTACAAACTTAACTATAAATCGTCGCAGCCATGTTAAGTGCTTTAACAGCGCTGTAAAACGTCATTAAAAACAAAAGCTCGCAGCTGTATGCGCGCTCGCAGGCAGACAAAAGCTGCCTTGTATATTCGTAGCACAGCAGACAAAAAAAAAAGAAAAAAAAACTTGAATGCGTCACTTTTGGCAGTTAACTATTTTTTATTTTTAAACTCAATATACATATACACGCAGTAATGTAATGAAAGAAAAAAAAACAACTTTTTGTTAATTTATTGTTTAAGCAAAGCAAAAAACCAACAAAACAAAAGCAAAAACAGGCAGTAACAACAAAACAGAGTACAAAACGACAAAAAAATAGACATAAAAAAGTTGAAACAATTCTTTTTGTTTATCAAACACACACACACACATACATACATACAAACATACATATACATAAAATATATAAAACTTAATACCCATGCTACAAAACATAAATATTAAGATATATATGAATTAATTACTAAAAGTTAAAATACAACAGCAAACAACAAGAAAAAAAAATGCTATAGCTCATTATATATACACTATATATATAAATATATGTATACTTGAGCATGCTGAACTCTATAAAAACCATCGCATTAATTTTTACTTCCTTTTTTTAAATTATTTTCTATTATTTAATTAATTTTAGTTGTGAACACAAACAAAAAATTATATAAAAATCTAAAAAAAATAAGTAAAACTGCAAAAACGTTAAAAACACGTTTCCTCTAATTTTTCATAACTTTGAATTTTTTGAGTTTTTGTTGTTAAATTATATAAAACTACATGCATATATAAATATAATTGTATACATACGAATGTATTTAATTCTAAGCAAGAGAAAGAGAGCGATAGAGTGTGTGGTAAAAAGTGAAAATCGTTTATTATATAAACTATACATACATATATATATATACATACATACATACACATAAAAAACAAGAAAAAAATATTATATATAAATATATATATATATAAAATTACAAGCGACATGTGTAAGCTAACGCAACATTACATAATATTACTCCTACTACTACACACACACACACACATACATACATATACATAAACTACATAAATATATATTCAGTAAATAAATAAAATGGCATAAATAAATAATATGCTCTAGTTTGTAAGCAGTTCAAAACAAATATATATTTAAACAAAAAATTTAAAATAACTGCAACTGCGCGCAGTCGCGTTTGAACTAACGCCTCATGCATGTGTGAGTGTGTAAGCTTTAGAGCAAATATACAAACACACACACAACAAAACTAAGAAGAAAAGAGAGTGTAGACTGCCTGCCCTCTCTTTGCTAAGCCACTGCTAGGCTGCGCGCGCATAGCAAGCAGCCCTTGTCAGCGACACCAAGTGTCGTAGCAGCCTGGCAGCGGCTTGGTTTCCTATACAAACGGAGAGAGAGTTTGAGAATGATGGAGAGAGCGGCGCTCCACCCACCCACACACGCACACAAAAACACAGAACACACACATACACACACAGCCATGCACTTGCACATATGTTGGGCGTTTGCCGAGAGCGCATTTGCAGTTGAAACGATTTATATAACAGCAAAAAGAAGCAAAAACATACATAAATACATATATAAGCCAGTTCATAAAAAATTACATACATACAAACATATAATACTACATACATTCATGCTCTATATTAAACAAAAAAAAAAAAATCGAAAAACAGCAGAAAATACATAAAAAGATAAAAAAAAACAGCAAATAATTATGTCAAATAAATGGTTTTTCCTTTTCCCCTCAAAAAAATATCTCAAGTGTGTGTTTACTTAGTCTACAAACTTTATTATAAGCTACAACTGCAGCTCCTCGATTTGCAAATCTGCAGAGAAGACATACATATCGCGTCGCCTGGCAAATAAAAGCTCCTGTCGCTTTGGATGAGTAGCCAGCGAATGCACCACTCCGCCGTTATCACTTATGCGCAGACACTGCAACACTTTGCCTTCGAGCAGATCCCAAATGTAGGCGTGACCATCACTGGAGCCGGAAACAATATGCGCGTCGCTAGCTAGAATGCCGCACTCGATGTGATAGTCCTGGCCCTGATGAGCTTTATATTCCGAGAGTAGGCCACCTGTCTCGCAGTCCAGCAGACGCACCACGCTGTCCTGACAACCAGCCACCAAGCATTGCTCATCGCGCGTTTGCGCTAGATATGTGATGGGTTCGCCAATCTTGTCGCAGGTCAGTTCGCCGGCGCGTATGTCGTAGTGACGCACACAGCCGTCTAGAGAGGCAGCATAGATATTGTGCTCATTGGTTAGCACTGTGGTAATGCAATCGCGTGCATCCTTCATCACCTGCACAGGATCCAGGCGACGCGTGCGTATGTCCCAGCACATCACAGCGTTGTCGCGCCCACCGCTTATGGCTATGGAGGAGTCTTCATTGAAGCAGACACAACGCACGCCACCAGCATGACAGCGCAGTCGACGCACCGGCGTGCCTGCAAGAGATTTAAGATTAGCGCTCTGCATGAGAGTAAGATGCTGCCTAACCTGTGGATACATCCCAGTAGATGATGCTTTTGTCCAGACTCGATGATACTATGTGGCTGCTTTCACAGCTACCGGCGACATCGGTTACCTCGTCTGCATGGCCACCATAAGTCTTAAGAAGCAAACCCGTCGCTGGATTCCAGAGTTTTACTTTTTTATCCGAGCCACAGCTCATGCAGTAAGTACCGTCCACTGTAAATAATTGTTAATGTTAATTTCTATGGGCAAATGCTAGTGGATTTGCTTACCATTATAGCGCACCGCACGCACTGCACCCTGTTTACAGTCTATAGTTTTTGCACAATTAAAATTATTAAATTCCGGCATTTGTAAACAAACAATTCAATTTAACACATATTATCCGGATAAACGTTTTCAGTGATGCGCGGATATTTCAATTGTTTGGCAACTGTCATCCAATCATAATATTTTTTTTGCGTTCCCGCTCGCACGCAAACCAGCGGCAATAATACAAACAACGTACAAAAACATTCTGCACAACAAAACAAATTGAATTCTTAAAGAAAACAGTTAAATAATTGATATACTAAAGGAATAATCGAGTGCAACAAGGGTGCGTTAGACATACGTAAATTGAAATTTAACAAGTGCGACGTAAATTCCGTGGCTTACGCACTAGCACGTGTAAGTAAGCGGGGGAGGTGAGGTGGTGATTTGGAATGTATTGGATTCTATTCGGAATCTACGCAATAATTTAACGCATCAAACGATACGCAACGTAAAAAGCGCGCAAAATTAATTGCCAGTGTTTCATAAGTTAATGTAACGCGAAGTGCATTTACATACATACATACAACTGTATATGTGCATATGCATGCGAATGTGTGTGTGTGTAACTTCGTGTATGTGAGAGAGCACCTGCTGCAAATTTGCTGCTGACGTGTGCAGAAGCACGCACGAAGCAAACGACAGGATAACAACAACAATAATTAAACGAATGCAGCAGCAACAACAAGTATAAATGCAAATTGCACGACAAAAGTTAACGAAGCGCCAGCTGATACACACACAAATTTATCAAGCAACAAGAAGAAATTACAAGAAAAATCCTGCTCAGGAATAAAATTGCACACACAGGCACTTGAAGAAGCGCGACAAAGCGCAATAAGCCAAAAAGAAACAAAAAAGGGCGCACAAAACAAGGTGGAAAGTAAAAAAGTTGTTTGTCAACTTGTTGGCGTCCATTGCACACACACACACACACACACTCACACAAATACACACAGCACACATCCTCTTTGCCTTTTCCACCTCTCCCTCTCCCAACTGTTTGCTCAAATGTTGCAGCAACAGAGTGTCTGGCTGTACCGCTGCAGCAAGCCTAAAGTGTACAACTCCTCGCGCACGTCCTCGGGCTAAACTGCTGCTAAACGTCGTTACCAAGTCCAAATCAACAGCGCGACATGTCCACGGTAACGCGCAGCGCGAGCGCCAGTCCCTGCATGGCGCTCAATGGCATTATAGACGCTACACTGTTTCCACTCAAGTCCACCAAGGATGTTGTTAATCTCTTTCGACGCGCTCTCACAAGCGCCATCGAGCCCGATCTCACGATGCTCTCCATTGTTGTGGGCTACATTGAACTCTCGCTTACGACAGGTGAAGCAGCGGCGCAGGCGGCACAAGCAGCTCTAGGTAAGCAACCAAGTGCACAGTGCTCAGTTGTATGCATCACTGATGTTTTCCCATTCCTGCAGCCAGCAACGGCGACGTCATCATGGGCAACAGCGTGCCCTTTCCCGTGGTTACCCATGAGCTCATTGCCGGGCTGTATAAAAAGTTTCAAACCATTTTGTCAGTGGTCGACAAACCCAAACCGCATCGACAGGCAACGCGTGAGATTATTAAAAAGGTGTCGGATGTCATTTGGAACTCGCTGATAAGAAGCAGCTACAAGGATCGCGCGCATTTGCAGAATCTCTATAGTTATCTATCGGGGAACAAGCTGGATTGCTTTGGCGTTGCATTGGCCACTACCGCAGGCTGTCAGCTGCTTGGCTATAAGGATGTGCGCCTGGCTATATCCGAGGATCATGCCTGGGTTGTGTTTGGGCAGAAGCATGTGGAAAGCATTGAGGTTACATGGCACGGCAAGGGCAGCGAGGATAAACGAGGTCAGGACATAGGCGCTGGCATTGAATCAGGCTCATGGTTATACCTTGGCGGCTTGGCTGTGGTTTGTGAGCGCGGCATGGAGGTGGCGGCCATTTGTGTGGCCTTGAATATATCCTTGAGCGCCAATAGCGATTGTGTGGAGGTGGCAGAGCTGCAGCAACAGCTGCTCTGGCTGCTCTATGAGCTGGGACATCTGAAGCGTTATCCCATGGCGTTGGGCTTGCTTGGCGAACTGGAGGAAATTAATCGCACGCATCGAAGCATTAGCTGCGAGCAGCTCTTTCGCGAGGCCATTGAATCCGCGCGCAGCTTTTATCACAACCATCATGTCTATCCGCACATTTTCCAGGGCAACTACTACAATCGTCTGGTCAAGTACCGCGAGGCTTTTGCCGCCTGGGCCAATGCAGCGGATGTAATACGTCTGTACACCTATCAGTGCCGCGATGATGAGGAAATCTACAAGGAGCTGCTGGACATTGCCAACGAGCTTATACCGTATATCATGAAGACCGAGAGTTCGGGACATTCGGCACGCAGCATTCTACGCGATGCAGAAGTATTTGCCAATCTCTTAAGATTTTATGATGGCATCTGCCAGTGGGAGGAAGATAGTCTAACTCCTATACTGCATATAGGCTGGGCCAAGCCGCTTGTGAACAATATTACCAAATTCGACTATGATATACGCTCCCAGGTGGTCATCAAGCTGCCTGAGGACATAGAGGCTGAACAGGCAGCCGCTTTGGAGGCTAAGAAGGAATCCTCGCAAGAGGGTAACAACAACAACAACAACGTCAACAATAATACGCTGTCTAAAAAGGATGAAGTAAGTATCAAACTTGTTTACTAGTGTTTATAGACTAAACTTGTGCGTCTTTATAGAAAACCAAATCGGAGCTGCCCACAACTTTGGCGGATCTGACAGCTGCCTGTGGTGAAAAGATTCTTAATCCGGATTTTCTGCTTCAAGGCGGCGGTCAGCCCTTTGCTGAGCAAAAGCAGCAGGCGTTAGGCGCAGCTGACAGCAACAATCACAAAAAGGAGGCTATAACATCAACATCAACAACAACAACAAGCAATGGCAGTGGTAGCAACGCTGCATCGCAAAGCGAGGCTAGCAGTGAACAGGAGCAGAGAGAAGCTAAATTGGAGCAGAGCAAGCAACAGCAAGCAGTGGATGACTATGATCCATTTGAGATAATGCTCAAGCGTCCAGTCATCACATTGTACAGCCAGAAGATGAAGGGATTAAAGGATCTGTTGCTGGCCGAGAAGCTCAATACGCATGCCATCTCGCTGCAGGTGACGGCGCAGTCAGTGGCATCGCGCAAGGTGCGTGGCGTAGCGGACAGTCGACAGGCGGCCAATGTAACGGCTACCATAACAGCCATAGCATCGGGGGAGAGCAGCACTGCTGCTGCTGCTGGAGGCGGAGGAGCAGCAGCGGGTGGTGGAGGAGCCACGGGATCTGGAGATTCAATTGCAGCAACGCGTCCGAAACGCAGACGCGAGTAAAGTATAACGAGTGCTCGTTGCAAACAACTCGTCACTCGCTTCAATGCGTTTATTAACGTTTAATCCTTGATAATTATCTATGCATACATATATTTATATATCTTAAATATTTTTGATGTTCGATGTGTATTTATGTAGTTTGTAAGCGCAACACACACACACACACAAAACCCGTTAGAGAACGCCTAGCGTTTTAAAAAACAAAAAAGGTGACACACAAACTATAGCGAGTAAAAGCTTACGAGTAAATTAGACTCTTACTCGCTAGCGCGTCTAAACGTATTGTATACTTGTATTCTATCCTGTTAATTAGCTTTTAATCAATCATTTTTTTCATATTTATTACTGCAAACTGTTTTCTTACCACACGAATAACTCTATATAGTATGTATATGTATTTATGTCTTTTGCTTAAGCTCAAGCGTAACTAGATTGGTGCTCTTCCTTAAATTGAAAATATGTATGTATGTATGTATGGTATGTGCTATGTGTTAATGTATTTACTTTTATGCATTTTATGAGAGGCTAAGCTGTTTTAATTTTTATTTTATTTATGAACAATTCTTCTATGCAAGCAGTTACTACTATATACAAACAATATACAAACATATATATATATATATATCAGATCAAAAAATAGAACAGAAATAACATATTCAACACTTCCTCTCTATATGTGATAACAACTGTTTTTTCTAGAAAGCTTTCATATATATATATTATTTAATACTACAATATTATAAACAATTAATGTACACAAACTATAAAACACACACACACACATTTGGGCCGTGAAACTTAAATAGGGCGGGACGCGGCATGCACATTAATCCCTAATCAAACAAGAAATGAAAAGTTTATTTTTTTTTTTGGTTTATAAAACATTAACTATTTAAAAAATACAGCACTTTTTAGTATTATATAATAATACAAATATCACAACAAAAAAAAAGAAAAACACATTGTAATCGGTTTATGTTTATATATAAATATATAACTGACGTTGGGGACATTTTCAAAATGGAGCTTGAATAACAAATTGTTAAATGATGATAATAAGCGTATGCATTTTTTTCTTTTGATTTGTGCGTTGTGCGTCTGTGATGAATAATATGTATAGAGAGAGCCGGTTAAAATATGCAAACAAAAAACACAAAACAAATCGAACAATAAGTTCAAAATGCTAAGAAATTTAATCAAACGTATGGTGTTTTATTCCTTAATAACAAGTAGCATACTTAATACAAATGAAATCTATATATTATTATAACTGTACTGTAGATATATTTTGGCATACGAAATTTTTACAATGATAAACTTTTGGCATACAAAATCCAACGAAAAAACAAACGTGAAAACAATATATTAATAATCTATGCGAAGCAAAAACTTGCAAAAATCAAATATAATATAATGCATACTATTTACTATAAATGTTAATGTTAAACTACATTTCAAATGCTCAATAACCCCGTTAGCTTCAGAGCCAAATAGACACAAATCACAAATGTTATAATAAAAATAAATAAATGCCTAATTCAAAACGCAGTTTAAACCGCGCGCTTACATTTTAAGTATCGATAATGTTCACACTGCTTTCACAATATTATAATCGGAATACTCGCTTGAATTTCTTTTGTAACGCATGACAGCTGCTAGTTTGCTATCGAGATGACGACTATCGATGGTTTTCCACCCCTAATAGTGACTAGGCTTCATTTTGGGAAAGGGGTTTAGCTTTAGTAATAAAAATTGTTAAACAATTACAAATAAGCAACAAAATGTCTGCAGCTGACAAAGAAAAGGATAAGGACAAGGAGGAAACCAAGGAAAAGAGTGAAGACTTGGGTCTGTTAGAGGAGGACGATGAGTTTGAAGAATTTCCCGCTGAAGGTAAAATTTGTGTTTTGTGCATTGTCTTGTCTCTTGTAATGTGAAATGATAAATTTGTTGTGGGCTATAGATTTTCGCGTTGCCGATGATGTGGAAGAGCCAAATGTTTGGGAAGACAACTGGGATGATGATAATGTCGAGGACGACTTTAGTCAACAGTTAAAAGCGCATTTGGAAAGCAAGAAAATGGAAACATAACCACACAAAACGTTGTATTTTAAGAAATAAATATACATTACAATATTTTAATTTATATATTAAGTCCACAGTCGGCTATAATCTCCAGGATCTCCTCGCGAAAAGCCTCTTCTTGTACAATATCATGTTCTAATTGTTTATTCCGATGCTCCAGTCGCTCTATATCGGCGACCTGTTTCTTCAGCTCTCCCTCAGGTTTGGCAAAGTGTTGCTGAGTTTCCTGAGTTTCTCGTTCATATTTAAGCTTGCACTGCTGCAATTCTTCCTTGCACAGAGTCAACTGCTTTTCAATTTGCTCATTAGCTGCAAGCATAGCTTTTTGTTGTTCCCCTGCGGGCACAGAAAGCTTCTCCATTTGCTCCTGCTGCTTCACATGCTGTTTATAATCCTCTATCAGCTGGACTGGCATCAACTGCAGGAGCTTATCTGTCTCCTCACGCAGCTGCAGATGCTGTTCGATTTCCAAGCGGCGTTGCTTAAATATCTGCTGCTGATGTGCTATTTCCTGCTTGGCGATTTCCATCTGGGCTAACAGCTCTGTTGTTTGCTTCTTGATTACTTCTACTTGTCCATCTGGCACTACCAAATTATCCAGCTGACTTAGTTGCTTTTGCAGCTCCGACATCTGCTTCTCTTGCGACAAATCTTCAGCCTGCTTTTGCTGCAATACTTTTGCTTGCTCATTGGCCTCGCTTTGTGCCTTTGGTAGCTCCTCGCTCAACTTGATTACAGTCGCCTCACACTCAGCTTGGGCCAGCTTAAGATCCGTCGCCTGTAGCTGACGCTGCTCTAGTTCTTGGCGTTTGGCTGTCAAAGCGTTTACGTATGCTTGCCGCTCCATGTGACGCTTCTCAATCGGCTGTAGTATCTCGCGTTTGTTCATCTTGTAAAACAAGCCAAAGTTGAACAGCACATCTAAAGTGTTCCTGGTCTTCTTTACACCTGCAATTTAATTTGTTTGTTATTTTATTTAGCGTTTGTTTGACTGTCTACATACTAGGTTTGATGATGTCGATGTAGGTGTATGTCTTCTTTGGGAAGTGTATTTGCAGCGTGTTCTGCACTTGCCGGCATAGCTTCATAAGGAACAGACGCTTCTCGCGACTCGATTCGTTCTCATTGTCAATGTTGTATGGCGGCTCAACGCGAAATCCAAAGACACGCAAGTAGTGCACTAGGATGCGTGTAACAATGGCCTCCGTGGGCTGCGATAAATCCGCCACGCTTAGATTACACTCGGGAATAAGTAACTTGGCTGAATGAATAACTTCCTCCATGGCAATAAATTTGTTGCTTGCTTTTGTTTTAAAAATAATTCGGCTTCGATAACTAAGGCTATCACTGCTGGTATCGATACTACTCATTTACAAAGTGGGATAGCAATACAACAGCATTGCCAACTTATTTAAAGAAAAAATGTGCTTTTAGTGTTGAGTTGGCAACAGGTTAAGTTGGTGAAAAGTGGTTGCTGTCTTATTTAATTTACGTTATGCATATGTTGAACGGTCAATTCAAATGCAGTGCATCTATAAATTAAAACAAGAAATGTGTGTAAATAAGAAAATTGTATTAAATAACAATAGTAGAATGAACAACAAGTGTAAATCATGCGAAAGCGCTTACACAAGGCTTACAAAATGGCCGTCATGGCAACCAAGCGCTATTTACAGTTATTTGAAAAAAATTTGCCAAACGCGGAGCACCCAATATGACAACCTCTAGCGCTGTGGAAGATGAGCTGCTTACAGACTCTGATTTATCAGATGATGAAGGTAAGCAGTTGCTAAAGACTATTTTTAGTTTCATAACAATAATATATTTATGTTAAGCGCGTGTTGTGGAGCTGAAGCCGGAGGAGTTGCGGCCAGCGACACCGCGCCCTTCATACACTGATGAGGAGTTGAATCAACTGATGGAGTATGTGCAGCGAATGACGATATTGCAGACTTTGGATCAACGCGATTGGAATGAACAAGCCTTGGACACAATACGTCGTTGGCTAGAAGTGGACATAAGCGAACCGTTGCTAAGCATTTACTATGAAGGAAATACGCTTAGCGCTACTTTAGGCTTGCCGCCAGTGCCAGTGCAGGACCTAAGTTACTTTCTGCGCGCGACACACAATGAAATATTCACTGTGGACGGATTTCATGATGAGGTACACTTTGGCACACTGCACAGCGACGTGGACAGCTGTCTGCTGCACTTGCTCGAACGTTTATACGCGCCCAGCTTTCAAAGCTTTAAAGCCTGGAATGCAACAGTGCGCGAACGCTTCTGCGTGAGCTTAAACAAATTCCTAACGCTGCTGACCTGCATGAATAGCAAACTGGCAGGCATGGCAGTGCTTCATGTACCGTATGTTCATCACGAGCTGGACGCGCCGGATAGCTTGGTCTGTGATCGAGCGCTCGTTAGCAAACTGGAACGCGTTGCTGTCTATTGGGCAACCCAGTTGCGCACTTTATTAGGCGATAGCAATTTAGTTGCGCCCAATGAGCTGGCAACCATTCAGGATGAGTACGAGTTTTGGGAATATCGCTGTGAGTTGAGCGGCGTTCATGAAAATTATGTAATTAATCAATTAAAACCTTTTTACAGTTGAGGTATTGCAGGGACTTAACTCGCAGTTGGCGCAGCTGGATGTGCAACGCTTGCTACAAGTCTTGCGCCAATGGAACTCGGTGCATATGCCACAGCTAGATGCGCTGGTTAAAGCGGCACAACTGGAGCAGGCTTTGGCATGGGATAATCTCAAGTATTTGCAATTGTTGTTAGAGCCTTGCGCGCGCATTGAGCAGGTCGCAAGTCCAGCGGACGTGTCGGCACTAATGCCAAAGATATTGCATGTGCTGCGTTTCATTTGGCAGCACTCATCGTATTATAAGATTGGCGAGCGCATCACAGGACTCTTTAGCAAGCTCAGCAATCAGCTTATAAAGTATTGTACGCAAAAGCTGCAGCTGGAGAGCATATTGAAAGATTGTCGTCCACGCTTTGGTCTAGAGATGTGTCAACTCTCGCTGGATTGTTGTCTGGCGTATAAGGAACATGTGCTGCGGATGCAGTGTGGCTGGCCACTAAATCAAGGCATTGTCTTCAATCATGTTGTAGCGTTTATGGAGCGTTTGCGTAGTCTACTGGACATTTGCGAGTCCATGATAGTCTACGGGCGTTTAGATGAGCAACAGGCCATTGCAGCTCCAAGCTTTGGCGGCACACAAGGCGCGCAGCTGGAGCAGCTGGCTGCTAGCGTGGAGCAGCAGTATATGGCAAACTTGGATCAACTTAGAGCTGGTGCACAGCAGCTGCTCAATGTGCATAGTGGCGCTTGGTATGCACAGCTGGCCAGCTATCGTGGCCATATGCAGCGCTTGGAGCAAACACAGGAGCAGCTGCTGCTGCAAGTGTTTCGTGCTGTGTGCAATGTGGAGGAGCAGCTGGAGGCGTTGAATGTGCTTTACTACTACAGCTATAGCGCCAGACTGCGCAAGACGTATCTGCGTCAGGTGAGCAAGCTTTGGACGCTCTTTGGTCAGGATATGGATGTTACAGCTAGACAACTGCTGCAGCAGCGCCCACAGCACGAGTCTTGGCTGTCACGCGCCTTGAGCTGTCGCAACAGCTTGGAGCGTTTGTCTTGGCTGCGTCAGCGCCTGCACAGCTGTCACATCTCCTGGCTGCCGCCTGTGCCCGAAGCTAGCGTGCAGCTGGCCAAATTTGAGCTGTTGCATGCGGAGTTTGAGCGTGAGCTGCGTTTGGCTTATATGCAATGGCAAGGGGTCTATAATACGCGCAAAATGGGTCAAGCCAATCAACAGCTGGAGCAGTATCTGCTGCTGCGCGTCAAGGGCTTGCTGCAGTGTCAACTGGATTTGGGACTGCTCTCCAGCTGCTCGCAAGCGCAACACTTTGAGCATCTTGGCTTTGGCATTCCGCTGCCACTACGCAAAATCTATGAGCGTCATGAGCTGCTGCTGCTTATCTACAATAGTTTGCTCCAGCTTTGTCTCAGCTACAACAGCATACTCTGCCATTTGTCGCCAAGAGAGCGAAAACTCTTCAAGCCGCTCATCACACAATGCGATCGTCAGCTGGCGCCCGCTCTCTTCAGGCACACATTTGCCGCTGTGCTCGAGTGCCAGGACAACTACCAGCTATGGCTTCAAGATGCTCTGCTGGAAATTGAGCAGTTGCGTTTGAGCGTTCAGCTGTACAAGCGCGCCAATCGCCAAATTGCGCTGCATTGTGAACAGATTTGTGACACGCGTCTGTTGGATTTCAATTTCAGTGGTGCTGTCGACATTGCAGTCTTTGAGCAACAGCTCTCCAACTGGCTAAGCCGTGCCAGCAAATCATTGCGTCAGCACTACAACAACATTGTGGAACTAATGCTTGCCGTTTCATGGGAGTTTGATGAATTTAAGGATGAGGTAAGTGGTCAATGCCAAAATCTGCTATAGCACTAATTAAATTCCTCTTTCAGCTCTGCAGCGAGTGGCCGCAATATGTGAACGTGTTTGATGATATGCTGGGCAGCGCTTTCTTGTGCTGCATGCGCACTTCCTTGATGCTGCTGCTGGCGGCGCTGCGGCTGGATGAGCATATGGCGCCGGCGCCTGTGCTGGTTACGGAATCGGATGTGCGCGAGGGACAAATAGTGTTGACACCCGATATGGAAAGCATAGCAGACGTGCTGCTTGGCATTATTGATCGCATGTACAGTCTGGTGGATCAGCTACCGCGTTTGGGTTACAAGCTGAAGCTGCCAAAGGAACAGCAGCGCTCAGGCTTTGCCAAAGTGTTTCGTGAGGATGCAGAGTGTCTGCAGCTGGTGCGCGGCATTGAGCTGGAGCTGGACACGCAGCGTAGCGATATAGAGCAGTATGTGCAGCATTGGCAACAGCATCAGGCGCTGTGGCAGCTCTCTGAGGAGACTTTCACGCAGCGACTGATGACCAGTGCCAAGACTGCGCGCATCTTCGAGGCCAGCATTGAGCAATACAGCGCGCTGGCGGATGAAATCTGTTTTGTGAATGCCATCGCACATGTTCACTTTGTTTTGATTAATCAGAATGCTATAAAGAGCACGCTGCTGGATTGGATTGAAAAATGGCAGGCGTTGAATATCAAATTGTTGCTGCAACATGCCACATACCTCATGCAATGTAAGTGTGGCAAGTGCTTTATCAATCAACACGTGTGTGTGTGTTTATCTTTTGCATTTATTTTTAGCAATCTATCGTTATATGCAGCGAAATGAGCGTAAGGTGTTGCAAGTGCCGCGCACCCTTCGCGAATCTCTGCTGGCCAAGCAGCTATACGAGCGTCTGCTGCTGGATTTGCCACTCATGCAGCAGCGCTGTGTGCCCATGATGGAACTATTTGTACTGCTGCATAAATACCATGTGGGCATGTCGGATGAGACGCAGCAACAGGTCATAGAGCTGGAGTCCAGCTGGCTGCACTATTTGCAAACGCTGGCCGAGGCTGAGGAGCTGCTGGACACTGAGGAAACGGAGGATCATAAGCAGTTGCTATTGCAACATGCTGAAAAGTTTAAGCAATTGTTGAAACAATTCCATGAGGACTTTTACTCGAAGCTGCCCAAGAAATAAAAAGAAAGCGATAAGGAGTATTTGTTTAAGAAATGCACACACATACACATAAACACATACACACACACCGTGTCCATGCACACACATGTACGTACTTAAATTCATTTTATTTATTTCAGAAGTTCTTGATTATATTTTGAGTTGTGCTAGCAAAAATATGTTTTAAAATAATTACTTGGGAATATTTTTATATAATTGATATATAATTTATATACTAAAGCGTCGCTGCTTCGTCGCTTCGTCCAACTCAAAATAAATCATGAAACTCTAATTTGTAGCTGCAATTCTGAACTTTTTGCTAACGAAATGTAAATAAATATTTAAGCTTGCCCAATCTACACTTTGTACGTGGCGGCGTCGTTATCAGCTTGATTGATTGCCAGTTAATGGACAACTGAGCCAGTGTAACGATTTTTTAACGCAGTTATGAATTGGATGTGGTCAACTCAAGCAGCGTTATGGGCTCTGTGCTGTTGCTTGCTGCCAGTCTCGCAATCAGCTCATATACTGGGCGTATTTGTGAATGTGCATCGTTCGCAGCTTTTGGTGCACTTGGCAGTGGCACGTGTGCTGCTGCAGCGTGGACACCAATTGACGTTGGTTACGAGTCGAGAACTTCCAGCGGAATGGCAGCGTGAGAATATAACACATATATTGGTGCCTTGGGAGCTGCAGTTACAGTCGCAGCAGCAGTTTGGTGCTAACTTTATTTTGCGCATGCAGTCGACGTTGGACGCCTTGGAGCAGTCTGGGCAGCTGCTGCTGCAGCCAGGCTGGTTGGAGTTTATGCAAGCGCAGCCTGCGCAGCGTTATGAGCTGTTGTTGCTTGGCTATCATTTCAATGATCATCTGCTGGGAGTTGCTGCTCATTTTAAATGCCCTGTTGCCATTATAAGCACACAGCAGCCCACAGGCTTTGTGCACAGTCTAATGGGCAATCCCGAGGAGCGCTGGTATGTGCCACAGCCCTACGATAGTCGTCAGCGGCGTGGCCTGGAAGCCTGGCTGTTTGGTCTGTGGGAGAAATCAATGGAACTGCTGGCCCGACGTGTTATGCAGCGCATCTACAGGTAAGTGCTCAACAGATATTTAGCTAAAAATGTATAACTAATGTTTGTTTTTTATTCACACAGCGCACACTTTGGCAGCTCACGCTATCCAAGCTTTGAGCATATACGTCAACGCGTTGCCTTGGCCCTGAACAATCATCATAGCCTAAGCGAGGGACCCATAGCGCCGTTGCTGCCCAGCATGTTGGATATAGGCGGCATACTGCTGGAACAGCTGCCAGCCTTGGAGTTGTCAGCGCATCCAAAGCGTCCATTTATACTCTTTAGTCTGGGCACGCGCTATAGCTGGCGCAGTGCCAGCGGCGCAGCGCTGCAGCAGATCTTTGTGCATGTCTTTGCGCAGTTTCCAAACTACGATATCTACTGGACCTATGATGGCAACAATGGCAGCGCTATAAGCGCAGCTTATACACACATTAAGCTAGCCAAGTGGTGGCCACAAGCGCAGCTGCTGTCGCTGCCACACGCGCGTCTGTTCATCACGCATGGCGGCAAGGGCAGTCTTACTGAAGCGCTTTACTTTGGCCACACGCCTGTGCTGGGTTTGCCCTTCAATGGAGAGCAGCGCGCAAATTTGGGCAAAGCACAAGCCAAGGGCTGGGCTTTGATGTTCGACAAACGCCAACTGACTACGGATCAACTGCTATGTGGCATGCAACGTGTGCTCAGCGAGCGCAGCTTCAAACAACATATACAAACTGCTGCTAGGATCTACAAGGATCGTCCATTAAATGCCAGTCAGCTAACTGTCTATTGGCTGGAATATATACTACGTTATAAAGGCGCATTGCAACTCTCGGGAACCGCTCGGGAGCTGCCACTTTACGAGTTTTATCTGCTCGATGTGCGTCTTTTTATCTATTCCATGCTCATCATACTCATCTTTATGCTTTTTTGGCTGGACAAACGCAGTGAGTAAACTTTATACACAATAATTCGCTGACTAGCTTTATACTTTAATTATCCAATATTTAAAGTTAATTTTTAATTAATTTTTATAGTTGTATTTGCTTAGGCTTAAGCTTAAATTTAAAATTGAATGTTAGTTGTTTTGTTTTAATACTTTTTGCTCTTCACTCAATTTACGTTTTTCTTTTGTGCTGAGCTAAGCGACAGTATTTAAATTATTGTTTACAATAGCAGTTCATTTCGTTTAAACAATTCACTTAAATAACTTAAGAGCTAAATAGTAGTGGCTTAATAGTAAAATCATTAACTGCAGGCATTTTTAAATTTAAGTATGAAAGTAGCTCACAAACAAAATTCGTATAATTTTGACTTTTAGTATAAAAGTTGTGCTTTTTACAAAAGTTTTTAATGCAATTCAATTTGTTATATATAACCAAGGCGTGCGAAATCTGTGCAAAGCTTTTGTTTATAACGACGCGCTTGATAATTAAATTAGACAGTTGTTGAATTTTGCTCAATTTTAAGTACACATTTTAAGGCTGCTGCGAATTCCAAACTTTCATCACATGTTCTATTTTATGTTTGTGTATTTTATGTTAAATTTTAAATGAAAATTTAATGTATGCACAGAACTGGATTGCTATGTTGTATGTTTTTGCATGGCAGCAAGAAATGTTGCAACAACAAACTAAAAGCTTAGCCATATTCTCTTTGACGTTGCTGTTGCTGCTGTTGCGAGGGTCGTGGGCAGCGTCCGCTGTGTTGACTGTAGCTGCCATAATTGCAAATCGGCTGCTCGCACTTTGACTGGCTAATGCAGCTGTAGAGAAAAATCAAAATTGTTTAATTTGTAAATTTTATAGTTTATTAAACGCACCGTCGCTCGGAGAGCGCAAAGCCTTCCTCGCCATTCTTTAGACGCTGACACGTTGCATTGTTTAAATGACAATCGCAGCGGCAATGCAGCTGAGTTGCCTCACTAAAGTTGATGAAATGCATGGGACAGCGGCAGGCGCCAGAGCTGCGCTTGCTGCGTAGACTCGACGACTTGACGCAGCCGCATTCGGTGTGATTTGTCATTTGCACGGTCTGCGCATGGGCGCGTTGACTGCCCGCCTCGAGCACCCAGAAGACAAGCTCTACGGTTTCTTTGCTCTTCACGGAGCACTCGTCTGTCGGATCCGGACAGCAGCCTGTGTATTTGTCGCAGCGATGCAGTCGCGTCACTCGTGGTGAATACAGCTTGGAGGTTTCGTTGTTCATGTAGATAATGCGGGGTTGGGGCAGCTTGCAGAGTCCCTCGATTAGCATGCGTCGCACATGTAGAGTAGCCTTGTCTTCTGCAAAAAGAAAAACCATTGAGAGCGCTGTTTTATATTTGGCAGTGTTCACTGTAGAACGACAGCAACTCAGCTATTGATTTATTTAATCATTTTAGCTTTGATCTGAGAAGCGCTGAGAGCAGCACTGTGCTCTGTTCGATCGTTAAATCGTAAACCGTTTCAACAGCAGAACATGTTAGGAAGTTTATGGCCTTTTAATTGAGGCTATTGAGTTGCTCATTCTTCAATACTTCCTGCTTGAGGCCATGAAAACAGTTGCAGCTACAATTTATAGGAAGCGTAGTCTAATGACTTTATTGTCTTGTAGGCGTCGTTGGTATCACGGTCAGGGCCAAAAGCGGGTTTAAGCCCAGCAGGCAACCTAACGTAAGACGACTGCATAATTTATGTGCAGCCCTCAGCTTCAGCTTCAGCTGTCGACGTATCGTCTGCCAGAGCTGATGATTCAATCGTGCGGCATTTATGAAAATTACAGACACGATTGTAAGCAGTTGCCGCCAGCAGGCGACAATACCAGCGAATACTGCAGATTCTCTTGTGGGTGGGTGGTCGCATCTGTTGCTTTGTTTGTCTTTTGTAAATTTATGGCTTTATTGGTTGCATCGACAATAACAAAAACGACAACAGACTGCAACAGTTGCTGCTGATAACAATGCGCACGCAAAAAATGTTGCGTATTTTTTATGCTCGCCTTGTTTTTTTTTTTTTTTATGATTGCAGCGGCGGCAGCTGTAAATATAAACAAGGCACTGCCAATAAAGGTGCAAATGGCTGCTGATCAATAAAATGGCAAAATATAAAGACAAAAATAAAAGAATTCAGCAATGTAATTTCAGGCGAGCTGGCTGGTGTTAAAAAATGCGCACGAGCGACAAAAAATGCGCGCAGGTTGTGCCACACGTTGATTAATTGATTGGATTATGCGTTACGTGAAATGACATTAAAATTAATGCCAGAGGCAAAAGTAATTAAGTTTGCTGAGAACTGCTCAGCTGTGTAAACTTTAATGTTATTAAGCAAAGTGCTAAGTGGAGAGCAGCGATACTATCGATTACTTTTATTTATTTATTGACATTGCATTTATTCTATTCTATGGTGACTCTAATCTAAGACTAGTCTAAGACTCATTCAAAGACACATTCCATCGTTTGGTTTTACTTATTATATATTGAATTTATTGTATTATTGAATTTTATTTATTTAATTGGCAACTATTCGTTAGTATTCCAATATTTCATTAGCTAGTTTAAGACCCAGTAGTATTCCATCGCTTGTTTTTAATATTATTGTATTATTGAATGGCACTTCCATTATTCCATTAGGCAGTCTAAGACTCAGTTGCATTCTATAGTGCAAGTCAAATTTGAAGTGCTGAGTTCAAAGCGATTCTATCGATACTATCGATTACTTTTATTTATTAATTCCATCGAATAGCGACACTAAATTCTACTATTTCCACTCTTGGCTTACATTGCTTGCTTTTATTTATTTATATTGTATTTATTATTGAATTTATTCAATTGAATGGCAACGCTATTCCAACATTCCAAGTCCAAGATTTAGTGACATTCCATTTTGCATGTCTAAGACAATTGCATGCAACATACAATTGCAATGTGGCAAGCATTTATTTAAAGTTAAACAAGATAACGGCACATGCATAAATAAACAACAAGACTGAGTCTTATTGACTGCCAATGACAACGCTGATAAGAAAATTGTTGCATCATTACGCATTTAAAGTGAACAGCAGCAGCCGCGTATATCAGTTGACAATTTCCCAGGCTTAGTGACACACTTTCATTCATGTTGCTGCTGTCCACACGCGCTTAACGGTTAACAACAACAACAAGCAGCAAGATTAAAAAACGATTTTCACGCGCTTTAAGTGGCAATTTTCCAGCCGAATGACAGTGGCAACAAACAAACAAAAAAACAATTTTAACACGCGATGAGCTCACATTTCATTGTCAATGCTTAGCTGTAGTCGTTGCTTGTGGTTAGTTGTGATTGTTGCTGCAGCTTTGGCTTATAATGAAGTAATTGGCAAGATCAGCACAAGACGCAGCTTAACGAACTTTGTACACACTGCAGAGTCTAGAGTCTCGGCCAACGAGTGGCTCGAAGCCAATGAAATGGAAATATGCGTGTAACGACAACAACGTTAACAAGTTAACTTGTTTTAATTGCAACGAAAGTGCAGTAGAGAAGTCGCTTAAGAAGTAGAGAAAATTGTTGCTTGAAATTTTTTCGGCTGCCGCTGGCTATTTAGAAAGTGTGGTACACACGCTTTTATCTGCTTGATGATGTTGTTGGCTGCTTTTGACATTTGTCGTCAGTGGATTTTGCCCTTCATCAGCTTCAGCTACAGTTTCAGTTGCTGCTTGCGGGTCACGTGCCAGAGTCAAAGGCATTAGAGCAGACGCCAAGCCATAAATAACAGACAGAGCAACTCTAAGGAACAAGACGTTCCATTCTGAGATTGTCTGCAGTACGCAGTTCGCAGTTCGCACAACAATGTTTGCATTTGTTTAGCAGCAATTTTTATGGCCAGAACGTGATGATCAAGTGCGGGCGCCTTTTGCTATTTGCAGTGCAATTACCACGCAAGCAACTGAATTAGAATCACGCCTGAAACTTTTGCTCGCTGCCAATTTATGTTCATTTAAAGGCGCCCAGAGTGTGCACACTGTTTAGCTTTACTTACTCAATTGATTTCTGGTTAGTTCCTGGTACTGGCGCAGACTACTCTGCACCTTCTCCGGCGTGCCCACTTCCTGCTCCTTCTGTCTGGTCAGCACACCAATTGCCTGATCTGATTGATAGCCCTTTTCGTTCTGTAAAATATTAAAGCAAAAAAATGTGCATGTTAATTAAACTGATGTTGTGACTTTTGCTGCTGAGGCGCCACACACACGTTTTTATGCAATTTCCATTGGCCAGACCACGGAAATTTGATACATCGTATGTGTATAACGATGACCTAATGCAATGGATTGGCAAACGAGTACATAGACTATGAATTGCAGTTGGGCTTGGCTACATTTTAAAATGTTGCAACAATTTTATGAATTATATATGTAAATTTAATGCTCATAGCAGCTTTGTTTAATTTTTTTCGCCATGGGCAGTGTATGCGTTTATTTGTTTGCTGCCATTGCTCACTGTGGCTTTTATTATTATTGCACTATTTCAATATTTTTGCTTGCAACACATCATGTAATATTAACAATTTCTGCTGCTGCATATTTCTTCAACAAAAATAATAAAAAAAATATATAAAAAAGTGTTACATATGCAAGCATATTTGGTTACTCAACAGATTGCATGCGCAGCAATATAGAAAAAAAGTATATATATAAATATGAATTGAATCAGAATTGAAAGCATATTATTAATATGAAAACTTTTTACGCCAACTACGCTCCAAGGACAACAGCAGCAGGTACAAGTGCGAAGCCGTGAGCTGCTTTCGTATGCGCAGCACGAGCTTGTGCATTCTGTTTTACCGCATTACTGCTTTCCACACACACAGAGAGAGCGTCTCAGAGTCTCAACAGTTTTCTTTTGGGCATTTTCACTTAACGTTAACGTTGGGTTATGCGATACATGTCCTTGCTGGCGCTGGTCCTGGCGTCGAGCGCCATTTTTCTTACATGGCACACTTCATTTATTACCCCAACGGGCTCGCACCTTGGCACGCCCCAACGCCCCAACGCCTTCAACTGCGGCTACGACTCTTCCGTACCGCTGCGTCTGGCATTATGTGTCAGTTATATGCATGTCGTTAGTTTTCATGACATGCGGGTCCAGTCGACGCTGCAGCAGCAGCAAGTGGCAGATACTTTTTGTTGAAAATCAATACCGAAATGCGACTATCTGTGGCGGTGGCGTGTGCTGTGTGTGTGAGTGTGTGGCAAAAAGTTTTACTTCGCATTTTTTGTATGCGCTTTTGCTCATGTTGCCTTTGAGCTGCTGCGCTGCGCTGCTCTTTGAGCTGTAAGTGATAGCATTTCGCCCTCATTTCGCAAATGCATTTATATATATATTTTTTGTAGGTGTGGCAACCCACACACTGATTGCCGCTTATTCTTCTTCTTCTTATTCACGAGTTATTTAAAACTACGCCATAAATCACATGCAATCATTCATTTATTCATTCATTTATTTTATTAAATGGTTTGTCTCTATCAGATCACACTCACACACACACACACATACATTTGCATATGTGTAAAATTTACTGTTGCCTACCGCAGGGCGCGCCTGAAACGTATGCATAAATTTGAGCTCGAGGGAAATATTGAAATTACATTTGCAACAGACACATGCATAAATAATAATTTTAAACTTAATTGAACTGTGTGAATACAACTACGTTTGCGTAGCCTTTAATTCATTTTATATCTCAATGTTAAATTTTTGTTGCTTCTGTTCTTTTGTCATCACAAATTGCACATTGTGTAGCAGCTAATGCTAACTAATCTGTTTAGCTGCACGTACAGCACAAATTTAGTGGCAACTTTAAGCGATTTGTTAAGCTACTGCCCGTAACTATCCTCCGGGTATAATTCCAGCTACAAATATATATGCATGCACCTTTTCATGCGTTTTTCATGCGCTTCGGCAGTTTTTATAACCAGTTCTACTTAAGCTTCATTACGCATGCTCAGCCATGACAGAGCCATTGCGAGAACTCCAGCGCTGGGTCTCAGGCTCAGATGAAAAAACCCATTAAGTGTCTGACGGTTGACAGTATTCGAAAATACAGTGGTTGTTGTAGTTTTTGTTCTTGTTGTTGTTGTTGTTGTTGTTTGGGGCAGCAAACAATAAAAACAAACTTCATTTGCATATGCCTTGTTCTCGCAGCTCGCAGTGCTCAAATATGCATATGGATGATGAAGGGAGTGAGCGGCGGACAGGCATGCGGACAGCATAGCCAGCATAGCTTTTAAAGGATCTGGGTACGACACTGGGGCGTGGGCGTGGGTGCGACGCTGCGGCGTTTTATGAGCCTACAGAACTCAGAACTCAGTTGGGTCGAGGTAACACCAATAACAATACCAGTCAGCGTCAGCGACAGAGTCAGAGTCAGAATGAAAGCCGTCCATGTATATAGGTTTATTTGCAATCAAAAGAGTTATGAGCCAAATGCAAATAGCGCGAGCGCACGCCTCGAACTGTTTTTATTTTTATGATCCTTCAAACCAGCAGCAGTTGTTGCTGTTGGCATCGCCTGTGGTCACAGCGCTGTGGGCGTAGCCCCTACACACGCCCATAAAATGCGTTGCAAACAGTAGCTGCTGACTTCGTCTTCATCTCCATCTCTCTCTCTGCTTAGCTTTTACCTATGGCTGGCTGCTCATCAAAAAATACAGCGAGTCAGTAACGCGGTAAATTCGCCACCAACTGTGCAAATAAACAAAACAAAATACAAGCAGACAAACGGACAATGGGACAAACGTAGCGACAGCCACAGTGGCAGCCCAATATTTGTTTATGCGAAAGAGAGCATAACAAACAAGCCAAACAGAATGCGAATAAATATGTCTGTCTGTCTGTCTGTCTGACTATCTGTCTGACTGTATTGCGTGTATTGCATTTGTGTATTTGGCTACGCAAAATTTATGTTGCTGCCAACACACACACACACACGCATGAGAGTGTGTAGAGATCATTTGAAAATCAGTTAAAAAGCAAACGGAATAGAATAGCTAGTTAATTAAAAGCTTGTTCAAGGATACACTGACAGTGGTGTGTGGTCCAACAGGTTCGCAATTGCAGTTGTTAATGCTAGTCAATGAATAAAAATAGCGATAGTATTGATAACTATATCTTAAAAAGCAAAACATTGTGTTTAACTAACAAACTATTAACTATTTGCCTTTAAAAAGATTTAAGAAATTAAAAAGGACACTTTCATTTACGCTAGCGTCAATGGATACAATTATCGATAGTATCGATTACATATAACTTAACAGATAGCTAATTAGCCTTTAAAAAGAAACTTTTGCAAACAAAAGAAATCTGAAAAGCGCAGTTTTAGTTGTGTCAGCTCAATGTAGCGAAATATCGATAGTATCGTTAACATATAACTGTTTGCTGCTTGCATAACAGATGAGCTATTAGCCTTCTATCAAAAGGAATTTCACCTTAGCAATAATAGAGCATTAAGCCGCTCGACGTGTCTAGGCAATAATTTCTGACAGCTAAACTTGCTGTTGTTAGCTGTATTTTTATTTTTGCTGTTTTGCCGTTGCCGTTGCCTTATTTGCATTTGCCTTGTGCTTGTTATTGTTTTGACTTCATTGTGGCCCAACTGCAGAATGTTGCAATTTGGCTAAAAGCTGGGCCATATAGCAAAAGGCGGCGGCTCAGCGTTTTGGAAAAGCATTTTCTGCCTCAATATTTTCATCTACAAATGGTAAACATACACAGCGGGGTGTTGAGCGCTCTCTCTCTCTCTCTCTCTCTCACTCATGTGTGCCACATGGCGAATGCGTAATGTGAAATGCTTTTTATTTTTAGGCTTGTTTCATTTTACATTTTTTTTCACATAAAAGTGCCAATTAGGCAAAACTCTTGACTGGCCAAGTTGTTGGCCAACTTGCTCATAAACTTAGGTAATTAAAGAAAAGGCAACAATTTGCATAAAATGTGCTTTTGTTTTTTTATAGCATTTGCATTGCTTTTTATAACTTAATTGAAACTACTTACAACGGGGCGTATGGAAAACAATTTGGGGAATTTTTTTTCTCTCCTTTGTAAATCTGCAAGCGCGCGTGTTAAGGCTTTTTAGTTTTTAACGAGCGAATGGCCAAATGCATGCCAATGTCCCGTTGTCTGTCCGTTCGTCTGTCTGTCAGTTGCGCTCGTCGTTTCGTATGTTATGACAATTTTATTTGTTTGCTTTTGGCTGTGAATGCGAAAAAACGAAAGCAGTCAACGAAGAAAGCGAGCGTGGCCACAAAAGCGCCGCCTGTGGGCCATAAAAGGCAATACACACGCACACAGATGCACAGACACACGCATACATAGACTCAATGTCAATGACAGCTGATGGAACAGCATTGATGACTGATTTAGTTCTCAAGCGCCTTCAGGCTTGGGCTGCCAATTAAGCCAAAACGGCAAATGCAGCAACGTCAAAGAGCGCAATTGACTTTAAACAGCAAACGCACTAATACATATGCAAGCTATATGCCGGAAATGTATAAAAGCCACACACACACACGCACATGCGTATACTTAACGTTTGCGATCGTATTGACTGATTGTACAAATAAATCGCATAAGAAGCATGACGTGCCTCTTCTAATTGCAACGCCCGCACACACAAGCGCAACACAACACGCAACTGCAACTAACTGTTGCAACTGCAAACCGAGACGACGTCGATTGAGCTGCAGATTGAGAGATTGCATAAGAGATTGGCCGCACCAAAACGCACAGATTGACTTTTTGCAATTCGCTTCAATTTGTTCTTGTGTAGGCCAATCAAAGTGTAGCGAGTCCTTTGCCATAGCCAACAAGTTGGTAACAGTTGGTCCAAAGTGCAGTTTGTTTCTAATTTGATTTGATTTGCTAAGTTGCTTCTTTGAATCAAACGTTGCGTTAGTGTATTTAAAAATTCTTTATTTAAATTAAACGCGACCAGTTTTAATGGCCAACAACTCGACCATCAATCAAACTGTGTTCAACTTACAGTGCAGGCCAAGTAATTATGCACAGTCCCAAAAACAAAAAGTTGAGCAAGAAATTAAAATTTATTGTGGCTGCTGACAGTTGCAACTTTTGCTGCTTAATTAAAGTTGCTCTCTGCATTTATTAATAAACAAATACGACAAATTTATAGATGTGTGCCATATAAATTATCAGCTTCCGTATTTTGGCTTGCGCTATAAATCAAGCGTGCACTAAAATTAAAGACCCACCAATATACATATAATCCACATATATACAATCGTGTAGCGTATTATGTCATAAGCCGATTTGATTGTTATAAACATATGCATAGCCATGATAAATAAATAATGCCAATAAATCAAAATCAACATTCGAAGACTTTAATGTGCGCCACAACTTGTGGCAAAGAAAGTTTTTTTTTAGTTGCAATTTGATGTGGCAATAGGCAGACGGTTCTCATTAGTGTGCGTGTGTGTGTGTGTGTTGGCCAGAATCGTTGCAATTTGTTAGGCTTAAAGTTAGGCACATAAATCGCGCAATATTCTAAGTAGGAAGTGATTAGCTGTAATGGTTAGACATAAATGATCTTTAAAGTGGCTTGCCAAAGTTAAAGAGCGAGACAGCCATAGAGAGAAAGAGAGAGCGTCTGATTTATTATTAAAATTTGTATAACTTGAGCTTGGAATTCCCACAATTCCGATTCAGATTCATTTGCTAAATAACAAGTCAACGCTTAATTTATTTATAAACATTTAATATTTTGTTATATTTTATTGCACAAGCATACAAATTTATAATTATTTATTGCTATAGCTGCGACTAAATCAAAGCAGGTTTATTAGTAAGGGAATTGTTTTGCACAGTTTGTGAGCGAACTGATAAGACGCGTGGCATTGAAATTAATTGAGAGAGAGAGAGATAACCCCGCCTGAAATTGCAACAAATTAATGACTAATGCAACTTGAACAACAAAAGTGAAGCAAATAAAAAAATGCAATTTTGTTTTGGTATGCAAAACAGACAAAGAGCGCAGGAGCTGAACGAACAGCAGAGTTTATTGCAATAAAGACAAGTTATTAAATTCCTTGCTAAAGGTCAACAGGCAGCAGGTAACTAAGGGCTTAGAGGAGCAGGCGGGGTGGCATTTTATGATGCTCGAATGCACTTGGCTACATACCACGGCTTATTAAAGTCGCTTGCCTTGATATAAACGGACGTGAGCTCAACTTGAACTTTGTTGGCAGGACACAGTGTAGGACACAGTAAGCTGACACACACACACTAATACACATCAAGATGATTAATGTGTGCGCCAATGATGGGATGGCTACTTAATCGCCTCTTGGCTTGAGCTACACAGTAAATTTCCATTTTATGTGACACTTGAGTAAAATTTTTTTCTTTTCAGTCTAAATCCGCGTGCGTTCAAAACTGTGTAAATTAGTTCTGCTATATTAAGAAATGATTGATGTCAGCTAAGCAGAGCATAAGCATATGATACATATTTTAAACAAAATGTTCAGTTAGTTATTATGATTCATATTTTAGTCGGGATGACTCAGCTTGTGCATTGAATTGATTTCGCAGTCAGCAGCTGCTGCAGCCACAAGACAATTGTAGTTAATTTGCATGCATAAGGGCGACAAGTGTTACAACATGGCCAGAGCTCGTTTTAAGCGCCCAAGTCAATTAAGTCAATTAAATTGTGGAGTAGCTAACGGAAAGTGAATCCCCGCAGCTCCCCCAAGCACGCAATCTACAGATTGTAACCGCTTATCAGTCCACATGACCGCTGGCCAGCTGTCGAGCAAGCAAGACAAGTCCAAGTCCAAGCAGGTTCAGGTTCAGCTCCATTTGCAGTTCTCTCGCTCTCTGTCTCTCGCTCTCGCTTTAGCTTTGTCGGTTCGTTTGGCCCAATTACAGGCCCCAGAAAGTGAAACTGATCACAGCATCTTCTGCTTTTGCTTCTCGATCCTGTCTGTGTGTGCAATTTATTGTAGCAAAATTGGCTTGTTAAGCAAATTGGCTGCTGCTTCATAGTAATTGCCATTACCATTGTCATTGCCATAGAGTCGACGATTGAGTAACTGCAGCTGGGTGGGCCACGAGAAATCGCAGCTTAAGATCAGCGCGCGCGCAGCCTCTTCAGGGTTAGTCATTCACACAGAGACGCGAACACCTTTCGTTTTGTCGTTCATTCATGCGCGCATTTTAAGGTTCAAGGTGAGGCATTCACTTCTAATGCAGAACGTAAGGAAACCTGATTAAGCGTAGGTTGCTCTAACTATAGAGGGAGTAGCTTAGTATATTTTTTTCTGCTCTGGGAATTGCTTCAAAGCATTGTGGCTAAATTTTAATTCAATTTGAAATTTATTAAGTATTTATTTTTGTATTTTTGTGTGATTTAAAATATTTCATAGATCAATTTAACGCTTGTAGTTAAAAGTTTTGTAGCCACCCACGCTGGCTACGCAGCTCGCCGGCAAATATTTAGCCTCAGTCGCCAACAGAGAGCATATGTAGGTGTGTGTGTGTGTGTTTGTGTGAGCAGCAGCAGCAGAGATAAGAACGATTTTATGAGTTCCACGAAGTGTTTGCCGGCCCGTCGCCGCGTTGAGTTAAGCTGAGCCGGCAGCCCACCCAGTGGAAGATGAAAAAAAAAGGAAAATAATCAGACTCACCTCATCAAAGGCGGCGGCAGCGTTTGCGTTTGCGTTTGAGTTTGCGCTTGCTGCGTCGCCATCCAAGCGATTGTCGTGTGGGGCATGCGGACTTTGGCGTCCTACGTAGGGATGTCGCACCAGACGCTTCAAATGCTGCCACTCGCTTGGCGGCGGCGAGGAGGTTGCACTATGCGTTGTTATCCTTAGCCAGTTGTCGTGATTAAAGTGGATGTCGCTGTTAATAGAGTCGTTGGGCTCGTTATCGTTGTAATAGTCGTCGTCATCCAGATTTTGTGCATCGACGCGTTGCAAGTGCTGATTGCCTGCCACATAGCTCAGCAGGCACAGGCAGAGTATTAAGAGGCGCCACATTGTGTTTAATAACTTTTCAACATATATATATATATTACTCTTTAAGTAATATTTATTTTTAGTTTTCGTTTTATTTTTGTGCTAGCCAAATTTTGTGTGTTTTTTTTTTATTGGCACACGCCTCGACTTGTTTCCAACAGCTGCGCGCCTCAGAGAATTTGCAATTGGTTTTTTTTCTTGTATTTATTTATATTTTTATTTGTCTGCCACTCACGCAAAAAAATTAAAAGCGAAAATTTGTTTGCTGTGTCTGTCGCTTCAAGTGCTTTATTTGTTTAAATATAAACACACACACACAGCTACACACATACATATATACTATTTATATACATTTGTATCTATGAGTAATTTGGCACATTTTATAAATTCTTTTTTTTTTTCGTTTTGCTAAATGCAATTAAATGCATACTTTATTAATTTGCGGCATTTAAATAATTTTATGAATTCTCATTGTGTGTGCGTATTTTAATTTATTGAACTGAACTTCACTTTGTTATTTGTTTCAATTGAACGAATATATGTAATTCATTTACTTATTGTCGCGTGCGTTTTCTTTGCTTCGCTTTGAATGTGGAGCACGCGGCGCACTTGATAGAGAGAGAGCTACAACGATGTGAACGCGTTGCGTGTTCTCTGCTGTCTGTGTATCAACTCAAGTCGAGCGCCAAACAAAGACGCAGCAGCAGCAGCAGCAGTAGCAGTTGCTGCGCAGCGACTGCGAAAAAGCTCGCTCTGAGAGCGCGCGCGCCTGATCGCTTTTACGTATAACGTATGCGTGGGCAGTTCAACAGGCTCTCGCGCTTTCCTTTACGCTGCGCTTGCGTGTGCCCAAATGAGCGAGAGAGCGGCACAGAAAGAGAGTGAGAGGCTGGCTGGCTGGCTGGCTTAGGGACTTGCTTTGCGCTTAGTGAATCATTTTATTCGGTATTTTCATTCTTGGGGGACAATGTGCGCCTGTATTAATTACTTGCTGGTGCTTTTGTTATATTTTGCCAAAGTGAGTCATTTGCATGAAATTCATAGGTATGCAGCCACTGTTCTAAGTGCATGTGTGTGTGTAAAGAAGAAGAATGAGTACAAGAAGTGCACGCACTGCAGCGGCCCGTTATCTTTTAAAGGCGACAATTAAAGTGATTTATTTAGACGTAGAGCGTCAAGCATTTTGCCAATGCAAATGTAACGCGCAGCACAAGACACGACATGTCTGTTTGTCGTCTGTAGCTTTTTGTGTGTGATTTGTATTTGTACAATCTGATTAGCATGTGCTGCTCATAACGGCGACAGCGACACACACAAGTATGTGTGTGTCTGTGTGTGTGTAAGTACGCTTAATAATGCTGCTTGGCTAGCTGTAACTTTATGTGCAGCCTTCGTTGAGTATTGCGTGCTCTTTCGCACGCGCTCAGCTTAGACTCTAAAAGTCACAATAAATATTAATATATTGAGTTGAAACATATTTTATTGTTAGACAAGGTTGCCAGCCTTGGCAACAAATTTGCAACTAATTGCTTAATTCAGCTAAAATACAATTTAACAGAAATTGTGTCACAGAAATAATGCTTTGGGAATTCATTTATTATAGTGTTAAATTTAATAGAAATGATGCATTGGGAATACAATTATTATAGTGTTTGCCAATTTGAACAGAATTTGCGTATTTCATTTTCACTCTTGGGATTGCAACTATTACTTGTAATCATTTCTATAAATAGTTTGCATTAATACGAAACTCTTTATGTCAGATATTCAAAGTCTTCTCAGCAAGTGAGTGTCTAATTACATGCGCTTATCGCAAAGCTTTCAATTCACTTCACAGACAGAGACAGTTGTTGCCATTAAAAGCTTCACGGACTGGACATGCTGGCGCATGCACTGTGAGAAAAAGCGCAGTGAGTGCTGTGCTCTTAGGCATATCAATTGTAATTCCCCGAAATCATATTTTGTAATATAAATATTTGCTGCATGACTCAATTCGAACAACAATGTGGAAAATACCAAAAGCAATATGCTTATGAATTTACAGCAGCTCTCGCTCTCTCCCTCTCTTTCTCTCTCTGCACGCATTTTTCTATAGAAATCATTTAAATTTAACACCCAATTTGTTGCGATCGCTTGTAAAAATTTGTTGTGCATGCAGCAGAGAGGAGAGGAGTGAAGAGGGGAGAGCGGCGGCGGCGGCTAGTGGGGCGTGCATCTGTCAACGAGTTTGTTGTCGCCTCGTTCTTGGCAGCTGCTTTACCACGAGCTCTTCTTGCAGTTAATATTTATGGGGCTTTGGTGCTGCATTTGCTAATAGCGCATAAATCTTATTAATGATCTTGTCAAGTGCCTCAAGTTAGCCAAGTCTGCTCCGCAAGCTGCAGCCACAGACACAGCCACAGCCAAAGCAGAGGGAGAGCTTAAGTTAAAACTCGTGCTGATGGACAACAGCTCTCAGCAGCTACCAGTCAATCTGTCTGTCTGTCTGTTAACCCCTTTTCTTTTTCGCCAAGTAATCAAGCTGTAAATTCTGACACTTTGTTGTGCAACACACACACACAACGTTGCGTCAAATTGTTGTGGGCGTGGCAGGCAGCCAATCATTCATAATGCGTACAGTCTGCGGTCTGGCGCGCACCCACGCCCAACAAATAAAATTTGCATGTGTCGCCAGCAATTCCCTAAGTCCCCCAGCCCACCACTCCACTCTCCACTCACATTTTTATGCTCAACTTCTCTATTGGCTGCTGTCTACTCTCTTTTTGGATTTCCATCACAGGCCTCATCCCCAGTTCATCATCGTTTATGCATATCCAATATCTTTAGCTTTGACAGCTCATATCTCTGTTCATTGGGCGTTTTGTGAAAAGAGAAAAAACCAAACGAAACATCAACTTGTATTGATTAATGCATTTCCCCTAATTGTTTGACATGCTTTTATGCATTAGTCACGCCATCGGCAGCAGCCAGGGGCAAGATCATTGAACAGAGATCATGCACTGCAGCTGACTTTATGGATGTTTTCATTTGTTTGTGCATAAAGAGGTTCTGGTATTTAAAGTATATATCAGTTTCATATGTGCATCGCGTGAGAATTAAATGTTTTGACAGCCAAGCTAATCTAACAATTGATCTTCAATATAACTGAAAATTTAATAAAAATGTTTCTTTCTTTTGCTTTTCAGTTAATGGAGCATGAAGCGTAACATTAAGGAATAACAGGTGAGTTTTTTTATGAGTACCTTAATTCGGGATACATAATTTGAGAGGGTTTCATATAATATAAAAGGGTTACTTATAATAGCAGAGGATTCCATTAGCTTCCCCTAATTGGCTTGTGTCAATAGAGAAGCAAACGTTTTACTTAACTCAATTCTGTATTCTAAATATTTGCGGGTTTGATAATTTATAAGAGGGTTCCATATAATATAAGAGGGTTCCATTGTGCCCTCACTACATTTTCAGCCTTGAGTCTCAGTTTGGTTGATCACATTATTTGTCTGCAGTATACTCAAACAATTTGCTTATACATATATCAATAACAGCAACGCTTAACCCAATTGCAGCGACATGCGCATGATCGTCATATATTTTGTTTCTCTTTATTTGAGGGGGCGTCAAAGGCCCAGATATGTGTTTGTTTAACTACGCTGCTGTGCTCTCTTTTATCTATTGCGTATCTCTCTCCCCCCACTTGGCCCCTTTGGCACCTCATCAATGGTTGAAGTTGTTATACATTCGCTTCGTCTGCATGTTGTCTGCGGTTTTGTTTCTAGTTTTGTTGGTTTCCCCCTACAGAATTGTCAATTAGTGAAAGTGGAAGTGTCGCTGTCTCGTATTTGTTTACACACAAACTAAATACTGTCTCAGTAGTAGTAGTGGAAAGAGAGAGAGACGTGTGAATATTGTGGGTGCCAATGATTTGCACTTTGCCTGCCCCTTCCCTTCGTTACGGTTTTCACTTTTCTTTTGAGAGCCTAGAAGACAAATGCATTGCTTATTGGCTTTTAAGTCGCCCAAATGTTGTCAATGTGCAAACAATAAACAAATTTTCGTGTTAAGCATGCCACAAATTTTTAGTAGGCCACATTGGTCACGATAACGCGGATCAAGCAAAGACAAATTGCTCAGCACAAAAGGTAAAACTCGATAGAGATACGGATGCAAATACAATCGGCAACAGCAGCAGCAACAGCAGCAGCTGGTTGCCCCCAAAGCGGACAGACAGACGGCCCAGAAACTGTGCCAAGAAATGTTGGCCCGAAATAAAGCATAGAATGCAAATAAAAAAGTGAGCAGACTAAGCCAACAACTGCCGGCTAAAAGTAAACAAATTGCAGCAAATTAGCAGCCAGTTAACAAAGCTTAAATACGCTTCGTTAATTTATTGTTAAATAGACTAATGAGTAGACTATAACATAGCCAAAATTATAATAGTGAATGCTTTAAGAGCTTGTTTAATTTTAAATTGTCTATATAGTCATTTTACCCCGCACAGACTTTAGAGTATTTGCAAAATGTGCGCAAAATAGTTTTAATTTTTGTGTTTCGGGGGAATAAATAGCAGCAACAAAAATGAAGACAGAGACATGGCGGCGACCGCAACATAAACGACAACAGCAACAGCAGCAGCAACATTGGCGACAACAACGATTGTTAATGATGATGCATGACGAAGCTTAAGCTGGTTTGCGGCCTATGGGCCAACGTCGTCGTCGTGGTCGTCCCATTCAATTGGGTCTTTGGATGCAGTGCGTAGCAACAACTGCCAGCCAACTGTGCAATGGGGCATGCGAACAAGCGGCGCGGTGGCAAGCATTTTTGCTAGTAACAACGTCTGGCATTGCATTTGGAGACTAAATGTCGTCGTTGTTGTTGTTGTTGTTGCACTGTCTATTTAATGTCTGTGGCTAAGATTTTATTTCATTTCATTTTGGCTTTTTATATTTCTCTGCGGTTTTGCGTGGGCTTTCTATGCAAATGAAATTGCTTTATTTTTGGCAATCAGCGCAAGTGTTAATTTGTTTTATGATCAAAAACTCATTTCTTGGCAACAAATTTGTGGCAGCAGCCGCTTGACACAGTTTGCCGCAAAACTAGCACTGGGCACTCTCTATGATTTACATACTTGATATGACTTTGAAGCAATTGTGGGACTTAAAGAGCAAGAGCGTTTATTAAATAGAGGGAAATGTTGCACTGGGTCATTGGACTGGCTGTTGTGCCCTTAAGGAATTTGTTGCTTAACAAAAGCGCAGGCATGCAATTAAATAAATTAGCTCAAGAGTTGAACGCTGACACATCATAAACTAAAATGAGCTTCCACTTCACACTTCCGAGTGAGTAGGAAAGAGAAAAACTCGGTTGGCAAAAAAAAAAAGGTAGTAAAGTCAAAGAGAGACAAATCACGTTGGCAAATTGGTTTACAATAATTGCAAAACGAGACAAATAACAACAAGGAGCAGCAAAAGGCACAGAAAAAAAAAACAAAGACAATTTGCTTGCAGACACAAATATTGCAAAGTAATTTGCATAAAAGTCATATTTTCAAAGCCGAGCCTCAAGTCACTAGACTTGGCACTTAGTTTTGTTACCTTTCGCTGCCCACGGGGGCAGCTCCGCACTCTCCGCGTTAAAACAGTTAAAAAAAATATTTCAAATAGTCAAAGTTTCAAACAAATTTATGTGCAAAAAATGCAAACAAATCTACACACAACTATTTGTTGTTGTTGATTTCATAAGCGTAGCTGCATTCAAATATGCAGATGAGGCAACAAATGTTGAGAGAGCTAAGGTCAACCGGTAATAATCCTCCATGGCCTCTGGCAATTAAGCAACGAGACACACACACAACACACATGACAATTTTTGACTTTTTGACACAGAAAATTGTGGGCGCTACGCCTCTTGGGTAATCGAAGTGTACACTGGGCGACAAGCAGGCCATAAAGATTTAAAAGTAAAGTGCACTGTTATTAATTAATTTTTTTTAATCAGCACTTTGTTGTGCAGTGTGTGCTGCTGCTGCTGAACGAATGAATGTTACGAATCTGGCAAACAAAAAGCCAACAAGCAACACTAATTGGGATCTTTTGGCATTTTGATTGTTTGGGCAGGGGCAGGGGCAGGGGCACACACTAAGTGCATCAACTGTCAGTTGTGTGTTTAATCAATCAAGCGTTGGCCTGGCCAGCAGCGTTGGCCTATGACGTCGATGCGATTGGCTTGGCCACGTGCTTATCAGCAGCAAGCAAACGTATCCCATGACAACAACTGAAATGGGTTTTGGGGCTCTCGCTCTCGTCATTGTTTGACGCACGTGCAGTGCGTTATGGTTTTTAATTATATAACAGCCCACAATGGATTGTGGGGCAAAGAGCTGTGTGTGTGTGTGTGGACCACACGCATGACGCATTGAACTTGAACTGAGCGAGAGATAATGGAGGCGCACGAAAAAAACAGCATAGCTTAAGGCGCTCGAGCAGATGAAAGACACGATTACACGTGAGCGCACGTGTAATTAGCTGTTGAGCAGCCAAGCAGCAATCCGACAATCTGGCAATCGCGCATGTTTAACAAACAATAACAAACAAACACCATAAAACATCAGAGCGACAACAACTACTACAACAACAAAAACAACAACAACAATGTACAACAACAAGACATCATTGTGCATACAATCGGTGTGTACGCGAGATAAATACGCTTGAGATGAGATGCAAAACAAGAGATAGCTGCTAGAGAGGAGTGAGTAACTATCGGTTAGACATTGGAATATGTTTAAGGAACTTTCTGTTATAGTTTAGATGCGTCTTTAGCTTGGATATTTGTTTATTATTACTACTGTTCGCCTGCATAAACATTTCTGTAGATAAATAGAAAAGAATTAAAATATTTGCTCAATTTAATAGGCCCTAGAGATGAGTTTAGGTGTTAACTATTGGTTAGACTTCAGAATATGTTAAAGGAAACATCGTTCGGGCATTGAATGAAAATATTTGTTTATTATTTCTGCTGTTTGCCTGTCTAGTTTCTCCATTTGCGATGTCCTAGAGAACTATCGGTTAAACTAATAGAATATGGCTAAGGAACTTTCAATGGTTCATTATATGCGTCTTAGCAGATATTTTTTATTATTTAACTGCCTAGTTACTCCATTTGATAGGTCCTAATGAGGTGTGTGTAAATGTAAGAAACCTTCGGTTAGATTGTATTACATAGTTAAGGAAATATCGTTGGTGACATATTTGTTTAATATTTCTACTGTTTGTCTGCAAAAGGATTTCGATAAATAATTATCGAGTTTCTCCATTTAATCCATTTGGTGCTAGTGAGAAGATTGTCTGATGAACAATCGGTTAGACTATACAATAGGATAAGGAATTATCGCTGGGGGAATTTATGTTTAGATGGGGGATTTTTGTTTATTATTTCTACTATACGCCTACATTAATATTTCTGTAAATAGCTGTCTAGGTGCTCCATCTGAAATACTTTATTAATTGACTCTAAAGAGGAATTGGTTATACTTTGGTACATGATATATTATTGTATAAACAACTCTTGTAAGAAATTTGTTTATGATTTGGCTAATTCTCTCTCTTAGAAACTGTCTAGTTGCTTCATTTGGCATCCTTAATTAATTTAAAGTCACCCAACTGTTTTGGCATTTGCATGTTGACACGCGATCATCTCTAGCACGAACAGTCGCAAGATCATTGCGGGCTAAACAAAGCCCCAGCGCTCTCTGCTTCTCCCCTCCAGACTGAGTGCCCAGACCCCGAACCTCGCATTGGACAAGGGCGCGCCTTTGATGGCATCGCCTTTGCCTTTGCCTTTGGTTTGCTTTGGCTTTGCTTTAGTTTGTGTTCAGCTTACGGCATTTACAGCTTTGGCTTGGCATTTGTCTAGTTGTCTTGCCCATATCCGGGACGTTGTAGAACTTTGAACTTGCGGCACAAACAAACAATGGGAGTAGACACGATATGCTGCATGCCGCTTGGCCTGACCCAATTCGCAGTTTAAAGCGTCTCTTGGCTGGTGGCTACCGTTTGTGTCTCACAATCAGTTGCTGTTGCTGACTCTTGTGGCCTAGTCTGTCGCCAGGCCAAAAATATTCAACACATTAATCATCGAAATTGTCGGCACTTGTTGCAGCTGCCACGCGTGGCAAGTTGTCGGCTGCCAAATTGGCAATCGCTGGCGCCTGCTT
This sequence comes from Drosophila busckii, assembly GCF_011750605.1. NCBI lineage: Eukaryota > Metazoa > Arthropoda > Insecta > Diptera > Drosophilidae > Drosophila > Drosophila busckii. Next base: position 14,364,220 of record NC_046604.1, on the reverse strand, counting down.
TTGACATTTGCCACAGCCGCCACAGTCACAAATGAATAAACTAGAAAAAATTTGATATTTTTTGGCAGCCACAAAGATTTATGAGGCTTTCTAAGAAATGCTATAAAAATAGTTGCAAATATAAAAATTATGCGTATAAAATGAGCGCAATTATTTTTAGAAAATTCAATTATTTGCATAATTTCATTTAAATTTGCTTAATCAACATAAATTAGCACACAGATTAACTAACTGCAAGTTTTGTTTTTGGCGTTGGGCATAATTTATTAAATCTTTTAAGCCAATTAAAAACTCAAACTCGCATAAAGTTTTATAGCTGCTTAGCGGCTGACTTTGATCCGTGCGCAAGTTTAAAAAGAAATTCAACTTTAAGCAATGGCAAAGTTTGTTTTTCTCATTTTTTGCCTGCTCCATTAAGAACAGCCCACATGCTGAGGCAGCCACAATGCGCGTCTTTTCCAACTGTTTTGGCACCTTTGCCAAGGCGCTTTTCACAGTTGACATAACCCAAAGTTGCTGCACACACAAGAGCAGCGAATGCCATTGACGCATTGCCTCAATTAACATAAAAGTTGCAAGCAGACACACACACACACACACAGATGCAGAGTGTGGCACATGCATTCATAAGTATGTGAACTGAGTTTGTAGCCTGGTTATATTAGCGCTTTTCATTACCACCTCTTAAGTTGGTGCAAATGTATGCGGCTTGGTTCTGCTTTATGAAGAGTGCGCGCAAGGCAAAACTTTAGCCGCGTCTGTGGCAGCAACTTGAAAAGACTTCCCACGAACTTTCTAATGCACCTTGGTTAGAGCACTACAGTGGGGAAGGGGAAGGGGGCTGGACACACGCCTTTTAATCATTTAACAACCTTTCGCCCCATTTTACTTTTTGTCGGCGCAGACAAGTAAATCTCATATGGCTTTATAGCAATTGCGAAAGTTTGTGAGAGAGAGAGAGCGAGAGCGAATGAGAGTAGTGGGTGGCGCATAGTAAATGACTGCAACACCCACGCGACAGATCACTGCGATCGATCGTATCGGTCATTGAACGTGTCGCTATATAGTTTGCATTATGTGGGAAAGCCAATTGGCAATTGGCAAACGGCAATTATTGCCAGCGCGCATAAAAGCCAAATTAACATGCTGTCAACTGTTGGCATATAAAAAGATTCAATAGTTGAAAAGCAGCAAAATTGATTTTCATTGCAATTGATTTGCGGTTTGCCTCCCTGGCTGGCCTGACTGCAATAAAAACCGATTATTTTGCAATTTAATTGTCGAGACACAAAGAGGAGAGACACCCAAAAACGACTTAAAAGCTACCAAAAGGCCAAAGCAATGTCAGCAAACCGAAATCGAAATCAATATTTTTTATGAATACGATCGCAGCTGCTGCTGCTGCTGCCTGCGACTTTAGTTGCCCGCAAGGCTAGATGAGATATGTTTGGTGTTGATAGCATTAACTTTTGTAGTTGTTGTAGTTGCTGTTGCAATCGTTTAAGCAAGCTTGTTTATTAACATTGCTAACTTTAATTGAAATTTGTAAGGTTATGAACTCTGTCTGATTTAAGAATTAATTTCTACTTAATTGTCGCTTAAGTTCATTGACTTTGCGCTGCAATCTTTATTAACCGATTGACCCACATAGAGTTTATGCAAATACCAAACAATTCATTATGATTAAAGCCACTGAATCGGTGCTGCCTGCCTGCCTGCCCCAATGGCAACATTATGTGCTACAAGCTACAATTTCCGGGGCACTAATAATAAATATCAATAAGCTTGTACAAATTTATGGTCCAAAAACTAACCGCAAATTGCGCAGCGCACGCAGTGAGAGCAGCTTTTGGCCAAAAAAAGGAAACGTTAACAAGCCAGCTACACCTCTGCTTAACTCTTTTGGCCACACTCGCTCGCTCTCTCTCTCTCTCTCTCTCTCTAGCGCCTGTGGCCAGCGCAAACAAATCCTTTTGATTAATTCTAATAGCCTCAGATGTGCAGCCTCAACATCATTTCCTACGTTTACTACTTAATTTACTGCCTGTTCTGTTCTATTCTGTGCTGTTCGCTCTCTCTATGTTCTCTCTTCGTTTGTCCCTCTTTGCTCATTCTTTTTATTGCGTTGCTTTGTGACTAATATGCAAACAAGCGAGCGGCAATAACAATAACAGCAACAGCAACAACAACAGCATTAGCCATAACTTATCTTGGCTCAAATGCATGCACACACACACATACACACACATGTGTGTGCCCTGTCATAAGCTGGCTGGCAACATTTACGCACTGAGAGCCGCCAAAACAAGTCCAAGTCCGTCGAGACCATAAAAATAAGATTAGCACACGCTTCACAGCAGCAACCAAACAACAGCAACAATTGCTGTCGTTGCTGTTGTTGCTGTTGTTGCTGCTGCTTGTTACGGGCGCCTGTTTGGCTTAAAATTCTCTGCGTGTGTTGGCCTGGCACACAAGCAATTTTTAATAGCTTTACATGCATATCGGTTAACCCAATATTTTGTTCAGATAATGTTACGTTGTTCATAACACAAATGTGCGAATGTTTGAGCACAATTTATTTCTCAGTATGTTTTCAATCCTAAAATAATATTATGCAAAGTAATAATTCGCTTTAATTGCGCTGCTTTATAAACTTAATTGAGAAACGTATGAGGTAAGCGATAAACCTTTTAAATCTCAATTGTGTGCTCGAACAGCGAAATTCTTTTAAATTCCATATTAAGGTTCTTAGTTATACACTTTGGGCAGCTAAAGCATAGCAAAAGGTATACCAAAGTGGTAGAAAGAGTAAGTTGAAGCTGAAAATTTTAAAGCTTTACACTATTTAATTAAATGAATTATGACTTTTGCACTAAATTGAACTTGCAATTGTATTAATCGCTTATTATTGCATAGATTATACACTTGGGCAGCTAACGCAAATAAAAAGGTAGAAAAAGTGTATGACAAATCAATGGGTAAGCTCGAGTTAAAACTTTAATTGGATTTAGAGCAACTTTGAATTATTTAATTAAATTAATTATGGCTTTAGCTCTAAATTGAACTTGTAATTGCATTAATGCCTAATTATTGTATAGCTCATTAGCTGTTTAGCTTAGAACTGAACCATAACCGTTTCGAACTCAAAGTGTATAGTAAAGTCGTGTACTCTTGCGAGCTGCTTTCCTTTTTTATTTTATGTACTCTTTTTATACGCAGTTGTGTCATATCAAGATACAAACGAATGTGCAAGCTCACACGCGTTTTAACACACACACACGCACACGTAAAATGTTTTATTAGCTTTTTCTTCAGCAGAACAAACGAGACAACGAACTCCGCAGTTCGCCAGCAGCCACAATCTCCACACATTAATCAAGGGTATACATATACGCATACGCATACATATGCATTTGCTTACCTCGCGTATAGAAACGCATTAAAGAGAGCGCCTCTTATGAATGCCAATACAGGCGCAGGCAGTTGGGAATTCTGAATCTGTGAATCTGCGTTGCGTGCCTGGGCAATTGGGTTTCATGCTTGCTGCGCTGTTAGGGTTTAAAGGTCAATGTCGGCATGATTTGCATAGCAGGCATAACCACATAACTTTAGCAAACAGAGTTATGTTGTAGTCAAGGCCGCCGCCGCTAGTTGATTGGCTTGAAAAGCAATTTCAGCTGCCCGCTGAATTTGCTAGCCCCGAAAAGTATGCAATGCGTAGCTTTGAGTATTGAAATTTTAAACCAATTTGCTAGTTTCTATTTAACTATTTAACAAGCGCACATTTGCGCAATTTAAATAGCTTTATTTACCAGCGCGTCTAGCCAGCTGCAATTTAAATGGCCCCAGCAGCTAACAACAATAAAAATTTGTTTTGCTGCTTTTTGCATGCAATTAAATTTGTTGTGGGGGCTGCTGCTGCGAATTGTGTTAATGCTTAATTCTTTATAAATGTTTTGCGCCAAAGGCACAAGCAGCAGCAGAAATTAGCGCACATAGCGTGCGTTAAAAAAACACACACACACACATGCATAGAAATGCATGCACATAAAAATGCATCAAAGAAATAAATTTAGTGCACATACATAGAAAGCACGTTGCTCTGCCTGCTTAGCAACAAATTTAGTTCATATTGAATGTCTTTTGATGTATTAAAAATAAAATGACAGTGTGTGTGCATAAACTTTGCGCTTAAATTGTTGCAAACGGGAAATTAAGCGCATTTAGCTGAGACGCGAACCCAAACCACAGCAGCTCATTTCTCTCTCTCTCTGTGTGTGCGTGTGTGTTGACAGCTTATAGTTTGTATGTGTGGCTGTGTGTGTGTCTTTATGTAAATTTCTGTCTGTTTGTCTCTCTCTCGCTCTGAGTTTCAATTTAAGCTCTGCGGCATTTGCCGTTTGTCGGCATTTCCTCTGTGCACCTGAATTCGCTTGCGCCCTCTGCTCTTGTGTCTGTCTCTGTGTGCGTGAGAATTAATTATGCAGGCGTATCATGGTAAATATCATTGCAGCCCATTTTAGTCTCAGTTTCGGTATCAGCCTGAGCTTCAAACTATATATTCCAATTTGCTGCCACGCCCACGCGCGCGCCCACTGTGTGTGTGTGTGTGCGTGTGCGGTTTTAATTTGTGCCTGGCAATTGCCACGCCCATGATTTGTAGTCAGTTTTGCCTACAATGTGTTTGCTTTGTTTGTTGCTATTTTTCGCGTGATTTCAGCTTCAATTGCCAACTTTAATTGAATACATTAGCCAAAGCGTGTGGCGCTGTCTCGCTCGCACACTCATTCGCTTTAGTCGCTGGCCCTGGCCCTTGGCGTTAACCCCTTTTGGCTTGTTTAGAAATTCTATTAATTTTAGATCATAATGCTGCAAGTAGCACAAGCTTGCCACATGTGCCTGCCACACATTCTCATTAGAACTAGAACTTTGCGCTCTAAATTTCCCACAAGATTAAAAGACACAATATTATGCTATTTTATTTATTTTTATTGTATTTATTTGGATTTTTTTTTGCATAGTTATTAAAGATTTGCATTAGATTCTTAAATGTCTGTGTGTGTGTGTGTGTGTGTGTTTAATTTAGCTGATTTATACACATATTTAAAATTTATGCTAAAGTTAGAAATGTTTTATTTATTTATTTATGTATATATTGTTTTGCTAGATTTCACACATGAATATGTTTGCCCTTTCATTAAGTTAAAATTTTAGTTAACAACTATAAACAATTATGCATGTATATATTTGTATATTTGTAAACTTTTAAATGTTTATGTGTCTCAATTTAATAAATATGCATAGTAAATTTGCATACATAAATTATGGCCACGCTTTAAAAAGTTCAAAGTTTAACTGCTTTTTGTTTGTGTTTTGGGTTGGGCGCCATAAATTTGAAATACTTTTGCAAATTAATGAGTTTTCTAACAATAACGCTGCACAAATATTAATTATAGTTTAATGAGCGGCTGCGGTCGCAGACAGAAAACAATTTAATGTAAGGCTAAATTATATTAGCATCGAGTGTGTGCACTCTAATAATTTCTATAAATTTTTAACATAAAGTGCTATAAAATTATTGCCAATTGTTAAAAGCTTAAATGTATAGCAAAGTTTAAACAAATGTTTGTACAATGAAAATAGTTGCAAACTGTTTGTGGGTGGGGGGGCAGTTAGTTTCCATTATAATACGTATAAGTGTGTATATGTATGTTTATATGTATTTGTTTAAATGCTGTACTGCTTAAGTTGTGAAATGCTTACAAGATATAAACCTTTGACTAGAGATTAAAAACTAAAATATATATTTAATACCAAAAATGTTTACGTGAGCTGTTTTATAATTAAATAACATAAGGTTAATAGATTTAAACTAAAACGCAGTCAATTCATATTTTGGAATATATATTTCTTCTTTTTTGTTGCTTATAAATACAATAATAACTATTGAGTTGTGTTGTTTAATCGTTCGTTCGTTCGTTCGTATTTCGGGCAGAGCTAATTGAGTTTGTTCAGATATATATAATATATATGTATATGTAAGTAATTCGTATAGGATATGCAACTAAATTCATCTCGCTTATTAAACCCTTTCGAAAAACAGTTTGCTAATACTAATACTTATGGCGTCTGGCTACACAGACAAGTGTGTGTGTGTGTGTGTGTGTGTGTGTCGATTTACGATATGCTGTTGGTATTGGTGTATCTAGCATTATGCTGTGGCTCATACTCAATGGGACAGCGGCCATGTCGTTCCATATAAACGCCAAACTGACAAGCGGGCGCCTTGCAAAGTCCTTGCTGTATGCATCTGTATAAAAGGACATAAAATTATTGTTTTATATTATGCTGCTCACTGCTAGTTACTCACTTTCTGTCATTTATGGCAAAGTGTTCGCCTCCGCGCTTCAAACGCTCGCAGCTATCGTTGCCCGATGTGCAGTCGCAGCGGCATTGTCCATCGTCCTGCAGTATTTTCTCGAATAGCCGCGGACACTTGCAGTTCAAAGCGATAACATTTTGCAGCATTTTGGTAGCGCTCACATCTTTGGCCAGACTAATGCGATCAATGCAATGACATTCGGTGTGATTATCGAAGCTCAAAGTTTCGTAGCTGCTGCGACGCTCATGCGATGCCTTGACCTGTGTAGTGAGTAAATTTGAAGTTTTAGTACTAATTGACATTTAACTGCGCAAAGTTCTCAGCAGCTGACCCTGTTAATTATGCCAGTTACATTTGCATGTAGCAACTTTGTTATTGCAACTAGTTGTAGCTTAAGCTCAGTGGCTCATCAATTGTTGTTGCTGCTGTAATTCTAAATGAGTTGTCAGCTGTCAGTTGCCAGCCATGCACAGTGGCGTAGCCTCAAAGGGGGCACAACACTAACAAAGTGCGAGCTACGCCACTGCCCAAGCAGCTTGTGTTTTGCTTAGTTCTGTGGCATGACAAGTGCAAAATGATGAAATGCGTATGAATTGCATAAATTAAGTTGAATTTCGTTTAATTAAAATTACAAGGCGTTAATCAAACGCTACAAATAGCAAGACCAAAGCGTAGCCAAGAAAATTATAAAACATTTGTTCCACTCATTGATGTTTTGTATGCTGTGAGGCATTGAAATTTGATTGGATGCATTAGGGCAGAAAAACTGTAACAAAGAAATTGGAGGCGATACACAAAAGTAAAGTGCAAATTGAGTTTTGGTTTATGTTTTAGCAAATTTTTTGTGTTTATGCAAATTTTTGTGCATGCAACGAATTGAAAAAGTTTTGCATGCTTGACACACACACACACACATGTTAAGAAACTCTTGTCACTTTAGTGGGTACGCAAGTTTCTCATGTGTGGGAAACATAAAATTCTAGCAAATTGCAGACGCCGCAAAGCGAGCGCTTGAAGCTTTGAAGGAGGCGTTACAATAATTGCCGGAAACGGAAGTGCAAAATGCTGCTGCTGCTGCTCTTTACTCATTTTTGTGTATGAGCGCAAATTGCTGTAAAATGGTTTAGTCCCATGATAGCAGCATAAGCTATATATGACCCATATAAATACTCAACATGCAGCCAGCCGAGGCATGCAGCATGTAATGCACTAAGTAGTTTTTCAAGATGCCCAAACTAATTGAGGTTAGGTTTGCACGTATGCAAATACTCAAGGCACTTGCTCAAGTGTGCCAGAGAGCACTTTAGACTCAAGCAATTAGTCAGTTATTGCTTTATAGTGTACAGAAGTTGAAACCTCTAGAGTGAGAGAGAGAGAGACAGCTGCAAGTATTTGAAGTGTAAGAAAAATTTCTTGAGCATAGAACAAAATAGCTGCGCTTGTTTGTATGCTATGAAAATTTTCTAATAATTCCTATTCAAAATATTTTGCATATTTGCTTATATTTGTTTGCTTGGCAGTGTAAACAAAAACATTTCGTGCCAAGTTCTTACACTTTATTTATGCTAATACATTTTAGTTTATATTTCAATTGCTGCTTGCTACAGCATAGAGCAACAAATTTACAGTTAAGTTAGCATAAACACAACTTTTTTGCTAGTCTAGTCTTTGCTGCTCTCTTTCTCTCTCACTCTCTGCTATAGACGTCGATTTAATTATGGCTCACTGGCGCTGACTTTTTGCTGTTGACCTAACCCCTTTCGTAGGTAACGCTTTTTGCTGCAAATGCGGTTAAAGCTAAGCTTGCCACATTGCTGCTTCTAGTTGCCTTTTCGCTTGATTTTGCATATTCGCATCGAAAAAAAGTTGCAGATTTATGCGCACACATGAACTATGCGGCCTCAAGAGTGTGTGTGGGCGTGGCAAGACTCTTAATTATGCAATAAAACTTAAGCAAAAGCCACAAGAATGATACGAGTAAAAGCCAAGTGAGCAGGCAAAGTCAAATAAATATTATTTAGCAAAGTTTTTGCTTGGAATTTGATAGCAACAATTTAATCAAAACTAAGCTGAGTATCAAGTTAAAAGCGAGTATAAAGCATAGCAGCAAATGTTGCAGCAGTTGCAGCTACACAACAGCAGGAGGCATGTTGACATATACACAGAGTAGCGGTGGCAAGCACAGCGGCTTGTCATACGAGAGGTGTCAAGTGGGGCAACAACTTGAGAGTGAGAGAGGCAGCGCTGACTTGCAACACAGTCAACGAAAAAAATATTCTTACAAAACATAATTTATGTTGCGCAAATTTTGTGTTGAAGCTGCAGACTGCATTGTTGTTGTTGCTGTTGTTGTTGCTGTTGGGCAAAAGTTCATTGCACTGAGCTGAGCTGAGCGGAGCTGCAGGCTCGGCTTGAGATTTATGACGTCTTGCCTCAGTTCTGGGTGCAATGGCCTCGCATACTTTCACCCAGGCAGCGGGCCAGGCCCATGAAAAGAAGTTGCGGCTAGAAAATTAACAGAGCGAGTGAGTGAGACAGAGCGAGTGAGTGAGAGCGAGAGCGAGCTACAAACTTTGGTTTAGTTGCAGCGCCTAAACGTGAAAGGCAACGCCTACACGTGCGGCGACATGTTTGCGCCCACATGCCACATGCAACATGCAACGCATGCCACATGGCACATGCCGCTGCCTGCCACTAAAGTAAAAGTCAATTGGCTGACAGGCAAATCGTTGCACATTGTCCTGAGCCTGAGCCTTCAAAACGTTGCAAGTTGAGCGTTTAATTAATTTGCCACAAAATGTGGCTAGCTGGCGGCGCATACATAAACAGCTTGCAACTGTGTGGGTGGCCATTGACAGCAGCTGTTGCTTGTCTCTGTAGCCTGCAAGTCAAACATTAATTTTGCTTATTAAACAATGAGCCAAGTGGCATGCAACGGTAGCCAAAGTTATTGAAGCGCATAAGCCAAAGGGGCGCAAAGCTCATTGCGTGCCTCGAGTCGAGTCTCGTAGCCAACTTTATGCTAAAATAAGCGGCAACAGCATGCAGCATGATTTGAATTTATGCAACCAATTTGTGGGTTACATGCATTTACCGTTATGTTGCAGCTATAGGCAGTTGGCGGTCAAACTTTCAACTTTTCATACGCAATGTGCGCCAGAATTGAAATTTATTTAAATACTAAAGCGTTTTATTTAAAATTGGTAAGCTCATGGCTATAATTGTAAAATTGTTGTAACTTAGCCAGCCAATGTGTTGATAAATTGCTTTATAATTTATGCATGTGTGTGTGTGTTTGATATAATTTCATTCTGCCACACAATTGTTAAACATATGCGAAATGGCAAAGAGTTCGAAGCGTTCGACTCTCCCTTGTTTGTTGCTCTGCATTGAATTGAATTGAACGAAAAGGCAACAACAACTACACATATCAAAAAATATGAAGCGCATGTTTATGTCCCCCCCCCCCCCCACGCTCTGAGTCGCGCTTGTGTCTAAAGTTTAATCATTTGTCAAGCGGCAGCGCATTGTGTTTAGATTCAGGCTTGCGCTAATGTTTGCTGCTCTTGCCGCTGTTTGTTGCACTGATTACTGTTGTTGTCTGTACGAGGGCGTGGCCGTGGGCGTAGGTCATGCTTGAGGGCGCCATATTGCAACATAATTATAGCGTTTCACCTTCTTTCAAATGCTTTTTATAGCTTTTGTTGCTTTTGTTGTCTGGCAGAAATGAGTTTTTAATGACGCAATGATAATTCAATTTGTTTGGTGATTTATGCTGCCATCGTAGCCAGAGCATACAATATGTTGAAATTGAGAATGTAATTGTGCACACGTATGTGTGTGTGTGTGTGTGTAGGTGTGTGTTGATTAAATATTCTTAATTACAACAACGAGCACGGAAATTGAAGTTTATATGCACATAAAATTAGTGAAAGGGTTGAGCGCGCTTGCTCAATATATTCATATTATATTTCAATTACAAGTGGCAGCGTTAACTCATTAAATTGTCTTTATCATTTATATTAACAGCAGTTGGTACAGTTGACTGCTCAGTAAGTTTAAGAGACTTCTATTTATATTATATGCCAATTAAAAGTTGCATTGTTAACTCAATAAATTGTCTAAATGATTAATGATTAACAGGTGTTAGTAGAGTTGACTGCTCAGTCTGCTTAAGATCAAGATTTGTTATATTGTAAAATATTATTATAATCAAATAGTTAACTCATTTAGCTGTCTTAATGCTTTACATTAACAGCAGTTAACTGCTCAGTCTTTTTAAGATTAAGAGACTTCTATTCATATATTTCATCTATTCGTATTTCAATTGCAAATCGCATGGTTAACTTAAGAGTTGTCAGCCCAGTCTGCTTAAGATCAACAGACTTCTATTTATATGAAATTTAATATATTTTAAAATATTAAATTTCAATTATATGCCAATAGTTAACTCATTTAGCTGTGTTAATTCTATAACAATAATAATAACAGCAGTTAGCAGAGTTTACTGCTCAGTCTGTTTCAGATGAAGAGATGTCTAGTCTATTTCTATAGTTAACTCATTAAATTGTCTTAATGAATTATAATTTATAGCAGCAGTAAGTAGAGGCGTCGGCTCAGTAGGCTTAAGATCAACAGACTTCTATTTATATTTAATTTCATATATTGTAAAATATTAAATTTCCATTATAATCCAATAGTTAATGCCTTAATGCTTTACATTAACAGCAGTTAGCAGAGTTGACTGCTCTTCATCTTAGGAGATATTTATATTCATATATTTCATCTATTTATATTATATTTCCAATTCAAGTCGCATTGTTAACTCATTAAGTTAAGTTATCAAAACAGAAGTTAATAGAGTTGTCAGCTTAGTCTGCTTAAGATCCAAAGACTTCTATTCACATTCTATTACATCTATTCATATTATGTTTCAAACGTTAACTCAATAAATTATTTAAATGATTAATGTTTAACAGCAGTGCGTAGAGTTGACTGCTCAGTCTGCTTAAGATCAACAGACTTCTATTTATATTAAATTTCATATATTGTATAATATTATATTTCAATTATAATTGAATAGTTAACTCATTTAGCTGTCTTAATGCTTTACATTAATCGCAGTTAGCAGAGTTGAGTGCTCAGTTTGTTTAAGATGAAGAAATGTCTAGTCTATTTCTATAGTTAACTCATTAAATTGTCTTAATGAATTATAAGAACAGCACTAAGTGGAGTTGACTGCTTAAGCTCCAAAGACTTCTATTCATATATTTTATCTATTCATATTTTGTTTCAATTACAAACGAGAAACGTTAGCGCAATTAATTATTTAAATAATTAACATTAACAGTGCGTAGAGTTGACTGCTCAAGCTGCTGCTGCTGCTGCTTCAGTAGCTGCTGCTACTTTATTTCTACGATTTTATATTAACAAAAGTTGCAGCTTGTCTTGAGCTTGTTTATTTAGCTTTTCACTTTTATTTACTCACATGTATAACCTGCTGCACTTTGGTAACGCTCTTGGGCGCACAGATCTGTGTGCGATCGAAGCAACAGCCGCTGTCGGCGCTGCATCTGTAGAGAATAGTGCAGTGTGGATAGTAAATCTTGGCCGGATCGTTTTCGACAGAGACGCAACGTCGCTGGGGCACGCGGCATTGCCCCTCGCGCTGCACCCAACTCAAGTGTGACTTGGCCTTGTCTGCAAATGAAACTGAATTTAGTATTAAATTACTAAGCAACTTAAATTCAATTTACCTGCATCCTCGTACCAGTTGCGATGTCTATAGACCGCATCCTGTGCGCCCAGCTCCTTCTCCTTGTGACGTGTCAGTGCGCCGATTCTTTTGTGCGTATAACTGTTGTCCGAATGCTGAAAGAACAGAAAACAGTTTGGATTAATTAGCGTTGTTAATTAACTGAAATTGAATTGGAGCAGAAAGTCGTAAAAGTTTAAAGTGCCTGCGGGTGCTGCTACGTTCATTGCGTATACGCAATATAAAAGTCACAACACATATTTGTGACTGGCAATTTGTCACAGTTTTTATTGTCCATTGATATGCTCGAGTGAGAGCGGGGGGGACACTGCAGAGATTCAGGTGAACGTGCCAGACACAAACATCAAATGCCACAGATTGCCCATTGAGGGGGCGCAGGTGGTGGTGGGGGGGTGTACACATAACGATGCTGCAGAAGTTCATAAACTAAGAATAAATGTGCACATGGCCAACATAACAGTTACAACATTTGCCACAACAATGCTCGTAACTTAAAGGTAGCAAGCGCAATATTAAGTATACGACTAGTGTATACACTTTATGTAAAGTAAGCAGCTAAGCTAGAGCTGCTAACTTATGACTTATAAGTGACTATATATATTAATATTTTATATTTATATTATATTTATATTTATATTTATATTTCTATTTAATTTAATATTTATATTTATTATTTATATTTATATTTATATTATATTTATATTAATTTATATTTATATTTTATTATATTAATATTTATATTTAAATTATTTTATATTTATATTTAAATATTTATATTTATAATTTATATTTATATTATATTTATATTTATATTTATATTTATATTTATATTTATTTATATATATATATTTTTTTTTTATTGAATTTGCTCTTAAATTGAGACTAGTATACAAATCTTATAATTTATTATTTTATTTATTTATATTTATGAATAGATTTGCATTAGTTAAACGTTCTTGCAGTGTATTCATCTCTCTCTTTCTCGCTCTTGCGCTTGCCTGCGCCTGTCGCTGTATTTATTGCATAACAATGGGCCAAGCTACAAAAACAAATTGACATTGCCAGGCAATAAATACAAGCTACAGAACGAGAACAATGCAGTCCAAGCGACAAAGAACCAACAACAGAATAAACAGCAACAGCAAAATATAAAAAAAGCGCCAACTGAACTAAACACAAAATGTTGACCAATGCGCACAATTGGCAATTTGTGAAGTTAAGCGAAATTAATGAGCAAGGCAGCCGAGCCGAGCCAGTGTTGGCTAAGGCCAAATGGCTAAATAAAAGCCACAAGCACTGAATGAGCTAAATGCAGGAAATGTGCGACTGTAGCACAGTTTTGTTCATTAGTGCGCAGGGAGTTGCGGGGGCAGGTGCGCGCAGCATAAATCTTCGTCTTTGCCTTTTTCGCTTGCCTGCTTATTTATTTTGTGTGTACATTTCATTTGGCTTAGCAGCCAAAGCCGAAACAATGACGCTGCTGATGATTTTTAGCGTCTTAACCTTGAAGGCAACAACAGCATGTTGTTGTTGTTGTTGGCCAAGGACAATGCGCAAATCTATTAAATTGTTGGCCGTGTCAAAAGGTGCACAACACACTGGGTGGTCATTTGATTAAAATGCGGTCAACAAATTAATTTAAACAAATAATTTGATATAAACTTATGGCAAAGTAAACTATTTGCTATGCACAGCGTGTGTTTAGCTCTTGCAACAAAGAGAGAGCCACAGCTAATTTAAACAGCAGCATGCCACATGCCGCTGCAGCCAGCAGAACACTTTGAGTTGCAAGCTGCGGGCAATTGTTTGACTAAAGCTGGAGCTGAGCAACTGCAGGCAGCTGACAGCAACACACACGAGGCGACGAGCGTGTTAACCTGGTTAACTGACCGAGCAAGGATAATACGGCGTTTGTCTTCTCTTTTTGCTTTTATCGCTGCAGCTGTCATTTAAATTAAAGACGCCCTGCAAATGCATCCCTTGTGTGTTTGTTGTAAGCTTAATATTAAATATGCATAACGTTCTGTACAGAAACTTAAGTAAACAAGCAGCACAACAACGAGCTTTAAACTCGAAAACAGTTGAAAAATGAATGTGACGCTTGGGAAATTTGCACAATTGCTGAGCAGCTCATAAATTACCAGCGTGCGAGCAGACCAACGTGTCGTATGCGCAATTATTTAACTTTGAATATAGCAACATTAAAGCTGCAGCAAATGCAACCTGGCGAGGCACAAAGGTTGTTCGCTTGCCACTCTAACAAGCAAATAATAAATAATAAAATTTATGCGCTGCTCTCACACACAAAAGCAAAAGTTTTGCTCGTGTTTTTTCAACATTTCGCAGTAATAAACTTTTGCTACTCTAAACTTTATGTGTGTGTGTGTGTGTCTTTTGCACTATCTCATACTCGTTAAGCTGCGTGGGCGTGGTAGTTAGAAAACACAGTTTAGTTGAAACATCAACTTCATTGCCATTATAAAGTTGAACAAATAAAAATTTATATGCATTGCAAAATGCATCAAGAGCAAACAGGTAAACGAGCAAAGAGTGAGCGAGAAAGAGAATTTTATGCTGTTCGTGTAAACAGCAATTACTAAAACATTTGCCCGCAACGTAGTGTGTGTGTGTAAATATTTCAACTCTTTAAAAACAGTTTACGTTCTTTTGTTGCTATGTGCAATGTTTGTACTACAAGCTTTTAAGCAATAAAAATACATAAATATTTAATGCTTTGATTTATTTATTTATAAATTAGTTTTATTAAATCATTGCAACTTTCAAGTTTTGCCAATTGAAGCTCAATAAGCAATTTAGCACTCGTCGATTCTCTGCATTGTGTTTGTTTAATATGCAGGCATAAATTTGATTTTAAAAGCCTCTTGCAGATTTTACACACATGATGTATTTATGTGTTGAAAGCTTTTTGCAAATGCGCATACATGGCGTATGCGTGATTTATTAAATGCTAAGTTAAACAGCGCCACAGTGGTTAGTATAATTTATAAATGCAGTCAAAGTGTGGCGATTTATAAAGCGTTATGAACTTATGTGTGTAAAGCTAATAAATTAAAGCGAAGAGTCAAGAGCTTGGCATGCATCTTGGCCAGGCAGCGCTTATTTTAGCCAAGTGTCTGCAGCAGCAAAGAGTTTTTAATAAGCAGACGCTAGAACGTCACTCACTCTCTCTCTCTCTCTCTCTGCCTTTCTCTCACTTTCGCTGCTTAACAAAAGCTCAAAAGTGCATAAAGTTGATGGCTGCAGCCAAAGGTGATAAATGCTGCCAAGCGAGTGCCAACAATTAAATTGCCAAGCAGCAGCAGCTGCCAGAACTGATGACTTGGCAATGCAATTTGTGATTTTTTTTTAGCGCCAGCACATAACTATAGGGAGGGGGGGGGATTAACAGTTTGCCTGTGAGCGCTACGATTTTTGCATTTGCAATTTGAGCTTGAGCTTGAGCTTGCGTATTTGTAGTTTAAATAAATAAGCTGCTGCGTTAAAGCAAAAGTTTGTACGCATATTTGCTACAAATTTATTGTTAGCTGTGCTTGCCACAAAGCTTGCAGCGCAATTGTTGCACTAAATTAATTATGCAGTTTGGTAAGATCAAAACTCTTGCTGCGCTCGCTGCGCTTTAAACCTCGTTCAAAAGGCAACCGCAACAAGCGCACAAAAGTTTTTGCTTTTGCATAGATAAAACCGCACAAATACTTGGCAACTCTGCTGCTACGCCGCTCACACACACACACACATTCACAGCCTACAGCCTTCACTTTTTGCTGGCCGCAGTCCGCAGCCAACTGGCCATAAAGCCAAAAGTGTCAAATTTATGAACGCCTCGAATTTGAATACTGCAGCGTAGGGTTGCTGGGCACACAGGGTTGCTGCATGCACAAAGTTTAAAGCATGCTTTTAGGCGAAATACACAAACCGCAAAAAACTTTTTCTGGCTCAGCCTCTCAGCAACAGCAAAAAAAAAAGTGCAAAATATAATAACAAAAAAAAAACGCAAACCAAAATGAATTTTCAGTGTTGCCAACTTTTTGCGTGCTGAGCAAAAGTTACGCATACGCCCCCCCAGCCGCATACACAGCTGAGCGTTAAACGCTTGCCATAAATTCATTTAGTATGGCCACACTGCTCATAAATTTGCTGCTATCGATTTGTAAAACAACAGCAAGAAAAAAATGCAAAGAATGCAAAGCTAAAAGCCAAAGGCGAAAAGCGCAGTCTATGCTTTGGGACTGATACTCTAACAATAGCAGCAGCAGCAGCAGCTTAGAGGCGAACAATGGGCATAGCTATCAAAACTATTTATATTTGAAAGCTTTAAGTGAAGGAATTATATTTTTAGCAATTGCTGCTCTAATTTTACACAATAAATCACAGTTGAGTGGGCGGGCGGGCGGCTGGGGTTTTGTTACAATTTAGCGCAGCGGAAACAAAAAGCGGAAACGGAAATCAGCGCAGCATTCGAGCAGGAATCGGGTTGGGAGACTATAAATGTTATTTAGTCTTATTTTTTTTGCTCGTTATGATTGCAATTCAAGCGACAACTGATTGAAACTCTTGCTTGGCTGCTTGGCCTTTTTTGGATTGCTTCGCACTTAATATTAATGACTTGGCTGAAGAAAATTAATTTCTTGACTTTCACTGCTGGACAAGGCAACGTGCACATCAAATATGCAGCAACTTGTAGTACGCACGACATGTTGCTGACTCTGCTGCTGCTGTTGGCTGCGTCCTTGCCCAACGCCAAGTGGGTCAACATTGATTTCCGTCAGTTGTCGTCGTCGTAGTCGCAACATGGCTTCAGCTAGTGATTCCTTCACTGCTCTGCTGCTGCTCATAAATATTCCAAAGGCACGCGCTTGCTGCTGCTGCTCGTTCGCTTGCCCCCAAAGTGGGCAAAACGAGGCGACAAAACTTGCAGATCATGTTGCTGCTACAGCTGAGGCTATAACATTGATTGAAAATAAATAAATTTCAGCTGTACTTGCATTAGGGTGTGTCAAGTGTGCAGCAATTTAATATTTAAAAAAAATATTTTAACTTATTTGTTAAGTTAAGTAAAGAAATTTGCTACTGAATTTATTTTTTTTTAATATTTTTGAAGCTTTAAATCTTTGCTGCAACTTTTTATGTTTCACATGTCTCATGGCCATAATTTTGTGTATTCATTTTTTAACAATCTAAAGGCAGCAGTGCAAGCGAGACAGCACATAACGCATGCATATTTAATGACAGTTTATTGAAAGATTTTCAACTGCGAGCCAACATGGCCATGACTTGCAATTTATTGAAAGTATCGCTCTCTTCTCTGCTCTGCCTGCTGTGGTTTTATTTCATTTAACATGTTGCATTGATAGCTGCAATCAAAAGAAGCTTGCAAACTTGTTAAATTTATACAAGCAAATCAATTGCCCTATGCCACGCCCACTGCTTAACACTAAGGGCTGGGGCTAAGTGCAGCTGGCGACTGTCTGCATAGTTTTGAGTTCAAAAAGTTGTTGTTGCTTGTGCTTTGCAATTTAATTAAAAAACTTTGTAAACCCAAAATATTTTGATAGCTGCGCTGCTTACATTTATCATGAACCAAAAGCTAATTAGTGAGCACTTCCTTTGCTGCTGTAGCTTGTCACAGCTCATTAGCTGCTTATCAGTCAGTCGAGCCAGTCAGCCTATTGTTTTTCTATTTATTTAGACTTGTTATCGTGCATTAGACTCAAGCGCAAGTGCAGGCAACGCGCCTCTGCACTTTGAACTTTGCTATACCCTTTCGCTGTTTGCTTTTTAATTGAATGCTGTGTGGCTCAAACCCAAGCCATGCCGCTTGCTGCATTTGGTGGCAACTCTAGTTGCGTGTGCAGCTTCCAGCTATTGTAGTTGCCGCCTCTAATGGAGACTAATGAACTGTGCAACACACACACACACGCAGAGATAGACGCAGGCAGGTAAATTGAACAGCGACTGCCTTTGTGTGTATCAATGTGTGTGTGTGTGTGTATACAACACAGCTAATTACGTGTGTGTTGCATGTTGGCGGGGGCAAGCAAAGTTGCTCTCTCTGTAGCATGAACAATGAGCAGCTGCTAAAGAACGCATCAGTCACTATGAAATTTAATGCCACACGCATTTTTATGTATAAAATAAACATGAAATTTAGTGTTTGAACATGTTTCACATACATTAATTTACTACATGTGCAAATACTCTAGTAAATAAAAAGTGTTGGGTAGTTGCTTTTTATACAAATATTTTGCTAAATTCGCTTTAGTTTTTCTCCAAAGCCTGCGTAAGTTCGAATTCGAATATCGAATTCTGTTCAAATTTAAATGTTAGCTTAAAGCAAACTTTTCGCTTTATTTCATTTTGTGTAAATTCGATTTCAAATTTATTTACTTATTTATTATTGCTGTGTTGGGTAATTGCGAATAATACAAATTCGCTTAAACTTGGCTGCCAGACTGCTTAAGTTCGAATTCGAATTCAAGTGTTGCTAAATACTGCGAATACTCAAATTTAAATGTGCTTAAAGCAAATTTCTCGCTTTATTTTATTTTGTGCATATTCCAATTCGAATTCTGCAAACCTTAAAGCAAACATCTCGCTTGATTTTAAGCTTTGAATATTTATTTTGTGTAAATTCGAATTTAAATTCATTATTATACAAATTCGCTTCAAATTTGCTGCAAGATTGCTTAAGTTCGAATTCGAATTCAAAGTGCGAATACTCAAATTGAAATGTTAGCTACTCGCTTAATTTTATTTGGTGGAAATTCGAATTCGAATTCTGCTACTCAAATTTAGAAGCAAACTTCTCGGTTGATTTTAGGCTTTGGATTCTAATTTTGTGGAAATTCGAAATCGAATTCTGCTAACCTTAAGCAAACTTCACGCTTTATTTTAAGCTGTAGATCTTTATTTTGTGCTAATTCGAATTTGAATTCTGCTAAATTGCGAATACTCAAATTTACTCAAACCTTAAAACAAACTGCTCGCTTGATTTGAAGCTTTGGATTCTAATTTTGTGGAAATTCGAATTTATTTATTCAAACTTAAATTTAGCTTCAAAACAAACTGCTCTCTCTCTCTCAATTTTAAACACAGGGTATATGGCAATGTAAATGTATAAAACATCTATTTATTTTGATGCCAATTTCCGTCTGACATTTCAGATTTGGTTCAGTGCAGCGTAAACAGTGTCAAACAACAGTTCATGCATAAAGTCTGGCAGCATTTACTTATTTACTATGTTAAACCGCATTAACATTAAACAACAACAGCAACAACAACAAAAAAAAAAGTAATTAAAATGTGCAGAGCAAGCCGCATGCATTAAATTTTATAATTTAATTAATTTGATTGAGCAAATGTTTGCATTAAAATGGCAAATGTCAGCACAAAATATATAGAATATATCAAATGAGATTTGACTACACAACTGTCCCACTCTCTCTCTCTCTCTCTCTCTCTCTTATACGCTCTCTCTGTTTGTCTGTGGCGTAAACAAAGTGCAATCAAAACAATTCAAAGCCGTTACGCAGCTTGAAAATTAAATTTGTCCAATTGTGCATTTTATAGCGCGCGCTCTCTCTCTCTCTCTCTTGCTCTTTCATGCTGTGCAGCAAATATTTATTTCATTATTTTAACATTTTTGCGTTGATGCCGCTTTGCTCGTCAAACTGCTTTTGACATTCGTTTCCAACAACGCTTAGGGCCAGCTACATAAATGGCCATAAAAAGTGTAAGCCTTAAAATGATTTTGGGTTTAATAAACACTTTGGACTTTAAATGCGTACGAAAAGTAATCACAAACAATGAACACTTTGAATTTAAATAACTTTCAGCTGCAAACTTTTTGACAACTAACATATATATACATATATCCTATATATATAGCTTGGCTTTTATTTGTTATGCAATTTGATATAAAGCATAACATACATTGCTTAACTTTTCTACAAGATTATACAAGTTTTGCGCTTATTCTTTAGTAATTGTTGTTTGCCAGTTGTTTGGCTTACAACCGCAACAATGTTGTGGCCCAAACGCATGAAAGTCATAAACTTGCGTTTGTCGCCCAAGTGGGTCAAAAGGGTTAGTTAGTTAATATGCCATGCTGAGCACATAGAATTCCAACAGTCAAATCAGTGTCAAGCTGCGTGTCAGCTATGCAAATTAATTGTGCAATAAATATATATAATATATATATGTTAAGCGTTTGTAGAATTGTAAATAGTTGCTAAGCGTTGGCGCCGAGGCGCGTCTACAATTGATCAAGCCAATCGAGTGGTGTGAGGCCAGACAGACGCTTATTGCAAATATTTGGTCACGTTTGTGCAACAGACGCTGCGATCAGCATCATTGTTATTGTTGTTGCAGCTGTGGGAGCAACTGTGAGTTCAATTACCTCTACACAAGTTCAATGTGTTGCTGGCAGCTGCTGCAGCGGAAGTGGCAACATTTGTTGACCACACAAACTACTTAAACTAACTGTAGCTAGTGGGTGCACTTACATGCCCAAGCGCTGCACTCACCTGCAAATAGCAGAACAAACAGTCAGTTAGTGAGTTAAGCAAACAAAGTTGCTATGGGCAACAATTATGCGTGTCGTTATTTTTATAGTTCAGCGAGCATAAAAATTATTGCAAATTTCTAGGCAGCAGCCACCACCCAGGATGTGTCAAGTGCTGCAGACAGGAAGCAACAAATTGCTACGAGTTATGTGCGTTGTAAATTGCAGTGCGCAGTCTAGCACAGTCGGCTGTGCCCTTTGCACAACTATAATTCTTATTAAAGCTAAGCTAAGTTAATCAACAACATTAAAACTTATCGCTGCTCAACAGCAACAGCAACTTGAAGTTTTAGTTTTTGCTTTGCTCAACTTATAGGCAGCTACAACAAAATTGTAGGTGTGTGTGTGTTGCTTGTAGGTGTTGCAACTTGTTGAGTCATGTCAGCATTTAGTATGCAACGTTGGCCTTCGGCGCTGGCTCATCAATCAACGCAGCCCAATGGCTTCAATAGAGTCTGAGCTGCTGCTGCTGCTGTCAACATTTTGTGGCAGCATGTTGACAAGTGAGTTGCTTGCCACAGTTAATTGCAACTTAATGTAATGCAGCACATTAAAACTTAAGGCTCATTCATTTTTCATGTGGCCGCTTTCACGCAAGAAATGCAACAAATTGTTGCAATACGTTTAAAAATCATTTTTGTTATTCGATTTAGCTATCGGAGCTGACAATCTTTTAGCTATTTATAGCCATTTAACTTACGAACACACCCCAGCCAAGTTTTTGTGTGGGCGTCAATTTGCCAGCTTAATTTAATTGTTGCCCAAAAAGCACTTTGCGTGTATCGCATAAAAAGCGCAGCAATTGAAATAGTTTGTATTTTTTTGTATAATCAAGACAAAAAGGCAATTAACGTGCCACATGTGGTTGCAACTGCAGTTTAATTTTTTGCGCGCTGCTGTTGTTTGCTTTCAATTGCAAAAGCAAAATTAAAATCAAAAGCGCTAATTACTCTGTTGATTTTTATGCATTGGTTTGGCATTTAAATTTTAAATTGATGCACAGTTGCTAAAATTTAAGTTCAGTTGTGTGAATTGTGCAGCTATCGATACTATCGATAGTTTGTTGTCGCTAGAAAATTGAATTAGAAAGTGTGAAACGATTTAAAGTCTGCGTCTGGGCCAAGCCCCAGCAAATTGGCAACAATTTGAAATGCAACACAAAATGTTAATAAAAAATGCAAAATTGTCAAGACAGCAAACAGCACAAAGAACAACTCGTGGGTGAAAGAGAGAGCGAGAGTGGGAGAGCGAATGAGGGGAAAACCAAAAGTGTTGCTGAGCAGTGGGCACGCGACAATTAGCACATCATTGACACATGTGGCATGAACGGGGGCACAGCACACAGAGCAGCAACGAATGGGCAGGGGGGAGGAGCGAAAGGTCTCTTGACTGCGCGTCGCCTGTTCTGATGGCAAATGGAGCATTTTATGCTCTAATAAAAATAATTAAGTGGCGTAATTGATAATGACTTTTTGTTTGTGTCGTTTTGGGTTTTAAATTTTTAAATTTTGTTGTTGCTATTTCATAATTTTCAGTGACTTTATGTGGAAAGTCACTTCGTTTGTGTGTGAAGCGTGACAAATTTATGACCCAGCGATAAGACACAGAGACACCAAATGTTGCAGGAAGTACAAAACGTAGAGAGTGGGGGGTGTTTGTATTGAATTAATTATTAAACTTTGAGTATTCAATTGCACTGAATTTTGTTTATGCACTAAAATTTATAAATAAATGGCCGCTGGGCAGCATTTTGCTCGCTTTGATTTTGCTGTATAAATAAACTAATGTGATGCTCTATATAAATAGCTTACAAAATGATTTATTTGCTTATTTACATAAATATTTTAAGCAGCTGTCTAGCAGATAAAAGCAAATATTTGTGAATTTATATGCATCATTATAATCGTGTCAAACTAGCAGACGCTCGCAACTGCACTTCAAATTGAAGCAAAACAAACTATAAGCAATTTACGCTCTCAGCTGGGCACAATTTTGTTTGTTTATGCTTTATCTATATCTATTCAATATTTCAGTTGCATCAATTGCACTCGAGTCAAGTTTTCTCTCTTGGCTTGAAAATAAGTAAAAACATAAAGCCAAGTTTTGCAAGCTCTGCAATTGACAACAAAATGAAACGTGACTGCCCACACACAAGAGCGAGCTAGCTAGAGTGTGTGTGTGAGAGAGAGAGCGATACCTTTTGTGAATGAACTTGATTGCAAAATGATTCACACCTAAAACTGAAGTTGAAAAACTATTTTTTACTTCTGCTTAGACAGCTTTCAATTTGAAGTGTGTGCTGTTCATTCTTAAATATAAATGATGCAACTATAAATAGCAATAAACAAAGTGTAAGCAACATAAACAAACCCAACAGCAGCAGCAGTTGTGAATGAAAAGTAGTTTTGTAATATATTAGAAGCTTTTTGAAATGCAGCTGATTAGACTTAGAGCAAAATATAAACAGCCAACAAATTGACTGCATTTAAATATCGATTTACCCTCCCTAACTTTTCATTTATAGTTTTCTTTTGTTACTCAGCACGAATGCGTGACAAGCTAACAAACTTATATTTGTTAGTAATTTAACGCGTCAATAAATCTTTTATATATAACTCTATCACTCGCTATAGGTCAAATTCAAACAATTGACTAATTGGCAACGCCCACTTTTGGTTTTCGAATTTTCTTGCCACATTTATTGGCTGCATAAATATTTATTGAATATTTGAAGCAGCTGTTGACAACAAGTGTTGCTTATGCCACTTGCAATCATTTGCCTACTATTGTTATTATTATTTTATTGTTGGCTCTAGTGATTTGTGCGTATTTACACGCACAAAATAAATATTAACAGTCGAGAGTGGAGAGCGCATGAAATTATTAAGGCCATAAGCTAAACTCAAGCTCAAACTCGAATTTGACTTCAAATGCTTTTTTATTGGCGCATTAAATTCAACATTAAATGCAGTTTTTTATAGCTTGCTAGATTAAATGTAACTTTACGTGAATGTCAATGACGCCGCCACACAAATCAAATTGCTTAATTGGGTTGGGTTTGGTCTTTGAAAGAATTTGTGGTGCATGTGGCATGCCATCAAAATTGTTGACAGCTTGAAGTGTGTGGCAAGCAAGCTGCCGCCTGTTGCTGCTGCGTGCGTTTAATGGGCGTGGCAGTAGTCGCTTCATTGTTGATCTAAGGTCAAAGTGCTTGAGCTGACAGCTCAGGCAATGCTTATTATGTTTACGATTATTTAAATTAATAACTCTTAGTGTTCACTTTTTATGAGCAAAATATTTAATATGCAGTTTCAGTTTCATTAAATTAAAGAATTTAGCAATGAGCTGTTTTCACTTTTAATGAGCAAAATATTTAATATTCATTAAATTAATTAAATTGCTTAAAGAACTTAGCAATGAGCTGTTTTCACTTTTTTCAGTTTCAGTTTCATTAAATTCAAATTAAGCATTAATGTCAAACAGCTTGAGCACAATTATTTAACTGCTGTCTTATTTTTTATGCAATACAATTGCATTTATTATAAAAAGTTTAAAGCTGCTGACTTTTTGCAAAGTTTTTGCTGCTGCTTTTACTTCTTCAACATTTTTTGTGCGCTGCTGCTGCCTTAATTAATAATATTATTTATGCATTCTTGTTGGCCAGCAATTTGTTACTAATTTATGGCAAACGTTACTTAGCGCAATTCTTAGGAACAAGTGCGTTGATTTAATTAGACTGCAAATTAAAAACACAAGCAAAGCCGCAAAGCCAAAAAGCGCAGCGCAAACTCAAGAGCCAAAGCCAAAGCGAAGCTCAAGCAGGCGTAATGGCCAACAAGCAACAATTAAGCAGAGGGGCGTGGGGTGAGGGGCAGCAGCAGCAGTCGCTGCTTGAAAAACTGACATAAATTTAGTTAGCTGCACGTTGCATACAAAAGTATCTAATAGATAACATCTTGATGCGCCCGCCGCTCTCAACTCAACGCTATACATTGTATAATTGACTGACTGGCTGCATGACAGACTGACTGCATGACTCTCTAAATGATTCAATGCGTGTTTAGTTGGCAATTGCTACTGGGTATGCGCTTTAGCTCTCGCATCGCAGCTACAAACTACAAGATACATTGCAACAAGCTGCGTAACGAGTCCCCACTGCTCCCCCCCCTAAATGCTGCTGCTGCAATCTTTTTGTATCTCTGCTGCGTGCTCGGCCCGACCGCCCGCATATTCAATCAGTTGACGTCAGTTTCGAGATTTTTGACAGACTCTTTGGTTGCTTCTTTTTTTTCTCTTTTTTTGGTGGTCAATTAAAATTCTCGGAATTTTTAATAGCAGCCAATCAATGTTGCCAGCAATTGAGTTGTGACTGTTGCTGAGCTGTGATTAATACATGATTTAGGTACTGCTAGGTAATGTGATATGTAAGCAGGTTCGAACTATGCGATATTCCTATAAATATTTGATTAATTGTCAGTCTGTTTTGTTTTCAGTTTTCAATTTCGTATTCATTTTAATGATGCTGCTGCTTTTACTCCTTTTGCTTGGTCTGTTGCCTTGGCAACTATATTTATGTTGACATTTTCATACACAGATATTTAGTTCGCTTTGTGCTGCTGCCGACTGCTCTCGATTGGCTTCATTTGGCAGTTTGGCATGCGCTTTGGGCTTCATTAAAATGTTGCAGGTAACAGCTACAAAAAGTTATGAAAATTGAACTTTAAGCAGTTGAAGGCAACGCTAAAATTGACTGCATGAGCAATTGATGCAGTTGTGCTTGTTTACGCTGCTTTTGTTTAAACTTGGCCATGTTTATTACAAGTAAAAAGTGCCACTTGGCCACAAGGGGGCATTGAACCTAACAGCTGGAATAGAATTGAACTATTCAAGGCACAGCTTTTGTTTATGAAATTGTTGCATTTAGCTTTTGGAATTAACGCTGTTGAAATTATTGTTAATGTTGCATAACAATTAGTTGTGGAAAATTACACAATTGACACTCTCTCAATTATGTCACTTTGTCATTCAATTCAAACTCAAGTCTCGAAGTCAGCTTAGCGCCAAAGAAAACAAAAGCTTAAGCCTCAAGTTTCAATCCATGCCGCGTATTTTTTTAATGTAGGCCGTGTAAATAGTCACGAACGGCTAATTTGTTGGCAACAACACACACACACACCACAACAAAACGACCACACACAGCAATTGGAAGTGTTTGCTGTGTTTAAGTGAAAAACTGATTAATGGACCAGGCAAGTGTAGAAGAAAGCAAAGCGGGAAATTGTAAACCCAAATCGAATCTTGGCTAAGAATATTTTGTTGCTGTTGTACAAATGATGTGGCAATCAAAGCGTAGCCAAAAGTCCACGTGGGCCATTAATCAAGTCTTGCCCCAGACTCAACTCAACTCGCGAGCAATACAAAATGTAAAAGGTGCCAACATTGAAGAAAATGAAAGAAAACAATTTAAAAACAAATTAATAGTATGTGCAACAACAAATTGTTGACTGCGCGGCATTGTTCTCAATGTTTAATTAGTTTGCAAGAATACAAAAGAAAATGCGCGAGTTGTTCTCGTTGTTGTTGTTGTTAGTGCTTGTAGTTGTGGCAACCGCAGGCGGCGTTGTTGGGAGTTTAATTAAAGCCACAAGCTTGCACTTTGAACTTTACGCCCAGCAGCAGCAGCAGCAGTCAACAGTTTTGGCCTTCATTGCGCTTAAGGCTAAAAGAGTTGAAGCCATGTCCAGTGGGCGCGCCTCTTTGTCAAAAGGACGTGGCTATAAACAATGAGCAGAGCCCCAAAAAGCGCCAGCACCACTTGCAAATAATTAAAATTGTGCGCGCAGCCAAAAAACAGAAAAAAAGGCAAACAAGTTAACTCAGTAGCCAAAAGTTTGCATAGGCAAAAATTTAAAAAAAATTTATATGAAATAGTCAAAATGCCTGTTTAATGCCAATAAAACAAGTCAAGTGCAGTGCCAGGGCTGCAAAGAAAGCTTGAGCAGCATAGCAAGCCGCTGTTGAGCTACTGCAGCCCTGGTCAAGACAAAAGCCAAAGGCGTCCAAGGGATTTGCGAGTTTGTCGCACAGCAATTTTTTAGTTAATTAAAACTAAAAGTGAAAATGTGCAAATTGCTGCGGCTAATAAAAAGCGCTGCGGGCCAGGCTAACAACATAAAGAACAGCGCCAAACGGAATAACAACAACTGAATTTGTATATAGCACAAAATGTAATACTAAATGCTATAGAATTTGATATAGTGGGTGGGTGGGCGCTACAAAACAAATGCAATTTATAAAGCACACACAACACCAAAATTATATGAAAAACATAAATCTGCAAAAATGCAAAGCAAACTGCAAACACTAAACGAAAAAAAGCGAAGCAGATTTAAAAGGCTGAGAGAGAGAGAGAAACATGAGAAGAGTGGACAGCAGTTGGCCAACAAAGCACAGAGCTGTTGGCAGGCTGGCTAAAAAGGATTTCAAGCTATAACGAGAGTTGAGAGAGAGAGACAGAGAATTAGCAGCGCTGACAGCACCAAAGACTGCGAGAGATTAAAAGCGTTTGAGATACAGATACAAATGCATTTTGGGGCAGTTGCAAGTATTTCAATTTGTGCTGCTTTAATTTGTTAAATATGCTTGAGAGTTTGGCGAGAAATTAAAGCTCAGCGCACTATGCAAATTTTATTTGCCTCGTTGACTAAGTGCTAAACAACAGAAAAGAAAGGCTAGAAAATAAAGTGAAGAAAAAACTAAAGTAATGCAGATTAAGTCAACGACTTGGCGCAGCAGAGAAAGAGAGAGAGAGAGAGAGAGAGAGAAAAGAGAATGATAAAAATGCGAGTGCCTCGAGCTATGAAGAATAACGAAAAATTAGTTTGTAGTAGCCACAGCTGCTGCCACCAACAGACTGAGCTACAGCTACAGATGCTGAGATACAGATACGCAGTTAATATGCTTATATAAAAAATGCACTGAAAGAAATTGAAGTTGCTGCAGACTGAGAGCAACAACTGCTGCTTAGCAAAAAATGTGCTAAAATTATTTAGAGCACTCTGGTATTTCTCTCAGTGCAGCTAGCCATATATGTATTTGTTTTTGCGCCTCGCTTCAGACGCTTTCCGAACCCGTGCATGACAATTAGGTGCAAATGAGTTGAAACGCATGGCAGGCTGTGGCTCCAGCCATGGCCACCGCCGCCTCTCTACGTAGTACACCCTTGAAAAAGAGAAAAAAATATGAAAACTAAAGGCGTCAGAGTTGCCTGCAGGGTCTACTACAAAAGTCGCCGCCCCAAAAATAGAACAACAACAACAACAGCAAGAGCAAAGAAACTTAATTTTTATTTTCAGTTTTCCATTTTTTTTCCTCGTTCATGTTTATTTCAATTGCATTTGGCGGCGCAACGACGCCAAACTGGGCTGGGGTGGGGGCTTCAGTTCTCATAAATTGCGTAAAAATAAAAGCGCGAGAGCTAGTGAAAGAAAAAATTATGAAAAATGCCAAGTAAAGTGTAGGGGGGGGCGGCGCCTGCACTAGAAGAAATCATCATTAAAAATTAGCTGCACTAATTTGTGTGAAAATTGGGTCAACAAAGCAGCTGGGGTGGGGGGTGGTTGAAGTGTGCGCCAAGTCAGAGTTCGCTTAATTGTTTTAATGCTTTGAATTAATTGAAATGGTAGCAGCTTCAAGCGCCTTGGGCGTGCTGCATGCAACTTTAACTTTGATGCAGCCAAAAATATTGAGCCAATGTTTGAACAAAAGAGTGAGAGCGCAAATTGCGTGTTTGTTGTTCAACAGTGGGTGGTGGGAGGCGTAGCAAATAGCAAAGTGTCGGTAGCGTTTAGAGCTACAAATAAATTTGTGTGCAGCGATAAATGTAAAGAGATTCAGTTCAGCGCCCAAGAGAGTGTGAACAAATCATAAATGTAGTGTTAGCGCGATTTGAAAGATGAAAGTATTTATAGAGATATATACACATACATATATGTAATGCCAACTGCACTCAGCTTAGCTGTTGATTCAATATGCAAACTGCAGTCAAGACGCAAAAAGCGGAAGTAATCAGTTTAATGAAAAGTGAAGCTGAAAACGGAGTGTGAAAACTTTTTGCTGTTGCAATCGAGTTTGTTAAGCAACAATTTGAGCTGCCTAGGCGTCTATTTAATGATTTAGTTGCATTAAGCAAACGAGACAAGAATTTTGTTATCTAAAGTGCAGCAGATTTGTGCTTTGTTTAGTTTGTTTACTACTTGAACTTTATTTGTTTATGCAGCTAACTTAAATCCCATAGCTCATAGCTTATATATGCAACTGTTGACCCACTGCCAGTTGCAGTTACCCAAGTGAGCATTTGATATGCTTTTAATTAGCAGCAGTTTACTTGATTTGCAACAAGCTACATAAATCTCCATTGAATGTAAACAATTACGCCAAGGCAATTAATAATAACAAAAAAAAAAACAAGCAAGCTTGGCATGCCAGCCAATCTACTAATCTATGCTGAGAGATCTACGCACAGCACAGTGGAGCGGAATCACAATAAAAACCAAATTAATTTGTATGCCAAGCTGCAAGCGCTTGAATGGAAACGATAAGGGGCAGTGAGCTGGGTTATCACATTGCACTAATTTTAATACACATAAAGTAATTAATTTATGTTGTTGTGCTCATAATTATTTAACTAGAGCGTACTCACTTTATAAACAAAACTATTAATTGCATTATTTTCTTCTTGCATTTCAAGTGTTGCTATTTCTATCTCAGTCTCACTCTCATTAGCTTGTTTGCCGTTAGTTAGCTGCTGCTCTTGCAACTTGTAGCTGTAATCAATGTCATCGACTTCAACTCCAACTCCTGCTCGTTGAGTGCTCGCTGACTGGGATTTATGCTGATGATGAGTCAGTGCTGGTTCCTTCACATTTAGCTCCCACGCCAGTTGCTGTTTGTCTAGATGCCGCAAACGATGCTCGCTACGACCCGAACCCGGCATTGTCTGTTGCTTTATCTTGGCTGCGCTTTTATCGTGCCACAGTGGCAACACCTTCTCCATGGGGACGACTGCGACGACGTCTTGTTGGTCATTAGCGTTTGCCTGCAGGCCAAGCACACAGAGCCAGCTCAGCAGCCACTTAAGCTTTAGCTGCATTCTGTTCTGCTGGCACAAATTATCTCGTGGCTAAGACGAGAGAGTTTGAAATGTTTTTGCCACAAAAGATTTTTAATTAATCGCTATTTTTCAATTACGCGCGTTTAATTGCCAAAAATTCTTCTCAACTCTTTTGCGCAGCCGACAACAAACGGAGCTAACAATTGATTGCCAAACTGTCTGTTCTAAATCTTTAATGATTTCATTCAATTAGAACAACAAAAGTGAGTGAGCGCGATTTGCTTAAATTTCACAACACACACACATACAGTTACACTTGGGAGCTCTATAAAGGCACACGTACGATTTCGCCTTCGGTCGGCACTGTATTGAGCCGGCAATGGGCTGTAAGTAAATGCGGCGAATGTTGCATCGAACGCGTGTGCACAGCTGAGACGCAACAAATTCGAACACGCAATTCGCTGTGCGAGAGCGAACTGCAGCTACGCACTGAGAGCGCGCAACATTGAAATGTTGTGCAGCATGTTGCTAAGTAAATGTTGCTAGCGTTGCAGATAAATAAGCAATGTAAAGCATTTGTTGTTATAATATGGCTATAAATTTAACTATATGCTGTGCTTTAACTTAATTTAGCTTAAGGCATACACAGTGTGTTTATCTTTAATGCAGTGGCGCTCTCTCTCTCTTTCTCTCTCGCTCTTTGTTGAACTTAATAGTTTGTTGCTTAGCAACATGCGCACATCTTGTGGGGATTAAGTTGTTATTGTTGTAGTTGTCAACAAGTCACACAGCGCTTTTATGATTGATCGACTGAACATGCAACATGCAACAACAAAAGCAGCAGCAGCTGCAGCTCGGCGCAAGGTGTTGCCCACTTTGGAGTTAATTGCGTGCGGTCCCGGGCAAAATCAACGCCTGCCGCGCCTGGCAGCTGCCCTGGAGGCGTGGCGCCCTGCCGTGTGTGCTGCGGCTGCTGGGCCTATGTGGCATATTTATGTGGCCAGTTTGCTCGACCGTCCACTGTGGTCGACTTGGCTTGCGGCATCTTTGGGCGTTGCAAGTAGCCAACACACAACAATGCGCAGCGTTGTTGTTGCTGCATAATTGATAAATGTTTACAAATTATTATGTTGCACACACAGACACACATACATACAGTAGCATGCTGGCCACCCAGACGCGAATGCTGTGGATGCTGCAAAGTTGTTGTTGCTTTTATACGTTTTTATTTTCATTATTTTTGCTGCTGTCTGGTGAAAGTCGGCGTAGAATTTATACACATATATATATTTTTTTTTGTAGGCTATATGTGTGGCACATTGGCTTGGCGTGGCGCCACGCCCTGCTTTCGTTCCAATATTTACCATTGCTAATTAAAATGCATTTTCTTTCCAGGCGAATATCGCGCCATAAACAACGATGATGATGATGATGATAATGTTGTTTATAATGCGACTGAAGTTGATGTTGAATATTCATAAGCAAGGTCAAGCATTGAGCCTCAATTGTGCACAGGGTAAGTGAAGAAGTTTTCATTTGCTGCTTTCAATTGAAATCAAATTGCTGTTGATTGAGCTGCTGCTGCCTATGCCCAAGTGCTTAATGAGCTGCAGCCACAAATGGCAGACTACACTGAGCGAAATGTAAGCATAGACAATGCTTGTGTTAACTCAAATTCAGTGCAAGATTTCTTCAAGTGCGCGTATTGTTGTCGGATTTGTTGCTTTCAATTTGCCTAAGTTGCCATTTCTGATGCCAAACGCTGCTGCTGCTGCTGCTGCCACAGCTGCCACAACATACAGCCGCAAGATAATGACGAGCGTACATAGCGAGAATTACAAATAGGAATTCAATACAAAATGCAAATGAAGCAGAAACAAAATGCGCCGCAAAATCATAAAAATCAAATTGAAAGCGGCCCAAGGGACCAGCAAAGGCAAAGGGGATGTAGCAGAGCCTGCTGAATAATTGACACATCCAAATTGAAATCGAAACCAGTTAGTAGTAGATTGCTGCCTAATGTAATCAGCTGGCCAACCCCTATATAAACATTATCTAACTGAACTGAACGACTGAACTGAACTGACTGACGTATCCTGCTAATTGTGCTAAAAACTGAGCACAGCGTGTGTGGCCATAAAACTGTCAAACAAAGCTGTTGATCTATGAGCAGAGTTGCAGCATAAGGGTTGCCACACATTTTAATTTTATTAAGTTCAAAGTACTACTCAACTTGATAAAGATGTTGAGCGACCTTAAATTGACTTAAGATAAACTGAATGACGCAGCCCCAAGGGCGAAAAAAATGTTGAAAAGGGCTGCACAACATAATTTCCGTTATAAATATTTGGCATAGCCAGTTGACATTGTTGAAGGTCGAACGCAGGCAAAAAGGTCAGATTAGATAAAAGCTTAACAAATGTTGTTGTTGCAACAACAAATTTTATGTTGCATTCCAGTGAAGTCATTTGTTTATTAAGCAACAGGCTATGAAAATAAACAATAAAAACAAATTGAAACTGCAGTTGCAGTTGCCCCAGCTCCAGTGACACAGTTTGCTGCAACTGCAGCGGCAGCAACAGTTTGTTGCAAGATGCAAGCCAGCTTGCCACCTGCGTCTCATTAAAGGAGCTCGCAGCCTATTAAAGCGGCAAACGCAGCGGCATTGGGTGTTGAAAGCAAATGCTGCATGCAACATACAGTTGAGAGGGGGTTGGCAGGGGGCGGCGGCAATTAGGCGCGTGCATAAAAATGAAAATGTTATTGCCTTGACTTGGCTGCTGCTGCTGCTGCGTGTGAGAGAAATTTAGAATAGACGCTTGCTGCTGCGGCATGTGGCACGCCCCATGCTGTTGCCAAGTGAATGAATTGTAATTAAAGTTGCGCAAGTATGAAGATATATAGCATGAGGCGTTAATAAGCGATAGTTAAAGCAGCAATATTTAAAATATATGCTCAAGCTTAACTTGGCTATAACTGCAGCTACAGCTAATCAACTCAATTGTATTTCAGCTACAACAATTTGGCCCAATAGCAAATTTAGCCATAACAATAAAGCTGCAAACATGCGGGCCAATGACTAGACATGTGCTAAGCAAGTGAATAGAACTGCTTTGAGCCAAGGCGAGTGCTTAAGACCACAAAAGCTTCACTGGCCAGCTTCGATAAATGAATATTGGTCTAACGATGCTCTAATTAAGCACAGCAAATGGCCAACAAAGCGGGGCAGCAACGTGGCCTTTGTTTTGGCCAGAGGATCAAGGCGAAAAGGTTTATGTCAAACACAATGGGCGCACATCAACCGCAGATCAGAGCAGCGATTCGAGACGCTGTTGGCAAGCACGAGGCCAAAGAGGCGTGGCACACACACAGACTGAGCAAATAGCTATATAGCTGGCATTGTTTAACTAATTGGATTAGAGCTGCTGCCTAACCAAGCGCGCAAGCTGAGATTTCAAATTTTAAGCGGCGCGCTCTTCACTTCAACTGCGCCGCAGGTAGAGCGAGCGCATTTTAGTTGTAAAAATAAACAGGATATATCTTTACAATGCTAACATTATCTCTCTCTCTTCCCTTTTCTTCTTATTTCTTTTCAGTTTAGTATCTTGCCACAGCAATCAATGTAAACAAGCTGACCCACCAACAACAAACAAAAATTCCAGCAAGTCATTCTGTTAGTTGCAGGCACCTTTTGATTCCCTCTTATTTTCTTATTTCATTTAACACAAATATTGTGCAGCATCATTTGAAATCAAATTGATTTGAAGCAAGTTCGTATACAATTAAATAGATTATATAATTATAAATAGCAGCGCAGCGCAGCGCAGTTTGTTATAAAGCGCATAGCAGCGTCTGTCTGACCAGCAAATATGAAATGAAACTTCAAGCCAAAATATTTGCTAAAGAAATTTAATTTTCCGTGCCCCAAAGTTGGCAGCCAACAACAGACGCCGTCAGCAGACGCTGCCACAGCCACCGCAGCTCACGACGACGACGACGACGACCAAGCACAAGATGAAGCAACTGTTACTTGAAGCCTGCGTCTCACTCTCTTCATCCGCTGCCGCTGCTTAGCCACCCAACATTCGCATGTTAGCGACTTAATTGTGCGAAAAACTTTTTAGCGGTACAAAAAATTGCCACAAAGTGTTGAAAGTATCGGACAGGCGGCAGTTGGAAACAGCCAGCGAAAATTATAAAGTACGACATAGAGAAATGGTTAATTTATCTAAAAGCGAAAGGCAATGACACGTGCTCGCAACTTAACTTGACTTGCTAACAAATAAATAAACTTTTAAAGCATACAAAGCGAACATTTTTTTATTTTCAATAACAAAAAGGATACTTAAGGTAAGCGAGTGTAAGTATTTTTCTTTCAGCGCAGTTTTTGTTGTGCACCTACCAAAAACGAACTCGTTTTTAAGCTCCTGCTGCTTTGTTATCCTTGCAATGCCAAAAGGATATGCATTTTTGTAATGCTGAGCAGCAAATTTATCGAACTGCATACCAGAATATTCGGGATTGCAAAAAAAAATTTCTTGAAAAAATTGGCCAAAAAACACAAATTGCTCCTTTTCTCGGAAACTACAAGGACTACAGGCATGTCCTTGGGTATGCAAGTAGTGCTCAATGAGAGCTTTCAGAATATATAAGTCAAAGGACGAAAGTCCTTACAGGAGCTGAGAAAAACAGCATTTTCTGTATACAGAAAAACGTCAATATCTCCCGAATCCTTGGCAGCAGCAGGACGAAATTAATGCCATTCAATGCTGCTTCAAAAGGACTATCAACTGACCAACGGATTTGCGTATAGTCCTTGCAGTTTCGGAAATAAACAGGATTTTGTGTTTTTTAAGCATTTTTAATGTGACCTTGGAGCGAAAAATTCCAAGTCGATGGTTCCTAGATGACCCCTATATCCTTGAATGCAGATTGGTAGAGGCTGATCCTGTGAGTGTTTTAGTCAAAAAAATTTCAAAATATGACAGGATTTGGCGAAGTTATGGCTAATTTTCTATGCAGGATTGCTATTGCTATGCAAATAAAATTGTTGCATACTTTTAGGATGTACTAAGCAAACAAAGGAAGCGTAAAGTGGCCAAAGCTGATTGTATTTTAAAAATGTTTGCTTAACAACACTCACAGGACGAAACTCTATCGATCTGCATCAAAAAATTATGGGGTCATCTTATTATCCATTAACTTGGAAATTTTCCAGCCTCGGCGTGCGAAGAAAGTGCCCGAAATCGCAAAATGCTTAATATCTCCGCAACTACAAGGACTATGCGCATATCCTTTAATATGTTGATAGTCCTTTTGAAGCAGCATCGAATGACATTAATTTCGTCCTGCTGCTGCCAAGGATTCGGGAGATATATACGTTTTTCTGTGCACAGAAAATGCTGTTTTTCTCCGCTCCTGTAAGGACTTTCGTCCTTTGACTTATATATTCTGAAAGCTCTCATTAAGCACTACTTGCATACCAAAGGACATGGCTGTAGTCCTTGTAGTTTCCGAGAAACGGAGCAATTTGTGTTTTTTGGCCAATTTTTGCGACCCACCCCCTTGAAA
Source organism: Drosophila busckii (assembly GCF_011750605.1). Classification (NCBI taxonomy): domain Eukaryota; kingdom Metazoa; phylum Arthropoda; class Insecta; order Diptera; family Drosophilidae; genus Drosophila; species Drosophila busckii. The sequence goes on along the minus strand of NC_046604.1, from coordinate 14,328,798 downwards.
TTTTTTCAATAAATTTTTTTGCGCAATCCAGGATATTCTGGTATGCAGTTCGATAGATTTGCTGCTCAGCATTACGAAAAGGCATATCCTTTTGGGATTGGCAGGATAACGTAGGAGCAGGAGCTAGAAAACGTTGAAATTTTAACATACAAAATGTAAACAAAAATGACTGAAACAGCGAACTTGGTAACATTTTTTTTGTGCAATGCTGCAATGTAAACAAAAAAGGACTAAAGAAACCTACTGATTAATTGAGATAAAACTTACCATACTTACTTAACAGGCAGCACTCAGATTCACGCAATTTCATTTATTGTTATGAGCAAAAGATTAAAAATTAAAGCATAGATTCATTTTAAAGAAAGTGAAACTGAAACTATTGCCAACTGATGTTTAGTTAACATTTGAACGCAGTTTTATAAGGTGAAGATTATAAAGTTAAACATTATAGCTTGCAACTAAAGTCATTTTTCATTTTCTTTTAGTGCCCAAAAGCAATTGCAATGACATTTATGACGATGATGATTTTGCCTGACGATGGAGGCAGCCGAAACTAAAATTGCAGTCACAAACAGATGCAGTCAGCAATCCAAACGCAGTCAAACAATGCAGCACACACACAGACACACGAACAAGTGCACACATATGTGAATGTGAGTGCAGATAGATAGAAGAATTGTTCTTGAACTAAACTCAATGATGCGCATAGCGAGAGCTGAAAGCAAATGCAAGTAGCAGACTAAGCAATGCGCTTTAAATTTAAGCAACAAAATAATAAAAGCAGCAACATTTAAGCTGAAATATATATGTGGTTAATAGTTATAAGCCCAACAATTATTGCTGTTTAGCCAGTTTTAGCTGCAGGGTATTGTAAAGTTCGCATTGTTAGCTGCAGTTGCGACAAGTGCAATTGGGCGTTGTTTGTGGGTGTTGCTAGCTACAGTTGCTGTAAGTTATATGTGCACACACGTGTTCACACATATACAGCTGTGCGTGTGTGTGTGTGTGTATACAAGTGTCTATTGCTCTCTCGCTTGCGCTGTTCAAAAGCGAACTCATCACTGAAGTGGCAATAACGAGTGTTGACGCTTATATTGAAACACAAACTGGCGCTGACGCTCAAGGCTCATAACCCTATTGCCACAGCAAGTCATCAAAGCCAGCAGCCAATTGCAGCAGTGCCATAAAAAAAGATGTAAGAGCCAAGTCTAGTTTGTGGCTTATCTGAAAATGCGCGCGCTTCATTTTTTCTTACACATTTTAATTGAAGTTGCAGCGCTGAGTTCTCAAGTAGCTGCTGCTGCTGCTGCTGCTTATCACTGACTAAATAATTAATCAAGCCAAACAAAAGCTGCACGTATGTGTGTGTGTGTGTGTCACAGCCAGGAAGTGACAGCTACCAGCTTGAACGTCAGTGCAGCATGTGAAGCGCACAGTTGATTAATGAGCTGCGGCGCTGGCAGCAACAAACTTGGCTTAGAGCCTGAAGAGCTGCAAGGATTTGCTGCTGCTGCGCCGGTAACTAAAGGAAATGAGTTGCTTGCTACGTGACCAGAGTCTAGTGTAGCAAATGCTATTAGAAAACGTTTGCCCCAAGCTGCGATTAAGTCAAGCACAGGGCTGCAGCTGTTAGCCTAATTTATTTATAGCAAAGACTTGAAGCAATTAACAGGCGAGTAAACAGATTAGTGCATATAAAATAAACGAAATACATGCCACAGCTTATAGCATAACAATATTGATATGCTTTCTATGATTATTGCACACACTGCGTATGCGCATTTTGTTTACAGCTCCAATGCAATTCCATTGCAACAATCAGTGCTGCAATAAAATTTGCCACAAATCAAGTTACAAGCAACACAGTTTATAGTCACAGTTTGCAGTCGCAGTTCGCAGTCACAGTTACAATTCAATTTCAATGCCAATTGCAATTGCCAAAACTAAATTTAATTTTGCTACATGCCACGCCTACAAATGTTATACGCCCGCTGCTGCAACTTGTTTGCAATTCGCTTCTCTTTTTTTTTGAAGTAGTACGTGACCCATTTTAAAGCATCGCTGCTTTTTCTATTATTTCTAGCTCGACTCGCTGCCATTTTTGGCGCCCCCTATCGGCCGCGCATTGAAATGTAATCAAAAATTGCAGCTAACACGTTTTGCAAGCAGCAAATGCTTTGCACTTGGGAGTTTCTGATTTTTCGCACAGTTTGAAGAGCTAGAGAGCAAACCACTTGAGGACTCTGCGTTGCGAAATGTGTCAGTCGAAATAGTTTGCTAGGCTCACTGAATTGGCGGCAATTTAAAAACAATTTAGCAGTCATCAAAGCGATCGCAGCGCTTTGCAATTGCGTTTATAATTGATGAGCGTTTGATTTGTGTGGCTAGCACAAGTGAATTAAATTGTTGCTAAGCGAACTTTAGAGCTGCTTTGAGCTTTGCGCTTGATTTTTTCTAGCGCCGTATACTTAATCAGCTCACGTGGCGTATACACAACGTAAACGGCAGCAAGCATGCAATAGATTTTTCGCACACATTACTTAGCCGCTGCGTTGGCTGAAATTAATTAAAGCAAACTGAAACACAACACGACACGCACTCGACTCGACGCGACTCACTGAGCGCCAGAGCTGAGCACGTGCCACAGACGCACGGACACTGGGGGATATGTGGGCGGGCGGGCAGTTGGGCGTCTGCACGGCTAATGGGCATGTAGCACTGTCAAGCTGATGTCGGTGACGGCATTTACACTTTAGTGCGTGGATTAGTTGCTAGGCCCATAAGCTGCGCTGCCCGCAAAAGGCTTAAAGGGAACATTCGCTGGCCAAGCTACGCCGCTTGGCATTTAAAGCTTTAAGCAGCGCTATGCAAATAACTGGCGACTCAACTGGCGACTGTGGCAAAAACTCAATTTAGTTGAAAAGTCGAGTTGGTTGCTGGAGCAGCAGCTGGGCATGTCTAACATGTGGCCAAGTCAGCTGGCAGACCAGACAGCCAGCAAAAACCCAAAAAATAGACAAAATAAAAGGCAGAGGCGACAAGCAGCGCAGCGCTCAGTTTGTTTGTTTTGCAAGGACACAGGACACAGAGCACAGCAGGAAGGATGTCGTGCATGCTCTAGACCCATTTCAAACTATTGGGGGGGCTGCGGCTGCGGCTTGAAAATGAAAATATGCTTCAAGTGCTTTTTGCATTTTTGGCTTATAAATAAAGTTTCGCTGCAATTTATGTAAATGCAAGAGCGCTAAGAAATGCGACCAGGACTAAGATTGTAGCTAACTTTAATTAAAATTATGGCTGCTTACTTTGGAAAGGACACAAACAGCGAGAATATGTAGGCAGCAGTAAAAAGTCAGTTCACAATACTTGAAGTTAGTTTGGAATTCTGATTTCCAGCTCAATAGCAATATCAATTTCATATTTAAGTTTATTTTTAAGGATCAATATAAATTGATGAATTTGCTTACAAATTTGTTTTGATCATAGCAACAGTCATTCATTCATTCATTCACTCATTCATTCATTCATTCGCTTGTCTAATTGCCCGCACAAATTGCAAGTTTAGTTTTCATATTGAGGTTGGTCAAATATTTCGTTGGCTGCTGATTCAGCGCTGAGCAACAAAGTCACGTATTATTGCAATAATTTATATTTTAGTTTAGCGACTAGCAAATGCTCTACAGCTGGGCAAAGGGTATTGCTCCACTATTTGGCTCAGGGACAAAAGAGCAAACAGCCGCAGAATGTCAAACACTGTCGTCAACTTGGGGTTAACTGCTGCCCAGTGGGTGGCTCACAAGTTTGTCAACACTTGGCAAACAGCTGGAGACGTCAACAGCAACAACAACAACAACAACAACAATAGTTTTAGCTGTGAGCAGCAACAACAACAACACAACATCATTGGTCACGATCAGTTTGGCTTTATTGTTTTTTTGTGGCCATTCATTTTGGTCTACCAACAGTTGGAACTGTCGCCTGTGTTGATTTGACGTGACTAATGGCCCGTTAGGCGTGTGGCACAAGCAGCAGTTGAAGCAAGTGGGGTGGGGGTGGGCAGTGGCTGCTAGGCCAGTGGGACATGCTCGAGTTGGCTTTTGTCAACTTACAAATTGCAGTGTGGTCTTAACTCGCTATGGGAATGCAGCAACTTGGCTAATTACGAGAATAATCATGAGACATTGCCTGGTGGCTAAAACTAATGCAAGGAGCTACTAAATGAGAATCAGTTTTAAATTTCTAATTGTTATGTTATTGAATTTTGAGTTAATCTTCATACTTCAAAACACTTTGCAATGCAATCCAACTAAAATTGTTGTAAGAATTGTAATTTAATATAATTTTTTATATATTTGCAACAGATTGAATTAAATTGTATAAGCTTAATTAAGATGTTTGCTATTATTATTGCTGTTAATTTAAACAATCGAAAGAATACATAATTTATTTATAAATTTATAAGAATTATATAGTAGACAAGTCGAGCGGAATAATAATTTTTGTACTAAATTTAAATAAATAAATAGCTGCCAGCAAAATGAGAATGGGAAAAGTCAATCTAAGATTTCTAATTACTGTTATTTCATCAAGTTCAACTAAAATATAAATAAATGATAATGGGCAGCAGTCAGTTTTCAATTTATAATTTCTATGTTATTGAATTTTGAGTTATTCTTCATACTTTGCAATGCAGTTCGACTAACATTAAATTGAAATAAATAAATTAAAATAAAATTGGGTACAAGTCAGTGTAAAATTTCTAATTTCTATGCTATTTTAAGTCATAGCACTAAGTTTAACTAAAATATAAATAAGCAGCTGAGAATGGGCAGCACTCAGTTTTCAATTTCTAATTTCAACTAACACTAAAAGGCACAAATTAGTTTTAAATCAAGTCAATCTCACTAGCTGAAGTTAGTTTGGTATTCTGATTTTCAGCTCTATAGCAATATCAATTTCATATTTAAGTTTATTTTTAAGTGCTTACCAATCTTTTAGGAATTTCGGCTTTAAATTCTTTGCATGTCAGACTCACCTGCAACGAGAAGAATCGAAAGCAACAAATTACAAATTGCGCATATCTGACAGCAACATCGGTTTAGTCGCATTCCAAAGCCCCAACTCTATGTTGCCATCACCTTTGTCATTTTGACTGCATGGGGATTAGCTCGAAGCTGCAGTCGCAGCCGTTTTGGCGTCTGGTTTGTTTTGATTTGCATATGACATCATCGCTCCGCGTGCCAAAGCGAAACGCAAAGCAAACAACGGCATGCAATTGAAATAGAAAACAAGTCAACAGCAAAAGAAGTCGAAAGAGAAAAAAAACAAAAAACTCAATGCAACTTTAGCTTGCAGTTTTGTCAGTTCCAAATGATTTGCAACTCTGTGCAAATTTATTTAAGCCCCGTCCCCAGCAGCAGCTGGCCGCAGTTAACAATTATCAGTTTAGAGTCAACAGCGGCGAGCACATCATAATTCCAAGACTTGCAACTGCCACAGCGACGACGACGAAGTCACGAAGGCCGACGCATGCAAAAAAATAAAACAGACGCTGACGATTTGCATTTGGCCAACTCTGACGTTGATGAAGTGATTAGCGCTCGCTATCGATATCGCTTAGTTTATGAGCTGAGCCCTGAGGTCAGCTGCAAGCTCCGAGCTGGAATTCAATGAGCAGCAGCCATTTGGCCAAATCATTGGGCGCAATCAACTCTGCTGACCTTTTGCTTGTTTACAACAAAAGTACTTTGGCTCAATTATAGTTTTCAATTTGTTTGTTGACTTCAACATAGACACACGTATAATTATGAGCAATGATTCATTCATTCATTCAGTGGCTGCCACACTAAATACTCAGAAATATTTATAAATCTAGCCTTGACTTGCAGCACTTCTATATACAATATATCATCTATATAGACGCGTTTTTTTATTGCAACACACACACGCACGCATTTAAAAAAAGAAAAAGTCGCTGGGGTGTTCAAATGTTCTGGGGGATTACAACATCAAAGCCAAATAGAAATCCGCTGGCTGCTGCTGCTGTTAACTGAATAATTGAAAAGCGAAAGTGTTTAGCTTTACCGTTATAAGCGGCATAAGTGTCAAAGTGTTTTGTTTCAATAAAATATGCAGTTGTGTAATAAAAGAAATGCGCTTAACACACAAAAAAAAACCCACAAATAAAAAGAAAAACTGTACAACATAAAAATGAATTATTGTTGAGAAATTTATTGATTGTCAGTCATTCAATTCAATACACGTTTGCAGCTTATGCATAATGCAAAGCTGCGTCTGCAGTTTAACAATTTCTTTGAATTTGTAGACAGTTCAATTCGATTCGAATCGATTAGGCGCACATTGGCATTCAATTTGTCATCAACTTTGACTTTGAGTGCAGCTGATTAGTCGCTGGCTTAGTTCAACTCTAAAATTAAGTCACACGCACTTGGCGCGCAAATTGCTGGCAATTCGTTTAAGTGGCACGTTGATCTTGTCTGTGTGGCAGTGGCAAGAGTTATGCTTATTGATTCAGTTGTCAAATGCATTTTTGCCAGTCATTTGCATAGCTCGGCTTGCCACACAGCGTTGCAAGCTGTCAAAACAGCACAGTGGCGTGGCAAGCAAAAGGGTTGACAATAGCATTGAATTGCATTTGTTGCAACAACAACAACAAACAGCAACAAACGATTATTAACAAAAATTTAATATTAAATTTTCAAAGCTGCAGAGCAATTTGAAACTGGCTAACACTTGTCATAAACACACACACACATAGACACTAATACATGCATGCATACACACCTCGTTAGCCGTCGAGTGTGGGTGTGTGCGTTTTATATACTCCATACGCCCCGTTGACGTTTCTCGTCTAAACGTGGCTTTTACTTTATATATCTAATGGCTTTGCAATTTACAGCGCTGGCTTGACACACATATGAGACACACAGACACACACACATACATGCAGCTTATAGCAAGTATATGACACGTTAAAGCAACAAATTATAAATTTGAAAATTAAAGAATTGTAGCAACAATTCCAAGAAATTATTTTGCAATTACTGCATATAAATTTATATAGATTATTATATATACATATAGATATAGATTCGAGTGAAACACCAAAATAGACTAATTTCTTAGAATTTATAAGCCTAGACCTGTCTTGCTCGCTCTAGAGTCTACACCAATGGCAAATGATTGGACATCGATAGTTCTTATCAATGAAAGAAGTAAAAGCAGCTTGCGGATTAATATAAAAGCAAGCTCAGGCCTAGCTCAGTGCTCAGTGCAATTTAAAACAATGAAGCTGCCAATTCTGCTGCTTAGCATTGCAAGTTTAATCTACGTGGCCAACTCCAAGTGTTGCTATCGCACTCAAATGTACTGGTCTGACGAATGGTGTTGGCCATACGACAATGATGATTATTATCAAAGCGGCGGCATGGAGGGAGACATATCTGGACTTGCGTTGCCCGGCAGATGCAAAGCCAAAGTGTGTGGCGATGGTCGCGTAGTGGAAAAAGGATTTTGGTGTGGCAAAGGTCCTTGCAATTTCTTTGGTTGCAATTGTGATGGAGGCTGCATTGAAGGAGATGCAACGGCAAATTTCAGACGTTTGTCAGGCATTGAAAGCGCTGCGGGATATTTGGGACTTATGGATCCAACTACTTGGTATCGCGAATCATACAAAATAGGTGAAACATAAAGAGTTAACAAAAAATAAACGTTGGGAAAAGTAAAAAAAAACAACAATTAGTATATATATAATATAGCTATATACACACACATACACGCTTGCAGCTTAAAGCAAGTATGCGACAAATTGAAAATTTGATAATTAAAGAATTGAAGCAACAATTCCAAGATATTAATATATACACATATAGATATAGATATAAAATACACTAATTTCTTACAATTTATAAATCTCCAAAGCTTTGAATTGCTCGCTCTGTACCGATGGCAAGTGATTGTGCTTCGATAGTTCTTATCAATGAAAGTTTTGAGTGAAACTTTTTGTGTTTGACAGAGCAGCAAAAAAAACAACAACAAGAATATATATAATATAGCTATGGCTATATACACACACACATACGCACGCACGCGTAACTTAAAACACGAATAAAAACAAAGATTAAATCACTGCCAAAAAAAAAAAACAAAACCATCTCAAGCACTTAATTATAAATAATCTTCTATTACATACGTATATAGATTAGTATATTTCAGTGAATCCCAAGCTACTATTTGGGGGCTTCCCCATGCTCTCGACAGTGTATAAAAGGAAAGATTCTTAGCCAGCCACTCATCAGTGCTGCAGCGCATAGAAGCCAAGGCTGTAGAGTCTACATCTAAAAATGAAGCTAACAATTCTGCTGCTCATTAGCTCAAGTGTGTGGTATGTAGCCAACGGTAAATGCTGCTATCGAACTGAAGTTGTCTGGTCTGGCGACAATTGTTGGCCATATCAAAGTGATGATTACTATCAAGGCAGCGGCACGGAAGGCGACATCTCTGGAATTGTGATGCCCGGCAGATGCAAAGCCAAAGTATGTGGCGATGGGCGTGTGGTGCAAAATGGCTTCTGGTGTGGCAAGGGTAGATGCAACGCTGTGGGCTGTAACTGCGAGGGAGGCTGCATTGAAGGCGATGCAGCGGCAAATTTCAGACGCTTGACGGGCATTCAAGGCGCAGATGGCGGTGTGGCGCTCCTTGATCCAACTACTTGGGTGCCCTAATCAATCAAACTAATGTTCAATGGCTCACTATTAATTTTGTTGTTGTTTTTTTTGTTTTAAATTTTAGTTTCATGCGTTGAGCTGATCTTAAAAAAAAACAACAAAGCTTAAAGCAAGTATACGACACGTAAGACAAATTGAAAAATTGATAATTAAAGAATTGAAGCAACAATTCCAAAAAATTTTTATATATAGATATAGATTCTATATACAAATTTCTTATAGTTTAAAAATCTAGAGCCGACTGGCTCGCTCTAGACTCTAGACGCATGACAAGTGATAGTTCTTATCAATGAAAGTTTTGAGTGAAACTTTTTGTCGAAATATTATAAAAGCAAAGCTCAGGCCTAGCTCAGCGCTCAGTACAAATTTCTACAATGAAGCTGCCAATTCTGCTGCTTAGCATCGCGAGTTTAATCTACGTGGTTAACTCCGAGTGTTGCCCTCGCACTGAAATGTACTGGGATGCCGACAGCTGTTGGCCATATAAACATAATGATAACTTTGAAGGCAGCGGCATGGAGGACAACGTGCCGCTTGCCACATGCAAGGCCAAAGTATGTGGAGATGGACGAGTAGTGAAGCATCGCTACTGGTGTGGCAAAGGACGTTGCAACGCTGCGGGCTGTGACTGCGTGGGCGGCTGCATTGAAGGCGATGCAGCGAAAAATTTCAGACGCTTGTCGGGCATACAAAGCGCAGTTGGCGTTGCTGATATCCTTGATCCAACTACTTGGGTGCCTTAATCAATCGAACTAATGTTCAATGCGAATAAAAATAAGTGGCTCACTGTTAATTTTGTTGTTGTGCTTTTTGTTATCAGCAACTAAAATTAGTGCCACGCGTTGAGCTGATCTTGAAAGAAACAATAACAAGAGCACTATCTATATATATATATATAGTATTAAATTTGAATGCTGTACGCATTAAACTTTTGTATACACTTTGAAACACCCAAAGCTTCACAGCTCGTTGTCGCTGTAGCGTCAGCAGCGACGCCGCCGCTTACGTCGGCAGCACCTCGCTGTCTAAATTGAAAATTAGAATGCGAATAATACCCAATTTATTTATGCGAACGCTCTGAAATTTTCAACAACGCTTAAAAACATAACAAAGCGTATTTGTGATTTATAACAGAATTTTTAAATATTTTTTAATTGCACAATATTGTGGTTGTAGTGCATATTTGCGCTTTGCGGGGTAGGGGGTGGGAAATAAAAAAAAATAAAATAAAAGCATTTGGGTTTAGCTATAGCAGCAGCTACATATAAAATTTGGCTGCTCTAGTTCTTATAGTTGCTGACAAATAGACGCTCATACATACAGACGCATGGACGGACATGTCTATAGCGTACAGTTTGTGTTGCTTATAAAGCATATATATACTTTGATGGATCTGCTGTTACACACATTGGCACAACTTCATAATACCCTGCGCCATGCTCAACAAATATATCAAAGTGTATAAGAAAACAAAAGCGCAGCTACCCACAGGCAATGCATCAATTTTAAATAAAGACATTTGCACGCAAACCTTTTGACCTTTTATAAAGCTGTCTCTTTCTAGCGCTCTTGACAATCAGCTCAGTTAACAATAAAAATAAAACGCGCGGCATTAACCGAAGGTTGAGCAGTTGAAACAGCAGGTGACATTGTAAAGGTTTAGGCTTGATTGATTTCCACTAAAATCGTATAAAATAAAATGAGATAGAGTGAGGTAGCGGCAGTGGGGGCAAGCAAATTGTTTATGCGTTTGCTTGATTTATGCGCAGCGCTCGATGAATTAGAGTGAAGTGCAGAGTGCGTTGGAAATAGTTGAAAGTTATTTACAGCTCTCGAGTCTCGAGTCTGCAGCGATTCTATTTTATATGGAATTTTTGGTTGAGTTACGTACATTCAATTTGTTGCATGTTTTGACTGCCCCACGGCCGTCGCCGCATGTCATGACCCGACACACTACCCCACCCCCCACTCTCCGCTCCCTCCAGTTTATGCGTGCTGTTTTTTTTTATAGGTGTATTTTGTATTCATAGTGTGGGTCTCTGTGTGTTTGCTCGAAGTGATTGCGAAATGGACCGTCTCATGTAACGACAACACACAGATAGACACACGCACATAGTTACAGTTTGCAAACATGATTTATGGCTGTGCCTTTTTGACAAGCGTATTATTCTCATACTCACTCTGCTCTGCCCCTTTTTGTTGTTGTCACCTGCAAAGTGTTGCGAGTTCGAAATTCCTCTACTCTCTACATATTTGTTTAGTGGCATTTATTTGTGTATGTGCCGCAGTGTGGCATGCCACTGCTATGCCTTTATATATAAATAATTTCTTAGAACACGACTTTGTTAAATTAAAACTTAATTTACTTTGATGCCAAAGAATGCAGCCGAATATAAATTCAAAGCTAAGACAATTAATAAATTTTGTAAGTTTAACTCGATTTGTATGCTATTTGCATAAATTTAAGTTAAGTTCATTCATAAGCAAAGTAAACAATAAATAAAAGTAAATTCAAACCATGTGTATTAATAAATTTTGTAAGTTTAAGTCAATTGTATACAAATAAAAGTAATTTCGAGCTAAGTCCTTTAATAAATAAAGTAAGCCTGATTTTATTTAATATAAATAAAAGCAAATTCATTAATAAAGTAAGCCTGTTAAAATTTAATATAAATAAAAGTAAATTCATACTGTAAATAAATATATTTAATAAGTTTGTATACAAATAAAAGTAGAGTCGAGCTAAATTTATTCCTAAACAAAGTAAATAATATTATCAAAAGTAAATTTAAACGAAGACAATTAATAAATTTTGTAAGTTTAAGTAATTTCGAGCTAAGTCGTTAATAAATAAAGTAAGCCTGATTTAATTAAATATAAACTAAGTTCATAAATAAAGTAAGCCTTAATATATTTATTAAGTTTATGCAAATAAAAGTAAATTCAAAATAAGTTCATTTATGAAACAAAAGTGAACAATAAATAATAATAAGTTGTGACTTCGTTTGAATTTACTTTTAATATTATATAACTTAGTTTGACTTTATTTATATTAATGAATAAATTTTGTAAGTTTAATATATAAATAAAAGTAAATTGAAACTAAATTCATTCCTAAACAAAGTAAAAAATATACATATAAGTTAATTCAAACGAATTCATTAATAAATAAATTTAGTAAGTTTAAGCTAATTGTATGCAAATAAAATAAATTTCAAGCTGAGTGCAATAAATAAAGTAAGCCTGATATAATTCGATATAAATAAAAGTAAATGCAAACTAAGTTCATTAAAAAAATAAGCCCAATTTAATGCAATTAAAAGTAAATTCTAGCTAAGTCCATTGATAAATTTAGTAAATTTAAGCCTAAGCCAAAGCCACAAATAAAAGTAAATTGAAGCTTAACTCAATTAATAAATATATTAAGCTGCTAATGCAAATTATTTATCAAACAGTGCAGCAACTAATAAATTATTAAATATTGCATATTTTGTCTTTTGCTGTCAAATCAAAATACTTGGCAGCCACACGCGATAATTTGTGGCAGCGCTGCACTTAGCCCGGTTAGTTGACAGTCACGTAATTGTTTATTTATGCTGCTTGGCACTTCATTGTTGCATTATGCGTTTGCCACGTGAGCAGTGGCAGCTGCACGTGGCAACAAAAAAAGAAAAGTGCTAACTGTACATGGGCTAGACGCGCTTTGGCTAAGCAGCAACTCAATGTAGCTGATCAAAGCATTAGATTGACATGTGAGAAAGAGACAGAGCGAGTGTGAGAGCGAGAGCGAAAGCATGTTACATGCAAACTGACACAAATGCTGTAACTGATGCTAAAGCTGAACGCAGCGGCAGCCACAGAGCAGATAAAAGATAAAGACCGAGAGCGATATCAAAACTCACAGTATGCGACAACAGTTTGCTGTCAGATTAAATAGCAAGCTGTCGTCAGCAGCCAACCCCAACCCCCAACCTCAACCCCAGCGCACTCTTGACTACTCATTGCTTTGCATATATACAAAAGATGATTTATAAAGTGACGAAGCGACAAAGAGCATTCCAAGAATTCTGCGGCATGCACACACATGTGTGTGTGTGTGTGTGTGGCGCTGTTGCTGCCACTTGTTTGGCTAATAAAGTCATTGGCAGTAAACTGCGTTTGCCAATTAGTGCGCCAAGCATTTAAATTGCTTTTGTTACAGTGAAAAATGCGCGTAATTTTAGCTGAAATTTATTTTAGTTGCTGCGCTATAAATTAAGACAGCAAAAAGCAACAAAAATTGCAAGCTAAGTTGCAATTCTGCTTGAAATTGCAGAGAGAGCGCCAGAACTTTCAGCTGCAACTCTGTGGCTTGTGGCGTGAGGCAGAGCAAATGAAACGAATTTTTAATAGCAGCAAAAATGTCGCAGCAAGCAGCATAAACAATTGCAGTAGCAACTTGCAACATGCAAAGCTAACAACAGGAAACGGTTGCTAATGTTGCTGCTGCTGCTGCTGTTGCTGCTGCCGCTGCATGTGTCAACAACTCAAGGTCAGCCGCAGGGCGCAGTATTGCTGCTGCTGCTGCTGCTGTTGTTGTTGTTCACTTTTGTGGTTGCTTTGGCAGCTGAAGTGCGCTCAAAGCGCCGCTTGGCCTCCTGCTGTTGTTGCTGCTGCTGTTGCTGCTGCAATCTGTAGGCAACAAAGAGTAGAAAAATAACTGCGCTAGGTAGCAACAGCGCTGAGAGCGCACAAAAGACAGTTAAAAGCTTATGAAGCGCAGCAGGCTACGAGCTTGCAATAAATGCGAGTTGATAAGGCGCCAACAACAATACACAGCAACAGCAGCAGCAGCAATTGAAGCAGCGCATAGGCGTGGCACATGCTGTGCTGTGGGCGTAACTGCGCTGCGTGTTTTGTTTGTATTTGTGCGCTAAAAGGTCGCAGCAACTAACAACAATAGAAAGCAATACAAATTGCTGCGTAGGCTTTTAAAACTTTAAACGCAAAAACTAGCAACAGTTGCTGTCAATTTAAAGCCAAACTAAGCTGCGCAGCAATACAAAACTTTGTAATACACATGTCAAACAAATTTGAGGCATTAAATATTAAATTTAAGTCATTCGACTGCTTAATTTGTTAGATGTGTGCATATTAAATGCATATAATTGTTAAATTGTTTGATTGATTGTTTTACGTCGCTGCTTTGAAGTTTAATTCAAGCAAAGCAAAAATTACGCATACGCAACGTTGAAGAGCTTAATGCACAGTCAGCGTTTTAAAGCCGCATAAAATATAAATTTGATTAATAAACGTTGCACAAACTTTGCAATTAAGTGCAGCAGCAGCAGTAGCAACAGCAGCAACATGCAAATAATTTTATATGTAAACAACGCGTGGCTTTTGACCAAGTGGGGGAGCAAACTGGCAACAGGCAGCAAACAGCAGCCGCATACACATGTAAATAAATGCAAGTGACACTCGCTATTTTAGCCTAGAAGCCAATGCAAGTGCACAGAGTGGGGAGAGCGTTGCCGGCGCCTTGACAATTCAATGGCTGAGCGCCAATTTCACCTGTCGCAGCAGCAGCAGCAGCAGCAGCAGCAGCAGCAGCCTTGTGGCCCTCACTAAAACACCTGCAATTGTTTTTATTTTCATGCTGCCACACACACATAAACAAGCCAATAAACATGCACACAGTTGCATATGCGCTGCTTTGTTGTTGCTGTTGCAGCTGTTGTTGCTGCATTCTGACAGCTGCTGCTGCTGTTGCTTTTTTCCAAGTGTCTTTTTTTTTGGCTTGTAATAATTCTTTTTATTGGCGCCAAGTTGATTTTTATGTTGCGCTGCATTGTTCTGTGTTCAGCGTGTAAAATATGCAATAATTACAATGGCAATGGGCTCGTAATTGGCAATTTAAGCGCTTGAACGCGAAAACTTAATGCCCAAAATCAAATTGACAAAAGGGCAGACACAACACACGAAGCCGCAGATTCTTTTGCTTTATTCAATTATGAGTGACATGGCATTCAAGCTTAAGCGACATTATTAAAAATAACAACATTTTTAATGCATAATTGAATGTAAGCAACGAATTAATAAGCAAAGGCAGCAGCTGTTTGCTTCATAATAAACATAGCAAAGTTTACTTATTTACAATTTATATAATGAAATATTATATCGCTCATTCGCTTATAAACGCTTTGTACACATTTTTTAGCACAACAACCAGCCCCTATCCCCATGTAGCTTCCTAAAAACCCAATCTACTACACTCTCCCCCTGCCCTCTTAATCATATATTCAACCCCAACTCGCAAAACATAAATTTCATAGCCATTCTTCAAATGAAATCCTGACAAAACAAACTATAATTAAAACATGAACTATCCTGTACATAGCTCAACTAATTTACATATAAACTACTACCTGTACATAGCCCTACCAATTTAATACAAGACTACTATTAAAAATTCATGTCAACATCTAATAGGAAAAATGTTAGCTTAAGGCCCCGTAGCTATAGCTGAAATAATTTGGCACCGATTACAATTTTAAATTGTCTTCGCAGCAATTATAAATAAATAAAAATAAATAAATATTTTTTAGCATTCTTTACTTGCTCTCTACCCCTCTCTCTCTTTACCTCTCTACCTCTTTCTCTCTTCTACCTCTCTCTACCTCTTCTACTCTCTCTACCTCTTCTCTCTCTCTACTCTCTTCTACCTCTTTCTCTCTTTACCTCTCTACCTCTCTCTCTCTCTCTCTTTACCTTTCTACCTCTCTCTCTCTTTACCTCTCTACCGCTCTATCTCTTTACCTCTCTACCTCTCTCTCTCTCTTTACTTCTTTACCTCTCTCTCTCTCTCTCTTTACCTCTTTACCTCTCTCTTTCTCTCTTTACCTCTTTACCTTTCTACCTCTCTCTCTCTCTTTACCTCTCTATCTATCTCTTTCTCTCTCTACCTCTCCCTCTATTTCTTTACCTTTCTACCTCTCTCTCTTTCTCTTTGTTAGCCACAGCTTAAACTTAAAACATAAAACAGCTTGCGCTTGTCATTTCTAATTCAAGCTGCGGCTGCAGCTGAGCTAAGCAGCCATTGTCCTGGCGCTGCTGCTAATTAAATTTGCGCTTTGTAATTAGCAAAAGGTACTTTAGTTAGTTTAGCGTAAACGCATCAAACGCAGCAAGCAAATGAAAATGAAATGTGAACACAAAATGCAATTAAAAGCGCTGGACAAAAAAAAACAAAAAAGCGCAAATTAAATGCAACAATTGTTGTTGGCTTAGAGCTGTTGCTGCTTTCAATTAGACAAGCCGCAAAGGGCAAACAATTAGAGAGAGAGAGAGGGAGAGGGAGTCAAAACATTGGCAATAAAATTCGCAATCAGAATTAGCCAATTCCAAAAACCCAAAATTCTGTAAATATTTAACAGTGAAAAGTGAGAATTGCTATTGCTGCTGCTGTTGCTGTTGTTGTTGCTTCTGCTGTTGTTGTTGTTGGTGTTGCTGCTGCTGTTGCTGCTGCTGCTGCAACGTAACACAAACAGCATTAGCCATGGTCAGTGCGTTGGTAAATAAATTTTTATAAAATTAATGCGCGTATTAAGCAGCAGCGTAGATTTCGCTCAGCAGCAGCAGTGCTCTTTAATTTCGCTCAGTGTGGCGCGTATTTTGGCTGACCCACCTCAATTTGTGGTCTACACATTTAATTTAAATACTTTTGTTGCTGTCGCGCAGCTTCAACTTATCAGCGACGCTTTTTCTATTTATAACAATGTCTAATGACATCATAGCGTTTAAAAAAAACAACAACAATTGAATGGGCGCAATGCCAAACTTACCTCATTATCAATGGCGATGGCGCTGCGGCTCATTGGCCCTGCTCCTCTTATCAATGGCGTGTGCTTGTTGTTGCTGCTGGCGCGCAAAGCTTCGAGCTGCTTTTGATGCTGCTGCTGCTGCTGCTGCAAATGCGACTCGTGCTCCAGCTTATTCCACTGCTCATTGCTGTAGGACTCGCTATGCAGCGGCTCGGGCTTTTCAGTTGTAGTTTGCTGCTTGTGCTTGTCGCGCTTGAAGATCCAATCGAATATGTTGCGCTTGGCTGCTGCCTTGGGCTCCGCATTGGCAATGCTGGGATGCTTGTTGCTGCTCGAGACTTGCTCATCGGCTTCATAGTCCTGCTCCGTGCTGCTAATGCTGGGCAGCTGCTGACTGAAGAGCGAGTAGCGCGGCATTTGCTTGGCCAGCTCAGCAGCAGCAGCAACATCAATGTCGTCCTCATAGTTTTCATCCTCATCCTCATCGGTGTCGTCGTCATCAGCATCCTCATCGCTGTCTATCAACTGCTGTTGCCAGTTGGGCGAGCGTGTTGAATGCGCTTGTGTCCAGGCTGGATAAATCCCATCGCGATCAAAGTAGCGACTGCTGTAGTTGCTCAGCGCTTGACGCAAAGGCGCATCAGTTGTTGTTGTTGTGGTTGCTGCTGCTGTTGTCTGCTGCTGCTGCAGCGTTGGAAACACGCGCTGCTGCCAGGCAGCATGATGTCGATTGTGATGACGCAAGTGATGCTGCTGCTGTCCAGACGCTGGCAGCTGCTCCAGCTGCAGCTTGGACGACACTGGCGGCTGTCGATTGCTTGCGGCCAGCTCGGCGCGCATATGTTGCTCATGTCGCAAATGATGGCGTCGCTGCTGCTGCGCCGCTTCCAATTCAAAGCTGCCTTCCCCAGTTTGTTGCGCCTGTTGCAGCTGCAGCAAACGCTGCTGCTGATTACGTCGCGCGTGTGTTGCTGGCGCGCTGGTGCTGGCGGCGTGTTGATGGCGATGCTGATGCTGCTGCTCCTCGCCCAGCGCCAGGCTGCAGCAGAGCAGCAGCCAGAGCAGCAGCCAGGACAACTTGGCAAACAGTTGGCGTTCCATGCTCTGCGCTTTGTTGCTTTTCACTTGTTTTTTATCTTTTTTGCTTGCTCTGTGTTTATTGCTTTGTGTGTTTTGTTGCTTTTGTTTCGATTTACCTAAAGCATTTTATTTTATCTGCTTTTGTTAATTCTCTTTTTTACACTGGCAGCATTTTTATTGCTTGCACATATTACGACGTTTTTATAATTGAAAACTTCTTTGTGCAGATTTTATTGCTTTGTTGTTGTTTTTTATGTTTTTTAAACAGACACTCGCTGCAATTTCACTTGTTTAAACTTTTTGATTACAGTTTGCTGTTTGGCAATTTATTTTAACAACTTGTTTACACCATTTTATTAAAATATTTCACATTTGCTTTTGTTTACCGCTTTGAAGTCAAAGAACTAGTCGCGTTTAATCCGCATCACTGTTGATGACGACACGACTTACAGATAACAACTGAATACAACAGCAATTTGTATCTCATGCATGTTGATAGCAACAAATGTTGCGAGAGCGCGCATTACAATGCGCGCAACATGTTGCTAGCAACATGCAAGCGAACCAACGAGCCAGCGAACCATCAAACATGTTGCAAGCCGGCATTTTATTAGCAACAACAACAAGCAGCATCCATAAATGCAATTGACAATTGGCGCAGCGTTTTTTTTTTATTTGTTAGCAACGCCCACAACAGCAACAGCACAACAGCAACATCAACAACTTCTTCAACTGTCTTTGTTGCTGCTGCTGCGTTGGTGCCACTTGATGAGTGTGTGGGCTATATCAAGAAAAAGGTTACACAATCAAATTGTGGCAAAGTGCTTAGAGAAAAAAACTAGAAAATACATTTAATGTTGCTCAAGAACTTTGCGCCTAACCACAGACAACAAAACTAAAATCCCCGCGCTAGTGTTGTGTGATTTCTATGGAATAAACAGACAAGCTAAACGGTAGCCCTAAAACAATTTCCAACTAATTGCCATGAGTCAGAGTCCGAATCAGAATCAGAGACGCTGCCTAGATAAATACATAAGCAACTTCTCAGTTTCGTTTTTTATGCGCTCATCGCCACAGGAAGCGCGAATGCATCTTAGCAAGCTCATAAAAAATCGTAGACGTAAGCATGATCAATGATAAAAGGGTTGGCATAGAGAATAGACTACATGTTTATTTTATAACCCAAAACCAGGGGTGAGAGACAAAAAGCAGCGAGGGGAGCCGCCACACAATTGATTTTACTACGAAGCGTGCAAATAGGATTTGTCAAAGCGATCAAATTTTTCTAGCTAAAGGTATAAACTGCTATTACAACGTGGCATGCAACATAGACATAACTATGCAATGGGTTGCCTCAGAGCAGCGCTGCCATTTACGCTTTTTTCCCGTCAGATGTAGCTGTTTTTGAGGTGTGAATGCGGCACATTTTGAAAACAGCGAGCAGTGGGAATTTTTGTTTGGGAAATTAAAGCAGCTTTTTTCTAAATCAATTTTGAGTGTTGTTTTTATAGAAGTATCGCCTGTTGTTATGAAATTTGCGGCTCATGTGTACAAAAAAAAGGTCGCGAGCAATGGAAACTCCATTTGATAAAAGTTGTATTTATGTTGGAAAAAAGCGGAATACCAGTAAGAAAAAAGGCTGATGCTAAATTAAGTGAATAAATGGGAACAGCTAGGAAAAATATGCTCAATTATATAATGTGCTTAAAATCAAATCAAATCAAAGTCATCAAATGCAAAGTCCACAAAAGTCAATGTTGGCAGAATAAAAAAAAGCAAAAAAAAGCCAAACACATTCAGAATTCTTGCAATTCACACATTACACCCGCAGTTGATCTTCAAAAACAGCCAGATTTGACGGGAAAACTGTATGTGTGTAACTGTGTGTTAAAAGTTGCATTATGTGTTGAATTCAACACTTAACACGCAGCTTAGCCGATTGTCAATAAAGGCAGCAAAGCTAAATTAAAGCTAGTTTACATACTAAGTTAATAAAAAACATTCTGAGCAGCCTCAGAGCTGCGCTCAGTTTGATGTTCTGGCAGCAAACCGGGCCTAGAAACCGGTTAAAAGTTTTATACACTGCGCAAAAAGGGTTGCTCAATTTCTGTGTTTAAGTTAATTCATTTATTTAATAGCAAAACGTTAGCAAACTGTTGCAGTCACTTTGGCTGGCAACTTGCAACATTTGTGTTCAACAACTCTCCATGCGCAGCTTACATTGCCACGCCCCTCTGCTCAATTTGCATTTAAAGCCAACTCGTCTTTTATTTATAGCAGCTTGGTTAGCAACTAATGCAATCATTGGCTACACTGCTCGATTGAGCGCAAAAAATAATCAACGTGCTAATTAAGTTTACTAAACTCTCAGTGGGTGGCGCAGGGCGGGCGCTGTTAAAACGAACTACAAAAAATAGTTTGCTACCAACTTTTTTATATGCCGCAAGTTGCTCAAAAACAAATGCGCGCTCTCGCTCGCACACTCGTGTGCAAAAGTTTAGTTTGCAACAATAACAAATTTTAATTGCTCTAATGAGTTGAAGCCAACAGCAGCAGCTAAAAATAAACCACTGGGTGCTGCTGATAAAAATTTAATTTGCACAAATCAAAATTAAACATTAATTGCAATTTGTAAGCTAATTGAGAGTCTCAAGCCCCAAAGCGCAGACATCAATTAGCATTTATAATTGACTATACCCCAAAAACAAAGTCGAACTGACTGATAGTCGCGTATCAATCAAGCCACCCACTGGGCGGGCGTAGCGAAATGTCAAATGGCAGCGCCAAAGTCAAGAGCGTTAAACAGAATTTCCAACGCCAACTCGATAATGTTGTTGATGTTCATGTTGCTGCCACCGATGCTGCCAGATAATGGAAAATAGTCGTAATGCTGTTTGACGTGGTTATTGTTGCTTCTCACTTTGTGCTGCTTGCTTTTGCTTTTGTTTTTATATCTTTAGCATAGCAGCCAAGAGACCACACTTAAGGTTCAACGAGCTGCGCAAACTGAGCAACAATAATAAAAAAAAATATTAAAATAGGCAAACAGGCAAGAAAAACGTGTAAGAAAAGCTTGAGCAGAAAACTTGGCATAAAGAAATTCGAGCAACTTGCGCTGAATTTAAAACCTAATCAAATTAGCATTTGGCCTAAAGCTGAGCTAAGCAATTAGCTAGTGTCTAAGCTGCATATTTAATTTATTGTAAGCAAGCAAAGCTGGCAGCATAAAAAGTGCAACTTCAGTTGCATGAGGCATGAGACACTTTGGGGCGTCTACACCTTTTACCTGACACACTTTGTTGCCACTTTTTATGACAAATACGTGTAGCTTTGGCTGCTGCTGCTTAAGTTAGCTCAAGCGCAGACAATGTTGCTAGCGCCACGCCCTCAATTTAGAGGCAGCAGCGCCAAAGGACTGACCTGAGACAAATGCGCGCTGCATTCTCGTTGTGCCTCGTTAAAATCCAACAAAAAATAAAATATGACTAGCTTGGCATTATACGCGCGACTCTTTAGCACACTCATCCTTTGACTTTGGCCAACCACCCACAAGCGGCAGCCAAGCCCAAAAGTTTTATGTGTTTTAGCCTGGCTCTTGTCTCAAGTTGTGTTTTGTTCTCGGCGCTTTGTCTGCTAACAAAAAAGAAGAACGCGTCGCTTTGTGTCGCTTTTTTTAAAGATAAATGTTTAGCGCTCCCTGTTCGGATGAACTGCAGCAGCTTGGGGCAATCACAATGCGGCTGCATTGATGCAACAGCGCCAGTGGCAAGGCGGAAGTGTATGGGGCGTCAAGTAAACAGGTTGACAGCGCAAGTAAAAGAGGTCAAAACTAAATATAAAAAAAAACTTCTCACGCTAAAAACTAAATTGCATTTAATAAAGATTTTTACAAACTTAAATTGTAGCGCAAACTTTTCGCTTAGAGTCTCAGTTCATTATTTCTGGCTCACAAAAAATCGACTTAGGAGCAGCTGTGGCCAAGAGTTTTAAGCGCTTGGGGCCACATCAAGCAACGCCCACAGCTTGTCAAGGCAACTTCTGCCTGCGCCTTTGTCAATTTGTGGCTTTTAAGCCTAAAACTGAAAACTGAAAACTGAAAACTTGCAACTGAAGCTGTAGCTGCTACCAATACTCAAACTAAGCCAGCCAGCTACAGTTTATTGGCTCTGCACTTGTTGCAAGGCACAGAGTCTACATCAAAGTCAGCAACAAATAACTGCCAGCAAAGGATAAAAAAAGCAAGCAGAAGGTAAAAACGCCCACTGAGCCCAAAGCGGCTTTAACATGAGGCAGGTCAACTCCCCATCAACTCAGTCCCCCCCCCCACTCAATGTTTTTTGAAGGAATATTAAAACGGCTGCAGGTTTGCTGAATTGCCTGGCTCAGGCTCAGCTGCTAACATAGCTCAAGGTCAAAACACACGCACACAAAGCAAAAGAAAGAACAAACTGAAAATACATTTCGCCGCTGCCTTATTGCTTGCACTCTCTTTGCCGCTCTGCCGCTCTCTCGCTCTCATACTGCGCCGCTCTCTTTGGTCTGTTTGTCTGTTTCGTTCGTTTGTTTGTTTGCTTCGCTTCGCCTGAGTGTGCTTGTGTGTGCTTGTGTGTGTGCGAACATGCAAATAAATATACAATTTTTATGAATGAACACGTATGATGAAAGAGCTGTGCGCCAACTGTAGCCACAATACAGTGGTTAAGAAAAATAAAACAACAAGGCGCAGCAGCGACAACGTATTTTTCATTTCAAATATGCAAACGTTAAAAAAACAAAACAAACTTGAAACGCGCTTTAAAACTTACAAGCCATAGAATTTGTCAAAGTTTTAATATTAACTAATCTAAACTGTTTCGAATTTGCTTCAATTATTTGAATTTAATACCAAACTAATTGCAAACTGCTTAAAATATTTGCAGCTATTTTGTTTATTTCATTTGCGCTCTTTGCGCACTTTTACCCACTGTAGCTTTCATCGACAATGCTACCTGTCGCTGTTGTTGGCCATATTCTCTGACATGGTTTCATTTGAAAACTAAGACCAAAGCCCAAAATCAGTTAAAGGTAGTAGCAAGTGCTGCTGCTACTTGGCCATGTTTTGTGGCCAACCCCCCACTACCCCCACCCCCATCGCTGCCAGCAACTCTTGCTCGACTGTAAAAATGTTTTTTATTTTTATCAACATTACGAGCTTGGAACTGAAGCTGAAGCTGCATTTGCATGTGAAACAAGCAGATAAATTCAGACATGCAAACGCCATAAATTTTTGTGTGCCGAGGCAGCAGCTGAGGCACAAAAACGCAGCCAGGAGCGGCAGCGACGTCGTTTAAAATCGAAAATTTCACATATTTTTGCATCAAATTTGCATGCGAATCGCCCCGCAAGAGGCGAGAGCGAGCGCAAGCAAGAGCTAGAGCTGGACTATGTGTGCATAAAAATATATTTTGGTATATATATAAATATATGGAGAGCAAGCATAAGGCAGCTTCTTGGCTTAAGGTTGAAGTTTGAGCTTTAAGTCGTTTGCAAACGACAGCGACAGACTCTGTGACTCAGCAAAGAATTTAAAGTTAGTCTAAAATGAATTTAGCAAAATGAAATGCGAGCAAACTATTTGATTTGCCTTTGAATTGACTAAGTGAGAGAGAGAGAGTGAAAGAGAGAGAGAGAGAGAGGCAGCTTCTTGACTTAAAGTTGAAGTCGGCTACAAACGACAGCGTCAGACTCTGTACAACAGCTGCGCTTATCAAGAATTCATAGTTAGTCTAAAATGCATTTGCCTTTGAATTAACTCAGTGAGTGAAAGAGAGAGAGAATAAAAGGCCGCTTCTTGGCTTAAATTTCAAGTTTAAGGCTTCAAAGCGGGCTACAAACGACAGCGTCAGACTCTGCACATCAGAAATTTATAGTTACTCTAAAATGAATTTCATTTGTAGCCATCAAAATGTTACTCGAGCAAACAAATTCATTTGCCTTTGAATTAACTAAGTGAGTGAATGAGAGAGCGAGTGAGAGAGGCAGCGGCTGGTGTGGCAACCTGAGCGTTGCATGATGCCACTGATTAGACGCTAGACACGTTTTGCGTTTTGGGCCAACGCCCCGCCCCGCCCGCCAACGTTGACAGCAGAGGGGCAGCTGGACAAGCTGGCAACTCAAACTGATTTATGTGCAACTACCAAGTGCAGTTATTAGGAAATAGAGCAGTTGTTGCTACTTCGTTGTGGTTGTTGTTGTTGCATAAATCAAATATAAAACGCATTGCAGGCCTCGAGGCTCGAGACAAGCTGCTGGTGGCTGCTGCTGCGGCTGCTGCTGTGGCTGCTGCAGCCAATGTCAACAGCATGCCACACACTGTTGCAGGCAAAATGGAGCAGTCAAGTGATTAGCAATAAAGACATCAGCCAGCTCTCAATTCAAATGGCCAAACTGCCAGCTGTAGCAGCAATAGACCAATGGACAGTTTGACAGGCTCACTTGGCAATTTGTCAGGCAGCTCGTTAGCAAGTCTGTAATTGAGCATGCATTTGTTCAAGTGAAAGATGCAATAAAATAATAAATTCAAATATATAAATTACATATAAAGCCAAGCAGTGAAAGTGAGCGATTAATTGTAGCAATCAACAGGCGATTAAATTGCAGCCGAGTCAATTCATTCAAATATCAAAGCAAAGTTCATTGCACACATTGCCCGCAACCAAAGCCAAGTTGCCCAAGCTCTACACAGAACTAAAACTCCATTAGCTGCTATTAGTCTGCCGACTCAAGTTGCATGCCCCAAGCTAAAAGCATTGAGAGCGAAGGAATTTCAGCGTTTGAGTGCAAACAAATATTGCTAACAATAACAAAGTTTAAATTTTAAAGCTGAGAAATGCATTTAATAAATAATTCAAATAATCTATCGATAGTATCGATTTTACGACGATAGTTTTTATGTTTACAAGCTAAAATTGCTTTGGAAATTCAGCGCTTACAACAACAAACTTTAAATTTCAATGCTGAAAACTGCATTTAATAAGTAACTCAACTATTTTATCGATAATATCGATGTTGTTACGATAGTTTGTTATGTTTTGCTTAGCTTACTTTGGAAATTTAGCACTAACAATAACAAACTTTAAGTTTCTATGCTGTCTCTTTAAGCATAACTTTTATATCGATAGTATCGATTGCTATTGTGTCGATAGTTTGTAGCTAAACTTGCTTTGCAGCCCTATTGCGTGCGTAGCTGCCACAAGCTGTGGCAAACAAATGCAAATATGAGCTGTAACCACAAGCTGTGGCCTCAACTGAAAGCTGGCCAACAAGTTTTGGGGGTGGGCTTAAAGAATTTGCGGCAAATTGTCTTTGCTCGATTGCTTTGACATGCCGGCGACTTTTCTTTCGGATTCGGATAAGGTGTGACAAATTGCCAGTGTTTATGGCCGTATCAAATCGCAAAGCAAACCAAATCAAGACAAAAGCGCAACGCATTTTGGGCAGGTCATAAATATCGATAGAAAAGTGCTGCAGACATTTGTCAGACTCAGGCACAGCCACAGGCTCAAACTCAGACTCATGCCAATTGAATTAGAAGAGACAGAAAAAAGCAAAGACATTTGCCAATTGAAATCAAGTTTGCCAGCTAAGCTAAAAAAAATATAAAAAACAAGCATAAAACTTACGTAAGGTACGTTAAAGTTTTTTAGGAACTTGTAAACTAAACAAACAAAGCTGCAATTGCACGTGCGCGCATCTTTCAGATACAATTCGTTTGCTTCCTCATTGCCAAGCACTTCATTAGCTGCTTGAGCTCGCTCTCGCTTTGACTCGCGCGTGTTTGCTTAACTTTAAATATGTGGCCTGCCAAAAAATGAGGTGAGAAATTTTTACGCCCAACAAACAAATGGAAAATACTTTCGGTTCTAACTTTTTATGTGCTTTTGTCTGTTCGGCTGTATCTGTCAGTTGCAGTTTAGCAGCAGCAACTTGTGCAAACTGTCGCACATCATTTCACACAAAAGAAAGTAAAAGCTGCAGCTAACTGAACGAATTATATATACGCTAACTTTAATATATAAATTACAATTGCGACTAATGCAAACTGCCTTTAATTTATTTATTTACTTGAGTTTGATTAGACGAAATTGCTTAAGGCTATAGATAGCACCAAGTGGCTATGCCTGCGATTTATTTGAACTGCTTGTGTTATTTTTTTTTCTCTTCACTCTACAAAAGGCAGCTAATAAATCAAACAAATATTTGGGTCACGCTTCCGTGGCAGCCACAAGGGGCAGGCATGTAGCTTGCTTGAGGTGTAAATGGACATCGACACTGCTCGGGCGGGCGGGCTAAGAAAATATTTGCTTGGAAAATCCGCCTGTAAATACCAAAGAGAGCTGAGACAACTCGCCAGTTGATTTATGCAGCTGCAGCGGTCAGAGACACTTGAACCCAAAACTAAAGCTGAGACTGAAAATGAGACTGAGACTGAGAGTGCGACTGGACATAACTGATTGTGGCTTATTATGTGTTGGGACTCGAGAGCTGCCTCATAATTCAATAAATGTGTCAATAAAACAAAAACGAAGCCGTACCCGCCGCAGTTGCTTGCAGCGCATAATAATAAACAATTTAACCAGGCCAACAACAAGAATTACGTGACCAGAACGCGCTGCCACTTGGCCTGGCTTTAAGCTTAAAGCAGCAGCTTAAAGCTGCCGCCGCTCAACTGTGCCCAAAGTGCACTTGCTGTCGGCCATTTGTCGCAATGAGCTGCCAGGATTGCGGCCCAACAACAACAGCTGCCAAAGGAGCCGCAGTAGCTGTAAAAACAGACAAACAACTGTAAAACGCATTTCGACATGTCCAAGGACTCACTGCCCGTCCAGTTTCTAACTGCCATGCAATGCCATAAAAGTAAATGGAACTGCAATGTGCTCATGTGTGTGTGTGTGCTACGTGCAACGTTGTGGCAACTGTCAGCTGCTAACTTTAAAAGCAAAATGTTTATAGAAAACTCGTTACACAAATCGAATTGAAATGCGCCAGCGTTTGACATCCAAAACTCCCCAAAGGCCATACAAACAGCTGTCCCAATCCCCAGTTCCAGTTCCAGTCCCCAAAGCAAGTGGCAGCCAAAGCAAATAAAACTGAACCGAATTGCTTAACTTGACAGTGAATTTTATAGAAATTTCATAATAAAATCAAGTGCTAAATTTTGCATTAACAAATGCTAAAATCAACTAAATGAATAAAAACTAAAAATCTATTATAACTTTTGCTGGCACACGAGCAAACGTCAAAACAAAGTTTGCCACAAAAATAGTTACGAGCTATTGTTGAGGCAAACGCGGCGTATGCGGAATTTGCTGCCAATTAGAAGTTTATGTTGAAGCGCTTCAAATTAATTTCACCCAACAACAGCAAAAAGGCAAAACAAAACAAAAACAAAAGTTAGAGCTGCGCAGAGTGTGCAAAGGGGTGGGGTGGGGGAGGGAATGGGCTGACTGACGCGCTTAGGCTTGGACTTGAACCATAAGCCTTTTTGGCTGTCAGTTGATAAGCTCAAGTGGCGCCAAGATTTGTCAGTTGCTTTGGCATAATTAGCAGCTTGGCCCTCTTTAAAAAAAAAAAAGCGACAACGCTGCGAAAGTCGCGTGGCCATAAAAGATTTAACGACTGCTTAACTTGAGGCTGTGGGCGTGACCGCTGAGCTTAAGAACGCTGCTTAAATATTTATGGCAACTGCAATATGCAAGCAACAATTGCAACTTGCCCGAGAGCTGACATTGAAATATGTTTTGTCTACTTGCAGCAAACGCGTGCAACAACATTAAATGCCACTTACTAGCCCTAATCGTTTGCCTAGGCAAACAATATGTTTGCCCACACCCCCCACCCCCTTTTCGGGGCTGGCGTTTACCACATTAACCTCGTGTTTTACGACATGCCAGGCCGCATGAGAAATTTATATACATTTCATGGCCCAAAGGGGCTCAACATGTTGCACACAGACAGAGAGACACACACACACAGGCAGACAAGTATATGCTATATAGTATACATATATAGCTCTCTGTGTGCTTTTTGACACAAGTCCAAGTGAAAAAGCCGCCATAAGGCGGCAGCTATAACTCAAAGCACTGGCAAACAGCTGGCGCTGGCGCTGGCGCTTCCAGCCAAAAGGCACATCCGAGCAGCAAAGCTGACAATGCCCCAACACTTACGAATGACAGCGAGGGGTGGACGAGCAGTAGTACGATATGCATATATTCAATCGACGCTCATCAAACTTATCACATGGCAAACAAAGCCTAACCCAACAGCTTGTAAATTTAATCTGATGATAAATGCAATTGGGCCTATGAACTGCTTAACTCACCCTCGCATGCTCTACACACAACGAAGGCTGCTTGGACAGTTTGTAAATTCAATCAACAGTTGAATGCAATTAAAACCATAAACTAAGCTTAGTGCTTGAACTGCTTGATGCAACTTCAACTGACAACTAAGCCTGCCTTATTATCAATTCAATCAACAGTTGAACTAAGCTATATGCTGTATATACTTCTTAATGTATGAACTGCTGCAGCTACCCTCGCACTGCAGCTGACAACAAAGGGCAGCTCGCTTAGTTTGTAAATTCAAGCAAGTTATGTTTGCAAACGTTTGGCTTACTACTTAGTCTATGAACTACTTGAACGACCCTCGTATGCTTGTCAATTTGTAAATTCAATATGCAATGCAGTATTGAAGCAACTGCACTTGCTGCTTAGTCTATGGAACTACTTGATCCCACCTCGCACACTCGTCACACTGCAAACATTAAAAAACTTGGTCTGGGTGAACTGCACATCCTGCGCTCCATTTAAATTCTTTAGCGCGGCTTGCGCCACTAAATGCGCTGTCATAAATTTGTGCATCGATGTGCGCGCGCCTGACCCACTGGGCTGAAGGTTGAGTAGAATTTTTAATTGCGCCATAAATCAAATCTACGATAAATGGGCAGCAGTTAAAGGGCTGCTAACCAAATGGGAGCCATAAGCTGATAACAGCCAAAGAGAGAGTGGGCGGGAGAGCGCGCGAGTGGGTGTGACAGATTGTCTCGGCAATGTGCTGGCGTTAATACTTGTAAACTGGCGACTGGCGACGGCGGCGGCTTTAAATGTCAAAAGTCTTGCGCCGCAATCTGTGCGCCTCAGACATTTAATTTTAATGGTCCAAGATTGAGAGATGAGATATGAACGCCATCTAATGTCATCAAGCCTCTAATTAAGTTGATAAACTTTCTGCGCGTCACGCCCACCCAAAAAAAAAAAACAGACAACAAACTAAATTCCGTTTGGCAGACAAAGTCGGCGGCCATTTCACGCCACACTAAGCAGCATGACAACTAACCTGCCACCACTCCCACGCCCAACCAAAACGCCCCAAAGTTTACACGACCACTGAGCAGCTGTTTCCACCCAACACCCACCCACTCCACTTCACTACGCTAAAAGTTTGCGCTTTAGTTTCTGCTGATTTCCGTCAATGTCAATGTCTATTTCCCAAATACTCTTGCAATGAATTTATTAGCGCTATTTGCAAACTATTGCATTTTGCATAAACTTGCTGAAACTTTATGTTTAAATAATAGTTGCACTTACCCTTATAATTAAACTAATGTACATTTGCAACTGCTTTAAATAAATCCATCCATATGACTGCTTTAATTATTTGCCTGTAAAGAAATTTATAATTAGCATTAGTGCATAATTTTTAAATTTAAATAAATATATAAATATTTAAATAAAATAATAAATATGCTTTAAGTGCATACGTTTGTCTATATGTTTTATGCATATTCAATGTCTAACTTTTCGCCTGAATTTTCAAATTTGTGGCCCACTGTGCGCAGTGGGACGCTTTCTAATTTAATTAAGTGCGGCGACGCGACGCCTGTTTGTTTGTTTGTGCAAAAAGTTTGCGCAGCGGCAGCAGAAAGCGCAAAAAAAAAATAAATAAAAGTATGGTAACACACACACACACACACACACACACACACACATAGAAGCGCGCGCCAAGTTTCTCAACAGTTGGCGCGTTTAATTTGCTGGTTTTATACTTTTTAATTACTAGACAAATAGATAATACAAGTGGGTGGTGGGTGGTGCACAGCTTATGGCTGCTTAGACTAAGTTTTATTAATTTGTTTGCTGATGGCTGCAAATATTTACGTCAAAGTTGCTAATATTAGGCTGAACAACTTCCGAGCTTAATTAATTGTAAGCGCTTAAATTAATTGTTGCACAAAGTTGTAGCAAATTTTTAGCTAATTAGGCAAACAGCAACTTTGCTTTAAGCCAAATCGAAGACGAATATATTTCGTTTTTATTAGCCAAAGTGCGCTGCCCAAAAAAAAACCAACTACAGCTAAATTTATTACATTTTACTACAAGAATTATTATTTTTACTTAGATGTGCGACTTGTTTGCTGGCAACAATAAATTTAAAAAAATTTTAAAAAAATGTTTAACTATTATAAAAGTTGCAGCTTTGTATATTAAGCTTATGCCATATATTTTTGTTTAACAAAACGTATCATGAAGTTCTGCATGCTCTCTCTCTCTCTCTTGTGCTTAATGTACTTTATTTCCTTAGCCAGCATATATTTAAGGTTCACAAACAGCGCCATATTTATGCCAAAAAGTAACTCTTATCAGACAAACACAAGTTTCGTTTCGTTGCTTAAAAGCTTTTTGCCAAAATAATGCGAATATGCTTAAGCACACACACACACGCACATACATATGTTTTAGCCTGGCTAAAATACATAACTTGCGTGAAAGTTTTCGCTGGCGTCACACTGACTTCAGTTTGTGGTTCGTAGACAAGCGTATTTTGGGTTTACGCGGTCAGGCTATTGCGTATGTATGTGTGTCTTTAATTCTTTCGCTCGCAGTTATGTCAGCCATAGCATACTTTTCAGCGCAGCGCTTGTCATTAGCGAGCGAGAGAGCGAGAGCAACATTTTATTTGTTTGTTGACTGTTTTTGTGGCTACATAACTGGGTCAGTAATGCCCACCGCCCACTCTGCTGGCTGCGCCCATTTACAAGTCAAGTGGCGCGCATAACACCAAAAAAAATTGTATAACGAAAACAATTTATTTTGCTCGCCAAACTTGTAACCAACCAACCCCAAACTACAAAGCCCCCGCTCCTAACCTACCTGCCTCTCCCCCCTTGCAGCTGTTGTTGTCAGTGCGCCAGATTTGACAGCGTCTGCCAATGGTTTTTGGCTTGGGGTTGAGCTTAGAGCATTCGTATTTCGCTTTTGCTGTTATGCTCTGCCTGCATTCTCTTCTAGTTTTATTTACGCACTCTATCTCGCTTGCTCTCTCTCAGTCTGACTGTTCACTTTTAATGCTCAAATTGTTTGTTCATTTTGTACATTTTTATTTAATGTTTGCCTGCATTTTTATTTGTCAGTTGCTGTCAGTTGGCTTTGACCAAAATAACAGCAACAACAACAACAATAAAAGAAACGCACGACATTCAAAATAAATGGCAATTGACATTTATTTAAATACGCTTTATTTACCTTTTAAATGTTGCATGCAATTTTCCAATTTCTATTTTTCGATTGATTTCATTAACAATTCTGCTGTATTGCATATTTAAATATTTTTGTCAGCGAACATTAACATGGCTAATTGAAGTTTTCATTTAAATGGCATGCAGTTGCTTTAAATATTTTAGACCAAAATACTAAAAATTGGTCTAAACTTATAGAATTATTATTTTAGATCAAGCTGTGTGCCGCTTGATATGCAAAAAGTGTAAGCAATTGATATTTTGTAAATAGGCATAAGGTTTATACCAATTAACTAAGCTTTATGCCAATTAAATTAACTTTATTGCAATTATTTAGACTGAGAGCAAACGATTTGTGAAAATAGGTACAAAATTTATGCCAATTATATGAACTTTAGAGCAATTATTTTAGACTGATGAATAGGTATAAAATTTTATACCAATTAACTAAATATTATGCTAATTAAATAAACCTAATAGCAATTATTTTAGACTGAGCGCAAACTATTTGTGCAAATAGGTATAAATTTTATACCAATTAACCAAATATGCCAATTAAATTAACTTTATGGCAATTATTGTAGACCAAGTTCAGTTTTGCAGTTCATCGAGCTATGCCATTATGAAAATAGGTCTAAATTGTATGGCTTTCAATAATTTGCAATGAAAACATGCCCAACATCAATAGCAACACCTCTGATTACCTTTATAACCTCGTTTCGAAGACGTTTACCGACAATCTATTGACCAAAACGTGACATCTCAGCCAAGAAAACACACACCAAAGGCAAAGGCAGCAAAACAAACATTGCAGTAGTGCCACTTGTGCACTTGGTCGAAAACAGACACACACACACACACATGCATACATACATACGTATGCTTACATGGTAAGCAGCTGCTCAGCTGTCAGCTAGGGCTTAACTCACTTTACTTTACTTTACAGCTGATGCAAGCACTTTGTACATGGCATGTGGCAAATATGCAAAAGTAAATAGCAAAAAGCTGCCACACACACACATACACAGACGTACGTTAGGCAAATAGACAATAAAAGCAACACACACACAGCTGCAAAGAAAAACAAAAAGATGCCATTTGATAAAGTAATGTTTGCCAGTGAATGGCACTAAGTGCCAATTGAAGTGCGCCAGCCAAGCTGACAAACTTTTCAATTGACAATTGCACAAGAAACGCTAAAAAAAATTTGCCAAATTGCGGCAGCAATTAAAAGCAAATTACTGCGGATATGGCCAAAAGAGTGACTGCGGCCCATATGAAAGGCAAATAGATAAACATAATGTGAAGATTGCGTTTGGCAATTATTTCTGCAGCTGGAAAAACAAAATTAGCAGCAATTAATGAAAATTTGCAAGCGCATGCGATAAGCGTGGCTGATAAAAAAGCGTTTGAAGTAAATGGCCAAATGCAGGCAGCGAACTCTCTTTGACTTGAACTCAAATCAAAATATTTTGACAACAGCTGCCAAAACCACTTAAAAAACCACAAACTTTAAAACAAAATAGTCGCATTAAATAAAAATTATAATGACATGCGTAAAGGGCCCGCAGCTTGATAAATTGATAAGGTCTACAAATTACAGAGTGACGAGCAGCAGCATCCAAATTAAGCCAATACTTGTTTCTTCTGCTGAATGAGTTGGAATTCAATGGCAATTTCAATGTCAAACAGCAGCGCAGAGCTTGGAAGT
Organism: Drosophila busckii; assembly: GCF_011750605.1. NCBI lineage: Eukaryota > Metazoa > Arthropoda > Insecta > Diptera > Drosophilidae > Drosophila > Drosophila busckii. The sequence continues at coordinate 14,295,903 of NC_046604.1, read as the reverse complement.
GGAACTGGTTACAGGTCAGCTCAACAGCTGTAGGTGTCAAAGACTGAGTCAGCAAGACGCTCTCACGACCCGAAGGTCAATTGGCAGCTCACGCTTTGGACAAATTGAGTTGAATTTGAATATGTGGAGCATTTTTCATTATTAGCTATGACGTGGGCAGCAATTTTCATTTTCCAGTTTGCATTTGCATATGCGGAACTGCTTTATTTAGGCTTGAATGGGCCGCTTCAAGAGCCAGCAATAAATAGTGGCTTGATTATAATTAATTGTGCATTAGACAAGCTTAAGCTGCTTACGAATTTGATAAATGCGCTAATTGCTTGCATATGTTTAACAAATAAATAAACAAATTGCATTGCCAAACTACAGCAACTTGCATAAGTTGAAACTTTTAGCTCAAAGAACTAAAAGCAAATAGACTGTGGAAATTGCGTACACTGAGCCCACAATTCATTATGACCAAGTGCCTTAATATCCAGCTGGAATAGCTGGCAACAACTTGCGCTTTCGCTTTCGTTCGCTTATCGTTCCATCAATATAAATCACAACAAAAGGCTTTTGGCCAACTGGCTTCTGACATTGTTTACCTTGGCAGCTCGCCACTGCCTTTTTTACTATGCTCATGTTTTTGAGTGATGTACACAAAGCCCGAGGAGCAAAGCGTTACGCATATCCTGGCTATTGTGCATGGCCATTGTTCGACCATTGTGAGAGCTTTTTGATGAATGGAGCAGCAGCAGCAGCAGCAGCAACAGCTGCTGGGTTCTCAATGGACAGCGTCTGTGGCTCAAGCATTCATCACAGCTCCAGCTCCAGCTCCAGCTCATGTGCTGAAGTTTACAATGCAGAGTGCTAATAGCTTCATTTAAAATAATCTAATATGGCATAAGTTGCACGTAAATGTTGCACAGTTGACATTAAACAGAATGTTGCGCTTATCGCTGTCGACTTGGCCAACATCTTGGCTGCTTGGCTAATTTACATTGCAAATGACCATTTCAAATTTATCTGCCGCCGTTGATCAGACAACACACAGACTTGCTGCTTGCCCCAGGCCAAGTGGCAACATTTGCACACCTCCGACTATTGCAACTTGTGTCTGTGCTATGCAAATTATTTAATAAATTCTGTTAATTGTTCAAATTGCTGTGGCAAGCGTGAGATACTTGCCCCAGCACTTTGTGTTGCAAATTCAGGTTTGATTAAGAAATAAATAAAAGAACGTTTAAACACAAACTTATACGCTGTCTCTGAATATTTTAGAATATATTCCCAGTTATTTTTCAAATTTTGAATGTCACTTTGCTTTATAAATGACAAAAACTGCAAAAGCTTTAAATTATATTTTTTCCATTTCCTTTTTTTTTTTTTGCGCTCTTGGAACAAAAGTTCCGCTTCATAACTCTCGCTCTCTGTCGCTCTTTCGCTTTATTTATCTTTGAATCTATTCGATTTGCCTGTGAAGTATCCAATGTCCCATCTAACGGCATTTTAGTTCTACAATGCACTCAGTGGAGCAGTAAACGCATTTTTGATTTTTCAACGCAGCCGCCTGTGATGTATTTTTATATTTCTTTTTGTTGTTTTTGTTATTGTTGTTTTGTTTTTTTTTTCGCTTGCTTTTTATATGATGATGAATGTGCAGTTTATTGGAACGCTTTTGGTTCGTTTCGGGCAACGTTTTTTATGCTGGGCGCTTTTCTGTTGAACGCTGAGCTGGTCTCGCGGCCATTGTTTACTTCCGTTTCCGGTTCGAGGCACGAGTTGGGTTTTTTGACAGGCTGGCAGGCGGCAGGGGCGTGGCATATGCAAATATTTTCAGCATGATTGCATATTTCTTTTGATTTCTTCAGCCAGTTGTTTGTTAAATTGTTTACTCGTTTATAAAAATTAAATAAAATTGTAGCCCCCGCTAACTGCGTAAACAATTTATTTTTATTCGCTAAAAGGCCTTAAATCATAACAAAGTACATTTATTATAAAAAGGTCAAGCAAAAATCTCAGGCTCAGACCTTTCTATGCACACGTTTTGGTCGCTTAAATGTAATCAAATTAATTTGTTTATTTAACAAAATGAGCTTTCGCACTTTGGTACGCGCTTTTAAGCCATTTTTCCATTTTGGCTGGCAGCTAAAGCAGCCACTTGAACTAATTAAGTCAAAATATTTACACATGCAATGTGTGTCCTTTGCCACGCCCCCAACCCCAGCGCACATTTTAAACTCTTTAGCTGTGTGTGTGTGTGTGTGTGTCATGTAAACATAAATTTCAACACGCGCCAACATTTTTTGTTCACTTTTAACTTTGCTTTTGCACGAAACTTTGTGTTGTGTGCTTTAAAGTTTATTTTTTTTTATTGAGGTTTGATTAAATTAATTTTGTATAATTTTTAATGAAATGACGGCAACTTTTCAGAGTCAAGCAAGAGAGAGAGAGAGAGAGAGAGAGTGAGCGAGTAGTGTGGGCGTATTGGGGTGGTGACGACAAGGTGAAGTAGTTTGAGGTTTATTGGCAATTGGTATTGGCATATTGACTGAACTTTTCAAACGCCAAAGTGGATTGCCTCTTGATTAATTAAAAGCTGTTTGAACAGACTTTATATACATATATACAACTGCATGTGTGTGTGTGTGTGTTATTGGCAAAAGGCATTTGCAGTCAAAGACGCAAGTTGCCAAGTGCATTCAATAAGCAAAGCAGCAGTGTGAGATAAACAGAAAGAGAGAGAGAGAGAGAGAGAGAGGCACAGAGAGTGAAGCATGCAAAGCGAAAATGTCCTTTAAGCTCTACGCAATATGTGTGCCAAAGCATATGTGTGTGTATGCATGTGTGTGTATGTGTCTACTTGCAGCTTCGTCTGTCCGGGCCTAATGGCAATGCGTCTGTGGCAGCAGCAAGAGGCAGCCCAAAGTGAATTTGCTTAGCAAGGCGGAAATCAAATGCTTGCCTAGGCAAAGCAGCCCAGCTCCAGACCAGAGCGTAGCAGCAAAAAGGACCTGACGCCATTAACGCCATATTGCATTTGAATGCTCTCGCCCACTCTATATCGCTCTCTCTCACTCTCTCTCCCTTTCAGAGAGAGAGCGCACATTGTGCTGAGCTATAAAAGACTACAAAGCAACAGCCACTCGACACTTGCCACTCCAATACATACGTATGTATATACACAGAGACAACATGGCTAATTGCATAGGGCCAACAGCCAATTACATTGTTTGCCAACTACGAGCAGCACTTGAACTTGCATTCGAATACTGCAGAGCATAACGCCGTAGTAATAAAAATGTAAAAATGATTAATTAAGCCAAACTAAACTCAACTACTGCTACCAATTGCTGAACACTTGTATAAATCTTTGGCTATTAATGCTGCCTTGGCTGTCTGCTATGCAAATGTGCTCGAGTCGCCCTACTGAACGATTAGAAGTCATTGCTATAAACTGGTTTAAGCGCCGGTGCCACAAGAAGCGGCAAGGTGCGGCAAGTCTATGCTTGCGACATGGATAATGAGCATGGGCAATGGGCAGTGGCGCCAATGTCGATTACAAAACATAGACATTAAATGCAGAGGAAGTGACATTAATTGCATTGATTTAGCAGGACAACGGCCAGCAGCAGCAGCAGCAGCAACAACAACAACAACAACAATTGTTTATCAGCTTAAAGCAACGACAACCCGTTCAGCAGGCAGCATTATCTCGACTCTTGCGTTTGTATTAACAATAATTTCAAGCGCCAGTTAATGAGAAAATAATGGCAAATAAATTGCCAAACGAACTTAAGGCCTAACTTAAACTAATGCTGTTTTAATTACAGAAGGCCAACAGTTTTATAATTCAAACAATGCATTAATTTCAAACATAATTGATACATTAACAAGTTTGGTCAGCAATGAAATAAATAAAGCAATGCACAATTAATACATCAACCAAAGCGATTGTGGGCGTCAGTTATTAATCATAGTAAAGTTTATAACGGTAATGCGCAGCATTTCAATTGGTTAGACGCCCAAACTAATAACAAGTGAGCAGCCCAATGGCTTGCTTGATTGATTGATTACTAGCAGGTGCGTTGCGTGTTTATTGTTGTTTATGCCTGCACGTCACGCAATTCGAAATGAATCAAACAGTTGCTAAACTGACGTATTTATGTGCAAGCAAAGCTATAATAATATTTCAATTATTTTAGCCTTTAAATTACCCGCTATACTAAAGTTGCCATATTGCAACAAAGTGTTGCCACTTAACAGTCACTGTTAGCCAACAGCAGCTGGTTGCTAAGTTAACAAACAATTTATATATACTTAATTAAAATAAAGCAAATAAATTGCATATGTATTATATTTAGAATTGATATAATAGTGAACTGTTATACCTGTTTGCAGCTCAGCAGTTCATCAATATGCTTCTCCACCTCTTTGTAAGCCTTTAAACTATGCTCCGAGCGTGAGAATATCTCATTTATGCCATAAGCACGCATAAGATCCGCTTTAGTGTGTAATAATTGCGACTGCGCCTGCGCTAGTTTTAGTTCATTCACCAAGTTAGGACCCATTTTAAGTTCAGCAGCTGCTTTCATTAGCTCGCACTTGCGACTGCGCAGGCTCGCCAGCTCTGACAAGCATTCACTATGCTCCTCATGTAGTTTAATAATTTTGCTTTGCTGTGTGCTTAGCTGAGCTTCAGCATTGGTCAATGCATCTGGCAGTTCATTACGTATCTTGTCACCCAGCTCAGCAATTGGCAAGAGAGTTTCACGCAGTTTGGCGGACAATTGTTGCCGCACTGCTTTGCTGTCTGTATAGCTTATAGTCGGGCAGTTGCCGCTGCTGCTGTCTTGCAAATCTGAAAATGACAGCACATGTTAGACCTAGCATATAATAATTTGATTAACTATACCCAACAAGTATCCCTTGTCACCCTTCAGACGTATAAAGTCTGCTACAGACAACAATTTTAGCGCGCGCTTTATTTCTGGACTCTCAGCGCTGCCCAAACTTAGCTGGGGTATTACTTCCAAGATCAATTTAAGCTTCCTCACTTTATGCAGCTCGGCATCACGTGCCTCAAGCAGCTCCTGCGTCTCTGTTACCAAAATAGTCGCCGATGGATCATTTATATCCATTATTGTTCACTTTTTAGCAAATTCAAATTGATTTTCAACAATATTTTGTAAGATTAATTTGCGCAGAGTTGCTTTGAGATACGCTTCTAGGGCTGTCACGCACATTCGATTAATAGCACAGCAACAGGTTATCGAACAAACTGTTTTCAAAATTATACCAACCCTAGCTCGAAACACTGCTCTGTCAAATATGGAAACATTTTCTAGCTTAACGCAAAATTGGATAAAAGGCCATCCCATTTGGGCGGCCATGATTCTGGGCAGCGGTGCAGTGTTTGCCTCGGAGATCATTTGGAGCGGCATCAAGTATGTGCGTGACAAGTTTAGAATCGCCAAGAATCATGTGCTAGCCGTGCTTGTATTCAACGAAAAGAGCGTTATTTGCGCGGACAAGCACAAGATAAATAGAAACTACCAATGCAGCAACAAGTACTGCAAGGAGAAACATTTAAGGATACTTGTAAATCTTATAGATCGAGCAGAATACAGCATCGATATCGCCATGTATACAGTTACCATATTTGCAATAACGGATGCGCTAAAACATGCAATAGCTCGCGGCTTGAATGTGCGTCTAATTTACGACAAAGAGATGATGGTTTGTTCAGGATCACAGATTGAAATCCTTGACAAACACGGCGTCCAAGTGCGCGCTCCAGCTAATACCGCAACAGCTCTGATGCATCACAAGTTCTGTGTGTTGGACAGTTCATCGCGCATTAAGGAGCTCACAGGGAAACAACAGACAAATAATTCTCGCAGTATTCTTGTTAGCGGCTCAGCCAACTGGACACAACAGGCATTTAGCGGCAACTGGGAGAACACTGTTATTTACGCGGACAAAGCAGTAATTGCGTGCTTCCAAAATGAGTTCGATCGTATATGGAAATCTCTAGACAACTCTTATATTACATCTTAATATTAAATACACTTTCTACTGTTGTTGTTGTTAACTATTTAGCCTGTTGTTTTAGTTTCTTTAGCTTTTGCGTAAATGTGTCGCTGAGCGTGTTCAGTCGCTCCAGTTCCTGGCGCATCTCGATGTACTGCAGATATGAAACTTCAGATTTTAAGAGAATCTCATGCTTTAGGCTAAGCACGCGTGCTATTTCCTTCTGTTTGCGTTGCATGGCAGCCAGCTTTAGTGTCAGTGCAGAGTCCTTTGCCTTTTTGGCAATTTTTGATTTCTTTGTTTTCTACATACAAAATGGCGCAATGATATATTTTTAAGTTAATATAATTTAAAATGTTTTTTAACTTACTTCCATTTTGTGTCGCGTGTTTACCTTATCGAGCAAGTATACTGTCATCCAGCATAACCAAACTGCGTTACTTATCGAAACAATCGATAATTTGCTTAGATAAACAAATAAACACAAAACGTCTGCCTCTTTATCAGAGGCTCTAAATCATAATATAAATAAATTGAAATGAGTTCGTTAACTGAAAAGTTGCTTGTGGCGAAGGATGCGCTAGTGTCGGCCCTGGGTGACAACTGGGAAGCCTATAGGTCAAATATGAAGAGCTGGTTTCGCAATCGCTGGACCAAGGAACAATTTGACACTGAATGTCGTAAAATAATGACACAAGAGAACATACATTTACACAATCAGTTCTTGCTGGCGATGCTAAACAAAGTCGATGCATTTTCCCAGCCAGAAACACTAAGTACACTACAGCCAGCCGGTCGTGTCTCTGCCAGCGCCAGCAGCAGTCGGAAACGCAAGCGCAGCTCACGTAATTTTGCAGATCGCATCAACTTTGAACTCTGCGATGTGATGGAGTTCATTAAGGAGGACAATATGCAGTTAATACGCGCACCCACATTAGGCGTAGATCAAACTCTGCAGCAACAACAGCAGCTTCCAAGTCAACGTTACTGTGCGCAGGAGTTGTTTCTGCCTGATTCTGGCTTCATAATGGGACGTTTTCTCATAGGCGCCTGGGAAATAGGCCTCATATCGGTGGACGACAATGTGGCCGAATATGTAGCTATGGCTGTTCAGGTAATGCTCAAGGACTTGATCTCAGCTATTATCAAGAAACGCAAGCATTATAAAACCAGCGGCGAGGGAAACTTTTACTATGATGTGGGTGCCCAGCTGCGCGATCCTTCACTGCGCAATACTGTAACAAGGCAAAAGGTGGATGATACACCGTTGGAACATGACAAGGAGCTGAATACGGCCAACTTTATGCGGCGACAGAACGATGATATCGTCTTTCTTTCCGCCTGCGAGCAAGTGTAAGTGATTTAGAATCAATTTTGCCTACCCTAACCTAACCCAACAATTCAATAATTTTGTTTTCAGGGAGCCCACCGAGCGCACTGTAATTACGCTCAGGGACTGCCAACATGCCTTTAGAGATCGCAATCTTATAGGCTCCCATGCCATCTACTCAATTAACATGGAACGCTTGAATATGATGATGCATTAGTTTAGCTTTATTTATTATTATAATTAGACTTGCAGAAAACTTAGATATTAAATTTATGTTAACTCAACAAAGCTCTCTGGGTGGCGGCTTGAAGGGCACTTGACCAGGCAAAAATTGATCCGCCTGGAAGGCAGCCAGCTCCTCTGGTGTTACGTCCTCCATGCGACTGTAAATTGCGCTTGTAGTTTGTTGCGGCTGTGGTGGCAGCTGCTGCTGCTGCTGTTGTTGTTGTTGTTGTTGTTGCATGTGCATTTCTTGTGGCGCCTCCGCTTGCATATGCTGCTGAAAGCCAGGTGGAGCAGCTACTTGACCAAAGAAACCACCTGCTGGAGTCGACTGCGCTGCTTGCGCAAAAATGTTGCCAGTTGCTGGCGCTGGCTGGGAAAAGGATGGCATGTTGGGTGTAGCTGTGCCAAAGACAGACGGTTGAGCGAACGGCGTAGCTTGTGGATTAGCTGCCTGCGCAAAGATATTTCCACCGTTATAAGCGGGCGCTGTGGTCTGCGCCTGTGCAAAAATATTCATCTGCTGTTGTGGATGTTGCTGTTGTTGTTGCTGCTGCTGTGGTTGTGCCTGACTAAATATCGAAGGTTGCGCTTGGCCAAATGGATTTGACTGCTGTGCAAACACAGAAGGCTGTTGCTGTGGTTGCTGTGCACCAAATATATTGCCACCAGTGCTGGCTGCGTTGCCAAAAATGCTGCCTTGTTGACTGCCGCCGGCATTTCCAAAGATGCTATTATTGTTGGTTGTAGCACCACCAAATATATTACCACCGCTGGCACCCAAAGTAGGTTTAGCAAATATAGAGCTCGCCTGACTGGGGTTGCCGCCAGACATCATGCCGAAGGGATTTTTATTGCTATTGTTATCAGCCGCTGTCTGCCCACCCTCCGGCGCCTCATATAGCTTAATAATCATATCAATTATATCTGGCGTCAGTTGCAGCATCATTTGCATCTTTGTATTAGCCTCATGTACCTCTTTGGAAAATTGCTGCTGATACTGCTCAAAGCAATTCTGTCTTCGGCTTTCGTACGCCTTGTATCTGATCTCTTCGAAGCACTGATCCTCTATAAAGTTCGATATGCTAGGCTTGTCCTTAAATGGTCCGTATACTGACAGTGGCCACATTTTGCCATTCATGCTGGACTCGATATCTGTTCGTATATATTGTCTGCAATAAACACGAACATGCAATATAAATAATACACTCTGTTGACGGCTTATAGTACATACTTGACATCAAAGTGTTCATTGTGGCACTTGGTCCCAAAGCGACAGGTGCCTTGTTGGAAAAAACGGCAAACACCCATGCTTAAAACGTTTGTTTTTGTTTGTCAATTACAAGAATTTTAGCCGGCGTGCCTAATCAGCTGTTGGAAAGTCTTGTTATTGCTGTGGATAATCTTCATATTTTAGTATTTAGTATTTATATAAATAATTGATAATCGATTAATCTGGCAGCTCCGAAAATGCAATAAACACGGTCACACCTCAGTTGCGATATTCTGCGCGGTATTGTTGCCACCTGTAGAATACATGCTGGATGACAGTTGAAGCAATCGATAGCGAGCTCTTACATCTAGCAGCTTCGATATACAGACTCTGTTGCTTTACGCGTTTTCCCCAGCTCTAGTTTACGCGCTTCGTCTGTTGTTTTTATTTTCGACGCGAGCGGTAATGCACGCGCGTGTTCGACTTAACGTATTATTAACATAAATTCGGGTAAAGAAAGCTAACTGTGCAAGTGTAAATATAATTAAAGTAATAAGTAAATAATACACGGTGCACTAAGTAAATTTCATGCTGTGCCAAGTGTTTATGGTAAAGTTAACAGACTAAAAGAAAAGCCTTAAGCTTCTTGCGAATTGCTAATAAACATTGCACGCACGCGTAGACTACGCAATTTGTTTGTGCGAAAAATAATAGAAGAAGCAATATTAACAACTGAGAACAGGTCGCTGCCCGTTTTAAGCGTCACTTTGCAAAAGGGCAGAGGCTGAGGAAAATTCGAGCCAATGAAAGATACATACAAAATACCGAAGTGCGGGAAAATTGCAAGTGTGTGTGTGCTTAGTTTGTCGTGCGTGCATTTAGTCTGGCTATAAACAAACAAAACCAAAATTGTGTGAAATTTTTGCATTGCTTAAACAATTAGACGCGCTTATAGCTGCACGTTCTACTTGTTGTTGTTTTCTTTTACTTGTTGCTGCCACGGAATGCGGCAGCAGAGACGCGCATGCGTCGGTAAATATTTGTTCTCCATAGAACTGTGCAATTTTACACGCTAATTGTGTTTGTGAGTGTGTGTGCTTGTATTTGTGAAAAAAAAGACCATAAGAAGCAACAGCAGAGGAGGAGGCGGAGGAACTGCAGCAAACATCGTATATAAGGTTAGTGCCTTTTTCACCCACGCTACACGCCTACTTTGCCCCACTGTAAGCAAACGAAATTAACTTATATGGAATACATACAGACAGATACTCACTCTCTTCGCTGCATTCACAAATTGCTCTATTCCCTGCCCACTTGGCCGCGCCTACAGTTTTTGTTTTGGTTTATTATATTTTGTTGTTGTTGTGTTTTCCTACCCACTGTTGGGGCATTTTCCACTTATCTGCAGCCACAATAAAATACAAGTTAAAAATCAATTTTCAAAACAAGCAGGACACATAGAGGCACATAGAGAGGCAAGCAAAGGGTCAACTTGTAACTGAAAATGACAATAACATCAATTTTGAGGCATTATATGCGCCAATAAATTTCACAGTGAAACAAGAGACTGCAACAACAACAATAACAGAAGAAAGATGCACGACAACAATAAGAGAATTGAGAAGATCAAACAAAAAAACGGCGGCTGCAACAGGTAAAGCGAGACAATGTTCGGTCAACAACAAACAGACTGCAACAGGTAGAAAGAGAGAGCAGGAGAGAGAGAGCGCGCAACCTGTTACGTTTGCTGCTAGAAATATGTTAAGTCAATTTTAGTTGAAACTGTAACTAATGCTAAAACAGCAGGCACAAGGACGTCGGCAACTTTTACAGCAGAGGGATGACCCCTGCTTGCCAACGCCCTTGGCTATACGAAGTTCGTTGCTCGAGCATTTCTTCTTTTTTATTTTTTGTCAATGAAATCTCATGCGCTGCACTCTTAAGTAAAACTTTCTTTTGCTCGCAAGCTTATCACAAGCAGCAGCGTCAACTGCGCTTTGTGCATGTGTATGTGTGTGTGTGTGTGTTGCTGCTTATAATTGGGCGGCTGTTGCATATCAGCTTCATGGTCCATTAAGACAATTTCGTTGGCTCCCTTAGCTGCCGCGCCCACCTCGTTGCGTGGGCAGCTTTGTTAGGCGCTTGGCCTCTCTTACACAGATACACATGCATAGCTTGTGTATGTATGTGTGTGTGTGTTGCTGCTGTCATCTTTGCTCACATCTTTGACTTTTTTCTTGCTAGCAAATTGTCTTGGCTTCGACTTGGCGCAACAAGTGTCCCAGTTTATGGCCTTCGCCTAGCCTTACGGCCAACTAGAACTAGTTTAATTTTTCCTGCTTAGCCAGCCCACAACCACACACAACTCCCCCTCTCTCTCAGTCACAAGTTCTTTTTTCCGCTTGACTTTCAGTTATTTTTGCGCTCCATACGCTGCTACGTCTGCGTCATTACCGTTTGGCCACATTTTCTCACACAGCGCCAAGTGCGCATGCGCAACAAAATTGTTGCCTGGCGCGCCTTCTAAATGACAACGGCACATCCAACGGATGGAGCATTCAAGACAGCAATGTAAAGGGCAGAGAAGGAAGACTCTGGAAGCCTGCAGAATCAGGCAAATAAAATAAATTTTAAGGCTAGAAGCTAGAAGAATTTCTGAAATATAAAGATACAGCTTACAATGTAATTGAGTTTTGACAAACTTACCATTGTCAACTATAATCGCTGTCTTCCTTCAATCAAAGTGCAAGCTCTAATTAAATATAATATTCTGTTGCTAACTATGCGGAAGCTGCTGCTTCTGCAATTGTTTAAGAAACTAACTAGAGCTCGTTCAGATCAGTGCTAGAACAAAAGGCAATAGCAAGCATAAATAGTTATTAGAATCTGATGAATAAACAAGTTCAGTTTCCTGCAACGCCATTCAATCGAAGCTAACGACTCAGTATCTGACAGATCGCCAATGAAGTCGAAAGCCCAACGGCCCCCAAAGCTTTTTTCTTGCACGCTGCCGTAAAATTAACATAAAAATGTAACTGCAAAAAAAGAAGCAGCGACTGCGGAAAATTTCTATTACCTGTCTATTTGGACTAAACGAATATCGAGCGTAAAATGAATGCAGCTGTAAAGTAGAAGCTTGAATACTCTAGCCAAAGTCTAAATGGCTAATAAGAGTTGTATGTGTGTGAGTGTGTAAACATTAACACTTAGTTGCCGTTAAACAAAAAAAATGAAACAAGTTTGTGTGCAGCCAAAATATTTATGTACAAAATTGTTGTTAGAATACAAGCAGCTGCAATTGATGATAATTGCGAGTATGCTCGACATGCAAATACGCTGTAAAAGTAAAAGCAATAGCAGCCACTAGGAGCTTGATCAATTGTATAAGCTACAGGGTATAGTAGTAGTAGTAGTATATGTGAACTATAACGGCAAGCATCAAATGAGAGGCGACGGAGAGAAGAGAAGAAGTACGTTTTAGAAATTAGAAAGTACGTGGACTCGGACTTGGTGGTGCGGTGTGAGTATAACTCGATTTGTGACTGTCATAAATGGCGGAAATTGTGGGTCTCCCAACGAACGATCGAGCGAGCGACAGCAGCAGCAGCAACTTTCTTGCATACTTTCTTTCCACTGACATTGCCACTGTCTTTGGCTCGCTCTCTCTCGCTCTCTTCGTCTCTTACTCTTAGCTCGCCTATAATTTGTGCCATCAGCATTTTGTTGTCGTTATCGTTACGGCCAAACGGTGACTTGTGATTGAAACTGTGACTGTGGCAATGAAGCGTGTTTGTTTGACTTGAAGTTATTTTCCAAGCCAAGCGCAATTAGCCCCACTGTAGACCCTATTTACAGTCTGTGCTGTGTCTTCTTATTAATTTCTCTTTGCCTCCCATTTTTATGACTTATTCAATTCGCACCGCAAACTACTAAAGAAACCGGCTGCCCAGGCAAGGCTCCAAAGCAACAGAGAGAATGTGAATAAAAAAGCAGGCGCAACAAAGAGCGAGAGAGAGAGAGCGCAAAGATCGTGCGTTTATTATTACACTTAATGTGACTTGATTTATAAACAAGCAGACGCCAAGTTATAAAGCAAGACAACAACATTACTACCCTCCTCACTCACCCCTCTCTGCTCACCCACTTGCCAACAATTCAGCCCATGGTTCGGTTCAGTGGTTCAATGTTATGTATTGAGTTACGTTCACAAGTTTTTGGTATCTTTACGCACAAGCAAACACGTACCCGAGCTGTTATTTAATTAGTGCATAAATTTAATTTTATGCAAAGCGCATAAGTTTGAATTTTTAAATTAAGTTATTGACTGCAAGTCGTTCAATAATAATTACAAGTAAAACTTTTCTCAGTCGCCGCAATCCGGAAGTTTGTGTCGCACGCTTGCAACCCATAACCGTATAATGTATAATCGGCTTTTGCCCAAGAAAGGAAATAGAATTCTACGCCTTACACACACACACACACAGCAACAATTTCTTTAGCCATTTTAATGGTTTCCGCTTTTATGGCGTATTATGTTTGCGCCAAGGCAACAAATATGAAACGAAGAAAGAGAGCGAGAGCGAGAAAAAATTTAATAGAAAATTAATTGGTCTGTGTATTGCCTATTGGGCCATTGCTCAAGGCATTTATTGCGCATGCGCGGCCTCCACTGTCGCAGTTACTTCTTCCCCTCTTCTTCTCGCTTGTTTATTTGTTATGTTTTATGTTGGACTCACGCTTATTGTGAGCTGTGAAAAGCGTGTCGCAAGCAAAAACAAATCGAGGGTTAAAGCGTGCTAATGATATAATATTTCGGTTTGTTTGGGTTGCTTTTAATTTTCTTTTATTGCTTGTGTGCGATGTTTATCATGTTTTGAGCTAAATATACTTAAACTTTTAAATGAAAAAATATATTAACATTTTAAAGATATTTGCAGATTTAATAAGTAGATGGTGCTGAGATAAAAGCGTGTAAATAAAGATGTTTGGGTTAGGCTTATGCTAATCAACCGTAACGCTATAAGTTTATATATCTTTTCTCTAGAATTTGCATATGTGGATCAATAAATTTGCTATTAGCACATTCAATGAGCTTTTGAAGTCTTCAATCAGACGGAATCAAATGTTTTACAGTTCAGTTAGCATTTATAGGCTAATTTTTCGTAAGGCGAGCAATAATTTATTGCCGTGTATGCATAATGTGAACCGGCTATTGAACCGACACTCCCCGAAACGATCAATTCTGAATATATATGTGTGTATGAATAGATATACTATTGGCATGCCCGATTTCCATGTGGTCCAAATACTTGTAGTGCGCAGTTCTCGAGACAGACTGCATATCATTACGACAGTTTGGTATTCGAATTTGTATTTATATTTGTGTATAAGACCAATCCCCCAAGCAAAAGCTCAGCTCAGCTCAGCTCAGCTCATTTATGCAGTCGCGCTTAACAAATGGCACAAAAACTCAATTCTCGATACCAAACTGATGTTAATGTTTTATGATAGCGTTTTTTTATTTTTGATTTTTAAGCAACCCAAACACAATTCAAGTCTACAGATTATTTATGCATGTAAATGAGAGAATAACAGACAAACTTTCGAATCTATCAGAAAAATCAAAACGCTTTGGCAAAAACTCATTACCACGCCCTCAACGAGAGGCGTTACCAACACTTGTGAACAAAGCATACAAATGCAAATGAAATGACTTAGCAGCAAAAACAACATTAATCTTGAGGGCCAGCATAGAACTCTTGCCAAAAGCAAAAAAAGATGAAGCCTAAAAGACTTGAAGAACTTTGTTGGCCTCGTAACCCAGTAAAGTTTAAATGTACAAATGTTTAATTAACAGTTTGAGCAACAAACTCTGCTGCCTTGCTGGAATTTTTCTATCAAAAAAAGGTTTTTCATATATTAAAAGTAGAAATTCCAAAATCTTAATTTGTTTATGTTAATGCCAAGTAGCTCAGCTTAGAGCCTAAAGATTTCTTTCTTACTATTTTCTGGCTACTTTCGATTTTGTCGATCGCATTTTTGTGTGTATATAAATTCTTGATTGATTGTGTAGAGCAGCGGGGGTCAGCATAGGCGCCGACGTGGGCAGAGTTTAGTCAAAACTTGATGGAGACAGCGAAGCTGCGCTTGTGGGTGTTTACATATATGCTGCGTATGTGTGTGTGTGTGTGTGGGAAGTTTACAAACTAGTTACGCTGTAAAATTAAATCAAATCCATTTATTGCATATCGAGATTATAGTGAGTTATTTATGTACATACATTAGGCAGATACAACTAATAAAAAAGATAATTAAATTTGTATAATATTTTTACACGCTTGTTAAAATACAGTTATGTTGATTTAGCTTGCATTCCCCACGTGCCTTTAACAACGAGAAAGAGAGAGCGCGTGCGCGCGCTCGCTTTGCTCCATATAATGTCTCAGTCATGCTGTCCCTCCCCCGCCCCCCTTGTCGACACCGACACTCAGACGCTTTACCGCAAACACAACTCAATGCTTAACCTTTGCCAGCTAGCTTTTAATTTCCTCTTGTCGGCACTTTTGTATATTTCTCTTGCTGTTCCTACTGTGCTACACATGCGCACACACACACACACACGCACACACACACGCACACGCACACACACACGCACATAAGCTTGGCCTCTCTGCTCTCAACAAGTCAATAAGCATGCGCATGACGTGGGTGGTCTTTGCTAGCGTTCTTTCTCTTAAATTTTAATTAAGTGCAAGTTAATACACATACACATGCATGTATGCATATCGTTTTACAAGTGGTTCTCTTTCTTAGAATGTCTCGCTGATTGATAAACTCTTAGCGGCTTTTCTTAGTCACGCTGTCACGTGCAATTTAATCGTCTTATGTTTTTTAGCTCTCGCCCCACTGTGTGTGCTCTTGATAAATGAGCCGCAGCTCACGCTCTCACTCCCACACTCTCTTTCTCTCTGTCGCGCGTTTAGTTCCTTTTGTCTGTTTGTGCTGCTGTCAAGGTTCATTCATGAAAATTAGTTTTGTTTGCGCCTGCCGCCGCCGCCGCAGCCACCTCTGCCCACAAAACGAAAAGAGTCATCTGTCTGTCTTAGCGCTAACTGCGCAGGCGCAGAGACGTCAAACGCTGTCGTTTGTCATTTGATACAAGCATTGAAGGCGTTTGTAAAGAGATACATATGAATAAACTAATGTACATATATGCGCCCGATCTGTATGTATGTATGTATGTATGCATATTTGTTGATTTGTTTACCACGCGTTTTTGGTGCGTGCAATTTAAATGCAATGAAGCGTAGAAGTGTGTGTGTGTGCGTGGGAGTTGCATTTGTGTTGGCTTTGCTTTATTTTTTTGCTGTGCGGGCTTTGTTGTCACATTTACATTTCTATGCGTTTGCCTGTGGGAGAGTCCAGCTACACATACACGCAGAGAGCAAGACAGACACACACACACACTGCAAAGCTTTGCTGTCAACGTCGTAGCTGTTGTTGCTGCTCTCCCTGTCTCATTTACCTTTCATTACGATTTTCATTGTCTGTGCTGTGCGCTTAGCTTTTTGAGTTGAAGTGGAAGTTGGAGCTGGAGCTGGAGCTGTTGTTAAGTAAGTGTACTTAACCCACATGACTTGTGGTTTTTGTTTTTTTTTTTCGTCAGTGGTTGGTGCCCGTGGCTGTCATCACTTCCAAAAAGCTGTCGATCTTGTAGCCAGGCCAGTGCCAGTGCCAGTGCGTGTGCCATTAAAGTCATTTCTTAACCTTGAAGTGCCTTTCGTGTTTATTTTTACCTCCAGCTCGCGTTGCCTTATTTATTAACCAATTGTTTTCGCTCAGTTTTCATTATTTTTGCTTTGTTTATGTTATTTTTGTGTTTTTGGGGGCTGTATTAAGTAGATGTTTGCAATCGTACAAAAGTCTGTGCGTGTTTGTTTTTGTTGATTTTAGCTATACGCTCATTTCCTTAATTAAACACTTGTTTTATGCTTCGTTGAGTTAGCCAACACAAATGCCCAAAAAAAAAAAAATAAGAATTTCAAGAGAAATCCAAAATCATAAAATTAAGTACACGCTGCAAAAAAACAAAAAAAAAAAAAACCGAATTACAATTTGGCAAAAAATCACGTTTATATTTTGGAGCTGATGAAGCAGAATTACCGACTCCATATAAAGGCAGTATTTGATTTATTCTTGAGCTTAAGCTGCTTGATTGAAAATCGCATTTAATTTAATTGATCGTGAGTTTATACAACAAATATAATTTTGTTTAAGGAGATGTTATAAGAATAGAAAAACTCACGCCCCTTGGGCATGTGGCAATGTAAAGATTTTTATTCTTATTTAATATGCAAAGACTAAAGGCACAAGCCAAGGGTACGATGGGTGTGTTAACTACGCGTAGTTAAAAAGGCGTTGGCTTAGCTTTGTTACAACATAAATAATAAATTGGTGTAATTAGTGTCATATTTTATGGCTGTAACAAGCCCTAACAAACTTCACATTAAACATACATATCTATATGCAAATTTCAGGTGAATCTCTTTATGTCTTGTACTCGAGTTCTGAGCCCTCGGGGCGAATTATTATTGTTATTATTGTTGTGTGTGTGTGTGTGTGTGTGCGAGTGGCTAAAGGGGGAGGTAGGTGTTGAGCCGCTAAATTGTTGTGGAAGCCGGTTTCTCATGCTTAGTGGGTGGCTTTGTGGGAATTCTACAGCGTTTTGTACTGACAATGGAGCCATAACAGAACAGCCAGAGTGGCAAAGAAAAAATAAAAATTAATGGTTAAGGTTATTAATGTGAAAAAAAGCACAAAAAATTACATGATATTGAGATGGAAATTATAGATAGAAGGCCAGATCTTTCAGTAGTTATAAACAAATATGCTTAGTAATAGAGATTGAGTTGAAGATTTGGAAGCTTGTAGCTATAATAGCTAGATTTAAACTAGAAGCTACGAAAATCGGTGTTTTTTTTTTATAATTTCAAATGCAAGGCCTTTGTTTAAAGGCTTGGGGAGTAGTCGTATTGGCATTTCCGACATGTACGAAGAGCAGTGAGTCGTCTTCATTCAAATCTCGACCCCCAGACCTGAAGCCGAACCCAAGCTCAAACTCAAGCGCAGGCTCTTCGCAGTCAAATTCAAACTCAGACTCAGACTCACGGCATGGCAATCAAAAGCAACTAATCTACAACAACAAAAAGAGCAGCAGCAATGAGAGCAATATTTGTGCTCATTAAGCGTAACTGACACACGAAGCTTTTCGGTTGTTGTTATTTTTAGGGTTTCTTCATTTCGCAAGTCGCCAAAAAGTAGAAGAAGAAGCAGCAGCAGCAAAAAATCAGTCGACAGTGGAGTCTGTGCTGAGCATAAATACCTACATATGTATGCAGACACATACACATGTAGTTATGTATATGTATGTATGTATGATTTGTATGTCTGTTTGCCGCCCCCTCTTGCTGACTTGACTTCTCGCATTGTGTTTAGTGCTTCGTTGTTGTTGTTGTTGTCTGGCTGCCTTTGCTTTTGGCAATTTCAATTTGCGTCTCACTCTGCCAAAGCGTGTTGAGAACAAGAGGGCAAAGAGAAGAGAGAGAGAGAGCGAAGAGCGCGCAGGGGGCAACTGTTGCTATTATTTTAAGGTAATTCGATGATTTACAACTGTTGCTTTGTATTTTGTAAGTTTTCTTTTAGAATGCTACGAAACTCTGACTCTTTGTCTGTGTAGCTGTATTTGTAAATGTATCTGTGTGTGTGTGTGTGTGTGTGTGGCAGCAGCAATAATTTCGCTGCAAAGCAAAAACAAAGGGCCAGTCAACAGTTGAGACGACTGTCAGGCCCTGGTCCCAGGTCCCAGGTCCAGGCCCCTTGCGCATTCTTTTGTTATTTCGTAATGGCGACGTTGCTGCGTTTCGTTTCGTTTTTCTTTATCTGTAATTTTGCATACACAAAGAGGGGAAGTGGTTAGCCCCCCCTCGGGCCAAAGCAATTGCTTTGAACTTCGTACATGCGTGCAAATGTCCTGCGCGCACTTCGCTGCCAATTCACACCTGTTGCCAATTGTGCGCGCTTGTGCCACAGCAATGTAACGGAAGAGCGGGAGAAGGAACAGCAACAGCTGTGCCCCCCCCTTGACAGTTATTAACATAACATATGCTGGCCAACTAGCGAGACTAGCCTGACAGTCTAATGAGTGCAAGTCTTGTGGGTGTCGCCTCAGGCAGCTGTGCCCATTGCTGTCTCGCTCTCGCACTCCCTCGTGTAAGCTTTCACCTTTCTAAAGCTATCAATCAATTTGCCAATAATATTATTAATTGCCTGCGCACATGCAAAATGTGTAAAACAAATAAACAAAGTTCAATCAATTTAGCCATGAATGCTGTCACCCTGTGTTGTTGTCACCCTGTGTTGTTGTCACCCTGTGTTGAAGTGCATACAATTCAATTCGCATCCATCAAAGCACGAAATGTGTTTTCACTTTCAATTTGCTGAGCGAGATAGAGATGCACACGATAGTCACGCTGATCTAACTAAGCTAAGCAACTAGGAAGGGAAGTCGGCGTTTAGTAAACACCCCCCAGACTGTGACAGCGAGTGAGTGCAACTTGGCTTGGAAAAGTTCCAGCTCAGCTCTAATTGAAGTCAACCAAGTTTACGACGCTTCGTTGCCTTTTTACTTGCACATTTGAGAGACAGAGATATGTACGTAAGGCTGTCTAGGAAATAAAGTGTGGCCCATGTGGCGTCGTCAGTCTGGCGATAAATTGCGCATTTCACTTTCTATCAGCAATGTCGCCAGCAACACACACAGACGACGCCTAATGGCAGTTTAATTATGGCCCAGCCCAGCGCTGCCTTTGGATTGGGTTTGGGTTTGGGACTTTGGCATGCGCTGATTTATTGTTGCTCATTTTTTATTTATTTATGTTTGCGTTTTTATTGCAGCACAACATGGCACTGAGTTCGTAGACACTTGCAGAGCTAAACAACAACATAAACATGTCTGGCAATCAACAACAGCAGCAGCAGCAACAACAACAGCAGAGAGCACTACAACAAAAGTCAGCAACATCAGCAGGAACTTCGAGTACTTTGGGCAGCAATTTGATAAAAATTAATAGCGTTGACAAAATTGTACACAAATCGTCGACAGCAGCAGCAGCAGCGTCAGCAATTAGCAAGCAGCAACAGCAACAGTTTCAGTCACGACGTTCATTGCTGCCAGCAACAACAACAACAGCAGCAACATCACAATCAGCAACAGCGCAGCAAAGCGTAACATCAGCTGCGCAGTCGCCAGCGGCAGCAGCAGCAGCAGCACAGTCGCATCAATTGCAGACAGTTGCCACAATACATCAGCAACACTCGACGCAACAACAGCAGCAGCAGCAGCAATCCCCAGCAGCAACAACTTCCACACGCTTGCAACAGCAACAGCTAGCTAAAGAGTTGCTGCCGCCCACACGTCGCAGCTTCTATCAGTTGCAGCAGCAGCAGCAGCAACAACAGCTCAAGTCGCCACAGGCAACAGCAACAGCAACTGCTACAACAGCAGCAGCAGCACACTTAAAGGCGCCCGCCCACTGCATACCGCCGCGCTATCAGCCGCCTCCGCAGCCGGCAACAGGCGGCGGCGGCATACTGAAGCCACACTTGCCGCTCAAGTATCCACCGGATATACCGCAGCTATCCTCCATCTATATACCCGATTCACTTAAGCAGCAGCAGCACTCACGCTACTTGCAACATCAGCAGCAGCAGCAGCAACATCCGCAGCAACATCAGGCGTCCAGCAAGGTACAACAGGATATGCTCAAGTTTGTGCGTAAACCAGAACAGGAACACCCCTCGCCCGTTGCCTCGGTCACATCCAGTGTGACCGCCACCGGAATACCCACGGCCAATGGCGGGCGCTTGACTGTCGAACAGAATCGACAATTGCAGGTAGGCAAATTAAAAGTCACGTTTAAATTAATTAATTGCTAATCCTACACTCTGTGTGCTCTAGTCCCTGGTGAATGAGCTCCGCGCGCTGAAGGAACAGAATCAGCGTCTGCTGGATGACAACCAGGAGCTGCGCGATCTGTGCTGCTTTCTGGACGACGATCGTCAGAAGGGTCGCAAGTTGGCACGCGAATGGCAGCGCTTTGGACGCTACACGGCCAGTGTGATGCGCCAGGAGGTGGCTGCCTATCAGGTAAGTGCTCTCGCTTTAACTGCTCCTAGCGCTCTCTCACTCTAACATTTTGCCTTGCAGAACAAGCTGCGTCAGCTGGATGACAAGCAGCAGGAGCTAATCACCGACAATCTGGAGCTAAAGGAGCTTTGCCTCTATCTGGACGAGGAGCGTGCCCATGTGGCTGCCAATACGCTATGCGCTGGCTGCGGCGCAGCTACGCGCAACGCGCTGCGCGACGATGGCGACGGCTCCAGTTCAAGCACCAATGCCGATGAGACAATCACAGCGCTGCGCAACTACGCGGAACAAAGGCAATTGCCAGCGGTAATTATAAAATTGCTTTGTATTTAAAACTTATGCTAAATGCTTGACTCTTGCAGGATTTGCGGCATGCGCACACGCTGAACGATCAGACGCTGCAGTATGTGCGTTCGCTTGAGCGGCGCATACAGCAGCTGGAGGAGGAGCGCACCACGCCCACCGCACAGCTGCAGCAGCAGCAGCAGCCGCAAGCGACTCCAGCTGCAGCATCCAAGCAGTCAACAGCGCCCTCACCACATCCGCATCAGCATCCACATACGCCACAGGAGCTCAGCCAGGCTGTTGCTGCTGCGGCGGCTGCAGCTGCTGCGCTGCCCGAACCCATAGCAGGACGCCCAGAGGCAGTAGTGCGCGCCTTGCAGGTGCTGGAGGTGCGCGAGCAGCTGGAACGCGATCGCTTGGGCCATCAGCTGACCACAGGCAGCGCCTTGGATCAAATGGATGACGGCGAGAAGGCGCTGGTGCGAGAAATGTGCAACGTTGTCTGGCGCAAGCTGGAGGGCAGTCCACATGCAGCCAGCGCCACGCTGGAGCCGCTCTAAAGCATTTAACACACACACACACCCACACACACACACTTGGCTAATACACACTAATACTAATGCACATTGTACAAAGTTGAAAGCACAACCTAACCTAAGCTTAAGCCCCCAACTATTTGTATTTTGTATTTAAACGCAGCTAAAAATACTCAACAAAAGCAAAATAACTGTAATTTTTTTATACTCGACTGTTATTAATTTCTTTATTATTAATATATACTTATGATAACGTTTATTTCATAGAGTAGACGTTGCTTTAATATCAGCTCTGCTGCAAAATATAATGCGAATATTTTTTCAAATCTAAATTAACAGCGGCTTTGATTACTTTTTAATTTGCGTATAAAGCAAATTCAATTGCGCTATTGTCAAATTGAACATAATTAAGCTTTGCATGTTTCTAATGTTGCTTAGTAGTAGAACTAGCTAAGGAGATCTTGGAAGAAGCTGCGTCTCAATTGCTGAACTTAATCAATTTCGAAACTTTAGCTATTACATATGTATTATGTAGTTGAACCAATTTCTTATTCAAGTGTGGCATACAGCAATGTTGCAACTGATGCTAACACACACACACATGTATTCTACTCTACATATGTATGTGTGAGTGTGTAAAATAGAGCTAATCGCATTACAGAGCGCAGCGCTGTGTGGTTTGCTCCATAAGCCAAGAGCGGTCTGCAGCTTTCTACGCTTTGCTGCCCGCTCTGCCCGCTGCGACTTGCAGACTTGTTTAAGCCTTTAGCTTGTTGTTGTTGTTGTTGCTTTTAGAGACAAACGTAAATTACCACAACGCGCTGTTTAACCTGATTTTGTTGGCCAATTGGGGGCCGCGGCTTGCGTCTTGTATCACATTCATTCACAAAAGTGGCAAGCAGCAAAAACAAGCATGATGCAGCACAAAATGAATGTAAGCCGGCGGAGCAGCGGGGCAAGCAGCACAGACACAGATTGCAATCCAATGCCAACCCAATTTCAGCTAATTCATGCATTGTCCACTAGCCAGAGCCAAGTCGTATGCAAAGTGTTAAAATGTAAGTTAATTCATGCTCATTAAATATGTATGTGTGTGTGTCTGTGAGCATGCATGCTTAAGCTTGCACAGTTTTGCAGTTAGCGGAGGAGTTGAGGCGCATGTGGGGTGGGGGGCTAAGCCTCAGTCGGCCGCGTGTGAAAAGAATGACGATGATGAAACTACAAAAGCGCGGCCAGCCTGAAAACTGAACTGTACAGTAAGCTTGGCTTAACAGTTGGCCAACACCCACACAGCTAAAAACTAACTAAATGACACTTGGCTAAATCTAGAAGTTGCTGCGGCTTGTCTCTTTGTTGGCAGCAACTACTCAAAGCGCAAGCAATTATATTTGTTTAAATGAAAGTCTGTTATATTTAAATATTATATAAAAAGTAGTTTACTGCCAAGCTTTCTTCAGCTATAAAACTAATGTCATTGCAACAATTAAATAGGCACACAGATTAGAGTCAGCAGCAACCACAGACGACGACAACAACAACAACAGCAACAAGCAGCAGCATCAGCTGTAGAAATGCTGACAGAGAAAAGCTGATCGTGATCAATAGTTGGACCAGCTGGAGCTTGAAACTTGGAGACGTAGCTTGGAACACTTGACGCCAAGCAGCGCAGGCGAACGCAACGCGAAACGCGCTAAAGTTAAATACAAAGTGTAAGCAACAAAATTAATACAGGCAGCCAAGTCGTAGTCGTAGCAGAGGGCAGAGCAGAGCGAGTCGTTGTAGCGACTGCACATGGCATAGCAGTGGATATGGATATGGATACGTTGGCCATTAAAATGTTAAAATCCAACAGCAGCAGCAACAACAACAGCAATCAAATCGTGACTAAAAAGAAAGTTATTGTCGCTGCTGACGCTGACGCTGGCGCTAGCTCAGCCGGTTCTTGGTTTGCCGCTGGTTCTGGCCAACTGCCTCTTACCTGCTTAATCTACACGCTCTGGCTTAGCGCTCAGCTGTGCAAGGCAGCGCCACCAGCAGCAGCTACAAATGAGACTGCCTGGCCAGCAATGCGTCATTATGATATTTGGAGCACAGATTTGCAAGCCACAGCAGCGGAGCAGCTGCTGGATGAGCAGCAGTACGCAGACGAGTTGGCAGAAGATGCGCAGCCCATGCAGGAGCAACTGCTGGATGAGCACAGCTATAGAGCCAAGTTGGCGCAGAGCATTAGCAATCTTACGAGCAGCCATCGCGCCGCCAAAGGTAAGCAACTTATTCATCTAGAGATTACTGTTGACCTCAGTGCTATTGGGTTAGAATTTATGCAGCAGCTATTTCTTTGCTCTGTTGCTAGTAATTCATTTGTTTCCGGTGCCTGTGGATGGCGAGTGCTTGTCAGACGATGGACGCCGTTTGGGCAACTGCTTCAATGCCTATGAATGTCGCCAGAAGGGCGGACAGGCGAAGGGGGAGTGTGCCATGGGCTTTGGAGTCTGCTGCGTATTCGTGGCCAGCTGCAATGCCACTATCAGCAACAATATTACGTATATAGTGTCGCCAGAGTTTCCCAGCTTTATGCCAAGCAATCTGACTGGCTGCCAGCTGAAGATTAAGCTCATGGGTGAGGACATTAGCCAATTGAGAATTGACTTTTATCACTTCTCGCTGGGACAGCCGAATCGACGCACTGGCGTATGCGATGGCGATGTCTTTACGATTAGCGGCGGACCCAGCGGTGCCTTCTCGCTCTGTGGCCAAAACAGTGGACAGCATTGTGAGTTCAAGCTCAACTTGCATATACACTTTGCTTTAACTTTAAATGTTTCAGTGTACTACGATGTTGGTGCCAGGGCAAGACCTCGCCAGAGCTCCACGCTGTACGGCAGTCTGCGTCCCACTGTGCCGGCCAATCAAAGCAGCAGCAGCGAACAAGAGCAGCTCATCGAGATCAATCTGAATCTCTCGGCGCGCTTTCTGCCCATTCGCTTGTGGGAGCTGCGCGTGGCACAGATTCCATTCAGCCAGCGAGCTCCCGCGGGCTGTTTGCAGTACCACACCGGATTGGAGGGCGTCATGCAGACCTTCAACTTTGCGGACAATGGCAGACATCTGGCCAATCAGCACTATCGCGTCTGTGTGCGTCAAGAGTCGGACATGTGTTCGATTATGTATCAGCCCTGCGATGAGCAATCCTTTCGTATTGGTGGCGGAGGCGCTGGCGGTGGAGCATTCCTCACCAGCAGCAGCAACAGTCCTGGCGCTGTTGCCAACAATCCAACATCTGGCGCCAGCCTCAGTTCAAGCACAGCCGGCAGCTTGAGCAATCGCATCTCCAGCACAACAACAGCGCCCAGCAGAGTAAGCACCACTAGCAGCGCTGGCATCAATGCCGCCAGCAGCACTGCGACTAGCTCCGAGACAACTGCATCGGTCACGCCCATTCCAGTGCGTTCAAGCACCGCCAGCTCTGAGCCAGCCACTGAGGCTAGTGTCGCTCCTTCCGCTGCACCATCATCATCACCCGCTCCAGCAGCCACAGCTCCACCCACGCAATCACCAGCGCCCTCAGCCTCTCCCTCGCCTAGCACTACAACTGCTGCTGCTGCTCCCGCCAACGACGATGTGGAGGGCTCTGGTGGTGAGCAGGATGACAGTGTCTTTAACTTCTTTGGCACCACAGCGCGTCCCGGCGTCTCACGACGTCCGCGTCCAGTGAACAGCAATGCCAGCTCCTCCGGCGGCTTTGATCTGCTCGGCTTTCTGCGCAGCGCCTTCGATCTGCGCGTTCGCCATCGTCGCCGTCGCAGTCGCCAGTCGCGTCAATTCTTCAGCACTTGCACGGATCGCATTACCATGCCCTGCATCATTGAGGACTTCATTGGCACCGGACTCGGCCCGCTGCCAGGCTGCGAGCCCGTGCACTGCGGCTCCCAGTTCTGCTCCTCCGGCGTCTGGCCATGTCGCATCGAGAGCACAGTCACGCCCTTCTACATTGGTGTGCACTTTGGCGATGGCGCAGGTGCCGCCAAGGGCAGTCCCGAGGAGAACATTGGTGCCTGTCTGCGCTACCAACAGGTGCAGTGCATCTAAGCTTCGAATGCATTTCGTTTTAGAAAGTGTTCCCCCCAAGAAAAAAATGAATTCATATTATTTATTATTGCCGAGTTTTATTTATTTTCATTTAATTTAATTAATATGCAGTAATTGTAAAAAATAATTTAATTCATTCTTATAATTTAAAGTAAAAAATCTTCTGAAATTTGTCAACATACAAATTAAAGCTAAATTTATTTTATTTCATTATACTTGTTAGTATATTGATTAAGCCTAGAGATATTCGCCAGCTGCTGCATAGACCTTGGGACAATGCTGCTGCGCCAGCTTATCGTAGGCGCTGCCCGATCCAATGGCCATCAGTTTATTCTTGGAGAAAGTGTTCCACATGTGCGCCGTATAGGCGGCTGCAGTGCGTTCCAAGGTCAAGGACAGCTTTGCAGGCTCGAAATAGTCAAGCCAGAGCGGGCTGGCCACAGGATAGAACACACTGGGCTCGTATATCTGAAATCCGCGACAGCGTTCCCGATTATTCAGCATCTCAGTGAGCTCAAAGGTGTCGCAAACATTTTGACTGACGCGTGTTATGACGCCAGGACCGTTGGTGCCCCAGCCTTGGCCATTAAAGTTCTGCTCCAAGTCAAGCAGACAACGCTTGGCCAGCTGATGACCAATGCCAACTGGTGAGAAGCTCATGACGCCGGCTCCCAGATCAGTAGCCGACTCGGCGCCTGTATAATTTGGCGGCAGCTGCTCCAGACTGCGCAGCACCAGCACATCCATGTCCATATAGATGCCGCCGTATCGATAGAGCGTGACATAGCGCAGAAAGTCCGAAATGTGCGAGGTAACATGGCTAAGCAAACGAAGATTAAGAGCGGAGCGAAGTAACCTGCGTGTCAAACTCACTTTGAGGTGTAGAGCTCGCCATACTTGAGCCAATCCTCAATGGGCGTGCCCATGGCATAGCGATTTATATGCAACTGTCGCAACTCTACATTCTCATAGCCAAGTAGCGCCTCAATAAACGCTTCCTGCGTCTTGTGCTGCTGCCTATAAGTGGAGCAAGCAAAGAGCACAAACACCTGGTAGCTGGGATGATGCATTGCTGCTGACTCAATGGAGCACGCTTGGCGTTTGGTCAAGCTCAGCAGATTGTAGCTGGAGTGCGGATGTTGGCCCATGTGCCTCGTTTTGTTTCTTTGCCAGTGGCAATCTGTTTCCAGAAAGAAGATGCTGCGTCCAGGCTGCGGTTGCGCCAGCGACAACAGTATATCCTCCAGATTTTTTGGCACCTCTGCCCTGGGCGCCTCTAACGGTGCGCGATGTTTAGCAGTGTACATAAGCCCAAAAAGCAGCAGCATTAAAATAAATATAGCATATAGCAAACTTATACGACGTGACATTAAAAATTCTGTAACTGGAAGTCTAAAATTTTAAAATATTTTATATTTAAAAGTTGAACTTAAATCTTTCACTGAATTTTATTAAATCTTTGTTTTATGCGCACTGACAATTCTGCTAAACAAACGTTTATATATGTATATATATTAGCGTGACTGTAAATAATTTATTAGACATGGAACAACTTATAGCGCTTTAGTAATATCACAAATAAATTATACTTAAGCGACTATTTTATAAATAACAAGCTCTATAATTATTTTATTTAATTGTTCAAATTTAGTTAAATTAAAAATATTTTCCAGCTGTTGCATAGACCTTGGGGCAATGTTTTTTAGCATACACATCGTAAGGACTCTTTGAGCCCACGGACACGTAAAGAGCTTTGGATGAATTATTCCATAAATGCACCATATACGAGGATTTGGTTAGCTCCAGGGTAGGCTCCAACTCAGAAGGCTCGAAAAAATTACGCCATAAATCGCCGTTTACGGCATAGAACGCCTTGGAATCAAACACTCTAAAGCTCTGGCAATCCGCACGATTGTTCACCAAGGATTTTAAGTCGGTGGTGTTACAAATTCTGTGCATCACGCGTGTGACTAACAGCGGTCCCTGCTGAGCCCAGGCACTGCCATTGAAATTCTGTTGAAAGTCGCGTAGACAGGATTCGGCTATGCTATGACCAATGCCAGTTTGGGCCAAGCTCAAAACACCGTTGGCCACGAATGCATCAGACTCAAGCGCCGCAAAGTTGGGAGGCACATGCTCCAGACTGCGCAGCACCACCACATCCGTGTCCACATAAAGGCCACCATAACGATAGAGAGTTACAAGGCGCAGAAAATCCGACATGTGTATTATAATATAACTGAACGATTAATATGAAAAACGACTTTAGCCAGTTCAGCAAAGTAGCTCACCTGGAATTATAAATCGCACCGGATTGGAACCATTGCTCCACAGGAGTATCCTTAACATATTCCAACAATTGCAGCTGACGCAGCTGAACATTCTTATAGCCCAGAGTAGCTTTAATAGGCGCTGGCAGCGCTGCTTCTCTATATGTGGAGCAAGCAAACAGCACAAACACCTGGAAGCTCGGATTGTGTAGAGCTGCCGACTCCACAGCACAGGCCTGTCGTACAGTTAAGTTTAACAATCTAAAAGCTTTCGAGTGCTCATGCCAACTGCAATTGGTTTCCACAAAGAAAATGTTCTTTCCATGCTTTGGTTGTATTGTTGACTGCAGCAAATCTTCTATATGCGGCAAAGTGTTCTTGGACTGTTTAAAGATGAGACCAATCGCAGATAAACCAATAAGTACTACGACTAATCGTACCAAACGTGTCGAATTCAATCGAGGCATATGTTCTAGATATATATAGAATAGGATAGCTATTAAATTCAATAAGAATACGTTATAATAATTACCTGTAGGCTCTCTAGTTTAGCAAAAGTCCAAGTTGTGCAGACTATAGCTTAGCATAGCGAACTTCATTCCATGACAAATGACATTACACACAGTAAATTGTATAACTCTCTTAGCTTACCAATAATATAATATGTATTTGTTATATAAATTACAAAGATTTGTATACATGCATAGAAAAAAATATTAGACTTGGGGGTACAATAAAACAGTTTTACATTTTTACTTAAGTAAAGACACAGACATTCATATGCATTTGTATATATATATATAGAAATGAATATCATTCATTTATAGCTTAACTTGTACTCTTTCGATGAGAATGAAATAATTAATTTGCAATTCCATTGAATGGGACAGAACAGCCACAACACATTCAACACTTGATATATGCATAATATAAAAAACAAATAGTTAAAACGCGAGTGTGTAACGCTTAAATTGTGTTAAACAGATTGCTAGACGGTATCTGTAGTGCAATTAAAATCTGTTCTGGTGAGTAATCTGTCAAGTAATAAATATAGTTACAGTACGATCTCGAAAATAGGGGCAAGTGTAACTGAAACAGAAAAATATATGTAATACTAGCCCTGTTTCGAATTATGATATTTACTTTTCCCTAGTGATATCTGAATCAATATGTTTTCAAGCTATAGAAACTACGAACACCTCTACGTATTAGTGAGTGTTCAAATTATCGAGACTATGCTATATTAAAGCTTTTATACGTTACACACAACTGTTAGTAAGCTTTGTTTAGAAAGCATTAAAAATATTTAAAAAAAAAAAAGAGCGAAAAAAATAATCCTCGTTGTGATTATGTTGTGGAATTAGTTACTACTCATTTTTCTGGGTCGCTAAGTAGAACAATATTTGGAGTAGTTAATGGAATGCAAGTGCCTGCCTACAAACATAACAATCAAACAAACTTAAGCCTTAGTTTGCCTCTTTGGTAATTTCAGCAGAGATTCTATTGCTACTCTTGTGCCTAGAAATATTCACCAGCTGCCGCATATGACTTGGGGCAATGTAGCTCTGCATATTTGCCATAGGCGCTGCTTGAGCCCACCTTGATGGCCAGTTGCTTGGAGTGTTTGTTCCACACATGCACCACATAGGAGTCCTTGGTGTGGGCGAGCGTTTGCTCCAGCAACTGTGGCTCGAAGAAATGACGCCAATGCTTCCAGGGCACCGCATAGAAAGCATTGCGATCGAATACCTTGAAGCCCATGCAACGCTTTCGATCGTCAAGCATTAAGGTGATGTCCTTGGTGCCACAAATCTGCTGAGCCACACGAGTTATAACACCCGGACCATTGTTGCCCCAGTCGCCGCCATCAAAGTTTTGCTGAAAGTCGCGCAGACATGAGGCAGCAATCTCATGACCAAAGCCAGTGGGTGCCAGACTCATGACTCCTGCTGCCAAATGTGTAAATGACTCTGCGCCCGTATAGTTCGGCGGCACATCCTCCATGCTGCGTAGCACTACCACATCCATGTCCAGATAGATGCCGCCATAACGATATAGCGTTAGATAGCGCAAAAAGTCCGAAATATGCGAGAAGAGATAGCTAAATGAAAACAAAGAGCTATGTTAATAACTGTAGCTTAGGAGCAACTGGTTGCCTTCTACCTGGAGCGAAACAGCTGTCCATCCTCAAGCCAAGCTTCAATAGGCGTGCCTGCCGCATAGCGCCAGAGATTCAAGCGACGCAGTTGCACATTCTTGTAGCTAAGTATGGCCTCGATGAGCGGCGGTTGGCGCTGGCTGCTATTGCTATTATAACGATAGGTGGGACTAGCAAACAGCACAAATATTTGAAAATTCGGATTATGCAATGCCGCGGACTCAATGGCACATGCCTGGCGCGCCGTCAGTTGCAGCATATTGAACTGCAGCTCTGGATTGTGGCCATGACGCGGTCTCTTTCGCTTGGGCCTATGGCAGCTAGTTTCGTGAAAGAAAATGGTGCGGCCAGGCGCTGGCTTGCGATCCGCCTGCAGCACATCCTCTAGCAGTATGATCGGAGGATCCGGCGACGATGTTTCAGGTGTTGTAAGAGACTCTGCGTTTTCCAACTGCTGCTTATCCTTGAAACAGACCTGTACATCGTCCTGCCAGGGGTACATGAGCAGGCGACCGCCCAATAGCAGCACAATTAGCGCAAAGAATATCAGACGCAGATGTCCATTGTGCAAGTAACGGGCTAGCACAAGCGGTAGCCGCAGTAACATGATGTAGACACCTCCGGATAAACTATTTATCATAAGCAAATTTATGCAAATATTGTTTTTTCACTGCATATTTACCTGTAGAAGCTAATTATTCCTGGTATTTCATATTTCTAGCGTCGTGAATGCAGTGATGCATATCAGTGATGCCAATGTAGCCATTTTTATAGAAAAAATTTTTTCAATGCATTTTAAATTTTTTTTAAATTTCGAATTAGTGATATTGTGTTGTTCACTACTTTATATTGATCTTCTATGGCCAATGTGGCAATGACAGCTATGAAATATATATAAAACATATTGACACATTTACTTGTTTTTGTTATTCAACTATTACTCGGAAAATACTTGCCACCACTGCTGAGAGCAGTTGTTCTCAAACGGGTAATCCATGCCATTCACACAAAATATAAACAATTCATGGTGAATACCAAAAACGAGCCGTGCGAAAATAAAATTGGTTGGAAATTTTCGTTTTATTTTGTGTAAAAAGCAACAAATTGGCTGCTGCAACAAACGGTACACGTACCAAGTGTTTTTAGCATTAACCCATATTGAACAATAGTGAAATGAATGTTCCTCCTAGCGCTGGCAATGGCGGTGCACCAATGGCCGGCATGGGATACACGCCGAACATGGTGCCAGTGCCTCCATTTAATTTGCCGCCGCCGGGATTTGGAGGACCACCGCGACCTGAGCTAGCAGCGGCCTTTGGTGCTCTTGCGCCAAACAGTGAGTGGACGGAGCATAAAGCACCGGATGGACGGCCGTATTTCTATAATCAGAACACGAAGCAAAGCTCGTGGGAGAAGCCGGAGTCACTGATGACGCCCGCCGAACTGCTGCACAATCAGTGTCCCTGGAAGGAGTACCGCTCGGATACAAACAAAGTGTATTATCATAATGTGGTCACAAAAGAAACATGCTGGGAGCCGCCACCAGAGTACGTGGACATGAAAGCCAAGGCAAAGGCCGAAGAGTAAGCCATCAAGAAGATCGTTGGTTATAAATGTATTTTGCTAAATTAAATTAATTACAGGGCTGCTGCAGCGGCCAAGGCTGTTGCTGCTATGACATCTTCCAGTATGGCGGGCATGGTGCCCCATGTGGCATTGGCCAACATATTGCCAGCCGCGTTGCCTGCAGCGCCCCGTATACCCACGCCCGAGATACACTCTCCGCTTACGTCAAGCAGTAATGAGAACAGCTCCTCTGCTATGGATCAGGCCATGGCTGCCACACTGGCTTCCATTGAAATACCACAACAGAACTGTAAGTACTCTCAACTTAGTTAATATGATACCTTTGCTTATACTTCTTGTTACGTTTGAGCAGCCAAAAAGGATGAAAAATCTAGGGGCGATAGCAAGATGGTGTTTAAAGATAAACGCGAGGCTATTGAAGCGTTCAAGGAACTGCTGCGAGATCGTAATGTACCATCGAATTCAAACTGGGATCAGTGTGTCAAACTTATCTCGAAGGATCCGCGCTATAACGCTTTTAAAAACCTAAACGAACGCAAACAGACTTTTAATGCATATAAAACACAAAAGCTAAAAGATGAGCGCGAGGAATCGCGACTGCGTGCTAAGAAGGCCAAAGAGGATCTGGAACAGTTTCTTATGTCCAGCGATAAGATGAACTCGCAGCTAAAATATTTTCGTTGTGAGGAGGTATTTGCCAGCAATCGTATTTGGACAGTCGTGCCGGAGCAGGACCGACGTGACATCTATGAGGATTGCATATTCAATCTGGCTAAGCGCGAGAGAGAGGAGGCGCGTGTGCTAAAAAAACGTAATATGAAAGTGCTTGGCGAGCTGCTGGAGTCAATGACATCCATAACATACGCATCCACCTGGTCAGAGGCGCAGGTAATGCTGCTAGATAATGCAGAGTTCAAAAATGATGTTACCCTGTTGGGAATGGACAAGGAGGATGCGTTGATTGTATTTGAGGAGCACATTCGGACACTGGAGAAGGAGGAAGAAGAGGAACGGGAGCGTGAGAAGAAGCGCATGAAACGTCAGCAACGTAAAAATCGTGACGCTTTTCTGGCATTACTCGACACGCTGCATGAGGAAGGCAAGCTTACCTCAATGTCCTTATGGGTGGAACTATACCCGATCATATCAGCGGATATACGTTTTTCCGCCATGCTGGGTCAGAATGGCTCCACGCCGCTGGACCTATTCAAGTTCTACGTTGAGAATCTAAAAGCGCGCTTCCATGACGAGAAAAAGACCATACGGGAGATACTCAAGGAGAAGCAGTTTGTAGTGCAGGCCAAGACCACATTCGAGGACTTTGCCACAGTGGTGTGCGAAGACAAACGTTCAGCCAGCCTAGATGCTGGCAATGTCAAGCTCACGTACAACGCGCTGCTCGAAAAGGTAATTTGAATCTATCGGATTATTTGAAGCACATTGCTATATAAATCTTGTTTTGCATACAGGCGGAGGCCATTGAAAAAGAGCGCATGAAGGAGGAAGTACGTCGATTGCGCAAGCTGGAGAACGAAATAAAAAACGAATGGCTGGAGTCCAACATCTCTGTGAGCGAGCCCTATGAGTGTGCCAAGAAGGTGGTGCACCATCTGGAGGCGTTCTTAGTTTATGAAAAGGAAATCGGTGTGGAAAAGATCTGGGAAGACTTTGTTAAGGAGAGCGAAGATGCCTGCAGTCATCATCACTCACGTTCACGAAAATCCAAAAAGAATAAAAAGCATAAAAAACGTGTGCGCTCCACATCCCGCTCCGACATTGAGAATGAATTGATCGAGTTGGAGAAATTAAAAAAACGACATTCTAGGTCACGCTCAGTAAGTTTATATAATACAAAAGTGCTTATATATATTCAACTAATTCTGATTGATTTCGTCTTAATAGAATTCGTTTAGCTCCATTGGCAGCATAGAGAGCGAGAAGATGCTGAAGAAAAAGAAAAAACGCAAGAATAAATTACGAGCGGTACGTAACAAACAGCAAACAAATAGAATCAAATTTTATTTAATTACATGTATTGCTTCTAGTCTTCGTGCGAATCTGACATCGGAATTCAATCTCCAGATGCTGCTCCCGCTCTGCAACTGAACGACTCCAATTCGTACTCACCTGTTAAAAAGAAAAAGAAGGAAAAACGCGCTAAGAGAGACAAAGAGAGCAAACGACATCGACATATTCGCTCCATATCACCGCATAGTCCAGCCGCCCAATCCGACTCAGCCACTTCCAGAAACGATGAGTTAACGCTCAGCGACGGTGAACTGGAGATCAAGCGTGCGGCGCTGCTGGCCCAATTAAACGAACAGCTCGATGAATAAGCGAGCTAGCTACACCGACTTCAACAACAACAAAAGCTAAATTTTAATTTTAGTTTTAGTTATATGTTTTATATACGGATAAGCTCAATGTAGTTCCATACAGTCTCGGCATTTCTTTCGAAGCACTTGTCTCTTGGCACAACACAAGGTGAGGCATATTTGTAAAAAAAATATAGCATATATATTTATTTATAATATGAGCTCAATGCTAATATTGTATAAATACACTTTTGTGACTCCAAAAACTATTCATCTGCATTGAAGGCAATAAAAGTTGTCAAGTTGTTTTTTCTTATAACATACTACCCTCGGAAATCCTGTAACGAGTTCGTTCTTGAATCTAATGCCGCAGAAAATTGAAAGCATAAGTGAGGAGCTAGTGCTTATCATATATTTTACTAGATTATTTTCAATTTTAATGACAAACTGTATATCGGAAACCGAGAACAAGGCCTAAAACTTGAACTCCTTATATTTCTTAGTCGTCTTAGCTGGATCAGTTTGCTGTCGCTTGCGTTTAGATTTCTGGCGCGCAACATGTTCTGCCAACATGTCAGACAGATCTTCCTTTTGCAGATGATTCTGCTGCTCGCGCATTTGTTGCTCATATCGTTGTGCCATAGCATCATTGTCCATGTCAAGCTCGCTGGGATCCAAAGCCAACTCCACAATGCCCTCGCGATCAGTGGTTGGACGTACTGGTGCCGGCTTGCTTGCCCCCGTGCCAGCGTTACCAATGTCGTACACATGCGTAGATCCCATCATGGAGGCACCTATGCGGTCAGTGCGTTTCTCTGGTAGCACCTGGTACAGCACAGGGGTTTCATTGCTGTAGAAAAAGTATATTAGTTTGTATAATTCAATACGTATTTAATTAGCTTACTCCTCCATTTCAGCTTCGATCTTTTTCTTGCGGAGCTCAATATTCTCGGGTGTTTCCATGCCGGCTGGCACGCTGGTCAGACCCGAAGGTGTTACCAATCCTTCTACGGGTGTAACTAAACCAGTCTCATCTTGCTGATTACCCAGATCCTCACCGTCCTCTTCCTCCTCCTCCGAAGACTCTTCGGATTCAGATTCCAACTCGCCCCACTGGTTGCGCTCAATGTCCGCCTCATCAATGGCATTCTATAAAGGATCACAAACGTATAGTACACAATTACAACCACAAATCTACTTGCTACTTACATCCAAATCCAGTGCATTCATGCCAAATACATCGCCATACAAAGGTTTGCCAGTCTCGTCCACTGGAGGCTTACCCCAGCCGCCTGCATGGTAGCCAAAAGAGGTGCCTTCAGGAATCGGTGCATTCAGGCCGGGTATCTTTAGATTGGGATACGATGGCGGCGGTCCATAACGCTGTTGGGCAATCAGCCAAGGTGGTGGTATCTTGTGTGAGTTGGGACCCACAGGCATGCCCAGCGCAATTCTCAGCTCTTCCGATAGATCACCGGGCTTTTTCTCCTTGAGCCGCGTCTCAAACTCTTTGCCTTCATAGTAGAGATCGCCGTGGATGGTCATGCGCGGCTTAGTTTGCCACTTAAAGAAAGCATCGTGCAGCTTCTGATAATCAATATCAATTTTTCCCATTTTGGGGCGCACACGCTCACGCATCTTTGCCTTGAGTGTCTTGGCATCCTCTCGCTCCTGCAATGATTCACGCATCTCCATAATGCCGGTCTTTTTAATAAAAGCGGGCAGGTCGAAGGGCGGTTTTTCAATGCCACGCTTGCCCTGCAAATATTTGCGCTTGAAGCACCAATGGCGCGGCACCTGCACTGTGTTTCGATAGGCCTTCAGTTGCACAAGTAGCTTGGGATCCCGTGCAGTCACATCATGCATTTCCACTACATCTGGTCGGGACACTAGCTGCTTCAACTCTGCCACACTTAGACGTGTGAGTTTCTTTAATTTACGCTTAGATAACTTTTCCTTATCGTCCTTATTATCCTCATCATCATCATTATCGTCATCGTCTTCGTCATGAAGTTTATCTGACGACTTTTTTACCTTGGCCAAAGCTTCAGCATCTAGCGCTGCTTTATCTTTCTCCAGTAACTTCGGTTTGTTTTCTAACTTAAAAATCTCAAAAACGCGATAGAACTGGCGGTACATGGGCGCCAAGTCAGCAATGGTTATCTTTTCCGGTACGTATCTACAAATAAAATTTTTAAGTAAGTAAAGTACAAATTAATATTAATATGGATACTAACTCAATGGTTACATCTTCATCATTTGTCTCAGACTTCTTTCGTTCCTTGGACCTTTCCTTCTCTTCCTTGTCCTTTTTCTTACGACTACGGGTCTCTCGCTGTGAGCTCTTCTCTTTACCGGCAGTATGCTCTTGATCGCTTGCATCATCCGGCTTGGCATCTTCTTCTGGCTCTGGATCTTGTTCGTTGCGGCGTGCCAATTGCAGTTGTCTCTCGTACTCCTGCTGCTGTCTCAACTTTTTATTTTGTTTCTTGCGGTACTTCTTCTTTTTGTTTTTATCTGCTTTGCTCTGTTTACCCTGCTTTCCGATGCTGTTGCCATTTATGTGATTATCCGCTTCATCATCACTGTCATCTCCGACGTCTCCAAAGTCGCCGTCATGCGAGGTGCCGTCCGCTCCAACTCCCGCACTATAAACATCCGTATCAAATTCAGCCACACGCTGATCTTTAAGTGCAAGCACATCCTCCAATGCCTTTGGCAATACAAGATCTTCAGAGCTGTTCTGGGTTTCGGCGCTCTCCTGGGTATCATCATCAGCGTCGCCGGCATCATTATCGAGCGCCTGCTGCTGCTCGAAAAGTAGAGCTGCAGCCTGCTAAAAAAAAGTTATTTGATCAATGAAGTGGTTTACTTTTCAGATAAAAACTTACATTGGCGCTTATTTGGTCATCCATTTGTTAAAAAATAAATAGCAACAAAATATTCAAGTGAAAATGCAAATTCTAGTGATGTGCAAATTATATTTCCGATTAATCAACCGCGTAGCATATTAAAAACCAGTGCTTTGTGTTTTTATCGATGAGCCAGTTACATTCTCGCGTGGTCGTGCTCAGCTGTTTTAAATAATAAAATAAATATAGTTTTCTGTATTTACTTTGCATTTGAAAAAATAAATCTAATCTTCAGTACGGTAAGCTTAAATTGAAAGCACTGGTCTCAAAAACAAATGTTATTTACTAAATCTTCACAGTGGCGGTCGTTTGCATCAAGATCTAAGCAATCACAACAAACAGGGTGACCCAAGTACTTTAAAATGTTCAAGTTTAATTTTGAATTAAATGAAGCAGATTCATTAAGCAACGAAAGTCCTTTCAAAACACAAAAACTAGAGATTCAATCAACTGATGTTGCTAAAGAACCTACGGATTGGTATAAAGCTGAAGAAGTAAAGCCAACGGAGAGGGTACTAAAAAGCTTAGATTTATATGAACTTAATGCGAAGGAGTTAACAGCAGGAAACATAGAGCTCCGTCATCTAATTGCCGGTTTTTTGCTGGAGGATATTAAAATACATAATGACATAGACAGTAAGGATATAAAACAGTCGGAAGAAAATCATTCTGACCTTATTGCTGGTGTTTATGAAGGTAAGTAGTCTTACTGTTTAAATATAGTCATGCTAGGTATGGATAGCATTAAGTTTTATCGCCGTTTTAGGTGGAGCAAAAATCTGGGAATGCACAGATGATTTATTGGATTATTTGGCGAAAAACTATAAAGCAGACCAATGGAAAAATAAAAGTGTCTTGGATTTAGGTTGTGGCTCTGGTCTTCTGGGAATTTATGCACTGAAAAATATGGCCAAAGTGCATTTTCAAGATTACGTATGTACATATACATATATAAAAATATAAATTTATTTATCATAATGAATAATTTCGTATATTCATATATTAGAACAAGGACGTATTGGAACAAATTACAATACCAAATGTACTACTTAATTTGGACGAGACGTTGAGTGACGATGAGAAAATGAAACTTTTGGAAACGGAAACACGCTTTTATGCTGGAGACTGGTCTTATTTTGCAAAACTTACAGAGGATGTAGAAAAATATGACATTATACTGAGTGCGGAAACCATATATAACGTGGACAATCAGCAAAAGCTGTTGGATACACTTAGCAAAAGATTAAAGGCCAACGGTGTAGTTTTACTGGCCGCCAAGTCGCATTATTTCGGTGTGGGCGGCGGTCTGGAACAATTTGTGGATGTGGTCAAGAGCGGAAAGATTTTTGAAAGCACAAATTTATGGCAAGCAGATGAAAATCTAAAACGCGGCATAATTGAATTGAAATTTCAATAAACACTGAGAAGTATCGTAAATATCGATAGCCAACAGTTTCTTATGCAATTCACACGATACACCCTGTACGCAAATCGCAGTTTTGTTTTTGTTTTCACTTCCAATTGCAAAAGCTAGGGGAACTGTGAGTGAATTTAATTTTCAATGGTTACTATTGTTTTTTAAGTTTTTGCTTTGGCAAATTTAAAATGTCATTTCATTAAGCAGTTAATAATCGTAATACAATATTCTCCCGTACGTTATTTGGTTATTATTCCCAATAATTACTAATTTTGTTGCCGGAACACCGCCGCCCCTATTTGGAAATCGATGCAATGATTGCAGACGAGGAAGAGACAACGTCAACATTAGCGGCAGGGCTCTGTTGCTGTCAATACATTAATCACGATAGGCGAACTGCGCACATATTAGAATGCTGTTGTAATTGCACGGAATTTGACTTGGTATGCACACGGTAGGCACCAAAAACAGTATAAAATACATACAGTGATCTTAATTCCTCGAATGCTTGCAGCTTCATCACGTGTAAACGCATTGAATCGCGCAACATAAGCGACATGTTGATTGCTTTTCAGGATCGCTTGCGTTTGCCATGGCAAGGCGGCGCCAAGCGCATCTCGCCGGCCGCTCTAGCGCCTGCCTTCATAGTGCCTACTATGATGGGTCTGGCTACGCTCAATGCCAAGACGGCCATAGTGCTGATGTTGACACTAGTTGGATTCTGCTTCTGGGGCATGCAACTGGCTGAGCGAACAGCTACAAGGACCAGCTTTTTCTTAAGCTGGACAGTCTTCTCTATATTCTACATGGCGATAATTTTTGAATGGGAAGTGCCGCTGCTTGAATTGCTGCCTGAAGAGAACATAGTATTGATATTGCTATCAGCGGGTGCTTTATATGCGCTATATCGAACAAAGCAGCTGGCGCCATTGAATCTGGTCACTGCGCAATACGGCAGCACGCCCAAGGATGAATTGCCTGGCATAACTGAAGCCTCCAGCGGCGAGGAGCAGCAGCATACGGATACTGTGTTGGGCATGGAAGATGATGACGACGACGATGAGGGTGTTGGTGTTGAGAATCAGGAGCGCAATGGACTTATACAGCATTTGCAGCCGCACATGTGCGAGATTTGCCGCAAGGTTACACCAAGTCGTGCTTACCACTGCGCTGCTTGTGGCAGCTGCGTTAAGCGTCGCTGGCATCATAGCTACTGGCTCAACTGTTGCATTGGCGAGCGCAACTTGCGCAGTTATATAGTATGTCTATTCTTATCTGAATGCGCTTTGCTGCTGGGCGCCAACCTAACACTGACTGCAGTTTGTCATCCGTTTTTGGTTGTGCGCATGCTGGGCATACCGCTGCTGCTGCCCGACGACTGTAGCGAGGTCTTCGAGCAATTCGAGTAAGTAAATCTATGGACATTTGCTACAACAATTTATTATCTTAATTCTTTTGCAGATTGGGCATTGCCTTTGTTGTCGCGGGCTATGCCCTACTCATTGCCGGCTACATTGCTGTGGTGCTCTGTCGTCAACTATATTTGTGTTGGCGCGATGCTAGTCCGCCTGAGTACAAGCGCATGCCCGCAACCAATGGCAGTCGCATCTGGAACAATTGGCGTGCCATACTCAAGTGACGGCGCATCAAAAAAATAATACAGTA
Source organism: Drosophila busckii (assembly GCF_011750605.1). NCBI lineage: Eukaryota > Metazoa > Arthropoda > Insecta > Diptera > Drosophilidae > Drosophila > Drosophila busckii. The sequence goes on along the minus strand of NC_046604.1, from coordinate 14,255,684 downwards.
AACTTTTTTAAACTCAATTATTGCGCTTAATCCTATAATACGCGTTAACTCTTAAGCCACGATAAAGCTTCATAGATGGTCACACGTATATAAATAAGTATATGGAATCGCAAAAGGAAAGTAATTGAATAATGTGTCCTTTTTAGATATTTAATTACTAGATATACTTTTAATTCCTATGTTTTACCAAATATTGTTTATACAAATTTGTATTATTTGTATTATTACTTCGCATTTCTTAGCGCAAATTAAAGCTGCAGCAGAGAATGTTAGCTTTGACATTATCCTAGAAATTAAAACTCAGCGCTGTTAATTGATTTAATTATTAGGCATACATTTAGGTTTTAGTTTAGTTTAGTGTAATCTTATTCAAAAATAAATTAAATTAGTTACAAAAGTAATTAAATTGATATTATGTTTGCCATAAAAAGCTTGTAATTAACTGGTAAGTGATTCAACTACCAGAGGCTATCCTCGCGCGGCTTGTAGTCAGGCAGCAGCTCCCAGATTTTCATGCGCCAACGCTGACGACGCTCCTCGGTCTCCTTCTCCAGCTGCAGTATTTGCGGCAGTCGCTGCCAACAGTCCAGAACTTTCCACTTGAGATGCCTGAAGATTCATAGGAATAATATCAATTGACAAGAAAATACTGGAGCTTACCATTCATGATGCGAGATAGCCTGACGCATCTTGGTGTCCTCAATAAGACGACAGTGTGTGCTGTAGTTGTGCCAGCGCGCGAACCAGTGCTCCATGCAGCGCAGTGCATGCCAGTCAATGGCCACTAGAAGCTTGCTACGCTCCAGCTGCACATAGTTAATCCAAGCGTGCAGTGCCCGGCGCTTCAATGCCCGCTCAAAGCAGAGATTAGCGCGTATGCATTTTTCCCGCTGTCGATAGGCGGCGTAGTCGCGCCAGGCGATAAAACTGCGACGCTTGTAAAGCTGTCGGCGGAACTGCTCGCACTTCAACTGATTATCACGCTTCCGCTGGACCAGACGCTTGAAGGCTTCCATTCCGACGCGACGCAGCAACAGCAGGCGACAAAACTCCAGCGCCTTTCGCTTGTTCTCCATAAATCGCTGACGCTCGCGCTCCTTTAGAACTCTGGCCATTTTCTCCTGACGGCGTCGCTCCTTAAGCACCTCCATGCGTAGACGCTTGGCTTCCTCATCCTCCTGGCGCTGCAAGGCATAAATGAGTAACAATTACATTTGATTTGGATTTGCAACCTACCTTGGCCTCTTCAAGCGCCAACTTGGCAGCCTCGCGCTCCGCCTCCGCCTGTTCGCGTCGCTGACGCGCTTGCTCATGTCGCACGCCACGTTCGAGCGCACGCTCCTGCATATGTTGCAGGAAGCGTGGCTGCATCAGCGCCTTGCTGCGGCCCTGTAGTCGCTCCAGCTCCTCATCCTCCGCATCGCGTAGACTGCCAATGAGTTGAAGACATCTAGCCTTGGCCTTCGCTTTGGGATCACCACAGCGTATGACGGTTTTAAGCTCCTGCTTGAGATCTTCACGCGCCTCCTTGGCCTCGTCGCTCAGCTTGTGCAGCTTTAATTGCATAATTAGACGCTCCTGTCGCTCCAATTTGATGCGCTGCAGTTCGATGATGTCCTGCTGCACTTTGAGTCTGTCGTAGTGAATGAAAACATGAAGAGATTGCCTGAATTACAGCCGCAAGTACTCACTTGTTCTTAAATTGTTTGGTCATTTTGATCGTATCCTGTCGCTGCTCTTGCGTCTGCTCTTTGCCTGGCTGTTTTAACTCCACATGCTGTCGTCGCTTCTCCACTCGAATCTTATCGAGAAACGCAGTGATCTTTTGCGCACGATTGTTGTGGCTTGTGCCTGGCTCCCGCTCAACCCGCTCCAGTGTGGTGTAGTGCAGCCACTTGAGAAAATACTTGCGCATAAGAGTTTGCTGGCAGTTGCTACGCGCCTGAAAGAGTTTTTCAATGATGCGTTGCTTTTCGGGCGCAACAGCCGCAGTAGGTTCGTCTTCGTCGTTGCTGCTGCTGCTGCTGCTGTTGGGCGTGGGACTGGATGGCAGAGGCTGCTTGGGGACGACCAACACCTTGGGAAGCTCTAGGCGGCGTATGATGAGTGGCTCTTTCTCCGACTCAATCTGAGTCTCGGGCGTTGGCTCTGCTTCTGTTGTGGCCAGCGGAAGCTGAAACTGCACATGTTTGGTAGCTGGCAGAGTCTGCTTTAAGTCCAGTTGCTGCTCCGCTGCCTCCATTTGCAGCTCGTACAGCGCCTCCTCGGCTAGATCAGAGATTACAGAGTCAATGCCATCACTGGTATTGGAGCAGCTGGAATTTTCACGTTGCAATGGTAGTGATGCTGCTGGCTCCACTGCATCTTGTTGCTTCTGCTGCTCCAGCAGCTCTTCTTCGCGTCGCACTGTGCGCAAGTGTAGCATTTGTCGCTCAGCGGCGGCACGCATGGGACGTAGAAACTCCTCCGTATTGGTAAGTGGACTTGGCGTGCGTAGGCGTTGCTCCAATTGAGATTTGCTTTTATCCAGCTGCAGCTGCTTAACAAATTTACGATACTCCAGCGAATCCAGCTCGCCCAGATGCTGCTGCTGTTGCTGCTGATGATGATGCTCTGGCAACCAGTTTACCTCGGGCTCTAGCTCCACCTCCGCTTCAGCTTCAGCTACTGGTTGGCATTGTAGCTGCTCCAGCAGCGTGTTACTGGCCATTTGCCTTTGTGCTGCAAAGAGCTTAGAGCCTTTATTTAGGGCCTCCACTGGCGCTTTGTAAAAATCCTCAATGTGCTGGGCCGCCTGACTTATACTCTGCATCAGTGGCCCATGGTTAAGTTTAAAGTCGGGCTTGCTTGGACGCAAGCTAATGGCAGCTGGACGCGGATGCTGCCTGGCTAGCTGCTGGCGGAATTTTTGCAGCTGATGGTGTACATAGCGCTGTTCCACCTCCAGATTATGTGCTTTGGTTAACTCCAAGGTGCTTGCATGCGCCACCGTTGCCAGTGGCAGCTTGCGTGGTATCTGTGCAAACTTTGAAAACAATTTTAAGGTATAACTGGCCACTGCCTTCTGCTCAGATACAATTGAAACTCACCAGCTCATGTCGTATATCCATGATAACACTTGGATTTAGCTGCTTACTGGCCTCACCATCTATAAGCAGACGCGTCTGTTGAGCATCCACATAGTCCACCTCAATGAAACGACGCACTGCTTCAGTTTTCAGCGCAAGCGGATTTACATTCAATTGTCGCTTCCTGATGCGATCCCAGCGTGTGGGTTTATTCGATTTCTCGCGACGTTTCGAAAGCGACATTATATTATATTCGAGTTTTTATTACTAAATTGACATAAATTTTTGTTTTTATGAAAACAAAAACCTTCTAAACAAGCTGTTTGGGTTGTCGGGGCAACCAATTTGAAGCGGCAAGCGGCTAACAATTGGGGATTGAAACTTCTAGGGGGTAGTTATTGTGAAAGTGCTGGAAATAATTTATAACTCACAAAACTATATTGTGTGCTTTTTATTTTTTATATTTTTCATTATTCGCAACAGCTTAGACAAGGTTTAGCCTTTCCTTTCATCCTACAATAAAGCAACTGAACATGTTTTCAAAGCGCAACTAATTTTCCGATTTATTCAATAAAACGGTTACAGTAAATGCCATAAATATACGTTAAGAGTAACAAAATTTAGTGTTGAGTTGAAAGCCTAGGATTAATGCTGAGTCTTGATTAAAGTGAAGCGTGTGCAGCTTAGGCAGCGGCTGGATCCTTCTTGGTCTTATCCTTCTTGGCCTTTTGATTGGCCGCAGCGGCAAGCTCCAGATCAATGGGTGCTGGCTTAACGAAAGGAATCTCGTCCTGGAACTTCGCCGGCATATACTTCTTGAGGGGCTCGGGCACCTTGACGCCCGTTTCTGTTTGGTGCGTCTCGAGAATGGCGCAGATAACACGAGTAGCAGCGCACATTGTAGCATTAAGCATGTGCACATAGTCCACAGCCGCGTTCATCTTCTTGGTCTGACCGTAGCGCACCAGCAAGCGACGAGCCTGGTAGTCTAGGCAATTGGAGCAGGAAACCAGCTCCCTGAAGGCACCGCTGCCGCCAAACCAGGCCTCCAGATCGAGTTTCTTGGAAGCGGCGTGATTGAGAGCTCCAGAAACAATGTTAACCACGCGATATGGTATGCCCAGAGATTGGCAGAACTGCTCTGCGTTGCCAATCATCTCGTCCATCATCTCCCACGATTTGTTGTCATGTGGAGAAGTCAGTACGAACTGTTCCACCTTCTCAAACTGGTGCACGCGGAAAATGCCACGAGTATCGCGTCCATGCGAGCCTACCTCCTGGCGGAAGCAAGTCGACAAGCCGGCGTATTTAATGGGTAGCGATGACTCTGGCAGCCACTCGTCGCGATGATACGCCGCAATAGGCTGCTCCGAGGTGGCTATCAGGTACTTTTCATCGGTGCCACACTCTTCGGCACGCTCGCTTCCCTTGCCAACCACTTTGTAAAGCTCCTCGTCGAACTGAGAGAGCTGCGCCACCTCTTGCATCACCTCTTTGCGCATAAAGAAGGGCGTATAAAGTGGAGTATAGTCACGCGTATAGAGCAGCTGAAGCGCATGCTGAATCAGCGCTTGCTCCAGAAATACAGCAGCGCCAGTAAGGAAGTAGCCACGTCCTCCAGATACGACAGCGCCCTTCTCCGCATTCATGCCATCGATCATCACAATTAGATCCACATGTGAGTACTTGCCGCGCTTCTCGCAGTCCCCAAAGGTTCGCTCAACACGATTCTCCTCCTCGTCATTAGACACGGGCACAGAATCGTGCAGATGATTGCCCACCTCACGCAGTGCCGTATTGCGCGTCTGTTCAGCCAGCTCCAGAGACTTTTGATTGTCCGTCATCGCATCATCGATGAGTAAGCGCAGCTGTTTGATCTGATTCACTGTCAACGCTTGTAGTGTCTCCGCAGTTATTTGCGTCAAATCTACTCGTATAGCAGCTGGCACCTCCTCGCCCTCGGGGCCTACGGGCTCCTTCTTCTTCATTTTCTCACCGATTACCTTGCTGCAGACATTTTTCACCTTGTTCAGATTGTCGGCTCGATGACGGCGCTGTCGCCATTCCGTGTCTTTTTCAATGACTGCCTCTACAAGTCCCACATCTTTAAAACGCTTCTTTTGATTCTCACGGACTGCATCAGGGTTGCCGCCCTTGTCGCTGCGAAACAAATCCAGGTCTAGCACCATTTTAATGCAGATTATAAATTATAACAATTATACACTGCGAATTTCGTCAGCTATTTGTCGGCGTTTAACACAACGTGGCGAGTATTTGGTACTTGACTACCAATGAGTAACAGTTACTTGTCACAGTGATTGCGATTTTAATATCAAAACAAGACAAAATCAATTTAAGCTTTTTGTTTTCATAATTTATTTGTCAGCTGCAAATATTTTCTTATTCAAAGTCCAATATTTAAAAAATTTTAGCAAATCCAAATAATGATAGAAGTTAATTAAATATTTTGCTATTTGCCGCAAGCCACAGGGTGATTCATTTACGTTGTTAGCCAATCAGCTGTTACAAATTAGACAGCAAGCAGTAAATTGAATATTTAAAATATTTTACGAGCTAATTGAAAATATTTTCATACAATCACAGTGTCATTTGCCATGGAGCTGCTCCAAGATGAGCTGGAATATGTGCGCACCCATTGTGAACAACAATTTGAAGGCAGCAAGTTAGTGGCCTGCACTTCCAGTCTGGTGAGAGTGGAGCTACTCTCACACAGAACAAATCGCACTATGATTGTTTGCCTGCACATACCCAAGGACTATCCGCAAAGCGCCAATATACTGGTAGAACTAAAAAGTCGTGTATATGCAGAAAAATTAATTAGTTTCCTCACCGATATGCTGGACAAGTGTGCAAAGCAGCATTGTGGAGAGCCGCAGGTTATGCAGTTGCTTAGAACTGCTAATCAGTATCTTGTAGACACTCCGCTCTGCGTCTGCCTGGACGAGATCACACAGTTGCGGTCTATGCTGGCTTACAACGATGAGAATAAACTAAAACTGCGCCAGAGCAAGTGCAGCGTGCAATTACTAATTCATGGCGGAGAGTACTTCTATCGCGTTACAGCCACCGTGCCAGACAATTATCCACAGCACTGTGTAGAACTACATGACCATGAGTCCAATTTACCGAATGTACTGGTACGATTTCTTAACGGTCAGTCGAAAGAGCTGGCACGCCAGTGTGTGGAGGCGCCATTGCGCTTCACCAGAGATGAACAGGCCAAGTTTAGGCCAGTGCCAAGTCTGTACACTGCGCTTAAGTTTTGCATAGCTGCCACACAGGACTTCCACATGGAATTGTGCCCGATTTGTGATCAGGCTGTGCTACCTACGAATCCAGAAGAAATTCTGGCAGATGAGAATGCGGATGCGTTTGTGGAGCGCGTATTTTGCGGCCATCTGTTCCATCAAGGCTGTCTCAAGAAATATCTATCCGAACCGCCATTCCCTAAAGGTGGCAAGCTCTGCCCAGCTAAAAGACGTCATCCGCGCTCCGATGCTGCAAAGCCAGTCGGTGCTAGCGGAAAAGACAAAGGACTGCAGGCTGAACTAGGTGTATGTGGTATTAAATTGGCCCACGACCGTTGGGTGGTCAACATCAAAACCGCAGAGACACGTTGGGCACAAAAACAAGCGCGTCAACGTGAACTGGAAGAGGTTGTCGATTTTCTAAAGTAACAGTTATATTTTTGTATAGTATATTTAAGTTGTGATCATAAATTATTCGAATACGCTTACATGGCTGCGCAGCTGCTAGGATTAAAATAAATAAAAGTGGGAACAATGATAAAATGTGGTGTTATGAGTGCGACTAGGTTTTTGTATACTACAAATACATTGTGGGAAGAGCGTTCACTGGAGACTTTAGAACCCCGTTACAATTTCGTCGTCTTCATGACGCTTAATGGGATCGCCCTTGATCAGAGATGAAATAAGACTGCCAAGTGAAAATAATTTAGCTTATAAATTTCAATAACGAACAAATACGAATTCCAGATACTTACCAATACAAACCCACAAAGAACATAACAAAGTAGTAACCCAAGTATATCATGCAATTTCTGAGATGCACCTTTAAGAGACCGCGACTATGTATATCCACAGGATCATATACACCCAAGCTGTCACGGCGCTGGCGATGCAACTCATAGAACAACCACAGGGCCATGGGTAAATTTAGCAAAAACATTATCCAGTGCCTGCAAAATTAACACTCCATAAATTTTGTACCCGTATGTATGCATGTAGAGGTCCATAAATACCCAGATATGAGAAGCAAGCCACAGAGCAGGGCATGTGAGCCAAATTTGGGTATCACCCAGAAATTCAGTCGATGACAGCATTCCTGTGCATTCAAATAGTCACACTCCAAATCAGCCAGTGTTAGCACCTATACAGGTAAATATATTTTTAATATGTTTGTATATGAATATCTTTATATGTACTTGTGTTTTTGCCTACATAGTAAATTAATAGCAGTAGTATGGCTCCATAGACCAATTGCGTTATACAGAACACTGCTGTGTCCGGCAAAAACATAATTACAATATAGATTCACTTTCAGTTAGAACAGTTGCTTAATTTTATACAAATAAACAATTCGGTACATTTTCGCTTTTGTTTTTCTAACTGGGCTCCTATCGATAGCCGATAATCGCCGATAGTCTACGTTGTATAGCAACATTGTGTTTACATACCACTCTGCATGGATTTTAACGTTTATTTCTAATTATCAAAATAATATTAAGAAATGGGAAAAAGGTATTATTGTGATTACTGCTGTTGCTATATAAAAAACGACATGAATATTCGCAAATTGCATAATGCAGGCCAAAGTCATGCCATGGCTAAGACATTTTATATGCGGCGCTTTGAAGGTAAATCATTAGGAAATAATCAAAATTAAATTACTTTTCATATTTCCACGATTAGATCCTCTCAAAGTATTAACTGAAGAGCGCGCAAAATTGGTTTGTAATAGATATTTCTCCAACTATTGCAAATTTGAGTTGACCTGCAATTTAAGCCACTACAGCGATCACCAGCTTCAGCAACTGGAAGTATTAGGTAGTTACATACAATAATTAAATCAAATTTATTAATCAATGTGCTAAACCATTTACAGCTAAAAACAAGCGAAAACGCAACAGGAACAAAAAGAAAATCAGACGATTGCCCCCTTCCCTAGAGCCTTTACAGCTGGCCAAGCTTTTACAAACCGATTGGACAACAAAGTGGGGTTAAATAACTTGTGTGTTAAATTAAATATAAGACTAAACATCTTAAACTGTGCTCGTTGAAGTGGTGCCATTAAGTATGCTTGTTACTTTATCCATAATGCGTGCGATCTTTAGATTTATACGCAGAACACGCGCGAATTCATAATGATACGACTTCGGACTATGACCGCTAAGATTCTCTTCGTCGGGATCGCTAAGATGTGCAAGCAAGAAATAACACATATGCTCCAGCTCTCCCTCAATGGCATAATAGAGTGGCGTATTCCCCGCGCGCGCTTCTGTGCCGTTTATGACCTCACGCTTAAGAGAGCGTCCCATTAATTTGGTTTTGTTGTGCTCCAGCCTATCACAGGCATGTTCATAGTACTTGGCGAACTTTTTCTCATCCATGCTTGACTCCAGAGAGGACAAGTCTTTGGTGTCACGCAAGTAGACAGGCCTACCGAGCTGCCGTTCATCTATAACATCGCATATAACCTCGGCCAATTTATAATGATTATGACGTGCTGCAATGTGGAGCGCTGTATATCCATCGTCATTCATTTGCAAGACAAGATTGAGGTCAATAACATGCATAAGATGGCGTAGAGATTCGAGCTGTACATTGTTAATGATGGCCAAATGCAGTGCCGTATTGGATTCCTCATATATATGATTGGGTAACAGTCCAGCCTTGAGCAGAATTTCGACAATCTCTGGTGCGCTGTTATTAGTAATGGCCAATTGCATGCAGTCTTCGCCGTCGGCGCTGAGTAGCTCACTCAGATCTTTCAGATTCTTTAGCTTAGACCATACAATGAGCTGACGTTGCACGTAGTGTGAATCGCCCATAAGTATAGCATCGTGAATTGGTCTAAAAAAAATCAAAACTTAATATCAGAGGAATTACTTTTGCGTTAGTTAGTTACAGTAGACCAGATTCGGACATAATATCAGCGCGTTGAAACTCATTGGCCATGGTTGAAATTATAGTATGCTCATTGTCATTATTGATGTAGTTATCTACTTGATTGTACATATCAAGCAGATTAATTTCGCCCAGACAGCTTGAGTAATTTGATGAAACAGAATCCCTGCGTTGCTCTAGACTCGTTCGTGGAGTAGAGCAATTGCTTGGAGTGGAAGTGGGAGGAGGTTTCTGTAAAATGACACAAAATTATAAACTACAAAGGTAAATTCAATCAACGAAGCCTGCCACTTACGGCTGATTCTTGTTTTTTTTTTTTTACTGCTGGTAAGGGTGTTAGCTGCTTATCCTCGCGCTCCTGCAGGGCCATTTCAGCTGCCGATCGTTTCACCACCTGTGGCACAGAGGTGTTGCGCTTGCGGCCACGCTTGCGCACCACCTTTACGGGTTCGCTGGTAGAAGTCGCGCTACTAGCTGCTAGTCCAGTCGCTGGAGCGGGTAACTTAGGTTTTTGCTCTTCATCCTTCTTAACTTTTATATCATCAGATTTCTGAAGAAAATCTTTCAAATCTAGCACCTCGGTTTGTGTTGATACACTAATTTTGGGGGGAATTTTACAGGCGCACTGTTTACACTGATTAGCGGACTTATCACTGCGACCATTGATAGCGTCGATAACGCGTTGTTGTAGAGCTTTATCTGGCAGACGCATGAGTAATTTGAACATGTCCTCGTAAATGGACTGAAAGGACTTTCTTTGCATGTACGTATTTGTTCCATTATTAGGCTTATATATATCCCGAAGGCCAGTTGAGCTTGATATTGTAGGGGTTGTGGCCACTACACCGATCGTGTGTTTTCTTATAAGATCTGTAACCGTACCCGTCACTTGAATTTGTTTGGATTTTGTTAAAAGCACTTTCTTCATTATTGCAACTTTTCTTTAAATTGCCACAATTTTAATATTTTTAACGTCTCCAAGTGATCTTGGTTATGCGGGGATCTCTGTTTTTGTTTTTTCTAAATTATATTTATTTGGTAATTCCCCAACACGCTTGGACAATGTTGCACAGAGTTGCCCAACGATAACTACCACTTCGTTAAAAAAATTTAGCAGCCCTGATAAATTCTCAGTTTTGAAAATTAAAAGTATTTAAATTATTTCCGAACTTTAATATTAATATCTTATTTCTTGTAGTTTGCTTACTTTTTTGCGTTTTTGCTTAAAAAATAACTAAATTTATTTAATGAAATTTAACTAAATTTATAAAATTAATCGTTATTATCGAGTAATAGTAGGGATACTATCGATAACGAACAGTGAGCAATATTTGCTAAGTAATAATACATAGGAGTGCCTTTTATATTAGGGATACTAAAAAATAACTTTCATATTAAATTACATTTTTGAATAAATTGTCCTTGTTAACCCGGGCGCTAAACAAAAGTGTGCTGCTTCTTCAGCATTGTAGTCGTGTTGACGATTTGCATTTTGTGTGATTGTCAAAAGCAGGCCAAGATTTTCTTATGCTCACTAAATTTTGTGAGTGTGACCCAATGTTAATAGATATTAGCAGTGCTGGAAGCAAAGGAAAGAAAAAATTATTAAATACACAATACCTTGATTAAATGCGCTAATTCCCAAGTAACTAAAAACAAATTCTTGGAGAACGTCAAGCAGGCACGCGTAACATGAATATGGACTCGCGTTTCGGACGCAGTTTTTCTAGTGGCAACGGCGGCGGTAGCGGTAGAAGTAATGCTGGCAATCAACATAGACGCTATAGTCGCTCCCGTTCGCGTTCTCAGTAAGCATGCAGCTACCAAAGTATATATACATTATCTTATAGAAAACGTTTGTTGTCTTTGCAGTGAACAGTCCCACAGACTTCGCGAAACCCGCTCCCGTAGTGGTGACCGCTATCATCGACATGGTGGCAGTGCAGATAAGGATCTTTATCGTGATCTTATCAATGATGATTATAATGAAGACAGAGGCAGCAACTTTAACTCGCGCAACAACCACGAGAACGAGCAAGAACGCAATTACAGCCGGGATAAACGCGTTTACAATCGTCGCGAAGAGAACGCTGAGCGTGACCAGAACAGAGATAGAGAGCGCGAGCGAGATCGAGATCAACGGTGGAAAAACTATGATCGGGAGCGCAACACGGACTACGACAGAAGTACAGAGCGAAGGTCAGTTATGGGCTGCAATTACCCAGCAATTATGTAAAAATTTAACTGTCTTATTTACTCTGCAGCCGCGATACACGTAATGGGAATGTGAGCGGCACCAATAGTCGCGAACGTGCTAAGCGTTATTCAGATGAAGAGAGCTTCCGCAGCGGCGAGGATAGTTACGACAGCGATGAGAGCGATGACAGTCAATTTCGGCGCAATCACATACGCACCAGCAATGAGGCCCTAAACCAAATTATTATTTTTGGTCTGAAAAAACACATCACTGAAGCAGACGTGAGTAGACGCTGAAACAAAAACTCGTGTAAAATGAATTACAATAAAATTTCTATTTCCGCAGATAATGGGCGCACTCATTCAGGTGAACATGGAGCCTTCATCAATACGTCTCATACGCAAACGACCTACAGGTGGGTTATCCTAAGCAAATCTTACACTTATTTCAGAAATATCTATGTATAAATAGTGTAGTTATTGTATATAAACACTTGGCGTAAGTATATGCAAATATCTTAAATATCTCTCCTTAGTGCGTTTACTTGGCAGTAGTTTTCAACAGCTACAAATTGATAACAAATAACAAACATACTTGGCTTCAACAACAATAAAAATAAAAGACAAATACAAAATCCAATATCCAAATGTTACAACATATTTCCACAAATTACATTTTTTTTGACAAGAACCATTTTGTATCTGCTTCTATCTAAAATTTAGGTGCATCACGCGGTTTCGCATTTGTCGAGTTTAATACTGTTGAGGAAGCAAAACGTTGGATGGAATTAACTCAGGTATCACAACAAGCGTATGAAATAAAAGCTACAATTTTTTGTTAAAAACCAAACTCGGCGGCAAGCGTAATATTGCTAGCTTAAGTTCAGTCTTCCGTGAGAATAATTTGGAATTATATACATATTTATTTGAATACAACACATTTACATTTGTAAGGGTGCAAACTCTAAGCCTTACCTCAATTCTTATTTCAAAATTTCGGATTAGTTTCAAGCGGTTACTGAACTTAACGTAAGCATTTCAAACTGATTCAATGGAATATAACGACACTTGTTACAACTACTGCAACAACAACAACAACAACATCATCATCAGCAATAGCAACATCATCAACTGCGCGTTAAAGACACAGAAGCAACCTGGTGACTGTGTAGTCTGTGCCTATTGTCAGTCCAAAGAACAATAACTAACTTCTGTTTTTCTTTCCACTCTTTTCATGCAGGGCTCGCTGAAGCTGGGCGATCAACGTGTCTCACTGCAATACAGCCACAAGCGTATCACAAGTACCGATTGGCATTGCATTAAGGTAAGCTGTTTATTTATAAACAAAACTATAGTATATTTAATTTATTTATTTATTTCTGTGCAGTGTGGCGTTTACAATTTTAAGCGTCGCTTCAGTTGTTTCAAGTGCAACTCGCCACGTTCGGAAAGCGAGGGTTTCTTCAACACCGGCCAGGGCGAGGGTGTATATGAGATTAGTCCGATATTAACAAAAAGTATACACAACATGCTTCAGCAGTTGTTGCTGCTCCATCAACCATTTTTCAACTATATTTATTTGCAACGCTTCTCAATTCAATTCAGAGATCATGCTGCGCAATCTGGATGCGCTAACAAATGAGGAGGGCGTTTTGAGTGCTCTGCAAAACTTACTGCCGAAGCTAGCCAAGACCATACAAAAAGTGCTCATCAGTCGGGATTCTCTTACACAGACATCGCGTGGATATTGTTATCTAACCTTTGAGACACTAATAGATTCCATGGATGTTCATAATGTACTCACCGCTCTCCAGCCGCCGCTACGCATTGATGATCGTGATGGTAAGCTATCCCAGATTATTTGGCTTTTTATTGTTTTTTGATATATTCATTTCCCCAGTTACTGTCAGTTACTGTGTAGACAATGAGAATCAGCAAGTTGTCTCAAAGAATGCTCAGAATGGTCTATTAGGTGCTGCACTGCCCAATGAAGGCAACGGCATGTATACCTTAGCCGATGTGCCACGCCTTGCAGAATACAGCGCTGGACTATATGCCTCGACCCCAGCAGAGCATGCACACTATTTGGAATATTACACGGAATACTATACGGCTGAGATCAATAAAGAGACTGTCGGCCACAGTGAAAGTGGCGCTGAGCCTCTGGTAACTGAAGCAAACTCCGGTGCAGCTGTCGCACTCTCGGCAATACAACGAAAGCAAAAGAAGATGAGCACCATTGAGACAACTGCAACCGCAGCGGCTACAGCGGCTGCACAGGCAGCAGCGGCGGTAAAAGCTTCTTTTGCCCCGCCGCAGCTGGTGGCGCCCAGAGGTAACGATGGCAAGATTTATCGTGAGTAGAGAACATTCATATCCATGTTGAACAAGTTTAAACTTCAAATCCGTTTGCAGCTCCACCCGATGTATCGCGGTATCAGTATGATGAAACTTCTGGCTATTATTACGATCCTATTACGGGTTTGTATTATGATGCGCACTCGCAGTACTACTATAATAACGAAACGGGCGCCTACTTATACTGGGATCAGCGCCGTAGCACATATATTCTGGCTACCCCCGCTTCCACACAGGCAGCATTGAAGGAGTCGCTAGCACTGGAATCACAGGCCGAGCAAAAGGATGAGGATGCTGGCAAGAAGGAGAAAAGCAAGGATAACAAGCATGACAAGGTGAAAGTGGCAAAGAAAATAGTGAAGGACATGGAAAAATGGGCCAAGCAATTAAACGAGAAGAAAGATTACACTGTGGTTGCTACACCACAGCCTATACTACCAAGTCGTAGTGGGTCGGTGACCGATGGGCCAAGTACATCACGCACAGCAGGTGGCTCCTATGCAGATGTGGGCTTTTCAATATTGGAAAAGAAAGAGCGTGTTAAGCTAAACGAGTTTCCTGGGCCTGCAACCGCTTCAATGAATAAGCTCGTTAATGCATATGGTGGCGGCTCAGACTCTGAGGAGGAACACAACTCACAAGCTATTGGCGCAATAGATGGCGGCGGTGCTGGTTCTGGTGTTGTTAACGATGACTTAGAATATGCCGATTTTCAGCGTTTAACATGCCTGCTCTGCAAGCGGGCCTTCCAATCTCTGGATATATTACAGAAGCACATCAAAATGTCAAATTTGCATAAGGAAAATTTGGCTAAAGTCAAAATGGCTGACAGCGGTGGAAACGGAGCCTACGATGACAGCATTAACTCGGCTTTATCGTAAGCATTCGTATGCTTTTATTTTTACATTTCTCTACAATTTGCAATTTGTTTCCAAACAGTTACCGCGATCGTGCCAAGGAGCGCCGCTTAAAGTATGGCGAGGGTGACCCGCCGCCACCAAATCGCAGTCGCGAGCGCTTCGAGCATGAGATCAAGAGTATGCAGACGCGTCAGAAAGATGCTGCTCCAGCCATGCCTATTAGTTCCAGCAATGTTGGTAATCGCTTGCTGCAAAAAATGGGCTGGTCCGAGGGTCAGGGGCTTGGGCGCAAGAACCAGGGACGCACACAGATTATAGAGGTATGCATCTGCTTGGTGGTTAATTAAAATTATTTCTCATTATTGTTATTTTCCAGGCTGAAGCTCGCTCCAATAATGTAGGTCTAGGTAATAGAAGTGCAACTTTGGCCCCTGGTGATGATTACAAAACGTACATCAAGAAAATGATGAAGTCACGCTATGAGAACGCATAATGTTGATTCGTTATATATGTATTTATTGTTCTCTTTTGCTCATAAACACTTCATTACGTTTAAATTGTTTTCATTTGTCTTTTACAAGAAGATTTGCCTCAGACCTCGTGAACATTACAAATTTGTTAAAATACTTAGCTTAATTATTGCTTAGGAACTTAGCGTAATAATAAACAGACTGTAAATAATGTTAAATTTTCTTCCTCTTAAATAAATTATTGGCAATGCAAATAATAATAAAAGTAAAATATCTTTATTTAGAAAAGAACTAAACTCATACTGAATGAAAAAATTTAATTTGATCTGGGTAAAACTGGCGTCTAAGACGACACTGTTGACACTCTTATGACAAA
The DNA here is from genome assembly GCF_011750605.1 of Drosophila busckii. NCBI lineage: Eukaryota > Metazoa > Arthropoda > Insecta > Diptera > Drosophilidae > Drosophila > Drosophila busckii. Next base: position 14,240,189 of record NC_046604.1, on the reverse strand, counting down.
AAAACCAATTCTGCATACTTTTCGTTAAATTTCTAAATTTGAGAAGCTGCAACTATAAAAAAATGCAAATGCAGTGCTACCCCTTGCTTAAATCTAAAAATATCGCAAAATTTCAAATATTTCAATGAACAGATTCTTTATTCCAAAAATACAGTAGTAAGTAATATTTTAGTTAAATAAATTGGTTGTTTCACAAACATTATTAAATTTAAGGTTTTCTGCTTAGATCTATGATGAAATTTGTGGGAATGTTTCAAATGAATTTCATGATTTCTGTGCCTAAACCTAAAATTAGGAAATTTATAATAACTGATGGCATATTTGTAAATGTACAAAATGTTGTTTTGCTTTATGTGGATACGGCTGTGGCCTCGTTCTCAGCCAGCGGTGCTTTTCCATTGCCATTCTTAGCAGCTGGTAATTCTTTAACACCGGTGGAGCCGAAGCCCGCTTCGCCGCGTTCAGTGTCCTCCAGCTTGTCGACCTGCTCCAATTCTGGATAGAAGATGCGCTCACAAATAAACTGAGCAATGCGATCACCACGCTTCACCTCAAAGTCCGTCTCCGAGTGATTGAACAATACAACGCCCAGATTGCCGCGGTAGTCTTCATCAACAACGCCGGCGCCGACATCAATAAAATTCTTTACCGCCAATCCAGAACGTGGAGCAACGCGTCCATAGGAACCCTCTGGCACTTGCACCTGCAGATCTGTCTTGACAATCGCCTTCCCGCGCGCCGGCACAACCAAGTCATAAGCGCTGCGCAAATCGAAGCCGGCTGCCTTTGCAGAACCGCGCACTGGCTCCAAAGCATTTTCGGTGAGCTTGGCAAAACGCATGACACACTTATCGAGTTTCATCTTTTTGGTCACTTGAATATCGTCTACAATGGGTGGAGACATTTGTAACAATTATAATAAAACAAAAAAGAAGCGCCAAACCACACGTGCTTGCAAATTGTTAGATATGTCGAGTGTTGCCAGATAATTCAAATGTTTTTGCAGCCATGGTATTTGAACTGCTTTGTAGTGTTGGGTAAGCAACGTTTATTAAGTGAATATGGTCTTTATTTATATATTAGTCAGTTAGCTAGGTCATTCTGTTTTATAAGTCTGTTGGCTGTTTGTTCGTTATTGTTTGTTAAATCCGTATAGGTTATTGTTATGTTATGTTATCCTTTTTTTGTGAACCACTGAACAAAAGTTCTTTTTAGTTCACAAAACGATTAAACTGAACTTGTTTAATTTTGTCGCTCGTTCGCGAAACAACCCAACACTACTGTTTTGCAAAATGGCACTAAAAAAGTAAATATTGATTTAAATGTAGTAAGTAGAGTTAGACATGGATTTCACAGATTTTGAAGTGCGAAAGGTAGGTGAAAATAATGAGTATATAAACTATAGTAGGTCAGGGTCATTAGCGACTCTATTTTTAAAACATGTATGTTGATGCATTTGCAGTGCCCGCCGACAGTTTTCTACATTCCTAACTTTCTTACCTCGGACCAGGAACAGTCCATACTAAGTCATATTGAACGCACGCCAAAGCCACGCTGGACGCAATTACTAAATCGTCGTCTGATTAACTATGGCGGTGTGCCTCATCCGAACGGCATGATTGCCGAGGAAATACCCGAATGGTTGCAGAACTATGTGGACAAGGTAAACAACTTGGGCGTCTTTGAATCACAAAAAGCAAACCATGTGCTTGTCAACGAGTATCTGCCAGGACAAGGCATACTTCCGCACACAGACGGGCCTATGTTTTATCCTATTATATCTACGATCTCTTGCGGTGCGCACACTGTACTGGAGCTCACCAAACGCGGCAGCAATGGCGAATCTACTGGCGATGTGATGTTTAAGCTGCTGCTGGAGCCACGCTCGCTGCTGATACTAAAGGAAACGCTGTACAGCGATTATTTGCATGCCATTAGCGAAATTAGTGAGGATACGCTTTGCGATCGCATTTGCAATTTTAATCAGTGCGAGAATACCTACAAGATTGGAGATCATCTAGTGCGGCGTACGCCGCGCATCTCACTGACCATTCGCAATGTGCCCAAAACAAGCAAAATGAAACTAAAATTTTGTTAGACTGTTATTCAAACTTGCAAATCACAAATGCATTGTTGTTGCTAAAGCAAATTGTTAACTAAAAAAATGCACAAAACGTAGCCCACTGAAAATTAACTTCAAGTTATTACACAGATGATCTTTGAAACTTCCACAAGTAGATTAGGCACCACATACACACAAACAAATATTTATATATGTATAACACAACCACAAGCTGCTCTCGAAAGTGCTTTATTTTTGGGACATCAATTGTATAGCTTTTTATTCATGTATAGGATTGTATTGTATTGTAATTTTTTGTGTCTGTTTGTGCTCCAAATGTATCTAATTTATATAGTTTTTGTTTGATAAACGCAAGCAATATATGTACACTTCCAGGCCAGGCCAAACAAACATGTATATGATTTTTAGTATAAGGTTGCACCAATGCGCACCCGAGTATGAAATGTAATAAATTATTGTCCATTGTTGTGCTTGTTAAACTGAACTAAGTATTGTTGCTTCTAGGCCTGTTCATCCTGCCACTCCAGTCGAAACTCGCGCTCAAACACCAGACGATCGTACAGACGCACCTCGCTAATGCGTGCAGAGATGTCCAAACGCAGTTCACTTACTGCCAGATGAAAGTTCTGTCGCACTGCGCGCTGCTTGTCCGGCGTGAGTTGATTCAAGGGCTTGCGAAAGACACTAATGATGCGTTGCAGATGATACTCAACGCTGGCGCAGCGACCAATGCACACCCAGAGATTCTCCGGATCGTGTATGTTGCCCGGAAATCGTGTACGCTGATCAAAGGGCGCCTTGCCAGATAGCAGAGCGCGCACTTCCGCTACAATTTCCTGATGTGTCTTCAGATCCCGTGTGCTCAGTGTCTTGAATTCATATTTGTCGCAAAAGTACATAAGATCGCTGATGGCGCACCAAGGCTGCGAGCAGAGTGTGCTGTGATTGTTGCTCCAATTGCTATAGCCGGCGCTAATTTTTTGATTTGTCAGCTGCGCCGCAGTTTGCGTTGAAGAAGCCGGCGCAGTGGTTTTAGTGCCATTGGGGCTGCTCCTATTGGAGCTGCTGTTGGGCTTCGGTACGTCCAGGATAGAGCTGCTGCCATTGCTTGTGAGTTTTTCGGCACGCTGCAGCTGCTCCATTTCACGCTCATGCTCACGTGCGCGTAGATAGGCCTCCTTCTTCTGTTGCAGCTCTTGGAGCTTGGTCAGCTTGGGTGGCGATTGTGCCCTAAAGATGGAAGGCGGGGGCGAGCGTGCCTTAGCTGCGACTGTGCTTACGGCTGTGTCCTCTGTTTGCTGACTGTGGCCATTTGTGTCCAGCGAGGCACTGCGTCCATACTTGGCGCGATAGCGTTCCAGCGTATCCAACGAGAAGCTTAGCTCCTTTTTGATAGTTTTCTGCATATTTTCTCTTTTACGCTGTTGGATTTTATGTAATCGCCTTGAAATGTTCGTTGTTGCACGCGTCGCGCGTCGTTCTTCTAAAGAATTTACAAGCAAATGCGAAATCGAGATCTAGAAACCATGGCAAGCGCAGATGCAATATACAAATTGAAAATTTCTTGCATACAACTGCTCTTTATTTTTATCTTTTATCAATTGGCGGCACCGACGCCACTGCCGCGCACTTTATTTTCGTCTCTGCCGATCAACGTTCACTTTTGCGTCCATTTGAATTGGCTGCGTGGTTCTGGCTTTTAGGGTCTGGCCATTACTCAAGTGTGTGTGTGTGTGTGTATGCAAATAAACATATACAGTGCACGCTCTCGAATTAGAACTGATGTTTTTAATTAAAATTACATAGAGATTTTCACATTGATCATAACTAACTCTAAAGGTCCTCTAAAGAATGAAAGCTGCACTGGATTTTAATGACTCAGGGACACCTCAATTCGTCCTTAACTAAAATCCAATGCAGCTTAAATTTAATATACATTAAATTCGACAGTAGACATTTATACACATATACTTTTTTATTTAGTTTTTCTTTCGTCTTAACTTAAAATATTTTACTTGCAGTTTCATTAGTTTTGCTTTTTGTTTTTTTTTATCATAATTGTTTGTCCCTCTTTATATTAAAGTTCGTTCGTTAGTGTAGCAAAAAATATTAAATTCTTTAGCTCTGCTTTTACATACATAAAGTTTAAGCGTCTCTTTTAATAAGCGTCATGATAAATGGAAATTTTGTTTTAAAGTAGCAAAAAGCAAAGGTAAATCAAAAAATACTCGTTAAAAATTATAATTATTTAAACTTATTGCAAATTTTCAATCACGCTAAGAGGACACGCAGGTCCAAAACGATTTGTTTTGTTATACATTTTTGTTGTTGTTGTCTTGACAAGAAGCATTTTGTACTTAAACTAAAAACAAAAACACGTACAGAACAAATAGTAACGAAGAAATATACAGCGTTTTTTTTTTTTATAAATTTTAAATGAAAAAGTTTCAGCTTAATGGACGATCAATTGATTAAATTTGAAGCTAGAGCTAGAGACTACAAACAATTGTGAGTGTGGGTGTGTTTGTGTGTGTGTGTTGTGGGATCTAAACTGAATGCGATATAGTGCTGCACATGGCGATCATTAGACGCACATTACTGCACTGCGGACTCTTGGGGTAGTTCTTGATAAACTGTAGACAGCTGCGATGTAGCTCGGCAAGCACTTTAGGTGCATGCTCGCGAGTAATAGGATCGGATACATTGATAGCCAGCATCGCCTCATTGAGGTAACTAGAATAATAGAGTTTTAATAACAGCCAAACTATATAGAATTTCAAGATCGCTTACCTCTGTTTAAGCTCATTATGATTGCTCATGTCTGCGGATATTTGCTGTATGAGCGATAGTAACACCTTCTGTTCCAGCCGGCAGCCCTCGTTGGTGAAGACCTGCATGCGATCTGTATGCCGCAGCGTAAACTCAACCAGATTCAAATCATTGGCCAGCAGTGCCTGATGGAACGCCTTGTTTATCTGACCCGCTGCCAGCAGCTGTTTGATGCTATCACGTAGATCATATGTGGGCGCCGGTGTCGGTGCCTGCGATCGCATTGCCAATGCTTGAGTGTCCACCAGATGCTTGCGCAGCTCAGCTCTTATGGTTTCCTGCACTTGGCGTGCCAATAGTATTTCCAGGCTCTTTACTTCGCGTTGTGTCTCCAGCATGGCGCCAGTAAGCTCAGAGCGTTGTTCGTTCAGCTTAACCTCCACCAGTTGCTTGAGCAAACCCATTTTATCGGTTAGTTCTTCGCTATTCTGCGCTTGTGGCATATGCTGCAGATATGCATTGAACTCCACCATGACTGTTTAAAGTAGAGTGTGCAGTTTAGTTACACAACTATATTAAGTATTTTTAAGCTTACAATCTTTAATGCCCACGCTGAAAGCCTCGTGCAGCTGCTTGAACATGTTTTGCGAAGACTTTTCATAGGCTGGTATCAAGGTGCTGCTCATGGACTCAATGAACGCTGTCTGCAGGCTGTTCTGTACGCCAATTAGCACAGTCTTGCCAAAGGCATCCAGAAATTGCTAAAAGCAAAAAGTAATATATATAAAATGCATGCAAATCTAATTTAGGTGGACACGCACCTTGCTCTTGCAGACCTGCGCGACATTCTCCTTAATGGTTTTGTCAAAGACCGTAAGCTTTTGCATAATTTCCAGCTGCATAACAGTCTGAAGTTGATCCATTTTGGCATTGACGCGTGGCAAAAGCTGACGCTGCAGCTCCATGTTAAGCACATTGCCAATAATTTCCGTAAAATGACTCATTATATATTGATTGAGCACCTGGACCACCGATTCGCGTAGCTCACGATTTTGTGTCTCGCTGCAAGTTTAACGCGATTTTGAAACAATAATTCACATAAATTGTACTGAGGACTTACCGCACTTGCAGAAACTCGTTTAATTTCTTTTGATGCTCATTCTCATAGCGCTTGAGATATTGCTCCATAAGCTTAGAAAGCTGCATTTCAATTTTATAGGCCAGCTCATTGACGTTCTTGGGTTGCAATGCCTTAGTGGAGCTGCTGCTTGCATGTTGTTGCTTCTGTTGCTGTTGCAACTTGCCAACCTCTAGCTCCAGTTTATTGAGCTGCAGCGATTGCGTTTTCATCAAATCTACAGCAAAGTAAAAATTTTAATTAATAATTATCTTTTATTTAATTTAGTTATGTGTCTCACCCAAAATTTGATCCAGCTTGGCATCCAGTTCGGGATTGATATGATCACTCGGGCTGCTGCTGCTGTTGCTACTGCTGCTATTGTTGGCGCTGCTATTGCCTAGAGTTGGTGGCACATTGCCATTGCCATTGTTCTTATGCTTATGCTGCACTGCTTGTGACATGATCTGAGCGGCATTTTGCAATTCAGCGGACTTCTTAAGCTTCGTGCTGAACATAATTTGAGTCTCCAGCTCTTTATCAGCAGCAGCTGTATCGTCGTCGTCGTCATCATCATCATCGTCTAACTCCAATTGCTCCAAGTCCACTTCATACGGATCCGATTCTTCCTGCGTGGCCATTATCTCTTGCACCTCGCGACTGGGACTGGACCCACCGCTGGCCAAATTCTCGGCCACATTGCGTTCTGGATTGCTATCAATGGCCACAAACTTTTTACGTGACTCCTGCTCCTGCAGCTTGTGATAAGCATGATCTTCCAGCCGCTGACTGTTCATTAGCTTCTTTACAGTTGCATTCACCTTAGCTGCATCTGCTGCAGCAGCATTTCCCGTGGCCATGGCCAACATGCGCAAAGTTTCACGCACACTTGCGTCTATGCAGGAACGATCAAGTAAAAGTGGAGCTGCTGGAGCGGCACTGTTAGCAGTCTCTGCAGTGGTCGGATTGGTGGTGTTGTTACCGCTGCTACTGGTGGTGGTGGTGGCTACTAGAACGCTGGCAGCGGTGGTAGCGCTAAATGCATCTGGCGTCATGAGATTCAGCTGTGCAAAATTCGAGCTGCCAAATTGTGGAGAATTAGATCGAGACTTATTTTCAGCGGCTGCATCCTGTAATATGGCTGAAGGAGCTGCTGCAGCGGCAACAGCAACAGCCACCACTGAGGTGGATGTTGTGGTGCCCAATGAGTTGCGCTTTGCCTTGCCGAAGAGAGCATCTAAAGGAACAGCAATGGAACCACTGCTGCTATTTTGCGGCGATGTGGGCTCCTGCTTTAGTTCATTGACATTTAATAGACGGGGTGGGGTGATCTCATTCTCAGGAGTAAGGGAACGCTTAATGCTTGTATTGGTAGTGCTGCTGGTATTGAGGCTGCTGTTTAAGCTACGCTCCGCCTTATCCGGCACGCTGGGCTGATAGATAATCTGGCATTCCTGCAGACTCTTGGCCTGCACCACAAACATGTGCACCACCAACGCATTTGTTGTCGAATTGTTCTCATCATCATAGTCATCATCGGGCTCCTCAACCGCAAAATAGCTCTCATTGGTGTTCCTTAGACGCCGCATGCAAGCATTCACAATCGAAAACGAGAGTATGCCCGAGCTGAGCTTAAATTCTGCTACATTTTGTATGCGCACTGAGCACTCATTGTTGGCATTGTCACTGTCGGCAGCGGCGTTACCATTATCTGATTCACCGCTATCGCTGGCTTGTTCATCAAGTTTACCAGCGAGCACACCGCCGTTTATCTGCAGCACATAGACTGCCAAAGAACCAAGGCTTGACAGGACCAAGTAGTTGGCGCTGCGGTCAATGCCAGCTATGAACATGCCTGGCTGCACAGCTGCCACAAGGTTAATTGTCTGCAGGCATTCCCACAAGGTGCAGTTCCAAAGCTTAATCTCAGTATTGTGTTCGCTGGTGGTTATAACATACTGCCAATAGGCGCTGAAGTTAAAACAAAATGTTTAATTATATTTATACAATTGTATAATAAATGCAAGAAACTTACTCCTCCACAGGTTTGTTGATGTTGTCCAAAAAGAAGAGTGAATCTACTGGCTTGCCATCATGGGGCTTCCATTCATGTAGACAGCGATGATTGCGCACATCAAACAAATAGATTTGATAGAAACGCACCAAGCCATCGGCGCAGGCAGCGGCTACAGTGGTGCCATCGGGTGAAAGCGCTGCGCAAGTTATTAGCGCATCCTCTTTAATCATCAAATATCCTGCGTCCAAAGCAGTTGGTTGTATCTGACCAATCTACAGTAAAATATATATTATGTAAATGTAATTTAATCATTTACAACTCTGAGCTTACGCCATGTTCGGTAATTATCATCTTGACATGGAAACACTGAAATTGGTTGCTGCGTGACCAGATCAACAGCTGATTTTCATCTTCATCTTCTTGATTACCGCTAGCAGCATTGATGTTAGCATCTCTGCTGTTGCTGATGTAAGGACACCAGCTAACCAGATCATATTTGGGAACATAGTTGGCAATGGGATCATCGATGCGCAATATCAATTTGCACATTAAATTGCCATCAATTAAATCGATCTTATAGACAAATAATGTGTTTACATCGATGACTGCCAAAATGCGTTCCCGTTCGCTGTGTGCGAACTGCAGATCAAGCACTTCACCGCTCATGCCTTTAATAAGCGCACGTTGACTAGTGCTCGTATTGCAAACTCGCACCATGCCTTCCATGCCGGTGGCTTTGTTGTTCACTATTGATAAAGCCCATTATTAACCCCATTCTGTTGCATATACACAAAACTCACCATTAATAGCATATGCCAAATGCTTGCCATCGCGATGCACTGCCACCAAATGTCCTGGATAATAGTATTTATGCTCCCATTTGTAGTCGACAACATTTTTAAGCTTGACCTTGGAGCTGCCGCGTGCATGTGTACCGCCAGAGCCAAAAACTTTCGTATGATTGGTTTTGACATTGAAACAGCATAATTTGTCATTTGATTTAAAATTTCTGTGTATATAAAGAGCAATGAAGATTTTGTTCTAATCAGAAATACCTAAATACCTACATCACTTCAATTTTCTTAGCATCCGTTTGGTTACCATTGGCTGCGCTTAAAGCGCCAGCTGAAGCTGTCTGATCCTGTTCAGTGCTGTTGCTCATATTGAGGCGGGTTGCTATTGTTGGTTTCTGCAAATTACTGTTGCTCGTTAATGGCGTTGTGTGAGCTTTCTTATTGGTGTGGGTAGTTGGTAATGTGGTTGTTGCTGCTGTTGTTGTAGCGGTCGTATGCTTTGTTGCGTTGCCTTTGCCACACCTTGATGATTGCAATGGCTGCGGCCGAAATATTGCCAGTTGTGCGAACGCAAAAAGCGCGATTAACATTGACGTATACACTTACTAGGAAAATCTTTTGTTTACTTTCTGCTTCACAATAACATTTTACACCATCACCATTAACATCATGATCATCAATTGTCTAATGTAAGCACTAACTAACCTGCAGTTTCACTTTGTATCAATTGTCGCACTCGCTCTTTAGCGACTCACTATTGTCGCTTTTATTTGTATTGGACGCACACGTGCTACTTTATAATGCAACATATGCACAAATGCAGCATTAAACGGCAAATTACAACAAATTTCACGCTAAAAAATTTTTTCGCGAAAATTTGCCCAATATAATGCCGCAAAGCGTTAGTGATGTGTAGCGGTGTTAAAATTTATCGATATATGCTCACCTGTTAGAAGTAACGAGTCACAAGAAGCTTACACGAAATGTAGCAATTTCTACTCAAAGTATCAAATTCGAGGTAGTCACCCTTAAAAGTAGTACTGTTCCCTAGAAACAGTTTTCGATGCCTGTAGGTATCGATTACAAATAAATATGCAATTAAAACTGTTGCTCTTTTTTTGAAAAGTAAAAAAAGACTTCACCGCAGTTATTCGCTTCAACAGCTTATTTATTGCATTTAGCATTTGTAACATCAACTTAATACATTTAGTTTTTTTTATTTATTTATATAGATGTATATCCCTCAAAACAATACGCATTTATTACGCTGCAACGTAACAATATTTTTACATTTAGTGTTCAATATCACTTTTGATTTTTCTTTTCTTTTCATTCACTGTTTGTAAGTTGCTAGTTGTAAATCTTTGAAAATGTTTAACAAGTTGAAGATTTATTTTGCTCGACGACAAGTGAAATAATCTGTAGTATGTACTATACATTCTTGTTTAATAGTTTAAGTATGCAAAAAAAATGCGCACGCATGTTCAAAAGGCGATAAATGAATATCGTCTTATAAATTCGAAGTTAGCATACTTGTGGTCCGGTAAATTAAATTATAGGTTGCTCCATTTGTTTACTATATATAACGTTTTTACAAATGCTTTAAAAAGTTTTGATAAATTTACAATAATATCAATAAGTGGTACACACAAGAATAGAAAATGATTTTAACAAAATAAACTTAAGCTAAGCTAAGCTTTCAAGGAAATAAAGTGGGTTGTTAATTGGATGTTTTGGTTTTTCACTTTTCTAATACTTAAAGAATTAAGTCTGGCGAACGTAAAGATATTTTCAGCAGATTATACAAATTTTGTTTGTTTTTTTTTTTTCATTGCCGGAATGAAGACGAAACTAGTTTAAATTTTCGTGGCATACAAAATTAAATATAATTAATAATAAATGTAGTTAAGTAGAGATTGGAAATGTGTGTGTTTGTGTGTTTAAAGAAATGCGTGTTAGCCATGCAAATTGTTTGCAGCCTTAGGCCACTCAGTGGCTAGCACAACAACTAGGAATAGGAAGCTAGGACATAAAGCAAACATTTCTCATTTACATTTACACATTAATATAGTATATCTCGTAACAATTAGATTCAATTAGCATACTGGGTGTGCGCTAAAAAGTGTGTATACATAAATCGATCTGCATAAATATGTAACTGTATATGTAAACTGTATCTATAGAGGCGGCATTATTGTTACTGTTGCTTGCATGACATGACATTCATTGAGATTTAACTAGCCTATAATTAAATTAGCAAATAATTAGCAGAGCTGCAACAAAACGATCTATAATGTGTACATACATATATATATATATATGTATATTTATATATATATGCATATATGGTATGTGTGGCTTGCAAGAGAATAGTAACAAAAACACTGCTTAAACATTTGTATGAGAGCCGCCAGAGCCGCCGGTTACGTTGGCCGTTACAGGCGCCGATATAGATGAGCCGGCACGTGTGCCCGTTGCTTCCGCAGCTTGCAAATTTTCCAGCTTGTGACGCAGCTCCTCCTTGCGCGTCTGCACGGTAAGCAGCTCGTCACTGAGATCATTGCATAGATGAAGCAGCGAATTATTTTGCTCACGTAGTCGCTGCAACAGCTCCGTAGTGCTTGACTGATTATGCTTGAAGGACACATGACGTAGAGAATCGCTTATGGCATTCACACGCTTCTCGAAATGCTCGGCGCTAGGCAGTTGCGATGGCAGTGTGGCTGCTTCGGCTGGCGGCAGTAGAGGCGCCGGCGTTTGTGGCTTGCGATAAACTTCAAAAGCAGAAATTCGTTGTGTCTGCAACGAGATGCGTACGGGCGCCACAGAGGCCGGAGGCGGTGGCGCTGTTGGTGGCAACGAATGTTGCTGCTGCTCCGAGCCATCAAGCTGCAAGATATAAAGTCGATTAGTTGATTGTGCCACAAAAAGCAGCTGAAAAGAATTGTTTGCAAAGTTGTTGAATTTTGTAGGCATAACACTAGTGAAGCTACGGCCAATTTGAGCGTTAGACAAGACAATTGATAGACTTACAACATTTGCATCTTCGGCAAAGTGTGTGAAATCGGCAAAGCCTGTGGAGGTTTGCATATCGAAGCTGGCTTGCGCGATTATCTTAAGTTGAAAGAATGAGGATATGTGGTGACAATGACAATGGTTGGCAGATATGAGATTGGGTTAATAAATGTACACGGAGCAGGATAAACATTTAGTTAATATACAAGTTTATATGTGTCATTCACTTTGCGACCAACTCAAAACTCACCTCTGGCTGTTGTGCAGCAGCTGCGCCCATCTTGAATTTGTTTAAATCCAAGCTGCTACTGCGCGTATGTCGATGTGGCCGAGGTGGCGGCAATGGAGGTGGCTCCTTTTTGAGCGCCACTGTAGTTGCGGCGAAAGCAGCAGCCGCCGGCTCTGGTGCATCGCCCATTCCCATGGAGCCAATGCTGGGCTCACGTTGTGGCGGCGGTGGTAGTGCACCAATATTTTTAGCCGGCAGCTTCTTGGCTTGTGGACGCTGTATTGCGCGCAGATCGCTGCTCTCACGATGTGTGTTTGTCGTTTGATTGTTACTGTTGTTTAATTGAGTCGTTGTTGTTGTTGAGGCAATGGCCGAAGTTGTTACCAGCGCCTTAGGGCTCTCCTCTCGCAGCACAACAACACCATCCATATCATTTGTAAGCTGCGAGCTTGATTGTTCAGCCGCGCCGCCCAGTGCTGCACCTGTGGATGAAAGAGTACGAGATACTGTAGTAGGTGCAGTTGAAAAATGAAAATACGTTAGCTTTACCTATGGGCGTTACACGCAGCGGCACTGGATGCAGTATCTGCGGATTGGAGCCCACATCCTGTGCTGTGCGTTTCATATCAAACAGCGCTGGCTTCAGACCGGGACTAGAGACAGTTGGCGCCGCAGCTGCTGCAGCTATAGCTGCTGTGCTAGTGGGAGATTCACTAAACTTTGTCCACTGGCTGGCATCGTTGGTGCCTGTGGCCGATGGCGCTGCTATTGTTGCAGCCGCTGCAGCAGCGCCAGTTGTGCTGGTTATGGCTTGCTCCGCATTGGGGGAATTCGAAGTGCTGCGGTGCTTGTGTGCTGGCGATGTATTTACCACCTCTCGCCTGGCGCTGCTGTTGCTTGCCTGAGACGTTGTCGATATCTGGCTTAGATTCATAATATTCTTATCTGGTTGCGGCTTGGCCTGCGTGCTGCTAATGATTGTATTGTCCGTATGCTCATCTTCATCGTCATCGTTCAAGTGCAGGAGATCAGCCTCGGGCGGCTCTTGAGGTATGTGTGCCATATTTGATGATGATGATGACGACGATGTCGTTGTTGTATTGGCCAGCACATTGGGATGCAGACAGTGCGGCAAACTGCTCGGTAGTGGAATATTATTCCTACGCAGCACCACCAGATGCATGGCGGCCGTAAACTCGGACAGACTGAGCGCGCCATCGCGTGACACATCGCACAGTTGCCAGATGTGACGCAGCTCCTCCACTGGTATGCGGCTCTTTTCGAAAAACACACGCGCCGCCTGCCCGGAGAGCAGACCATGCGGATCACGTTGCACTGCTCGAAATTGTTTATAATAGTAATCGCGCTGCTCGGGTGTTATTTGATATAGCGTAACCAGCTCGTTTTCATGATCGTTGTCATCATCGTCACTGCTGTGGCGATCTGAAGATTCCTCTTCGGTGCCCAACAGCTGGCGATGCTCATCTCCAAGCAGTCCCTGCCAGAGCGTATCCTGCGCCCAAGGTCGCTCAGCCACGCTGTTTGTAGGCGTGGGACTGTCGCTATTGGTGCTCCAGGCCTCTGGCGAGCCGCCAGTGCCACGTCGACGCTGTGACGAATGCAGAAAACAAAAATAGTTAACATACACCACTACTATATCTAAAGCCTATTTGCATAAGCGTGTGATAAGATATACGCACTGTTTCGCGACTGCTGCTACTACCCGCAAAGACTACATCAGCGCCCGTTCGCTCATCGAAATCACCACCGCAGCTAGACTCATTCTGATCCACCTCGGAGTCTGTGCTGGGCACATCCGAGGTATCCTGCAGTTGCTCTTGCTGCTGTTGTTGTTGTTGCTGCTGCTGTGAGTTGCGACGCAGCGAGTTGCGACGATCTGTGGGAGGTGGGGGCGGCAGCACACCTATACCATTCTCAGAGTTGCTTATGGCTGCAGTAGCGGCTTCTTTCCAGCTGAAGTGTGGTAACGGCAATGGCACTGTGGCGACTATGAGCTCCTGACGCAAAGGCACCGCCGCCTGATGCGCTGCAATTAGCTTGAGACAGGAATAAAACTGCGCACGTGAGATATGCAATGCAGTCAAGGGTATGCCTGCCAAGGCGGTTATCTGTAAGTAAAGCAAGAAACAATTAACATTGTTCAATTGATGGCGCTGGCGAACCTACCTCAATCACCGTCTCGTTGGCAATGTCTGCAGAGCGAAATAGCTCTGTGGCCTTTAGCATGGGCACCTTGCCTGTCTTTTCCACGTCGCAGCATTGAAATAGTTCGTTGTAAAAACGTGTCTCGGGCTCGGTAAGTGTAACCTCTTCCATAGCCGCCTACTTGTTGCTGACTCCAGCCCTCTATCGTGTTACCTTTTTTTCTTGTTGCTTGGGGTACACGACTAAGCCACGCCCGTTACCAGCAACAATAGCAAGCTGTATGTTTATTCTTGACGCTTAACTAAACAACTGCCAGCTCAGCCGTGCTGCCCGCTTGCGCCGCAGTCACCTTTTTGAGGCTCGTTTATCGCCTCGTCAACGTCTTGTGTGGGGGAAGAAAAAAAGTCCAATAAGACAAAAACGGACAAAGCTCCAAATTCAGTTGGTTCAGCAACGCTTTTTGTACACTACACGACCCTTCGCGTCAGCTAACTAAATGTGCACACTAATTCATTTTACTCCGCGGGCAGCGCAATTGTTTAAATTACGTTTACGTTTGCCTGCGCTGCACAATTTGTCAATCAATAGCACTTTTTACACCAATTTTCGCAAACTGTTGTGCACTGTGGTGGCATTATCGTCGATATGTACTAGGGATGGACGATAGTTAAGTAATCGCGATAGATGTATGAAAAGTAGCCGTGACTTAAATAAATATTTATTGAAAACATTTTCGCACAGCATATTATTGCATTTAAATTATATGTTATAAATCAATGTTTTTTATTTCGCGGTTTAGCTAATCTAACCCGCTCAACTGTTAGCTCGAAAACATCTGTGACCGTGTATGAGTTTAAACAGTGACTTATCCCATTCCAGTACTTGTAATCAGTAACAGCTGTGCAGATGTTGCTCAACTCTAACGACTATTTGTTGTTTTACCCTTGCAAGCTGCAACGCAATTTTGGAGTTGAACTCTTAAACAAAGGATTATTGTGCCTACAAACAGTCATAGACTTAAGATTATTTCACTATATTAAAGCAACATGTTCTCACGCAAAAAGCCAGAGCCACCGAAGCGCAGGCAGCACGATTTATCACAGGTAAAAAAGCATCTAGAGCCTCGTCTATTTATTAAAATGACTCACGATTGCCCCTTCTCTCTTGCGAATAGTTCGGCTTGACGGACATACCAGATGACTTTGATCCGAGCGCTGGCTATGGTGATGACGATGCAGGCGATAGCGACTTGGAAGCTGAATTAGCAGCCATAGCTAGTGGTGGCAGGCCAAAACCGAAGCCCCAGCCTAAACCACAGTTGTTGCCTAGCAGTGATTTAGACAAAATGATAGCAGATAGCTTGCGTGATGTCACCGATGATGAAGATGACGAAGCGCTGGAGCATGATAGTGAGTTGCTTGGAGAGCTGCAGGGCATAACTGGCGTGGAGGAGGAGCCAGAGGAGCCAACATCTCAATCTGATGCTACACCTGCGGTACAACCTGAACCTGTGCAGACATTTTTACCGACAACCACAGTGGATACATTGAGTATTATAAAGCAACGCTTGGAAATGTATAAGATAGCGGAGGCGCAGGCCAAGGCAGCGGGCGAAGCCGGAAAAGCGCGTCGATTTGCTCGTGGCCTTAAAACACTGCAAGATCTGCACAAACAATCAGCGGCCGGCAAAGCTGTAAATGTAGATGATATACCACCAGAAGTGAGTGTTAAGCCTGCGGGTGAACCAGCTGCAGCAGCAGCGCCAGTTCCAGAGCCTGCTGCTCCACTAGAGCCCAAACAGCCAATACGTGCGGCTCCATCGCCGCCAACACCAAGCACTCCCAGCACACCAGCAACGCCTACACAAGCTGCCGCTGCTGCTGCTGTTAACCCATTGGTGGCCAACATGCGCGGTCGTCAGAGCGAATACAAAGCAGCAGCTGTTCAAGCAAAACGCAATGGTGACACGGCTGCAGCCTTGCAGTTTCTTCGTGTAGTTAAGCAGTTTGATGTGGTGGTCAAGATGTGCGAGGACGGCCAGGAGGTAGATCTGAGTGACATGCCACCGCCACCTGCTGAGTTTATGGCATTTATGGCCAAAATGCAAGAGAGTGGAGGAGAAACACCTAAGGAAGCGGCAACGCAAGTTGCTCCAGCTGCGCCTGTTGCACCTGCTTCAGCTGTTACAACGGCACCTGGCTCCATGGCAGAGGCATTGCAACAGCGTTTGGATAAATATAAATCTGTAGAAGAGTCAGCCAAGGCTGAGAACAATACCAGCAAGGCACGTCGCTTTGGTCGCATTGTCAAGCAGTACGAGGATGCGATTAAGCAATACAAAGCCGGCAAACCAGTAGCCTATGATGAGCTGCCTGTCCCGCCTGGCTTTGGTCCACTGCCAACTGCAGATGCAGCGCCAGCTGCAACACCCAAGTCACCAACATCACCACCCGCCACTGCCAGCACTTCCGCAGGCGATACACCCAACAGTTCCAATGCAGTTACACCCACAGCACCGCGCAAAGCGCCAGCAACGCCGCCGTCCAAGGAGCTCACTACGCGCACCTCTGGCAATCATCAAAAGAACAATTTGGCAGAGCAGCAAATGAAGCTGCTGTTGGAGCGGCAGCAGGAGTTCAAAGCTGCTGCTATAACTGCAAAGAAAGCTGGCGAAATGGACCAAGCCAAGGAGTACTTGAAGATATACAAAGGCTTTGAATCGCTGCTCAATGCAGCCAGCAGTGGATTGCCTGTAGATCTGAGCACAGTAAGTTGACTTGAATAAGTTTAATAAACATGTTTATCAATCTACTGTTTTGCAGCTGCCCTTGCCGCCGTCACAGCGCGATAATCTTGAGGCCTCGTTTGCTATAGTCTCAGCGGAGGAGTGCGATCCCAATGATGACATTTGTGAGATTGGCGTGCGCATGGAGGAGCAGCTGGCCAAACAGTTGATGATGTGCAAGAACACGCGTGATCATCATAAAGCCATGGGCGATGTAGCTGGCATGAATCGTTTCGAGAATCTCGCTCTTACGGTCCAAAAAGATTTGGACTTGGTGCGCTATACCAAGCGCAAAAATCAAACACTGCCCAAATTTCATTACGAGAAGCGTTCCTTTAACATTGTGCATTGCAACACAGACTTAACAGACAACGAACTGGAAATTGTAGTGGTGCGTGGCATTAACTATAGCGTAGCCAATCCCAAGGATGTGGACACCTATGTGCGCGTTGAATTCCCGCTGCTTAATGCAAGTATTTTGTTTTAGAATTAATGCAAGCTTAACTAACTTTTGTGTCTGTTGCAGGAGGAAACTTTTAAGACCAAAACGAATGTCATTAAGGATACAGACAGTCCGGACTATGATGAGCGCTTCAAGGTGGATATACAGCGTGGGAATCGTCAATTCCAACGCATCTTTAAGCGTCATGGCGTTAAATTCGAAATCTATTCCAGAGGGTGAGCTTGTCATACATACTTTGAAGCTTAAATCATTTACTAGCACGCTTAATAATTTACTTTTACTAATGGCATTATGCATTTACATAAATAATAATAACTCAAGGTGAAGCGGATTAATTAATTACAGCTAATACTTCATGCTCAGCAGACATTAAAGCTCAACTATTTAGCTTGCAGAAAGTACTTCATTGAAAACATATATTATAGACAATTTATATTAAAGAGTAGAGTAAATTACTGGTCATTTTGGTTTTTTCTGTTGTGTATAAACAACAAATAAATTCGCAATACAGTAGCTGTTAAATATTAGAATTAGAAAATAATATGTATGTAGTTTATTTACAGCGCTTGTTTAATTTATTTAATTTAGTTTAGTTGCTGGCCATGTTGACTTCTCACTTTCGGCAAGTATTTGAGTTTAGCACGCTTTTTAGTTGCTGCTGCTTACATTGTGCATTTACTAATTAGCTAACTGATCTCAAAATACCAATCATTGTTTTAATCAATATGTTTTATATTAATTTTACGGCCACAAATCCCAACAAAAATGCATAACAAAACGCTACGCAAACATAAAAATCGCTACAAATTTATTGAATAAGCAGCTGCAGTATTGATTGTTGTGGACTAAGTCGTAAACTGCCCATATGTTGTTTCAGAGGATTTCTGCGTTCCGATACGCTCATAGGCACAGTGAATGTCAAGCTACAGCCGCTGGAAACCAAGTGTGATATACACGATACCTATGATGTAAGTAAATAAGCTTTCTATTAAGAACAGTTAATAAATTTATGTTTACTTTATTGCAGTTAATGGATGGGCGTAAGCAGGTGGGCGGCAAGCTGGAGATCAAGGTGCGAGTGCGCAATCCCATACTAACGAAGCAGATGGAGCACATCAATGAGAAGTGGCTGGTACTAGATGCGTAAGATTGAGCCTCAGCTCAACTTAGTCTAGTTTTATCTACGCTTATTGAAATACGCTTTACACAGCTATATGTTTTATGTATATTAATATATAAATATTTATGTATACAAGATCATTGTTTATATATATGCAAAGCGCTGCGTTAGTGTAACAGTATGTGCGTGCAAGTTCTTTGACAGCAAGTGCAAGTAATGGCATTTGCAAGGGCGTGAATTATGTCAGCAGATATCTATGCGCAGCCTAATGAGCTGGCTGCATTTGCAATTTAAGGCGCCTGACACTGTACTTTGTTAACAGTTTAGAATAAAAATAAATTTCCTTAAAGCGCTATATGATAACTTATTGTTAGATGTTTAATTGCTATCTTTTCATCAATTCAATTTAAGATTTGATATTCCAAACAATAAAATATTTACAGCTGCTGCTGGTCTACAATTTAGTGTGAGAACTTTTGGACTAAGTCAGTCACTCTATCTCTATGCTGTTGATTTCAATTGATAATATTAATTATATAAAATACATTACAAATATTTTTAATAATACATTCGATTGAATTTTATTAACAAAGCTACGAGTACATATGAAATTCGATTGGTTTAGAAAATCTGAAGTTAAAAGAAATGCTAGCAATCATTTTGGTGATGATCATCCTCCTCCAGATGACTAGTGCAGACAGTAGGCAACCAGCACGGTGAGCAGAGCGGACAAAGCGCTCAGTTTGGTGACAGATTGGACGCCACTGCGTGCATCATGCAGACCCGGACCCGATTCAGCAGAAAGACGCGCCGATGTCAGGCCAGGCATGCGCATAACATCTGGTGGCTGATTGGGCTGGAAGGGAGCCAGCGGCACGGAGCCCTCGGGCACTGTAACTGGCGTGGGTTGGAAGGAGGCAAGTGGTGCTCCAGAGTCTGGAGAAGCATTTACAGCTGGCTGTTGAGCTGCAACTGCAGCGGGAGCTGGTGTGGTGGCATTGACTGCTGCTTCTGGAGGAGGCGCTGGATAGCAGGCAACCTTCTCTACTTCAATTGTTTTGGTGGGATCTTTGGGATCAGGCTCAGGCACGCGCACAGGCACACAAATGATGCCGCCTGGAGCGGGTGTGACAGCTGCATTGGGATCAGCTGCTGGAGCAGCGCCAGATGCGGCGGCTGGAGCAGCTGGAGCGGACGGTGCAGGCGCTAGAGCTGGCATGGCAGCCAAGGGCGTCATAGGAGGAGCAACACCTGGTGCGGCATCTACGCCTGCAGCTGGAGCTGAAGCTGGCGCTGGAGCTGGCGCGTATGGCATCTGAGCTGGCGCAACTGCAGCTGGAGCAGCAGCTGGCGCGGGCTGAGCTGCACCTGTATTGATAACTGTGGTGCCGGAGCCGGCGCCTGTGGTGGTGACCGAACCAGGTGGACCATTGTTTATAATAATAATTTTATCATCACCGCTGTTGCTGCCGCCACCGCCGTATCCGCCGCCACCACCGCTGTAGCCATGATCAACAACACGAGTTTGTGTGGGAGTCAGCACATGACCAAGCACTGCGCCACCCAAAGCGCCAGCAATGAGACCAGTTCCTGCAATAAAAGAAAGCAACAGTTAAAATTGAAAAATGAATGATGAGCTTAAGACTTACCCAAACCAAAGCCAGAGCTAGACTTGGGAGCTTGTGGATAGTAAGTAGCGCCAGCTGGAATAGCTGCGCCTGCAGGCAAAAAGGTGGCACCTTGGGGCACCGCATGCACCGGTTGTTGAGGATAATAGGTGGCGCCATGAGGAACGCCGCCACTTGGGTAATAGCTAGCGCCAGCTGGGATTTGTCCCGGAGCATGATAGGTGGCACCAGCTGGAGCATAACCGCCAGGATGATAGCTGGCACCAGCGGGTAGTGCGCCAGGAGCATGATAGGTAGCGCCAGCAGGCAGAGCACCCGATGGATGATAAGTAGCGACAGCTGGCAAAGAACCTGCACTATGATAAGTAGCGCCTGGTGGCAAATGTCCTGGACTGTGATAAGTAGCGCCTGGATAACTTGACTGCACGCCATGCGTATTCGTAGCTGTAATGGGCTGGTGATAGCTACCACCACCAAAGCCACCGCCAGTGGAGTTAGCGCGCGGTCTGTAGACACTTGCTGGCGTGTAGTGCGTATTGCCAGCTGGGCGAGCTTGACTGTTGGCTGCGGAGTAACTGGGCGGCGGCGCATTTGCCTTGTACGAAGGATTGTAAGCTGGTGGTGGCTCATGCACATTGGTGCGAGCACCACCCACAGGATTATGCGCTGAGTAAGCAGGCGGTGGACCCGCTGGCTTGGCAGGCACGTTCCAGCCTACAGCTGGAGCTGGCGCAGCGGCATGACTCGTATGACTCGTGTGACTCGTATAAGCCGGCTTGGATTGACTTGGCGCATAGCTCAAACGCGTATTGTCAAAATTTGAATGCGAGTGCGTGCCTGAAGAAGAGGAAGAAGATGGTCGTCTTGCTGAATAGCTGGTGCTGGAGCTTGAGCGACTCTTGCTGCCGCCGCCGCCAAACCAACGCTTCGCCTGCACTGTCTCAGATGAAATCAGCAGCAGCAGCACTCCCACTAACAGAGACACCTTTGTCAGTCGCCTCGGTGTGCGCGACATGCTGCAAATGTTTATAAAATAAATGTTATAATTTAAAGTTTTGATTGTTAAGCGTGGCCTGCTTGGCTTTGACTGATGTTCATGTCTAGTGCCTGCAGCGTTTAAATATAAGCGCTTATCAGCAATAGAAACGGCAAAATAAAAGCAAAAAAAATAAACCCACAAACTGAGAGCAAAGAGCGCGCCTTTATTTTGAGAATTGTCATGCTCAGTTTTACATACGCAGATGTTATTTATTTGATAAGCTAAACCTCGGAATAAATAAAGTATAACTCAATTACACAGCGTCAAATATAATAACAAAATAAATTACTTTCTTCGCTTCTTGCTCTAAAACTGATTATAATTAAAAAAAAATGTAATTTGCATAACAAATGTGCTCGTTTAATTGATATACAAAAAATTACTAATGACTCATAATTACTTTCAAAAATGATTTAAAGATGTTAACAATATTTTCACTCGCATCGAAAATCGAAGTAGTTAAGCTCTTTATACATTCTTTATGATTGTAAACCTAACTTTTTATATTCATTGAATATAAATATTTTGTCTTTAGCCCTTAAAGTGCTTAATAATTCATTCATTCGTTGTTTGGTCTTTCAGGTAGAACCCAAGCTCAAGTTCTTGCCTCTCACGATTGTCATTCTTCATTTGCGTCTCTGTTCACTTTAATTTGTTGTTTGCATAAACAATTGATTCAATTTGTGCTAATAATACGCAGTACCAATCGCCGCGTCGCTCGCACTCGAGCTTTGAATTTATGAACTTTGCTATACATAAATTTTGACTTAAAGTAGGCGCTGTACTAATGTCATAACTTGAGCCTAGCCCCTTTTGCAGAGGCTGACGCAACGCCACTTGCCACTTATGGGTGTCTGCCACAGTTTTGCGGCGCGTTAAGCGTGCTGATAATTAATTTTTGTTGCTGCTTCGCATGGCTACGCAACATTGAGCAGACCTTAAACTAACTTTAAGCATTGGGCCTGGCAACTATAACACACCCAGAATATCCTAGGAGGTCAAGTTTCCACCAGAAGGTCAAACACGCGCTTTTCTTTTTATATAAACAATGAAGCGGACAAGTTACTTGTTTTAGTTAAATATGCTAGTAGTGTCTTGCATTGAAGAGCAGTTTTTGTTTGTTATTTATTTGGGCAGCTGATAATTATAAACCACAATGCGTCATAATTGTTTGAACGTCATGAAAGTAAAAGTTAAAGACTCGTAATCAATTCAGTCATTGATGCTGCTCTATCTACGTCATAAGCCATCATATATTATATATATTCGAAATAATTTGATAGCCACCATGGCAGTCTGTACTGCAAGCTTAGCTTTGTTTATGATGCAAATGCAATGTGATTTGCAATTTGCGTGTTAAGCTCAATATAAACAATATAGTGACTCATAGCTGACCACAATATTTATACATATAAGGCATAAAAGACAATAATGCGCAGGCGTCACCATGACGTCATTTTAAATATTTAAAAAAAAACAGTTCACTGGAATTTACAATTGGCAATTTGACAGAATTCAAAGTAAATAATACATTGAAATGTGCTTATCATTTTGCTGAGTTCAAGAAGCCAAAATCGCGAGACTACAATCAGCAAACAAACAAATACATATAGTATGTATATTCTTCTATCTACATCTGTCTGTTATGCTCAAGCATATGCTGACTGTTGAATATAAATAAAGCAAAAATGCCGAACAAGGTTTTATTTCAATAGATAAGCAAGCTGAAGTTGTCTTCACTCCACGCTTGGCACATTTTTAATAACTCAAGCGTATATTAATTTGAAACTTCCAAGTGGGTGAACGAGTTATTTTCATAAATTTCTTTGGCGCATTGTTAGCGTAAGTTTTTTTTTTTTTTCTTGGGAGGAAGTACGTCAATTACATAACACCGGTTTTATATTGTTGAAAGCTGTGCCAATAATAAACAAATGTCATTACGTTAACGTATCAAAATAGTTAACAAAAGTCAACACTAAAAATAGCGTTAAATTTATTATACCATTTAAAATATTTTATAGGCTGCAGTAAATTATTTTAGTGTGTTTCTAATTTTTTACTGAACTGTAAATTTAGTGTGTCTTTGGTTTTTAAAATCATAGAGCTCAATTCATATTCTCTGCTTGATCTTTTTTTAATAAATGAATTTAGATTGCCCTAAATTTCTCCCCTTTTGTTGTCACACGTGTATTGTTCTAAAATAAATTGGGGGCATAAAGCTGCATATAGAATTTCTAAATTTAAATAAACCTGTATAGAACTCTCAAAAATTTTAAGTAACAAATATAAATTTTTATGGCGCGGGATTTATAAACACATTAAACTGAAATTCAGCTATTTTGGCTGCACTTATTTCTATGCCAAGAGGGAAGCAAAACACTAAGATTTATGCCTGTCATGCCAAGTTAAATGTAAACAAGAGAAATATCAAAGTTTGGTAAATAATATTGTCAAAATAATTTGTTTGTATCAGCTGATCAGACGTCTTAATAAAATTTTTTATTAATTCTGCGCAGCCACTTGCTTGACCTTGAAATGCGCAGTGAACTCATCAAAAAAGCACAAAACACAAATAACAAACTGCAAGCAATTCCTGTTTTTATTTATGGCAATTGCAATAAACAAAGATCAGCTGCCATTAAATTCATCTTGTGTCCATTTAAAGTATTTGAAACCAGCTCCAACATATTTAAACACTTGCACACACATAGTTATAAATTCTAGAAATAATTCACAGCATTGTTAACTATTTATTTACATACTTGACTATGTTGCTGATTATTTTAATTAAATTCACTTTTGTTTTCGAGCGCGCTAGAGTTTCGTCTCGTACAAAGTTTTAGACATAAATGAAAAAAGCTGCACAAATGTTCAGTTTGGCGACGACAACAGCAGCAGCAACCGCAACTTGTTGTCTGAGCTTTTTACGTATGCGTATTGTTATTGTTGCTTTTGTATCTGTGCATCAATGCGTCTCGCTCTCTCAGCTCTCACAGCTGATATAGATATAGATATGCTGCTTAAATTAAGTTGCTCTTTGTTATGAGCAGAGCAAATAGATTTATTGAAGCGTGGCTGTATGTTTGTTATGCTCTCATTAGTTAAGTTAGCAGTCACTCTTTAAATAGTTAAAGATAGTTTTGTGTATAGAAAATAGTCATACGTATTTCCAGTTTAAAATGCCAGCGTATTTAATTAAAAATAATTCTAGCTAGTGTGTAAATTATATCAGTAATCTAAACGACCTGGAGCTTCAATTAGGCTTTGCCATTTGGATCATTGCTCATAGTCGAGCACTCAGCACATGCAAACAAGCGCAATTTACAGCAACCTTTTGTTAAAGTGGTGGACTAGGTGTGCGCTTTTGTTTGGGCGCGTTGAGCCATGACGTATACTTGATTTAGTGTAGGGTATGCAAAAGTCGCTGCTTGGCTGCAATTAATGCTGAAGCTTTAAAGCTTGTGCTGCAAATGATACTAAAAGATAATTCCCAGCTAAATAAAAAAATAAAATTCAATATTTCAATATATAATCAATATTTATTCAATAAATATTAATACACTTGATCCAACGATCTCTTAAGCTTTTTTCAGGCCTCAGTTCCTAGCGAACCTTTTTTCTCTGGGCCATATTTTCAGTTTTGAGAACAGATAAAAGTTGCTAGGGATCGAATACTGTAATTAAGAAAGAAATTTCCAGCTCAATTTCTCGAATTCATTAGCATTGAAGTAAAATTTTCCTTTTGCTTAATATCAAAAAAATGCGGCAACAACTTGACTTCAAATGGTTGCAACTTGCGCTGCAGCTTTAAAGCTTCGTATACCAATTGAAAAGCTTCAACTCCAAGCTTAAATAAAGCTTTTTATTGTATGGAACGCAAGCTTAAATTAAATGCTATGCCTAAGTGCTAAGTTTAAATTTAATCAGCAGCTACAACGGGCAGCAGCGTTGTCACTTCCAGCTGCTCCGCATGTTCCTCAGCAGCGCCACCAATATCGCCTGCAACAATTGGTGGCTCTGTGGTGCTAATGTCCAAACTCTGCTCCAGCAGACACTGCAAGTCGCCTTGACAATCCTCAGGCTTCAGCTCGGGCGCTGGAGCTGGAGCTGGAATGCAAACAATGCGTTCAACCTCAACCATTAAGTTTGAATTGTTGGCATCCGTTTCGTTTAGCATGATGGGAAAGCACATTAAGCCGCCAACAGGTGGCGCTGCCTCAGCAGCGGAATTTTCCTCCAGCTTTGTTTGCTCTGCTGCGTGGTTTGTGCTTTGCGCTTGCTGCTGCTCCCCTTGACCATTATTGATAATAACGATATCACGACCACTGCCCGCAGCTGCTTCCGTCTGCACTTGCTGGTTTTGCTGATAAACATGCGAGCCATGATGATGCCTATGGCCAAAGAGCACGCTGTCCATCAGTCGACCAGCCAGCATGCCCGTAAGGAAGCCATTCATGCCTAGATTAAAGTACAGTAAGCGCAGCTCGCTCAACTAGGCAACCAGCACTCTCTCACCTGAACCTCCCAGCATCGATGTGGGCGGCTGTGCGTAGTAGACAGCGCCGTGGGGCAACGCCTGTGCGTTTGAATAGAACATGCCCTGACCCTGCGGCAGTTGCTGACGTGGATAGCCGCCGGCTTGCGGCTTTGGCATATTCATTGGCTTCACTTGTGGCGGCGGCGGTGGCGGCGGTTTGGGCATGGCATTGCGTATGCACAGCGACCGTCAGCACGCGGCGTCCGCCACCCGATGAGGATGACTTGCTGCCGTACTTACTGCGCCAGCCGCCAAACAAACCGCCAAACGAGCCACCACCGCGACCACGCCCGCCACGTGCCTCGCAGGGCGGCGGCAGCAGCAGCAGGTAAGCTGCCAGCAGCAGCGTCAGCGTCACACAGTGCGTATACTTCATTCTTCTTTCTTTTTTTTTTTTCAACTGCACCCAGTGATTGGTACGTCCCAACTGGAGACAACGCGCCAGCTACGCGGCGCCTATATCCGAATAATCTGATAAATGCGTGGGCAGCTGCGCTACCTTTCAAAATTTAGAGCATATGGGGCCAAGCTCAAGAAATTTATTGAGTAAAAAAAAAGCGGAAAATTATTAAAGAGAAACAAATAAAACTTTAGTGCAACAAATAAACTCTAAATTAATATGTAAGCAATTTATAGCTTTAATTTAATTAATTTAATTTAATTTCAAGGCATCATTTATATTTTTGGAACAAAATTTCAGAGAAATTTGTTTAATTACCACAAAATAAATTTTATTTTTAAGGCATTATTGAGCAATCATATTAAATTATTTATTCTTTGCATTGCTAATGCTTGAATGTTCATTTTTTAAATCTTATATTCTTATTCCTCTTATATTATATTCCATTTAATACAAATTTAAGTAACAGGGACCGCATCTTCGATTATACTTGCTTTACTGTGACACCTTTCTAGACAAATTTGATTTGTTTTATTTTTACAGACTCATTGATACAGCTCAATTTCATTTGATTTATTTGTATTTTGTAAACCCTTTTTGTTCTGTAGCGCATTAATTTAATATCTTGAACCAGTAAAGTGTCAAATCATTTTACATATCACACAATTTCTATTTGACGGCTGTGTCGAGTGAGCTCAAATCACATTGTATATTATATTCGTGTGACTGCGAGGATGAATACAGACACTCACACACACAGACATGCAGACAGAAAACAGAAATCATATTTATGCATATGTTTGCATGTATATCAGAGAAAATTGAATGAGTGTTGTTGTCGTGTAATAATTCAATTGCCTCTAATTGAGTCGCACTCGAATTCTCGCATTTTCTCGATGTCTCCATTGCCAAGCAAAGCGAAAGCAAAAACAACAACCGAAATAGCTGCGATACAAAAATATTATGCTGTTGATATCTTTAGCTAAGCGCAGCAATTTGCCAAATGTGTCGCATTCAATTTTTATTTACACAAACACACGAGTATAAGATAATCAACAACGAGAGCGCTTGAGTAGAAAGACTGGATCTGGATTTCCATGATCAAAGTGCGCACTTGAGGCAGCGGCACGTTCATGAACCAAGCAGCTGAACTGACAGAGCTGCTGACCCATTTGGCAAGGCAAACGCATCAGCAGATCTAAGATCGTCAATTTACTTTGCAGCAAATGCATTGTCAGTGTCAGTCGAGTGCGTTGCTGTTGAGGTCATTACAAGCCAAAGCGAAGCCTTAAGCTGTCAGCCAGCAAGAGAAATGGGTTTTAAATAAAGAAATTATTTAAATAGACAACAAATAATAAAAGAAGTAGAGCAAATAGTTTGTGGCAATAAATAATAGAAAATAAAAGCTGAAAGCAATGCAACAAATTTATAAAATTAATTAAATTACATTAGTTATTATTGAAGAAGAACATAAAATATTACTTTTGATAATATAATAAATGCAGTTACTGGTTTTAATTTTATTATAATTATTTAAATACACAACAAGTAATAAAACAAATAGAAATAGTTTCAAGCGCTGCGCATTTTTAACTGAAAGCTTACAAAACTAATTCAATTTATTTAATTATTAGTTTTGATAGCTTGTTTACAAAATAAGTTTTTAAGTTTCATTGCTTTAATATAAAATAGTAACTCCATTTGTTACTCAAATAATTTTATGATAATTAATAAAAAGAAATTTAAGTACAAACAAATCAAAATTATTCCAATGAAGAATCGATTGAAACAACGCGCATGATTTTACTAAAAGCTTCTGAACTTAATCAAAATTATTTGCTTTGCATATCAAAATTTATAATTTTTATAATTTAACCTATAATAAATGTCTCTAAGTTTCTTTGCTTCC
Source organism: Drosophila busckii (assembly GCF_011750605.1). NCBI lineage: Eukaryota > Metazoa > Arthropoda > Insecta > Diptera > Drosophilidae > Drosophila > Drosophila busckii. Next base: position 14,212,118 of record NC_046604.1, on the reverse strand, counting down.
ATAAAAAATAGTTAGACCATTTATTAATCATAAAATGTTTATGCATAAACAACGCAGCTGAACTTATGTCTTTGATATGTTTATTGATTGCACCCCCAGTGCGTTAGATCATTAAGTCTAGAAGGAGCTGAACATTTTAAAAGTAATTTATAACGAAATCTTGATTGTTGAACCTGCACACATAAATAAGTCGTAGCTGGAAAGCAAAAATTAGCTGCTAGCCTCAGGGCGAGTAAAACTTGTAAAATATTTACGAGCTCAAGTGACCAAAAGCCGAGAGCCAAGGCAAAAACAATGGCCGAAAGCGGAACGCATAAAAAGTAACTACTTTGTGGCTTACGTGTGAAGCGATTTCTAACTGTTTGCTTGGCTCTGTGTGTGTGTGTGACAGACTCAAGAGCCTGAGCATACTTTTAGGCGCTCACAGACAAACAGACGCTTACGTGTGTGTGTGTGTGTGTGTTGTGATTGTGTAATAAAAAATATCCAGCTGACATTTTGTGTCAAGCACCTTTTTCATTTTGGCACTCAGCAAAAGCAAAAGCAAAAGCGTGTGGCCCAAGTCCAACTCTAAGTCTGTGTGCGTGCTTTTGGTGTTCCCAGGACGAGTTCTGGTCTGCTCCCAGTGCCTGCCTGAGTGATGACAAATTACATTTGTCAGATTTATGACCAATTATGAGCGTGTTATATATCACAGCGAGGGGAGCCAGCAGCCACCTTAATGGCAAGCGCAATGAATAAGTCGCCATCGTTTGTTTGTGTGCTGCGGGCACAATTCGTGAGGCGTACTAAGTATGTAGAGGCAATTGGTAATGCTTTGCGTCTTCTTTCTGCCTATATACATATTACATTTCGTCCACTTTCGCTTTTAGCGCATTGGGTTTCCTCACATAAGAAATGCGCGCGCGCGCTCGCGAGCCTTTGAGAAATGGTTCGCCCCATATCGCGTGTCCTAATGTCACACATTCAACTTGTATTATTTATGCCGTTAATGCGTTGAAAATAGCACAAATTGCCTTTATTACATGCGCAGTTAAACTTCAATTATGGCTCTAATAAAAGAACATGACCAAAAGTATTGCCAAGCTCAAATCCAAAAATTGAATTTGAACTTTGAGTGCATCAGGCTAAGAACTCTGGTAGTTAGAACTTCTTGAGCGCACCTCGCTGCTTACTAAAAAAATATCTGAAAACTTCTCTAACTCCCCTCTAACTAAATTCTTCATGCCTTACAGTTTACTTAAATTGCTTACAATCTGATTTTGGTATTTACAACTTCCCAAGCTCCACTCGTTATAATTTCTACTTTATTTTTTACATTTTAGTGTAACAAGTTAGGCAGTTCAAACTACTCAAACCAGCCTCGCTGCTTAATAAATTTTCCACTTTTTGGCGCTGACTGCCAAATATGCAAAAAATAAAATCCAAACAACGCTAAAAAGTGCGCAAATTAAAATCGAGCAGCATAAATTATTAAAATGCTTAGACGTTTTATTTTTTTGTTGTGGATTGGGGGGCGGCAGCAGCTGCGCCGCATAAACAACAAAACAATATTTTATGCTTCATTTTACAATTCAATCAGTTTCATTTTCCACCTGTCGAATACATTTCCCGCTTTTTACAGTTATTCAAGCAGCTGCCAGTCGCGCTTGCTCGTAATTTTTTAATTTCAACTTGAATTTCAAAATTCAATTAGTTCGGCCCCGCAAGCACGCGCATAGACCACGATCTCCATTAGCCCCCAAACCAAGCCAAACCGAACCAAACCAATGAAAATGCTCGTTAGCCACACCCATTGCCTCTTGTTGTCTCGAGCCCTGTCTGCTGCTGCCCCCTTTTGTGGCGCTTACACTTTTAAGATTTATGTTTTTAGATTTTAATGAAATGCCACATTTTGCGCAGATATTTCTTACCAGGACACGACCCAGTTGTGTGCGCTCCCATCTCTCGCAGCAGCGGCACTGACTCATGCAAATTTTTCGTGCCTGTTTTATTTCGCTGGCCAATTAAATTGCCATAATTCAGCAGCAGCGTAAAAAAAAACACACACACAATTAGCCTATAACAATATAAAGTTGCTCTAAAAATAAAAAAAAAAGCGAAACTAATAAAACTTAAACGTAGCCAATAAAATTTGTTCATTTGGAAGTACAATAGAATTGATGGCGTTTCATTAAAACTGCATAAACTATTGAAAATTGTATTTCTATTATAAGCGAATGGCGCATTTTATACATAAATTATATTTGCAAAATAAGCTTTGCTATGCATCAACGAATAGCTAAAGTTTTTGAGCTAATAAACTATATACAAATTTTTATTTAAATTTGATAAACATAATTTAAATTAGTTGATAAGCTCTAACTCAGCAAAATGGCAACCGATTTTAGTCTTGTTAGACTCGTGAGAAACATGTGAACAAAGCTGTATTTAAATTTGGCGGCTTAAAAATTGTTTGCCAATTGTATGGCATAAAAACCAAGCGCAACAATAGTAACATTAGTAGCTAGAGCTAGTTACATTAATAATATTTAAGCTTAAGTACTACTGCCATTAAAATTTAGCAGTCATAAGCATTGCAGCTCAATTAAAATAAAAATATATATCGCGTAAGCTCTTTCAATTATGCAGACTAGTAAACAAGTGTATAAATTCATTGACAGACACGCTTTGATGCTATTTTTTTGAAATACAATTGACTTGCCGCCAATTAAGCATTGTAAATTGAAAACTCTTTGCTGTTGATAGTTTTTCAATTCCAGTTCATACGAGCAGCAGCAGCTGTCGTCGTTAGCTCTAGAGCTACGCGTGTCTGTCACACAACAGCAGCAACAGCAACTGTTGTTACTGGCAACAGCAATGAAAACATATAAGCGGCTTGCAGCCGCCAAACAGCTGGTACATAAACGTAGGACGAAGGACAAGCCCAAGAGGTGCAAAAAATAGCTGTTGCTGCTATAAATGCAAAATATTGCACAAGCTGCAGAGCATCGACAGTGGCATTGGCTTAACTGATAAATAAGCACAGGACGCAGCAGCAGCAGCAGCAGGAGCAGCAGCAGTGTCTCCTAGCCGAAGCGTTGCGCCTGTCTCCGATTTCTTCGTTGTACATGCGTGTGCAACTTGACCTCGGGTCATGTGGTGCAACAAGATGGGGCACGGACTGTGTCCAGTGTGCTGCATGTGGCCTGTCCGTAACAGCCGTTGCTGCTGCTGCTGCAAATGAAATTTTTCTTCAATTAGTTTATTTTCACACCAATGATTTTGATTTCAACCCCAGACTCAACAGCAACACGCAGACAACACAACAACAAGCGAAGCCAGCGGACCCGAACAGATCCAAACGGTTGAGCGCTAATATAAAAGCTTCAGTTAAACAAATACTCTAACGTTAATATAAAAAATTTAACTATTTATTGAATTTCAATTTAATTTATATATATTAAGCAGCTAAATAGAAAGAAATCAAGCCAAACTGTTTAGGTCTGCATGTTAATCAGAATCTTTACTATTTTCCAAAGTGCTTACCCACAGGTTCATAAATCGTAAACTAAAAGTGTTTATCCTTTATTAATTTGCCCATTTTTCAACATTTTTCTAGTAATTTGTGCATAGCTTTTATATAAAATATGTTAATTAATATGAACTTGTCCATTCTCCAGCTATATCCACCAAGTAAAAAGAATCTAATAAGCTGAGTAAAGACTTTAAAGACTTTATGTAAAATTAAATATAATATCTTACTTGGCCAGATCTGTGAAATATCGTTGATTGAGCTAGTTGCTGAGTTGATTAGCAATATTTATTAAAAATTGTTGCCAGCACATTTTAGCATAGAGCAATCAAGCTGCGACCTTTAGCAAATATTTTTCATACTATATGTTGTTGTTGTTGTTGTTGCTACTGCCACTGTGCGCCGGCTTGTTAACGAGTGTGTGGCAATTAAGGCAACGCGTAATTGTTGCCAGTTGCAGATGATATTGATGCTGCCTGCCAAGCCAATGCAAACAAGACAACAACAGCAGCAGCAGTAGCAACAGCAACATACGCATCAATGCACTCAATGGACAAGTTGTGGGTGTGCATGTGTGCGTATATCTATGTGTGTGTATCTGTCTGCGCTGCTGTTCATTGAGCATTTTGTTGTGAAGCGCAACTTTTTGATTGGCTTGCGCATTAAAATGATTAAAGTGTATGGCAGGCACAATTGCTAGGACTCGCCTCACATAATGTTGCGCATTAAAAAAAATCAACGTGCAGCACGGCAGGTGGCATTAGCTTGTTAGTTGGCGTACATTACGCATACGCCACGTAAGACGGGCACGAAATGAATTGGATTTGTCATCACACACAGCCGAAACGGCAACTACCTACATTATGTACATGTCTCACACACACACACACACATACACTTGTACACTTTTAGGCACATAAAACATGAAAAATCAGAGAGCGAAAATTTTGTTTTTTTTTTGCTAAATAAGCATGCAATACACGTGCTTTGGCAATTTGTCACATGAGCCTCTAAAATATGCCCCAGGGTGTTTGGCCAAAAACTTGACACACACAGAGAGTCTCCAAACAAGCGCCAGCCAGCAAACCAAAAGAAAATCCAGCAAAAAAGGCATTAGCTGCACACACACATAAGTCGAGAGCGCTGCTGCAAAATGTTTACGCTTGGAAAACGCTAAAAATTTGAAAACTTGTGCACAGCGAGAAATCTAAATACATATTTTAATTAAAATAAAATATATTGATATACTTCAAAGCTGCAAGATTGACTTACTCTTCTCAGCTCTGACTTTTGTCATCTATAAATGCCAGAAAATCCAATAATACAATTTTCCATATACTTAGCTTATTTAATTCCTAACCAATTAAGAATCAAAAATAAAAGATCAAGCACAGTTTTCCATATTTTAAAAATATAATATATGGGAAAAATAATTCAAAATATTAAAAAATTTACCAAAAATTATGCAGTAGAGCTTAACGATTTTTAATATGAATATCAAGCTAACGTTAGCTTATATAAAAATCCAGTACAAAATCGGCTAACAAGCTTTAAGTTTGCTTTATTGACTATTGCACTTACATTTGCTTGCCACTGTATTTGAATGAATGAATGAATTTATGAATATTCGAAATTATATTTCATACTAACAAAAAACGAGATTATACATTTTTTAACAGTCGAGCAATTTGTAACAAACTTTTTTTTCTGTGTAGCAATTTTTATAAAATTTATTTAAGCTGCAAGCGTATACGTAATTGAGAACTTGCTTTTTAGTGAAACAATACAAATTCATATGGCAGCTTGGCTTAGCGAGAAGAAAAATATGAAGTCTAGCTAAGATTAGATGATTTTTCAGGATAAACGCGACAAGTTGTGAGGCACTTTGCTTGACTGAAAACTCACAAAAATATCAAAAATATGCGTGTTGCCAAAAGTGCACACATGTACATGAGTGTGTGTGTGTGCTTCGCCTTTTGCCATGCAAATGAAGCCATCAATAAAAATTTTAAATTTAATTTAGATGCTTTGGCAAAGGCAATCTTATAAGTTTGTCGTTTTGTTTGGCTGCATTTGTTGCCATTTGCTAGACGCTCAACGTTGTCGTATTTGTTTTCCATTTCAACAGCTGTTTTTTGTTTTGAAATACACACACACACACATACACACACACATAGAGGGAGTAAGCACGCATGTGCTTTAATTTCACATGCGTTGCCGAGGCTCAACTTTTGCCCTCTCGCATTTTAAGTTATGCAGATTATAATTAGAAAAGTTCTTTGCGCGTCTCTGCGTGTGTGTGTGTGTGTGTGAGCAACAAAAAACTTTATTTAACAGCAGCCAAGTCATAAAATTATAGGTAAACGTTTACGTGCATTGGTAAGCAAAATGTGAGCGAGAGTTTAGAGACTTAGGCCTATTTTGCATAGCGCACCAATTAATTACCAAACGAATTTAAAAGGTTTTGCTCAGTTGGGCAAGACTTTTGAGCAACGGCATCGCATTACGCTCTAAAGCAAAACAAAACAAACTCAGCAACGTAAGAAGTTTGGAAATAAGAATTATATAAATGGCGCAATATGAAACTAATCACTTTTAATTGGTGCGCAAGGCAAATTATGGAAATGAAAAGCGCGACCAAAACCAAACCAAGTTGGTCGAAAACCTTTTTCCGTTTTTGTGCCCATAATCCCAGTCGCGCAGCCTCGCCCACTCATTCTCCTGCTTAGGGACTACGCATTTATTTTGATTTTAAGGCAGCAGCAGTAGCAGCAGCCCCGAAAGTTATGTCAGCTATTAAAATATTAAATTGTATGCTGTGTTCAAGTGGCGCCCAAAAACTTTTGGCAAAACTCCACAATTTATGGCGCAGCAAGCAAAAAAAAAAATAAATATATACATAAAAGAAAGTAAAAACAAATAAATGTATTTGATTCCAGGTATTGTTGTTTGCATATTTTTAGATATTATTTTAATTTGAACACAAGTTTGCCATTAGACTTGATTAATTGCTATGTGCCATGCTCAATCATCGCTCGTCGATTCATATATTTATTTTTAATTTTTACACTTGTCTAAAAATACCGCAAAACATTCACAGCACTCTACATTCATTACGTATACGCCATGTTCTCTTTTGCTGCTGATTGTGTGTCTCTGTGTGTGTGTGTGTGCTGATTTACACTTTTTTCTTTCTTGTTTGTTTTTCATTTTTTTTACACCTTCTGTTTTTTACTGCTCACGTGCAGCTGTAAAATGGCGCATAGCTGTACTATGTTACATATCTATGTAGTGTATGTAGGTGTGAGTGTGTTTATGTGTGTGTGTGTGCGCGCGTGTTCGTTTGCTGTTAATTATGCTTTTAAGCAAATTAGCAGCTGCATTGCGTTGTTGTATGCAAATAATGGAAAATCGATTGCGTCGATTCCAAGCCAATAAATTGTAAGCAAAACCAAATAAAACATAAAAAATAGCACAAGTCAGCAGGCAGAAGAGTTACTTGCCCACAAGCTTGAAGCTTAGTAAACAAACTAAAATTACATATTAATTACAAATATTCCTAAATAAAGTAATTTGTAATTAATAGTCATTATAAAATATTTTTAGTAGAGAAAGCAGCATAAATGTCAATTCTTTGCTTAAGCTAATATTTAAATATTATAATAAAACCTCTAATCCCAACATATTCCTTTAAGTGAGTTCAACAACTTTTAATGCTTAAATTGAAAGTTAATGCGATTTACTTTAAATTACAATTGAAATAACAAATGTTTTGATAGCTTGGAGCTTAAGTTCAAAGTCTAAGAGTGTCAACTACTTATCAATAATCTGATATTATAACTCGACTCTGTTCTGCAATTGCCCATGCTCAACTTTTCTTAATCTATATTAAGCTTCTCTTGTAGTTAAACAGCTTATCAGGCTATATATCTTACTTACAGCTCACTCTCATATACCTTCCATTATAGTTAAATTTTAGTTGCTCTCAGAATTATAGCAAATTTAATAAAATTTTTAGCATCAATGCTTCTATTGTTGATTTTAAATAACATTTGCAATTATGCCATGGAGAAGTGAAGTACACTTAAAAACCTAAGCTGGGTGCTTGGCATGCCAGTTTAAATATAAAACTTCAATGCTTTTGTTATTTTGTTTTGTTGTTGGCTGGCAATTTAATAATTACAAGTGAAATCCTATTAGTGCCGCTTATTAATGCTAATTTTATTATTTTTGTTTAATTTTCACAACATGAGTGGCTCTTATCGCTAAAGCTGGCAAGCAGGCGAGGCTGCCTTTAATTTCATTTGCCATGCACATAGATAAAAAAAAACTCACAGCCTCACACGCCTGGCATTCAAATTAAGCAATGCGCACATTATAATCTTCTACGACGAGTATTGAAAGCAGCGAAAAGTTAAACGTACACCTGGCGCAAACTGTTGTCGTGTTTGCCTCCCCAGTGCCCCCAACCCGCTTTACAACGGTTAGAATTTCGAACAAGGCAGCCCCATGTCGCTTTCAATTATGTCACATGCGTGCGGCATCTTCATCTTCATCATATGCCGAGAGATACATCGGAGCTACTTGCAATCAGAACGTTGCTAAGACTTTCGCTGCTCCTCGCCGGACGAGGACGTGTGTGTGTGTGCTTATGAGAAAAAGGGACAAAGCACAGCGAGCAGCTCTGCCAGTTGATTTTCAACCTTTATCACTTTATGACAAAAGAAACTTTGTGAGCTGCATAAAAAATGTGGCGTCTTGCCTGCTGGCTGGCTGCTCTAATTGACAATACTTATTAATAATTAATTAGCTGCGTTTAAATTTCTTGGAAGTTTTTCTGCCAACACACACACACACGCACACACACATACGAATATTTAAGAACACGCTACTGACATTAATTAGCAAACAGCTCGCGCTAATTAAAATATCAATTTCAAGCAACAGCAATTTTTCTTTTATATAATCTAATATAAAGCGTGCCAAATTAAATTTTTTTTCTACACCTTTACAGCAACGTAGATAAAACAAAAAACACGTATACGCAGCGTTGCGCACATCGTAAAGCTAATGAAATCTGCCTATGCCCGAAAGCTTTTTATGTCCGTCAGACTATCAAATCTGCTGCTGCAATTGTTTCAAATTATTATTGACTTTTGTGCCCAGGCGCAGGTCAAAAGACTAAAGTTTATTTACCAATAAACGTAACTACCAAAGTCGCTCACGTTTCGCAGCTACTTATTTTGCTTATTGTTTGCATTTTTATGGCTTTTAAAGCTCAAGATGCTTTTGTTGCTCGATTGGGCATTAAAATTGGCTATGCTACAGTCAAGGAGCCTAAGCTTGAGCTACTGTTAATTGGCTCAACTCGAAGACTTTTGCCTGTATCTGTATTAGTTTGCTAGCTGATGATTTCAGTCTTACAGCAATCAGGCATCATTTGGCTTAGTTTTATTAGCAGCAGCAGCAGCAGCAGCAGAGCTTGACATCTTCAAATACTTGACATTTTATTGCAAAAAGGAAACTTTCGTTCCTCACATGCTGCTGCTGCTGCTGCATGCCACGGATTTTGGTGAACCCCGCCGGCGGCGCTGAAATAAAAATGAGACAAGAACAACAACATAACTTGAACTGAAACTGAACTGAAACTACTCTGAACTCCCTCTTGACTCTTGCTATCTGTTAGAACATTTCAAAAAATTACTAGCATAATAACGCAAATATTTTACGATACAAGCAAACGACAAGCCAAAAACTTAACTAGCCGCAGGGCCAAGAGCCAGAGAAAACAACGTAAATAAAATAAAAATGAGTTTTATTTATTCTTCTCATACACTAGCCAACAAAAGACAGTTGCATTCAATTTCTGAGTGCATATGTCATTTGTACAAACAAATAAATATTAAAATGTGCTGTTAAATTAATTGAGTTGTTTCTATGAATCATTAATTAATTGAAATTTTAGTATAAAAAATTCTCAATTTAAAATTAATTATAAATGAAGTAACAGCGTTGGATATTTAGTATTTATTCAACAATAAATAAAACAAGTTACTATTCAATTAAGTAATTTATTAAAATTTACTAAAAATTCGACAAATATAAATTATTAAATAAATGTATAAGAGCAAGAACAATTCAAAATTTGCAGCAATTATTTGACTAATTTATAATTTGTAAGTTTATTGCATTTTAAATTAACAAAATTTGCTCAATAATTTCAAAATAAAATAAAGTTAGAGCATTTCAACTTCTGTATGTTGTGGATTGAGCATAAAATTCTTGTTTTTCGCATTTTTTTAGGTAACACAAACGCATTGCTTGCATTGAGGTTAATTTCTGAGCGGTTTATTTTAGGGATTGGTTGGCCTGGCGGGGGATTGGGGGTGGTTTGGCCAACTGATTGTGTATGCCGAGGGCGCATTCGCAATCAGCTGCATAGCTTGAGGGCAACTGTCGATAAAAGAGGGGGCAGAGGTTGTGCGGGTTGCTGTTGCTTCATTTAAAAAGCAAATAAAATTAAAATACGCGCATATTTTTTCAACAGATCAAACATTCGAATTATGGGCAAATATGAGGCATTCATGCAGCAGCTGAGACGCCAACCGAAAATGAATTCAGTTCACAATCGATGCGCTCTCGTTTGTGTGTGTGTGTGTGTGTGTGTGTGTGTTGGGTAAATTAAAAGCAAATATCAGAGGCTGAGGCGAAAAAAAAATAAAATAAAATTACACACTTTCAATTAAAATCAAATAAAGCTTTGTGCAAATATTGCAGCTGATTTAAAATTATATCATTTTATTTTCTTTTGCAGGGCAGCGCCATCCATGTTCACGACCCTTGCGACTCATTAAATCCGACAAATTATTGAAAGACCATCAATTGGCAGTGCTTGGAAAGTGAGACTTGCACTCGACAGCGACAGCATTTCAATGGGGATGAAGACACTCCAATGGTCAGCCGCATCCGCCAAGCCGACCCAAGCGTCCATTGTCAGGCGGCGCACTCATCGGCAAGTGGGTGCTTGGGTATGATGAGTGGTGGTGGCGGGGCAACAAACAGCTATAAAGAAAGCGCGCACAATTAATAAAAAATGAAACTCATTTCCATGGCTCTCATGCCAACAATGTCAACAGAGAAACCTACTCCGGGCACTATGGCGGGCTCGAGTTCCTCTCTTGTGCGAAAGACGCGGATGCGTCTGAAATGTTTTCGATATTTCGTTGATTAAATTGATAAGTTCAAGTAGAAACAATTACATTTATTTATAATTTAAAACCACTATCATATGCTGATAATTAATAGAGTGAAATTTGCTCAGCTTTGTTTTGTATTAAATAAAAAACTTTAAGTAAATCATCGATAGGTCTTGAATTTATTCTTTTTTACTTTCGCTCTTGTCATGAATTAAAGAGCATTGATTCTATAATTTATATAAATTTTATTTAAAATAATTTTAATAATTAATTGGTAGGCTCAAACCAAAAAAGTAAATTTTAGTATATTAAACATATAAATTTAGATTTTGGTTGATCAACTATCATTCAATAAAACTTGAAATTTCTTGCTCACTATTTGCACTATTTTTGCAATATGTAAAATGCTTATAATAAATGCAACAAAAGAGTCTTTAATCTGGCTTGCCCAACTGTGTCTGCTTTTTTTTCTTTTGCTTTGAGCTTAAGTACAACTTGTTTTATCTTTTAGCCACTGCAACAAAACCATTTTAATCGCAATTTTATTGCTTTCATCCTTCGCTGTTCTGCTTCGCTTTGCTTTGTTGAAATAAATGACCAAAAATGAATGTCAGCGTTTTTGAGGCCGCAGTGAACTAAAAATTAAAATTAAAAATTATTGCACGCATTTCAAGTAAATTTCGTGTTTTTTTTTGCGCTGCTTTTGCTTTTTCACTCGACTACAAGGTAATGCGAATTGTTTAAACAAAGAGCCCAAGGGCAACCCTCGAGCAAATAATACTTAAACCCTCATTAAACTAACTGCAAAAGGGGTAAGGAAAAAAAAAGAAGTGTCACCCTTGCTCAGTTAATATAAACAAAGTACAAGTACAACAAAATATAAAATACAAATATACAGAGAAATGCGCCAGCCAGAAAGTCAAGCAAATTTGCCCAATTTGTTTCCGCTCCGGCGTTCCCGTCCCCGTCCCCCCCAATTTGCCCTTTGTGTGTGCACCCAACTTCCAACTCCAGCCAAGGGAAGTAATTAAGTTTTGTTTGAGATTTTTCTTATGCTCGGACACTACTTGGTTGAGAGTTTTACATTTCCGCCATTTGGCCCCGGTATCCCGGTATCCTTGTAAATTATGCGTGCTAAAAGTGTTGGCTCATGACAAACAAAGAACGTTAATAGTTTGTACCCAGGGCCCAGTCCAAGGGGTCATAATGAGCTCAGCTCTTTAGCGCATTAGCTGCAAGTGTGTGCGCAGTGCGCAACAAAAGGCGTCATCAGACGCAGCTAAAGGCACCACAGCATTGGTCAATAGCATAAAAAATTTAAATTCCTTCAAAAAAAGAAGTTCAACTGAACGTATACTTGATATCAGCTTGCTGCTGTTGCTGGCTGGGTGGCTGCTGCTCTTATTGTTATCAATGTATTCCATAAATAATTCGCATACTTCACAGTGTGCTATCTGTGTAAACGCACAGAAATATACATATGTATATATTTTGTATAAATAAGTTTAAGCGACGCACTATGGGCGAAGCTCGAACTTATTGCAAAGTATATTGCAGTAGTACAATATATAGCTGAACTTATCCACAGTCCAGCTGTATTTACACTCCTTGCCCATGTGTGTGTGTGTGTGTGCGTGTGTACTTTTTGTCATCATGTATTTAATTACTCAGACGGCTTTTATTAAATGCTGGTCTGGCTTCAATTTTATTTCCCTTTTGCTTTCCCGTTGACCATAAAGCAAACGAAATATCTTGCAATTATATTTGCATATGAGCTCAAAGTGTTTGCGCCAGTTCAAATAACAGTGGATACAGCAGCAATAATATGCATATATAATATGCATATATTTTATATAGAAGCTTAATATATTTTTGCTTTAAAAACGTCTTTGTTAGCAACTAACAATTGCACAATTTTTTGGTTTATTTGGCGTGCATACCTTACTCTCTTTTGCTTTTTAATGGGTATGCCACAAGCACGAAGGCGCAATGTAAATTCGAGCTGAAAATGCATTTTTCATGCGTTAATTTTTCATTTTTAATTATTCGATTATAAAGACCTTACATAATTGAATGTCTGGCAGGCGGCACGTGCTACAAGTGGAAGAAGCTTTAACTGCAACTTTATTGTGGCTTGCAAAAAATTAAAACTCACTTGACTTTAGCCATACACAAAGTTAAGCTTAAAGGTAAAAACTGCAGCCTGTGTTAAAATATTTGCTCTACTGCAAGTGTTTGGCATTTTATTTGGCACTCGTGCAACTTAACTAACTTAATAACTATTTGTTGAGTAAATAAGTTTGTTGAAATATCGCACAACTATTTGTTAACGTTTATAAACTAAGCCAAACACACTAAGCTTTATATTTAACTAAAGCAAAGTAAACTACAGCACACAGCACAGCAAAGCAAAGCAAAGCGCTGCCGCTCACAAAAATGTAGTTGTAAACATTATTTTTATAAAAATGTTGCTAAAAATGCAACACAAGGCAAACATTTATGCCACATATTTTGCTTTACTCGTTTTTGAGCTCAACTTGTGTGTGTGTGTGTGTGTGTGCGAGGCCGCCGGCAGTTGCCTTGAATGTGTCCTGCCACTCGTCCTGCTGCTGCTGCTGCTGCTGCTGGCAGCTTTGCTCATATGAAAACAGACGTCAGGGGAAATCTAGCGCCAATAACTTGCAACTGCTTATGAGACGAGCTCGGCGTGATCCAACGGTGCGACAACTGTAGACAACAACGAGCGTGCGAGCAGCCAAAAAGAGATGCCAGACTCCAGAGTTTGCTTACTTAGTTCCAAAAAATTCAAGCGAATTTTTCAACATTTTCAACGGGTGTGTGTGTGTGTGTGTGTGTCTGTGTTTGAGGCCATGAGTGCAAGTGAGCGTCGTTTCGATTGCAATGGCGATGGCTAACAACAACAAAAAATTGTGCAAGTTTTTATGCTCATTTTATGCTGCACTGCGCGCCACTTCTTAGATACTGGAGCAGCAGCAGCAGCAGCCACCACCACAGCTGTCAGTAGAAGCAGCTTAAGTAGTGGCTTCCGCTTGTCAAACGTTCCCACACACATAGACTCGTTATCTATGTTTATATATAAGCTTACGCACTTATATATATTTTATAGCTGACTCAATAGATTACAATAATATTTATTTAATAGCTTAAATCAAATTGTAAATATATTTAACACTCTTAAACTTTCTCAAAAAGGCTGCTTGCTTTAAAGTTTTTCAATTATTAAATATTCGTTTTCATTTGTTAATTCAAATTATTTTATTTTCATATGCTTTAATTAAATTACCACTTTTTCACTTTTATAAATATTCTTTCAATTATAAAATTTTGTATTTAATTTCTTAGTTCCAATTCTTTGATATCATTATCATTTGCCCATTTCAAATACAATATATACAGCTGTTTTTAAATCAAATTTTAAATATATATATTTTTTAAAAAATTAAGGCTTAACTTGGCTTAAGACACTTCTAATTATTAAATGCTGCATAGTTTGCAATTGTATTTATTTAAAAGTCTAAATCTAATTCTTATTTATTTGTTTTGTATACATAGTTTGCTTACTTTTAAATTTGTTTTAATTTTTTATGCTGCTGCAGCCATATAGATTCTAATATTATTTATTTAAATGCTTAAATTAAATTCTTATATATTTATTGTACATTTTATGTTTAAACTTCTTCTATTTTAACAAACGGCTGCTTACGTCTAAGTTTCTCAATTATTAAATATTGTATTTCATTGCGCAATTCCAGTTTTTCAATATCATTGAACTTTCTGAAAAACGGCAGCAATGATTGAAAAAATAACAAATCTTTATTCTCATCTGCTGGATCGGGTACTTCTGATTCCACATGGATTATTTCAATTTGTTTGTGCCTACGTTTTTCATTTTCCAGCGCTAATAATTCAGCAGCCGCTTTAAATTTTCGCTTCCTTGTCGCTCTGGCTGTATCGACTGCTCTGCTAACTGTTGCTCTGCTGTCATTTTTATCTAACGAAATTGTTTTGCTTATAAAAGACATTTGCTCCATGTAAGGCCACTTGGTATTGTTTGTCTGTAAGGCTCGTCTGAAGGTGTCCTTCAGATTTTTCCACTTTGCTTTGGCAGCAGGTCCTAAAGTAAAGAAAATGGTTTACTTCTATACATTTTTATTTATTATCTATTGGTTTGAAATTCTTATTTATATAAGATTTAACCTATGTGTTCTTCACTAGTTATTAATAGTAATATAGTAGTAATGTATGTAATGCTTTTGGACTTAAGCGATCTTTCGCGACTCTTTCACTCAACTGCGTATTTTCTTCCTTCTGTACAGCTTCTATTTCTGTTAAGCCTCTGCTACTGTTAAGCTACTGTTAATCTCACAAACAAATCCACATGCTACAGTTATATTTATAAATTTTGAGTTCATCAAATGACGCGTCATTGAGCTAAAAGCAAGCTGCTGCTCTCTCGCTAACTCAAACCATTTTCACTCAAATTCGTTTGAGTGCATTGGAGCGTTGCTTTTGATTTAATTTACTCAACGCTGTGCTTGCTTACCTGAACAGTTGGACATATGTCCAACTTCAATCCATTCGTCATTGGTTACACTTTTATTCTTGAAATCTTTATGAGTATCATTCCATAAAACGTTGCGTCTTTGAACTGCTTGAATTAACGTCTCTACGCAAATCTTTTCCATTGTGTGTGCACTTTGACGCTCAGCACTATACTAAATTTTATTAGTATGCGTTATCGTTGACGTTTTCGTTCTCGCTATGCCGCTCATTCGCTCACGAAATTCTCGCAGCGCTCAAAAGCTGTTCGACCAGTTTCAAAACGTAGATAAGCAACAGAGCGTAGCGTAGCGTGAGCGATTTAGTGATTAAGCAAGTACATTCATCGCTCAATATATAAATATACACAAACATAAATTACTCATGCTTAGGCGTTTTTGAAAAAGTAAGTGGGGAATAATCTAAAGTAGCGGCTTGACTTGACTTGACTTTGTTCTTGCTCAGTATATGGTAAATTTTTGTCATTAAATCACCTCTTACGCAAATTCATGAAGAAAATATTTCATAACTATTTTAAACTTTTTTTCAAAGGTCATTTTAGCTATTCGAGTCCCTCTAGAATTGGCAGCACTGATCGTTGGGGTTGTCGTTAACGCCCATTCGCTATTTCGCTTATTCATTCTTTGTCGTTTACATTCTCGCCGCTGATTCGCTCAAGCAATTCTCGCAGCGCTTAAAAGCTGTTCGACCAGTTTCAAAACGTAGATAAGAAACAGAGCGTAGCGTAGCGTGAGCGATAGAGTGTTTAAGCAACTACACTCATCGCTCAGTATATAAATATACAAACATACATACATATATTACTCATGCTCAAGCGCTTGGGGCAAGTTAGAAAATAAAATCGCCACATTCAATGTCTTAAAGTTGTTGCAAACTATTTTTGTTATTGCCTGCCAGGCTTTATGTGCTTAAATAAAACTTAACAAATCTTAGTTGCCAACACTATTTTGTCATAAAATATGTGCGTGTTAAAATTTAAGATGCGAATGTGGGTGAATCTCAGCATTTCATTAGAGCTGCTGCTTGTTTGGACAAAAACTAAATGCGACTTGATTGATTGCTGTGCATACTTAATTTAATGAATTATTTAAGCAAAGTTAAAGCAACAACAAAATAAGCTCAAGCCTCTGCAACTTTTGTTATATATTTATTTTTTTTCTTTGCTTTGTTTCTTTCTTTGCCTGACTTCTGCTCATTTTCCTTTTTGCAGCATGTTTTAAGTATTTTTTATGCCTTTCTGCCAAAAAGTTTTTCCACCCAAAACAAAAAGCACAAAATGAAAATAAAAAACAAATAAAATAAACCATTAATATTATGTTTCATTCATTTATTTGCTTTCTCTCCTGCTCAAGTTGCGTGTCTCACTCTCTTTCTGTTTTTCTGCTTGATTAACATAATCCGCCATTTATAGCAAGTTTCTTTGCTAAGGCGTGCGTTTGTGTGTGTGTGTGTGTGTGGTAGATTCTGTGATTTAATTATGTAATAGTTTGATTGAAGTCGACTTAGTGCAAACGTGAGTCCTAAGCCCAAAGCCGCCTTCCTTTGTGTTTGGCATTTTAATTGATTTGTTGTTGCCCTGCGAACTGGGGCAAGTTCAATGGCAAACTTGATGACAACTAACTTGTTATTAGCAGCTAATGTCAATCTCTTCGAAATGTGCGCATTGACATGTCGAAATTGTAAAAGTTTAATCATATCAAAGTCAAGCTCAAGAAAAAATTCATCAATGCATAAATTCAATTCAATAATATGCAAATATTATTGTCATGTTTGCTTTTCTATTTTGATAAACTTTTGCAACTGAAAAGGGTAAAGCTGAAAACCTTTTTAAAGTTATTGATAAAGCTTTCATGCCTTGCTGGACTCGTGAGATGTATCTAAACAAAACTGCATTCAAATTTAGGAGTTGTAGGATTTTCGATATTTTGGCAAAAAACGTGATGCGACCTTTGGATAAAAGGACGACACACTACTCGAGTCCTTAAATTGTAAATAGTTGTTTATGTTATTTTATGTTATGTTATCTAGTTTCTAATTGCAAACAACGTTTTATAGCCATTAATTTGGTTGATCAACGTTCTTAAATTTATATATGTTAAACTAAAAAAAAAATTGTTAAAGCGTATTTAAATGTCGCCTTTTAGCAACTTCTAGCTCTGCCTGTTTTTTAATTTTAATTTCTGTTTGCATGCTGTAACTTTTGCTTTTATATTTCATTGCTCAATAAGTTGCAACAAAACGTTAAAAGCAACTGTATAAAGTATAAACGAAACTCACAAAAGGAATTGAAGACAGGAAACATTTCACTCAGCCCCGCCCCCACCCCCGCCACAGCTTCATTATGCAACAACAGTCAAAACTTTAAATACTTTTTGCATGATGTGAGCGAGACGCCAAACAAAGAGACAGAAGAAAACAATAAATAGCATAAATATGTTAAGTATTCATAGAAATTAGCATATTGTCGTCCCTGGCCAGCAACCTGGCCAAGCAGCAAGGACACTAGGCACACACACACAGGCAATATTTTATAAGTACTTTGTACACTGCGCTGCACAAGTTTTGTTACACTACTCGACAAGCTTTGCATGTATGTTTTATATTGTGTGTGTGTGTGTGTGAGTGTGGGCAAAGTTTAAACTTTGTATTTGGCCTAAGTCAGACACGTGCCAGCACAAACTGCACAGACCGCAGACAGAGTTGGCCCAAACTTTTCGCCCCAGCCAGACAGCCAGGCACACCTGCTAACGAAAAATTTGCCATACTGCTTCACCAAAGGGCGTAACGATTCACTTCCGTTATCTGGGCATCCATTTAAACTCAAAGCTGTGGCAATGAATGACTAATCTTTCAATGAATTCTCTTCAATGTGCGTGCAGTAAGTAAATCGCATTAATTTTGTATGCTGACCGCAGCAACGGGATTTATTAAATAGTCAACTCCGCAATGTGTGTGGAGTTTGCACAAAAGTAAATGTGTGCGTGACACACACACAAATGTGTTAAGCTAAGAACTTTTATTCAAAGACAACTGCAGCTATATCTACAACTATGTGACGTTGACCTATTGCCTTGCCCTCTAGCTATCAAAATATACAGCTGTGTGTGTGTGTGTGTAAGCTTAACATTCAATTGCATAGCAAGACTAAGAAATATGCGCACAGTGGTGAGCAATTGGCTGTGACAATGAGTTACGTATACTTAATAAGCAGGAGTATGAGTAACGTATGCTTAATGTAAAAGTTTATAACATACATTATCTATTATTTACAAGATTAATTATTATATGTACTAAAGTAATATAAGCGCTAAGTTAACTATATTTATATTTATATATTTAATTATTAAGTAGTCCCAATAATATAAAATTGCTCATTAAATACTAATAAATTATAATAATATATTATTTTTGTCTAAGAACTTAATGAATAATTTTATATTATTGTGAGTAGGTGAGGTGAAAGATTAGAACTTGATTCTTATGCTAACATTGCTGTTGGATTAGTTTGGATAAAATTATAAAAATTAATTAAAGTCAATAAGCAATTGGCTCTATTATGATAAAACTTAATATGTATTGGTAGAGAATTAGATCTAAAATCGTATGCTAATATTGATGTTGGCTTTAGAAGATAATTTAGGGAATTAATTTAGAGTTATCAGTTTGAGTTACGTCTATTTATTACTTGACACATTTGTTCTAGAAACTTAGAAAACATAACTTAGAACCTTTTTACAATTTAATTTGCCCTTTGAATTTACTGCTAACATTGTGATGTTGACTTTTATTATTAATCTACATAAATCTATAAAAATTGCAGCTTCAATGTAAGTGCCAACCACTGTGCTTTGTCTGTTCACATTGCTCATAGTGTCAGCTGGTTGCACTTGCTTTTCATTATGCGTGCTGATTTAAGAGCTGAGAGTGCGAGTGGCAATCGGTGGGTCAAAAATCTTTTAGTTTAGAATGCAAATGCCAGTGCCGGCAAGTCAATAAATAAATTCAAACAATTTGACAACTTGCTCAATGGCCACCCACTCTCTGGCTTGGTGATCGAGCTGCTGATTGCTGCTGGCGGGGGTTGCTCGCCCTTTGATTGTCAAAATGCGTGCCCAGCAATTGCGTTTGAACGAATTTAAATTAAAGTGTCATTGAAATTGGCATACCCTCAAGCAAAATAAAATTTATAGTGCCTGGCTACGACGATTCGGAATCGGACGAGATGTTTATTTCAGTTTCTTATTTCTAGCTGCATGTCCTTTTACATTTTTGCAAATGCTCTTGTGTCCGCTTTGGCTGTTTTTGTGTTCATTTCGGTTTTCGTTTTTCAATTTCTGTAAGTGTTGAGTGCCGCTTTAGACGCACACACACGTCCAGTTTAGATTTATCACTTTTGATTTTCGGGGCTTCCGACAGAGTTCTGCCCCCACCACCACCACCACCAATTCAACTGCTATTGATTTAATACATTTATTTGGCCAGCGACCTATTGGAGCCCATGTCTGTTTAACTTTTGTTGTGTCGCGCGTAGCGAAAAGTTTTAATTTCATTTTATGTATATGTGTCCATTTGATTTCATTTAAAAAACTTACCTTACAGCCATAATCCCAAGTCAGGCCCGGACTTGAAAACTTATCAAAATTTCTATTTGCTGTGCGGGGAGAATGCAAAAAGTTTTTGTGTGTGCGCAGCAATAAAAAGTATTTGTGTGCATTACAAGAATTAAAAGAACGAGTGCAAGCTCGTAGCACGTACATATTTATTTAACTATCAAACTTGCTGATGACAACTTTAACAGTTAAGCTGCAAGCAATTGAGCCAAAGACAGTGAGCGCGCTGCATTTGAGCACTTTATGAGCCATCAAACAAATCACTTGCAGTAAAAGCAACTGAAGCGCAGCTCATTATCTACCAAAAGCCATTTTTTTCGCTCATTCAATACACTCAGACTTTTGGCTGACCAGTGCAAAAATACAAAAGCCAATAGCTTGGAAAATGTTGGTAGACAATGCAGTACAAAAGAAAAAAAAAGTACAGAGAGACATGCATTGAGACTTACGCACTTGTGTATGAATTTACGGCTAATCCAAAATGATGTGTCTGACTTTTGGCAATGGGTTTTCTTCTTGTTTTTGTGTCGTTGACCGCTGGAAACTTTCATTTCACCTTCAGCACAAACAAGTTTTGGCACGTTGCCTTGCACTTAGTTAATAAAAACCACATAAACAACCAAAGAGTTGTGTGTGTGTGTGCGTCGAGTTTAGGGCGTGAAGTCAAAAGGCGGAAGTCATATTTTTCATTTATAAGCTACAATAGCGGAAATGAAAATATAAAACCATAAAAATAGCACACAACTCTAAGCTTGAAGCTCTCATCTCTCATTCTCACACACACACACACATACACAATGTAAAAGTCGCGCAACATAAACACATGGTCATCGGCCATTTTCAATTTTTTCCTGTTCATACCTTTGGCTGTATAAAGTTTGCTTCACTGCTTCTCAATAAGTTGCTTGTGTGTCGTTGTCCTTTTGATTATACACTGAGAGCTATCAATTTTATAAATCATAAACAATAGCATTGTTGTTGTAGTAAATGTGTGTTTAATATTTGTTAATGTGCAAATATTTTATACACATTTTTTAAGTAACAATAACGTTCAATTCTTTCATTTGATTTCCTTAAACTTTTAAAGGAAAAATTTAAAAACAAATTTAATTTATTGAAGCAACGTTTATTTTAGCTTTAATAAACGATTAACTTTGATTAATAGAAATCTCATAAGCACTTTTGTTTAATATTTTATTAAATATATATTTTAGCTTTTTATAGCAATTAATTTAGATAAATATTAACCTCATAAGCCTTTTTTTCTTTCGAATTTTCGTAGTAACAGCTTTAAAAAAATTTCCTTTAGTGCATTTTTACCTCTTAACAATTCCGAGGGCCTATCATGCTTTATTTTTCTGCTGTCGGCAGCATACACTGCAATTTTCTTATAAAATTATAATGTCCAGTAAATTGTATTTTTTTTCCTTTTCATTCTTGCTCATTGGCATCGAAAATTGAATGACTGAACCATTTGCTGTTGATGTTGTTGCTCTTGTTGCTGTAGTGAAAGTTTTTTCTTATTTCAAATAAAAGCTTCTTACTTTACATATGTGTGTAAGGATGTAGGCTAAAGGACATGCATGGGAATTGTGTACACATGAACTGACCTGCGGCATATTGGCAAAATTAAAATGAAATTGAATTTCATTAGATATGCATAGGCCACATATGTATGTGTACTTGGCTGCTCTCAACCCTTGCGAACTATTCACTTTAGCAATTAATGTCAATTTACCTTGCGTTGTCTGATAGAAAAATAAATTTCTTGGTTTCAGTTTTTCTTCGTTTTATTAAATTAAAGCAATTTTATTGCATGCTGATTGACTTTGTTCAGTCATTTTGCAATTTTGCACTAACTAATCTAATTAGAATTGTAATAAAATAACTGCAGGGCATTGTTATTGAATGGATAGTTAAATAATATATTTAATATGCAACTGAGATTGCAAATAATAAATATGTTGAGCAGCATCTTATCAAATTGCAGTTGGTGTATAAACATTTTTTCAATCAAAAGTTTAACTCTATAATCAACTTAAGCCAGCAAGACTTAAACTAATAAACTTTGCGAATTAAGCAGTGGAGCACAATAATAAATTAATAGGCAAACATTTGCTTCTAATCATTCACAAATATAACAAGCGTTATTTAGATTTTGCTTAATTCCAAATTTCTACCTTATTCATTTTGTGGCTCTACTTCAAGTCATTTTGTTCTAAGCCCTTGCCTGTATATACAGCAAATACCAACGATACCAACTGAGACCCGTTGCCCATAAATGCCATTAAATGGTTATAGTATGGACAACTTTTCGCATTCTAGCCTGTGGGCAATACACAGAGCGCCATGGCTCAACGCCTTTAAAGGCGACGCAACAGCACAATAAACACCACACACAGGCAGACAAGCATCATTATCATTATCTTCATTATCATTTGGTAGCAAAGGCAGCAGCAGTAGAGCAGCTTCTGCCTATTATCAACATCATCAGCTATTGTCAAAGTTTTTGGCGCATTTATTTGGTTGCTCAATCAGCGCCCAAAGCGTTTTCGTTTTCACTTCAGCCTTATATATTTATCAAAGCGCACGAAAAATTCCACCTGAGCCGTGTGGCCGCCATTTACAATAATTACCAGCAAATGAACAAACAAACTTTTGTGCTGCTACTGCTGCTGCTGCTGCTAGCAAAGTGGTGACCCCTGTGTACTTGTTTTTCAACCACCGCAGCTACAAATAACACTTTGCTACAAAGATGAGACAAAATGAGCAGTCAAAAGTTTGCATTTAATTTGAAAAATATGCTTAGCTTAATTCTATTTTAAGCTTGCTCAATTTTCCCGTCCAGTGTAGCGCTGAACTCAAAGGAAAAAGTAGACGCCTACTTCTAGTTCAGTCGCTTATCGCACAGCGAGCATCACTCAAAAGTTTTGCGTTTTTTTATTTTTTTTTTTATATTTTTCGTGCCCATGCCCATGCTGTCGGCTCAATTTTCCAACATTTGAACATTAGGCCGCCAAGGATTAGCGTGTTAGGGAACGACGCGCAATTTGGGGGTCTGGGGAAGTGCTTGGCTTATGCTGCGGGCTAAGTGAAGTTAATGAGGATGTTGGCCTCGGAGTTTGAGCAGCGCGCGGCCAAAGGTACGGAAATGTTGCAGCTTGTCAACTCTGAGGCCCCTTTGAAAAGCCACTAGCACTCATTTATTTGTATTTGTGTGTGTTTTTGCATTTGTTTGTATTTGTATTTGTATTTGTGTGCTGCAGTCATTTGAAGTCACTTGAAAGTGCTTGGAGAACAGCGTCAAAGCAAGTATAAATTCATTTAATAACATTAAATGCATACAACAAACGAGCAACTAATTAAATAATTAAAGTGAATGTAAGAAAAATGTGTGGTGTGCGTTAATGAACTTACAAATGTGAGGATAACAAGTATTATGTTCACTTTGTTGCGGTTTGTAGTCAATAAGCGGAGTGAAAAAAGTATAGCATACATTTAAGTGCCTCTGGTGTTATGGGTTTTTTCTTTAGCTATACTCTTTGAAATGTAAGTAAGCAGTACAAGAAAAGTTTATATATAATAAATTTGTCTATATAACTTATAAATTTTGTATGTTTGCCATTTTTGGGGTAAAGTTTGTTTTTCCGTTTTGTTTGTTGTCTCGCTTGTGTGGATAGTGTCAAGGTAACAGTTTGTTTAATTAACACGATTAGACGTGATGATAAGTCATGTTGAAATTAAAATCTCAAAGGAGACGCTACGTGTGCTTCAAGCAAATGCTGCCTCGGCTCGCTGGCAGGCAGCTGCTCAATTTATGAGCCCAAACCCACTCAGTGGTGCATATCGCACTTGCACTAGCACTAGCGCTATAGCGTTAGCGTTAGCAGTTAGTTAGTTAGTGTGTGTTTTATGTGCCTTGTAAATATTTATGCAGCCGTTAATGATGAAATGAGGAAAGGCGCTATGCCGAGCAGGTGCCAACTACCAACGGTTAAGAGGCACGCCCGAAGGTCGAAATAGTGCAAATTGCACACACACACACACACACATACGGGCTAAAAAGAAGAAGCAGAAATAAATATACAACTACAAGTCGTTAAGTGTGTGGCAGGCAGCAGCAGCAGCAGCAGCAGCTTTTATGACTCAAATTATATCTTAAAGTCTTAGGCGGGCACTTGGCTCAATGCTAAGTTTTTGAAGCACTTCAACTGCAAATATAACTGTTTCAGCTACAGGATTTGCGCTATTTATACAAACTATGAATGCCACTGTAAAGGTAATTTGAGCTCATAATCTTTAAATGGCTCAAATGCAAAACTTGGCGCAACTTTGTAAACAAGACAATGCAGCACAGAATGCGAAATACTCTAAACAAACAGCCAAACAATTGATTGAATGGCAATAAAAGGCTTTAAGCAATTGAAATAAGCTATAAGAAAATTGTAGTGCGACTTAGGCGTAAATTGAAACTCTAAGCTTTTATTTTGTATGATTTTGTTATACAAGAATTATTAAAATATTGTTAGTTGCTTACTTCTAGCTAAGCAATTGATTGAGCGGCACTAAAACGATTTAATAATTGAAATAAATTGTAGCTGCGCATAAACGTAAATTAAAACTTCAACTTGATTTTGTTTGACAACATTTTAATGCTATTATTTAAATATTGTAACAATTTACAAGCTGTTCATAAATGGAAATGCAAATACGCCACAGCTCAGTGTACAGCGCTATGCGAAAGTAAGTGAAACAGCAGCTAGAACATAAATTTAGACGTAAAAGAGCATTTAAGATAAGCTTGCATTTATGGTCGTTAAAATTCAAAATGCTTTTTAAAAACAGCACGACGCTCTTCTGCCAACTGCATGGCTGGCTGCTGCTGGTTGCTGCTGGTTGCAACGGATGCGCCAAGTAAAAAACGCGCCATTTGGCTAATACGCTAAATATTCAAAATCACATTGGACAAACAGCAGCGCGGGGGGGCTGTTGGGTGGGCAGCAGGTAAATGTGGCTGTGGCGCAGGCATTAAACAAAATTTTATGTTTGCCAGCAACAGTGCCGAACAGTTGGCAACAGCAACAACGTCTGTTTATAGTATATGCTCACACACACACACACATAGATACACATAGACACCTGCACAGTTTATGCGCTCAGCGATAACAGTTTAACGTCGTTGACGTTAATTTTTGCCGCTAGGCTATATGACATTGAAGCGAAAGAATCCCCCGCAAACATCATCATAACATTGCCACATAACACGACACGTTGCACATCAGTCGCAACCTCAATTTTCGCTGACTTCTCTCGCTCTCGCTCTGGCTCTCGCTCTCATCGTTACGCTCGATTGAGTGCACAATTTCATTAAAGCTTCGTTTGCCTTGCAGGACTCGTAGCCAAGCATATGAATTGCGAAAAACCTAAAATACTCAATGCTGCTGCCCCAAATGCAGTCAGCGGTTAACTGGCTATGTCAGCAAGCGACGACTGTGGCATGCAACTCTCCATGTGGTGCCAATTTTATTGTTTCTGCTGCAGGGGTCACGACTGTCAAACTGCGCTGCAAAAAAACATTGAGCGTTGATTGACTTTTTTACGAGACAAGTTCCACGAAAAACCAAACGCAGGTAGCAACAATTATTTGGTTAAAAATATGTAAGAGCAGTTAAAAATCATAGTTGAGCTGTGACTGACATTTAAAATAAATAAAATTGTAAAAATGCTGTAAATATAGTAAATAATACATAACGATGATAGCTTTAAATTATGCGAAACAAATTTTAAATATAAATATAGCTGCCATTTAAGTTTTTCCATATTGGAATTTATAGATAGAGTAGTAAAGAAGAATTGTTGACAAATTCTGAGCTATAAAATATATATTTTTTATGATTTATATAATAATCGTTTAGCTAATTTTGAGCTCTATACATATATTTAATCTGTTTATTTGGCATGCAAAAACTTATATTTATTTATTTAAATGGATTAAGTAAATTCTTATAACAAATACTGTAGCCTAACTCGATAATTCGCTATCTAAATTAATTGCTATCATGCTTTGACATTTAAATTAAATAGACCTGACTATTTTTATCAACTAAGCACATACGTAATGTAGAAATATTAATCATTATAATATAAGGCTAGCTTGCCTAAAGTTAGACTTAGTGTAAACTTATGAGTTTAGAGCGTTCAACCTTTAATATTTATTAATGTTAAAATATTCTACGGAAAAAACCTTTTGCTAGCCGTAGACATTTTAATCTGTAAGCATTAAGGCAACTCAGACTGAATTTCATTATTGAAAAAAATACCCCATTTATAGATAAATATGCATAAATTATGACTGCCTATATTGGTTGCTTAAGCCGCTTATAAATATAAACAATTGGCCTTTTAAATGGCTACTGCGTCATAGCCAAATTGAATTTCAGGGTCTCGTGTCTACTTTGCGGGTTTGTCGAACTTGCCGATTGCTCATATATTTGTCTGGTATTGTGGTTTGTGTTGTTGAAATTTCTTTCTAATTAGTTGCTCTGAGCAGTTCAATGCACCTTACTCAAATTCTTTTCCACTTATTAAGCCACAACGCAAATGCGTTTAAAACAAAGCAAAAAAAAAAAAGAATGTTGAGCGACTGCTGGCGCCGCTATTGACTAACGAAATGTATTATTATTTTTGTATGGCGCTTGCTTTTTGTTCGTTCGTCTAAAGTATGCCACATGCATTTACATTTACATTTATGCGAGTGTGTGTGTGTGTGTATCTATAAAGTGCTATAAAATGCCTTTGCGTGTGTGTGTGTGTGTTATTCATGACAGGCAATGCTTTTGCTTTTTGCGGCTTTTGGCAGGCCACAAAAGTTATGCACTAACCAAAGCCCTAGCACTTTACAAATTTATGTTATGGACCAAGGCACCGACTGACTGTCTGTCTGTCTGTCTGTCAGTCAGTGACTCTTTTTAGTATATATTTGGCAAGCAATTGAAAAGTTGTTACAGCTCAGTGTGCTACTCGGCCAATAACTTTTTAAATGCTCTGGCTCTGGGCAACAAATTTACGGCAACTTCAAGTGGAAATTCAAACTGTACATGTCCAAAATAAATAATCGCCAGTGTATGTATGTACACGTGTATGTGTGTGTTAGTGTATATCGGTGTGCTGCTAGTCTGCATCAACACCATTTGTCCTTTGTCAAGTGACAATTGAATGCAATGACTTTTGCCAAATTGATTCTCAACAGCAAGAGCAACTGCTGGCTGCAGCCAAAGACGACAATGAATGAAACTATCAAATGGCAAACAAATGAAAAGACGCTTGCCAGTCTGAAAAGTTGCTCGACTACGTCTGTGTGTGTGTGTGTGTGTGTGCCATAGAAATTTATCCATTGTCAGCAGCAGTGCGTTAGTATTTGACTTAGCCTTGACTTGTGCCGAAAAATAAATGCCATATTACGTATACGCTCAGTGGCACCTGTGACTCTGCAGGCAATATTGAATAAATTCCATTTGTTTTATGCGCTTCCAATTTAATTGTATGCCGTATGTTCTATATAAATCAATATGCATGAGAAATTGAGCTATAATTTTTATGTTTTTCGTCGCCGTCGTCTCCAGCTAACAATTGTCAATTGAATTATGAAGCTGTTCACCTCTTAAGGCGCAATGTCCTTGATTCGTCTGTCTGTCTGTTTGCATGACAAATGGCAGTTGCCTGCCAGTTCATTATTAATAGGCAAGCGCCTAGCTACATTTATCGCACATGTTTAAGCGCTGGCTATGGCTCTCCTGGGAACTATTTGGGAAAAATGTACTTACATGTTGAAGCGGCGACAATTATTTGTTAAAAAATGTAACTGTCAACGGCGTTTGGTTAATTAATTGCCTAAACAAATATTGACAAGCCGCAAAAGCTTTCAATTGTTTATAACAAAATATAATAGCTATATTAACTGCTAAGCTGTTCAATTTTCAGTTAGCAATCGCTCCCCTATGTGTTCTTAACACGATTTGCGCCTCTTGGCGGCAATTTGTGGCGCGCGTGGCCGTTTGACTTTCACTATGGGTCACCAGCACTCTGGGGCATTGGCGCTAAATGTTTACTGTACACTGGCTACAGTGGGCAGCGGCCACACGCACTTTCCAATTAAATTCATTACACCTTTTTGCTTTGCTCCCCCCCTCGTGTTTTTCCATTTCCAGCAAACACTAAGTCATTTCCGGCCAAACGGTCTGTCCATTAGCCAGATTATCATTTGAATTTCGCTGGCCATGAAAATTCTTGCAGGCTTTCACTCCACGTGCCAACACAACTTTCTGTTCAAATTCTCGTTTTATTTTTGTATTTTCTTTGCTTGAGTTTTTTATTTTATTTTCTGTTTGCTGTTGACTTTGACCTGCGAGCCACAACACAAAAGTTGACACGTTCTAACGAATAAAGGTAAGCAGAGCAGCAGCAGCTGCCACCCAGTGAATTATTTTTCCACGTAAATTGGCTGTGTGTTTTGCTATTATTGCCAAAGACTTCCGGCCTGTCAACGCTGGTCACAGCTTCAAGCGCTTAGGCTTACTTTAAAATGAAGCGAACAATTGCTTAAATTCTATGCTGCTGCTTTGCATATATATAATATATATACTGATTAATTTGCTGCTGACAAACTGTGCAAAATATGCGACAAGTTGTCAAGGAAATTAAACGCATTGTCAACGTTTGCTTAAGTGTCTAAGTGGCAAAGCTGCAATGCCAATATTTCAATGTATAAATTGTTTGTTAAAACTGAATCAGCTGCTTATTAATTTGATACACAATGTACTGCTTGCTTTAGATTAATAAATGTCACCTCGCTGTTTGTATTTGTTTTGTTGAAACTGATCCGTTGCCAAGTTCAGCTTAATGCAGTCCAGCGCAAGCTTAGCGCTGCGGCTTGCGGAGCGTATGAGCTATATGGCTACATGGCATGGCATCATCCATAGTCATGGCAATTTTGTTTAGAAACTTTTAATTAGTGTTGCAAAAGTTTTTCAATTAACACCACCTGCACAACTATTTATATTGTTGGCGTCGCTGTCGCTGCCGCTGCCGAGACGTGGGCGTCATCGCTAACGCTTGCCAGCATCTTTGCAACAATTTTTGGAGTCCTCTCAGCCCTCTCAGCTGCTCCATACACATTGTTGTAGCTGTTAGCTGTAAATTATAAAAATATTTCTCTGCATTTTGTTTTGTTTGGCCTTGTTGCAGTTGTTGTTGTTGCTGTTGTTGTTGCTGTTGTTGTCGCAGCATGTACACAAAATAATTTACTACAAGCAGCTCGCTGCGTGCCCCTTGCCTTCAACTCGTTCAATGAATGGCAAGCCAATAAATATAAACTGCGGCAAGCCGCCACCATGGAATGTTTTCTAATTGATTTTCACGACTCTCGGCATAATTTTATATAAATTGCACAAGTTTTGACAGCTCCAAACAGTTGGCAGTTGCTTTTTATATTCAATATAAATTAGCGACACTTGAAATATTCACGTAATGGATACCTGAGCCGCTGCTGTTTATTAAAATTGGCTGAAAACTGAAACTTTGGCAAACGCATAAAAACTTTTCGTTTCTATAGACAATAAGTGTGTTTGCTCTATAATTAACCTGAATGGGGGCAGCATATTAATGGCGCTAGTTAATGAAAGAATGCGCATGCCAACGCGGAAATGTGACAGTGAGTGACACGCAATTAACATAATTAACTTTTATAGTCAGTCAACCTCAAATGCTGACGCATAAAAATAAAATTAAGATTTTTGACAGATCCAATTGATGCATGTCAGACTAAATTGTATAATTAAGCAAACGATTCAGCTCTAATTTCAGCTCTCTATGTTTGCAATTTATGTTTTGGGTATTTACAATTAAAGCAGTTCATTTTTGAAATAAATTTTAAGGCATATGCAACTTAAAAATGCAATTTATGAGCTAAAACTTAGCTTACTGTTAAATTGTAGCTATTTTTAAAAAGGTTTTTTGTTCGAAATTAAAACACTACACTAATTTTGTTTTTATTAAATTTACAAGTTTTTCTTTGCCTTCGTGGCAACTATTATTAATTTACATCCAAGTATTTAAATATCTTACTATTCGAATAGTAAGCGAACGATATAGCGATATGTCTCGAATTAAAACTTAACAAACTTAATATAACTATTGGGCAATAAGTCTCGAGTAGTCTTTGCTCTGCGAAGAACTTGTTACGACTATTCTAAAAAATGCCCTTAGCAACAAGCTAAGGCCAAGTATAAAGAAAGTGATGAGACAAAGATCAAACGAAAAAGTGAGAGTGCAGCTGTGCAGAAGGCAAGTGCTAAGTAAAGAGTAAGTGAGCACACACCAAGAGAGCGCATTCTTTTATTAGTGCAGTACCAAATGCACGCACATCGAAGAGAGCGCGTTAGTGCAAGCGCAAGGAGGAGAGTGTAAAACTAAATTGCGAGCTTAATATAGATCAGCTGT
Organism: Drosophila busckii; assembly: GCF_011750605.1. Lineage (NCBI taxonomy): Eukaryota > Metazoa > Arthropoda > Insecta > Diptera > Drosophilidae > Drosophila > Drosophila busckii. Next base: position 14,181,720 of record NC_046604.1, on the reverse strand, counting down.
TTGCAGCTAATAAGTCCAATTTATTTGGTCAAACAGTATTTACTAATAATTAAAGCAATAGCAGTAATAGTTCGTTTGTTTACTAAAATAATAATATTTCTGTTTTGTACATAAATATATTTTTTATTTATTTTTATATTTTAGATAAAGAGCTCAACAAGCTATTTACACATTTTGAGCAACAAATTTTATAGAATTCCATGCAATTATTTATATTTTATACACATCAATAAATGAATGTGAATATTTGGCTAGTTAGAAATTAAGTTTTATATGCTTATATGCTTCATTTTTAACTTCTTTAATTTAGCATAATTTTATTTTTAACTTTATTATTAATATATTTTATTTTCGATTATTTTCTAATTATATTTGTTAGTTTCTTAATTGTAACTTTTGCTCAGCTTTAAGTTCGCAGTTTGTTGACTTACATTTCAGATTCCCACACTGCTTATTTATTTCGTTGTTGCCATCAAAAGGTTAGTGACCCAACATAAAGCTAATGCAACATTTGATACGCACGCAGGCAATAAGCTTTGATAATTTTGAGCTGCACTCAGCTTGAGATTTGAAGTTTGCTTTTGTATTTTTCTCTGTATGGCTCTTTTGACTCAAATGAAACGCATTGTTTTTTAAGACTTCACTACTTGCAAGCAAGCATTCCACATGCCACATGCCACACATAAATTATACTTAACAGATACTTTTTGGGGTTGCCACAGGCAACCGGGCGGCAACCCTAAGGTCTGCGAGCGAGCGAACTATTCTGCACCTTGCACTTTGCTGGCGCGCTGGGCGCCCGAAAGTTTTATGCCACTTTTATCTGGCAACGCGTAAATATTCGTTAAAAGTTGAAATTTAATTTTATACCCATGGGGCAAGTTGCTGTGTTGCAGCTGCAACAACCTGGCCGCCATTTCGTCAAGTGCATCGGCGGCAACAGCAAAGAATAAAACCGAACCCAAAGAAAAGATAAAGATGCTGCAACCAAATAAATTTCACGCGCATCGCACCTTTTGCGAGAGAGAGAGAGCGAGAGAGAGAGAGAGACAACAAGTCTTCACTTACGTGTAGCGGGGGCATGTGGCACGTCTGTTTCTGGCTGCTTGTTAGCATTAAATTTATGTCTTAACATAAATAAAGCTTTTCTAAACAGTTTGCGTTTTACGTGTACAGTGTTGCATATAAGTATAAGTACTACCACTTCGCGGGGGGCAGGGGGCAAGGCGCGAGTGGCAGCAATTGGGTGCGGGATTAGTGCAACGTCGTATTTGTTATAAAAGCAGCGAAAGGAGCAAGCAGCCGAAATTCTTGGGACACGCAATTGAATTCAAGATTATGTCGTTTAGATAATTTGGTCAGGCTCAATGCGAAGCAGCAGCAGCGGCAGCAGCAGCTTTAATGGCATTTAATATTTATTATTATTATTAAGCCGCAAAAGGGGCCGTTGCTAAAGAATTAGAAATCGTAATGCCATTGTGCCAAAGCTTTAGCTAGAGTTATTTCATAGACAGTTCAATGACTTTGGCTATGGCAAAATAACAATTTATTATTGATGTCTTCATGTTGTTTATGTGTCAACAACAAGCGAATTCGCATAAGCAGAAAATTTCATTAAGTACATAATAAAAACATAGGCAGCACTATAATGACGTCAACTACACAAAGTAGTTGACAAATGAAATTAAAGTAACAGCTTTAAGAGTAAAATATGCCAGCATTTGCACAATTTTTAATTGTTCAGTGCGCAAATATTTTTCACAGCAGCCTTAGTAATGTTTATAAATTTTTAAGGCTTAGCTACATTTCTTAGAATGTGAACTTTAGTAAAATTAAATATGTACATATATTGAAGTTATGTATTTTGTGCTGCGTTTTTCCTTTCACTCAATTTGAATTGTATTGTGCTTAGCTCTAAATGAACCCAAGCATGCAAATGTGAATTTAAGTGATGAATACATATGCATAAAGCTAGCTGCACCTGTGTGTGTGTGTGTATATTTTTTGCAGCAACTGTGTGACAGCAGCTGCAGGCCAAGTGCTTGTCAGCCATGCAGAATTTTTCAATTTTCTTGGCAGTTAGCATAAATGTAATTTATTTTACAGCAGACACACACACGCACGCACACGCACACACACACGTTTGTAGCTACTCAAATGCAGCTGAAGATAGTCGTAGCTATATGGCTTTTGGCAATAGAGCAACGGCAATTAACCTTCATGTCTTTTTGCCAGCCCACTTGCTAAGCATCTTCAAATTATATGTATATCACAAAAGTATGGAATTTTTTTTTATTATTGTGCACACAGCAAGTCTAAGCCCCACTTAAGTTTCCACACACACTCAATGACTTGCAATTAGCTACAATTTTACATATGTATACACTTTACTTTTTACCTCAGCCATTTAGCTTATGCAGCTATTTGGTCTCTATGTTGCAAAAGGGCTGCTAATTGCCCACTTCAAGTTGCTGCAAACTCTGCCATATACCGCAAGTATCTGCTGTGCTTGGCACTTAAACGACGCAGCTCATGCTAAATATATAACATTTGTTTCATAGCTTGAATGAAGCTCTAGAGCTAAATAAATTAAAATAAATGTGCAATGTACTTTAGTGAATATGAATATGAAAGAATTTTTAGTTAAGCGCGCATTCATTTAATATTTAATTTAAACTGGTTTTAGTCTAACTACTTTTGTTAACATATAAAGCATAAAAACATATTTTAAATCTTGAATAGTCTTTATCAATACATATCACATTGTTTCATTAACATCTGTTTTCAATTTGCAAGCAGCCTGTCTAACAGTGCGTATGAGTGATTCGTTCTTAGCATATTGTTGAAGCCACTTTTATTATTAATACAATTATATACACTGAATGCACTTGCAACTTCTCTAACACTTCGTCTAACAATGCGTATGAGTAATTTGTTTGCAGCATTTTATTTGAAGCGTTTAACATACTAAAAACTACTTTAATAATTCAGCATTTATGCAAATGAGCTAAAATGAAAAGCATTCACTTTGCTGGCCAAAGCTTTAAGAGCTTCAAATTCTTATGGTATGTTGGCCCACAGTGTAACTATTGCGCCCATTTGGAATGCAAGCATTGCCAAAATCGACAGAGCGCACAGTTTTCCCATTTGGCTGTGCAGCCTGCAGCAAATCCCTGCCTGACAACGCAGCGCATTTTAAGTATTAATAAGAAGACGGCTTGAATTTCAGCACAAGCAGACTAAAGCATACACTAAGCTGAGCTGTGCCATGTAGCCAACTCTATTTAGTTGTATAGTGTGCACAAAAGTTTGGCTATAGCTACGCAGAGATTTGCAGCTGAAACAAAAAGTTGCAAATAAATAGATAGAATAACGGCTTACAGATTTACCCCCCCACTGGCTGGCTGCCAATAGACAATTTGTAGTGCTGCTGCTGTGCTGGGGCCTAAGCCTAAAAATGCAAACCTCGCGCGTTAAATATTTTGTATATAAAGTTGTGAAGCACAAGCGTGTGAAATATTTTTGCACAAATATTTGCATTGAACATTCAATTCCAATGCAGGCAACAAACTGCTGCATGTTTTGCTATTGAGCTTGATATGAAGGTTGGCATTCAATTAGTGTGTGGAATAATTCTTTGTTACAGTTTGTGATTTCACTGCCGCTAGCTTAGATTCGTATAAACTGCTCGTCTGCGTCAATCGACAAGCAGCTTCCTTGGCATGGCGGCCACGTGCGCAAATTAAAATTCCGGCATCGTCAAAGGCCAAATACTAAAAAAGGAAACAAAGCTAACAAAAAAGCAAAAGAGTGGCAAACGTTGCACTGGCGCCAGACAAAAGATAGATACGAATGTCTTGCGCCTTGGCTATGAAATGCCAAAAAGAAAACACGGCCATTTGTTTTACAATTGTCTAGACACAAATCAAAGGACTGCGCCAAATTGTATGCTACACTTTGTGTGAAACGTGCACAGAGTGCACACACACACACACACATACAGAGTGTGTGTGTGTATACATGCGAGTAGCGCTCGAAGATCATGGCTGGCAAGTATCCATGACTCCGTGGGCGACTTCAATTAACTGAAGCTTGTTTTGATTTCGCCTCCGTTTTGTTGTCAGCTACACTCGAGTCGGTTAATTAAAGTACACGGAAAAGTTCGTGTATTTAGCTGCAGAAGGGTCAAGACATAGTTACCTGCTGCCATCGGCAAAAGTTTTTGTTAATTACATCCTAAGCAACAATTGCACTAAATTGCTTTCATATTAAATCGATTGAGCACATTTCAAATAGCTGCAACTTTTGTGCTTTAACAGTTTTTAATTTAGCAGACAATGCTATCTAACTATTTAACGAGCAAACGCTTAATTGTCTTTTAAATTCTTTGTTTAGCTTAAAGCTACTGATTAATTTAAAGCTAAATTGAAACTATTTGTATATAAAATGATTTTTAATTTAATCTTACGCTACTTTGTGCTTTGTTTTGAATTCATTAACTCACTTTATTTTATTATTAAAACTTTTTTAAACTCTATTGTATTTTTAATTTCTCACTATTTTGTGCTTGTTTTGAATTCTTATTTAAAGCTTGTGCTTCATTAATTCACTTGCTTTTGTAATTGAAACTATTCGCAACTAAAATGTAGCAGCTTCATTTTTTACAATTTTCATGTTTGCTTAAGATAAAGGTGCACATTATATTAATCTGCTTGGCTCTCGTAGCGCTTGCTGCTTGTTTTACGTTTCAGCAACTCGTAAGAATCTTTTGTTTGTGGGTAATTCATTAAAGTTTGCTAGCATTGTTTATCAGCACTTCGCACTTGTGTCGAGATATGCACACAACGTTAAAAATATTTATTCTAACTCGCTTGCTTTCCCGCTCTCCCACTCTATCGCTGTCTCTTTCGCTTGTGCTGTGGAGTTGCTAGTTGCTGCTAACAAAAGAGCTTTTAACATGGGTGCGTGTGTGCGCGCAACCTTTGGCCGATTAAACATAAATCCCTATAAAGCAACAAAGTAAAAAATTGCTCACGAGCCAAGTAAAAACTTTGGCAAAGTGCTCAACGTCTTCTCGCTCGCTACTCTCGTTGCCCGGATGCTCGCACTCATTGCACGTGCTTATCCTCAGCCTCAGTCTCTTGTCCCTGTCGCCGATGACAACGACGTGCGAGGCCTTTGAAGTTGCCTCTAACTTAATACTCAACTTAAAGCGCAGCAATGCGGAGTTCGCAGCCCCAACAATTTATATGCCGTACAGCAGATCAGCGCTCAGCGCTCTGCGCTGTTGGCGCATTAAAAACTTAAATAGTTTTAATACGCCTGAAATATGCAGCAGCAACAATGACAACGAGGCGTGCACTATGCGCTAGTTAGCGCTGATGGTGCGTATACTTAATGCCAACAAAGTGGCTACAACGCCATTGACAAACAGCGCTCGCTCGCTCTCTCTCTCTCTCTCTCTCTCTTTCGCTCTCTCTTTCGCTCACTTTTAGTTATTTCTTATGCTTTTGCTGTTGCGTTTGTCCAGCCATCGCCAACAGTTATTTAAATAAAGTTGCAGAAGCTGCTGCTTGGCCAGAGAATTGATTTGAATGGCCGCAGGGGCGGCTGGCAAGAATAACAATAAACATTACTATCTGCTCCATTGGTTGTTTGCTTTCCTTTCGTTTCTTTACGTCGACTTTGCTGCGCGGCAAACAAGAAAAACAGCAGTCAAATTGAAGAACCGCGAGCAACAATAATTTACAAAAAAAAAAAAAGAAGCCAATAATAAATGAAGACAACAAATCGAAGTGGAAATACTCTTAAGTTGAGTTATCCAAAAGTAGCAATCAAATATAGAAAGCATTTAATTTATATAAAGCAATAAGCATATCAAATTGCTAACAATATTAAGTATATTTATTTAAATAATAAATGGTCTTAGCTATGTTATATTGTTATTCATTTAAACAGCAATACTTTATTAAAATAAAAGTAGTAGAAGTAAAATATAAAATTGAACATTTAAATTTGCTTAAAATATGTATCAAGTATTTTTTTTATAATAAATACTCTTAGCTATGCTATGTTGTTATTCATTTCATTTAAATAGAGTGTTGTTTAAATTAATAAAGTATAAGCGACATATTTATTTCTGCTTGATTAATAAAAAGCAACATTTGCTAACAATATCAAATATTTTATTTATTTATTTTAATTATTACTTAGAATTAATTCTAGTACAATAATGTAGCCAGAGCATCTGAGGCCTACTTATATTTAATTGCTAACTGAATTTTAAATAAATCAAGTATACGCATTTATATTTGATTTAAATTTGCTTATACCTTAACTTGCAGCGTATTTTGGTGACGACAGACGCAGCTTATAAAGAAATAAGTACTTACAGCTGAATTTTTGTTAAAAATACGAAAAAGGGGGCGGGCTGTAGACAAGGTGGGGCAGCAAGCATTGGAATTGAATCGATACTTTTTGCCTTTGCTTAGCCCGCAGTGTTTGCTTGGCAGTTGCTTTGGCTTTGATAGCTGCAGCCTCAGCTTCAAGCTCTGTGCACTTCTCACTCAACCAAGGAGCGTACGAAGTGCTGAGAGCGTAAAATTCGCACAGTTCACACAATACTGGGACATTTCACAGCAAAATACTGGGAACAGTTATACTCTTATACGCTGAGACTCAATAACAAAGCGTGTAAGCGTGTAAACAAAAAAGGCTATTGATAGTGCTTATCAAGCAGCTGCGCTAACAGATAAACAACAACAAATAGTCTAAGCCGCACTGAGGCTGCTTAGCTAAGCTTAAATAATGAGACAACATTAAGCATAATGTACTGCAATTTATAACATTTATTAAATGAACTGAGCTAAGATTGAACACATAAATAAATTAATGCTGATAATAATTGTTAATGCGTCTATGCCAAACTCATTATATGTTTATAGTTAGCTGCATTTTAATTTGTTATTACACATTTATTATGCATTTTAACAACGCACATATAAATCACATACCGCAAAGCACTAAAAATCACGCAAATAAAAAGACACGAAGCTAAAGAGAGCGCGCGCTCTCATTCGCTCTTCGTTTGTTGCGCCGCTCGCGTATAACAGTTTTCGTTAGCGAACGAGCAGCGCTGCCGGCATAAACGAGCGACAGCGTTGTTGGCTGCTGAAACTCGTCGGACCGTTGCGGCCAAGCAGTCGAAAAACGAACGTCTTCAAAGACAGACAGAGCGCGTGGGGCTCAGTTTCAAACGGCAGCGCTGCAATTGCAAGCAAAACAACAAAAAAAATTGCACGGGCTAGTGCGTGACGGTGCAAACAAACAAATATAAACATCGAAAAAATAAAACAAAATACAAGTGCTGTAATTTAATGCGCAATGCAGTGCACAAAAAACTAAAACGCGTCGCTCAAAACAGCTAAAAAAACATGTGTAAACGCTAAAGCGTCGCTTTGTGTGGCTAATGGATGCTTTAAGTGTAATTTTGAGTGATGCTTGATTGACACGGCACTTCAGTTTTACAAGCAGCCCACCCAGGCAGGCATTAAAGTATTGTCAAATATATAAATAGTCGCCACATTAATGCTGCTGTCAGCAGGAAAATACCAAAAAACCAATAAAACCAATATGAAATAAAACACGCGCGTATAAAAGAAAATTGCAATAATAAAATATATACACACATACATGTAAAGCAAGCAGCACATGTTCATGTGAGAGCCTGTAGCCTAATCAACTACAAGAAAAATAAAAAAAAAAATAGTAACAAAACTGAAAGGCAACAAAACAATAGAAAAAGAAAATAACGTTGAGCTAAGCAACTTATTTTGATTTTTTTTTTTGCGCTTTCATTTTCTTGCGGCTTTCGCTTTCGCTCACATTTTCATTGCCTGCCATTATTCGTCGCGCTTGTATGTGTGTGTATAGCTGTGCATTGTGTGTGTGTGTGTGTGTGCGTGCGATTGTATTTCGGCAACATTCACATAAAAAGGGATAAAATATTCGTCAGCATTGATTTTTGTCAACGCAAGCAGCGCACAACTGATGCTTAACTATAACAACAACAACAACAGCAACAACAACTCAACAGCAACAGCAACAACAACAACAACATATTGACATTAAACAAAGTTCGAACTTTGTTATGCTATCGGTATGTTATGTCTAATTTTTTCAGTGTATTATTATTAGTTGCCTGTTGTTATTATTATTGATATTGCTTTTGCTCCTTGCGCCGTTATCCTTGTTGTGTGTACATAAAACTCAACCAAAAGTTCCACAACAGTTTGAACTTTTTATGCGCAACCTTTTGTTGTATGTATCATGCTTAAAGTTTTTGTTTGGGCTTGCTACAACATTTTTTTTTGTTGCTTGAGTGCTTTTAAATGAATTGCTAGATATTTAATTTAAGCTTTATTGAAGTGGCATATCCTGAAAAGGGTACACGACCAAGACACAATAGCAGCTGTGCTATTAAATAACATGCAAGAATTTGCGTTATTTAAATTAAAATTTGTAGACTTAAAGCCAAACTTCGCTTATTCGCTTGAATTTCAACTATCAATGAATCAAAAATAAACAAAGTTTGCGTGAGTTTGGCTTTTAAACTGAAGCCAAAGCTTAACCACAACAACATTGTTGGCATTAGAAATTGCTACGCTAAATGCTAAGCGGCTGCTGCTCTACATATTCGACAGCCCACAGGGAACTAGCTCCAGGTAAAGGGTTAAAGCGCATACCTGAGGCATTGGCTTTTCAGCATTGGTTGGCGGCAGTAAATGAGAAAATTCATTATTTAACATTAATTAAGGCTTATTATGCACATTATCAACACAGAACACACACACACAGCGACATATGCTAACCGCATTAAATGTCAGTGAGACAGACAGACAGACACGGGCGTAGTTTAAATATGCCAGCCAAGGTGGGTGGACAACTATCGCCCACACACACTCACTTTGAGTTCCACATGGCAACGTTGAAGACGAAAAAAAAATGCTGCATATTTATATGAGCAGCTCGTTCATAATTTAGCAGCCAATGAGCCTGGAGCGGAGACGCAGGCGGAAGACACGAGACAGGAAGTGTAATAGCAACAACAATAGCAAGGCAGCCCAAGTCTGCCTAAATTATTCAGTAAATTGTTAAGTAAATAACATGAGAGAAACACGTTAAAAAAAAGTAAGAAAAGAAGAGCAGCAACAAAAATGTTACTACAACAACATTAACCAAAATGGCGTCTCATGCTGGTGGAAATTTTTTGGCTTTCATATGAAGCTGCCACGACAGCAATAATAATAATGATGATGTTCATGTTGATGGCAAAACTGATGATGGTGATGGCAACAACAACAATAAAATAAACACTGACTGTGGCCAGACAGACGTACGGACGCACAGACAGGTGAGCCCTTTAAGATGAAACACGGCTCTTGTGCACGTATAAAAACTAGACCGGAAACGGAAGCAACTTTTCGAGTTCATTGGTCAACACGGCAAGAGCACTCGTGCCAAAACTTGCTTAGTTAAGTTCCCAATGTTCCGGGCTACATACTTTATATATATAGAAGATGCATAGTAGTCCTACTCACTATTTGTGTTACAATTTATTAAGCAAATACATTTATTTCCATAGAGAAAGCGAATTTGTAATGCATACTAAATACTAAAATAAATACTGCATAACAATTTAAGGAACTAGGAATTTCAAAATTGGTTGAATCGCAATTTGCAAAATATTAACAAATAATTATAGACTTGATGCAGACTTTACTTTGAGTTAAAAATATGAAACACAGCTTGATGTATTACATTTCAATATATTTATTTCAGTTGGTAGTTGAACTTGCCAATTATTTGCTCAAAGCGCATGAAATATTTGTTAAATACAAAAAATCATATCGTGAATTAGATTAGGTCTATTTACAGATTTAAAAAATTTCAATATATTATATTTAAATTGCTAGTTGGACTTACCAATTATTTTCTCAAATCGTATGGAATATTTGTTAAGTACGAACATTTGCAGCGTGTTAATCATATCGTGAATTAGATAAGATTTAAAAAACAAGCGAATATATATATAACTTCAGTTTCTAGTTGGAATTACGTATTAGTTGATCAGAATATTTAAAAAAATATGCTTTAACATTAATATTAGTTAGATACATATGCTTTAAATAAATTATATGTAGCTTTATTTTAAGTTTTCGCGCTTGTTGAAAATATTATAGAGGTATAGCAAATTATGGAAATATTATTACTATAATTTACTTCGATTATTTTCAATATTATTCTAATTTTAGCGCGTTATTGATTCAATAAGAGAAGTTAGATAAATTCAAAAATAATCCAAGCTTTGTTTTAAGGCTTTCGAGCTTCAAAAATTTTAAAATGAGCTGAGCAATCAATAAAAATACCGCACATAACCGCAGTGCTGTCTCTAATTGTTGCAATATTTGCTTGTTTGCAGTATAAATAACTTAATTTAGTTTGAACTTATAGTTTGTGCAACTTGGTGGCTTAAACTGTGCCCACAAATGAAGTTAATTCAGTTGAGTGTCTTTGGCAGCGCTCTCTCCGCTCTCTCGGCCGCTCCAAATGACATGCAAAGTAGGCGGAGTAATATCTGCTTGCGGGCCACTTGGCCACGTCGTTGGACTTCCACATCCTTTAGATACGGTCTAATGTTATGGTTGAGACAGCTTTGTAGTGCAGCCAGTTGCCAGTTGCCAGTTGCCTTGGCTGCCATAATTTATGCGGGCTTTGAGTAAAAATGTTTTTGCATAAACTACAGACATTTTGGATGTGGATGGGACGCCTCGAGTGTATGCAAAAATATGCTTTGGCCAATGGCAGCGACGCCAACGCACACGAATTCTGATTTTAGCCAACGAGTGGGTGTTGGAGGGGGGGTGGGCGCACTTGCTGGCGTGTGTGTGTGTGTGTGTGTGCGTGAGTTGGCCCCCAAGGCAAGCAGCAACTTACTCGGGCACATTAAACGAAATTGATTTTCGATTTTTTTTCGCCTTCTTAGTTTGTTGAGCAGCGAGTTGGGTGTGGGGGTCAGACTGGCGTCGCACGTTTTCTGGGTTAATATTCTAAAATATCCAAAGGAATAGAGCAACATTGAAAAATAAAGCAATTTGTTGTGCACATTTTCGAGTAGAAGCTGCTTGTCTGTAATTTTGTTTTTCCTTTTCTGCTGTAGCATAAACTTTGATTAGTTTACATAGGATACGATTGTGTGTGTGTGTGAGAGCTGAGCTAATGTTATTAATGTTTTTATATAAGCTTGCTTATCGCTTTGCCAGTAGCTTGTTTTATTTATTTTGCCTGCTGTTCCAACTTTGAGCTTTGTGCTCACAACTTTTAGCGCAGGGTGGTGACCAGATTTGAAAACCTGGCAATGGCTTTGGCCGTCACAGACAAAGTTCGACTAGCGCGGCCTAAACGCTGTGAGCTGAACGAGACTTTGTAATAAGTCAAAAGTGCATGCAAAGCGCATAAGCTTAGTCCTTGCCGCGTTAGTTTGTTGGCCATGGCATTTAGAGGAGAGCTGGCTAATCCTTGGAACCATTGAGTGCTACGCGAATGTAGCAGCGACTTTGTTTTATAAAAACGCTCAAGCTGGCAAAATTTAAGCCGTTGTTTGAACTGAACACACACTGTAGTTGAATTTTATTTTTCATAACTTCAATCATTGCCAATTAAATTATTTTTGTTCTTAAATTGTACTCATAACATTATTACATTTGCTTAGTTACTAATCATTACGATTACCTTTGGCTAAAACAATTAATAATATTGCCCATAATTCAATTGCTAAATTATACAACTCGTCTGCATATTAAATAATGTTCTATTATAGACAACAATGCAGTTTATTATTGTTGTGCTTTTAATATTTTAATTTATACAACAGTGCTTGCAATAATTTAGAAATTATTTAACAAGCTAAATATTTACTTGCCATCTTGAGCTTACTCAAGTCGATTACGCCATCTTTGTTGGTGAATAGAATCAGAGAGCATTTTATACTCTTTAGTTTAAAGCGTAGCTTTCTCTTAGCTGCTGTTTACAAAACGAAAAGAGCGACAGCGAGAAAGCAGCAAAAAGGAAGAAGAAGCTAAGTAACCTAAGAGCGCAGTCCGCTACTTTGTATTATTCTACCATGTGCTCGCTCCCTTTTTCCCACGCTAAGCAGCGCTGCTTTTGCGATAATGCAGCGACGCACGAGTGTGAGTACACTCTTTGGTTAAGCCGACCTTTGTTCTTAGCTTCTGTCTATGCGCTTGCTCCCACGCTCAGCAGCGCTGCTCACGCGCTAAGGCAGCGACGCTTAGTGCTCGCTCCTTTTTTTTTCCGCTAAGGCAGCGCGGCTTACGCTAAACGTCGTTGCAGTTGCTGCAATTTGTAGGTCAGTTCTCTTTGATCAGTGAAGTGTGTTAGACGTGTAAAGTTTCGTTCGGTAAACGCGCGGGGTTAAACGCATTTGCGTTTGCATTTGCATTACGGTTAATGCATTTGCGCATATGAAGCAAAGCAAATTCGTGCTTGATTTGAATTGTGTTTTTATACTAAGAGAGAGAGAGAGCTTCTCTTCTGTTCTCTCTCTTTGCTATTGCTCAAAACGCTTGGACAGTTGTTTTCACATTAATATTCTTGTGTAAATATGCACGAATTTTGTATTTGTACCTTAATTAATTAAAAGTTAATGAAAATAAATGGCAATATTTTTTAGATTATTTTAAATTAGGGGAGTTTAAATAAATTTCTAAGCTACTCCATACAGTTTCACATACACAAACCTCATTTCCTTAAAGTTCAAGCATTGATTTCTTATACTTTTTATATAGCGCGATTGCTTATATCTTTGTTTTATTCAGAGGCAGAACGAAGTATTCATTAATTATAACTGCAGCGTGGTTTGTTGGTTTGGCTGGCGGTTCAGCTCTCGTTTGTTTAACATTACAAACTCCCAATGGGTGCAATCAGCGGTTTAGCGGAGCTTCGAGCCCACATCCTGGCTAACCTCATGCCATGTTGGCCATAACGAAAATAAATGGCCGTGCAAAATGCCGAACAAATCAGTCGCAATTACGCGCCCAGCTGCCCATACTGAGAGTGAAAACGGGGCCAATGGGCCAACAGGCCAAGGGCGAAGCAGCAAGCGAAGCAATCGACGTGCCAAAAGTATAATTTCATTTTTACTTGCCGCACACAATCAGAAAGAAAGTTGCACAAACAAACCAAAAAAAAGTTGAGAACATTTGTAAAAATAAAAACAACAACAATAATAATAGCAAACACCGACAAAACAATACACAATGCTATGTGCAATAAGAAGAAGCAAGAAGTAGAGCCTGCCTGACTTCGTTTTGAGAGTCAGCGAAAGCAATTTCCGTTCGTTAAACCTACATTTTGAAATTAAATTTCTTTCACTTGAAAAGTTCGCTGTATACAGTCTTAGAATATTGCCAAGGCGCAATTATGAGAAGCAACCCCCAGCCCCCCAACCCACAAGCACTTTAACTCCAAGCTCACGCCCGCAGCAGCAGCAGCGCACAGTGAGGCAAAGTGAGCCATCTTTAAAAGTTAGCAAAGCAGCGCGCGCTTGCAATGAAGAAAAATCATTAAAAAATATGTACAAAAAAAAAAAAAAACATGAAAAATACTATGTAAACAAATGTTGAGCCAGCCACCACCCAGCGCCACCCACACTCATTACAAGGCACGACTTGTGTTGCGTAAAAAAGAGCGCACGAAAAAAAAAGCAAAAAAATTCAACGCTGTTTGCCAACGTGGCCGCTTCTGTGGTTGCCGCTGCTTGTTTTTTTTTTTTGCTTTGTTTCCTTTTTTTAATGTTTTTTTTCTTTGCTGGTGGCATGCGGCATTTTGCCGAGTATTAAATATCTATTGAGCAACGCAAAGAATATTGTGGCATGTTTTTCATTACATTTTGCTTAGCTGCTGGCGTCAACTTAATTGAGGCATTATTTGTGTCATCGATGAAGCCTGAAGTGTGTGTGTGCTTTAAAATTTGAATATATAATCCAAGCAATTTATATAATCCACTTAATCGAGCTACTATATACATAAAAAAAGCGAAACAAAAGGCTGCGATAAGCTATGCAAAAAAATTAGAATAAAAAGGATACAATTGCTGAAGCAAAACGGGTGGACCCAACATAAAATCTTTTCACATTTTATTTGCTTTGCTGCTGGCGAGGACAACACGCAGGACTTTGCGCTTGAGGCCAAGGCTATAAAATTGATATAATGTGCATGCAATTTTGGTTTTTTTGCGATAAACAAAACATATATGAGCTCAAGCTGAATTTCTGCAACCCGCCCCCACAACACTCAATAGTAAATTCTTGGAGTGAGAAAATTAACTTGCGATGCAAATGAAGTTAAATATTTCAAGCGAGCTTACTACTCACTCTCTCTCTCTCGCACTAAGTCGTCTGGGCTGGCTACGCGACCATTAAATGGAATATTTAATTTTATTGTTGTCGCCTGCCTGCGTGTGTCCTCGTCACACACACACACACACACACACACACAAAGGGTCAGACTCTGTTTGGCGAGCTTACGAAATTTAAATTCCATGAGCATAGCGTGATCATCAGTATTTACATATTGTGCATTTGAACTTGCGTCAAATTTAAGCCCAAACCAAAAAATGGCACAAAAAAATGAGAAAACACATTCTAATACTTAAAACCCTTTTTCAAACTCTTTTCATTTCATTTCTTTCTTTTTTAGGTGCGTGTATACACAAAACTGAGCCAAAGCTGATTAAAACGAAAGGTATGTATAAAATATTTTATAAAACACATCGAGCTACACTGCGCATCAAATTTATTGAAAAAGATTTTCCTTATTATATTATAAAGTTTACTGTGGAAAGATTTGTGTTGAAAAACTTTTGGTTGCTTGTTTAAGAAATTATTAGCAAATTTATTGAAAGTTAAGCTGCAACAATTTAGAAAAGTTGTTTGCTTTATAAATTTCTAGCAGCAAATGCATTGAAGTACGCTAAAGTTATTAAATTTAGCAACAGCAAGCTTTTGATTTAAAATAATGATTAATGATTAATAATTATTAAAAATTAGATTTATCTAGCATTTATTTTTTTTAATATTTATTAAACCATTTATTGAAGCTTTACTAAAGAAATTTTAATTTGTTGCTGTTTGCGTTTAAAAGCAACAAAATATAAAAGTTGTTATCAATTCTCAAATTATGTGGAATTTTCACATTGTAAATAAATATTGACTGCCTGTTCAATAATATTTTGTTGCATATGGGAAACGCTCGTTTCGCTAGAATTTGACAAAGCAAAAGAGCAGAGAGAGAGAGAGAGGGAGAGGGAGACACTGAGGTATGCTCTTTATGCAAATAGCATTAAATATGCAAATCAAGAGCAGCTTTTAGGTATAACTTTTAATTTTGCTTTTTTTTTTCTGCTTCGTTTTGGGTAAAAGCTTTTATTTTGACAGTCTGAGGGGCAGCCGCTGTCAGTTGATCCCATATATATATATTATATATAAAATTTATTTATGAATGTGGCTGGGCGTGTGTGGGGGGGCAATCCGTCAAAAAATTGCTGCCCATATTTCATTGAGAGATTTTAAAATAATATTTATGCACTTGCAAACAGAATATTCGACTGCGCGGCTGTTTGTCAACTTTGGTTTATTAACTTGAGATGCAGAACGTAATAAAAAGCCTGAAATTGATTTATGCGCAGCTTTAAATTTGCTGTCATGTTAACGTGGCCACAATGCGCGTGGCCAATAATAAAAACTATGCTGACATGTTGAAGTTTCGGAGCACAGGTGGCAACTGAATGATTTGTGGGGCAACGAGTTGGCAACAAAAATAAAGCTGTTTGTAATTTTATGTAAAACAGTTGCGCTGAAAATTTATTAGTTTTACGTATACTTGATAATTGTGCAAAAGCAAAAAGTCTAAGCAAACATAAATATTCAAATGAATGTATTAAGAAAAAAAGAAGAAAAACAACAAGCAGTAAATTATTTTTAAACTCGCAGGTCTTAACTTTTGCGCATGCAGGCTGAAAAAATTAATTATCGCAGCAAGCACACATACATGTGTGCATGTGTGTGCATGTGTGTGTGTGTAAGCTTAGGCTGGCGCGTATTTCATTACAAGCGACGGCACTTGAGCGCTTGTTAAGCTAAAAGTAAATTGCTTATTAAAAAGCAGCCTCAGCTTATAAACACACACACACACATGTATAGATAGCGACACACATACAAAGACACTTGGCTACATGTGCTATGTGGCTTGGGTAGTCATTTACACTTGAAGTGGCAGCAAAAGCGAAAATTAAGTGAGTCGCAGCCACAGACAACACATGAAGTCGAATTGTTAGAGGGGGTGCTGGGTGCTGTATGGGGGGTGGTTTGTTGGGTGGGTGGTGTGTTTGTTAGACTAGCTGTAATGACAAAGCAGCAGCAGCAGCAGCGACTGCTGTAGCTGGCAGCAGCTCGTGCTACTTGAAGTAATCGACTTAATGCGCAGCTTGTTGTGTATTTAGTTTGCATCACACACACACACACACAAGCACAAACGCAGACGTCGTAGTCGCAGTACATTTAATTTTCTACACATTGTGCCATGTCCTGATAGATTAACTGTGTATTGGTGCCCAAAATAAGTTTCGTCCTTGCCACACACACACACACACACAAGCACACGCACACATGTGTGCCGCTTTAGTACGGCTGATTGGATGACTGAGACAGCGAGCTCAAAAGTCAAGGTAGCTGAGCTTTGAGCAGCCCCCAAAAGGTCCTGCACACGCTTCAATGAATTTCTGTTAACGTGATTCGCATTAGAATGTCTATTCAAATGAGCACATAATTTGTCTGTTTGTCTGCGTATCTCCCAGATATGCATAAATATTGGCAAGCAACTGCAGGCTGAGCACACACAGAGGCGCTGAGCTGTGCGCAATTTTATGAGTGCAATTATGCTGCCTGTGCTAGTGTTAGTGTGTGTGTGCCTTTGATATAAATTTCAAACAAATTGCAAATAAATTGGTGTCAACCCTTAGCGTCTCGCTCTGTCTAGCTGCCCCACAAGTTATTTAAAATATGTAAATTTCCTTGTACCACCCTACGTATGCGTATTTATTGCTTTTTGCCTTTTGTGTTTGAGATAATTTGCAAGAGCTCTTGTCATATTCCCACGACATTTAATTTGCGTAAGTTTAGCAAAGCAGCAAACACTCAATACCAATCAGCGCAGACTTAACTGCGCTTTAATTAAATACACTGGTGGGCATATATATTTTGCCATACCTTAAAATTAAATTTACTTATAATTGGAGCTAACTTATTGGTATCAATTGAAATGTCTTCAAAATCCCTTTCTAATGTATGAAAATTTGAATTTTAAAAAAATACTGGTTTTTGAAACTTATTTCCTAGATTATTTAGAATAAATATTAGGATGCAAGAAGTGGCTGCAATGAATATTAATAGTAACTGCAACAAAAAAGTTTCAAAAATCTTTTTGCTTGTATTTTTTTATGATTTTTTGAAAATTATTATTTCGTATGAAAAGAAGGAAAAATTAGTCACAAAATAATAATTTTCAAAAAATCATAAAAAATATAAGCAATAAGATTTTTGAAAAAACTATGTTCTGTAGTCACTATTTAATTATAAGATAGGAGGCAACTTTTTACGTCCCAATATTTTTTTTTTAAATTTAGAAAAAAAGATACAATTATTTAATGGCTACTTAATGGGTTAAGACAAATTTTATATCATTAAAAAGGGATTTTGAAGTTCTTTCCATTGATACCATTAAGTTAGCTCAAATTATGAGTAGATTTAATTTTAAAGTATGACAAAATATATAAGCCGACCAGTGTATATGTATATATGTATATATATACAGTTACAAAAATCTGCTGCTGCTTCCATTTGGTTAGTTGTGCGGTCAATATACAGAATGTTTTTGCTGCTGCAACTATTTTTACATATTTTATTTCATTTGCTGCCGATTGACAGCAGCTGGACATGTATTGCTTTCAGCTGCGGCCAAGCGTAAGTAATAAATATAAATCGGCTTCAAGTGCTTACAAATACGCGTGTACTATAAGCTCTGGCCATTCGATATTGGATCAACATAAATAAGTATGACTCATCAGACGAGTGATTGCAATATTTTCACTCATAAAATATTGGCAAAGTAAACGCTAACAAATAAATGAACGCCAAACTCTTAAAGCTTTTGTATGTGTGTGTGTAAAATTCAATTTCGAGCCTCAGAGCTTTAGCTTTAGCTCTGCTTGACTGGCTGGCAAGGCTCTGTTTTATTTTCGCGCATTTGCTGTTTATATAAAACAATAATAATAAATTTTGTAGCAATTTAGAGAAGACGATGACGACGCCGCCACTACTAACAGCGAGTTGAGCCAACGCGGCGGCTGCTGCTGCTGCTTTGACTTTCACTTTTGTTGCCTATGCAGCAGCCTCTTCAACTCAAAATGGAGTGCGGGGGTGGGGGCACAACGAAAATTCGTTTAGCTTGCGGCAACGGTTTGCTGCTGCTTATTGTAAACTTTTGACTGTGTGGCGCAGGCCTTTGCTGTTTATGTTGGTGAACAAAGTTTTTGCTCTTTTGCATTCAAATTTATTTGTTTGTTTTCGCTAGAGAGACGAGCCCGCCCCAAAGCGTAGAAATATTTTTTTTTTTTTTTTGTGAACCGGTTGCCAGGCAGCCGTAATTATGTAACCATATAATTGCTAGATATTTGATTTGCCTGCGCGCGCCGCCGCCGTCTGACAATCTTATTAAATTTACAATGAAGCGACGTGCCCCTGATACGCTTGTTGTCTTCGCTTTTGCCATTGATAGGCATTCAAAGCGATTGAGGCCCCCCCCACCCCATATTAAAGGGCGAGAGAAGCAGCAGAAGCTGACGCCATTTTGTATGCCAAGCACACAGATACAGACGCATGTGTGTGCGTAAAGTGACGATAAAACATTTGCTCCGATTGCTTAAGTATGCCATAGCGAGTGAGAATGTGATGCTGATGCTGATGTGCGAAGCAAAGAAAAAAAAAGGATACACGCACTCAAGGAGGCAGATACTTTTATATAAGAGCTACACTAGCCTACAAAGTAGCGAAAAAAGAAATTAATTATTGTCTTAAATGCAAATTAAATATTTAAACTTAAGTTTAAGGCAATGCAAATACTTTTATATAAGCAATAGCAACACTAGCCTACAAAGTAGCATTTTTTTATTATTATTTTGTGCAGTATCAAAAATTAAGCAGCTTAGAGCAAATTCATTTAAATGCATATTTAAAATTTAAACTTAAGAATAAGAAAACGTAAATATTTTTATATAAAAAATAGCCAGCTACACTAGTCTACAAAGCAGCGTTTCTTATTATTTTGTGCAGAATATAAAATGAAGCAGCTTAGAGCAAATTCATTTAGTTACTTTCAAGTAAGAGCTGCTTGCAGGCTAAACTAGCCTACAAAGTAGTATAAAAGGATTGCAAAAATAAATTAGTTATTGTATTAAATGCAAATTGATTCACTTACACTAAAAAAAAGCAAATGCAGATACTTTTATATAAGAGCTGCTACACTAGTCTACAAAGTTGCTTTATTTTAATTTTGTGCAGCTTCAAATGAATGAAACAGCTTAAGTTTAAGGCAATGCAAATACTTATATATAAGCAATAGCAAAGCTACACTAGTCTACAAAGTAGTGTTGCTTTTTTTATTATTTTGTGCAGCTTCAAAAATTTGGAGAGCAAATTCATTTAGTTGCGCTTAAAGTCAACGCAGTTACTTTTATATAAGCGCTGCTACACTAGCCTACAAACTAGTGTAAGCTATAAATGCTACGACTTGCATGCAATTTATTAATTATTGTCTAAGCTGCAAAAATTTCGTTACTTACGCTAAACTTCGCACAAATTGCTTTTGGTCTTAGCTCAAGCTTAAGTCAAAATCTGAATAGCGACTGTGCGTAATAATTTATGAGCAACTGTTTTTATATTGTTATATATTATAAGCCGATTTATTAGTAAATGTATTTTGCCTGGCATTTTATTGATTTTTTGCTATAGCTAAGATAAATGTATGCAGCCCTGTATAGAAAGTTAATGACTTTGGCTTGACTAAAATCGTAGCAAGCTGCTGCGCCAAAGTCTTGTGTTAATTTAAGTTAAGAGCATTTTAGCTGATGTGTTTATTTGCCACGCCCATTGACACACACACACACACACACACATGCACATAAGTACTATTATGCTGAGTCTCCATAGTCTGCTCATATTAGTGATAATTTAGTTGCTCTCTCTGGCGCATACATTAACTAACATTCTTTTGCTATATAGCAAATATACATATGTGTGCCTGTGTGTGTGTGTGTGTGTCTCATTTTTGGCATTTTGCCAACGCGCCACATTGGCGGCGCGTTCTACATAGAATGTGAAAATGAGTTGATGGCAAAGGCAAAATGTTCTTTTGGTGTTTGTTACTCAAATATATTTCGCCATTATGAAACGCTCGAATGGGCATTTATGCGCATGTAACATACACATATGACTAATATATGCGCCCAGAAACACAAAACTTTTTACTTTACATAGTTTTAGTTTTAGTTTTGCTGGCACAAGTGGCTTTTAATTTGAAATATGACTGCATTGGTTATATTTTTAACAGATTTGCGCATAAATAAATAAATAGCTGGAATTTAGTTGCTGTTGTTGAAATTGACCAGCGGCATAAGTTGTACCTGCCAAAACTAAATACATAAATAAAATATTCGTGCGCCGCCATTTTAATAAATTGCCATGCGCTGCATGTAACTGTAGCAATTATTCAAATATACATTTGCAATTGGCAGCTGCTCTATATATATATATAAAATTGTAAAACAATAGAATTACAAGTTGTGCGCAAACAATCATAAAAAATAAAACATTAAACGTGTGTTCCAAAGTAAACAGACAAAGCTACGATACGGCAACTGCGATATGCGTATAAATTATGCCAAAACATGCGCCGACACAATCAACAAACATTTGGCAGACCACAGCATAAAGCATTGTACAATAAAAAATAAAAAAATACAGCCCAAAGCAAGAATCTGCGGCTCTGACCTACAAATGCCAGCCGCACATTTTACATAGCATACTTTTCAGCGCGCAATTTTTTTACTTTTTTCCACATAGCAAATTGCTGTGCCATTAATTAGCTGCTGCTGCTGCTTAAAGCTCAATAATAAATACAACACAAATTTAAAATGATAAAAACGTAATAACAAGTGAATTTAAAATGATATACGCATAAATGATTGCGTGTGTGTGTGCGTGTGTGCGTGTGTTTGGCACATAATTGACCAAGTGTTGTATTCATATTTCATACGCAAGGTCGGGCTGTCAATGCGGTCAACGCTGCTGTGTTGAGCGTTTAAATTGAGTTGCAGATTGCGATAAAACCTTTACAGATTGTAATTTAATGCATTGCAACAAATAAATAAGAAATATAAGCGTCACTTCAGTTGCGTGATACATTCAATTTGTCGTTTATTGTTTGTTATTTATTGAAAGCGCTTCATGCAATATTAATAGCAATATCAATAGCAATTTCGTGCAAAATATTTAATCTTTGCTTTAAAGATATCTGCTAATTACAGCAGCTAATCAAAGTGCCCATGATTAGCTTAATGTTTGCACATTTTCGTGCATACAAAATAAAAGCATAAATTATATGTATTTTATTTTATTTCATTTTCACATTTTTTTCGGCGCTTTTTTTATGTTTATCTTGGCGCGCGCATTTACAGCATTAAATTGCCAGATGAGATTCACCGCAAATTTAGGCAAGCGACGCCCACACGACGACGATGACGACGACGACGGCAGCCACGGGCTGACATTTAATCAAGGTAGAGCGTAAAGGTAAACAAACGGAAATAAGCGCAACTTCCTGTTGCTGTCGTTGTTGCTTTTTTGTTGTTGTTGCCGCCGTCGCGCATACCAAACGGAAATACAATCAAAATTGTGTAATGTTTGCTTAACAGCAACGCGCGCCCGCGCTCGCGACCGCTCAGCAACAGCAGGAAATGTGTGTGAGTGTATGTGTGTGCGTGTGTGTGTGTGTGTTATATATTTGTTTTAGTTTTCGCTGGTATTGCGCTTAGGCCGCGGTTTGAGGTTTTCGGTTTCGAGCGTGGGGCAACAGCTGCTGCTGCTGCTGCTGCCGTTTTTGGTTGCTTTGACGACGCGTCGCTAATGAATTTTGTTGCCCCAATGAATGATTAGCATTATGTTGTTAAATATTTAACGCCGTCAATTTACAAGCATATGTATTGACAATGCTTGTAAAACTCTCGCAATCCTAATAAAGACATTTCCAGGCCTGCCAACGTGTAAGCTCCATTAACAGCAAACTCACATTTGGGCAATGTCATTTATAATTGATGCCGCGACAGCTTGATTGTCAATCAATTCTGAAAGCACCTGCTGAGTACAAAAAAAAGCCAAAGCCAAAGGCAAAGGCAATTACGTGTGCTGCAGCTGCTTAAGTGTTATGAAATTTTATATTTAAATTAATTAAAACCAAAGTGAGACGCTCAAGCGGCCTTGTAAATTAAAAGTAGAGTATCGAATTTCAAAGCTGCTTAAATCCGAACTTAAATAACGATATGTCTATAAATATTTTATATGTTTCAAAAACAGCAAACACAAACTTTGATGTTAGCTTAAAATAAGTATACATCATATATTTGAATTATATACTTATTCGCTTCAAATCTTTTCTTTCGACTCTTGCTTGCTACGCTCGAGCTGCTACTTACTGTTCTAACTCTTAATGCTATAGATACTTATACATAGAAAGCTTATCGCTATTCCAACTGTTGGATCAGTTGCTCGAAATATAAATTTGTGTGATATTCATTAATTATCAAATGGTTTATCCTCTCATCTTTGAACTTATAGCACATAATAGCGCTAATGTTTGTAATTTAAAACAAATTAAAGTATTCGCATAAACAAAAACTCAAAATATTTAATCTTTAAGCTTGCAGTTAATTTGTTGGTTCATTAAACAAAAATTCCAAACTGTCATTGCAGACTTTTTGTTTACAAAATTTAACTTTAACTAACAGCAATGCAAACAAATATTAAGAGCGTATTTTCTATTTTTCAATTCAGTAATATTTTTTATCATATAATAAAAAAATAAACTAAATTATGCTAACGCTTGAAATTGAACATTTGAATTGTTTATGCAATTGCTCACTTCAACTGAAAGTAATCCAAGCTAAACTGCCACACACAAATATTTGGCGTGTATCTCTCACTCTAAGGCCAAACTGCTTAAAATAGTTTTATTTGTATTTGGTAAAGCAGAAAGTAAATAATGTGCCGTTTTGTGTGTGTGTGTTGCTTGTGCTTTGGGAATCCTAACTAAAGGCATCCATCAACACGTTTTCAAAAATAGCCAACATCGTTCATTTTGCATGCTCGTTAAGCCGAAAGTGGCAAAGGGGGCAAACGCCTTTTTATATGCTGCAAAACAATTTGCAAAGTCATATTTTATGCCATCAAAGGCATTTGTCATTTATGCGCAAAATGTTTGGCAATTTAGTGCACCCCCCACCCTCAACCCCCTCCACCCTCCACCCAACAACACATAAAATAAAAGCAACAAACTAAAATTGTGCTAACTCAAGAGTGCTTGCCATAAAAACATAGGCAAAGGGTAAAAAACAAGCCCAGCATAGTGTTAGAGAAATATGCTCACACACACACACACAGACAAAACATAAAATGTATGTGGGGGAGCAGCTGACAATTTAGCAAACTTGTGTTATTTGTCTGTTTTCGGCCCGATGTGTGCAAAATGAAATAAAAAAAAAGAAATTGTTATGCAAAAAGTTGACAGCAGCAATTTTGATTTGCCTGCCTGCGTATTTTTTTTTATCTAGCCTTGGCTAATAGTAAAAAATATGCATGCGTCTAGTTCGACGTGGACGTCGTCGTCGTATCTGTGACAGCTCTCGAGATTGTCATGAATACATAAACACACTCGTATATTTACATGCGCACATAAATATTTGTTGATTGCTGTCGCCTCTAAGCTCTGCACTCTCTTTCGCGCGCTCTCTCTCGCTCTCTCTCGCTCTCGCTCTCTCTATCGCCTGGGCAGAGTATAAGCTTGTCAACTATTTTATTAAAAATGCCTTTCTTTCTGTCTATGTCGGCGCAATGTGTTTTTTAATACACTTTGCATTTTTTATAAAAAAGGGTATGCGCAAGTTGCACAATAGGTATGTAACAGTTAGCAAGACACATTCCAGACCTCATAAGAAATATTTATACATGATCAGCAAAACAAATTACGTTGATTGACTGCTGTCTGTGCATACATTCGACTGTATGAACAAACAGAATTCTGAAACTATAAGAGCTAGAGTTACCAAATTTGGTATATAAATACTTAAATGTATGCTGCAGATTGTTGTTTATTAGAAAACTTGATTTTCATTCTCTCTACACCGCAAATCAAAATAAAACATTTAGACCTACACAATATATGAGCAACAAGAACTTCGTGACTTTAAAAGCCAGTGCAACTAAATTGGAAGTGCATAAAATATATTTATAATTGATCAGCAAGACAAATTACGTTAATTGACTGCTGTTTGTTCATATATTTGACTGTATGAACAAACAGAATTCTGAAACTATAAGAGCTAGAGCCACCAAATTTGGTACATAGATACTCCAATTTATGCTGCAGATTGTTGTTTATTGGAAACTTGAATTTCTTACCCTCTACACCGCAAATTAAAATAAAACATTTAGAGGTCTAGTGCAACTAAATTGGAAGTGTTGCCTCTTCTATTTCAGCAGCAATTTGCTTAAATTTTGGAAATGTATTTTGTAAATTGCAGAAAGCAAATTTATACACACAATATCTAACGTAATAATCTAAAATAAATTGCTAAGTGTATAAAAAAGTTGGCAGCACCACACTTTAATGCGCGCTACTTATTTTTTAGCTAAGAAATACATTTGTTTGCCTTGGCGGGCGGCTCGTCAAAATTGTCTGTCAGGCTAAATGTTGCTGCCAAGTCTTTTGCTGCACTTTGCTTTTATTGTTTGGTAATAAATTCGCAGTATAATATTTTCAGTCTGGCGTCATAGCAATGATAAACTGCGGCATGATATATTATTGCATGCTTAGTCGAATAGCTCGCTAACTCGTTTGCTCTAACGCTGTCTCGCTGGTTCTGTTTGCTGTTTGTTTAGGCAGCCGGAAGCGCGTCGCTTAAGTGCCTCGGTCGGATTTAGCGGCAGCCCACTGTTTACAGCCGCACCTACATGCGCGTGTGTGTGTGTGTGCGTGTGTCTTGCTTAAGCTGCAGAGTACATAAATCTCAACAACAAAGCCGCTTCCACATGCAAAGTGTTGTCTTAGGCTGAGGCTGCTGCCATTTTTATGAGAGTTAGTGCGCATAAATTTGATGATGACAACTCAACGCTCAAAATTTCTGCTCTAAACTGTGCCGCATGATAGATGAAAGAGCGTATACTTAATATTACGTATACGTTAGCTTATTGCTGCATTAAATATTAAAGTGAGCACACAAAGTTTTTAACATGCGTTTGAAAAATATAAAAAATTCACCTATGGCCCCCGCATCAACAGCCAGAAAAATCTGCCACAATGCAAACAATTGAAAGACGCACCCCCCCAGCAGCAGCAGCAGTTTGACAGCAAAATTTGCTGGCTGTCAATAGCAGGCGTGTCGCCTGTACAGTAAAAAACTCATAGTATATATATTTTTGGGTTGAATATGCAGTTCTAGATGAAAAGCAAAGATGTGGGCCTGACAGAAAGTTCAATAAGCGTGAGTATCGATTTTCGCGCGCGCTTGGGGTTGCCGCACCCTTTTTTTTTCTCTCTTTCGACTTGAGTGCGCCCCCCAGCTGAGCTTGCAGACATAAGAATCTTATGATAGCTGCGGCTGTTTGGCCTGAATACTGTCGAAGCTCGTAATGATTGCCTTAATATGTTTTTGTGTGGCTGTGTGTGTGTGTAAAAAATTGAAAGGCCTAGCAACGTTGTAAATAAGCAGCAGCATTTTGGGCAGCTCCACACGCTGCTGGTCAATGAAGCATTTCGCTCTGTCTTATGCGTCGTCGTCGTCGTCGTCGGTCCCTTGTTGTGGTCGCCGCTTTTGCCTTTCGAAATGAAAGCACGTAGCAATTTCATTTCGGTCAATGTGCGGAATGCCAATTACAAGCAGCGAGGCGACCGCAGCGCGACTTGCTGCCCCCCAGCAGCAGCTGCTGCTGTTGCTGGTGCTAAACGAGAAAGCAGCACGAAACTCATTGAAATGAGCCGCGTATAGTCGACGCCGCCGCCGCCGTCGCCTCTCATAACTGATAGATGCCTTTTGGCAAAATTTTTAATAAACTTCCACACACAACGCAAGCGCCGTCGTTGCTTTGACAGCAAAAATAGCATAGAGCGAAATGTCTGCGCTCGCACTACCTTTCATATATATATATATATATATTTGTTTGGAATGTTTGGCAGACTTTTGCGTTGGTGGCACTTAAAAGTGTTTTATTATTGAGGTTTGCAATTGGAATTTTAATTTTTATTTTATAAGCTATGCGTGCTGAATCTTAAACATGTGGAGTCCAAGTTGAGTCGCCCTGCCAAGCGCTCTTGATTTCTTAAGCTGCCATCAAGTTGTTTTTGTTGTTACATTTTGCCTGGCAATTTATTATTTTACTACGTGTGTGTGTGTGTGTGTGTGTCTTGCTAATAGCAAAGCTGCCAAAAAAAAAAAACACAAGCTTGGGTCACATGGGTTGGCTACTTAATATGCACACCTGAGCAAACAAACACAAACTTTAAAGCCACACAGAAATGAATTCGCATATACCCTGCACTTTAAAAACTAAAGCTGTTGAAATCGATATCGATAATTAACGATATAAATTTTTGCCATAATTTCAATTATTTTATATGTTTAATTATAATGTAAACTAATTGCAATTTATTGTTGTGAAGCAAAAAACTTTGTTGGTATCCATTGCGCTTCTCTCTAAGCTGAACTTAACTTAAGTTAAGTTGTGGCAACCCTTGCGTAGAAAATAAATATATCACAATGTCAGCACACTTAGCATAGTTTACAACTTCGCTGTGTGTGTGTGTCCCCCCTCCATAGCCCAGACCCCATTATGCACACATCGCGCTTAAGCATAACGATTATGTTAATGCCTCGCTCGTCGAGCTGTCGAGCTGTGAGTGTGTTCGTGGACTAGCTGCTTATGATTTGCCTTGGCTTATTTTGAGCTAATGCGCCACAGCGCGTTATTTACATACCTTAAGTAGTTGTAATGGGCTGCTGCTCTCTCTCACTCTCTCCTGAGTGCCGGCGACAAAGTGTTGTCGTCCTTGGGCTGTAAGACAAAAATAAGACTTGTCTATAGCGTTGCCCATAGAAAAGCTGCATAAGCTGCGCTAGTTTTTGTATCACATCACGAGGCTGCATTGCATTTAATTCGCATAACAGAAACTGCAAATAATGCTAGACGCTTGTTCATAGTTTTATTTATAGCAAGCAGTGCAGCAGTTTGATTTAATTTATGTAACAAGTATTTGAGAGCTTAAGTTTTAATTAAATTAAGCGCAAACAAATTAATAGCAAGCAATAACCATGCGCTTTATTATTATGACTGCTACAATTTTCACTATTGCGTATACGTATTATTTTGTCAGCTGTATATTTAAACGCTTGGCAGCGTTTCCCCTGTAGACATTTTGTTTTCATTTTATAAACTAGCAGAGAGCAAACAACAAATCACTCAAAGTGTGAACAAACTCTACTTGTTTGTTCGTCTGCCTCACTCTCTCTACCTCACTTTGTGGCAAGCTCAAGAAATCAGGCCAAAGCAGCAGCAGCAGCAAAAAAAAGCAAACGAATGCGACTATCATGCTAAACTTTTGCCAGGTGTATATGTGTGATTGCGTGTATGTGTTTGTGTGTGTGTGTGTTTTTGCCATTACGTGCACTGCATGTCGAATGTTTGGTAAAAACAGCAAACCAACAGCAACTTTATCTAAAGTACAACTTTTTGCCCCCACCCCGAGCATATACAGCGCCAAAACTATAGCATACTTTGCAGAGCTAAGCGGTTTACAGTATTTCTCTTACTCGTTTCGTTGTCACGCCCACGCGCAGCTTTTGCTTAAATTTCGGCAAGTTTTACGCTTTAAGCTGAAACACTGTTTAGTGTATCAATGATTTTTAATGTGATTTAAAAATTATAGCAATAACAGCTTTGCGCACTTCTGGTCAGCTTAACCTTTTTTAAGTGGCCCAGGCCAATAGACCTAACGCCTTATAGTGCGCACGTGTGCGTATGTCTGACTGACTTTATTTAATGTCATTAGCTCAAATGGAATATTTGCTACGCTCTTAAGCCTTTTAAGCCATTGCATGCGCAATTGAGTTCTCGACTCGGCTCTCGGCTTTACGGGCTTACATTTGTCCTAACTGATGGCCCCGAAAATAATGTGCTCAAGTGAATTCAATCAAATAAGCTCGCAAAGACTTTATGCGACAATATGTTAGAGTCAAGTCTGGAGTAGAGGCTAAATCGATTTAGAAGAAGAAATAAATTTAGAAAATGGAAAAATAGAAAACATAAATTAACTTAATTAATTTCTATATATATTTTGAATTATTTAGGGCTTGTCTTGATAAATAGAAAACATAAATTAAATTAATATAAAGATTTGTTTCTTGAAAACATAATTTCTAAATAAATATTGATGTATTTTGGGCTTGTCTTTATAAATTGAAAACAAATTAAATTAAAATAAAAATTTAAGCCTTCAAAATTTAATTTCTATATATATTTTGAAGTTTATTCAACACTTAATTTCTATATATATTTTGAATTATTTAGGGCTTGCTTGATAAATAGCAAACAAAAATTAAATTAAAATAAAAATTTGGTTCTTCAAAACATAATTTCTGAATAAATATTATTTTAGTATCTCTTGGTTCTTCAAAACATAATTTTTGAATAAATATTATATTATTTTAGTATTTTAGGCTTGTGTTGATCAGTAGAAAACATAATTTCAATTAAAATAAAAATTTGTTTCTTCAAAATTTTATTTCTTTATAAATTAAAAAGTATTTTTGGCCTGTCTTGAAATATTTTTCGTATATTATTTAAAAAGGCTTTTGATGAAATCAATTTAAACTGATGCTGCGAACATTTAAGCTATAAAATAAAGTTGCTACTGTTGTTTAGCAGAATTTCGCATAGTTTAGTTACTATGAATATCAAATCAACGCAGCTTAATAAGCATTCTACCCAAAAACTTGCCAAGCAATAAGTTTTCTTAAATAAACTCATAAACTGCTGCAATGCTCGCGGCTTTTGCTATTTCATGGCCATAGCTTTGGCTTGGCCAAAGTATTTTAATAATACAGCTTTGCTTGCTGCTGCTCCTGTAGCAAATATTTAAACTAAATGTAATGTCACGAAAACTATTTTGGCTCAAACACAAGCTGCTTGGCCTGGCTGGCGAGCTATGCAAAAGTTTTCGTTTTAAGCAAATTCTAAGCATTGCTGGCAGCTGCGCAGCTAAATGAGTAAGTGATGAATGTCCTTGTAAGTCACACTCAATGTCTAGGCTTTTAAATTATGAAATGTGCAATTTAAACAATTTAAATTTAAAGCGCAAGTATTTGCTGTATTGGTATTTGGCCTGGCAAATATTCAATGGATACATTGGAATTGCTGCATCTTGTTGCTGTCATTTCAGTCTAATGTCTTTGTTCCAATTTCCTTTTTCGTGTTCATTGTCTGGGCTGGTTGTCAGCCCCAATGCCGTCAGTCAGTTTGTTTCTTCTTTTTTTTTTTTTGCTTGCTTACGAGACAGTCGTTGTCCTTGTTGTGCAGTGTGTCCTTGTCAGCAGCTTTCAAGTCTGCTTAATGTTTTGTGCGCTTATTGAACAGCATAGCTAAACATATATAACTAATATGGCAAACATTTTTACATATATTTGCAGCTAATCTGGCACGATATTCATATAAAAAGGTAAGCTAAATAATTTTTATACGATGAGCAAATTTAATTTGCATAATTAGCGCTTGCTTTGAAGACTTTGTCAGCAAATTATTAAAAAAAATAATAAATCAAATTATAATAAAATAATTCAAGGGAATTCGAGTGCTGCAAGTTCAAACATCGAGCTAAGCAGCTTATGCCATTTGCTTGGTTCCAATAATCTCAGCATGTTGCCAGTTCCAAGTAGCTGCAATTAAAATCATTTAATTGCTTATTAATGCGCTGCAGACCAAAAAAAAAAAAATGAAATTAATTTGTTGCTATTTTAAATTTGGCGCAGACAATTTAACATGACGCTGAGGCTGATAAAAATAAATACTTAATATGCGTGGCAGCAACATTTGGGGTGTGCGCTCGCGCTCTTTGATTTATGCGCGCAACACTTGTATCTGCTGCATGGGGCATGTTGCCGCTGTTGCTGCTGCATTGATGCGCGGCAGCCAATTTAATTGCTGTTGGATTTTCACACTAAGCTCTTGTTTCCTGCAAACACACAACACACACACACACACACACACACACGCATATAAATAAAACACACAGATGAGTGTCACGTCATGTGGCGTGATGATTAATGAGACAATTTTTATGGCTGCCAAACTGTGGGGTAAATAAGAAAATTCTGTTAAAAATATAACACAGCATAAAAATAAATTTTTATTAATTGCTATAAGCAGCTAGACTTAAATTGTTTGCAGTGCTTACTGCTAAGAATGAAAATATTTTGTATAGTAGTGAAAAATTGTAGTGAAAAAATAGTAGTGAAAATAACTGATGAGTAAATTCTCGTTTAATTCAAATTAATAGTTTAAGTATATATTTATTATTATTTGTAATTAAATTTAAATTATAAAGGAGGTTGTTATGGAATTATTTTGTATGGTAGTGAATAAAATAGTAGTGAAAAGAAATGATGAGTAATTTTTTGTTTAATTCATTATTTTTATTTGGAAACTATTTATTTATTTATTATTATTTTTAAACTAATTTAAATTATAATGAGGCTTGTTATGGAATTTATTATGTATAGTAATAAAAAAATTGTAGAAAAAATTGTAGTGAAAAGATTTGTTTAGTAAATTAATCTAGATATATAATTCAAAATTATAGTCTAAGAATGTATTTATTATTGTTTTTTATTTAGTTTAAATTTTAATGAAGAAAAAAAGTAGGAAAAAAAATAGTGAAAAGATTTGATTAGAGAGTACTTGAGAGTAAATTATTCTATTTATTTATTATTTATAATTTGAGTTTAAATTAAATTCGTTTTTTAATTAACTAATTTTTGCAGAATTGACCACAGTGTCTACTTTTTACAGCGGCATACAGTGGGGAAAAATTCTGTTAAAAATGTGACAGCATAAAAATAATTGCCACAAGTTTCTAATTTTAAATTCTTAGAATTTATGCAATGATTTAAGCTTTGTGCACCACTGTGCCTGCTAGAATCTTAGCATAGAGGGACTTGAGCATAAAAACATGTGGCAAGCTACATAAATAATATGCTACGTTATGAAAAATGCAGCACACACAAATATTGGGGTTAACTTGAATGGGGCGGAGGCTGAGGCGGAGGCGGAGGATTCGCTGTTGTTGTGGCAATCATTATAGAGCTGAGCGATAAGCGACGTTGCGTTGCGACGATTGCAATATGATGTGCCACACAATGTACACACACACACACACACACACGCACATACATGTGTATGTTGCAACTGACAAGCACGCGAATTGATGTGCCACTTGGGTGAAATGTTGTTGACTTTGAGAGATTTATGTGCGCAATGCTGACAGCTGCCAAAAATTAGCTGCAGACCTGCATCTTAAGTGAAGCTAGAGAGAGAGAGACAGGAAGAGTGAGTGAGTGAGTGAGCGCAAGTCCATGCGGCATAATTAGCATTGGTTGTAAACTTTTGTTCTTCATACCAAAAACACAAGCTTAGCTCACATTAGCTGCGTCCATTGTTGTGGCTGTTGCATGCATAAACTAAAACTCAAAATCCCCAAATGTCAGTGGCTGAGGCAACAAAAACAGTTCAGCAGCCAAGGCAGTAAACAGCTGCAGCACTGGGACGTTAGCTAAAGCAGCTGCCACAAGCTCTAGCCGTTCATGTTGCAGCTGCAACAATGCTCATCGCTCATTATTCAAATGTGTGTGTGTGTGTTGGACCCTTGCCATGTTTATATTTATGCAATGCAAAAAAAAAAACATGAAACTTAGACGAATTTGAATTTGTTTTTATATGAAGAGCAAGCAAAGCTCTGCTTAGCTTAAAAATAATATACAAGCTAAAGTTATTAATGCGTATTATTTATGAGCTATATTTGTTTTATAAACATTGACAATATTAATATTATTTTTAATATAAGCATTGGAATCAAGTTTGTGTTAAATAAATTAAATCTACTATATATACTATAAATTTTGGCGTTAATATACAAATATAATTTTTATATGTCAATTAAATATGTAAAAATATTGTTTGCATATATTTACTAAATTTATTTACTATAAAAATACCAATGAAATAATTTAGATGAATTTGAATTTGGTTTTTATATGAAGAGCAGAAAAAGCTTAAAAATAATACTGAATATTATTATATAGCAAGCCAAACGTATTCATTATAAATATATGGAGCTATATTTATATGAAAATCAATAAGCATTGAAATTAGAAAGATTTTTTCTACTCAATCAATTTTGGCATAAATATACAAAAATAATTTTTATAAAATATTATTTGCATATTTTTACTACATTTTCTAAAAAAAATTCGCTTTTTCTGCCTATACTTGCTAAATGTATATTTATACCTACGATTTAACTGTTAATTTGATTTAACCATGCAACACATACAAATTTGCTTTATTTTTCGCATGAGATTGAATTGCAGCCCCAGCTTTGTTCTTTGCTGTGTCAAGAGGCGACTCTCCCCGTAGACATTGCATGCGTTGCCTTTGATCTCTTCGCTTTTGAATGGCAGCAAAATAAAAGAAACGAATTCGAAATTATGTTCAGCCCATTGTAAGCGTAATGTGTTCACAAGTCACCAAGGGGCGCCAAAAGCAATTTAAGCACCGAACACACTGGGCCACGTCCCTTTGGACAGCAGCAAGTCAAAAGCAATATGCAGAAAAATAAAAAACGCGGCGCGCCCAAAGTCAAAGCGTTTGATCTGCCCCAAGGGCGATTGTCGCGCATGTTTGCCAAGCTGCAACCCGTTTACTAATTAGCCAACACACTGACAACGCACACTGGGCATGAATTGAATGCACATGCGTTTAATTAGTCAAACAATGAGAGCGCTGGGGCTAGAATTTATAGAGTAGCTGATCTAAATGAATTTTGGTTAATAGCTAATAAATTAATGATATATAAAAAAGCGCTAAACTTCTTTACATCGCTCAAAGCTGCCAAACATATTTGTTATAGAAGAAAAGACTTAAGCTGGTAGTAACTAAAGTTGAATGAAATTAAATTTAAGTCGTCTAGAGTTTTTATTCCTAATTCATGCTGAAAGCCATTTTTACTTATTCTAAATTAAGCTATTAGTAAGCTAACTGTGGTCTACTTTAATTTAATTTAATAAGTAATAATATTCATTAAGTATGAAAGTTAACTGCCAACTTGATACAACTTCAATTCAAATCGCTGTATTCAGCGCTTGGTTAAACGAGCAACTAAATATTCTAGCGCCGATCTCAAGCCCATTGACTTACTTAAATATTATTCTTCAGTTAGCACTCAGCTAGAATTTCAATAATTACATTATACGTATGTTTAGAATTTACATAAATTTATTCAATGCAATTAGTTGCTGCATTTAATTTTTAAATTTTAATTGTGTGCAACATTACAACTTTAGCTTAACTATTCAATTAAATGCTTGGCTCATTGTTGTTTATATTTTATTTCTTTTGCTTAGATTCCAATCCTTACTAGCTACAATAGCTTTTCATATATTCTTTAGTTAGCACTAAGCTAGAATTTCAATAATTTTAATTGAATTTATATGAGTTAGTGCATATTTATTTAATGTAATTAGTTGCTGCATTTAAACTAACAGTTTAACTTAAGCTCGATTCACTGCTTGGCTCATTGTTGATTTAACTAGCGCACAAATTTTAATATTTCATTGTTATTACTTAAATTTTAATCCTTGCTTTTCATATATGAAAGTTGGTACTACAATTTTATTTCAATGCTATTTTGTTGCTTTTTAGCTACTTCCTATAAAAGTTGCCCAAATATTAAAGTTGGTTTACATATTTTATGTTCGTTTTTTTTTGTTGAACATTCGCTTTAGCGCTGTTAGCTTGTTTACATGGCTGCTGCCAGAGCGAGTTTCATTTTGCGGTCCTTGCTCTAATTGCGTCCTGGCTATATATCAAGCACACACATACACATACCTTTGTGTGTAAGCTATGTGCAGAAGTACTTAGCTAGAGGTATCTTTAGGCGAAAGCTTTGGAGCAGCCGTTTTGACATTTGCTTACGCGTTAAAGCTGACAGCTAAAATGGATTTGTTACGGCAATGGAACAAGCAAAAACACGAGAGAGCGGAAGGAGGCAGAGGCGACTGACACATGAGTAGATAACACCTCCTGCTGTTAGTACCAAATCCTTGTGGCGAGCGCTTTAATTCGCTGCACTTTAATAAATGTCTAGCTGGAGTTTTATAAAAATACAACAGACTTGAGTATCAAAGCCACGCTGAGTGTCTCAAGCTGTGCGTGTGTGTGTGTGAGATAATTGAAAATTCTATTTCAAGTTGCATTAGCTTAGCTTAGCAGCTCGTTATTATGCTTTTGCTCGAATGCTGCTGCGCACATGCGTCAAGAGCCAATGGCAATTGCAATTGCAACTTGCAAATGGAAATTACAGTCCAGGCCATGAATGATTGAATTCCCATTGAGGGCAAATCGGCAGAAAATTGCCTTTTTGAGCTAAAGGCGAAAATGAAATTTCTAATGCGAGAGCGCGCCAGCTGCCAATGCAAGTGACAAGGACACTCAACTAATTAACAAAGGCTAAATAATTTATCATGCAAACAGCCAATGAAGAGAGAGAGAGAAGCCCACTTAATTGCTTTAACGACAAGTTCAAATTAAAAGCACTTTAAATGCTAAGCAGCTGCTCTGCACTGGACTTAAAGACACATTAGAGGCTAAGCGTACTTCAAAAACGCTGCACGACGCGACTTTGACTCGAATCCAACTGAATTAATTAGTTAAACAATCCATCCATCAGTGGCCCAAATTGAGTTAGCAACAAAAGGCCAAAAGTCTTGCGCCAAAGGTAAAAGGAAAAACAACAATGGCGGATGTAGAAAAATAGAATTCACTACTGCAAGTGGCAGGCACCAAAAAATAAAAAATGCCAAGAGCTAGCGCAATTTATGCTACAACTTTCTTTTCTTTTTTAGCGTTTGAAAAAAAGTGAAAATATTGACATAGGCAAAAGTTTGACAACAACGAGCATGTTTTGTATAAAAGCTGAACAGGCAGCTGCACTTTAAAGAATTGAGGCAAAATGCTAAGCTGTTGAAATTGCTAGAGGAACTGGAAAGCGCCACTTAATTTGCTATATTCAATACAGTTTGGCTAACTGCTGAACAATTGTTAATTTCATTGCTTATTAGTTAGCAAACATTGCTAAAATTTATATAAAAATGTCAAGCAAATTCAACAACAATTAGCAGTCTGAAGCAAACAGCTGAAATTTCCATTGTAGGCTTAAGCTTAGCTAAGTTTCAAACCAAATGTTGTTGAATTCAATTAAATCAACAACAAATTGCACAATTGCTGTTTTTTAAGAAAATAGGCGCTTAATTATTTAAGCAGATTTTGTTTGGCAACAGTTATTGCTGCTTTTAATCAATAAAGTTCGTTTTCTGAGCAAATGCAGCAACTTGCTCTTAAGTCTGCAGCGAGTGTTTGCTGTAATAGTAAAAAAACTGTTGTTGTTGTTGCTTTTTGAGCGTATTAATTTGCAATGCTGTCAATAGCGCTTGTAATATTCATTTTCCAGCCAACTTGCTTTGTAAACTAACATTTGTTAAACGATTTTACAGGTAAAAGCGTAACTCAAGCAGCTTTTGCTAACAATCAAGGGCAATCAAGAATGCAAAAGTGCTGCAGACATAGTGCAATTAAATTTTAATGCGCTACTCATGGCAGATCAGCAGTCAGCAATGCAGTTGTGTGTGTGTGTGTGTGTGTGTGTGTAGCAAATGTACGAATGCCTGTGGGGGTGCTAATTGCGCTCATTCACACGCCAAGCGGCGGCAACAAAGGACAACAACAAATAGAAGAAGCAGCAGCAGCAGCAGCAGCATAACAACAACAACAACTAGTGCTCAAAAGTAGCAAAAGCAGTCGCCTTGACGTCACGGAAACGGAAGCGTTAGTTGCAAGGATATGTTGCACTAGAGCACAATGGCCCCCACCCTCCCCTACCCCCATACATTCAACGCCATTCACAATTCAGTGTCCCATTCCCTTGACGTTGGCAGCAATTATGTGTCATTGAAGTTTCATTGTCAGTGCTACAGATTGCAGTTGAAGCTTGTCCGGATCCATCGGCAGCTCTCCGGTTCGTTGTTCGTCCGTTTCCGCGGTAATTGTTATGCCAAATTTTTTCTGTCTGTGCTGCCAAATTATGAAAATCAAATAAAAGCCGCATATAAAAAAATTTTCAAGCCTTCAACTCATAAATGCGGTCAAATTTGCAGCGTTAAATGTTAACAGTCGATTTTGCAACTCGAACACACACACACACACACACATAAAAATAGCAGCTCCTTGCTCCTTTTTTTTCTTATCGCTACGCGGCTTAGACTTACGAGCTTGGGGCGCAAATTGACAATTTCTTTCGAAATTGCACAAATACTTACGGGCTCGTTGCCAGGGCTGGGCTGCTGTGTGCTACATTTTTTTATGGCAAATTACGCAGTCATAGTCATATGCTATGCATAAGTGTGTGTGTGTGTGTGTGTGTGTGTGTGTAATAAAAACGTTTGGCAGGCTGCATTACCAGAGGGTTTTATGATTGGTTTTCCAGTCAGCACAGCAATAAAAAAAAGGGGCAGCCAAAAAAAATAGCACAAAATAAATAAAATATAAACTGTGCGTTATGTTTATGCGCCAAAGAAAATAATATGCATATATCCTAGCTCAGCCATCAGCCAACATCAGCATCGGCATCTTGCGTATAATTAAACAACAGACGGCGGCAATAAAAAATGAAAACACATTTTAGCCTTAAGGCTTACAATAAGTTTAAACAAATTTAAGGCGCTTAGTAAGAAATCCATAAATTTAAAGCTGGCTACATATATTGATAGAATACAAATTTGCAGCTCATAAATTTTTATTATGCAACAAAATAAAATATAAATGGCTGTACTTAAATTTATTTAGGTTTTATAATTTTCAAAGCATTTTTCTTTTATTCTTCCATGCAGTGAAGTCAAATTTAAGCCTAGAATAAATATTAAATACAATTTATATAAAGCTATACAT
This sequence comes from Drosophila busckii, assembly GCF_011750605.1. NCBI lineage: Eukaryota > Metazoa > Arthropoda > Insecta > Diptera > Drosophilidae > Drosophila > Drosophila busckii. The sequence continues at coordinate 14,143,993 of NC_046604.1, read as the reverse complement.
TTTTTTTTTTTAAATTTATAAAAGCATTAACTTGCTTTACGCTACTTAAATTTTGGTTTATAATTTCTAACGCATTTTTTTCTAATACTTTACTCAAGTTTAATGGCAGCGGTGTTAGAAATATGAACACACTTGCTTAACTAAATAAAATATGGCGCACAGCTTTAAGCACTTGGCTGTAACTTTTTTAAAGCAATTAAAAAGTTTTCGCAATGTCATGATTTTGTGCTAAAGCGACAACAAAAAAAAAAAATGAAAGAGAAGCTGCGCACACCTTGAGCTCAAAAAGAAAGTAAATGATAAAAATAAAGGAAGAGCAGCTGCTGGACAAGTGAATGCATTAGACACTCACACACACATGCATACTTGAGAGCTTGTAATAAGCATAAGCGCCGCCAAGTATGCTTAATTTTGTGCAACTTTAGTGCCTTTAAGTATGCAACAAGAAAATAAAGAAACGCAGCTGGACGTAGTGAAAAGTTTTTTCGCTTTAAGTGGCGGCGCATACTCTAACAACTTAAGCTCACACACACACTAATACAGATACACACGCATGCGTTTATGTACATCAAATAAGCGACGAGCTGAAAGCAAGTTAAAAGTGCTTTTCGTATAGAGAGAGAGAGAGAGAGAGCGAGTGGCAAACAAAATGGCAGCTCGTCGTTTATTTGCGTTTATAATGTGTGAGCTATTAAAATTTTTACAGGCTTCGCTTTGGCTCTGTGTGTGCGTGTGTGTGTCTGGAATTAAAAATGTACTTTGGCTGCTTTTTCTTTGGCGCACAGCATAAAACGAAAATTAGTTGATTTCATTTTAGGCAAAGCCGTCGCCAGCGAACGCCGCGCGCGACTCTTAAAGCTTTTAGCAGCTGCTGCTGCCAAGCGTCTCATTCTGTGAGTGAGTGAGAAACACTCGCCCGTTCGTCGTGTTTGCACTTTGCTCAAATGTCTGCGTCGCGTCGCATTCAAATTCAAATTCATATTTGCGTGTATGTGTATGAGGCGGAGCGGGGGGTGTGGCGGGCTCTGTGTGGCAAGTGAAATTAACATAAAATGTACGCGAGACGTGGCATTTTTATTTGCATTTTAACAGCGCCATTTTGTGTGTGTGTGTGTGTGTGTGTGTGTGCAATGCGCTTTTAATGCTCTAACCAATTTACAAAGCAATACTTTCAACTTTAGGCAGTGAAAACGGCGCAGCAATTGAATATATTCTTATATTATAAATAAAATCAAAAGAAAATGAATATACAAGTATTGAAAATATTTTGGGAAACTTTTTTTACACTGCTTTAAACTTTTGCAGTCAAAAGAATTCAACAATTGTTAGAATTAGAATAAAACAATTAAAGCCAAGTATTTTTAAAGTTTATATATATTTAATTGAAAATATTTTGTGAAACTTGAGTATAAAATTATTTGTTACATGTTATATTTTTATAATTTTTTTACATTGATTTAAATGCATTGCAGTCAAAAGAATTCAACAATTGGAATATGTGCGTTAAAATCTAAGACAATTAATAGCTAAGGATTTTTAAAGTTTATATATATTGAAAATATTTTATAAAAATTTAGCGCTAAAAAGTTATTTATATTATGTTTGAGGCTCAAAACAGTTAAACACTTAAATATATTAAATCATGTTGTTTATAAAGGCAGCCATAATTGTTAACAAAGCATTAAAAATAATTTATATAACTATTAAATTATAGCATATTTTATTTTATAATTTTTCTTCAGGCTTTGGCAATATGTTGGCTTAAAATCTAAGAAAATAAATAGCTAAATATAAAAAATATTTTAATTTATTTTGCTATCAACAAATTTGTTTATACATTTTTTATTTAGTTAGCGCATTCATAAGTTGCTCACATAAAATCTAAGAAAATTAATAGCTAAATATTAAAAACATTTAATGCAAGTGCAACATTCATTTATTTCGCTTTCAACAAATTGTTTTTAGTTAGCGCATTCATAAGTCGCTCACATGTTGCCGCCTGCTTTTAATTTTTGCCATTTTTTTGTTGCTCTTCATTTTTTTTGGTGGCTGTTGGCTTAAATCTTTATTTGGCCATTTTGTTTGGCTGCTTTATGCTCAGATTTTGCTGCAGCTTATTTTTTATGCATACTCACATTTTATTTTGCCATTGCATGCGTAATTTTATTTACCATTGTGCCAGGCCCCAGCCCCTGCCCCAGCCGCAGCTCCCCTTGCTGCTGCCTTTGTTGCAGTTGCAGGTAGTACAAGTTTTATGGCCAATGCAGCGTTTTTTTTTTTTTTTTCATAGCGAATAAAAATATGAGCAAAAAATAAAGAGCAGGGCACTCGGTTGCGGTTGTTGCTGCTGCCACAGTGGCTGCACCTGCGGCTGCCTCTGTGTGTGTGTGTGATGTGTGAGGGGTTTGCAGCAGCTTTTTTTAGTTGTTTTCGCTGTTTGTCACGCCACCTTGGACACCGCGCTTGGGGTGCATAACCTGCCAAATTGAGTGCTCTTTGCACCGAAAAGTGGGCGTGGCGCCAGCGCGTCGCTTAAGTTGTCATGTACATTTTAATTTTCGCATGTTATGACTTGTTTGCAACGCTTTTGGCCTTAAAGTAGTTTTTGGCTTGCTGCCAAAACGCGTTTGCGGTTGTCTCAAGTTTTAACTCATTGCCCAAAATTTGCAGCCGAGCTCGTGCCGCAGCTGCTGATAAGTTTTTAATTACATTTAAGCGTATTATCAGGCACTTAAGGCGTTGCCAAGGCCAACGCCAACGCCGAGTCTCGAGTAATCTATAAAAAGCCGCAGCAGTCGCGGCGGCGGTGGCTGTAAAAAATAAATTAGTTCAGCTCAAAGCGTTGGCAACGGCGGCATTACGCATACGCCACGTTGGACTATTAAAATGTTGTCAATGGAAAACAATTGTGTGCCAATTTGTGTGTGTGTGTGTCTATTTCAAATTGAAATTATGCGACATGAGCCAAACGACGTGCGAATAGCGAGCGCGTGTGCAAATGAAATAAATGCGAATCTCAACGTTAAAGTTAAGCAGGCAATTCAACTAACATTTGCTGCTGCTACAGTGAAATCATTTTGCACGTTCTGCTCTCTCGACGTTCAATTTTCAGTGACAAATGAAATTGTCAAAAGTTTAAGCAAAGTCTGAAGCAAATGAAAAATGTCTCATATGCCTGCGTCTGCATAAATTAAGTTTGCAATTTATTTGAGCAAATGACAAAATGTTGCCTCTCGACAACGAAATTGAAAATTGCAGCAGCACAAAGCGTTTGACAAATTGCAATTCGAATTTATGCAAAACTCGAACTCGAAGTAATTAAACGATAAAACAACAAATATTAACAATATAGTTATAGTTATACGACTGCGTTCGTTTCTTTTGCCAGTTTATTAAAGTTTGACAAATTGATGGCGCTGCATTAGCTCAAGAGTTAATAATTGATAGGGCAAATAGTCAGAGACACTGCGTTTCGAATAAAAGTCAAATTAATTATACAGCTCATGAATTTTTCACACACACACACACAGACCAAGGCAATCTCAGCTACAATTACCAACAACATTTGGCTAAAAGCCCAAAGGCAGCTGTGCTACGCAGCCAGACAAGGCACTGATTTATGACTGGTTATTAATAATGTCCTAAAATACACTACAGGTAAAATTTCGTGCATAAAGCCAAAGCAAAGGCAAAGGCAAAGTCTAAGCAAATCAAGTCAATTTGTTTGCTGATGGCCATGGCCAAGTATCCATTACGCATTTGCATTAGGCGTTAGCTTCAGTCTATCAGTCCCATCAGTACAGCAGTTTGTCAGTCAGTCAGTCAGTCAGTCAGTTCGCCTTCAGCTTGTGGGCTGAGCTAATGAAGCGTCAGCGTCTCTCTCGTTTGTCTCGTATAACGAGCCGCATCCTTGGACGACCTTGTTTTTCAACTAATTTCATTGTATGTGGGGGGGCGGTACTTTCGGCTCAATTTCGTTGTAATTTATATGTTATTTAGCCAAAAACGTGAGCCTTGCTGCAATATGTTGCATGATTTATTGCCTGCCATCTTTATTCGATTGTCTGCTGGCCCCATTTACATTTTGTTTGCCTTTCGTTCTTGTCATTTGCCCCATTTTATTGTGCTTTGATTAATTTTCCCTGACCTGAGATAATTTAATGCCCAACTGTGCACAGCTGTGAACTGTTCTTTAAGTTGCTAAACTTTAATTATTATTTAAAGCCAAGCCAGCAGCCATTGCAATTGCAATTATATTTTTCGCTTTTAATTTTTATTTGCATAATAACTTCGGCAAGTAATTTGTTGTTATTGTTCTGCCGACTGCTGCGTGTACATACATCAATAATTAAGTAAAGGCGTCGAAGTGTTTGCCCAATCGACAGCGAAAGTTATTAAAAAATAAATCCAACAGATAAAAATCAATATGCATTAATAAGTAGACAAACAAGTGCGTGCGTATAAAAACAATATTTTAAAAGCTTACAATTCATTTGTTCAAAACAATTAATAAAATGAGCTTGCAGTCAGTGCTTTTTATATAATTTCTTATATATTTTTATTTTTTAATGCAAAATAAAATTTAAAACGCTGCATTTAAATTAGTTTTCAACATTTTGTTGACCATTAATTAACTCTTTATATTATGAAATGTTGTATTTTACGCAGCCATTTTTATTAAGTTATTTAGCAACAACTTTTATTTTAAGCAATTGAAGCAGTAAAGCTCAGAAATATTTTTTTACAATACTATGAAACTATAAAAAAACTCTGCTGCAATGAAGTTATTTTTTAAATGAAAACCTTTTATTTTAAATACAAATACCAATTCAAAACAAACTTAAACTAAAGCAATGAAGCTTCAGTTGCTAGCTGCAGTCAAAACAAAACTCACTCAAAAGCAACGATGCGCAAACAAAGCAGCGACGCTCACTTTCAGTCGCAGCAGCGAGCAGCGCAGTGCGCTCGATCGCATACGAACATAAGACGAGCGAAAGAAACGAAACGAACGCAAGCAGCGCTGCTTACAAACTGATAACGCAAGCAATTGCTGTCGCTCGCGCTCTCTGCTATCTGAGTGGCTTGCGCTCTCTACGCTTGCATGAAGCGAAGCTGCAGCAGCGCACAGCGCAGAGCGATTGAGTGCAAAACGGTGCGCTCCAAGCATTTGAGAGCAACAGATGCTCACTAAGAATTTGAGTGCAGCAGAGCCTCTCCAAGCATTTGAGAGCAGCAGAGGCTGGCATGATACAATAATATAAAGTAACGGAAACTTTTGAGTGTTTCGGGTACTTAGCTGCAGTCGCTCTCGCTCACGCTGTATACAAAACGAAAGAGCGAGAGCGAGCAAGCAGCGCAGAAGAAGAACAAGAAGAAGAACCCAAGCGCACCACGTGGCAGCGTAAGCGAAGTTCTGTTCAGTAATCCAGCTGCCAGAATATTAATAATAAATAAATGCAATGCATGTAATGTATAATAATTAATAATAAATAAATGCAATGCATGTACTGTATTGTAATTATTTATTATTATTATTTTTATATTGCTTACAGCATATTTTATCCATTGAGCTACTACCAAAGTTAACATATACCTCATAAAAAGGCAGCAGATTTTATTTGGTGTTTTTAATATGAACTATTAAAATATATAAGCCTACGACTTGTTTGGCAAATACAATTTAAAAGCAAAATAATTTATATAATAAATTCCACTTCAAGCTTATAAAATAATTTTTAGCTTTATAAGACTTGACATATTTTGATAATCAAAAGAACAAATGTGTATTGAATTTTAATACAATTGATTGAATTTTGCTAAAGATTTGCTTTATTTTTTTACTATTTACTTGCAGTTGTCCGAGCAACAAACAAACAAACAACAATAGTGTGAGCAGCAATTGTTGTGTGTGGACAGAAATCTGGGAACACGTGTCGCATACGCAATGCCAAGCAACAACAACAACAAGAACAACAACAAAAGGCAGAAAAAACAGGACGCAGTGAAGAGCGCTAAAGAAATGAATTGCGTTATAATTTCATTAAGGACAAAAGCCTTTTTTGCCAGCAGCGTGTGAAGGGCTCGCAAAGAAACAAAAAAAAAAGGGAAGCTAAAAATAAAGCAAAAGCCGACAGAGAGGAATAACAAAAGCAATTGCTCTACTTGGCGGCGACGCAGCGAGGCAAGCAAAATATCAAGCGAGTGGCATTTTTATGAAATTAATACAAAAGGCACAAGTTCCCATGCAGCCAGCAGCGGCAGAGGCAGCCATGACAGCAGCAGCGATGGCGACAACGCCGACGTCGACGCCAACGCGAACGTGGACACAATGATGAGCACTCGCCAGAGATTCTCAGATTATAATGACGCTTGAGCTTGCGTTTTTATTGCGCGACACTTGAGTAGGCAACAACAACAACAAAAGTAAGAAGAAGAAGACGAAACAGAAGAAGCAGCAGCAGAACAGCAGCGTGACTGTGTTGAGCGCTAGATGGCGCTAATGATATTTGACTTCATCAACAATTTGACATGCAAACGTGACCAAAGTGCAAGCAAAGTCAACGAATAAACACACACAAAGCAAAGCAAAATATATAGAGCACTTATAGAATGAAGACTGTGAGCATGCCACGCCCACTTTTAATAGCACTGCTGCTGCTAAGCAGCTGCGCTGCGTGCCCGCCTGAGGTTTGTGTTTGCAAATGGAAAAATGGCAAGCAGACAGTTGAGTGTGGTGGACAGCAGCTGGCCAATCTGCCAGATGGCATGGACCCGGGCACGCAGGTGCTAAACTTTAGCGGCAATGCGCTGCAAGTGTTGCAAAGCGAGCGATTTCTGCGCATCGATTTGCTTAATTTGCAAAAGATTTATTTATCACGCAATCAGCTAATACGAATTAATGAGAAAGCATTTCGTGGATTAACAAATCTAGTGGAGCTAGATCTGAGTGAAAATGCGCTGCAGCAAGTGCCGAGCGAAACATTTCAGGATTACAGTTCGCTTATGCGATTATCGCTCAGCGGCAATCCGATACGTGAGCTCAAAACTTCAGCATTTCGTCACTTGAGTTTTTTGACAACACTCGAGCTGTCGAACTGCCAAATCGAGCGTGTGGAGAACGAAGCGTTCGTGGGCATGGACAATTTGGAGTGGCTGCGCTTGGATGGCAATCGCATTGCCTTCATACAGGGCAATCATATATTGCCCAAATCGCTGCATGGCATTAGCTTGCATAGCAATCGCTGGCAATGCGATTGTCGCCTGCTCGATGTGCACGCTTGGCTGGCAGCCTATAATATACCACTGGCGGAGGAGCCCAAGTGCATGGAGCCGGCGCGTCTGAAGTCGCAGTCAATCAAAACGCTGCAGCGCGCACAGCTCGCGTGTTTGCCCGAGGTGAGCCCGCAGTCGAGCTACACTGAAGTGAGCGAAGGACGCAACATGTCCATCACCTGCATAGTGCGTGCCATACCAGCGCCGAAGGTGCTGTGGCTATTCAATGGCCAGGTGATGAGCAATGACAGTTTGGTGGATAATTTGCACATGTTTTATTATATTGATGAGAGCGGCGGCAGCGGCAGCGAAGAGAAGCGCAGCGAAATTTTTATATACAATGTGGGTGCGGAGGATAACGGCACTTTTAGCTGTGTGGGTCAAAATATTGCGGGCACCACCTTTAGCAATTACACGCTGCGTGTTATAATCAAAGAGCCGCCCGTGGTGAACGAGGTGAGCTTTCCACGCGACTATATGAACTATATAGTGGCCAGCAGCGCTGGCGGCGGCATTATCTTTGCTGTTCTACTTTGCACTATTGTTGTGAAGTGTAAACGCAGCGGCGCTGAGCCCGACAAGCGCAAGAAGTGTGAGCAGGTGACCAGCATTGCGGCAAGTGCGGATGCCACAAGCGGCGGCGGCGGCGCACAGGATATGAAATGCAGCTCCATACTGAACGATACCGATAGCTTGAATGCGGATAATCTAACGCCCACTAAAGCAGCAGCAGCTGCTGGCGCTGGCAATGGCTCGAGCTTAAATTTGGGCCTGGGCAATAGCGGTGGACTTATACTAGGCGGACAAATGAAGCAGAATCTGCTGCTATATGCCACGCCCACTCAGCAGCAGCATCAGCAGCAGCAGCAGCAGCTACAACTTAATGTCAGCATGATGTCCGCTGGTCCTGGCTCACCGCCGCTGCTGCTAAGCAATGGACTGAGCGCTGCTTATTGCTCGCCGCCTGCTTCGCTGCGCAATTACACTGAAAAAAATCCAGATCTGGTAAACGATGCTGAGAGCGTCAAGCACAAACTTAAAACTGCCGTCAGTTTGGACGACAGCGACTGCGCGCAATTCGAGGGCTGCTATCAGCTTGCCACGCCCTCAATGCTTAACCTAGGCACGCGCTTTGCCGCCGCTGGTGCAATGACTACGCTGCCGCGTGGCATGCAACTGAAGTCGGTGCTCAGCTCGCCGCATCAGGTCGATGTGCATTTGAATCCGGTTTGCTTTTTGGGTCAGGATGGATTTGCCTACGACTACAGCAGCGCGCATTTGGTGCAACAGGTGGCGCCAACGCCGCAGCAGCAGCAGCAGCAGCAAAACTTTTATCGCACCTTGCCGCACAATCGCGCGCACAAGCAGCAGCAGCAGCAACAGTTGCAACAACAGCAACAATTTGCTGCTGCCAATGGCGCTTTGCGTTACAGTTTGGAGGCTGAATTTGTGCAGCGTGCGCCCAACGTGGGCTACGAAAAGTATCAGCTGCCCAATGTGCGTTTCACAGCCGAGGGCTATCCGCTGCAGCAACAGTTGCAACAGCAGCAGCAACAGCAGCAGCAACAATTTCCATCACCACCCGAAGGCTACAAAAGCAGCGATCTGGCGCAGCTGCCAGCGTTTCAGCAATGGCCCAGCTGCCTGCCCGGCTATCATGCGCAGCCGCTGCGCTTTAGCCTGCCCGCCGGCACGCCCACTACGCCAGCGCCACCACCAGCAGTAGCCGCAGCAGCAGCAGCAGCAGCGCTAGAGCCAAGCGACAGCTCCATACCCGAGCTGGACGAAAGCGAACTCTCGCCCAGCGGCAGCGTCTCAGCTGTGGGCGGCGCTGCCAGCAGCGACAACAGTCAACAGCCGCCCAACGGCGACGCGGACAAGCTGAAGCAACTCAATGGACCGCTGGCCGATAGTCCAGATGAGGGCTATGTGGGTGAAGCGCCCGAGACGAGCGACATTTGACAACGCGGCGGCGCCGCCGCTACACAGGATGCTGCCTTAGACGATTCAGTTGCTCTATAGAGCGCACACACACACACATAAACACACACACACACGTATACACTTAAGTTAGTTGTAGTTTGTCTATCGCCCCCAGCAAAAGCAGCAGCAAAAACAAACGCAGCGCACATTGAATACACTTGCCAAAATTAAGCTGCACTTGTATTTTAATTTAAAGTATTTTCGAAATACTCAATTCATATTTTTGCGAATTTTACGAGCTTAGAAAATATCAAAACAATGTAATTATTGCATTTTTATTTATTTTAATTTAAAAAAATATTTAAAGTCGATAAAGAGTGAGCAGCAGTTTTTAACGCTCATTTTATTTAATTATAATTATATGCAAGGATTTATTTATAGAATTTAAATGCAATATTTTAACTTTTGATGCGCATTTAAATTTATTTATTTTAATACTTAAATAATTTTATTTAAATTATAACAAATTGAAAGTCGTAAAAGAGTAAGCAACAGTTTTAACGCTTATTTTATTTGATGAAAAATATATGCAAGGATTTATGTATAGCAATATTTTAACTTTTGATGCGCATTTAAATTTATAGAATTTTTATTGCTCACGATTTATTTAATTTAACTTTATATTTTTGAAAGGATTTTCTTGCACTTTTCAGTGCTCAATTTATTTTACTCAAATAATTGAAAGTCAAACAAGTTTTAGCAACAGTTTTTAACGCTCATTTTAATTAATTATAAATATATTCAAGGTTTTATTTATAGCAATATTTTAACTTCTGAAGCGCATTTAAATTTATATAATTGAATTTATTAAATAAATTCTTAAGACAGTTGTAGGCCTCGATATATTTAATTTTAGTTTATTTATATTTAAGAATTTTCTTGCTCAATTTATTTAATTCAAATAATTGAAAGTTTTAGCAACAGTTCTTAACGCTTATTTTATTTAATTATAATTATATGCAATATTTTGAGTGTTAATTTAAATGTATTGAATTTTTATTGCTCTCGATTTATTTAATTTAAGTTTAGCTGTTCTCAGTGTTCAATTTAATTTAAATTAATTTACTTTAAAGGGTTTGCTTGGTCACTTTTGGCCATGTTCACAATTCTAAAGCGCATTTTGGCAAGTTTCAAAAATATTTCACTCCATCAAACAAACTGTTGTAGCTATTCAAGCAACTCGTAGCTGTTAGAACAAGCGGGTGGCCTAACCTAATAAAGTGCCCAAAAAAACAAAAGACTTGCTGCAGATGAAAAAGAAGAAGAAGATGACAACAACAAAAAGAAGAAACTCTGTCAAACTTGCGTGGCCTGATGCTGGTCGAGCGCGTCGTCTGTTGTTTGGTTATTGTTTGTTTCTTGTTTGTTGCCCCCGATTGTTGTTGTCATTGCTGCTTGCTTGATGGCGCATCCGTTCGTGCCGCCGCCTATGCGTGCCTCGAGTGGCAAAGCTGGCAGCATTTTATTTCCGTTGATGTAATTGAAAAAGTTTTTCATTTAATATAAACTTTGCAGCGACTCGCAGTCGCACTCAAGCCGTAAAAAAAAGGGACACACACAATTTTTTGCTGGTTTTTTTTTATATGTGTAAGGGCAAAAGAAATGTCAGCTCAGCCTACGACTATTGTTTGCGGCTGTGTGTGTGTGTGTGTTTCAAGCTTTCAAGCCAATTGAGTTGTTGTTGCTTGACAATTGACTCGAGCCAGAAGAGACTCAAACCACCAAACTCAGTTCCCAGTTCCACACACACTCGAGTGTTGTTGCCAGGACAACACCTGCCCTGCCGCGTTGACAAGCAAAGGACTTGGGGCTCAAGTGCTCTCCACACACACAGCGCGCTGTTGAACCTTTGGCTTGGAAGACAGACACACGCTCAACCCGTTTGCAAGTGTTCCGCTGCCAAATCGCGAGTGGCATTAAGGGTTTCCTATTGTGTCCTCAGTTTATGAAACTTTAATTTGGGCCAACAGCACAACTTGGCATTTAAATTATTTACGAGCAGCAAGCACATGACAAAGACACACCAAAATCTGTAACTCTAACTCGTATCTAAATGTTTTAAATATCAAATTTGACAAATTGTTCTCTTAGCACAAGTGTTTTCGGGTTTAAACATAAGTTCTAGAGCTTAAGACATAAATTAAACTATGGTCAAGATGCAAGCAGTTGGGCAACTTTTTATAAAACTTTCAGTGTATATAACTAAAAGAAAAATTCACAATAACGTTGTAGGTGAAAAGCTGGTCTAGAGAATTATGCAAGTTGTATGTACTAAATATAAAATTAAATATTAGCAATACGAAAAGTGAAAACTTATATTAAAATAAACTGCAATCACTTAAGCACATTGTAAATGATATAAACATCATTAGCTGTTAATACATACAACACACACACACACAAACACACATTGCGTATATAGAGCAAATTATTTAGTTTTAGTTTTTGGCACCACATACAAGCAAAACAAACTTGAAATTCAAACAGTGAACAAAACATTTTAGCTTAAATCGTTGGGCTAACTCGTAGAATAATAAAAATATGCAAAAATACATTTTAAAATTAAACGCGCATAAACTAACAATAACAACAACAACAACAACAAGAAATATTTTTAGCTGTATAAATAAAAATTATTTAGTATTAAGCTAGCCCGTAGGTAATGAAAAAACAATTAAGCATAAATGAATATTAGAGCGCCATTAACGACAACAAAACATTTAAACAACAATGAGCAAAAACGTATACAAAACACACACACACACACACGCACACACACACATAGCTATACATTAAATTTTTAAGTTAAATTAAAAATTGTAATGCATAACAAAAGGGAGAGTGTAAAAAGCATAAGATGAAACCAAATAAAAAAAAACGCATTAAACTGAAGAATTTAATAAAAATTAAAAACAATGCAGCAGTCATTTGAATAAAATGTTAATAAAGGCGGCAGCAAAATGGACGCAGCAATCAATTTGAATTTGACTGCAGCGCAAAGGTGCGCGCACATTACGTATACGCAATGGCAGCGAAAAAGACAAGCAGCTCACAGCGTGTTGAAGCTGACGCATTATACGTCTCGTTGCGCAATAATCCCATTAAGGAGCACGCCTTGGGGGGTAACTGGGTCAGTTAATGCAGCAGCTGAAGAGCTCGAGCTGAATATGAGAGCGTAACTTGGTTAGCAAGCGCAGCTTTAAGCTTAAGCAGCGCCCAAAAGCCAAACACATGGGCGTGTAAATTTGCGAAAAGCCAGAGCCGCGAATTGTGGCAACAAAATCAAAGACAAAGCGAGAGAGCGAGCAAAAAAATCAAATAAGGGAATATAAGTAGCAGCGGCGAAAGCAAAAGCGCGCATAATTAATGTACGCATAAAAACAAGTGACTTGTAAATATTGCCAAGGCAATGGCAATGGCAATGGCTGTGGCTGTGGCTGAAGCTTTAAGCGTAGGCGAGAGACACAACTCGGAGCGTTGGCATTGTCTAAGTTTCACTTTGCTAATAAAGCGCCCAAGTGGGCTGCCAGTTGCTGCTGCCACTTAAAAGCGCACACAGCATCAATGTGTGTGTGTGTGTGTCTTTCGATGTTTGCTTGCGTTTATATGGTCTGGTGATTGTGACATTGTAACTACAATTACAAGCGGAAGTGACGCACACATAGAGAGAGATAGAGAGCGTGCGTGTGTGTGTGTGTGTGCGTCTATCTTTGCTTTATGTATAGCCTAATGCCGCACTAAAGCTGCGCACAAATTGAGCTTATCGTATGGTTATTTCAATTCTATTTTATGCCTAACGGTCATGCCCATGGCTTGTGTCTTACGCTTAGTCCCAGCGACTTAAACGCTGTGTGAAAAATGTGTGCGTGCCTTATAAAGTTATTAACCAAATTAATGCTGCGCTTCAAGTCTCTGCGCTCATAAATTGCGGCACATAAATATTTAGTTAGGCTTCAGTCTAGCTAATTAGCAGCTACTTGTGTCTCAAAAACTTATCCAATTAAACTAGCCGGCTGCCAGTTTTTAGTAGCTTTGACCAATATTTTTTGGGGGCTGTTATTAAATATGCACACACGTTCGTTTACGCATGTACGCACATTAATTTGCATAACTAATAAAATGGCTGCCCGTTGGCCATAAAAAAAGTTTCAGCTCTAATATGTCAAACTAATCGTACAAAAGTTAGAATAAGCAAACAAATGCGACAGCAGCAGCAGCAGCAACAGCAGCAGCAGCTGTTGACTGTTTTTCCAAAATTAATTCAGTCTCATAAAATATTGACAATAAAGCGAGAAAGCGTCGCCTCGCCCGTTGTCAGCTGGCAAGGGATAATATTATGCTCTGGCCTGGTCCTGGTCCTGGTCCCTTTGCCCAGTTGGGGCTAAGAACACGTGTTGTTACTACGAGACTCTCAATTTGTTTGCTTGTCAATTTTTAATGCTGCCTGTTTGACAAATCAATTTGCTGCCTAGCGGCGACACAAAAATTCTCACAACTTTGCAGTTTCAAGTTTCGCTAGAAAGCCAAAACTTCTAACAATGAATTCCAAGAATTCAAAAAAACAAAATTACCCAAACAAAAAAAGAACACAAAACTCATGTGCATAATAAAATATTGAGCACTGTTACTTATTGAAATTCAGTCAAATACTTAAGCTGCTAAGGTAACCGTAGCGATTAGTCGAGCGTATGCGCAATTTTTTAAATTCCAGCAAAATATTGAACATATTTTTTTATTGCAGCTAAGTGACGTTTTTTCAAAAAGGTAAGCAATAATTTTTATTTATTTTATTTTTATTTAAAAAGTTCTAAAAGTATTAAAATCAAAGTGCTATTGATTAATTGAATTGAGTTATACAAACGACAACAAATATTTGCTTTGCTTACAGCTTTATTAGTTTAATGTATTGCTCTTATATTTATTTGAAATTAAACAAAATCTTATAGCAAATTGTTAGATCAATATGCGAATCATTGCTGTAATTATTTTGTTCAATACACATTGATTCACTTGCTCTGCTCCTACGTAGAAGTTAAATAAAATATTTAAGAGCTGCTGCTGTTGCTGCTGCTGCTGCTGTCACACAGTTTTGTGTATGGCTGGCTGACCGATGATTACGCTTAAATATTTGTCAAGGTATTTAACAAGAACACGCAAGGCAACGACACCTGCTGCATAAAATCCACAAATAAACAAGCTGAGCGCTTGCTTGATGCTGCAGCAGCTGCACACAAATGTCCAAACAGTTTACTGGTCAAAGCAAAACACACACACGCACACATACGCAGTGTAATTAACTTGGCCAAGGCTTCGGTTTCGGCAGGCTGTGCACTTGCTTTGCTTCCTGCTTTGTTGTATAATTCAAATGGATTTTGTGGTTATTTTAAAGATAACTATTGCTGTCTTATCTGCACAATAATAAGTCTAAGCTGCCTGCTGTGCTGACCTGCTCGACCATTGCCCAGTTTGCTTGTTTTTCCGGCTTACACACAGAGCAACACTTTCCACTTGACCTAGTTACAAGGCAGGCAGGCAGGCAGGCTGTCTGGCTAAAGGATTTACAGGCTAAACAATTTGCCAAATGCCCTGCAGCAGAATCGAGCAATAAGCTGCTGCAGTCAGACGGTCAATCGACAAAGTAAATGGAATCCAATCAAAATGGCACTAACAGCTGCTTAGCTGCTTAAAATAATAAAACTGTCGAGCAACTAAAATGCAAGTGCATTGAAATATTTTTAGCAGCATTTTTACTAATTGTGGCCCCAACCTCAGCTCAACTCAACTCAACTCACTCTCACTCTCTTTGCTGCCTCACAATCCATAACACAGTCGCCTGTACCGCTTTGCTGTGTGTAAAATCAATTTATATGTTAATTTGTGTGCAAAGTACACAAGGCGTGGCCAAGCTGTCCGCCACAAGCGCCCAACTGTCTGCACTCTGCCAAAAAAAAAAAAAATACAAAACAAAGCAAAAGCATTGTAGGTGCCAAAAACTGGCATTTTGGGGGCTGTGGTTAAGGTTAAGGCTAACGCTACGTATGCGTAACTTTTCGATGTGTTTGTGTTTTATTTTTTGTGAATTGTGTTATGCGTGGGCGGCACACACAACTTTTTAACTGGCATCTGGCAGGCTTCAGTTGGCAGCCAGAACATGAAGGCAATGAAAACCAAATGCCACACACACACACACATACACACAGTTTGTATTTATGGCTATGTTTGTTTATCAGTTTATAGCAATTGCGTCAAGCACAACGCATGGCACTAAATTTAGTTCATAGTTACTGCTCAATATATTTATTTTTACAACTTACGCAGCATATCGAATAAAGCTTAAGTAAGCTAATCAACAAATTCATGAAGCATTGCTTGTTAGTTAAAATTGAAAGGCAATATGCGCCAATTATATATATATAAGAAATTTAGAGCGCATTCAAAGTATTATTATATAAATAAAATATTATTAAATACTTACAGTATCAAAGTACAATTTCTTAATACGCAAGTTTAAATTAAAAGAATTATTAACTAAAATTTTGCTGCGTTATTTGCTAACAAAGTAAAGCAAAATAAACGCTAATTAAAAATTAAAGCATACTTATATGGGCTGCTTATAACTCTGACGCTTGTGCAATTTGTTTCTATTTTTAATGCAATAAATAATTATATTTACAAACTAAGCGCCTAAACAAGCCATAATCAAGTAACAAAAGCTTAAGCTTTAAATATTTTAGTTAAAATTTAAAACAAAGCTCACTCGCTCAACAAATAACAACAACGACATTTATGTTATGCTTCTTTTTAACTTTTAACTCCTGCAGCGAGTTGTGTGCTGCAGCTAATGCCTTGTTGAGTTAGTCTTAGCCTTTGCCTGTGTCTGTGTGTGTGTGTGTGTGTGGTGGGTAAACAATCGAAGAGCCAGTCAACCATTGCGAACACATTCGCACAAAGTTGAAGATTTAGATGCGTTAAGCGTTATTTATGGCCCACAAATAAATAAGGCTTATGGCCAAACGGCGTTTGCAACGCAAACTTTTCGACATTTATTGTGTGTGTAGCAGCGTCTCAAAGGTCAGCTTAGGCGACTGACTAATTACAGCTTAAAGCAGCAGATAAAATAAATCAAGGCAATTGTTGTTAAAATAACAATGCACAAAAATTAATATTAATATTAATTGTGCTAAAAGGCTTTGTGCTTAATTGAATTGCAACACACACGCACACACACACACACACACATTTTTTGCAGCTTACACAATTTAAATATATTACGCTGCTTATATTTATTATGCAGGGAAAAATCAATAGATGACAACAAAAATTACAAACTAATAACAAGCGGCATGACAAGTGCATTATGTCATTTTATAATTAACAGCAGCAGACAGCGCTGATAGAGAAAAAAAAACTGTAAATATTAAAAAAATGTTTTGTGCAGCTTTGACAACGCGCTGCAGCATTATGAAAACATAATCAGACCGCATGCGCTTGTTGGCGCTAATTAAATTTTCAAATTAAATGCGTGCCAAGCTAATTACACAAATACCAATGGCCAGTGCTCAATACAGTAAAAGAAAATAAACAACAAGCAGCGCATATTTGCTAATTAACAGCGCACAGTGGCACTTCATAAAATTGCGTAACAAAAGTTGTTAATTAAATTTGCTGCCTCGAATTTTGCACTTTGGCTAAATCCAAACCGCGATCAGTGCAATTTACCGTGAAAAGTTCTGTGCCCAAACTGGGGCTGGGGCATTACCATAAATAAATGTTCAGCCAATGCAGCAACAAATTGTCAATAGCTGCGTCTGTCTGTGTGTGTGTGCGCGCTGCAATCTGCTGAATTTTATTGAGTTTTGTGCTCATAAATTTTGCAACATTTTTGTGACTCTGCGGAAATTGCAATTAGATGGGCGCCGTGCATAAATAACAACAACAAAGCAACATAAAATTATATTTTTGACTGGCAGTGGGCGCGACGCCGTCGTCGTTGTCTAGTTAGGCACACACACACATAAATTATACAAACAAAACGCGAGCCGCTCGCTCGGCGTAAACAAAATCGTTACGGAGCTGCATGAAATGAAACTGAAAATGAAAATCGCCCAGCGCCCTTGTCAGCATGATTAATGATGACGTTTTATAAAGGCAACGGAGCGCTGGTTGGCCGAAAACTTTTGTTAGCTCAAGTGTCCTGTCCGCTGCTAATCCACATCATGACTGCAAATAATAGAACTTAATCTATTTTCAATATGGCAGCGCAACACAAATTAAGAACTCATCAATTTTTAATGCTTACTCAGTGAATGGAGCTCGAGCTTTGCTTTCTCGCTCTCTCTCTCGAACATGCGTTGGCTAGCTTCAGTTCAAAATACACCCCAGGGAATCGACTGTAGTCGCCGCCTACTCTCAGCATGAAGCGTGGGAGCATTGAGTGTGGCGGGGGCGGGGGCGGGGGCGTGGTCGAGCCTGCAGACGGGCTTTAGGTTATGTTTTCACAAAACATAAAAGTTTCACACTATGCGCCTGTTGTTGTTATCGTTGTGTTTTGTTTTGTTGCTGCCGCTGCTGCTGAGTGAGAAAATTGAATAGCTTTTGGCTCTCGAAATTGTATTTTAAATTGTTAACATGCTTGAAATTTGTGCAAAGCTCTTGCGTTGAGTCTTTAAGCTTATGCAAGTCTCTTTGATCAAATATTAAGATTATTTTCGTATTCTCTGAGTGTTGTTTGCCATTTGTAGTTCAATTTTCAGATTATTTTAAAATGGCATTTGGCAGACAATTCGGGCAAAGCAAAAATAAACTTAAGCGTCTGTAGTCGATGTGATAGCTGAATTTTGACTTCTTTAGTAAAGGAGTTTATTAGTAAAGATATTTTTAGTGTTTGAAATAAATAAGTTTATATCAAAATGCATAAACGCTTTGCCAAAAGCAAACTATAGAAACACAAAGTGTTTATTTAGACTCTCATGTATCCGAATTTTGTCAACAAGTTACAGCTTTGAAATTAGCAACAGCAGCAAGTTGGCTACAAAGAGCTTTTGGCCTTACTCTAAAATTATTAGTGTAGGGGCTGCCAATCACTTACTATTAATACACATAGTACGTTATAATTGTACGTTATAATTGTTTATTCAATTAATGTATATAAGTAAGTAAATTAACTGGTTCACATATATTCTTTAGCTTAACTTAACTTAACTCTTTCGCAGTCGAGTTTCCACTAATCTAGCGTTGCCACTAATCCTAATTAAATCATAATGTATCGATGATGCCAACTTCATTCAATCATCGATACCTACTTATGTCTTTTCACATTCCTACATTAGTTTCTTAATTAAAATTCTCTTTAACACGCTTCGCTTTCAACTTGATCTATAACTGCTTATGCTATAACTATTTAACACTAAGTGCAAGGCAAATATTTTCATATTCACTTCATATTCGTAAATGTTTAGCAACGAATTCGCTTGATTAAAATTACACTAAAATTTGCTGTGCAAAATCATTTGAACTACTGGTGACAATAATCAAATTTCGCATCAACTATAACTATAGTCTATAGTCTAACTGTTAGCAATATATTCCATTTCACACAGCCACTGCTGCTGTCTAAATTTCGCTTTGCTAATCAAATCGCCAGCAGATCGAGAGTCAAATTTGCGTTTGTGGCTGCCAATTCGGAGGCAAATCTATTCGCACTGTTAGTGCGATGCGGCTTGCTTAGCGGCTTGAAGGATGCCAATGGCCAGCAGCGCGTTGGGTTTGCTGTAATTGAAGCTTTCATCAGTTAGTGGCAAGGCGTGGCGTGGTAGGTCGAGGGGCGGCGGCAGTCAAAAAAAGCTTGACGACTGCTGACAGCAAACGCACGCAACTGGCCAAGGGAGCAAAGCCAGTGCTAAAACCAGAATGACGGCAAATGACAAGCGGCAGAGCCTACGACGTCACCAGACAGACACACACACTGACACACACACACACGCTCAATAGGCTGCTAAACTAATTAACTAAGCGCAGCTGGTGTGGCTGTGTCGTCAACGCCCTGAGCTCTGAAATTTTTTCCGCGCTTTTGCAATGTGCGTGTTGCAATGTGCTTGTGTGTATCTCTGTGTGTGTGTGTGTGGCATTAGGCCTTTTGCAGGGACAGCAATTTTCAGTTGGCAACTCTGCACTCACTTGTTTGGCAATTAATTTGCCCGGCGTCTGTTATTTCTTTTGCCGGCATGAGTGTTTGCAATCTAAACACGGTTATTCGCTAATTAGCAAAAAACAAGCACACAGATACGTACACACACACACACACACACATACAATTAGCAAGGGAGAGAGCATTACATTTCCCTGTGGTTCCGTGTGTTTGTTTGCATTAGAGGTGCTTGGCCTCGTTGCCATTTATTGGCTACCGCCCCCACCCCACCACCCAGCCGAGGCCATGCCAAACTGTATTACAGTTTCATTTCGTTTAGTTTTGCGTCTTGTAGGCTCGTGTTGTTGTTGTTTTTTTCACACTTTGCCACAAAATTAGGTCGCCTTGTGCGATAATTAGCTGTTGTTGCTTTAATTTTAGGGGCGCGCTAATGACGTTCGAAATGGCTGCGCGTATTTTGTAAACAGCATAAATTCATTTATTCGCAATTCGCTTGTTCGATTTACAAAAAAATCATTGCATACTTAGTTCCGCCCATGCTGCTTATTCAAACGCAAGAAATCATAGCATGCTTTGTTGGGCAATCATTGCTCTAGTTGAATTTAGATTACAAGCTCAACTGCATAACACTTTCAATGCAGCCATATTTGGCAGACAACAGTTATTTCATCAATATCAGAGATGTACTGAGGCAAAACTAAAAGTCATGTCTGACTCCTGGGCCAGTTATGTACGCAAAAGCGAACCCATTTGAATACTTTGCAAAATACTTGAACGTAGCACATCTGCTTATGGAAATACCAGAAATAATTTATATATATAGAATTTCGTAGCTGGTAATATTGTTCTTATAGCTTGTTAGCCTTGTTGTACTTTTGCTTTAAGGTGTGTGTGTGTGTGCGAACTTAAGCTAAAATTTCAGTACAGTTGAGTTTTGTACACACACACACACAAGGATTATATGTAAATATTTGCTTTGGTATTTTGATATGAAGTTTTGTGCTGCAGCCGGCAACGCTTTCGGGCTAGCAAAGTTGGCAAACACACACACACACACGCATACACATAAACAAAAGCAGCCATAGCATAGTTTATAAGTTTGTTCTGAGCTATGGCCGTGCATAGTTGTTGTTGTTCTAGCGTTTTTATACATAAAAACATACCTTTTGTGTATGTGTGTGTGAGGCATACTACAAATGCTTCAACTTTTGACAGTCCACATAACTTTTTCGTACTCGGACTTGCAGCATTTATGAGCTGCTTTCAATTATTCCATACACTCAGCTAGTTTATGTGCAACAAATTTCACAAATATGAGATAAGGGGGGCAACTTTTTCAATTTGCAAAAATCACTTATGCCTAGACGCGCATAAATCTCGGGGCATAAACCCGTGCCAAATCAATTTAATTATGTCGGGGCATCTTATGACTGCTTAGGCGAGAGTTAATGCTTTTTTTATGGCACTGGCAAATCTATTGAACTGCATTTTGAATAACAGACACACACCCGTGGAGCAGTCACGGCGGCAGCGACTGAAACTTGCCACTTAAGGAAATTCATATAGCTAGAGCGCTAAGCTAAGTGTAGCCTCCATCTAGTGTGTGTGTGTGTGAGTGAGCTACCAATGTCATGAATAACGATGTAATAAAATACGTGATACGAAAGCCAAAGCGAACGCGGCCATGATGAACTATGAGTGCTGCCAGTCTGTGTCTGTCTGTTTGCCTGGCCTGGCTAAAGATAAATCCGCACATGCTGTGTCCCCCCACACTCTGGTAATTTCAAACATTTCTTCTGAATTAGCAGCCTGTGTCCCTTTTGCCTCCCCCCCCAGCATATGAACTCTGACTTTTATGCCAACTCCAGCTGCTAAGTATGTCAGACATTCAGGCAGCATGTTATTTGCATGCTCGTGCGCCTTTGGGGGGACTCGCAGCTAAATTGCAACTGCAGGCGGCTGCGGACATTTGCAAATTCCAGACTCACAAAATATGACGAGATAATGCTGCAAAATAATAGCTCGGACCCGAGTCCAGGCACAGGCACAGGCACAAGCTAAAAGCTCCCAACGGGACAAGCAAAAAACCGCAAACACGCGACCCATTACACAAGTTGAGTTGCCTGCAATTTTGTGTGACAGGCAACAGTTGCAGTTGCAGTTGCAGCTTCAGGCGCCTGTGGCTTTCGTGCAACTTGCTAAGTGGTAACAGCTGCAAAAGTTGCCAGCGCAGAGTCAGAGATGCCAAGTTTTTGATTTAGAGTAACGTCGAGTCGTTGATGGCTCAATTCATCAACTGAGCAACATGAAATCGCTCAAGTGTCGCTTTGCATTAAATACGGACACACACACATTGAAATCAATAAAGTGTAAATTGTAACATTAAATAGTCATTAGTGTGCGTAGTCATTTGACCGGAAATTAATCAAGCAATAACCGCAGCAACTACGTTTTATATTTGACCACTCACCCACACACACACACACACACACAGACAAAGCGTAGCGAGGCGAGCGAGCTATCTGAGTTAGGTTCTTACATATCATTAGGCAGACAAGCTGCTTGCAGGATTGTAAATGTGTCAGGCAACTGACGGAAACTGTTTATTATTGCTTCAAAGCGGAAGAGCAAAGAGAATGCGGGCGGAACTTGCAGGCGCAGCAAGCGGAAGTTCCAACATGAAGTTTAAAGCGGAACTTTATTATTATAAAATGTATTATATTATTTAATAATAAGTTTGTTAGTTTAGCACAAATTGCAATGGAAGTTGCTTTTAATTATATTTTTATTTATTTATTTTTTGTGTGCTGTTGTTATGAAACGAATGAAACAATATGAAATAGTTTAGCACTAATTTCAATTGAAGATGTCAATTAATTTTGATTATAGTTTTATATTTATTATGAATCGAATGAAACAATATTTGCAACTTCAACTCTACTGCTTGTCGCTTGCTTAGCCCCTATTAATGCTCCGCCTTTAATTAATCAGCAAGCTAACTTTTAAATTAATGTTCGTGGCTGCGCAAATATTTCTGTCTAAGTCGATTCCATCTGGTGCCATTTTTGATTTTGGTTGCAGGTCTCGTTCGTTGGCAGCACAGTCCCAATGTCATGCAATTGGGCCAAGGTGGACAATGTATTAACGGTTTCGTTTTGTTGGCCCAAGCGATTGATGCCATAGCTATCAAAGCTAGAGCAAGGCGTAGCCCAAGCTGCTGCATGTCTCCAGCAAATAACAAACAATACTAAACAGTCAAGCCAATTGTTTATAGAACTAATTGTTAATGCAATTAAGCTGTAACCCTTTGACTTAGATGCGCATAGCATTTTAATTAAGTTTCTTACTTGGTATACAAAATTAAAAATATTACTGCAGCTATTCATTTAGTTTCTTGCTTACTTCAATTGTTATCAGCTGAGCTTACCTTGGAGACGACCCCGCCCCCCCTAGCATTATTGTTGTTTGACTTTAGCTTCATTGGAAGCCAACTTATTAGTTTCATAATATTTTGCTCGTTGCCGTGACATCCCAAAGCTTTCTGGCTTCTGTAATTTGATTACGCTCAGCAACAAAATGTAAGTCAGCAGGATACTGCACACAAACAAACAAACACTTGCACACTCAGTAAAGCTGACAGCACAGAAACAAATAAAAAGTATTCATAAATTTACTTACGGATTCACAGCTATGTCCGTTGGGCAAACATTCGTGTGTTCTCAAGCATTTATTTATGATTTTTTTATGATTTTATTTAGGCGTCTGTCAGCTAACTGTCTTTCTTTATTTCATCTAACTCTCTATGTTTGTTTGTTGTTGCCCAATGTGTAAACAAATGTCGTAGCCCATGCAATTAAGTGCCCGGAAATCGTCGTTGCCAAATCCGATTTTAATTAAAATCGTTTGTGTTGCGTCGACGATGTGGCAAGTCATCGACAGGAAGGAAACAAGTTGGCCAGCCAGCCAGCCCCCCAGGTAAACAAACACAGCACAGCACTGCAGAGAGTGAGAGCTTGGCAATCAGTGTGACAAGCTCTCTGGCTAAAAGAGCAGATGTGCTTAAAGGCAAAATGACAATTTAAATTGTTGGTTAGACGCTTAGACAAATAATTCAATAGTCGTCGCAGTTTGTAGAATTTGAAATCAAACTCAAAATCGCATCAATGCGCATTGGATATACATAGATATATAATACGATTCAGTGGGAATTAACAGCTGCCAGATGAATAGCATTAAGTAAATATATGTAAAGGACACACACACACACACACACAACTGGTGTGAGCCGTTGATTGCTCAAAACCCAAGTCAGTCAAGCGTGCGACCAACAACTAGCAACAAGCCAGGATATGCAGACAGCAAGGACAGCGGCAGAGCGTTGAGGACGCAAGAGTGGCTACAATTTGTGGCAGCCAGCGCCAGGGCACACTCTCATCTATGCATTCATAAATATGAATAGAGCAGCAGTCTGGGGGGTATCTGGGGGTCTGGCTCTGGGTCCGGCTTGTTATTTACAGCCGGTTTTGAGAAGCTGTGGCATAATTTAAGCACCTTGTTTAGCCACTGTTTATGGTTTTGTCATGTCACTGGACTAGCTAGCTGCCATCGTAAATGTTGTATGTGTGTGTGTGTGTGTGTCGCACATTTGAGGTCACGAGGTCAATGATGCACATTCATTCAGCCAACACTTGCATACATCAAGCCCAAGAGGGCACGACACTTTAAATAATTTATAAATGCGACAAATGAAAAACTTGGCCGTAAAACAAGCGTCGTTGGCATTCAAAAGGATTTGTGTGTCTTGCTCAGCGCTCACCTCTCGGCATGTTACGCAAATCAACAAACAAATCAACGCGCGCAAAAAGTGTCAAGCGAAAATCCTTTTTTGACTTTAGCAAACGATTTGGCTGCTGTCAGCATAAAATGCTACTTGCCATGGAATTGCAAAATAAAAACCGCAGCAACATATCGCTCGCTGTGTGTGTGTGTGTGTGTGTGTGTGTAACAGTGTTGACTGCTTTGCATTATGCAAACAAGCCAAACTTCGAGCTTGGATTCGTTTGAATTTTGCGAATTTAAATGCAACGATTTATGTATTTATTGCAATGATGCTGTCAACGCTTTAAGTGAGCGACTCGCTCTGTGAGTTATGTCGCTTTAAGAGTTGCTGGGCATATCGCAGCAGCAGCGCTCATACGCCGCGTAAGCCATTAAATATGCATTTACTGATATCACAAAAGCCGTAACGAAAACAGCTTACGTGGCATTTGTCGCGCAGCGTGTGCATAAGTTATATATATATATATATATATATGTGTGTGTGTGTGTGTGTGTGTGTGCAAAAAGAAAAACAATAGAATTTAAATGATTTTAATGCGCCTATTGGATTTTATTGAAGCCAAACGAGCCTGTTTGGCGTTTTGCTATGAGCTGCATGCCCATCATATGAATACCAACGCCCACCAGGGCCAGACTACTCGCTGCTTACCGCCTGCTGTCTGTCTGGCTGTGGCTTTTCATTCGCACTGACAATAATAATAATTGTCAATTGCAGCAGCTGCCGCACTCGCGCGCTTCTTTCATATTCAATTTCAAATGAAATTTTCATGCTGCTTCAGCTCTACACAGTGCTCTAAATAAATATATATATATACATATATATCCCAGGCAGTGTAAATTTTTAGCTCTCATCCTGCTGCTTGCCAAATCTTTTGCATACTTTCAGGCGACAGCTGCTAGTTTTTTTTTTCTTCTATGTTCTTTGTTACACATATTCGTATTATTTAACAAATTTTTTTGCTTTTTACACATAGGTATGATAGCACACACATGTATGCGTGTATGCGTGTGTGTGTGTGTTTGTGATTAGCTCTCAGCATGAAGTTATGTGCGGTTTTTGTGGCTTTTTTGTTTTCGCTGAACGAAGCTATTTTGGTATTGAGTTGAGCTGAGCTGCTTTGAGCAGCTTTACTGGCATTTTCATATATGTTTGCTCGTTGGCTTCACGTTTAGTGCCAGCTTTTGATTAGAAATTGCTTGAGGTTGGCTTCCGTGGCTTGCAGCCCCAAAAACCTGCTGCACTTGGCCCCCACTGTGATTGAATTTTATTTTATACTCAAGGCATTTGAAGTGGCGTGCCAAGCTTTCATTATAATGCAAATGGCATGTGTTAGAGACAATGAACAACATTAGCATGCGCTTGTTACATTAAATTGTAATTGTTGTTGTTGTTGTTGAGCACAAATCCTCATATGTAAATGCAAGTGTCTAATTGATTTTGTTGTGTCAAGCGCAAAAGCTTTTGCCAGCTGGGCGCACTTGGCGTATGAGTGCAATCGATTTGCATATGGGGCAGGCGGCAGGCAAGTTGTGCAACTAAAGCGCATTTTAAAGCCTTTTGAACATAACAAACATGCGTTTCGCCCAGTTACCTGCCAAGTACTTTGTTCGTTATGTGTTTGCTAGCAAATTTCATTTTGATGAAGCCAATGTTGGTCTCTCTCGCTCTCTCACTTCCGTATCATAGGCAAGCTGGGCCTTAAACTAGCTGAGTGCTCTGTGGGCAGCCCATGTTAGTGCTACTCCCTTTCCGCCCATTTACAAAAGCTTGGGGCTCTCTGTGCCTCGTCATTAGCATATGTTGCTGAAGCTACCAAACAAAATAGCAAACAGGCAGCCAACCAACCAACCAACCAGCCAGCCAGCCAACCAAGCAACAAGACAAGCCCAAAATACACACACAGCCTGCGACAGCCGCTGCCGACGCCGCCGCCAGCTCACACCTGCCAGCTGCCAACGCATCCCCAGGCGAGCGTTTGGCCTGGGCTGGGCTGGGCTGGCTGGGCTCAGCTGACAGGCGAGCTGTCAAAGCGGATTTTAGAGCACTCGCTGCCTCGACAAACAAAACATACAAAAACAAACAGCCACAGGCTGCCAGCCCAGCCAAACAGCAAGTCGACTAAACGGCTACACTTAAAACAGCTACACAATATATATATAAACAAAATACACATTTTATATTTATACATTTAAAATCAAGCAGCATTTTTTTTAAATTTTTTATAATTTCATTAACGCTTCGCTTAGCTTGATTACCCCATTTCAATTGCACTGATGACAACTACAACTACAAACACCTGTCGTAAGTTGAGTGTTGGCCAAAAAGGTTCAAGTACGTGTCTCACTTGCTCTTTATGTTGTTGTTGCTGTGGCTGTTTGCTTTGGTTTGGCCTTGGCCAAAAATGCATTGTTGCTGTTGCTGGCTGTACGTGCTGTTGATGTTGCTACTTTGCGGTTACATTTTTGACAAGTGCGTGCTTGACAAGAGCACGACTCGACCTTATGCATACATATAATGCCTAATGCCTGTCCCGAATCCACACCACACACACCCCACAGCCCACAGCTCGCTGTACTTGTAAATATTTATGTATATTTAATTTTCATTAAAGATAATGAAATTGCCCAACACTTGACCAAATGCAAATCTGTGCACAAGCTGCGCATACAAGAGTTGAGTATAGTATATAAACTATATATTAATAGTAAACTAATGCAGTGCGCACTTCAATGAACTTGGCTCACATTTATTAAAATGTCTCACTAAAGTTTTAAATAACAAACACAGCATTTTTATAAGTGTACAATACACAGCATAATATTACTTATTCTAACTATTAGCGGGCATATTACATATAATTTTACAAAGTATTTATTTTCTTGAATAAAGTTGTAAAAAAGCAAACATTGCTTCAGTTTTTTGTCAAAACGCCTTTGATCCGTTTACTAATTTAGTAATAAAAATATTGATATGCTCCGCCTGCTGCTCTCACTCTGAAGCAAGTTGCCGAGTCGATCAATTAAAAACTATTTACTCTGCCTTGCTTGAAGCTATGTCGTTTCATAATATGTAGCACTAGCAAAATTTAAATGGATGCTCAGCTGTGTAGCTGGAGCGGAGAGTGAGAGAGAGCGAAACATTCTGTTTATTTGAAAACGCTCCCTCAGCCAGAAACCAGCGGCGCCCACGTTTAGTCGCAAGAGCGAACAGCTCAGAGCAATCCTCGCGATCTTCTCTCTAGCTTATGAGTGAAGAGCAGCATTTTACGTGAGCGATTGAGCGAAAATGCGCTCCAAGCATTTGAGAGTAGCAGAGGCTGGAGCAGGTCAGTTGTGCTGGGACTGTTGGCGAGTGAACAAGCAGTGATCGAGCTGACAGCATAATAATAATAAATTATACAAATATATTTGCTAACAATAAATATTTTGCATTAGAGTCTTTAACAAATATACTCAATGCTCTTGCTAGCAAATGATAAAATTATTGAATATGCAAAACAAGTGTAAAGTGAATCATAACAACAACAGCTATCAACAGCAATAGCAACATAAACGTTGCTGCAGCCGAAATAGAAATAGCAACAACAGCAGAGATTCAAGCTATGGTAGAGCCCGGGTAATTGTCAAAGTCGCTCTCTCTCTCCAAACGTCGCTTGCTGTTAGGTAAAACCTAAAATTGGCGATAATCCCTTAACAAAAAAAATATTTTCTATAGCTCCCACGTTTACAACAAGAATGATATCTCTACTAGCATGCACACATGTGTTGCTCTTATTCTAACCCACTTAAATGCATTTCTAAAGCCTCTAGTCGCTTTAATCAAAGCCATTGACTAGCCTGACTGTACAAGCTATGGCCATATATGATTTGGTTAATTGAAATTCGCCGCTTGAGTGCGCAGCAACAATTACATTTAAAATATATAATATAAATAATAAAATTAGTTTCATAATGTAAATAAATCAGCTAACAAATAACTTACTTATGCATAAACTCTATTTATTATAGATATATAGCGCTTGCCAACGAACTCATAACGAAAAGTAAGTAAAATTAAACATATTTTTATTACACTATGCTAAGCTTCAATTGATCAGTTAATAAGCCTCAAGTTTCATATGTAAGCAAAACAAAACACAGCGCACAGCATCGTACGATGGTGAGCGACGCTCTCGTTTAGTCGCAAGAGCGAACAGCTCAGCGCAATCCTCGCATACGAACGAAAGCGATCCTCTCTCTAGCTTATGAGCGAAGAGCAGCATGGAACCCCTGGACGATTAAACCAAACTAATTATTTTATGGACAATGTTAACAAATATTTGTCACATTCACATTTAAAAATGTGATTATCAACAGCGGCGAAAAGTTATAGAAATTATTATGCACTAAAATATAATAACTAAAGGGAGATATAAAAACGCTGATAAAAAAATTACTCATACGTCTCAGCAATAATACTGAAATTTGTAAATTTATATGGTCAGGCTACCATGATATGCCCGATCACATAACTAACAAACTAAACATACAGACAACAAACAAAAACAAAAGTTCAAAGCTGCATTTGTAGTCGATCTCAAGCGATTGCAGCTCGAGCATACAGTGAGGAGAATGTCATACGACACTTTAACAAGTAAGCATACGAAATTTCAAATATTGTATAGCATTCAATTGAAAGGCCTTAGGCAATGGAATGGTGCCGGTAGCTCGACGCACAACGCGTTCGATGAAGCCAAAGCGAGCGACGACCAAACGTGGCTCAGATGCGCCAGTGAAGCCCAATCCGGGGCTAGAACTGAAGCCAGCGCAGCAGCGCGTATTTCTTTATATACAGCTAAAGAGCATAACACTGCCGACGGTGTCGTATCCGCTGGAGCTGCATCTGTATCATGCCAACAATACGCTGCAGACAATGTCGGAGCATTATACGACGCAAACAATTATAAAGCAGGAGGATTTTGATGCACAGCGGCCAACGTTTGCCATGGGCATAATACAAGACAGTTTGGATGAGCTGAATGCGTTTAGCGATAATCCGCTGGTTATATCGATGTACGCAAGGATTCCACGACATCGCAAGGGCACGTTGAGGAAAGTGCATGAGGTGCGCACTTCCGCGTCGAGTGCGCAGCTCCATAAATTGTCGCAAACTGTAACCGAGACAGATAAAAGCGCTGGCGATTGGCTGGATCTAACGCTGGAGGGCGAAGATGCTGGCGAGGAGGCTGCCGACTATGTGCCCGAGCATTTGGAGTTTATATCACGTGGTCACTGCGATCTGTTGCAGCTGTTCCGACACAATCGCTTCATAGCCAACATACCCATTTGGCTATATCCGCGCTACGACAAGCAGCTGCAAACGGCCACGTGCCAGAAGATTACAACAACAAGCGACTGGCACATGTACTCCATACTGCCCATGCTCAAGAACTTTAGCTTCTGCAATTTGGCGTTCATAACACTCGAGTCGATCTATAATGCGCCCCCAGAGCTGAGCAGTCGCGCCGAAACTTTGGGCATGTGCATTTGCATACGCGCAACCAAAGCGGATCTGAACCACGAGTTCCAAGTGCTGCCGCTCTGCAATTTCTATGGCTTCAGTCAGCAGATAATAAGCGCACAGAGCACTTGCATTGTCTGGGAGAATATAAAGCGCGATTTTACAAGCGATGCGAACAGCGGCTTTTGCAACAATCAAATTGAAACTACTATGCGCATTAAGCTGCCGCGTCTATTCCGGCAACTGCTCAAAACCGAAGGTGTGGACTTGAAGTTGAGCGACATAAATCCGTTTGAGGACGAAGCGTTAATTAATAATTCGCTGCATCGCTTTGTGCTCACCAAAGAGATGCGTGAGATACTCGAGGCGGCTATAGTGCATAATGAATATGAATTGCTGCTGCAGTTGTACAGCGAAGTGCCCGCCAATGTGCTGCTGGAGGGGCCGGTGAATCTAAGCATATTTGGCTATCCAGATGGTAGGTGCAACATGTTGCAAGCAGTTTCGCTTAAGTATCGTAGGGCAAAAGTAGATGGGCAAGAATTTTGTATTTCAATTTGTAGTCAAAGAGCAAGAACTTGCCCAGCTCTTATATAAGTTATTATAACTGCTATAGATATATTTAAACAGCTGAGCGAACTTTGATTGACTACCCTATGATACTTGAGCGAAAATGCATTAACTTAACATTTAATTGTTTGAACTTTGCTCTTTAGTCAATACCGTGCGCTTTGCCAGCCAGTTAAGCTCGGTGAGCCGCAAAACGAAACGCACTTTTCGCATATCTGCAATGAATCTGCTGGACAAGCCCGTGTTTGCCATTATCAAGCTTTGCTTCTTTCAGCCGCTAACACAACGCAACGATGCACTCGATGCTTACAATGAAAGTCCTTTGAGGACTGCCAAGCTGCAGCGCTGCAATGTCTACGCGCCACCTCAGGATAGCGATGATGGTCGTGATATACTCAAGGAGCTGTATCGCAACTTTGATGAGCTTATGGGCAATATCATAGCCTACATTATAAGCCAGGATGTGAGCAGCGTAGATGAGCGACGCGGCTACTTCTGCTGCCAACTGGGCAACCTACGCAATATGCTAATGGAGCTTTGCGGCTCGGACTTTAACATGCGCATGCCCACGCATACAAACATTGAGTTTCGTGTGCGTAGCTTACACTCACTAACTAAATTTAATTTAAATGCTCACCTTGTGGTTTTTTCGAATAGGAAATGCTTACGCACATGTACGCGCAGCTTATGCAACGCATTGAGCAGCAGCTGCAAGCTTGCGGCTGGCAAAGTCTCGCCAATTGCGTTGTGCAGCATGAGAGCGAAGAGCTGCGCACTCGACGCTTGCTCGAGGAATTTCGCACGCTTTGCCTGCTGGGCGACTGTGGCATGGCCAAGCAGCTGCTGGAGCAGCTCAAAGTGCAGTGCAGCAACAAGCTGCTGCTTAACTTTTATCTGCTGCTGCACGATGTGGAGTTTGCCAACTATGCAAGAGCCGCTGCCTACATGCAGCTGAAGCGTGAAACCAACTGGGATGGCGAATACTTTGTGTGAGTTAACAACTCACAGCTCACTTGCGACTGCTTGTCTAAACGATTTACACAGCGAGCTGCTCAAGCTCTATGTGGACTATCAGCTGCAGCTTGCAGCGCAGCAATCCGCTGGCGCAGCCTTTGCCGAGCTGCTGGAGCAACTGCGCGTGTTTACCCGAACGCACAGCTTGGATCGCGAGGCTTGGATTTTGCTCTACTGCTACTACAAGCGGCATAAATATTTGCCTGGCATGGAGTACACACGCTGGAAGTTTGAGGATCTGTACGATGTGCCGTCAAAGCAGCTGCCGCCTACGCCACGCCCACTCTACTGCGCATTCATGTCCAATGTGATTGATCTAAGCAGCAAGGACTATCGCACTGTGCGTTTCTATGAGGTGTTTAAAATGTTTGCACGCCTGGGCGCCTATGAATTTGCTGAGGTTGTCTTCAATGACATAGCCGAGCAGCTGCCCATAGAGGAAAGTTATTTGACAGTGACGACGCTTAAAATGCTGCAGGGTAAAATTGAGGAAAAATATCAAATACTCAGCCCTACGACAAAGGACACTGAGGAAGGCAGAATTATGGTATCAAATACAGACTTTGCTCTAAGCTTAAGTTAACACAATTTAAAGCAACGAATTATGTTGAAATTCGAGTAACACACATTGCTGCTCTTGAGCTCAATTAACGCCAATTAATTAGGCTTAGAGCAAAGTTTGCTGCCACACATTTCACCTCAACTTAAACTCAATTCTCAACAGCGTTATCGCCATGCTCATATCAATGGCAATGCAGAGTACTCACGTCAGCGCTACGATGAGGCCTTCAAACACTTCAGCATCCTCTTAGAAATCAGCAACGATAATGATGAAGATCTGCTGTGTATGTTTTATTTGAGCCTCTTGCGTCTGGCGCAGCTTAGCTTCAATCAAGGCGAACTTGCGCTGGCTAAAGCGGCGTATGAGAAATGTTTGATTGCCTGCGATTCGCAGAAGAGCTTTGTGGCCAACTATGGCCTAGCGCTAACGCTTTACTACGTAAGTTAAGCTAACAACAAATTGCTGTATTTATTTAATATTAAGCCACTGCAGTTAAATGAGCTTGAGCGGGCCATTGAGCACTTTGCACGCTGCACTGAGGCTGAAGTGTTTGTGCCCGATGTGTGGGGCTATTTGGCCATAGCAAACTTGCGTTTGGCACGCAATAAGACAGCTGCGAATTGCTGGAAAATGGCTAAGCTAGTAAGTTTGTCTTTAGCTTATATATATAATATTTTAATATGCAAACAGCATCCCGAATTGCCGCTGCACAATCGCATCTATGCTGAGCTGGAGAAAATTAAATATTCTGACATTTCACTGCTGGTGGATGACGATGGCAATCCCGCTGAAGAATGGATTGAACATCAGTTTTAAACATAACTGCCGCTCATATTCAAAAACACATTAAATCTTAAGCAAACACAGCAGCGGTAGCTAAAGTCGTTACTTTTGTTTAGGCAGAGCTCAGGGCTTTAATTTTTATAGCTTTCGAGCCACATTGGTTACTTAAGTGACACTGCCAAACAAATAATAAAAATATGCGCCTAAGTAAATCAAACAATTCGTTGTTAGCATATAAATTGACGTAGGAGTAATCGCTGTATTTATTTAAATTAAATCGCTGTGCGCCGAGTTATATTTTGATTTCTGAGAAAAGCGCAAATATCATAAATATGAAAAAAAACGAAATTCGAAGAATAACAATATTTCCATATTTAAAAGAAATTCATAATTTTTATAAATTATTGTTTGCCTTATAGTCTAAGCGTATTTTTAATTGGCCTAGACTAAGCTATGACCATTTATTTTACTCTAGACCTTCAAAACTCTTCAATAATTTAATCTGGTAACGCCTTTTGCTGCTCATTCCAACCAGCTATTGAGCTCTTTGTTTCTTATTGTGTATAGACATATTTATTTTAAAGCCTTGCAGCAATTGAAAAAACTCTGCGCACAACTCTAAACAATTATTGGCAGCAACTGCTGCTGCTGCTGCCTTGAGCTCGAGCTATGCAAATTCCATAGAAACAAAGCAATTAAAAGCAACTTTAAACTGCTAGCGGTTAATTAAATCCAATCTGGGCGTGCACAGCAAGTGCAACTAAATTGAATTTGCAAAATGCGAAAAACTGGCAGCAAAAGAAATGCAATTTATTTGATTTAATTTTTAGAGCCAGTGCCCGCACTCGCTCGAAGGCGTTGCAGCCGTATTTTAAATTAAACTTTAAGCAAAGTTTGCACATAAATATGCGCACACGTTAACGGCAGCACAAAGGAGCAGCGCAAAAGAGAAAAGAAATAAAAGAATTTAAGAAAATTAACACTTGACCTGTAACTTGCCGCAGAAATGGGCAAAGTGAGCGAGTTTATAAAAATATTGTATATTTTTATACGTTTCAGCGAAAACAGCGTAAATGAGAGCGCAGCACACACACACACGCACACGCACACACACACAAGTTATGCTATATATTGCATTTTATATATATGTAGAGCATTATTATTATTATTTTTATGTGGGTCAGTCGAATTTGCATAGCTGCAACTTTTCATTTCTTTTTTTAACATTGCTGCTTTTATTATTTTATTTTTTGGGACTGCGGCCGTATTTTGCACTTTGCTTAAGCTCAAAACTGTCAAAGGCACAAAACCTGATTTAGCACACAAAACTTGCCGCCTCAAATGCAATGTGCACAACTTTAATATAACTTAATCCTTGTAGAGCATGTAAATGTGTGCGTGTGTGTGTGTGTGCGAATTATGGCATTAATACCATTGTATGCTTATGCGCAGCAGCGTTAGAAAGAGACAGCGACAATCTCAGTGTGTCTAAGCTGCTGTTGCTTTAGCAAGTTGACTTAAGGGATCATCATTAGAGCATGTTACGTGTGTGTGTTTGTGTGTGTGTGTGTAGCGATTGCATCTTATAGCTCCAGTCGCTCTTATGCTGAGCACTTGACGACACCAAAGCATTAAGCGCAGTGTGCTTGGGCGCTGCCAAAATTATAACGCCATATATATTCTTAAACTCCAAGTGCAACTTTTTTCTTAACTTCATAATACAGCAGCAGTAGGGTGGGACGTTTGGACATGATAAAAAATGTGCAAGCTGCTAAATGGCGAAATCGTTAGCAACGCAAAGTTCTGAGCAGCTTTGCTAAAGCATTCAATGATCAGAATTTAAAATTCGATGCTACATTTCAATAAATAAACTTTATTTCTAAATCGTATGATTAACAAATTGTAGATTTAAATTAAATTCTGATTTCTAAATTTTATTTCTAAATCGTATGATAAACAAATTGTAATTTTAATTTAAGCTCTGATTTCTAAATTTTATTTCTAAATCGTTGAAGGCATTTGTTGCTCTTAGAATTTAATTCTAATTATATAATAATAAAAATAAATATTTAAATAATAATTCGAAATAATTCTAATCAAAGCTCCCATAGAATTTAATTCTGGGCTACAATTAAAATAAAAAAATAAATATCTAAATCGTATGCTAAATAATTTTTAATTTGAATTTAAATTCTGAGCCACCCTAATGTACACGTAGCACATTCTTTTATTTTTTTTTTTTTTTGTGCCTTAATAAAATGCGCAAGTTTATGGCAATTAAACGGCGTCTGCTTATAATAATCTTGTCAGAACTTGCTTGCGGAAATAATTAAAAAAAATAAAATAAAAGTGTAGCAGGCACAGACTTTAACAACGTTGCTGCAAAGGTGCGCCAGTCGCAATGCTTGTAGCACAGTGTACACACGTCTGCGTAGCGATTACGGAATGCTAAAAACGGAATTCGCAAAATGTCACGTATGAGGTTCGTTGGCAACTAAGACGGAAATTTACCACTAAATGATGCTCTGGTTTGGCTCTCTCTCACACTTGTCTAGCATTAAATTAACGCAAAGCGTAGAGAGAATTCTTTAACAAAGAGCATTGCAGTCTATATATTTCAAGTCTACGGTTGTGGACTAGCGTAGACTTCAAGCTATATAGACTATAACAGCTTTTATTTTATAAATATTTTTTTTTGAGCGCGCTCACTTGTTAGTCAGTGGCACCCAAGCCAAAGGCAAATGGTCTGCTTGGATCCGCCGCTGGCACCATAACATAGCCCGGCCACATGCCCATGTTGCTGGCAAAACCCATTGAGCCGTAATTATGCACTTGCGGATGTGTCTGCGGACTCATGACTGCTGCATGTCCGTTGCCATTAAAGTTCGCTTGTGCTTGGCTCATGCCGCCGAAAGGCCAATTGCCGTAGGAATTATGCTGCCGCATGTGTTGCTGCTGCTGCTGTTGCTGTGGCTTGGGTTGTTGCCCAATTTGCTGCTGTCGCTTGGCCGTCGCTCTGGCATTAGCCCGCGGCCTGTATCGCTGCTGTGTTTGCAAACGATGCTGCTGCTGCTGCCTCGTAGCTGTTGCTGCAGCTGCTGGTTGCACTTGCACGCCATTGGGCGGACACGCGCTGCCGCCGTAGACAATGCCATCGCCGTAGACGATAAGCGCATGGGCTGGCACTTGCTGGCCGTTCACTTTTCTGCTTAGATTTAGCATCTATAACCAAAAGTTCTGCTCACACTTTTTAAGATTTAGCATACAAATCGAAATACAAAACTACTATATGCGAATCGAATATTCTGTTGCCTGTTGTACTGGCATAAAATCCGAAGGCAGCTACAATTCTGGGAAATTTTTGTTTGGAACATTATCAAAATTGAAAGCGGCCTAACGTGCTTAGGCCAATATATCAATGTTGCAGTTGTTGCAGGATATTTCTTAGGAACGAGCTCTCATTAATTTGCCACAAGTTGCAATTAATCGTTTGAGCTTTAGCAGCTTACAGCCTAAAGCAGTGCAGCACTAATATAGGAATAGCATAGACTGAGACTGAAGCTTACAGCTGATTACTTATTAAAAAATTTATAGTGAAATTGTAGTAATCGAATTTTTAGTATAAGAATTTCATTTTAATTCATTTACATATTACCATAAAAATTAAAATAAAACTATAAGTGCTAGTTTACTAAACTACTAAACTTAAATATAAGAATGAGATATTAATAGTCAAATATAATAATGAGATATTAATACTTTAAGCAGCATGAACAAATTTTTAATAGACATTAAATTGATCGATTAATTTTTATTTTAAAATTGGCAGCTGCACACAATTAAAATGATTATAAATGTGTGAGCTCTAAATGCGAATCAGTAAAATTTTTTGGAGCTATCAAACTTTTAAAGTCTGGCCAATCAAAAATGATTAAAGCAATTTAAAAGGATTATTTGTTGCCTTTCTTGAGTTCATATAATTCATAATAGAAACAACGTATTAAGCTAGAGCTGCTATTATAATTACGCGAGTATTTTTAAATTAGTGAGTAGCTTGTTCACATTAAACTATTTTTTGCTGCTCCCTTGATTCACATGCTTGCTTGATACTTTGCTGTCAAATTGTTGTTTATTTTCAATGTGTTTTTGTACAGTTTGTGGCATTACACATTTGGATTTCAGCTAAGCATACACGCAGGGAATTTACAAAATTTTCTGCTGCAGCAACCGGTAACAAAAGTCGTGGCACAGCAAGTGAGCAAAACAAATTTATAGACTGTTGCTTAATGATAATTAAATTTTAGTAGTCAACAGAGCACAGAAGTAAATACACACAAATTGCACAAAATGTTAACTGACGGCTTCGACATCTTTGATCCTTTCTTTGTGGGTCCACCGAACAGTGGACATCGCGTGGAGATTAAAATTCCCGAATGCCCAACCTATCCGCCACCTGTTTATGCCACATGGCCGCCACCAAAGGAGCATACGAACAAGTCCGTATCACAGCGCTCGTTGGCGAGCCGAAAGTCTGTGCCTGGGCCTGTCATCTACGAGGATGCCAAGTCCCAAATGGGCGAGGTCGCCATTTCGAAAGCCATCAACGAGGAAATGGCCGCTGCTAAGCGCATCGATGCGGGCGGCCAGTCAAAGGTGACGCTGTCCAAGCCTTCGACACACTCAATCAAAACACTGATGGGCGTGCGGCCACAGCGCTCGGCATCGAAGTCTTCAGTGGCAACACATGTGAGCAACATTAGCAAGCGCAGTGTGCGCTCCAGGATAAGCAGCGCTAAAAGTGTTGCCAGCAAATCGCCCTCACAGCAGACAATGCGCTCCAAGGCTCCAAGTGAGCTGCAGCACTCAAAGAAGAATTTCAATTTGGCCAGCGGTGCAAGTGACAAGGCGTCCAGCATGACGCTGCGATCAAAGGCGGGCGCAGTGTCGCATCAACAAGCGGCGGACAAGCAATCCAGAGTGTCGATCAAGTCGAAGGCGTCTCAATACGGCTCAAAGCTGTCAATGCGGCCAGTTGGCCATAACAGCAGCAGCATAGCTAATAATCCGGAAATGCCGTTACAGCAGCGCGCTGATGCAGTGCGCAAGGAACTGCTGCTGTCCATCGAAAAGTCCAAGCAACTGGCCATACAAGCGGCAGAGCTAACTGCGCGCCTAAAAGCAGGCAATGAATATAAATACAATCGCTACGATTCGCTCATACGAATGAGCACAATGAATGAGCCGAACGCAAAGTTTCGGGACGATCGCATGGCGCTCTGGTATAAGGACGCAGTGCTATCCTAATTTATGATAATAATTGCTTACGACTTGCTTGTTTAGCATTCCGCTGACAGTTTGTATAATTAATTAGACTGCGCTAATAATTGTGGTCAGCTGCAAATTGGCAACGTACCGCAAACTAAGCAAACACACACACACACACATACAATTGTTTATACACTATATAACGCATGTGCATACATATTACATATATATTTAATTTGATTGCTAGCATAATCCACGTTCATTCAAAATTTCCGACAATGTATGCTTACTACAAAATAAAATAAAATATAATAGCTTAACTAACTTAAGAGCTCTGCTGCTGTGCTAAGCAGTGTATTGTAGCTAATTTTATTTATGAGCACATTGTCACACTAATTAGCCATGTTTAGTTGGTTAAGTCAAGTGCTTTAAGCAACAAATTGCTCATACGCTAAGTAGGCCAACATTAAATGAGCAGCGCCCACTGCATATTTGTTCATTTACAAATAAATACGAGTGTCTGTCTGTCTGTCTGTCTGTCTGTTTTAGTGTATGCAAAATGCAAACATTTTTATGCTTACTGCTATTACAATAAAGGAAACAAGTGCAATAATGGCAACGGGCGCATAAAGTACCAGAAATAATAGCAACAAACAACTTTGCCAAAGTGCAAAAACCACCAGCAACAATAAATACAATAACAACAACAACAGCAACAACAACAATGGGCATATAACAGTTACAAATAGTGCCTACAACAAAGACACATTGAAATGAAACAAACGCTGTGTGCGGCGCAGCGAACAGAGAGAAAAATATATTTAATACGAAAAGTTTTGCAATAACGGAAATGAAATGGAAATGGACGCGCGCCAATAGACATAAATGTGTGAGAGTATGCGAGGTGCCTGCAAATACAAATAGGACACGGCAGCAACAGCAGCAACAGCAACAACACAAACGAGAGCAATCTTCAATGCAGGCCCAGGCAGGCTGTGTTTTAAAAAATAAAACAAAACACGCAAAAACACACAAAAACTCACAAAACTCTAAAGTAAAAACTAACAACAATATCCGGCGAAAGCAATTGCAGCAAACAGAGTCTAGACTCACACCTTAGAAAAATTGAACGCAAAATATTAATAAAAAGCGCAGTGTGGTTCACTGAGCGTATACGCAATATTATAGTACTACAAATATTATTTAAATTTATTAATTTAAAGTAAACTTAAGTGCTATTCACTAATGTTTTTCTTTAGTTGTGTATTTAATGCAGCAACTTGAAGGATCTTCATTTATATTGCAACTATGTTTCACTTTTGGCACATTCACTTTATTTTGCATCAGTCAATAAGTTACTATCTGTTCTACTTACTGACTATGTTATTATTTTTTAATGTATATGTTAAGGCTAAAATCGATAAGCTGTTACTATCGAATTTGAATAAACAAACTTTGTGTCATAGTCTTAAGCTTAAGTGCACATTCATTATACAAGCCAATGTGTGTGCTCACACTAATTAATTACCTGTGTGGGTGGTTGGGCCACGCCCACTTGTAAATGTTGCAGCACTTGCAGGTCATGCTCACTTAAAGTTGCCGCAATGCAGATTCTGCCCTCAAGCCCAAGCTCAAGACATGAGCAAAAAGTGCTTAAAATTTACTTACAGTTCTGCCTGCCTGCATGTCCTTTGTAGGTCGAGCCGGCTTGTTGGCCTGCGTAATTAAATTGAATTAACGCTAGCACAGCTTGTGTGACTGTAAATAATTTTATTCAACATGTATGTGCAGTTCACTTAACTGTCCATAAATGAAATCATAAATTTCCAAGCTGCTGCTGCTGCTAACTTGAAGTTTAGGCCCTCAAGCATTGTCAAGTTTTGCTGCTGCTGCTGATTTACTTTGGCAATTAATATTAGTTTAGTTTTGTTGTCTGCGCTTCACTTTGAGTTTGTGTTTGTGTTTGTGTTTTGGGTGGTCATATTTATTATTGACTTGATATGATTTGCATGAGCACAAGGACATTTGGGGCTGGGCTGGGACTAATATTGACAGGCGTTTGTTTTGCGGCAAGTGGCGTAATATTAACTTAATTTATGACTAACAAGTTTATGTCCTTGTCTTGTCAATGTTTATGCATGGCTCTAACTAAACTACACTACACTAAGCTGTTTATTTGCTATGCACACACACACACACGCACACTGAGAATTTTGTTTGCCATCTTGCATATCAAATTGTGCTAATTTACTTTAGCCTTACAAATTAAATAATAATTCAGCTCGCTAGCTAGCTGAATTTCAATTTGGCTTAAAAATTTGCTAAATATATAAATGCCTCATTTAAATAAATTAGAGATAATGATTGCGTTGCATGGCATAATTCAATGTACATATGTTTATGATAACTCGCATTGATGCATGTGCCACGATTTGCATATAAAGTGCGTTTAAATTTATTAAATTAAATTCAAATAAATAGCAAATATTCAAAAAATTCCAACGTTTTCAATTTACTCTAAATGCCAGTTGATTAACAGATTCAATTTGCATATAATAATAATAAATGCAGCAGTTACACATTTTTAGCGCATGCTGCGCAGTTATTTTTTTGTTGTTGCTGCATGTTTATAAAATTAATTAACAATTTGCATAGTGATGAATGTGCGACGCTTTCAGTTGCAAT
The DNA here is from genome assembly GCF_011750605.1 of Drosophila busckii. NCBI lineage: Eukaryota > Metazoa > Arthropoda > Insecta > Diptera > Drosophilidae > Drosophila > Drosophila busckii. The sequence continues at coordinate 14,103,373 of NC_046604.1, read as the reverse complement.
CAGTAACTAAAGCAGAATGTGTAATGAAAACGAAAATGATTCATGATTCCCATTGTGGCAGCAGCAGTCTCAGTCTCAGGCTCTGATTTCATAGTGAAAGTCAACCGAGTCATTTGTCGTCATAACTTTTGTCATTAAATGCAGAGCACAAGCCCCGAGCTGAATAACGCAGGAGCAGCAGCAGAAGCAGAAGCTGTAGCCGGAACGTGCTGGGCAGACAAAGGCGTCGGCACAAAACACCAGACGCAGTCGAGCTGTCGTTGTATACATTTTTCATAACATGCTAAATATACACACACACACACACACACACACGCACACACACATGCATGTAGATACAGGCCGACAAGTCACGTTTCTTAATATCTACACTTAGGTGTGAGTTTGTCTCTCTCTCTCTCTCTCTGTTTGTTTGGTCTTCTTTGTGTGTAGAAAGAGCTTCACACATTTTTAATTTATTTTCATGCTATTTTTTGGTTGCACTTATGAGTGGCCATAAGCTAGGGCTTAAAATTCTTTGCATACCTCAGTCTAACTCTCTCTCTCTCTCTATCTGTTGTAGCTTTACACATTACTAAAGGTTTATTAGAATAACACATGGGCATAGGCAGAGTAAAGGAGTTATCCCTTTTGCTGCTAAATTCTTTTGTTTATTTTGATTGCTGTGTAATAAAATTCTGAAAAATTATAATAAATATTAATATTTAGCTACTGCGTGTAAAATTTCTAATTATTATTATTAAATACTGCGCAGAGTGTTAAACTGCTGCCACTCTGCTATGCGTATACTTAATATTTAACGCTCATACTGCTAAACTGCTTTTGTTTCAATTTCTAATAACAAAGTACTCGCATTTCATTTCTTACTTAACTTAACTGCTTGTTTTTTTTACTCAGTCTTTATTCAAAAGGCATCCAAACTAGTACAGCTTGAAAAATGTTGAATTTAGCAATAGTGCCGAACTTTATGTGGGAAAATGCTACGACTTTCATTGCCAGCAGCTTGGCACTCTTCATAATCTTTGGGTACGTGGTCAAGTCTGGCATGCGACGGCAGCGTAAGCAAGCAGCTGCCAATCTGCTGGCAGAGATGGCGGCGACACACAACGCACATGCAACGTCGTTTGGGGCACTTAATCCCATTCAAAGTGTTGAGCGACAGCTGCGCAAGCGCTCAGAGTTAATGGCAGCAGATGAAAAATCGGACCTAACAGCAACGCCGCCACGTCAGTATTCCAATTTCAAATGCCTAAATCCCGAGCAGAGTGTTGAGCGACAGCGTCGCCTGAGGTTGCAAAATGCAGCGCAAGTTGAGTTGAGCGACAACTAAAGCTTAAAATATTGCTTAGTAATAAATAAATCACATTACAACGTATTTCTTGCTGTTAGGAGTCAACTATATAAATGCCACAAAAGCCGTAAGAATTAATTTGTTGGCCTATTCCCAGCATTGGCCCTTTTAATTGGTTTGCCGGCACATAAGTAAGCCGCCCATAAGTCGCCCAGGTAGCGAAGCGAAGCTGCCAAGCTTAAGTGCGACTTTGGCATACCCTAGCCCAATGTAAGACTAATGCATACCATTTTTTGTAGAGTTGCTTTTAACTTACCCTTTTTTTCTCATTTTTCCAAATGGTGACAAAGTGAAAAAATATAGCGCGACCTGCAGCGTATGCTGCGCGACTGGGCGACTGTCGGACTGTCGGACTGGCGAGTGTGCTGCCAGCCTAGACAATTTTAATGGCCTTTGTGGTAAATGAAATGCGCTTAAGATTAAAAGCAGCGCATGGACCGTAGAGACTACGTTAAGCCCACAAAGCAAATATAAACACAAACAGAAGCAGAAACAGAGGCAAGCAGAGCTTGGAAATATAAAATAAACATGGCTAAAAGCAAGACGAGTAGTCGGCACTTAGATGCGCTTTAATCACTCAAAATATGTATAAAAATATATGCGACTGAGCAGATTAACAAACATTAATTTAAGCTACAATTTTATTTAATATTGTTTTAGTAAGACAAATTTAAATGCAATGCAATATTGTTTAAATATCAAAGTGCATTGAACTATATAGTAACAGCATAAGTTGCATATACCCAGGCAAGCCTAAAATATAGTGAGATAGCGCAAGAGTGAGAGAGAGCGAGAGAATATGTCGAGTGCAGTAGCTGGCCGAGCAAAAATGCAAGCGTAACTAGAAGCGGGCATAACTGTTAACTGGCGTTGGCACCCACATGGGGCGAGAGAGAGCAAACATTTTAAAGTTCAAAAGAAGGTTCTTAACCTGCAGCCGGCGGCGGCAGCTGCTGCTGCTGCTGCATTCATGCACAGAATATTTTGTGTTGCTGCTGTTGCCTTTGTGTGATTGCGACTGTTGCTGCTGTGGGATGTTAAATGAAGTGAGTGTCAACGCAAATGCAAACAAATGTGAATGCCAAAAGGCGGCACAAATCAACACGAGTGCGCTGGGCGTGTCCAGACAAATGAGGTCAGTGCTCCAGGCGCTGCATTAACTCGAGCAAACATAAATAAATATTCGGGCAAGCCAACTGAAGTAGAAACTGCAGCTGCAGTTAAAGCTTAGCTAATTAAACAAAAGGCAAAGCTTTAAAGCACATTAAAGATAAAACAATAGAAGAGCCAACAGACAGACAGACGGACGGACGACTGGCAAGGAAGTCAGCAGGCCGAGGCCAGGCGATATGTAAACGTCAGACCTCACGACCAATGCTACATATTTACTTTTTATCTGAGCAGCAGCAGCAGCAGTCAAAACCAAGCACGCACAAATAAAACGGCAGCAGGATCTGGGCCGTCTTTGGGCTTTGCTGGCCAATGGGTTCATGGGCCGATGAGGTTTCCGCTGCAAGACAGACAATAAATGTGCTGCATGAATGTTGCTGCATGGCTGCCACTTGGCTCTTGTCCGGGCGGGCCACTGACAATGCGCCCTGCATGCGATGATGCTCTCAAATTGTCGGTCGTTTAAATACATTTAAATATAAATGCAGTCAGCGACGAGCGCGCGGCGGCATCAGTTCAGATAAGAAGCGAAGGACGTGAAGGACATTGAGCAACTGCAGCTGAGACCGTAAGTGAATATATATTTCATTCATACAGTTTTATTCATTTTGGCCAAAGCGTTCTATCAGCGTGGAAAATCACATGAGCTGCAGCTGCTCCAGCTCCAGCTGCTGCTGCTGCTTGTGTTTGATTGTGGCCTTGCCACAGACAATTTACACGGGTGCGCGTATGAGCGATAAACAAATATGTATCCAACACTTGTGTGGCGCACATTTAAAAATAATGAAAAGAAAAAGTCTTGCCAAGCAAGACAAACGAAGAATGAATTTAATTACATATTTCTTTGCATTACGTATACGCCGCGTGCGCAGGTCAGTTCAGCAGTTTGCCCTTACCGAGATTACATTTTCATTTTTATGCACGATTGAAGATGCATTCACTGAAATTAATTGAAAACGCTGCAGCGCTAATATTTGCTATTCAATTTTGCGGTCAGCGCCATGTGCTTACTTTAAAGCGCTGGCGAAATGAGTTTCTGTCGCTCAAATTAATTTCATATCGATCAGCTGCAGTTTTACAAAGCAGCTTGTGCTTAGCTTAAGCAATTACATTAGTGCGAGTTGCTTAATTAATTTGCTATTGTCCAAGTCTAGACATTTGACATTTGCTTGAGTAAATTTTTGCACTGGGAATTAGACAGCGTAATTAAGTGAATATTTACAGCAGTGTTAACTTAAAGCTGCAGCTATATCGCTCGATATATCTTTGAGGCTGTCTGTTTGTAGCTCATCTGCACATCGTTGTCAATTATTTGTGACATGCCTGTTCGACTTTATAAACTGGCACTTAGGGGAGCAGCAGTGCTCTGGGCTGTGGGCTACGGTAATGTTGTCAACATTGGCAGTGGGTGGGCTTAAGCTTTTCCTCTCTGAGTTCAATATTCACACATCAACGTTGATAAAGTGACATTTATTGGCTGTCACTCGGCGTGTTAGTCAGTCGGTCGGCCAGTCGGCAGACTTGGAAAACACTTTGTCAGCCCAGCCCAGCCCAGCCCAGACCCACAGACCTTTTGGACAATGTAATGATGTGCCTTGCATATGAAATTTTGCGTACGTTGTCATCAAAGACGTTGCCTTGACATGAGTCTGTGTGTGTGTGTGTGTGTGTGTTTGCATATGTAAATAGGCAAGCATTGAGATAAAGACAGAGTTGTCATAATTGCATAATCACATCATTGTCTTGTGCTTGAGGCTGGAAAGTCATTTAAGTATTATGCTGTAATAATAGTGTTGCCTTTAATGTGCGCTCTTTAAGCCTTTAGCTATGGCTTAGCTCATTCATCTTCATGCACTCAGTTCAGTTGTTAAGGCATTGTCAATGGCTTCTTGGTTAGCCCGAATGCGAGCGCCAATCAATCACTTTGGACCAACATGCTCATTAGCTCATTGTGTGTGTGTGTGTGTGTGGCACACGTGTGTGGCGCCACACATATCTCATAATTATGATAATGCAAGGACAAGCACAAAGGCAACAGCTGAGATAAGTCGTTCAACTTGTAAGTAAATAGCAAACGCTTGTTTCGACAACATGTCGTATGATTAATGCATTTTAATCGTCGCTTATTTTTATGCTGCCAGACAGTGGCCAATTAGTCGGCTACAAGTATTGTCTACACCTCACTTAGAAGCGTCTGCAGCTAATTAAGTGAGCGCTGGCAGCAACTATTTTATTTTAAGCCTGTTGAGAAGTGAACATTGTAGTGTCCGCAGAGTTTTGCGTTTACCTTAAGCGCTTGTACATATATTTACTTTGGTTGTTTAATGGCTTTATTATTATTTTCTAGTCAGAAGTTTTTGTTGCCTTTTCTTTGTGGGTATTAAAAAGTTCGCTGCTGCTGCTCATAGCCGCAACTACTTGTAGTGTGAGAGAGCTTGGCAATTAATTAACTGTAACTTGTTGAATAGACTTAACAAAATGTGCAGAAACCACAACAAAAGCTGCTGCTGCTGATTTATGCAGAATTTATAAGCTCAAGTCCGCTCAAGCCACTAAAAAGTGTTTAGCAAATTAATAATAATATTCATATATGTGTGAGGGGAACATGCGGTTGTATAAAACTATTGAAGACACAACAATTAGGCTGCTGTAAAATAAATAAAAATTGCTAGCTCGAGTGAGCTATTCACACATTAAGTATACGTATGTGAGTATTAGCACAGCTGGCTTCGATTTGCACAGGACAACGAATGCAAACAAACAAGCAATGGGAACGTGGAAATTGTCGCCTTAACTTAGTTTATTATAATGCCACTTGAATGAGTTTGCAACGGCTGCAGTTGCTCGCTGCATATATCAGATATCCTTTCATTTGTGCCCTCACACGTCTGCCCATGAGCAGAACGAAATAATACACTGAATGCTAGAAGAGAGCTCCATGCACAATAGCAAACGTAGCAAAGCCGTTGCGTGGGTGGCAGCTTACATTGCCAGCTGCCGTTTGTAGAAATAGTGTTGAGGATTCGCAAATAGCGACAGACACGTGAGCTGAGCTCACTTTGCACTTTTTACACGCAATCAAAGGCGAAGGGTATATCGCATGAGAAATGAACAGAGTCGGCGTCTAAGCAGTTTGTTATGCCAAGTGTATGCCAAAGTCGAACTGCGTGCTACGCTGCGCTACCTTTGTGCACAATTTGCCATTTACCTAATTTAAATTCACAGTCTGAGTATGAGCGAGCACTACAAAATAATATTGAGAGCCTTTCAATTGACACACAATATGCGAACGACATTTTCCAACGAATTTGATAACTTTTTGCACTCGCTTTTGTTATTATTTATATTCATATGCAAATGCAACGCAAATAATTGATGTTGTTTATCGAGAATTACAGCTGATATTTTAATCCAGCGGAGCGTTGAGGCGCAAGCGCTGTGTGTCGCATTGATTATTAAATTAATCATTAAAATGTCAGCAAACAAATAATATTTAATGATGCCACATCAGCAGTAGCAGCAGCAAGCGAAGCGTTGCACACTAAATCCAAAATTAATTCAATAAGAATGCAATAATAAAATCGCGTCGCTTAATGAGCTTTAATCGCCAAACTGCAAGCGCAACCAACTCGCATAAATTGCAAACTTTTTGGGCTACTTATCGCTACTTTCAGCAGCAGCAGCAGTTGACTTTGTTAATTACAATTGCAGCAATGTATAAGAAGTTGAACACTACGTATACTTAATATGCAATTTGGTTTATAAATGTGGCGTAAGTTGTTTGGCAAAGCGTATTACGCATTTAAATGCATTTAAATGTTTTTGTTTATTATAACATTTGTTGCTTATTATTAATATTAATTAACGTAATCCGTTTTTAATATACGAAAAATGCAGCGCATTGAAAATTTGCCTACAAATTAGTTTTCAGCTCAAGGCTTATTATAAATTCATTGAACTTTAGTTTGCTTAGCTCCGATTTCTGTTTATAAACTTATCAATTTCTCATTGCAAACTAATTGTAGCATAAGCATTAAAATCAAATTTTGTTAGCGAACTAATTTGGTTGCAGCCAAGACAAGCCAAGCCAAGCTCGAGTATAATTAACTTTCTTGAAAAGTAAATAAGTGGGGAATCTTTCGTGAGTGAAAACTAAAGACAACAGCTGTTAATGAGGCCAGCTTGTGTGCAAGTTAAACGCGAACTTTTCAAGTGGCAAGCGGCAAGTGCAGCTCAGCTGCCTTTGACTTTGAGCTCAGCTAATATTTGCCGACTTTATGTGAAAGTTGCAGCTGCGCTTGAGCTTGTGGTTAGCCCCGACATATTATATATAATATTGATTAAACGTAACGCCAGCACAAAGCAGCGACTAGACCCACTGACGCTGACGCTAACCGAGTGGGGCAGACGACGCGTCGCCGTGCGCTATGCTGACAGCGGAAACGGAAGTGCAAAGCAGCAGCAAAAACAACTAGAGTCGCTAGCTAAACCACAACAACAGAGAAAACGCGCTGTAAATAGCGCATGGCTTTTGTCGCTGCCAGACTTGTATTTATTATTATGTTTATTGTTGTTGCTGTTGTTTCACTCACAGGCAAATGTCGGACATTTTTACGGTTTGGTTTGGTTTCGTTTTGGTTTGGCAAACGTCAACGTTTCGTTTGTTGCTCGAGTCCGAGTTTCTCAACAAAGCAAAGCGCTGTCAGTCCCAGTGCCAGACAGTAGCGTATTTATTATTTCCTTAGCAAGGCGCTAAAAGTGTCGGCTACAAATATTTGCAAACATTGAAATTGCAGCTAATTTGCGGTAAGCAACGAACATACAATTGGGAAGCCCCAGGTAATTAAGTGCCTTGCCAGCTGAAATAAAAGTAAGCACAAGCACTTGAAGCTCGAATTCCAAGCTGCCATAGCTTCGAGTTTCGAGTGGCGCTGCTAAGTGCGCATTTGAGCAGCTGCAGCTTAATGAGAAGACCAAGGCAGCCAAAGTTTATTGTCAAGCACTTAAAGAGTTTCTGCGTCTATCGATTTCAAACAGTTCTGTGCTGCGGTGTGGCCAGAACTTAGCTTAAAGCGCAACTTGAGACTGAATGCCTCTTATCACGAAACTATAAAGTAAAGCAAAAGTTCGCTTACAATTGCACAATAGAATGTAAGGCGTACGCGAATGCAAAAAAGCGTAAGCGAATGGATTTTAACAACAAGCGAGCAAGCGAGCGTCTTTTTTGTTTTGTACTTTGGCTAAAAGCGTCAGACAGCTGTAGCCATAATGGAGGCCGCCTTAAGACTCTGGGACGTTTAAATATGCCAACTCACGCGCAAGTCGCTGCTGCTGCCGCTGCAGCTGCTGCTAGCAGGGCCATTGATGTTTTTATTACACGCCAAACAGTTGCCAGCTTTCGCTCTCAAATGAAATTAAAAGCGTGCGCAAAAGTTTTGAGCACATTAAAGTTACCTTTTGTTTTTGTATTTTTTTATTTACCAAAGCGGAAACAATGAAATCGGCATTCATTTTATTAACTCTTTGAGCCGTCGCTCAAGTGAATTGCCAATTAAAAATGTCTGGCAGCGGATGCGGAAGTGCGCGCTGCGCTCTCATTTGTCAGTTGTGCTAGGTACAACGGAAATCACGTATACGCAGCATTGACAATTGACAATGCATTGGCCTGAGCTTGTGTCGCATGCAAAGCAGCAGCAGCAAACGCTTCATCTTATTTTTATGGCTCACAAGCTTTATTCGCACCCGAAAATGGCCATGTCAGATAAATTTTAATTTGTACATTGGATTCGAGGGTTACGTACATAATTTAAAAGCGCCGGCGACACACAGTCAGCAGCCAAGCCAAGCTAAACCATTGCAAGCCATAAAATTGTGTTGGGCTAAATAAATTTCAAAGTGAAATACTTGTAAATGAAAACAAATGTAGCACACACATAAAACAAAAACAATAACTGCCAAAGCACATGGCCTGGCCTGGCTTGGGCTGGCCAGTGGGCAACCCATGAGCTCGCAGCTCAGCGAGCTTTGCTTCGAACTACAACCAGCTTAAATTCGATATTACGTATACGTATTCGCACCACAAGCGAGTGCAATAAATATTGCATGCCAAGCACATTGGACAGAGCATTATATTTGTTTGTTTTCTAAATATTTAGGCATACCATAAATTATGCCTTTATTTATTTACTTTTTTACGAGCGATAAATAGCCCAAAAATCAACTTAAAACTCTCCGCAGCATTTTATTTAATTTAAAGATTTTTGTGCACTCTAAACATAATTTATGCGCAAATAAACACAAATTATATTAATAATTGCGACTGTGCTCGATTTCAAATTACGCTGCGCGTTTCGTGCTAAAAACAAAAAAATAAATAATTATCATAATTGTTGGCAAATTTGTTCGTTCGTTCGTTCTCTCGCCTGTGTAACCAGAGCGGCTTAAATTATAATTGAAATGAGCTAGTGCGGCCACAGTCTATAATCAGTTTTGCATTCGATTATTGTTTATTTGGCTGTTGTTACTTTCAATTATGATTGTGTGTGTGTGTGTGTGTGTGTGCGAATGCATTTAAGTGTGTGCAATGAATATTAAAAATGCCATTTGACTAATGCACAGTGACACAAACAAACAAACAAAAAATTGTTTGCATTTTTTTCTGTGCTCGTAAAAATTATTGTGGCAACCAATTAGATCTATTTGGATAGACAATTTGCCCACTGGTTTTTTGTAAACAATTCAACATAAATCACAATAATATTATTATGTAAATAAAAAAAGCAATTAACTATTTGCTGCAGAAAAATGCATTCAATCAATAAGTAAACAATTATTTATGCTTTACTTTGTTTTATTGCAGGCACAATGGATTTTTACTTGGTGGTGAGTTAATTCAAACTACTAAGTGATTTACATGCTAGAATTGATTAGTTTAAGCAGCAAATTAGCCCTTCAGCCCATTGTGCCATAGCTTTTGTTATTTGTTGCTTCAAATTTCAGCAACAATGTCCAATTTGCGTTAACAAGCTACCAAAGTTCTATAAAAATAAATGTCAATGCAATAAAAATAATGCCACAATACAGAAAATGTTGCCATTGTCATTTCATGTAAATTATTTTGCATTTTCTAGCTTGTCATAAGTTTTATGCAAATGTTGACTTGCATAAAATTCAACCCAAGCAGAAACTTTCTCTACGCTCAGACGCAGCTCAGTCAGGCAGCAGTTTTAATGAGTTGCAGCATCAAATGGATTAGCTGCTGAGCTGCTGGTTATGTGTGTGTGGTTGGAATTTAAATAAATTATAAACTTAATTGACTGCATTGAAATGATCTGGGCCATGTAGCCAGTTAGCAAATGTTAAAATGTTGCAATGGGCGCGGCTCGCTCACTAAATGGCATAAAATATTGATGCGCCTACGCTGGGCCACTCACTCAGCTGCCAAATTATAATGTGACGCACATTAAGTGCCACGTGCAACGGCGCTTTATCATTTTGCATGCAAGCGGAGAGTGCCACAGAGTAGTGCAGCAGGAGCAGGAGCAGCAGGATATCCTGTCACGTTTACAGTTGACTTGACTGCTGTGGGAGAGTGCAGAGTACTTAACCGTTCAAGTTGCCGTCTGGGCTCGGAACTGCAGCTTACCTTCACTTAACGTTGGCATCTCTGGTGCTGCTGCTCCGACTGCTCCGACTGCAGCTGCTTGTGTCTGTGTCTGCCTCTGGGCAACTGTCGTCAATGTCTCGCTGGGCTGTCTTGTAGTGTGGCATGAAAATTAAAGGAATTCCGTTATTATTTTTGCACTTTTTTTCGCTCTCTCCCACTCTTTAGTTGCTTCTTTTACTTTCCTCAACAGCTGCGCTGTTTCTAGAGCACTTTAATGCAAATTATGTCGGCGCAGCGAAAACAAATGTTGCATATGCATGCGACACCGACATGTCACAAGTGCTTAGTAGTCCAGCCCCAACCCCTTACAAATTGAACGCCCAACAGCGACTGCTGCTGCCACAGACTTGACTCGACTCGAGTGTACCAAGTATGTGTGGAGTGTGAAAGTAATTTGCAAAGTAGACTCGCGGCATTTGAAGTCGCTGCAGTTGCAGTCTCAATCTCAGTCGCTCACTGGCTAAAGGTTCATGCCTGATGCCTGAATGCTGATGGCTTTTGCTTTTGCTTTAGCTTTAGCTTTTTGTTGTTGTCATGTCAGCTCATTATGTGGCGCCTTCTGTGTGTCGTCCGCATACAAATATGACGAGCTATGCACAAAGAGCAGCAGCAGCTTTTAGAGAATTTAATGAGGTGCAAGCGAGAAATGAATGCGCGCCAGCTGACAAGTAATTATAAAAGTAGATATCAAAACATATAATTAAACAAGTTTCGCTTGGCGTGCAATTTAATAATGAAATATGCGTTAAAAATGCAGCGCATGCAATAATTGAATTAATAAATATAACTTTTGTAATCAAAATTTCGAGTTAGAGGTGCCTATTGCCAAATATTTTACTAATGCTATTACAATTAAAAGCTCTAACTGCGTAATTAGTTATTGCTTTTATAGCTTTGTTGCTATAAGATTGAATTAATAAATATAACTTTTATAATCAAAATTTCAATATTGCAATTAAAAGATCTGGCTGCTTAATTAGTTATTGCTTTTATTCATAGTTTGTTGCTTACTTTTATAGCTTTGTTGCTATAAGTAACTCTATTTAAACTATTCAAATTAAATTAGCATAGAGTAAAAAATACTCAAATAAACTTAGGTATTGTTTTTAATTTAATGCTATCAAAATTACAACAGCAGCGCATATTTCTCTATTTAAAACTATTTATTATATAAAATTGAAATGGTGAATTATGCTCATTGTCAATTGTTTGCTGATTTGCTTATGAATTCAATTTGAGTAACTTATTTGTTCTATTAAAATTCTTTAACTGCAGCAGTATACAAAATAAAGTAAAACAAATGTTTATTTTCTTCTTAGTTGCAGTTGCAATTTGAAGTTTTAAATTGAAATGTGAAAAAGTTTTGCTTCAACTGTTCTTACTGCCAATTGGCTTACAAAATGGTTGCATGTAGCTCCAGCATCCAACCTGTCAAGCATTTATAGACAAGTCTCCGCTCTTTGGTATCACGCTGAGCAAGCGACCAACAAAAAATGGCCACCTAGCGGGGGGTGGCGCTGGTAATGCCATTGTTGGCAGCTCTGGCAGCCAAAAAACTAAAAAACGGATTTAGTTGCCAAAACGACCAAATCGAATGTCAGCAGCAGCAGCAGCAGCGGCAGCAGTAAAAGTAGTGGGAGTAGCTTATGGGTGGGCGCTGCCTGCAAAGTGCAGTTATCAAATAGAAATGAATGCTGAGCCACGTTAAGCTGCCGCTGCCGGCGTCTAGACGGCATTTGTCATGCAGCCAGCGAAACATTTATTTTGGCCAGCCCCAGTGACAGTTCCACACAGCTCCAGCTCACAATTATTTACAAAGCTTCAGAGCAGTCTATTATGCAGATCACCTCTGGCTTGGAGAGACGCCTTCATCTCAGGCTCAGCATTATTTGCACACGGCGTCGAGCTAATTAACACAGGCGAAACGAAAGTTGCTACGGTTTGGCCCCAGGCGCATCATTAGACTCAACTTTTGTTATTGGCAGTTGATTTAAAATCAAATGGGGGCCATATTGCGAACGGATTTGTGCGTCGTTGAGTTGCAGGTGGCAATAATTGAAAAACTTTTGACCAGCCTACTACACGCGCTAATTAAAAGTTTTTGGGCAAAGCCAACACCACCCAAAATGATGACTGCAAATTAAAGCCACAACAACAAGCCTTTGTACTTGCTCATGGCTTTATTAAATTAAGAGCCAGCAGTTAATACATTCTGACGATTGTTTGGCTGAGCTGAGCTATTGTCATTGACTTACTGAACTCAACTTCTAACAGTTGCTTTGGCTTTAGTTTGAGCTGCTGACTGCAGTTTCAATGCCAGAACAATGCGACACAGTCAGAGTCTCTAAAAGATTTCATGGGTATGAAGCGTGGAGCGGCGCTGCTGCTAATGAAATTGTGCATTCAATCGAGTGGAACGATGGCTAAAGTCAATAAAATTGATGTAGCATACAGTGAGGCGCTGCTGCAGTCTGCCGAGGCATAGCCCAGGCAATGTCAAATGAACTTGCTGACAAAATGGAAATTGTTGATGTGCATGCAATGCAAAAGACGCAGCACTAAGCCAACAGTATAATTCGCTTTTCTTTCTTTCTTTCGCTTTTTTTGGTTATTCGCTGAAAATAAAATCATTTCAATCAACATTAAGTATGCGCCATGTTGTCGCGCTGCTGCTGCTGCAATTTGCGCCCAAACATTTATCTATAAGCCCACAGCTCACACAGTCCAAGGTCCAATTGGCCAAGTGCACTTGGCTAATAAATTCTTAAAATATTTCTCAAGGCTGCCCCACCCAAGTGGCTGTCAAAAAGTATTTCTTGTATAATTTGTGCGCTAATCTCGCAGCTCTCACATTTTTCTTGAATTGCACGCTCGCTAACCTTTGTCAGTAAGCCAATTATGGTATTAAAAAAAGGAAGGAAAGAAAGAAAAGCGCACCAAGGTCAGGTCAAATGTCGACAGCTGACTGCCAACAGTTGAGCGTAGCTGATGCTGAATCTGAATCCGATTCGTACTCGGACTGCATTTAAATGTAAATTGAAATTAATTTCGCTTGAGCGCGAAGGCATTAAATGGCCCTGGCCAGCAGTTGTTGCCAACACGCGGTCGTTTTGATGTGGCGCAGGTTTTTGCGTTTTGGCCTTTGAAGTGGTTCCAATTTCGATTCATTGTCAGCGGCATTTGGCTTGACATTTAAATTTGCTATATATACAAATATATATATATATATACAATGTGCTTTCTTTTAAATAATTGCTGAAAAGTAAAAGTCAGTCCACTGTGCATTAGCTCAAAAGAAAAATCTCGTATTTTACTTCCACTTTGCCGGTGGAAAAGCCACTTGAAACAAACTCCACGCTTCTCATTCTAATAACCCTAAGTGCTTTCAACTTTCAAATTGAAAAGTCAACAGAGAGCATAGCCAAATAGTAAAAATAGCAAATAGCACAAGTTGAGCTGAAGCGAGCGCGAGCGCGAGCGCGAGCACAAAACAAAGCACAGAAAATGCAAAATTGGGGGGAACCCGCGGGTTGAGCTCGAGGATTGAGTGTAACGCGACTTAAAATTACAAAAGATTAAAAAGCGAAATATAAATATTTATCTGCGGTGCCGGCTTGACGTTGACTGCCAGTCACACGCCCAGTCCCAGTCCCAGGCGCAGGCTTACGGCTGGCCAAAGGACATTCCATACTAGCACTAGACTGACTGACTGAACGAAGAGCGACAGAGCGACAGAGGGTGGGCCTCCTTTGTTGCTGGTGCGGTGCTTGCGACATTTTGAGCTCATGTAAATCCATTTTAATTAATTCGAGACAAAGGTTATATCCTGGGCACTGTAATGAACTGAGACGTGGACACAGCAGCAAGAGCAATATGCATACCTTTGGCTTGGCTTTTTGCAAAAGGATTTGCATTTAATTTCAAGTGGATGAAGCTGAAGTTGCTCTAAATTAAAACTCCCAAAGATTAGAATAAATAGTACAATACAAGTCTCGTGGGGAGAGCGGGGGGGATGGGGGTCTGTTAATGCCTGCTACTCAAGTTGAAAAATTCGCAAATTTGATTACGCAAAAATTCGAATTGTAAGTGGATTTGAATATTGATTGCAGCTTAGACGTCGCAGCCGTCGCCCATTTGCATATTGCTTTACAACTTTTGGCTGGACAACTTATCCGCTTTGCGTGGCAAATCAGCTTAACAACAAAAAATTACAGACGGCAGCACCAGTCGAGCGTGCGTCTGTCCCTGTCCGCTCAACAAACTATAAGAAGCAGCTGCTAAGCGCTTTATATAGAACTGACCAAGGTCCAACTGCCTGCGCCTGCCTGCCTAACTTAATTACGAGCTGGGCAAATAAAATAAAATCTCGTAGTAAACTGCAGAGTCAGGCCGTAAAAGTTGTTTGGCACAAGCCGAAACCGATTGCCACAAACTAAATGCCTCTCTGGCCAAATGTGCTGCAATTTGGTCAACTCTGGCTCAAAGTCATAACAGTTTTGGCAACAGCAGCAGCAGCAGCCATCTCTCTACTGGTCATGGCCATCATTTATGCTTTTGAGCGCATAATTGCCTGTAATTAAGGTGTATTGAGAGCAATGCAGAGCGAGAGAGCAAGCGAGCGAGCGAGTGAGAGGACAAGCTTAAAATTCGATATGCGCACGGCCAGGCCAGACAGTTGAGTTTCGTACAGTTGCCAGACTAATTGACGACTTGCTCTGTACGGCAAAATGTTCATTTGGTCAGAGTCGGATCTAAGTCGTCGTTGAGCTGTCGTTGAGCATTAGGCCAAAGCCACAGACAATTTGCTAATAAATAACTTAGGCTGCAGTTATGCAATTTGCTTGCCAGCCAGCATAAAAGAATCGAATAGCAATAATAAATGGCAAAGGTATTGGTAAAGCACGAAACGAACGAAATTTGCGGCAAATTTGTTTTTAATTTTCCGCTCTACTTCAAACTGAAAATTGCAAGCGCAAGCAGCGGCTAAAATGGTTTTAGATAAAGAAGCTGTTTACTGTTGAACACAAAGCTAACAGATAGCAAAAGAGAAAGAGAGAGAGAGAAAAAGCGTAGAAGAGCGTAGCATAGATAGATGCAAATATGTGCGGCATTGCATAGAAAAGCGAAAAGAAGAAAAAAATCAAATTTGCATATGCACTTGTTGTTGCTTGTTGTCGTTCAAGTTGTCGCTGTGTGTGTGTATGTGGCAGATAACAAAAGAACATGAAAGGCAACCAGCGGATGCACACACACACACACACACATGGTAAGGCGCGTACACATGTCCTAGCGAATCCTTTGTCAGCCATTTTCAGAGCGATGGAATAATAAGTATTTTTCAAAGCTTGCACTTTAGCTTATGGACGCAGTTACACTTAAAGTGAATCAATCTGCAATGACAAATAAATTTAATAAACTTATACAGCTGCGCTAACAAATAATTACAGAACGCGCTGCTTGGACGGCTGTTGCCTTTGGGCTGCAACGCGTTATGCATATATTTATTAATAAACGCGCCCACGCTTCAGCTTGGCGGATGCTCAGACACGTTTGTGTCCATGGGCACTGGCGGCGTATGCGTAACTTTATTCGCATGCGTGTTGTCGCCGCTGCTGCGTGACAGTGAAATCGAATTCGCTCATTATAATGAAACAGTCGAGACCATGTGAGGCGCTGTCAAACAGCTTCTCATAAAATATTGAGACTTTAAGCAACAGCAAAACGAAAACGAAACACGAGAGCCCCAACAGCAGCAGCAGCAGCAACAGCAACCACACATATTTATTAATATAAATATAAATATATGTTATGCTTGCTTTACTTTTTGCACACAGCACGTGTTGCTTGTACCTGTGGCTGTTGTTGTTATATATATATATCTTATATATCTGACTGCTTCCTTTATGGTTTTCTTCACTTACTCTTAATTAACAAGCAGCTGCTGCTGCTGCTGCTCCAGATGAAAGCCTTAATGCAAACCTTGCGCGTGTCAAAGTTACTTTGCTTTGATTTAAGCAAATGTTTTTTTATTTATGAGAAATCACATGGTGCTGCTTTTACATGCTTTAATTTAATTTGTGTTAAGGTTAAGCTGCACTTTACTTTAATTCGCAATAAAAGTTACAGTGCAAAATTCAACTTTATGCTGAGGCTGATTTATTCAAATATTTTCGACTAAAAGAGAAACCTATGCATGGATTCATCGTTCTATACTCAAGCTCAAGCAACGAAATTAATTTAATTTTTATATTTATTTAAATTAAATATTAGTGCTGCCAGCTGTTCTATATTTTGGCATTTCCAATCGCCAATGTCATTGATCCAATTGAATATATATTAAAATTCTTAGCTTTAACAATTATATAACTTTCACTCAAAACATTTGTCAATACTTTATCAACCGCTTAAGCTCGTTAAAATGCGTTTAAACTTCCAACTATGTCAATTGCTTGCAAATGTATAAAATGAAGTTGATGCTGCTGGTGACTGTGACTGCGACTGCGACTGCTTCTTTAAAGGATTGCTAATGTCTTTGTGGCACGCTCCACATTTCGCATTCATACAAAGCCATTTAAAGCAATTACGCCCAGGGGTATTATTCAGCTGCAACTTGCTGACAGACACACATTTGGCTCTAGCTGAGAGGCTGGGGCGAAAAAGCAAAAGTGAGCGAAACTCCAGTTGCAGGCGAGGACTCGACTCGGTGAGTCAGCAGAAAGCAATGGGCATGCCGCAGAAGCACCAAAGTAGAAATAACTTGCGGCAGAGAGACAGACACACACACACATACAGAGCGAGTAAGAGACAATAACATTTAAATGATTTTAATGGCAGCTGTTCGATTTTATTGACTAGAGCGCGCTGACTCGCTCACTCGCTTACAGAGTTGTCCTTTCACTTGACTACTCCAATGCCTCGACTTTGGCTTTGGCTTTGGGGCGCAATCATTGTGTGAGAATGTTATTTGCTAACTGAGAGTAATCAGTGACGTGGCTGCAGCTCATCTTGCGCTGCCAGCGGCAACTAGTGCTGCGCTCTGCTCAAGGTGGACTAATAATAATAAAAATTATTGTTGCCAACGGCTAAATGTGTGTCATTCTCATTGTCGTTGTTGTTGTTGTTGTTGTTGCCACCCAGCGGCAATTGAAGACAGCCCTGCTGCGCACTGAAGCGAAAGCTGCTCAGCTCGAGTGCAATCAAAATATATGTACATATAGCTCTGAAGCCAAGCAAAGTCTATAGATAGAATATTGTATGGCGAACTATGAGCACAATGCGCTGCCTTTTGCTAAACCAATTGAAAACTGTGTACATGATTATAATGAAAATGGATTGGATTATATGCAATTTATGTAACAAAATATAAGCAGATTAAGTTGCTTTTGCAACAAAATGATAATTAACTGCAGCAAAGCCGAAGCAGCAGCTTCACATTCTTGTCATTGTCTGTGGCAGGCAGAGCACTCATCGTAATTTCACAGTCAATTTAAAATTAATACGCGCTGCTCTTGCTCTTGACAACGCCTTGCAAATGCAAATTGCATTTTGGCTTAAGCCCAAACGCAATGCAAAGAGCTTTGCCTGCCTGCCAGACAGACACAAAGACAGACAGCAAGACAGACAGACAGAGAGACAGGCTAACAGCATAACTGGCAGCTATAAGCAGCGACGTAGCGAGGTGCAAACTGCTCAAAGGATCTCTCCGGTTATGCAGCTGCTGCTCCAGCTGCCTGTCAAATCCTCCAGCCTGGCATCTTGGAAGGCTGCTTGTCGTCTCTAGCTGTCGCTGCAGTCTGTATGTGTGCGTGTGTGTGTGTGACATTCTGGCGACTTTTAAATGACTTTGTTTGCAGTTGAGTTTAATTAAAAGCGAATCTAAAATCGAGCGAAGCTAAGCGACAGCGCTCACATGCTGCACATGCTGCCAGGCTGGCTGGCGAGCTTGTTTGCAACTTTAATTAGAACGCACGCAAAGTTGACAACGTTCCATAACTCTCTACTGCATATATTTATTTATTTATTTTCGCTCTCTCTATTTTTGGGGTAACAGAAACTTTGGCAGTTCGCTTCAGCATCAGCAGCACAAAACGTACATGTTTAACAAAATGCAAAGTTCACTCTCTCTCAACGTGTCAGGTAAATTAATTTCATTGCAACACAGCCCCAAAACTTTGTGCAACTGCAACTGCAAATAATAAATTGAAAGCGCTAACTATTAAACAAATTGCAAATGTAGCAACCTGAGCCCCCCTCTGGCTTAAGCGCAAGTGTTTTAATCTACTGCATATAAAGCATTTTAAATGGCAGCAAGAGTTTCGCTCACTGCATTTCCACAATATGCTTATTAGATATTTAAGATTTAGCAGCAATTTTTTGCAAGGTTTCAAATGAAAATATAAATTAGTTCGCAGCACAGAACTTTCAGGTTTAATTTGTACAACTTATGCTCATATTTAATATTTTGTTGTCGTAAGTTTGAAGTTTTTCTCATTTTTTGCCAAATCCAATTCCAAATTTGAATGCAGTTTTGTTTAGCTACATCTCACAAGTCTAAACTCTAAAATCCGATTCAATTCCACTGATTGATCATCAAAGATTAACACAAATTTGTACTGTTTGCTTACTTTAATGTTTATAACTTTGCCACTTTATTTTTAAAAGCATAAATATATACTTTATACTCATACTTATGCTATAAAACAGTTAAATTTGATTTTTTTAGCTTTGCTTTAGCTTTTTATGTTGAAAAATAAACAAAAAGCAAGCAAATGTTATTTAAGTCTTCACTTTATTTGCTTATACTTTTATTATTACGTATACGTATTTGCAATTTTGCTACATGTTCACTGAAAGTTTTTACTTGTTGTTCTGTTTTTAATTTAATAATTTATATACAAACTGCTTGCATGCAAATCCTTAGTAAATCCTTGACAAAGCTTGTTGGCAACTTAAATCTGCAACTTTTTATCAAAATTGATCTTTAATTACGCAGCAGTAGAAATTGCATCCGTTTGAGGGTGTTGGCCATAGAGCAAGCACATTTAACAAGTCATTTAAGTCTGAAAGCCAGAGACCACTTGAGTAAAATCCTTCAGTTGAATGCACTCACCCTCTCTCGCTCTCTCTCTCTCTCATCAGCAGTTGCAGTTGACAGTCGCAATCTGTGCTCGAGCTACAGCTACAGCTGCTGCTGCTGCTGCTGCAACTGGCAAGCAAACACTTTGGCAATTTGACTTTTGGTCAGCAGTGTCAACAGCATCAAAGACAAACACAGCATAAAGTACAGAGAGTGTGGGAGAGAGAGCGAGAGCGAGTGTGTGCGCGAGCGAGCTGGCATGTACATTCATTAATTTTCCCACAAATTTTTGCAATTAAAGTTTATTGTTTGTTTATCTGTTTTGCCAGCAGGCAAAGGCAAAAGCCAAAGCCAGCGCCCAAAATCAAGCGCACTGAACACGAAGTCAATAAAACTTTTGGCGCTACTTAATGCGAATTTATAGTGTAAACATGCAAACAGACAAGCACACACACACACACACATGCACTAAAGGCAAGCTCGGCTGGAAAGGACACTCTCTGTGTTGACAAAATTGCGTTACCAACAATTGCATAACAATCATTTCAAGTTTTCCGCAAATTGTAAAAAAAAAAAGAGAGAGACAACAACAAAGTTTTTATTGTTATTATGAAAACTACAACAACAACAAAAAACAAACAGCAGCAGTAGCATCAACGTTTTGCTTGCTCTTTGGTTGTGTATATAAAACAAAATGGCCGCACATCCTTTAGACAGCGCTCAGTTTGGCACCCCAGAGCCAGAGCCAGAGCCGGAGCCGGAGCCACTGACACTCGCATAACTATGCAAAATTGTTGTCCTTGCTATTGTTTTGTTTAGCTACTGATTTTGCTTTTTGTTTGTACATATGACTTTGCCTTTGTAGTCGTGTCGAAACGAGAGAGAGATTTTCGGGCACTACTAGCTTTGGGGCCAGTTAGACGTTTGTGCGGTGGCGGCAACTGTATGTCAATTGCGGTACGCTTTGTGGCATCCGTTTGTTGCTTGCAATTCCTTTTTGGCACTTGCCACACACACACACACATACGTACACAAAACTGTAGCGGATGTCTGCCAACAGTTGACAAGCAACTTTTACAACTTTGCAGCAAAAACTTCGCTCTCAGTCGCTTGCTGATGATTTTTTAATTGCAAGTGCTTTCGACTTTTCGACTTTGGCTGTGATTCTGCATTTGCTCGCTCGCTCGCTTCATTAACTAAACAAGCGCAGCTGTCAACGTGGCGTTGCCCTTTACACAAATCGCTGCACATAATATTATAATGCAAGTGTTTAGCAGCTGCTTGAATAGCTGCTCGCTAGCTCTGCCTGCTGGCAGGCTCATCAAAATTGCGTATTTTCTAATTATGTGCGCCTGCCTGCAATACCAATAGCAATGGAGCGTCAAGCTGACAGCAATTTGGCTTTGGCTATTATTATGCGCCAGCTGACGTGCATAGGTGGTGCAAATTATGCATGCGCCTTGGGCTGGGCTATTGTCTGGCCAATTGGGCGGCTACTTGATGCCGCCTGTCGAGCTGTAAGCGTCAAAGCTGTTTAGCTTAATTGAATTACTAATGCGACGCTGCAAGCAGCTAATTTATGTTTATTAATGCCATGACAGTTTTCTATATGAATATATATACGATCTGCCGATATCAGCAAAATGCAAGTCAGGTAAGTGCCAAATGCGAATGTGACTGCAATGTAAAAGAAAATTTTACAAAAAACATGTCTGAGGCAGCAAAAAGAAATTGCTGAGCAAAAAGCAGCCGCAAAATATTTATAGAAATTCAAACACACGTAAGAAAAAAAAAAGTAAGAGAAGCGCAAAAAATAGAAAGCTCAAAAGGCACACAAGCGTAAAGAGTAGGTATGAAAAAGAAAAGAAAACATAACAAAGTGTAGAAGCAAAGGCAGCAAACGAATGGAGGATACTCTTAGAATTATATTAATTATTAGTTGCTATTAATTTAAAGTTGTTAGCCAAGCGCATTTACTAGTCCAGTTGAACTTCATTCTCATTAAATTAATTAAGCAAATATTAAATACTTATTGTTGCATTAAATGAAATCAAACAAACTTGTGAGCCAAGCGCATTTACTAGTCGAATTGAAGTTTATTTTAAAAGTGTGTATAGCTATTTAAATAGCTACATTAAATGCAATTGTATACAAATGATGTTTTATTAATTAAAATTAATCAATCAAGCTAAGCAAGCGTATTGTGTAGTCGATCTTCAAGTTTATTTGTAACACAGTCTCAATGGCTGCTGCCTCCGATTGTTGTATGTTGGGTTTGCCTTAATGGGTTTTCTTGGCATAATTAACCCAGCGGCGTGGCGCGGGGAGCTGCTGCTGCTGCTGCTGGCAGGGTCAGAGTGAATTGAGAGCACTGTGAAAGTGTTGATGGCTGAGCGAGAGTGTGTGCCAAAGGCAATGCCAAATATAAGCCAAGTCATGCGTAGCAATTTCGCAATGCCAGCTGCGTTCATAACAATAAACTATATATAAATTCGCTTAAGGCGGCGGCCACGCTACGGCTTGATGGCCACTACCCCCTTCGGCATAGTGAGTGGTAGAGTGGGAGTCAGGCGACCATTCAATGACATTTCTCATGCGTGTGAATTTATGGGGTCCTGAGCTCAAAGCATAATTTGTTGAGCCACTGCGCGTGCATTTAAAATGGCCCCAGCACTTTAACTATTTGCAATCGTAAAAAGCCAAACTTTTCAGCCGCACATAAATCATTTCCCCTAAGCATTTATGTTAACAAAAATATATATAAAAAAAAAAACAATTCTCTTATTATATTTACCGAGCACTGAGCCCTCAGCTTGAGTCACGCCTGGGAAATGTCGTAATAGCGCCTGCTGCTCCAATATAAAATACATAGATTTTATTTTCACACACACACACACAGAGTCAGAGACAGTCACTTTGGATTTCTATAAGCAGTAGTATCTGTTTCAATTTGCATATCTTTGATTTTCAGCTACAGTTTTGCAGCAAAACTTGCTGGTGGCCAAGGCTAGTGCTGGAGCTGCCGCTGCCGCTGCTGCTCTTGTTTGGATTGTAGTTTTGCTTGTCAGCATTATTCTCTAAGGAAACACAACAATGCCAGCAAAGTTTTCGGGCGTTGAGCTTAAGAGTTTTTGGCTCTTCTCGCCTCTGCTCAGTGGTGTGCAAGGACTTTGGGCCTTGGGCTGGCTTTACAGCCAATATGCGTTACTAATACGTAAAAACCATTTCATTTTACGTTTGACTAATAGAAAGGATTCATTATGAATTATACATATGCGTGTTCAACCTTTGTTTTGTATGTCTGTGTGTGTCCCACAAGGAGGCGGCATGTGTACGGCTTGCGAATTGTAATTGTGAGCTTTGGCCCTGGGCTTTGGACTAGTCCAGGTCCCAGCCAGTAATCCCTCTGACCCACGTGCTAAACCCCAACGTCAAGCAGTTTAGTGTTGCTAATTTTGAGAGCGCAGATTTCTCTGGCTCGAGCCAAACTTGATTAGAATTGATGAAGTTGCTGCTGAGTGCGAGTCAAGGGTTGCCTGTTTTATTATTTTACGTTTATTATTTACTAGGCCAGGGTGTGACATTGACTGAATGCCAGAGCCAGAGCCGACACATTTGGACCTTTCTTCAATTTAATTTGTAAATTAAATGTGTCCACAGTGAGTGCTACAAGCATCAAGGCCAAGTAGCTTTTGTGCTTTATGTGCGTCAAAGCAGGTGCCGCAACATAATAAACTTGAAAGTCTACTGAGCATTAGAGAAACTATAAACAAATAAGTATTTTAATCAAATGCAGCAATTGCCTGAGATTTTGTTATTAAAACTTCTAAATATCCTACAAGTAATTCGAGTGACGGATTATATCGTAAAACTGTAGCAAAGTAAAGGCAATATATTTAATTCTAAAGCAGCAAATTAAAAGTAAACAATATTAAATTTATATTAATGGTTTTATATTAAAATTATTTAAAATACAATGTACTCTATATTGATCAAAAATGACAGCAAATTATTTCAATTTGTGGCAATCAACATTTAATTAAAATAAAAATAAAATAGGCAGCACTTTTCATAATAAATATTACACATACGCAGCTTGAACAATTCTAATGCCATACATAACAATATAAAAATTTACTTTGAACAAAATTTAAGTAATTTAATTTAAAATATATAACCAATTTTTTATAACAATATTAAGTTGGTTTATCCAAACGTTAAGTTAATGTTTATCCAAACGTTTCGAATTTTCTAATTGGACTGCGGTCTACAAATATTTAACTGTGAAGGGTGCGGGGTAACTAAGATGCGCCATAAATAACTCAAAGACAATTCGGCAGACCACTCAAGTGTGTGCACAATTGAGAAATGGAAGCCAAAACTATTTTTGATATTAATTGTCAAGGTAATGTGGGCATGGGCTTAAGTGTGGGGGCGTGGCTTTTGTGCTTGTGGGCTCATTGGGCCGCCTTTCTACGGTTTGAAGATGTGCGGTCATTAATTTCCGGTCAAGTAGCCGACAGACAATCATAATTATTTATTTAACACACAGAGCAGAATTGACCAACAGCACACGTGGCCGTTGTGGTGAAATGTCCTTAGCATAGGACTACGGCTGAGTGGGGAGGATGAGTTGTCTATGCTCCTATGTGTGTGTGTGTTAGTTGTGTGGTTAGCCAAAGGTGTTGAAATGTTTACTTTGTCAGCAGACAACTGCGAGTCAAAGTTAATGATGCATAACGCTTGTGGTTACCGCAACGAACGAAGCACAGCGAGTGGGTGGGGGGTAGTGTGGGGTAGCGACTGTCAGCGTGGCGCAGTCTGCTTGCAATTTATGTGCTGTAATTGCAACAATTTTGTTGCCGCTTTCTTTTTAGTTCACACACACACACACACACACAGCGACACGCACACGCACACGCGTTGCTGGCACACTTAACTTTTTGATTTATCCAGCAAATGCACTCAGAGTACGAAACGATTTTAATGACATGGCAATGCACTGAGCATGGAGAGCGCGCAGAGCTCGCTGCTGGCTGAAATCCAATCTATATGTTAAAACAAAGAGCGAGGTTAAAAGCAACCTTCAATTTGCGCAATAGCTTGGAAATAATTTATAACATTTTGCAATAACGTACATAGTACTTAAACTTTTGCTCGTCCTTTGGCAGGACCTCAACGTGAACGTCGCATGCAAATGCTTGAGCCGCTCTCTCTCTCTCTCTCATTAAATGCGACTTAATTTACTGTGTAGTCTATGTCCAAATATGCTGACAGTTGTGTTTGTAAGTCTTCGCCAAATTTCATGCTTGACAACATTTTTTTGGGGGCAGACAAATTGGAAAGTTTGTTTGGCACGCTTAGCATTATTAAAAGTTTGTTAATTTATCAAATATGCTAGACATCATTTTTATTTTTGATTTCCTTGCTCGGAAGCTGCCATTTAAAATGCCAAATTGCCCGAGTCTGGGGTACGGCATCAATATACAGATTATAATGCGAAGCGTTGAGTTCATTTTTTACAGCTAAAGAGGCAACAAACAGCTGCTGCTGCTGCTGCTGCGCACGTTTGCTGCTGAAACGTGGCTAAGTGTCGGTTGTACCTGCCACTCGGCGTTCATCAATCTTTTGCCTATCATAGCATCGGACAGGTAGCTCGTAAATCTCGACGCTATCTCTTTGTATTTTTTTGCTGTTGGTCGGGGTGCGTTTCCATTTGCATAGCTGTCAGCCTCAGACAGCAAATACACATGAGATACAATTTACTTGCAACTTAAACAGCAGCTTTGCGGCCTTAAAGGCAACTAATTGCTAAAAGTGTAGCCAGCATAAATTGCAATTAAATAATAAAACTGAAGTCATAAGCTGCAGCAGTTATTGTTAATCAACGCTGCGTATACGCAATACTAATCAATTGCTTGCTGCACTGGTCAGCGCTACTGCGTTCATAACAAACTACATGGCTGTGTAACGTTGCAAGGTGTGTTGCTAATGTTGCCACATCTCAAGGGAGCTGCGTGTGGCATGGGGGCATGTTATTAAGTTGCATGCAATTAAAATTACGCGCGTAATCAGAGCGAGAAAGATAAATTCGCGTTATAAATATAATTCGCGCTTGCCGCTCACGCATGCCACGCTGCCGCACCAACGGAAGGAATGTGGCACAATCAGGCTGCCGCACTGGGGGCTAATTAATTTCGCCACTTTACGCTGGCTCCAGCGTCGTCTCCAGGGAGCAGCAGCTTTGCCATTTTCTATGCAACTGTAGCAATGTGTGTGTTGCTTTTTTTTTGATGCTGTGTTTATGCCACGTTGCAATGCCCTGTAGGCAACTTGCCGCAAAGGGCTTAACAAGTTTTCAATTAATACAAAGCTGCGCCATTTACAGCTCAAAGTCAAGTCCATCAAGTGCGTTTTTTATTCAGCTTACGCTTTTTTTTTCTTTCATTAGTAATTTTAATTTGCTGTGCAGCTAATTAAAACGTCTTACATTCTTGGGAGCAGTTCGTACGTCAATAATAAAACAACTGGGGGGCTGTGCATAAAGTTTAATGCGCAGATTAAACAAAACAAAAGTGTCGCATTAAAAATGCTTGGCACATGGTCCGGCCAAAGTTTAGCCAAAAACTTTCTGGACAAAGCTAAAAATTCAACATCCTCACACACTCACACTCATACTCTTGCAGATTTAAAAAGTATGCAAATAAATTCGCATACACACGCTTCATTTGTAGCCCAAGCAAAGTTGCAGACTGCGGCTTAAGGCAGCAGCAGCAGCAGCGGCAGCAGCAGCAGCTCGGCTGGGCTTGAGGCTCGACGGTCAAGCGATAAAGAAAAACTGACGCCTGTTAGAATGCGAAAAAAAAGAAAGACACAGAGATAAAATGTAGCGAGTTGTGCTGAGGGCCAAAACGCAAAAGAAACGAAAAGTGTCAGCAAGTGACTTTGGGTGCTGCACAACGCACAAAGCGCAGCATAGAGGCAAAAAACTAGTTTACAAGGACTTGGGTGGGTGGGCGTTTGGTTGGTTGGTTGGTTGGTCGAGCTAAAAGTTTGCACATTGCCCGAATAGTTCAGGCAGGCGACTTTTTAGCGCAGCATCAAAGGCAGGACGAAGTTTGGCAAACAACATTAGTTGATGGCCCAAATGGGCCAACATGGCAGTCAATAATAAGCATGCGACATGTTGTACCAACTACTACACCCCAAAAGCAAAAAGAGTTCTCAACAATTTTGCAAAACTTGCGCAGCCCCCGATACAATCACAAAAACTTATGCAAATGCTGGCAACAAAATTAGCTTTAAAGTAACAGTTAGAGTCGCTTTAATTGTTAAAGCCACGTACAGTGTGATTTTCTTTTTTTGCGTCATGTTTAACCCACTTAACTCCTAATTAATACACTTCACACAAATTTTATTTTAATTACATGAAATAAACCAAATATTTATGCAACTGCTGTCTGTCACACACACATGCAAACAGACATTGGGCACACCTACATGGCATGTGTGGAATTTCATGTTAATTACGCAGCTGTTGGCCAAAAGCAACGTCAGAGCTGCTCGCTTTGGCACTTTGTCAGTTTGCCGGTTGGTTGCACGCATTTGCTGTGCTGTCAACATCATTTGCCAAAGTCGAATTAAAAAAGAAAATACACACACATATACATAAAAAATGGCATGAGCATAAAATTTCATTTGTGGCTGTGAGCATGGCAATAAAAGAAGTTAAGCAAATTCATTTTATTATTCAGTGCTATAAAAATATTTAAAGCTGCGCGCAGAAATTATGTTTTGTAGATTTATTTAGCACACACACGAACAGACACACACACGCACACACACATGTGTGCACTCTTACTTTGTTTGCAATTAGTGTCGCAGCGGCTGTTTCACTTTGTTCGCTCGTGTGTCTGTAAATTCAGCACATTAATTTACTTAATTAGGAATCTGCGAGTGGCCGTAATTGCTTACAAGACGTCGCACATATGGAGATATATAAAACAGCAGCAAATGCTTATTAAATTAAATACACTCGCATAATTGTAAGCGCGCGTCCTTGAGATTCTCACACGCGCTCTCATTATTTCCAGCTGAATGAAAGCCGCTGGCTCCGGCTCTGGCTCTGAAATCAAAGTCGCAATGTTTTTGGGCCAAAGTTCCGTCCGTCAGTCAGTCAGTCAGTCAGCATTAAATACTGAAATAATATAAACAAGCGAGTCTCGAGTTGATTTCGTTTGTGGCGGGGTTTGGCCAAAGTGGCTGAATTTATGCCCGCCCGCTGACCAGCAAATGTTTTTCCATTATTTCAGGCGCTCTTTACCATTTATCACCTGCAGGTTTGGGCGAAATAACAAATGAACGGCCGAGTCTGCAAGGACACAACACTGTCCGTGTCCCTGTTCGTGTCCATTGTGTTTTTCGTTTGGCGGGCAAAACAAAAGACGTCCTTACTTTAACAATTTGTCAAATCGCCACCACAATTGGAAACACTTCGATTTCGATTTGAACGCCATCTGCTTCACTCTCTCTCTCACTCACATTAACGGTAAATGTATTTACCGCAGCACAATTGTGCGCTAAATTAATTGAAAAAGTTTACTTAGCTAATCGCCAAATACTCGAAATTGAAATACACCAAATTGAAAGTGCTGTCGTCCTTTTCGCTCACTCAACTTTGAGTGAATTTCATGATTTAAAGCGATCACGTCAAAATGCACAATTCGTTAACGAAAAAAATTGTATTTGACACAAGCAGCAATATTTTATAATTTACTTTGTCAAGCTGCGGCTTCAACTTGTCAACAGTTGTCGGCCAGCCCAAAACGAAACTCTATTAAAAGCGCGAGGGCAGTTTCAATTAATTGATGGGCTACAAAATATGCAAAATAATAAATGTAAGCTATTAATATAAAAAGAGAAACAAGCAAGCTTTAAGCAGCAATATTTATTGATATTTAGTTATAATTAAAATAATAATACTTAAGCCAAACTAAGCAATTTAATATTTATTTTAATTACTCACATTGAAAAAAATGAAGAACGCAGTCTTAGAAAGATATATTAGTTTTATTTACTTTTAATTCAAGTAGGATTAGCTCTAGAAATATTTATATATATTTAGTTATAATTAAAATAATAATACCTAAGCTAAAACAATGCAATTTAATATTGCAAACGCTAAAATATTTAATTACTTACTTTGAAATAAATGCTGAGCGCAGTCTTAAGAAAGAAATTTTAATTTATTTACCTTTAATTTAAGTATGATTAGCAGACTTATCAATTGCCACTTATTTATCTATGTCATTTATTTTTAGACAGTTTACTGTTGATTGTTGCATTTTAGCAAAGTTTAGCTGACAAAGTTGCTGGTCAACCTACGTTAATATGCATATTTTCATATGCCATGGCTAGGATTCATATTTGAGCGCATGCATTTTTGCGCAATGGTCAACAATGGTGACCACCTGTCCAACCTGCGCACTGGCCCACTGACGAATTCTGTATATTGTTGGCTATCGGATGGGACTCGGGGTGGGGGCTCTAAGTTAACACGTTTTTGCACTTGTGCAGTTCGTCGTGCCGAAAAATGTATTGCATATCAAGTGAGCCACACAAACAAATGCACAATGCTCTCTGTATGTGTGTGTGTGTGTGTGTGTAAATGCCTTTTCATTTGGGCCAGGCTGACAGCTAGCCCCAAAAAGTTAACTGAACTGCAAACAGCATTCAACTCAACTCAACTCAGTTTTGGCTTCTGCATAGGTAAATTCTTTTTGTTTGGTTTTGCTTTTTGTAAAATTTAAGTCATTGATTTGCAGCGCATCCAATTGAATACGCATGTGTGTGTGTGTGTGTGTGTGTGTGCGTAGATATTCAATGGCCATTGTCCAAATTTGTTGCTGATAACAAGCGTTTGTTATGTTTCCTAGTATCGAGCCCAGTTCAGAGCTCAAACGAGCCAATTAAATTGGCATCAAATGGCCGTTGCATGCAACATTTCTAATTGAAATTCACGCCAGCACGCAACTTAATTTTAAATAAAATTGCGAAATGCCGCACAAAATTAATTGACGCCCCAATGCCAATTTAAGCTGCAACTGATTTTGCTGCCACGACACGCCAAACAGAACTCATTACAATTTTTAATTAATTTTGACAATAAATCCGATTGCTGCCGGCAAGCAGCGCAAGCCGTCGACGCCTTTGACAGTTTGATTGAACGCGCGGATTGGGACAGATTTTCGACCAGCAGCTCCACCCACCCACACGCGCTGCTGACTGCTGCAAATGCTCTTGAGGCGCTTGAGTGGGGCTTTGGCTGGCGCTTTGATTTCCCCAGAAATCTAAAACAATGTCAAAAGTGCCTAATGCCCGGCAATCAACATCAAAATCAAACCCAAACTTTGCTGCCTGCCTGTCCAATTGAAATACAAATAAGCAGCAGCAGCAAAAAAACAAAAAGGAAAAACTTAATGCAAAAAAGAAAGAAAGTAAAGGTAGCATTTGCATAAGACCTGGAGCTGGACTTGGACTTGGACTTGGACTATGCGTGTATACAAATTAAATTCAATTTTCCTGCAACACGTTCCGGTTCCGGCGTCAACAGGAAGTAGTCGCGACACTCGGCTACGTCTCAGTCTCGGTCTCAATGCCCAGCACGGCCATCAATCAATCAAAGCACGAAGGTTACCTCTGGGAGAAATTTGCATTGGTTCACGCAGCATAAAGTACAACAAACCAGGACCAAAGAAAAAACGTCCCAAACAATTTGTGTGGTAAGTTTTTCTGCTGCCCGGACGGATGAGCTAATGGGGCAGCGAGCGGGCTGAGGGGCAGTCTGTATGGCAAACTTAACCGCAGACATATGGTCAAAAAGCTCACGAGAATTGGCTCATGTTTTTTTTTTTTTTGCTTGCAAAATACAAAGCAACAACAGTCAGCAAAAGAAAAGAAAAAGAAAAGCGCACGCAGCAGCTAAAAGACTTTAAACTAAGCGTTAGTTAAGCTTAGTTACTGTTTAAAATCTTAAATACTTGCAGGCATAGTGCGATGCTATTTTTGCTAAAGTAATTGCATTCTAACGTTATTCTTTTTAGCCTGAGTATAGAATATACGCAAGTCGACTGGCAGCTTTTTGCTTTTACATTTTGCTTTATGCTCTGCTGAGGATTGGCCGACAGCATAGGAGAGAGTTGAAGAACAGAAGTATGGGGGGTGGGGGGTGGCAGTTGTGCGGTGAATGGTTAAGGGCATGTCATGGCAATTTGCATTTTTAGCTTGACAAAGGATATGCAGGACCTGAGCCCACGTATACAGCCCACGCTACGCTGTAGCCATTGAATTTATTTTTTCCTCTTTTTTTTAGGCGTGGTATGGGGGGTGGCTCAGCTACTGTTGTTAATATGCAGGCTGGGATTTCTTTTGTGGCTTTGATTTCTAGACTTGTATAATTTCGGACTAGGCTAATATTTAAGCAAGCCCAATAGATCAGCTGGCTAACTTTCAAATATTGCCACTTGAGCTCGCAGGGCCCACAAGTCGTATAATTAATGTGCTGGCTACACACACAGCGTCGCTCAAGGCGCTGGCGCTGGCGCTGATTGCCTGCGTTAATGTTAATTGCCTTTGATGAGTTTTATGCGCTTTGCTAATGAACAAATGACTGCACACAGCCAATATGTACATTATAGCCACACATTGTATCCTTGCTACAGGACTACATTGGCGTTTAATTGCTGCCCACTGGTAACGCTGTTAGCCTTGAACGGGCAACAACTTAATTGAATATTAAGCACATCGAATTTAAGCGCGCAGCAAATTCCAATTTGTCACACAATTGTCTCGGATTTCTCAGATTTCTATTTTATGCAGCTCTCAGCTGTCTCAGCTGTTTTCTAGCAAACGTTTGCTAAATTAAAGCGGCGACCGCAGTGTCATGCAGCCGCAAAAACCAAAACTTGCAACGTCGTCGCTTTATATTTTTTTTGTTGGCGGTAATGCAGCGACTTCAACTTCATTTCCTGCAGCAGCAGCAGCAGCTGCGGCTGTGTGGCAAGAAAAGCGGCAACAAATTTTCTAAAATTTGCATTGCTGCGAACTGCTGCGTAGGCGTATACGTTATATTTTGCGCATGCCACAAAATTAAACAGCCAGACGAGCCACTTAATGGCTTCCGCCAAATAAAATGTTTTTGTCGACTGCAGTTTAAAGCCGCCCCCGCTTAGAGTCTGTGCTGGGTCTGAGTATTTAATCCATATTTATCAACAGTTTGCTGCTGCAATTTACTAATGCATTTGCTGGCTGCTAATGAATATTAATGTGCCCACTGGGGCCAGCTCCAAGCGTGGGCGTTACTCGAAGCGTGGCCAACTGCAGCTAGCAATAAAATATTTCAATTAGAGCCAAGCTGCCAACACATGCCAAGCAATAACAAGAACAAGCAGCAGCAGTAACAACAGTCTGATCAACGACTTTGTTAATGCCACAACTAGTTGAAGCTGGGAGCTGGGAAGTTGAAGATGCAGCGCAGCGAAAAAAGATAAACTGCTCGCTTTTGCTTGCTACGCTGCTTTGGCATAAATAAAAGATTCCAAGCCAAAGGGCAAGCACTCGAAGCTTAAGTGAGTTTGCTTTTGTCTGGTCTAAATTTAGCGCAAGTAATAAACGCAAATTAGTTCGCATAATTGAGCTTAAATAAATGAAGTGCAACAAACAAAATTTAATTTAAACTTTAAAAATGCTGCGCTGCTTAGCATTCTATTGTTAGCTAGTCATAACCATTTTATATCACTCAACTAGTAGCATGTGGCATGTGGCATGGCTGCGATATGCACTCGACAATTAATTGCGCTCTCAGCTCAGCTCAGCTCAGCAGCTCAACAGTGTGCTCGATTATATTTTAGTTGGCTTAGTTTTAAATTGCAACGCTATGCAATTTTGTGTACACACAATGTGTGTGCCCTTTGGGCTTATCGTGCAACATGGGGCAGCACCTTGTCAAAATAAACCATTCAATTAGTGTAGCCAAATTGAATTTTCTATGCAGCTTGTTGATGTGGCCGAAGCTGATGCTGTGATAAGCTGCAGGCCAACTTAATGAATTTAGAGACAGTGTATGTGTTTGTGTGTGTGTGTGTGTGTGTGTGTGACTTTAAGCGTAGTTAGCTAAAAATTTCATTAGTCTAACGAGTTGTTTACTCAACATCTAACCACAAACCTTGTCATCAAATCTGCAAATAAATTGTGGTCAAGCAGACTTAACGAAAGTCCGGCCGCAACAAACTTTAGTTAAAGCTGCTGGGCCAGCTGCTAATTAAATCAGCATGCAGTCGATCTGCTGCTCATCATTAGTCTGCTCATTATGCTTAGCACAAAGCCTGTTAACAAGCGCATAATTATTCAGTATACAATGCATTCAAAATGTGAAACACACACAGCACACATATTTATAATATAAATAAAAAGAGAATCTTGTTTTAAATGCGCAGCACATACAGCAACCGCAAATAAAAAGGAAAACTGAATGGCTGACAGGACTCTCGACCACAAAGAGCTTACTAAAAATAAAATTAAGCCACGCCGCCGCCATTGGCATTGTCATTGTCATTGCCCCTGCGCTGCTGATTGCCTAACAAACCAAAAAACATGGCATAATTTTGGTTTGGCAGCGCTAACGAAAATTTGTAATTTATACAGCGCCCTCAACCCCCCGCCCGCACCGCCCGCCGAACCCACGCAAAACAATCAAAGCTTCATTCGTTGCTTGTCCCTCTTGTTGTTATTGTTAAACAAATTCATTATAACTTTTGCTATTAAAAACATTAGACACAAAAAAGAAAGCCAAGCTCACAAGTATGTGTGTGTGCCTGTGTGTGTGCCTGTGTGTGTGTGTGCAATTTAACCCAAATGCTTATCATTTAGCCATTTAATTTAACCTTTTGCCCGGCATGATTTCTACTTCTCACACACACACACACACACACATAAAAATGCTGCACATATCATTTGTGTCTTTTTTTGTTTGTTTTTTGTGTTTTTTTGCATACCTCAGCTTATGTTGCTGCTTTGGCTTTGTTTTTAACACAAACTGCTGCTCATATTGCTAATGATTTTGGGTCACCCACACCCACAAACAGTGGCGCACAAATTGCGCTCACACGTACATAATTTGGGCCTTAGTCTGTCGTCTGCTCTGCGTTCTTTTTGGGTCGGCGTTGCGTATACGCCGCGTTTGGCGGCTCGACTGTCTGCTGCTCGTTGCTGCACAAATTGAAAACCCTCTACACTGTGCAGCCTTCCATATATTAAAATGTTGTTGCTATAAACGTGATGTGGCCTGTAATTGTTGTGGTAAGCACATGTGCTGAGCTCGAGCTCTGCAGTTGGCCTGCTGTTGACTTTCGCCCGCACTCAACTTTAAAAACTTTCACGCAATGAAATTAGTTCTTAAATGTGTGCACAAAATTGAAAACTTACTTATTATTTTATATTGTGTATTCCATACGAGCACGAGCTATGTTTTTATTAAGTACAAGCGAGCGCAGCCCACAGCGCAATTCAATTATTTTAAAATTAAATTCAACTTTACATTGTAAATAAACAGGATACCTAAAGTTTGTTAATTTCATGAACTAATGGGCAGCTGTAAATGTAAATGAGCGAGTATCGAGTTAAAACAAAATGTGTTTGTTTTTAGCTGGAAAATATTATGTTGAGTTTTGTTGGAAGTTGGCAACATAACTTACACATATGTAAAAATTTATAACGAGTGTGTACACAAAAATAAAAGTGAAAATATATAATATAAGTAATACAATACGTTTCATAATGTAAATAAATCAGCCAACAAATAAGTTAGTTATGCATAAACTCTTTTTATTATAGATATATAGCACTTTCCAACGAACTCATAACGAAAAGTAAGTAAAATTAAACATATTTTTATTACACTATGCTAAGCTTCAATTGATCAGTTAATAAGCCTTAAGTTTCATATGTAAGCAAAACAAAACACAGCGCTCAGCAGCGAGCGATGGTGAGCGACGCTCTCGTTCAGTCGCAAGAGCGAACAGCTCAGTGAATTCCCCGCTGACGAACGAAAGCGATCCTCTCTCTCTCTAGCTTCTGAGCGATGAGCAGCAGTTTACGTGAGCGATTGAGCGAAAATGCGCTCCAAGCATTTGAGAGCAGCAGAGGCTGGGGCAGGTAGGCGGTAAGCGAGGCCACTGGCAGGTCAGTTGTGCTTGGACTGTTGGTGAGTGTAATCAATTATACATATATAATTTCTAACAATCAATAGAGTCTTTAACAAATATACTCAATGCTCTTGCTGGCAAATGATAAAATTATTGAATATGCAAAACAAGTGTAAAGTCAAGTGGTAAAAAATTGTGTGTGAATTATAACAACAACAACAATCAACAGCAATAGCAACATTTACGGCTGCAGGCAACAGAATTCAAACAGAAATAGCAACAACAGCAGAAATCCAAACAATGATCAGAGCACGGGTAAGTGCCAAAGTCTCTCTCTCTCTCTCTCTCTATCCCTTAACAAAACAAATATTTTCTATAGCTCCCACGTTTATAACATGAACGATATCTCTACTTGCATGCACACATGTGTTGCTCTTACCCACTTAAATGCATTTCTAAAGCCCATAGTCGCTTTAATCAAAACCATTGACCAGCTTGACTGTCCAAGCTTGGGCCATTTCTGATTTGGTTAATTGAAATTCGCCGCTTGAGTGCGCAGCAACAATTTGCTTTGTGCCGTGCACTTAGACGCGCATTGCGTATACGCAACTTGCATTGTTGTCGCGCAACTGGCGAGTCTAGCCACAATAATGGGCAGCGAAGCAGAAACTACTTACAAGGCAAAAGGCAGAGAGCCTTTGTACTTGAAGACAGCGCTTCATTTAAAGTTGCAAAGGCTTATGAAGCTGCAGCTGCTTTATGGATTTGCAATGTCTCGAGTATTTCCTTTGAAAACGTCAAATTTTCAATTAGCACAGCATTCGACTGACTGACGCACTTTTAATTGGAAAACATATTTGCAGTTGGCTATAATTAAGACGTTCGCTTTTCAAACGAACACACACACTCACACACATGCGTGCACTCTCTAGCTTGAAGGATTGAATTGCTGCTGTGGCTGGGCAGCATTAAAACTGCCAAGTGAGCTCTGCAGCCAGCATTAATGTCTGACCAGGCTGCTGCTATACTAAAAATAAAAATGCTTTCAGTGTAATGAATTTTGGCTTACCCACAGCCACGCCCACAGCAAACAGTGCAGAAAACTTGCTTTAAAAATGTAGAAAAAACATAAATGCATTGCAATTTTATTACTGTTTAATTATTTAAGCTAAAGCAAAACAGCAGCAGCTACTGCACTTTTTAATGCCAATTTTAATATTAAATTTTTATTATTTTATTACCTAAACAAATTGATAACTTTAAGGCATTATAATAAAAGTTAGTGTAGCTGCGTTTGTTATTATTACGTTTTGTTCAGTGTACTTGCAACGACCAAATAGAGCAGAGCACATTCATATCCTTTGCCTTATCCGTAGCTGACCTGCTGATGCTTCTCGTGTCATTGTGACAACTGTGTAGTCCGGTCATATCACTGCACTCGTCGTCGTCGTCGTTTGTGCCTCGAAGGTGCCTTTTGGCCCAAGTCAAATAGTCAAGTTTATGGGCAGGGCAGCAGCAGCAGCTACAACTACAATGACAAGCTCTAGCACAAGCACAAACATCCCAGGCACAAGCACTTTGTGCTGATTAGAAAACAGTTTCAATAATGCCGGCCCAAGTCAGCAACAAGAGCAAGCGTCTATCTCTATCTCGCTCACTTTCTCTCAGCTGTCTATCTCTGTCTTTTGGAGTGTTTTTGTCACTGTCACTGTCGAGCGCAAAACAATTGCAGTCAAGTCAGTAAAAGTTTAAACAAAACATTCATCCCTGGCTTGGCTCTGGCTCTGGCTCTGCTCTCCGTTTGCCTTAAACGTTAGCAGCCTTAGTAATTAAGCCCTAAAATACAATGCGCATTTGTTTTGGCAGCTTCCAGTCACGACCGGTCTTAATTAGACTGGCAACAAAGCGTTTTGTTCATGCCACATCCAAAAATCATCAGTCACATTTAATCAGCGCCCTAGCAAAATACAGAGCAACAAAAACAAAACCAGCAAATACGCATTGTTAATGCCGGCATCAATATTAATTAAGCGAGCTCGCCTCAATAGCCACTGCCTTAGCTCGAAGCGGATCACAGGGCGTATGTGCAATGAGCCAAGCTGCTGCTGCTTCGACTGCTCAGCCTAAAACTCTGACACAAAGCTGACATCACTTTGACAGCGAACGCATTCTCAGCAAGCCGAGCAACGAGCAACAACAAGCAACAACAAGCAACACAACATAAGCGACATGTCAAAATGCCAAAAGCATCTCACTAAAGATGCGTTTGGCGATAGCAACCAACCACCAACAGCAGCTGACACATGAAAGGCACTTGACGTTTCGCCCCAACACATTCGGGTTCAATGTCTCATTGGAATTGCTAAAAATAAAATTACATATAAATCAGCTTAGCAGGCAGCGAAAGAATCAAAATTACAAAGCAGCAAATATGTCAACAAAATTTGGAAAAGGTAGTATCACAATAATATGACATTTAAAAGTAATAATAATATTTTTAAAAAATTCAATTCAATTGCTTATAATAAATTTATTTAATTTTTCAAAATTGAATGCAAGTAATATGTCTTAAATAAAATATTAAATTCAATTACCAATTAAATAAGACTAAATAAAATAAACCAAATCATAATCAAGCGAATTGTTTAATTCAAGCTTAGGAAACTATCTACAAATACAGCTAAATTGTAAAAATAATAATATTTGCTTCAGACATTACATGAAATAAAGCAACACTAGACGAATTGAATGTATTAGCAGCGGCCCTTACAGTTGTTAGCCTTAGGATTGTCCTTAATTTCACACAATTTAAATGCAGAGTAAAGAAATAATTCTGAACTGAGCTGAGCTGAGCTGAGCTGGCAGCAAATAAAATGCACTTATGGCTAACTAAGTGACCCTTTGAACTGTGAGACAACAAGGTAAGCAAACTATTGCCTTGCTTTTAGTTTCGTAGTATGTCGAACTTTTCTGATTTATGTTTTGTGTGTATTTTGCAGAATTAATGCGCATGGAAGCGCGAATAGTTGCGCAGCAATATTATTAATTATTTTTGCAATTAACGCATCATTGTTGCTGCATCACGTTGGCGAAAAGGGCTGCGCAAGCATTTGGGCATGGCATAACTTTTGCACGCGTCATAATTAGCGAAGCTTGGCTAACGGGGCGTATACACAGTATGAAGCTTGGGAGCTGCGGTGTTGATGCCTACGGCATATTCACAACCTTTTTGACAGTAAGCCGAGGGCAGGCAAAAATTGTTGGCTGGCTGCTTATCTGACAGGCAGGCAGGCAGGCAGGCAGGCGACGGCGGCGAAGTTCATCACGTGGAGTGAAGTATGCAAAACTCGGGGCGTATAAAAAGTGACGCAACACGCTTGAAATATGTACATGCGAACGTTTTATTGGCATTAAGGGATCAAAGTTTTTGGGCGCGCACACAAAGAATTGCACACACACATAGGCGCGCTGCCGCTTGTGTGTACAGATAGTCGCATAAACTCTTTGCAACACCCTTGAGTACAAAGGCAGCGGCAAAAAGATGAAGAGCAGCGGCAGCAGCAGCAGCGGCAGGGGGTGGGGGAGAGTTTGTTTGCTCAGGCGACTGGCACTTGAGAGAAATTTTAGCGCTGACACAAGAAATATTTTAGCGAAAGAGCAAAAAGAAATGCGCACACATAAAATTTCGAGGGCACACGCTGCGTATACGCAATCAGCTTTTGCAAACATTTGGCCCCAAAATAGTTGCGTTCTCGCCTTTCTTAAAGCCAAAGCCCAAGCTCAAGCCAAATGCTTGGCTCGGCATTTTATTAGCTGCTTGTATGTGAATTTAGTCATAAATCTGCAAAAAGCGTCGCCACGTCTCGCTGCTGTCGCCGCCGCTGCCGCCGCCGCAGTGCGCGCACTCCCGCATGAAATTGAAATAGAGTGTGATTTTCGCTTTAGCCACATGCCACATGCAACAAAGCATAACAATGCTCGAACAACTCACTGCTGCCGAAGCATACCCTGTAGCTAAAATTAAGTATACGCCCAAGCTTCAGCTTCAGCTTCATTTAATTTGTACAATTGCGCAACTTGTGAAAATAACTATAATGTGAATGTTAACTTGCTTGACTTTTACGTCAAAAAAAACTGTTGCGTGTCAATTGCCGTGCAACTTTCCACGGCAAATGCAAAGCGCTTTCTTGCGTGTCTATTCGGCTGCTATTATTTGTTATCAGCTCAGCGCTGCTTTGGCTCTATTAATGTTCGCCTTTCGTGTTGCTTGTCATGCATTGAATAAAGCACATTCCTATGCATAAACGATAACGAATTTATTTTTATTAAAATGAGCAAATTGTATAAAAACAAAGTAAGTAAATAGTTTAATAGCTGCCAGCAATTTATTTTTATGGGCTAAGTTTTGTTGTGCATTTAGTTTAATTAATGCTCAAATTTATAGCTTAAGCTATAGATAGCTACAGTGGCGGACAAGACAATGAGCACACTTTAATAACTTAGTATGCTTCAGTTTTAAAAATTTTATATTAA
This sequence comes from Drosophila busckii, assembly GCF_011750605.1. Taxonomy (NCBI): domain Eukaryota; kingdom Metazoa; phylum Arthropoda; class Insecta; order Diptera; family Drosophilidae; genus Drosophila; species Drosophila busckii. The sequence continues at coordinate 14,064,377 of NC_046604.1, read as the reverse complement.
AAACTGAGATTCAAAAATAATTTAAAAATATTTAAACTCCACTCAAATTGCAGCTAAATGAATTTTCATAATATGCGTACATATTTAAAATTGTTTACTTGTTTGGACATTTTATGCATCCCATATGCAGTGCAAGTGTCACGAGCGTGGTCGGTGGGTCAGTGGGCGTGGCACAACTGGCATGTGCATGTCATAATTCTAAAATATGCGGTTGTCACGCCATACGGCACTAAAATTATGTTTAATGCGCATTGGCTATAGTAAAGAATGGAGATTAACGTTTCAAATATCAACCGCAGACAACTAACGCAGGTGCTTCGAAATGATTTGTTAAGCTTATAAACAATTTCAATGATTTCAAATTAGTTACGCACTTTTAGCTTTAACTACTTGATATAGTTTTTTATTTTTAAAGCAAAGATGTGTGCAGCACTTTTTTGGCTACATAACAAATACACTTCAATCAATGCCAAATGGGTTTGCCGGCAATCATAGGGACACATGTCTGAGTGTATGTGTGAGTGTGTGAGTGTGTTTGTGTGGGCGCCACAAAAATGAAAACAAATTTTGGCATGATTGCTGATTGTTTGTCTTTTTCATTGTATCAGCGCTTGGCTGCTAGAGTTGCCTTCAGTTTGCTGCCAACGCACGCGCACATTTATTGCTTCCCAATTGGAAATAAAAATGGCGACAAGCGAAAGCCAGTCAGCCAAGTCAGCCAGGCAGACATCCAGCCAGCAGCCAAAGCGCAGCGCATAGAATGCCGCACACACACACAGGGAAGCGATAAAACGATAAAAACCGTTGCCCAAGCTCACGCACACACACGAACAAAAACACAACCACGGCTTGTTCGCTTGTCTTGGTTATGCGGTTTGATTTGCTTGGCACCGTGAACTGTTTTTTTTTTTTTTTTGTTGGCTACCATTGAGTGCAGGCTCCTCTTTTTGAATTGTTTCCTTTTTCGCCATATTCGTTTTTTTGTTTCCCTTGGCTAGGCCTGCAAACATTTGGCGCTGCCACTGATTAAAACAAACACAATGCGAGCGTAATGACGACATATGTTTGTATGTAGCTTGTGCATATACACTGAGCGAAAAAGCGTAAGGATGAAGTACGCAACTGCAAGCTAAAGCTATAAATGAAATCAATAAATTATTAATTAATGACTTTGTTGTAGTTAAGTGAAAATAAATAAATAACATTTGGAAAGGCTTAAGCAACAAAGTTCAATTTAACATTTAATTTTAAATAAAACAAAAAACTTAGCTTAATTTTTTTCAGTGCATGCATGCGTGCGTAGCTTGGCGCCCCAATCTCAAAGACTCTTTCCGCACAATTGTGCAATTTCTGGCGGCCATTTTTCGCTCGCATTCGCATTCGTTGTGCTTTTTTTTCTTCTGCTGCTCCGACATTGAATCATAATTGATTAGCATTACTTTTGCTATTGTTAGATTTATATGTGTGTGTGTGTGTGTGCCTTGGCAGCTGTATTGTTAAATTCGGCATAAATTTCGCTGCGCACTGCAATTGATTCATTTTATTGCTCAGCGCTATTAAATAGCTCAAGAGTTTTTCGTTGGCATAAATTTAAATTTAAATTGCAAATTTTAATTGCATTTTTTTTGGCGCTTTAAACTCTAGCGCTGGCAATATGGCAACATTAACTGCTTTTAATTAGACTTACTGTACATAATCAACTGCAAGAAGTTGGTACGAGGGCTGGGGGGGGCAATTGTGTGTTTCAATAAGTTTCATAACTTGCCGACTCCCACACCAAAGTCTTGTGGGTTGTGCCTGCCAGCAGTCCAGGATGTTGTAGCTGTAACGAACTGCATGTTGCTGCTGTTGCATGTTGTGCATTTAAAGTTTTTTTTGTTGTTGTTGCATGCAATGCAGGAAATCATTTTAACAATTTTCTACCTCCGTCTTTTGTGCAGCAAGCGCCCAACCGACCACCCGCTCCCCCGCTTGCTGCAAGTTCGTTGCACCCACAACAGACACGGCGAATCAAAAGGCGAATGGCGCAAACTTTACTTTGTTATTTACTTGTATGTGTGTGTGTGTGTGTGCGTGTTTTCGGGCTAGTCTCTGCTTTTTATTAAACTTGGGCGCGTCACGCCCCATGCTGCTGCTGCTGCTGCTGCTCTTACGGTAATTATGAATGGCCGGCAGGCAGGCATAAAAGGCAGCCAAGTCATTGACTTACCTGCCGCCTTTGTTCAATTAAAACTTTTTATGCCTCAGCTATCTCTGTTTATTTAATGTACAGCCTGCCCGCCAGCGCGTTTAATCAACTTGGCTTTAACAACAGCCACAGCACTGAGCTCTCAAAATGACACACACACACACACACACACACAGCCTTCGATAGTAGAAAAACTGCAGCAGACTGCACTTGCATTGAGGCCAACAGACCTGAGGTGAGTTGCCTTGGGGTTGACTAATTGCAATGTAAAGTGTTTAGACACAATTCGGTTGCTCTAAGTGCTCGCTCCACAAATTGCTCAATTAAGTTTGTGGGCTGCAAGGATATGTGGCTGCACTTTTGTTATTGAAGCACACACACACACACACAAATTGGCTGCATAATATGTTGTTAAATAAACTGGGGTAAGTCTAATTTGCAACTCAGACAGACCTGCGCGAGCTTTGCCTGCTGTGCTATAAGTATATGAGTCTAACTATGTATTTATAGCACGCTAGCAATCGAAAGGTTTGCATGCGTGTTCGTTATCTATGCCTTTGACCCAATAACGAGTGGGCAACAAACTTTGATTTATGACGGCGCTAGTTCATTTGATTATTGCCATTCTGCCGGCACACCCAGTGTAAAACATTTCCATTTGCCATTCAAATACAATGCTAATCTACTTTTTAGTCTCGGCCGCCTGTGCTCCACTTGCTTGAGCATCCATTTATCATTTGGGCGAGGGTATTTGGTACTAGACCAAGCGCATAATCAACACATAGAGTCTCTATCATTTTCATTTTCATTTTTATTGTGCACAGCTCTCAGCTACAGGAGAGTGGAGTGGAGTGGAGTAGGTAAGCAGCACGTGCTGCACATTAGTCGGTGTATTTTAGAGCGGCGCACACATTGCATGAGCATAAACTTTTATGCTGGCTGACCAACCGTGCGTATACGTTACCAGCGCCGGCCTTTCCATATATTTCACGCTGAGCAACGTTTTAGTCCGAGTCGTGCGCGCATTAGTTATGCGCAACTTACACGCCATAATGAAATAATATTACATTTCTGTAATACAAATTCTCTTTCTGCCAGCGAGATGAGCCATGTACACAGAGATTTTGCCAGCTCCCTCGACTAGCTTAGCTCGAGCTGTGGCGCGGTCTGGGGCGTGCTCATTAAGTGTGCTGCAAAACCGCCAAGCCTTTGAGGCAAAGCTCTCAGCTGTCGTTCATTTCAACGAGTGTGTGTGTGTTGTTTTTGCTTTTTCTTTCGTTTTTTTCTGTTTGCTTGCGTGTTTTTGTTTTTGTCTGCGGTTTTAATTTACTTTTGCTTCATAGAACGCCTGGGCTCTGTTTATCGCCTGCTGCCCCATTTCTTTTCCCAGCTGCTGCTGCAGAGTCAGCAATGTCGCCGTCGGCAGCAGGTTAAGCTTCTACTTGAACTTCTAAGTGTTGACGCTACATGAGCTGAGGTGTTGTTTGGCAACTGCCTTTGACGTGCCCACAGACTTATGACGGGATGAGTCTGCAACTTACATGTGAACACACACACACACACATGAACACGTGTCTGCCTTCTTGGCATGTTCTGTGCTCAGCTGCAGCTGCAAGCAGCTTTGGGGACAGCTTCCGCTTTGGCTTGTGTAAATTTATTTTCTGTTATTTACAGCTGCTTGTTTATTAGATTTGTTGCCAAAGCCAAATTCAATGCTTAATCAGTTTTTAGAAATGCCAAAGCATATAAAATAAAAAAAAATATACTGCATGGCAACAGTTGCAATTCAAATGCAGTTTTAATTCTTTTCAAAAAGTATTTGATTCAAATTACAATTTTGGTAAGCGCTCAACAGTATGCTATGAAATTTTAATTTAACTCCAGCAACAGACAAACTTTAAATAGTTCCATTGAATTCGTACATAAGTTGAGCTTTAAGGATAATGTTTAGCTTGTGGGCTAGAGGAATTTAGCTTAATTGCATTTATAGCAAATTCTTGCAACTTATGTGGAATTAAAGCGAATAATTTTGTTGAAATGGCCATGGGGCTGGCTGCTTCTTTAACTTTCACCTCAATTCTCGACAAGCGTTGCGTAATTAATTATTTGCGTCACTAACTTGAGCCATTTCCATGCCAGCCCAACCACCCAGCACCCACCACCATCGCCGCCTGCCTTTTTGCATAATTCAACCACTGGCAGGCGGGTCACGTAGACAAGGCAAACGGCGTGATTAGGGAGCTTCTGGCTCAGACAAAAGCACGGCTACCATACACTCAGCTAACCACAACATACATGTGTCTGTGTGTCTCTCAATGTATGTGTGTGTGTGTGCGTGTGGCTGCGGTAACTGCGGCCATTGTTGTTATGGTGTTTGTTGCTATTGTTGTTTATATTTTTGTTGGTATCATTAAATACCCAAATCAAAGTTTGTGTGCGTGTAACGCAATTGTGTAAAACGGCCAAAATTTCAATGAGCGACGAACGGTTTGGAACATAAAAACAACTGCCAAACAGCAATTATTATTGTAAAGTTTATAAGCAAATGAAAGTTAACTAAATGCCAATGGGAAATAGCAGTTTAGTTTGAAAATCATATTAAAGTAATTTGTTTTTAATGATTGTGAATTGAATTATAAACAAGGCTAGACAGTCTTAGGGACAGTTTTGTGTGTTTCTCTGTTGCCAGCAATTAGTAAATTACATGGCGATTGTCAGCAATTTATAAATTGAAAGCTTAAAGTGTTAAAGTGCTTTAAATTTTCTCGATTTTTAAACGCAGCAAATTAAATGCATTGATTGACAAAATGCACAAAAAGTTAACAGACGCAAATAAATAAATATTCAGCAATTACGTATACGTATTACGCATACGTTTGCATGCACATTCCGAACGTCACTTAAAGCTAATGAGCTCTATATGCAAAAAATCAGAAACAAACATTAATTAGCCGGCTGACTATAAAGTGTCTGAGCTTACATATATAACGCATTTATGCATTGCCAACTAGCTTCGCTCAAGCTTCATTAGTCAGCCGAAACTTCTTAATTGTAGCATTAATGCAATGCAATCCGTTTGCTTTGCTACTTAATTTAATTTCATTTTATTTGCTGTTGTCGCAACGCTTCAAGTTGTTTGCCACTGATGCGTCTTCTGCCAACGAACGTTGTTATTTTTTTTAAATAATTGTAAGCAATTATTTCACACAATTTAACAGTTTTGTTATTTGCTATGCGTGCGAGGCGTTGGGCGGGTTGTCTCCCCCTCTCTCTCCCACACTCACTCACTGTGTAAGGATTTTGCGCTTTGCTGTTCGCATTTAAATGACATCATTTATATTCCGGCGGAATAAGCACTTGATGCGCAATACAGACGAGAGGCGTTGAGTTTTGCAAGCATAAAATAAAATAAAATAAAATAAAATATTCAATTAAACCCCGTTTCCTTTGCCTGCCAACGGTTGACAGTGCATATTAATCTGGCGTCATTATTTTCTACGCAGCTCACACGCGTCGAGTGTAATTTTAACTCTGTGAAAATTAATTAATGTAATTGTTGTAACCACAATGCCATCGTCGTGGGTACAAGCTCGACCCAATAGAAATGAACTCACATGCGCATACCTGAGCGAGTTCTAAACTGAAGTGAACTTAAGCCATAGAAAAGGGGCCAAATTTATTATTTGGTTAGCAGCGTCACAGCAAATACTCTAACCTGACTTGAATTTAAACTGTTGATTAACTAACTAATAGTAGATATAGCTAAAGAGTTGCAACTAATGCTGCTGCGTATATTAAAAACATCAACTGTATGTTAGTTAATTTGTAAGACTTAACTGATTATAAAATATCGATCTTTAAAATGTATTAAAGTTGAATATAATAGTGAAATGTTTGTATTTATATTTTAAATATTTCTATTTTAGATTGCTTAGCAAGTTTTAGTTTTGTTTTTAAACTTAAATCACTTTTAAATTAATAGTTCATATAATTTGATAAATCATCATTCAATATTAAGCAGTTAAAGTGCATTCATTAGTCTGCTTAGCACATTTGCATTTATACCTAAATTTTATCTATTTTTTTTTCTATGCACCTTTTTTGCATTTATGTGTGTGTGTGTGTGTGTGTGTAGTACTTCTATTTAGTTTTGTGCTTGGCGAAACGCGAAATTTGTTTTTGGCCAGCCCAAAAATTTCAAGTGAATGACTGCAGTGAAAATGCAGCTGCCAGTCAGTTAGAAAGAGTTGAGCTGAGGGTTTTGTTTTGTTTTGCATTTCATCTTTCACTCCATTCTTTCTTTTTTTGCTTTTTTTTTGGGGCTACTTGAAAAAGGCAGTGCCTATGCGATAGCAGTTGAAGTGCTGCGGCTGACGCTGCGGCTTTTTGCATTTGCAAATGGTTAAAGTCATTTATTTCAAACAAATCATTTGCCATGCCAACTAACGCAAAACACTCGTCAGACACTCGCACATTGAATTGCAGCCCAGTTGGGGGCTGAGGGGCTCTGAGGCTAACAAAAAGCTGACAAGTTAAAGCAACGCTGGATCATTAAAACCATTGATGGCAGCTCGCTGGCGGCCCGGGGGCCAATTTTTCACAAAAGTACACGAACAAGAACTTTGACTGACGCTTGTCGTTGTTGCCTCGTAGTCGTGCGAGATAAACTTGGCTGCCAGTTCGAAACTTATTGAGGCGCAAGGCAAGAAGCCAAGCCAAGCCTCGAACGCAATAAATGTCTGCGCTGCCTTTGCTGCTGTGTCTTTTGTTGTGGCAAACTCACGCCCGCACCGCCCACTTAGTCATCATCATAGGGTGGGTGTTTGTGGCATACCCCTAGTTGGCGTTGTATGATAAACTTTTCTAATTGTCAGTTTCAGCAAGTGACAAACGACAGAAATTATGTTATCTTATCAAAGTTGGCGCTACTTTTTGCTCTGCCCACACCCCCACGAACTTAACTTGCTGGTAGCAAAAGTTGCACGAAATTTAAGAATATTATGTTTAAGCTTGTTGTTTGTATTGTTATTGTTGTTGTTGTTGTTATTGTTATTGGCTTTCGTGACATGCTAGCTGTTACTTATTAACATTACAAAAGCGCGTGTGTTGTGCCTTTTGGCATAAATTGAGTTATGTCAAATTGACTTTTGCCAGACTAACTTCTTCACGCCACGCCCACAAACATACTCTACCCCTTGGTAGATATAAAAACAAATAGCAAACAAAGTAGAGACAGCGACAGCGACAGCGACAGCGCCCGGCGTCTGTTTTGTTTTATTTTATTTCAATACTCTGCACTCCATTTCCATTTCCACTTCGATTCGATTCGTTTCATTTCGTTCTTGTTTTTGTTTTGCTGGCAGCAGCAGCACTTAAGTCAACTGTTAAGCAGCTGCTGCATTTCCCAGGCCTAGTTTTGCTCGCTAAACAACTTAGTCTCAAGAATATCATTTACAGCGTCAGAGCAGAGCAGAGCAGCGCATACCCGAGCTTATACTTAATGTTTTTATATTGTATAGTATACGAAATTCTTTTGATTAATAAACGAATCCGGCAATGTTTACTTAATATAAACATAAATGGCTTTTGTTTTTGCTTTGTCTTTGGCATTTGTTGTTCTCAGCGTAATCTTCATTTAGAAATTATATTTAAAATTCAAATTATTGAGCGTCAAGCTAAAACAAACTTTATTTATTTAATGACAGCAGTTCGTTATTTTAGTTGCGTATAATTGCGATTTAAAGCATTTATATCCCACACGCTTGACATTCAATTAAGCTTCAAGCTGTTTACATTAGGACAAGCAATGTGCTTGGATTTATATTGTCAGCACACATCGCACACAGCGCACATCGATGGAGCAATGGGATTGGTATCAAAGCACATTTCAATCACATTTAACTGTCTTGCCATCCAAATAGAACTACAATCTGCTGGAGTCGCAGCAGCAGAAATCCTTGCACGTAGCTGCACAACAAATAAAACAAAAACAACAAAAAAATTGTTAAAACTACATATAATAAAATAAAAAATAAAAGAAAGCGAGAGAGCGCAACACAAACATTTTGACAGCAGCAGCAGCTACAGCAATTTCACTTGCATTTTTATTTATTTTGTTTTTGCTTTTTATTTGATTCGGTGTAGCTTGCTTTATGGCGTGAAGCGGAATAATTCAATCAGCAGCGTAGCCCTCCCACCCAACACCCTCTACAGTCGTCAGGGTGTCTCAGCTAATAGTGAGTCGCTCAGTTTTCGGGCTTCACCTTGTGCCAAGTCGTTGTCGCTGTCAAATCCAAGCAATTTAAACTTAAAACGCTTGCACTGTCGCAGAAGCGCGTGCAACTTAAACAAACCGGAAAAGCAAACACAGCAAGCTGAGCTCAACTGAACTGAGCTGCGACACAGTTAAGGAGGAACTTCCTGTAGCCAAAGCATGAATAAACAACAACAACAACAACTACAGCAACAGCAGCAGCAGCGGCAGGAACATTCGTATCAAGGATGTGACTGAAGCAGTACGCACTGCATTCGAGCGTTATCCTGGCCAAGGACACGTGCGTGGGACGACGTTGTCGTTGTTACCGTCGTCAGCTTAATTTCATTTATTTATCCAAAAGCTGTTTATGTGCTTGTGAAATTGCAAATTAAATTTTTAATTCGTCAAAACGAAAATGCGGCACATTCTCTCTGCTTGATATGTGGGGGCGTGTCTGCCTGCCCATCAGCAGCAAATGCTGATGTTAATAAACTGGAGCTTAACTCCAAAAATAACTTGCAGACTTTAGCAAATTCAACATTACTGTGTTAAATTTTATAAATTTAATTTATATACCTACTATATCGATATTTTGATAGTCACGACTCATTATTTGATATTGGCATTCATTTTCTAACATAAGCAATTAGCTTAACATAAAATAAATAAAATTGTTTGCAAGTCTAACGCTACTGAAACTTAGTTTTAATATTTATAATTAACAATAATCAGAAGATCAACTTAAGTTAACATAACGCAACTGTTTAGACGATTTCAAGTGCAGCTCTCTGTAAAAATTTTATTACTACAAAATGTTATTCATTTTTGTCTTAGCTTTCTAGTCGTTTTTAAATTCAAATTAATTGTAATTTACTGTAGCAAAGACTGGCATTTTATTACTTTTTTTTTACTATTTTATTAAAACTATATTTATTTTTAATATATACGCCTAGCACTCAAACATATATCACAGATGTAAATACAATAAACTAAATAAGATTTCGCAGCTGCTTTCCGATCTCTCTCTCTCTCTCTCTATGTCCACTCAAGTGCTAGGTTAATTCCTGGTCAATTTAATTATTAAAATATTTGCTTACATTTTTATTTATCTCTCCTTTCTCTCTCTCCCTTTCTCTGTTAAACTTAACTTACGACTAATGCTCACTTTAACATTCTCTCGCAAACATTTTTCCACACTATAAGTTAAACAAAAAAACGCTGAGCATCGAGTCAGTTCAGTCTTTCATCAGCGCTTGTTATATAAAGTTCTGCAATTGAGGCCTCGCGTTTTTCATTCAACCAAACGATATATAAAACATTTTTACGATCAGTGAACATAGCTACTTAGCATTTCTTTCAAAAGATTTTCTTACATTTTCATATTGTAAAATGAAATTACGTCTAAATTTCAATGCAAACAGTAGTTTTTTGCCTTTGCTGTATATATATAAAAGTGATATAGCATGAAAGTGCGTATTATACGGCGTTTCTTATATTTTTACCCCTAAGCATCATTAATTTTTTTGTTGCTGTTTACGCTTGTGTAGGTGCCAGCATAAGAAAGGGAAATTGCCAGCAGGATGGAGAGTCAAGGGGGCGTGTGAGGGTTCACAGTCTGGCTTTGCCGTCGACCATAAGAAATAATGTTGTTTATGTTGTGCAAACATAAAAATTGTTTTTTTCTCTCTCGCTCTCGCAAGCTATCTCGCTCTAACGCTTGACTGCTGCTGCTGTCTTTGTATGTACAGTAAGTAAGTATATAGAGGAAGTATAAGCTTGGCAGCTTGACTTTTACAATATATGTATCTACATATATAGACATAAGTATGTAGCCACGTTTGCCAATTTTTGTCGCTTCTCTGTGTGTGTGTGTGTGTTGTGCTTTTGCCTTTGCCTTTTTGCGCGTTGGCAATAAAGTTGTTGGAATTTAGCTGAACCGAAAATAGTTTATGGCGGAAGTCATTAAGTGGCTCGGTTTACAGCAGCCGCAACATGAAAAACAGAAGTGCCCGCCCCTAAAGCCAGGCCCGTATACCAGCTCACCCCGCTGCCCCTCACACGCTCTTGGGTGTGTGTGTGTGTTTATTTTTTTATGTTATTTTTATAGACGAATTATGGTTTTTATTTGCCGCTTTCCTTTATACACACATATAATGTATGTATGTGTGTGTGAGCCTTTTATGCTGCAATTTTACTATATCGCATTTCTTTTTAATTTAATTACTTTAAAATGATTTGTGCATGCGCATAAAAATGTTAACTCGGCACACAAATTGGTATTTTATTGAGTTATATGCACCGACTGCTGGCATTCAATTAACATTTCTTTACACACACACGCACACACACACGCACACTCATGACTTAGTAATTAAGTTAGCATCAATAATTTGCTTAGCTTTTATATTTACATTACATTTCCAACTCGTTGCATTTCAATTGCAGTCGCTGTGTGACAAGAATTTTGTTCTAAATTACGAATTTCATGCATCAATAAAATTGTGCAATTGATTTGCCGAATAGTGAACTCTAATGCAGGCAACACACAGCAAGTTTTAAAAGTAATTTTGTAAAACTTGCTTCATCAAGAAGCGAACATAAGATTTGTTTAAGCAACTTCGCTCTCAACTAATAAGTATTATTTGCTTTTGACTGCTGAAACTGATTGATGGCTCTAATTAAATCTGCAGCCAGTATTAAAACTTTCTTTTTGCCGTACAAAACTTTTGACGAAAACTACAAGCGATTGTTATAAGCTGACAGCAGCAGCAGCAGCAACAACGAGTACAATTTATTTAAACTTTTGCGGCCAGCAAACCGCAGCAATGGCTTTAAATATATTTTCGGCTGGACTGGGAGCGGGCTTTGCCTGTTGTCGACTTATCTGTGTAAGCAGCCAACGATTTATGATTGCACACTCAGCATAATCAATTCTTATAAATTATTGTTATTGTTGTTTTACTTAAGCGTCTTCCTGTGTCTGTGTGTGTGAATGTGTGGGCAGCTGCTGACAGCGTTAAGCAAACACGTTGACTTATGAGCACAATGAACCAGAAAGTCAAACGCAAAAACCCGTCAACGAAATTTAACAGCAGCACAGGACTTACAATTTAATGGGCTTGAAGCAGCATAGCGCATATGGTTAGCCACAATCAGCGGCAGCTGCCCGCATTGGCAGACAAACATTTGGTCATAAACAAAGTCTGGTACACACACAAGATCAATGACTCCATTGAAGTTCAATAAAATGCTGCTGCTGCTGGCACCCAAATGAAGGTGTACCCGGGCAATAACGGCGACCAGACTCAAAGAGCATTGCATGCATAAATAATGCGACTGCTAACCAGCAAAGGGAATGGGAATGGCCGTGTCCAGGCTGCAGTTGCCATCTATGCAAGCAGGCCAAGCTTTCAATATGACGTTATGCACAAAATGAAAAGCTGCAGAGCCACCAATAAAAAAAAAGTAGCATGAGTTTAAAATGGCAGGCAACCAAATTTGTTATACACTTTGGCAGCAAATTGTCGTTCAATTTGTTTCAATTCATTTCAAATATTTTTATCACTCATACACCCTTTTACACTTTTAGCAGCTCAAAGTGTATTACCACGAACAATGCAAATAAATTCCATTTTTATGCCGTCTCTACTTATTTTTTTGTTCTTTGCAATTTTAAGCCAATCTAGGTGACAGTTGCCACTGCTTGGAGACTTAAATTTTGTGCCATCGATTTTGTGCTCGCCTTTTGTTTGCTGCTCTAAGTTCGCAGTTGTAATTGCTCAAGCTGCAGGCGTAAAAAACCAGCCAGTGACATTGTTAATTGAATTAATGTCAATTGTTTGCAGCTGGCTCACAAATTGTAATTGAATTTATTTAAGCCAGCTCATTTATTTACTTGCAAGTGCTTCAACATAACTTTAATGAATTGATTTGCAATCGAAATGAGCTGCTCTGCACATAAAGCAAAATTACATGAAACCATTTAAGTGTGTGTGCGACATTTACCTACAAAAGGTTCCAGCATATTGCCCAAATGTCTAATGGCATACAAATAATGCGGCATAATTGGTACAGATTATTTTAATGTCCACCCACATTGCCAATGCCATTACCATTGCCATTGCCGTTTCTGCTGCTGACAAGCTTCAGTCCATAGCCATGTTATTGCCTTTGTAACTACCTATGAGCAAAGCATATGCGCAAATCTATTAACACATTTACTAGCAAATACTAAATACTCCCCAGCTAGCCATAAACAGCAAATACACTAGTCAACAAGGCTGCAATTACCAAAGCTCACACTGCTTAATAGTGTAATAAAGTTCTAACAATTGCCAAGCAACCTGAGTTAAAAAAATGTTAAATTAGTAAATTGTTATATAATACATTTGATTGTAGATTTTTTATTATACAGAAATATAAATTAAATGCCAGCTATACTATAAATTCCATATAAAAAATGCAAGCCTTTATTAAATAATTTTAATTATTTATGCAGCTGTGCAATTGATAGCTTTAGCTATTTGCTTTCTGCATAAACAAAAAGTTAGCAGCAGCCAACTTATGTATGTACTGCAAATAAATAAAAATTAATAAAATAAATAAAATATAACTTGCTAACAATAAACACTATCTCTAGCTTTTCATTTTAGCTTATAAATAAAATTAATAAAATAAATACAATATAGCTTGCTAACAATAACAACTAGTTGTCATCCTATCTCTAGCTTTTCATTTTAGCTGCTGCTGCTGCTGCTTGTTAATTATTTTTCTTTTTTATACATTTTATTTGTTTGCTGCGTAGTCTAGTAAACAAAATTAATTTGCTGCCGCGCTCTTTGTTATGCATATATGAAATCCAGCATATATATAAAATATTTTGTTTATGCCTGTGCCTTTTGTATTTACTTCACGTGTTGTGTGTCGCAAAAAATCAAACTCGCTGCACAGAGTGTGAGTGAAAATATGAAAAATTCATTTAGTTGGCTATCAATCAAGTCGGCAGTCGGCAGTCGGCAGCGCATTGTGGCCGAGCCTTTTATTTGAGTTCTGTAGTGTGTCTAATAGACATGTATAGCTTAGGCATAAGTGTGCTTATTAACTGGCAGCCATATTTCATCTGGACAGACTCGCATACACATTAATAAAATGCACATGGCCGTTGCCGTATACATGGCGTATTCGTATCGTATTGATAAATTTTTGCACACACACACATACGGCTCGACTGTCAAAACTTAAGCCATGCAAACCGGATGTCCTTCAAAATCTCAAATGTCATATAAATGGTACATCAAGCGGTCGAGTGGTTGGTCGAGTGGTCGCTGGGGCTTTGCAAATCAACTGAGGCTTAGTGGGAAAGCTCAGAGAAAACGGTTCACTGCTCAAAGGAGTGTCAGCTTGTGTCGCTTGCCACGCACTTCACTATCATAGTATGTGTGTGTGTGTGTGTGTGTAGCAACGACCTCGATATTCAGTCTCTGTCTGTGTCTGCGTCTGCGTCCAATGTATGATGCAATGCATAGATGATAAATGACTTGTGTGCCTGAATGAGAGATAGTGATGAAGCAACTGCCGACGACCCGCCAGCGAGCACTAGTTTGACAAATGGCCAACCCCAACTAGGGTTCAAGCTCGAGACAATGGCTTATGGTGCGGGCTGCTGGCTCACAAGCTGCTCAAGCACTTGCGCTATTTTTTCCCCCCTCGCTAGTTTTTTATACTTCAACTGACATTATTATAAACTCGCATAATCGCTGCCCATTTGGCTGTGGCTCGACTTTAAGCTGTCAGAAGTTGCTTAGCCGCCGCACAGTTTGCCACCCTGAATTCTGCTATGCAGCAATGATTAATGTGAGAGTCCTGCCTTTTGTACTCTATCCATATCGTTGGAATACCTTGCGCGGCAAAAATCTGTTAACGTCCAGGCTCTGCTAATTGAGAGCCTCGAGCTCTGCAGCTCTGGCAACGTGACAACGCCTTTTCAATTGTAACTCTGCACTCGGCAAAAAAAATGGGCGAGCAAGTAACCAAAATACGAAAACAGGAATCATGTCAAAAAGTCAAAGGCACAAGCCAAAGCCTGATAGCAGCCAAAACTACATTACAGATTCTCACTTCACATACGTTCGAATACACAGAGAAAAAAGTGATGAGTGCTAAGCAAAATGAAATTAAACAACAAAAAGAGAGCAGAGATATTTTTGTTGTGTAAGAATATTTTGCAACATTATACAAATTAAACATTTTTATATTTAAATTATATAAAATATATGCTTAGTTGTAAATCTATTGTATTGATTCAATTGCTTAAAAGCTGAAGAAATTGTGAGTAACATATTCCAACTTATAAGCTAATTTATAAATTAAGCCTAAGTAAATTCAATTTAAATAAAACTTAATTTTAATTGATGTTTCTTTTTCGCTCAGTGTACGCATAGTTTTGCCCTACTCTGCTGCCATTGACTACTGCAATGCACTCGTGTTTTTCTGGGTTATAACAATGCGGCAGGCAGAACTTGACTTTTAATGTTTCCTCAATTAGAAGGCACACAAAAGCTGCAGCAGCAGCAGCAGCAGCAGCCAAAAAGGTGAAGTCAAGTCGTGTCGCTAGAAAAAGAAAAACTTAAATGCGCATTAATAACAAAGTGCAGCTCGGCGAACTGTACACTCGACTCGGCAGCACACTACTTGCTAAGTAGATGCAACCCAGCGGGCAAAAGCAGAAGTCAACGACTGTCGTCGGACCACAACAACATGGCAACTAGCAACTGGCAACTGGCAACTTGTAGAGCAGGGTATAGGGCATAACTCAAACTGCAACTGAAACTCAAATGCGACGACAAAATTGTGAGAGCGGCGAGTCAACGAGTGTCGTTTGGGGCGGCGCACTGCTGCTGCTCCCGAGAATGTTTCAGGAAATGGCAGCACGTTCGGTACACAGGAATCTGATGCAGTCCCAACGAATGCGGGCTGTCTAAGAAGATTGATGATGTGCAGTGGCAACAGCCACAGCATGAGCAGCATGAGCAGCATCAGCAACAGTAGCAGAGGTGCTGCAGCTTTAGCTCAACTGCAGACTGCAGTTAGTGCTAGGGGGGCTCATCCTTGATAGAGGCAGCTGCTTAGCTGGGGCTTAACTTAACTGCTGACAGCGCGCCTTGGCACCTTGGCAAGTGCAGAGGTTTTGCTGCTGCTGCTGCTGCTGCTGCTGCCTTCGTTTGCTCTCTCAACTGCTCTGCAGTCGAGTCTCGCATTTATTGTGGCTGACTTTGCATTTGCGCCTTTGTCACCGACCACACATTCATGCATGCTTTGTGGGCTGCCGCTGCCGTCTGTCTGGACTACCTGTTGTATACGTAATTGGCACAGAGTACTTGGCTCTTGCTCTGTGGACTCGACATATCTCTCCGGACTTAACAGCATTCAATCAAAATTCCATTGTCTGTCACAGAGCTCGAAGTCTTCAATGCAAATCGTTTTCAATTTGACAAAGATACATCATGCATAACTACAGGGCTAACAAAGTAAGTTAGGCATGAGCGCATACCAAAAATTATGTAGTTTGTTTCTTTGGAATTTTAGGCAATGGCTAGCAACAGTATTATTGACAAAAATCTTTAAAAAATAAAAGCAATCAAAATGATTAGTAATCAATATTGTTTTTGACAATAACGTGTTCAAATATTTTACAGTACAGTAATCAAAAGCAACGTAAATTTATATATAAAAGCAATTAAAACAAAATTACAAAGAATTAATGTCATTTGATTTCGCTGAGCTGCAGCTGGAAATAATAAAAATGCGACATACATTTATTGTCATAACTATTTCTAAAAATAAATTTTAATTGACTTTGTTAGTTTTGAGTTTCATAAGCTTGAAATAGTAAATTACTACATTCTACGAATTTTGTACAATAAATTGCAACTTTTCATAGAATAAAAATTAGTTAGCAGCACAGCTTTTTAGTCATAACCTGTTCTGATCCTTCAATATTGAATTAAAGTTGCATAATTACATTTTGGATTTCACAAGTTTCAAATTTTGTAGAAATTTATTGAAAGTCTAAATTTAAATGCAGTTTTGTTTGAAATTTCCAATTTCTTTGTTTGCTATTTTATTTATAACTTGTTCGAATTTGAATTAATGCAATGACTGCATTCGACTGCATTAAACAATATCAATATTCCTATAGTGCCTAGGCTATTTGTTTTTCAAAATTTAATATTAGAGATAACGCTGCACATATTTTTGGTTTTTAGTTTTTGGTTTCTGGTGCTTTGCGATTGCACAGTGGCGTCCCCCAGCGGTCATAAAGTAAAGTGCTAGTTTTATTGCTGTGTGGTCATTGTTTTGAGCCAAGATACGATAATAGAGCAAAGCACATTTGCATATTGCATAAATGCATGCCCATGAGCGGAGATATCTATGTGTACATATGTTTATTATTCTACAACAGCCAAGAGAATCTGGCATAAATCCATTTTCCGCACAACTTAAGTGCGAGTGCGACCAAAGCGTGAAACATGAGCAATTTCCCAAAGTAACACACAAGAGCGCATAAATATTGCCAAAGTCGTCGGCCCCACACCCAAGCCCAAGCCCAAGGCCCAAGCTCAAAATCGAAAGCAAAAATTCGACACAACTTTGTAAAAATAAAGCGAAAGAGAGAGCAAGAGCAGGCAAGAAGTTTGTGTTGCATGAGCTTATGTTGCAGGCCACTTGCTATGCACATGGCCTAACTCTCTCTCTCTCTCTCTTTTTATTTTGGTTCCTTTTCGTGTTGCATTTACAGAAAACCAATAAACTTAAATGGAAAATCCGTAAACTATAAATCATGGCTTAAGTCCATTTCCTTCGTTGTCAATACGTTTCCGCTTTGTTGTGGGTTGTGCAAAATACTCTAACAAAAACACAGACACACACACACACACAAGCAAGTGGATGCCAGCTAGTTGTAGTTAGCTTAAACTCCAGCATGGTAACTGTTGCGGGCACATTTGTTAACCAAAAAAAAAAAAAGGCAGCCCAACTGAAACTCAAACTCGAGGCGCTTCAACTGGAACTTCGACTATGATTGGACATTCAGCTTTCGTCGTTTGCAGCGCTTCAGAGTCCATAGCATATGTAGGACTGCTTTACATTTTTTTGGCATGTCCATTTGCAAAGTCATTTACTCACAATCACCAACACACACACACACACATACACACACTCATGCATCAAGCGTCACTCACTCAATTTCCAAGTCAATGTTCAAAAGTCGTTGTACGCTTTGCTCAAGCTGCTAACATGCCCAGGCTGTCAGTCAATATATTTGCAGCTTGTTGTGCAACGTTTTCGACAACTCATTTTATTAGAGCCACACACACACACACATACACATACAGACAGCAAAATGAACTCTTATGCGGTTGCACTCGTTATTGTCGCACGTTTGCGGTCAGCGCTGGAAAATTGATGTGTCTCTTCCTATTTTTTTTTTATACGACGCTCGCTCGCTGTGGGAGCCAAAGCAATGAGCAATGTTTCTTGATTTCTGTTTTCAGCGCTAACTTGATAGCATTGCCCATTGGCCACCAAACGTGATGACTTTCTGTTGCTACTGCACATGTCTAATGTCTAAGTAAGTAATGCGAGTTTATATCCGTGTTTAGATAGCAAATATGTCATGGCAAGGGATTCGATTATTTGACGTATACGTAATATGCTAAAAATGTTTCATTTAGCTCTAGTGCAGCAATATAAAGAAAGTCGTAAAAAAATGCAACAATCATAATTAAATAATAAAAGTAATTTTTTTATTGTATTGTTGACATAGAAGTTTGCCCATTAATTCGTAAAAATACATTAATGTGAGATTAATTTGCAGCTTGACTTTCTGCTTTAAAGCTATAAAAGTATCAACATTTATCTTTTATTTAATAATTTTAAAATTCTTTGCTTTCAGTTCAGCACTGATGGGAATCTTAAAAATGAATGGGGTAACAAAGTTTTAAATATTAAACTAACTAAAGTCGTTTTTCTTTCAGATTTCTCCGTCCCATATAGAATATTCTACTGCTACAAGTTTCTTTTTAATTACTGCATAGCTTTAGCTATTGATGGACATCTGTGAGTGATTAAGCTAATAATATTTTATTTATCACAACATTTCCATTGATATTAATGTTGACAGTCGGATTAACTCATTTGGGATTAAATCACGCAAGCAACAAACAAACACAAATAAATATAAATTATGCATTTCTAATCAGCACCAAGGCAAGGTCGCACCTTAGCAAAAGCAACACGACACAAATGTGTGTCACACCCACTGTGCGCTCATAATTTAGAGTGCCAAGCAGCTGGCTGGCTGATAGACAGCATGTGAGTAATAAGTATAGGCATATAAATTAGCGAGCATATGCTAAGGATAACAACAACATGCTTGTGCACACAATGAACATTAAAGGACGCGCCTCGCATGGGCTGAGCCACCTTAATACACAAGCCGCATTTCTATAATAATAAAAAGGCCAAAAAAGGTGCCACGTTATTAATAACCACAGAGCCGAAGTTGGACTTGAAACTGTAGCGACATCGACTGAGCTAAGTAGTGGGGCCATTACAATATCTTATGCATAAGCCGCAGCGCTATGGACGGACATACGAACTGGCGAATGGACTTGTGGCCTTTGGGCTGTGGCTGTGGCTATGGCTTGGGCATAAATACCATTGTGCAAATAAACACGCGCAGCGCACGGCCAAACAATATGAGATATATATTGAAAACGTGCATGGGCGACGACCCAGGCCGGGGCCACTTAAGGCGAACCGGGACCTGTGACGATGGCACGAAATGAAAGGCAAACTTTACACGCTAATAAAATGGCAGCAGTCACAATAAGCCAGAAGGCAGCTCAGTCTGTGTGTGTGTGTGTGAGCGAGCACACATACGTGTAGAGCAGGACGGCAATAATTGAAGAAAGGCAACACACACAGCTGGGCGCCCGAAATACTTTATGCAGCCAAGACACAACAAAAGGCTTGGCTTGGCCAGGCTAAATATGGGTTTATGGCTTGTAAAAATCCATGTTAATAATATTAACAATATACAGGCTTGGGCTGTTGGGCGTGGCAAAGGGGTAACTAGCTCACGTCAATAGCCGCCCTAACGGCCGCTTCAAGGCCTCCAAGCCTCCAAGCATTCGACCAAACTGTAAACTTTTGCCATTATTTTGCTGCTCTATTGTGTTTGTTGACTGGCCACGCGCGAGCGCTGTCGCAATAAAAAAATAAACTGAAGCTGAAAATGAACAAAAGGTTAAAAGTCAATGCAGCCGCCGCCGCCGTCGCCGCATCATCATTAGTGTCAGTTAGTAAGAGAGAGCGAGGACCCATTTAGTTGCAGCTGATAAAGGTATTCATATATTTATTATTGATATGGATAATAAATCAAAAAAGGCTGCCAATAAATTTATTATTGCAGATTATTTGCACACGCTACACATTCGCCCAAAAAGACAGCACACACACACACCTTGACAAAAGGTTAAAAAACAGCCTCAGTCTTGCCTTTAGAGCAGGTAGACAATCAGCAATTTATCAACTTCAACACGAGGCCCCATTATAAATTATCTAAAGATAGCGACCTACATTGTGTGCGTGTGTGTGTGTGAACGTATTTGAAAATAGTTAACAGCGTGATGAAATGGATTAAGGTGTGGCAAAAATTTAAGCTACATTTGAGTTGCCTAAATTGATTTTATATAATATATAAGTTATTGCCTGCATTAATGTCAAAGCAATAAGCAAACTAATAAATTGCTTATTTATATTTAAAACACAAACTGCCAGATAACTTTTTATTTAGTTAATTATTTGCTTATATAGCTTGCTTACTGTATTTATTAATTAATTTAATTCCTTACATTTTATTTTCTGTTGCTTAAGTTTTAACTCATTTTGCTGTACTGCGCTTTAAAAAAAAAGCAAAGAAAACTTTTCACTGACTGCAGTCATTTTCCCCGGCACTCGCTGTTAAACTATTTCCCTTTGTAGTGCTCATTGTCAGTCTGATTGCTGTTGTTGTTGTGCTGCTTGTTGTTGCTGCTGTCGCTGCGACAGATTTAAGAGTGCGTCGCATTTGGCGCTTCGTCGCCTATCCGTTCGCCATTGTCGTTACATAATCAAAAGCAAATTAACGCCGCCTCGCCTGACATGCTTGTTCTTATTTCTTTGCTTCATTCGCGCCCGCAGTTTGTTCTCCTGGCCTCGTCCTGGTACTGGCATGGCCTGGGCGCATAGCAAACGTTGACAAATCTCTTTTTAAGAGCGCGCTTAAAACGTCGTTTGAGCGACATTCTATATTTTTTTCTAACGCTGCGCTCTTTCTTTCACTTCTTTTTGTGCTGCTGCGTTTTAACGAGGCTAAGCCAATCAATATTTAACACATTTAACCCTTTTTGCCAGCCACATAAGCCCCACCAACCGCTATCCGCACTCGCGCTTTGTGTGTGTGTGTGCCGCCAAACGTTGATCGTTCTGCGTAAAATTAGCATAAAATTTGAATTTTAGAGCCAAGTGAAGCGTATGCAGCGCGTGATTGACAGCAGTCAAATTCAATTGAAAGCAAAAAAGGCGAGCGCGACGAACGCCGCGACGCCATCAGCCCTTAAAATGAAATAAAACAAAATTTAATTCAAATAAAACCAATTTGAAGCGCTTCGCCTGGCAATCTAAACCTTTTCGGGCTAACGCAACACGCACTAGACTGCGAGGCCGTCGACAGCGTCGCCTTAAGGCCAAAACTTTAGGCAGCAAAGCCAAAAGTTTTCACCCACAGGCAGAGGCTCGACTCAAGCTCAAATCAATGCGTCCTCAAACTCAACTCAATTTTAATACGCACGCAACTCGAAATACATTTTTTCAATTATTTATTTTCAGTGCTGCAAAAACTTAATCACTTGCATTAAGCATACTTTAATATTTCTTCAATTACGTTTTTTATCTTGCGCGCATGCATATAAAATGAAATTTTTACACGAGCACTGGGGCAATCAACGTAGCAATTGCTAAAGCTTATGGCCTGCAGTCCATGCGGAGCCGGAGCCTCATTGTAAAATATATATATATATTCTTTTATAATTCAATTTAACCACACGGCGAGCAGCAACAGGCTGGGCCTCATAACCCACCAGTCATAACAATGAAAATGAAAATAAAAATTTATCATACGCATAGTGTAGTTCTGCATACGCAGCAGCAGCAAATTGAGACAAGCAGCAGCTACAAAGGGCTGAAGAGCTGAAGAGCTGAGCGGGGTGGAGGGGCAATGCAACAGGCAACAGTTGACGCAAATGGTTGACATGGACGCGATGCGACGTTTATTTTATTTCTATATGGGGCAACACTTTAAACAGATAAGCGCTTTGTACAATGCGGCGTATGAGCAATATGTGTGTGTGCGTATAATTTAACAGCAGCTATGGCAACCGCAGTTGCGTTTGAACGGCTAGCCATTTGTTCTGGAATTCATTTGCCAGCGACAAATTAAAATATTTATTTATCGTAGCCACTGTTTGGCTATAAATCATTTTGTTAATGATGGCCATAGCTTTGTTACAAATTAAATTCACATAGCAAACGCAACACAAACAATTCTTATTAGCAGCTAAATTGTTATAAAATGTAAACCTTAAGCTAGTGCGTTATATATTTCATATTAGTGGCAACACCTTTGCTAAACTTAACTTGGCAACGCAGAAAGCCATAAACATACATATAGTACATAGTGTGAAATACAAAAATGAACACCAGAGCGAGAAAAAAAAGCAACAAAACAATGTTATTATGCAGTTGGCAAAACCTTTTTTTCTTTTTTGCTCGCAGCGTGGAGCGGGTTAAGCCAGAGAGGCGAACGAGTTTGTTTTGTTATTTGGGACACTTTGGGGGGTGCGGCTGGGCTGGGCTTCGGGTTCGCATTACATAAATGCTTAAAGCAGAAAATTGGATTTTTCATCTTGAATAGCAAACGAAAAACAATGAGCGCATACCACGACAGCAGCAATAACACTAAAGCCGAGCAACAAAAAATAATAAGTAAGCATTAAACATCACAAAAAATAACAACAGCAGCCACAGCAGCAGCAGCAGCTCAACTACTTACAATAACAAACAAAAATGTTAGATATGCTGGCAAAGGTAATACAATAAATACGAAATGATGTGCTTGATATTTTTGTTGTTGTTGTTGTGGCTGCTGTTAATGTTTAAAATGCTGTAGCATACTTTTTGGCGCGCCAGTGTTTGTTAAGCAATAATAAATTATTTAAGTGCAAAATCAACACATATAGCAATTATATAATTAAACTATATAATAACATTGCATATATTTATTTGTTGAAACTAAAAATTTCCGCTTGTAAATTTCATAAACTCATATTAAGCGTGATAAGCACACAACTTATGGCTTGGCGCACATTAATAACGATAATGAACTTTTATCATTAGTACCCATTGCCCATTGGCAACTGGCCTGCTTGTGGCTAAAAGTGGGTGCTGGGCCACACACACACAAAATACTGCACATTTGCACGCTAAACACATCAAAATCCGATTGGTTGCACACCACTAAAAAGCACTTATGCTGGCCTGCCCCATTTTGTTGCTACATATTGACATTAGACTAATCCACACACACACACACAGAGTCGACCACGCAACAACTTAGTTATTGGCCACGAGCAGACAACACGGACTTGTATCCAATGGATACGCCGCAATTGCAAAATCCAATGGACATAGCACAACAAAAAGAGCAGCAAGATAGACGTGCATGCCACGTGGCTAGCATTCAATTCAGTTGCTGTTGCTGTTGCCGTTGCTGTGTGTTGCAATTGCAATTGCAATTGTTGCTGCTGCCCAAAAAACAGACGAAATGGTGACGCACATTAGCTGCGCGTTCACTTGGCTGCTGCCTGGACTTGTCCTGCTGCACGTCTGAGCGTCCGTTACGGACGCGGCAGCATTTAATGTTGCCAAACAAAAAAAGTTGAACGTGCCACGCTGCTGCGGCCAGTTGCATTCCTTGTTCAGCTTCTGCTGCTGCAGCAAACAATTTTCAACTCTCTCTCTCTCCCGCGCTCTCACTCTCTCACTCGCTTTCGCTGTCTCAACACGCTCGACACACTCTAGTTGTTGGCCATTATCAGCTTCATTATGTGGCATTAGCAGCCAGCCAGCCAGCAAGCAAGCTGCAATTTTATGTGCCAAAAGTTGCATGCGATTTATTTGTGGTTACACACACACGCACACACATACACACACGTGTGAAAAGCGGCACTCAACTCATTTAATTAGCATAATTTAGTGCATATAGCCAAGCTTAAGCTTATTAACTGCACAATTTTAATGACTGCTACCTGCAGCTTTTCCAAAATTCCATCAGTCGAGTGAGTGGCTGCCAACTTCAACTGAGCCACACAACTAATGCCGTCCTGCTGACGTATGTTATGAAATTTTATCGAATTGGCTTATCATTGCCTCACTTTCTAATTGCTGCACCATTAAACTTGTTGTCGCTGCTGCCATATAGTGCTTTTGAATCATTTAGCAGTAAATAAATTGATATGTATAGCTGTCAAAAGCTGGTGGGGCGCGTTGACTGAAATGCACGTGACTCGCGATAAGCGCTCGCTATACTTCAGATCCAACTGATAAACAAAGCACTTCAGACTTTGCCAAATGAGCAGACTTAGCGCTGCCTTGGGCGGCGTCGGCAGCAGCAGCAGGCGCTAATCCTAAAGGTAGTCCCATGACACAAATGCAAGCGATAACAAGAGTTAATTGCTAACTATGTAAAGCGTAAAAAGATCTATAGAAATAATGGGAATTAGATTTATAAACATTAAATCAAAGGGGGTTTTATTTTGTAGTAGCATTGCTAACATAAAATCGAAGCGAGTTGGGTTTTTTGTCATAATAAAAGTTTGATAAATTTGTCAAATAAATTAGTTGCAAATAAAACTTGGTACATTTTATTATTCAAGCGAAATATACAAAAAGTAAAGTAATGATTACTATAATAACGAATCATCTATGAATTTGAGACAGTTTGGCTGATGGCTGAAAATAGAAATGATTTCTCAGATATATGTCAACGATATGTGCATGAAATAACGTCATAAGAATACAGTTATCTACAAGCTAAGAGCCAATTCAAAAGATGTACAAATTGATTCTATTCGATATCGGAAAAATACAGAATTAAAATTTTGCTGCAGCGCCGAACTTCACATGCTCTAACTAGACTTAATAATTTTGATGCACAAAGTGCTGTGTGCTTTTTCTCTCCACACTTAGCGCACTAAATTTAATTAAATAATTTTTATTAAATTGTTATAGCAATTTTGAAGTGCCCACTGCAAGGTTATGGACACTCAAAGTGTTGTCATTGCAGTTGAGCAAGGCAACTCGTGCTACTGCTCAATCATTGATCTGATTGATATGGATGTTAGCAGGCTGAAGTGTTGTTACCTTATTTCTTACTTCCCTTAAACACAGAGTTATGTCGCCGATCAGTTCTATACGTATTTGATAAGCCGGCGAAACGACTCGAGGCGTTCGTTTGCTTGTTTAGCAGCGCAATCAAATACAGAAATCGCCAAGTGCTTGTTGCGTTGTTGGGTCGAGATAAAATGGTGCACAGATTATTATATACTTGGGCTACACACCTGTATAACAATGTGTGTGTGTGTGTGTAGATTAGCCATAGGTTAATTGGCGAAAGCTTCCAGTTGTATGTGCGCTCTGGTGATCAAACAGTGCGCAGAGCAACGTTGAACTGGCAGGTCGCGAAGCACACGAAAAATTTCATATTTCGATAGCTGGTTAATGAAGTACGTGCTAGTCCTTATACTAACTAAAGTAAAATATAAACTGTGAACTGAAATGAGTCAGCTGTGTACATTTCAAAGTTTTAGTGTTGTTTGCCATGCAGTTGAGTTTTATCAGCGCTGAAGATGCGGGTTAAAAATATAATAAACAAGGTTATCTAAAAAAAAATAATGTTGCTCTCATCTCAGATAAGCAAGCGCAGTCACAAATTAAATATTTTGTTTTTCTTTGTGTAACAAGCAACGAAAGATAAACTTTAATACCAAACTGTGTAAATTTAATAGTCAACGAGTCTAAGTTAATTACTGTCTATTTAGGCTGCCGCCGCCGTCGCCGCCCCACAAGGCGCAATTATTTAATGCCATATTCAAGACAATTACGTTAATCTTAATAGCGGCATTTATTGCGATAACGTATCTTAATTGATTTTTGATAATTACTCGCATGGCTAAGCGACCCAAATGCAAAACCAAATGTGTGTTTATGCTTGTTGCTGTGACGTCAGAGCACGTGATAGATCATGTGAAATGCTCACACACACACACGCACACATAAATTGTACAAATTATTACCTTACCGATAATAATTTTACGAGCAGCGTAGGGATTTCTTAATGTGCTCCACAGCTCGAACTCGAACTCGAACTCGCCGGCTTGGCTTACAATAGAGTTTTATGGCTTTGCTATCTTGCTTTGTTAACGCCTAATTAAATGCAAACTTTCTCTTGCTGTTTAATTTAATTTTTTTTTGTGCTAACTTCCTTTGCTGATAAATTGTTTGTATTTAAAGTCGACAAGCCTCTCGACAAACCGAAGCCTATCAAAGGCAATTATCAAAACCCGTCCGCACAGACGTTGCGAGTTTATCAGCTAGAGAGTGCGCTCGCTAAATTGTGTGAATCAATCATGTTTATTGCCTCCCCACCCCACACACACAGTAGAGCAGAGCAGAGCAGACAAAATCACAGCAATCTCACTGATTTAGCTCAACCATAAATATCTCTATAATCTAAACTATCAAAATGGCACCAAAGCCATAACATGGCTCTGCTATTATTCATGTGTCCCACTTTGCGTTTCGAATCCTGAGCGCCCCCAAGCGCCTCTAGCTTAAATATATATATATACTATGTACAAACTTCTGTATGCGTAGCGAACTCTGATTACTCAGTAATTGTTAATAATGCTCAAATGATTAACCCGCTAGGCGCTGCCACTTCAGATAAACGCGCGCACAGCTAAAAGCGAAAACCGAGCTATAAAACCCGAGGCGCGTTATCTAATCTCTCCCCAGCTGGAGCACATACACAAATAGTTCAGTTTCACATTCATAAGTGATTGATTGTGACATGCTATTTGATATAGAGTGTGGGCCATAAGTCACGAGCGTCAGCACCACAAACAAAGACTCATATGATTAACAATGTTGCAACAATTATGATAAATTAAAGCGCTACTAAGCAAATACAATAGTGTAATTACTTAGTATTGCTTGGCTTATCGAATCAGCTGAGAAATTAATATAAAACGTTTGCTTAAAGCCAACAGAAATAAAAACACAGTTAAATGCAGTTAAAGAAATAAATTAGCGCACATTATGCGAGAAGAATTAACTTGAATTAAAATTAACTAATCACTACTCTTAATACTAATATTTAATAGTATTGCTTGCTTATATTTTATTGCTAAAATAAGTGACTTAGTCTTGCGTCTTTTTACAGTTTATTTCAATTATATTATTCAATGTTTTATCTTATCAAATAAGTTTTTTCCAAATTTATATTTCGCTTGTATAAAAACTTATTTTAAATTTAGCATAGCATAATATAGCAAACTATAGCTTATGTGATTATGACAATATCTGTCTGTATTTTGATAATTCAATTGTTTTAATTTCTGTAAATGCGATTTCATTTGAATATATTTTGGGACAATAACAATTTTAGTTTTTTAAGCAAACTAATTATATACATAGCATTAAATATAAGTATTTTAAAAGCCTACCCCAATGGCAAGCAGCGCAGCTCTTCAGCAACAGCTCATAATATATTAAAATTAAATGAAAAGCAAAAAATTATCGCGTAGGCTCGTCGTATCTTAAGCTGTTATTAATATTTTCGCATTAAATTGAAATTTATGGCTGTTTATTTAAAGCTGCCTCATAGCTCTTTAAGTAGTCTCAACCATAATAGTGTTAATAAATAACACTTCAGACTTCGGCAATCAGCCAAACCAGCCCAGGCAATCAGATACTAATCAGCAACTCATTTTGCAGATAACAACAAACAATGGGCGATATGTTTCGCAGCGAGCAAATGGCCCTGTGCCAATTGTTCATCCAACCCGAGGCCGCCTATGCGTCCATTGCCGAGCTGGGCGAGAGCGGCTGTGTGCAGTTCCGGGATCTGAATGATCAGGTGAATGCGTTTCAGCGTAAATTTGTGACCGAAGTGCGACGCTGCGATGATATGGAAAGACGTTTGCGGTATGTGGAGAACGAGCTGCGCAAGGATGACATAAAGCTGCCAGTGCTGAGCGCTGACCAAGAGCCCGGAGCACCCAATCCACGTGAGATTATTGATCTGGAAGCGCAGCTGGAGAAAACTGAGAATGAGCTGCGCGAAATGTCAGCGAACGGCGCCAGCTTGAATGCCAACTATCGTCATATGCATGAGCTGAAGAATGTGCTGGAGAACACCGAGGGCTTCTTCTCGGATCAGGAGGTTATCAATCTCGACTCTAATCGCATGACAGATCCCAACGATCCGAATGCTACACAGGCGGGTGCACAACGTGGCCAGTTGGCCTTTGTTGCTGGCGTTATAAGGCTGGAGCGCTACTTCAGCTTCGAGCGCATGCTGTGGCGCATATCGCGTGGCAACATCTTTTTGCGTCGCACCGACATCAGCGGACTGTGCGAGGATGAGGATACGGGACGTCAGGTGCTGAAGACTGTCTTTGTTGCCTTCTTCCAAGGCGAGCAGCTGAAGCAGCGCATTAAGAAAGTCTGCGCCGGCTATCACGCCGATGTTTATCCTTGCCCCAGTTCGCATGCGGAGCGCGCTGAAATGATACGCGATGTGAATGTGCGCCTGGAGGATTTGAAGCTGGTGCTCAATCAAAGCGCCGATCATCGCTTGCGCGTGCTCAACTCGGCCTCCAAGCACCTGGCGCGCTGGAGCATTATGGTCAAGAAAATGAAAGCCATTTATCATATACTCAACTATTTCAACAACGATGTGACTGGCAAGTGCCTTATAGGCGAGGGTTGGGTGCCAGTGCGTGATCTGCCAACGGTGCAGAATGCATTGGCGCGCGGCTCGAAGCGCGTGGAGAGCAGCATTCCAGCGTTTATGAATGTCATAAGCACCAATGAGCAGCCGCCGACGTTTACGCGCACCAACAAGTTCACCAGCGGCTTCCAAAACCTAATCGACTCCTATGGCATGGCCAGCTATCGTGAAGTGAATCCAGCGCTCTACACTTGCATCACCTTTCCCTTTTTGTTTGCTGTCATGTTTGGCGATTTGGGTCATGGTTTAATTCTATTGGCCTTTGCTTCCTGGCTGATCATCAAAGAGCGCCAGCTGGCTGCCATCAAAGAGGAAATCTTTAACATATTCTTTGGCGGTCGCTATATTATTTTGCTCATGGGCTGCTTTTCCATTTACACGGGTATCATCTACAACGATGTGTTCTCCAAGTCCATGAACATTTTCGGCTCTGGCTGGCACAATGCATTCAACACTTCGACGATTCTCGATACGTCCACGCACTATCTGCAATATCGTCCCAAAATGAGCAATTACAAAACTTATCCGCTGGGCATGGATCCCATTTGGCAAATGGCGGACAACAAGATTATTTTCTTGAATACATTCAAAATGAAGCTGAGCATTATCTTTGGCGTGCTGCACATGATCTTTGGCGTTTGCATGTCCGTTGTGAACTTTGTGCATTACAAGAAGTACATGAGTCTGCTGCTGGAGTTTCTGCCGCAGATTCTGTTTCTGATTCTCTTGTTTGGTTACATGGTGTTCATGATGTTCTACAAGTGGATTGTCTACAGCGACTTTACGGATGAGCAGGCGCTCACGCCGGGCTGCGCGCCTTCCATTCTCATTCTGTTCATCAACATGATGCTCAATGGGCATCAGAAGCCGCTGGATGGCTGCAAGGAGTACATGTTCGAGGGCCAGGAACTGCTGCAGCAGCTGTTTGTCATCATAGCACTTGTCTGCATTCCCTGGATGCTGCTCGCCAAGCCGCTTTACATTATGGCCACGCGACCCAAACACATTGCGCCGCCGCCACAATCAACGCCTGGCATGGCAGCTGTAGCAAATGGTGGAGCACATGGCGGTAGCGGTGGTGGGCATGGTCATGATGATGAGCCCATGGGCGAAGTCTTCATACAGCAGGCCATACACACAATTGAGTATGTGCTGAGCACAGTCAGCCACACCGCCTCCTATCTACGCCTCTGGGCCTTGTCCTTGGCGCATGCGCGTAAGTTTGCTCAATTCATTCACTCCAAACACATTTAAATGGCTGCTTACTTATCCACAGAGCTCTCCGAGGTGCTTTGGAGCATGGTGTTCGCCAATAGCTTCAAGTTTCCAAACTACATTGGCAGCGTTGTCACCTTCTTCATCTTTGGCGCCTGGGCTGTGCTCACCGTGGGCATTCTGGTGCTTATTGAAGGTCTATCCGCTTTTCTGCACACGCTGCGTCTGCACTGGTAAGCAAACAAAAGTCGTACACTTAAACAGCTGTTGAAACTTTCTTTTTTTACTCTAGGGTGGAGTTCATGAGCAAGTTCTATGAGGGCGCTGGTTACGCCTTTGAACCGTTCAGCTTTAAGAGCATACTGGAGGTCACTGAGGAATGAGAGCGCAGGACGCTATAACTTAACTTAACAAGAGCTATCAAAAGCATTTCTGTTTGAAATATAAATTTCTTGTTCATATGCATAATAGTTGTATTTTCTATTTTTCTGCTTGTCACTCAACAGCAAACGTTTGTCAGCTGCTCCTGCTGCTTGCTGACATTTCACTGTGGTCACCCAACTATACACACACACATACACACACACTCACACATGTATGTGTGTTTGGCATGCGAGTAAAATGGCTCAGAGAAACAATCACAAAGCAAATTGCTTTGCTTTGCTTCAGTCTCGTTTTGCTGCTTTCATCGTTGTCTGTTTTTTATCATTAGAAAAATGTCATAGCTGAAATTATGTTGTCAGTCGTACTGTCTGTCTATCTATCTATTGAGCGCATTGAGTTGTGAATTAAGTGGCATTGCTTCGCTTCGTCTGTCTATTCAAATATTAATACAATAATCTGCTATGTTCTATGGTTAGAATTAATTCAAGCAGCAAATCACATTGCTCACGGCTAGACAAAAAAGCGAAAAACAGCGAAAATTTATAGACTAAATACAGCTTTGAAATGTTGAGTGTTTAAAGAAATACAAATAAAATAGAGCATGATAAATTATAGCCTTAGATATTATAAAAGAATCGTTTGTTAGTTACTTGCATATGAATCATTTAATGCTATTAAGCAACTTATAAGATTAACTGCTAGAATATAAGCTTGGGGTCCAGTGCATGTTATCTCTGTTTAAATAGCCGCTAAAATAAATTAATGTTGCTTATTAAACGTATAAAAAAAATGTAATTAAAATGCTTTGCGTCAGTCACAGCAAGTTTAGCAATTATACTAATCTACATTTACGCTTTATCTAAATTAAATGCGCATGTGAGCACACGCAACTGTCCAGCGGAAAGGGCGAATAAAAAAAGAAAGGGAATGGGCAAAAGCCATGGCTAAGCGAGTGGGTTACAAATGTGTTATACGTTTGTTTATTTGTTGTTGTTTTTGTTTTGTTCTGGCAAAGTGAGCAGCCAAGGTGCGTAACAAAACACTTGAGCGTGTTGTATAATTAACAGGAACAGGCAGGAGAGCGTGAAAATAAGGCGAGAGACAAACTATAAAAAAAGCATAACACAAAATAAAACAAAGCGTAGCGAAAATAAAACAACACAAAAGCCAGCAGCAAAAAAAAATATATATATATACACTGAGAGCTAAATATCAGCACGCACTTGAGCGCATAAAAGCATTTTTATGGTCACACACACACAGAGACAAACAAATACCTGTACTGTGTGTGTTGCTGCTGGTCTCTGTGCTGAAGCTGAATAATAGCAAGCGCGTCACATTGTCCTTTTCCGGTAATAATTCCACATTTTGCGTGACCCCCTCAGTGACTGTGCGGAAACTTAACACGTTCTGCTCTTTGCCTGAACTAAATTAGCTGTGATGACAAGCCTCAGTGGCACCTTCTGGCTACGGCTACGGCTACGGCTGCGGCTGCGGCTGCTTGGCAGCGGCTTAAGATGGCCACGTTATCATTTATAATGAGTTAATTACATTTAATACGCATGTACAACGGCCTGTTGAGCATGGCGCTCAATTAAATGCGACCCGGACACGAACCCCATGCAGTCCACACACACATACATACAGAGCAGCATATACAATGCGCACTCAGCAGCAGCTCAGAGAGCAGCAGCTATAGTCAAAGCAGTTGCAGCTGCAGACAGCCGCAAATATAATAAAATGAAATGCAAGTTTAACTTCTTTTAAAAAATATATATTTAATATTGTTTTATAAATAAGATTTAAAATTAATATTGCTACCAAACTGTGCTTTTGTTAAAAACTTACACTTCGCTTTATAAAAATAATTGAATTTACTACAACTGCAAAATTTCTTTACAACTTTTGACAGCTTGCAATTATCTTTAAATAAAATATATTTTAGCAAGCAATTCCAAAGCACATGCGTATGTCTTTCTGTTGTATTTGTTATACACTAACAACTGTTTTTGCATTTTCTTATTGAAAATGTTGTTGGGCAAGTCAATTGCTTCCAATATGCTGCTCAGCGCTACTGTCAGCAACACAATTTTGTGCACTCTGCTTCTTTCTTTTTGTTTGACCATTTAAGTTTTATTTTTTGTGTATTTTTTTTTGGTTGCTTTGTGGGCTCAAATGTTTGTTTGCAGTTGTGCCAAAAATTGAGCACACAAAGCAATTGCTATGCAACATTTGTGCAGACATGTCGCATACACAAAAAAATAACAAAGCATTCGATAAATAAAATTGAACACAAGTGCAAAAGATACCAACATATGTGTGTGTGTGTGTGTGTTAAATAGTTTTATTGCAGCCCCGTGGGCGGTCTTTACCACATTTTCTATGCTTGCAATCAATTTTGAATTGCAAACACATTTAGAGCGAACAGCAAATTTATATTTTATTAAAAATATAAGCTAAATAAAATAATTAAATACCAGCAAAACTGCACTGCAGTTGAATTTGCTGTTACGACTAATTGAGGTCGACTCACTTTTTTAAACAATTTTAAATTGACACATAGATTATATAATCAGTATATATGTTCTTTTTTTCTAGTGGAATGCAAGCGCTGTTTAGCGACTTCATCAACAATGGCTACAACGATGCCTGTGGCGAAAATTTCAATGCGTTTGTAGCACAAAATAAATGTCCACTAAAAATGTCTGTATGGTCAACAACGTCGTCGTCGTCGTCGTCGTCGTCGTGTGGCCGCAGTGCAGCCAACCAAAGCACAAAAGGCACATTTTATAGCTCTCGCATACACAATCTGATGTCCTTGCTCGCTCCGTCGCACTAGCACTCATACTTTCATTTGAAATCGCACTCGCACATGTCTCAAGGACATGTTTCGCTCTGGCACTGGCACTGGCTCTGACTCTGGCTGACTGCCCGCCCGACTGGCCGAAATCGCTGCAAGTGCTTTTAAGTCGTTGTCAAATGCAAAAAGCACAATAATTCAAATTTATGACGCGCAATTGTGCTCATCTACACGCACAGCACTATCTGTGTGTGTGTGTGTGTGTGCGTGTAAGTGTGGGTGGATTTTCTCGAATTTTTGGGCATAAAATAAAGTAAAACTTGCCCACAGGCAGCAGCAGCAGCAGCAGCAGCAGCAGCAGCTCAGCTCAGCTCATCATGAAGTATGTAAATTTACTGCCCACGGCCGAACTGACAAAAGGAAATGCCATAAAATTGTTATAATTTGTGTGGTTCTCACTGAGCAATTATATTATATTCACTGAGCGTCGTCGCCTAGGTGTCTCTCTTGCTCTTTGGTCTGCGTGTGAATCTATTTGGAAAATTATCTGCATTTGATTTACAAGCTTTGGCGACTTACAACTGTCGTTAAAATACTTTGCTCTCCAGTTTCGGAAACATATAAAGCGAGTCCATTTGGCTGCAGGCTGAACTAATGCGAAAGAGAAAGTAAAAAATATGCATAAATTTTGAGCAAATGTGGGTCAATTTCATTTTAATATACATAAGTTAGTCTATGTAAATATTTGCTAATAAAACAAACATTAAAGAGTAAGCAGTAAATAATAATAATTGTAATTGAATTTATTTATATCTTAAGCTTTGGTAAGTCAAAGTGTTTATCAATCTAATACAGCAAACGCACGCTCTAAATGCATTTAATCAATTTATATTATAAGCCTTAAATAATTCTTCATTTCAATTGCGTTATTTGTTCAATATTTTTTGGCAAATTAAATACAAATTATTTACTTTTGCGTTATCACATTTGCCATAAATTGCGCATTTCTTTAATTGCGTTAAATAAATGTGCATGCGATAGCGGCCATGAAAGAGCTCAACGGTAAATCGTTTTCAAATATATTTATCTATGTATGCAGCATATATCTAGAGCATAGTATTATGCAATTAAAAAACCGCACACACACACAGCGCTGCCATATGCCAGTTAAAAAATAAAGCACGCGGCGTCAACAATTAAAAAGCAATATAAAATACGCACAACTATTATTTAGAGTTGGGATGTTGTTGGACTGCGGATTTATAAACAACAAATCCCCAATGCAAATCAACGTTGCGGCATGTACCCGCAAAAGCAATTTGATTTATGTTTATGCATTTGCTGCTGCTGCCTAGACAAAAACACAGAAAACAGCGCAGCCAAAAAGAATTACTTAAATGCAAAAAACAGTGGCAGGCAATGTAATAAAAACTAGCAAAATAAAATGCAAATAATTGCGCTGACCAAATAAATTACAGCCTGCCTGGCTGCCTGGCTAGCTGCTAAGGCGGGCCATAAAAAATGCAGACATAAGCGGGAGACACATTGATTAATACGAGGCCAAATGCATTAGGCCAGTGCACATAATTTATGAGCGAGCCTATGTAAATACAAATACAAGCACACACATATGCATACGCATTCTATTTGTTTAACGTATTTTTCATTTGAAATACTTGCATGCAATACATTGCGTATACGCAATATGGCAAACATGTTGCTAAATACATTTGAACAGACAGACAAATTTAAGCCGCTTAGCTCTACTTTTGTAGCTTTTCACTTTGTTTTATGTTATGAGCTTAAAATGTTAATAATTATACTTGAAATAGTATTTTGCCAATTGCTGTGATTCTCGCATTTATTTAACATTTTATTTTCTTTGCGGTATGGCAAGTGTATTTCTGGTGCTCCATGGGCAAACGTTTGCATTGTTATTTGTGTGCACATTTTTGTTGATTTATTTGCAGTTTTGTTTATATTTGTTTTTCTTTTTTTGTTTTTGCTGTTTTTGTTGTGTTTTGTTTTAGCGCAAACTTGACCAAAACGTCAGCTGCGCAAACAGCACTAAAACCTGCCGCAAGGCCAAAGCATCGAGTCAGCCAGCAGCAGGCCGCATCACGTTTAGGTTTTTGTATTTTCTTTTTTTTTCCCCCGTTTGACATACGGGTTCAAAACATTGACAGCTTGTTTGAATTCCCATTTTGCATTGCGCATGTTGGTCAGGTGATATAGCGTTGTTCAGCTGACCGCCAGGCTCATACTCCAGAGCTGGCATAACAAACAGAAAAAAATTCACAAAAAAAAAAAATATTAAAACACACACAAGAGAGGCGTGGGGCGGGGGCGTTGGCAGCGTTCAATTTTAGCAGCTCTAGCAAAAGGCAATAAACACAAAACGCAATCAATTGAGTTCGAATGCAAATATTTGGCAATGCTTGGCAGCGAGGCAAAGGGGGCGTGGCACACTCACTATCAGCAACAGCAGCGACCACAGAATGTTAGAGGCCTACAGCTCAAAAATGAAATTGAAATTGAAAAGAATTTCGCGCCATTTAACAAGTTTGTAGGTTGCCAGCCATGCGACCCCCAAACACACACACACACACACACACATACACATGAAGACAGCGCCCCAGAGCGCTTTTGTTAGCTGCCTGTCTGGGCATTGTACACCTATTGATGTTTATGTGTTTGTATTTCTTGTTTGTGTTGCTGTTTGTATTGATGATGCCCAGCTGGCTCCTCTCAGCAGCAACAGCTGCAATCATATTCAGTTCTAAAGCCATACACATGCCTCAGCCTACTAATAGTGCGAGCTTCACACACACACACACACATAGCATTAGCTACTGATTAAGCGTTATAGATATGTGTGCATAGATCGAGATACAATTGGCTGTGAAGGCTGTAAACAGCTCACCCAAGTCAATAAAACAATTGACAAATTGACTAAAATTTGATTGCATGGCCTTCAATTGTAATTTAAATTAATTCAAAGCTAAGTACCAATAATATTGTATTTCAGTTTCAGTTCCAGTAAGGCAAGCAGCAAAGTTTATATTTTTATATTTCTAGCTTTTCAATTTAATACCATTTAACTTGTGCTTCAAGCTCTTAAAATAATCATGCGAACAACATTTGAATTGAGCGACAAAATTTCAAGAGAGAGAGAGAGAGAGAGAGAGAGAGACAGAGAGTCTAACTGCCAGCGCATTCAGCATCAATAGCCTCATTTTGCTTATATCAAGTCGAAAGTTTCTTATCGGCAACGCCAGCGGCAACTTCAGTGACAAATTGTGCAAGACGAGGCGTCAAGCTGGGGGTAAGAGGTAAGTACGCAAAAGTTGCCACACACACAAGCACACACACACACATTTGCAAACTCACAATTCATTCCTCAGTCGCAGTTGGAGTCGCTGCCGCACGTCGCTCGCAACTTGCCACTTTGCACGTAAATTTTTGTCGCCTTTCGCCTTTGCATTGATAAGAAAATTCATAAAATACTTGTGCAATGCTCAAAATGTATAAAAAATAAGGCAAAAGCAAAGAAATCCAATCCAATTCAACTCGAGTGTGTCAACAGCCGTGAAAGTGGCATTTGAGCTCTGCAAACTTTAGCAACTTGCTAATCTAATGAACAATTGTGGATGCCACACCTTGTGGCACGGCCGAGCCCTCTCTCTGTGTGTGTGAGAGTTTGAACCTGAGGCCAACTGCAATTGGCAGCTTCAACTTTTGACACACACATTAAAAATAAAAATTAGTTAGCTACTCGTTTTTTTTAATCAAATTCAGCTTTAGCACACGCTGCGCTGTTTAATGCAATTTCAGCTTAAATTGCAAGCAAAGTTTGCAGACAGCAAGCTAAGGCAACTCAAACAAGCCCAACAGTCAACTTAATTGTCATAATTTGTGTTTACAAACTTGACGAATTTGCACAGCAAAAAATGCGAGAAAAAAGAAGAAAACAAATTCGAGGCGGCGACACCCAAAGCATATGTGGCCTTTCGCTACGAGTCCGAGTCCGAGCTGTGGGCAAGCCAAACTTTTTATACAGAACCAACAAACAAAGGACCAAAGTAAATAAAACCAACAAACAGACAGAGCACAGCAACAGCACAAAAGGAATGCGGCTGAAAAAATATGCTGTCCAAGGCGAAAGCTGAGCAAAAAAGCAACTAAAAGCAAGCAGAAATGCTAAGAAATTCAATAGAATGGAAATACCCTACAAAAGTTGGCAGCAAACTATATTTTGTACAACAAATTTGTTTAATTAAAAAATGCTTAATACTCTATAATACTCTATTAATTGAATAATTAATTAAAAGCTGTGCTACCCATCATTGCTTTTGCTCCACGGTATGCAAAAATTATCACACTGTTGTCTGTGTGGCATGAGAGAAAGTAACAGAGCAGACGTCCCAAAACTAGAATTGGACACTTAGACGAACGAACGTAAGACAAATAACAGCTAAGCAAATAAACTTCAACGTAGATGCGCTAAATGCTAGAGGACGCAGCTGCTTGCCACACACTCAATTGTGGCAAGTATGTTTCATTAGCGAACTAGAACTGCAGCTTTAATTTAAAGACAGTCTGATTAGTTATTAAGTTGCCTCATCATCTTTATTTATTGGATGCAAACGTTTATCCATTTTCACAACTTTATCATAAATTGCGTTACATACATCCTCACACACTTGTTTGAACATAAAGAATCCACAGGTATCCTTATCGCCATTGACTCTATAGCACTTTTTAGTATTAATATTAAATTTATATGTCTCGTCCTTTTCGCATAAGCCTGAAGTTGTTCTGCGCTCAGCGCATGAAGCTAAAATGCAAAGATTGAGTATAAATTTCTACAAAATGAAACACACAACTTACCAGCCAAGGTCTTTTTAGCTTCATCAGGGCCGTCCAGCTTAACGCCCACGGCTAAGCAGAGTAAAAATAGCAAGCAAAGCTTCATTTTCAGGCGGCTCTAGCTAAAAACAGACTAAATGGTTTATAATAAATACTAGTCTAGAATATTATGTATGCTTCAACTTTACGCAAGCGTTCATAACTAACCAGCAGCTAATGCAATTTATATATGTCAGCTTCGTTTGTTTTAATTCGCTGCGCTTGATATTTATTTTCAACATTATCAGCGTATTATGTGTGTTAACATTTCTGTAACTTTTATTGCTTAATTCTAGAAATATCATAACTTAGGCTTAAGCGGCTTACAACTTGTTTTGTCATTTTGTATGGCTTTGTAATGTTTAAACAAACAATTATTGCTTTTCGCTTATATATTTAGTTTAATTTTTAGCCCTTGCGACCCTTAACACAAAAGTCTATGCAGCCCTTTTCCCCATCAAAGAAGCCACATGGTTCAGAGCCCTTCTTCACGTTATAACATTTTCTTGTACGTTCATCGTATCCCCAGGTGCTGCTGTCATAGCAGTGGAGCGAACCTCCAGTGCGTCTGCATAGTGCTAAAAACATATATAAGCTATAGAACTGCTAAAATCTGGCAACTTACTGCGATATACATCCGCTACAATGGGCGTGGCTAACATAAAAAATAAAGCCAAGACTATACAAATCTGCATGTTGTTTTAAATTTTGTAATTTTGAAACTGCAAATTTTGTTTAGTAACTAATTAGTTATGCTTGAGTTTGTCATAGCATTGTAAATTGATTTTAAATGGCTTGCTATTGTTGCTGAAATTTCCATTGTCTACAATTAAGATATGTATATAATTTATATGTGCGTGTATGTGTAACTTTTTGACAAACTGTTAGATTGTATGGCAATGATTTTCACAGAGCGCGATAAGAGCAGCAGCCGCTACACAAGTGTATCGTTATTTAAAGACACACGCGCTTCCGTTAAACACACACACACACATATACATATATATATGTAGCACTAAGGACTTGCAGGCAAGTGGCCGTCAAGAGCGCGCAGGATGTGCCAAAAGCTGCGTGTCGCACATGCAAAGTTGACTTACAATTGCCGTACAGAGCAGATTTACAGCTCTAGCCGTATCTGTATCTGTATCTGTGTCTGTATCTGGGCATTTGGCAAATTTAGATACATTGGAACATTTGGTGTTTTGTATTTATTATTGCTGACACGCAAAGTTCAAAATGACTGCGTGGAGACCAACAGCAACAACAATAATATATATATATATATTAAATATATAAAAAAAAAACACATGCGATATGAATATATTTGCCGCAAGTGCCATCATAAATTATGTCTAAAGTTATAATGGCCTGGTGCGTCTAGTTTTACTCATTGTATGTGCTACATACACTTTGCTCTGGTTCTGGGTCTGGCTCCGCTTCCTGTACATTTCATAAAATTGTACGCGATGTAGGATTTAATAGCGCCGAGTCACGATATTTCAATTACACGCTCGCTGTGAATTATGCGCGTTGCTTGGCTTGGTTGGCCACGCGCTATGCTCGGAGAAAAGTGAAAGCCACTGACTGTGTAATTGGATACAAAGAAAATTCATTAAAAATTATGCGTAAAATATATATTATTTATGTATTTGCACATAAATTGCCCTCATGATAGTTATAGCAAAAGTACTAAATTGAAATGAAGGCAACAATTTTGTACAGCCTAAAATTTATTTAATAATCATGCAACTAATATCAAATGGCTGCATTATATAAGAAATATAATTTCATTCCAGCTGGTTGCATAAAATTTACTTTAATGAGTAATAGTTATAAACTAACTGAAGCCAGTCAGCTTAATTGATTATGCAGCTGCTTAAAATTAATTTAATAAGCAACCAACTGATAACAAACGACTGCCCATCATTGTGTAAAATTTATAAATTAAAATAAATATAATTTCATTCCACTTCAATTAACATGCACTGGTGCCTGCTTTAATTGAAGCATATAAGCTGTCAGCGAATAATCAACTAATAACTATGTTTTCATACGGATTAACAAAATTTAATCGGCAGCGACTTTCCTCATTGTTAACCCTCATTAATCACTGAGTTCGGGGGCCTAATTAAAAATGAACAATTTGTAGGCCAAAACTAAAATTCACATGAACGTAAGCGTAGAGCATATATCATTGTTGTTGTTGTTGTTGTTGCTGTGTGTGCATTTGATTAGATATTTAGCTCATTAGGAATGCCTGAGTTAGCGTCAACTATATGTAAGCCCAACTACTAATATTACATGTAAATTTGAGTCTGTCTATGTGTGTGCTCTGCTTATTCATTTAGAGTAGGTTCCATTACATTCATGGATGTAAATTTAGAACTGTAAATAAGCTTAGTTTCACTTTGGCATTTGCTTAATCTATTTAACATTGACTGTAATTTAATTTACATTTACAATATCTTTTGGTTTGACTTTTATTTGCATATTTTATGCGCAATTGATTCAAGTTATGAGTATTTGAGTATTTTTCGTGCACTTAATTCTACACACACATAGACGCACACGCACACAGCATTTGATTTAATATTTGCAAAGCCGTAGCTTTTAAATAAATAACTGCATCATACGTATCACGCATACGCACTGTGCACCCATTGAAAATGCATTTCGAAATTCGATTATGAAAATCTATAGCTGGCAAAACTATGCAATAATGACACTTGCACAAAATGATTTGTGTTATGGCCGTTAGCCAAAATATTAAATACTAATAATAACGGCAAAACCAAAAGCAAAAGCGCAGCAAATGCGAGCCAAATGCAAAATGCATTAATTAAAATTGCATTTGCACACTCAGCTTCAGTAGCAAGCGTTGATATTGATGCTTCAATATATTCTAGATAAACGCGATTTAAACTTAAATTGCGCTGCAATTTTTAGAGCTGAAACTTGTTAGGCATGAAAGTCAGTAAATAGCAACAACATGGGCCCAAATCTATAACAACCGATGGGCAATGTTGTTTTTACAGCGACATAATAAACTACAGCAGACACGCTGCGTTATTGAGACTGCCACACCATGTTGCATGTTGCATGCAGCAACAAGAGTTGCAGCACACACCGAGTGAGGACGGAGGCCAAGGGGTGGCCGCAAATGTAGTGACAGTTAACATTAACACCAATACAAGCGTAAACAGCTGCTTACATGCAGCGAGTGCGTTGCATAATGAGCCATTGCTGTTGTTGTTGTTGTTGCTGCTGCAACAGCCGGCTGCCAATTTTAATTGAATTAGAAAAACATACAACAGCCACAATACAATACAAAACAAAACACAACACAACAGAATACAACAGAGCAGAGCAGAGCAAACAAGTTTCCTGCTTTTGGCACAACTCTGTTGGTAGCAGCAGTCGGTTGCAACTCCCAGCCGCCATGACCCGTTTATGCAACATGCAAACAACCGAGCCAAATGCCACAATGTCACTCAAGCAGGTACTAAAGTTAATTATTGCAATTTCCGTTGCAAATTGTTTTATGCATTGGCCCCAGCCATGCGTTGCCCTATTGAGCGCCGAGTGTGGCGAGCCCTCACTTAAATGCCGTTATTTGGCAACGCGTATAAACGTGCAACAGACAGTGCCACACACACAGACTGCAAAGGTACAAAGCAGCGTCTTTGCAATTCGGTGTCTGCCCACACAGCAATTGATTTACGTTGTTGTTTTTGCTTTATATTTGTGCGCTGTTTAGTTAATGGTTTAGCGTGTAGCAACAAATTTTTGTTTATGCGCCGCAAACATATTCACCGCATACCGCACCGCACTTCTGCTCCCACAGCATGGAATTTTATTTCGCTGGAAATGTGTGCACGCCCATATAAGTATGCTACGATTGCGAATTTACCCATTCGACAATGGCCTACTCCCTGTCCTCGGCCCTCAGTCTCGCCCTCCCGCTCATAAAATAAACCCACATTGTTAACTGGCACTGCTGCTGACGGTGGCACATTTTGCTAACATTCCGATAAATTGCGACGCTGGCCAAACTGCAGCACAAAATTGCACTAATTTGCTCGTGGGTGCCATTTAATATTTTGTATTTTATGCGCTGCAAAACGGTTACTTAAAGACTTTCGTGCCTTAAAGCTACAAAAACTGAGCTGCAAATAATTCTTAAATATATTTTTCAACAGCACTATTAATTTATTTAATTGCTTTTGTTGCTAAGCTACGCTTTGAGTTAAAAACTATTATAAATGAAATGAAAGCTGCTACAATTACCACAATTTTGTCAATACGCCCAGTCCGCAGTAGAAATAAGTATGCTGCTTGTTACCAATTTAGCTTTCAGTTGTCGTATAGTGTAGCAGCTATTCGTATTGATAAAGCAACTGCTACAATTGCTAAAAGTTTGTATAAATTAATCATACGCCTGTGGGCTGTAACATTGCTTAGCATTAAGCTGACTTCTAATGTGAAAAAATTGTTACTCAATGCCACATAAACATATCTACTATATATATTTGCTGCCTAGCCACTCCAGCTTATAGTAGCTTGGGGCTTAGCTATAACTCAGACAGTTTGTTGCTTTATTGAGCAAGGCATAAGCACACTTTGTATTAAATTGCACAGTTGCTCTTATTGAACATATACGTATTTTTATATGTATATATGTATTTTAACGCCTTTTTAGTCAAGTTCACATGTAATTGACCTTCTAGGGCCATCGAGCAAAGCTCAGCCGACCAAAGCAGCTGAAACTGAAGCTAAAACCAAAGCCAAAGGCAAAGCTGTAGCTGCTGCTGAAACTGAAGCAGGGGCTTAGCAACTTTCACATCACTAAACCACTGAAAGTTGTTGACTTTATGCAACTTTTTCGTGGCCACAGACAACTACGTGAGCAACGCTTAAGCCCCAGCAGCCCTAACCAACTTATCACCCTCAGCAGCAGCAGTAGCAGCAACAGCAACGACAACGACAACAGCAAACAAGTTTGTTGTGTCCCCATGCATTTTTCGCACTCGGGCAACATTTCTTTTGCGCAAATATAAACCCGATATTTGGGACAAAGTGGAGGCGGCACCAGCAACAAAACTGCTGGCGTCAGTTGCTTTTAACATACCATCAACAGCAACAACAACAACAACAACAACACACAGCCAACAATACACTCAAACAGATATTGCGAGTAAAATAGAGAGCGGCTTACACACACTCGACCCGCCACCCGCCCCCTTCAGCCATGGAGCTTAGTATACAGTGGCGGCGACACGTGCTGCAATTGAATTTGTTCGAAAACGCAATAGAAAACAAGCGCTGAACTGCATGCTACAGCCCAAAGAGAAATGAGAATAAAAATTATTGTGAAAAATCAATTGACGTGCGCTAAGATACGCTCTACATTTAGTATTACCATTTATTTAAATAAAAGCATTAAAAAAATATATATTGTCTATTCTATAAATAATGTACTTTTAATGCTACAGATAGTTGGCTGCAGGGTA
The DNA here is from genome assembly GCF_011750605.1 of Drosophila busckii. Classification (NCBI taxonomy): domain Eukaryota; kingdom Metazoa; phylum Arthropoda; class Insecta; order Diptera; family Drosophilidae; genus Drosophila; species Drosophila busckii. Next base: position 14,020,943 of record NC_046604.1, on the reverse strand, counting down.
TTTCACTAAAGCGCAAACCTTAAAACACGCAGTCTGCAAATTCTTTGTTGAAAAATCTAATGCCACTTGCCACAGCCAAGAAGAGCAGAGATGCTGGAGTGGAAACATGGAATCAGAACCACGTAACGCTGCGAAAATTTTGCAGTTTGTCGTCCTTGCATGCACGCATGCTTTGCACAGGCAGCAACAAAAATGCTTGTGGCAAGCACTTTTCGCTTATGGTTTGTCCTTTAAGGACGCAGAGCTGTTGGTCAGGTCGTTGCCGCCCCCAAGCCAAACATGGATATTTATATGCCGTGAAAGTTGCCACTTGCAGTAAACGTGGCAACTTCTGGTAAATGCATTTCATTAGCGCTCTTAACAACATCGTATAACAACTATTAATATTTAGTACGTATATAAACAAAGCAAAACATAAGCAATAAGCAACAACAGCAACTTGAGTTTGCCAAGTTAAAAGCGCTCGCCAAACTTTGCTCTGCCGACTATAAACTTGTGAGCATTTTCCCCAAAAATTATTTTGAAATTAAGTTTATAGTTAGTCTACAATTGTTGTTGCTATTGTTGCGGCTCTCTGCTGTGCTTGGCATTAGTTATTTATGACCGTCAATGCGTAAAAATCGATCTTTTAATAGCAGCAGCAGCGCCTCCTCCTTCTCCAAACTTCAACGAGCGTAAAGCGTACAAAAACTTTCCACAGATGCAATTAAAAATGTCGTCGAACTTATTTACGAGTGTTTTCAGCATAGTTGAGCCAAGTTTTCAGTTTTCAGCAGCCATTCGGACCGAGACAGGTAAGCGGCCGGAAATAAAGTTTTCTATGCATACCAAAAGACTTATGTACATAACTGAACTGAACTATTTTTTGTGCAGTTGGCATATTGCATATATAGAAATGATTAGTATTGATATTTTCATAAGAAATATTATTCTGCTTCTTCTCCAATCAAATCAAATTTAATTAAAAATCAGTCTACAGTAGATACTTGAATGGTGCTGAATTGTTGCTGTAATGCCAACAGCAAATTACTTAATACTTACCTTACTTACCGTGTGCTTTCGACATACTTACCTGCGCTATATGATACAGCCTTAAGTTTTATCCAATTCAAATTAAAGTTTTACATTCAAAAAGAATTTAGTTCTCTTTGAATTAAAAACAATTGCGTTTTAATTAAAGTAGTGAGAAGCGAACGCCGCTCTCAACTGTAGCAACAAATAAACTTACATCAGTAACAACAGTTGTTACATCAATAACAAAAGGTTGCACTTTCTAAGCATTGATAAACTATAACTCAGCTAAAAAAAATCCGATCCAAATGCTTTATACGTTTATATGTTGGCGTGGAAAGCACAATTAAAAAGAGTATAAGTTTGTATGATATAAAAATTATTTGGCGAAGTTATGAACAAAATAGTAAACAAACAAGATACATTTTTGTGAAAATATCGCACTTGATAAGCCGTAATTCAGCCAAATTGCATCCGATTGCGGAGTTTCACGCCTTGTTAAACTCGTGAGATGCATAAGAATAATATTGCGTTCAAATTTGGAGTCTACGATTTTCAATATTTTGGCAAAAAACGTGATGTAACCCCTGTAAATTTTTGCCAAAAATGATGCCGTCTGCATTTCTTATCACTTTCTAATTTGAGATCTATAATCTCAGCCAAAAAAAAATCGCACAGAAGTGTTGTTAGCGCTTAATTTACTCATGAGATGCTTAAATAAACATATGCTGTTTGTAGTTCGATCAATAATAAATTTTTTGACAAGTTATGCCAAGAAAACAAATGCTGAACGAGTAAACTTTTGTTTAATTTCAAACTTTTTGCATAGCTATAACTCATCTAAAAAAAATCCGATCCAATTGTTCTATACGTCCTTATGTTTGCGTGGAAAGCACAATTAAAATGAGCCGAAATATGTGTGATACAAAAATTATTTGGCAAAGTTATGAACAAATTAGTAAACTAACAAGACAAATATTTGTGAAATAAGCGAAATTGCTTCAGATTTTAGTATTTCATGCCTAAAATTGTAAATATAATGATACAACTTTGTTTTTAGGCATCTAAACAAGCATGCAGCAGTAAACCGTTTAAGAATCGAACGATTTTTGACCAAGATATGGCTAAAAAACAAATGCTGCAGACTTGTGTATTGTTTATTTCAAAGTGATAACTTACGAATGAATGTTTTATTTCTTTGTTGAGCTCTATCTCAGCAAGGTAATAACAAAATATAATACAATAGTGCGTTATTCTAAGAGAACTAAATTCATTTTGATGTAAAAATTCATTTTGATATTGGGTTAAAACTTGCGGCTTTGGCTCTCGAAGGTAAGGGTGTTATTGGACTACATTAAGGTAAGGTTAGTAATGCTGTTATTGTTGTTGTATTTATCCAGACAGCTCCTGTCAGTGAAGATCTATAAAGAGCGTTCATTCTAAGAAAAGCGGAAGATGGAGCGCATACGCAATCAACGAACGCGATTGAGAACAAACCTTCCTAAATAATCCTTTCTTCTCTCTACAAATAATAACACATATTTATTTGATATATTTAGTACTTTTATTGAATTACCCACTTATATATACAATACATTATACAATGTATAAATTATATATATATATATTAAATTAAACTAAAATAATAGTAATTATTTGGCAGTGGCTTAATTATATAAAAGTAATATTAAAGTAATATTAATTGTATTAAGTACAAAATTAACGTAAAGTAAAATAAATACAGATAAATAAAGTTAAAGTTGCTTCAGGATCCATTCGATCAGCATCAACATCATTGTTGTCGACTGATGATGATAACTGATGATTAGTCCAGATGGCTTCCCCCTCCCTTAAGGATATGGACTGCAAACTGTTGACTGTGAAGCGGCTGAACTTCCGTTGCAGGTAAGCACTTCCATTAGTGGAGAGAAGCTGGAGAGGCGGATTTTGTCCTCATGCAGCGCAGGCTGTTAATAAAATACAATAATTGTAAAATGTTTTTTGATAAGAATAAAGATGTAGAGGCAGATGAATTGCTTTTTGACTTACCTTCATCTAGATATAGGGTATGGCATGGATGTCATTTGCTTGACTAGCTCCTAGGCCTGCATATTGTGGCTGCCTGCAGTTCATTGCTGATAAGTAGCTTTGGTATATGATATATTCAGCAAACGTTATGCAAACGAATGATATTATAGAAACGCCACTCTCAATTAATGGAACACAAAGAGTTACATCAATAACAAAATGTTGTTACATCAATTACAAAAGCTTGCGTTCTGCAAACTTTGACAGGCTCTTAGTCAGCGAAAAAAAATCCGATTGAACTGACTTATGCCATTAATTATAGGCATGGATAACACAAATAAAATAGGTATACAAATGTATGATATAAAAATTATTTGGCGAAGCTATGAACAAAATAGTGAACAAACAATACAAATTTTCGTGAAATATCGCACTTTGATAAGCCGTAATTACGCGAAATTGCATCCGATTGCGGAGTTTCATGCCTTGTTGGACTCGTAAGATGCCATACTGAATAAAACTGCATTCAAACTTGGAAAGTCTACGATTATTCAATATTTTGGCAAAAATCGTGCCAAAAATGATGCCGTCTTCATTTCTTATCACTTTCTAACTTTGAAAAGCTATATCTCAGCCGAAAAGAATCGCACAGAAGTTTTTAGGCTTAATTCTCTCATGAGATTGTAAATAAACATAAGATGTAGTGTTCGATCAATAAAGAATTGTTTTTGAAATAGTTATGGCAATAAATCCAATGCTGAAGAGCTAGTTTTCGTTTAATTTCAAGCTTTGCGAAGCTATAACTCACCTAAAACACATCCAATTGGGATGTTTTATACCATTTTATGTGACCGTGGCTTTTGTTTTTAATTTAAAACTTTAAGAAGCTGTAGCTTATGTAAGTGAAAAGAATTCCGATTCAAGAGTTTACATATTTAAAAACATGAAATACTAAAACACTTTATGTAACATTTGATCAATAAAAAAAATTGTTTGGCAAATTTTTGTCATGAGAACAAAGAGGAACGAACATCAATAACAAAAGGTAGTTACATCAATAATCAATGTATAATAAAATAACTGACTTTAGACTTGACTCTGAAACCAAACAAACAGGCTTACATTGCATATTCATTGCTCATGACACATTTTCAACTGGACATGCGATGCGGCATTTATTCAATACGAATTTTTATTTTGACAGCTTAGCTATGTGGCAACAAACGATTGTAGTGCTCAAATCGCAATCGCATCTATTCACATTTGCGCTAACCTTGGGCTGTCGTCATTCATTCATTCATTCAATCTCTTGCACTCATTGCAACTTCAAATTGAAATTGCTGTTGAGCGTTTTGTTCAAACCAAAACCGTTTTACTTTGTGGTCAAATGTAGCATGTGCATATTTGACCCGAAACGGGGTCACGCCCTTGCCCCTCAACGCCCTCAACAACTTGCCACGCCCATCAACACACGCTCTGCGGTGTGCGCAAAAAGCAAAAAAAAAATGAAGAAAAAAGTATAAAAATGAAAAAGTTTCTGCTAGTTTTTCTCGTTGCTATTACTACTGCTGATGCTGCTGCTGCTGCTGCATGCAACCCCTGCCCAGAGCCCCTTAGCCCCTGTAATTTATGTGTAGTAAATAACATTTTGGCATGGCTTTCACCCATGAGCCGCTGCGAGCTGCGAGCTGCTGCTGATGCTGCCGCCTGTAGTAGATTTTTGACCTTGCGCGCTGTAAAACTAAAAATAATGGCAGTTAGTGCTAAATGGACGCAAAGTTGCGGCATTAGCGCAATATAGCAGCAACTAAAATGTGGCAGTGGCAGGCACGCACTTCTGTAGATAGACTGCCAGATAGCTTAACAAGAAATTATATAACTGCGAGTACATGTGGCCATTTCAAAACTTGCCTATAAATCATATGCGCCCATATCAAAAGGCAACTTATTTAATCAAAAAAAATCAATTTATGGCAAGCTGCAGCCAACCTATTGCAAAAAAGCAATCATTTAAAACGCCATTAGTGCATAATTTATAAATGTTGCATTCAATTGCAAGCACCCGCCCGTTTCAAGTTCATTTGTCTTTCACAATTTTTTCACTCCCATCCCCCAGCCCCACTTGATGGCAATTAATATGCCATTTGCTCTGCTGCTTATGCGTGCTCTTTTTTGTGTGTAATTCCGCGCTCAGTTTCTATTTCAGCCGCTAATGTTGATTAAATGGCACCCAAGATACACACAGCGCTTGCCACATATGCCACAGCAGCAGCAACAGCGACAAAGCTCATGCGTTGCAACAACGCCCTTAGAGAGAAAGGCAACACATTCGCTATGACAATGACTACGACGAGTGTGCAATTGAGCAAGTGGCTTTCAAATAAATTAAATCTAAGAGCAGCCACAAGCTAAGCCAAGCCAAGCGACACCGAACACTAAATACTTTTGTTTAAAAAATAATCATAAGAAAAGCACACAACACAAGCAATACTTAAATTAATTCACTATGCACATAAACAAAAAGTCACAAATAAAAAAGGACAAGCAAATAAACATATCACAAAAGCTTTTACAAATTTCGCGCACTTGCAATAGAGTTAAGTTGGCCGCGGCTATTTTATAATTTATATTCGATAAGCTTAGAACTAACTTGGCCGCACATCGATATCGATACTCATTAGCCAACACTTAGAGATATCGGTAGATCTTACCAACACAGTGCTTGGTGAGCCAGAGCTGATCAACTTTATACAAGTGTATATAACGCATTTAAGCTCATAGTCATTCAAGTCGCAGCCAACTGCAAGCAGCTTCGTTAAAAATGTGTGGTTGCAACTGGCTATTATATTTGCTGCGTTTTGCAACTAAGCTTAGCTCTCTGTGTGGTGCAAAATACTTTTTTGGGCTTTGTCGAATAACTAGCATTAGTTTATCAAGGGAAATTCATGATATGGTTTACCTTTTGCTGATTTAAGCTGGCCAGGCTCAGTTTAGCAGCTGCTGGATGTCAGTTGGCAGCTTGCAAGCTATTCCAGCTGCCAGTTGAGGCAAGTCACTAAGTATTTGTTATGCACATGCCACACACCACACATAACACACACACATATACACAGAGCAGCAGCAGCAGCAAGTCGTTGGCCCCAGCTACTTGTTTAAGACGAGAGCTGGAGCGTATCGCAGCTGACGCGAGTGCGAGAGCGCATAGTACGAAGCACATTTTCTTTACAGCCATTTACCAGGCGATTTACGTAAATCTTTTATTTATACAGAATACGTATAAGTTGCAATTTATCAAAATCTAAAATGTTTACCCGCACAAGTTATTCACTTGAAAATCTCTACCAAGATACACTCCCACATACAAACACACATACATGCACGCGTGTATCTCTATGCTTGTGTGAGACGCATACGTATTATTGTAACCAGCATTACGTATACGCGACGTAACACAGAAAGCAGCAGCTCCCCCGAGGCAGTTTGCCCAGTTGCAGCAGCAGCAGCATCTGTATAGCATGCATATGCTTATTTGTATGTATCTATGTGTGTGTGTGTGTGCTTGTTTGTGTGTATTATTTTGTGTTTTGCGCGTACAAATTGTCTTGTGACAGACAGCGAAAACTACAGAAGCGGCGCCGCGCCGGCAATGCACACACAGAGGACAACGCTGTGGCGGCATCCGTTGCCTCGTTGCCTGCCCCAGAATCGCGCAGCTGCGCGCCTAGCGCCTTCCCCCCGGCCGTTGGGCATGGTTTTAGTCAATTTGCGGTTGGTGTCCTCTTTTGTCTGTATGTGTGTCTGGATGCCTGTGTATATGCGTGCGTCAGTTTGTAGTAAAAGTAGTTTATTTTCATCTTATCTCTTAAAGCCAATAATGCGCTCGCAAGCGCACTTAAATGCGCTGCCACCATTTATATATATTTTTTATTATTATTTTTGCTGCTGCTGCTGTTGCTGTTGCAAGTGTGGCTGTCATTGTTGTTGTTGCTGCTGTTGCTGTTGCATCGAGCACGTTAAGGGGATTTGAATGCAAGCGCCACTCGCTTTCAATATAGTAGCTATATATCTGATGCTTTTTTAATTGTGCAATAGTCCTCAAACAAAATGTCACAATTTAAAAACGAAAACAAATGTGTTGTCAAAAAGTTAACATTTAAAATTGAGTAGGCTTAAGTGCTTGATTTATTATGCTTAAGTATTCAACTGCAAGCTTATTGTTTTTAGCATTACTTTTCAACTTTTTGTTATTACCAAATAAAGTTTTTGTTGGTTTACCAATCTGAGCTCGTTAGAACAAAAAATGACAGCCTAGCATGCAAACTTTGGCGCAATTTTGGTTTACTTCAACAAAATGAACGGATATATGTAGATTTATATTTATGAGCGTTTTATTGGCCGACAGAAATAAAAAATTTATATGGCTGCCATTTGCGTTATTATATTTAAAATTCGTCTAGCAGAAGACAGCTGATTGCACTTGTATTAAGCATAAGTTAAAAGCTTGCACGAAAGCTTTCAAAACATAATGTGTTTTATTTATACAAGGATATACAAGGAGAGCTTTCAAAGAGAAGCGAGTATAAGAGTGAACTGCAAGCATAAATTGTAACTTAAGGGAATTGTTTTTGAAAATGGGAACAGTGCGCTGGTCATGGGAAATTTACAAATAACAAATATTTATAATTCATAAACACGCTCACAGCAACTTTAGTTGTTATAAAATATTTATGTAGCGGAACTTGCAGTTCAATTGCATATTTAATAAAAACAATGTTTACACATTTGTAATTGCCAGGTGTTGAATACATATGCATTAACACAGGCAAATTATTTTAAGCGTCACACATTTTGACATAAATTCGTTCATATTGGAGGTTGTTCTGTTGTAATGTAATTGCAATTGCTATGCTATAAACAATTAGCTCGCCTCTACAGCCCATAGGCTCATGCTGAAATTTCTTTTTCTGCATGGCCGCATGTAATTAATGGCAAAACAAATCGATAATAATTAAAGCTCTGATTAGAACATTCCGCCGCAGCAAGATTTAAGCCAAATAATAAAAAGCCTTTGTGTGCGGGGTGTAACGTAGTTTGATAAAAGTTGTTAAAACATATTGCGCAAATTATCTAAAAAATAAATTTCAGTTGTATTTCCGCAGAGTGGAATATAAGCAAACCACAGCCACAAAACAAGCAGCTCAATGTGGCTGAAAAAACTAAAATGTTGAAAAATAATAGCAAAGCTCATTAGTCGCACAAATTTGTTTGCACGTGGGTGTGCAGCATTTTTAATTAGATACAGACATATATGTATATATGCTACATGTTGATGCAAATGGGGTGAGGGAAAGGCCTAGGCATAGTAAATACTTAGTACATAAATTTAGCGCGTAATCAGCATCTAATAACTAAAATCCAAATTAACTAATTCAGAAATCAACACGCACAATTGACAAATTATGCCGTTACAACATTTCCGGGCAATTGACTACGTGCGAGGCAGAGAGGACCAGGCAACTCGATATTTGGTGGCAATACATTCATATCAGAGTGGGGACAGGCGTACAAAGCGACAGCCTGTCACGGCACGTGCGAAAATACTATCGAATTGTTATACACTCTCCAAAAGGTTGAGGCCAAATGTCAGAGCATTGTCCGAATCGAACTATGGAGTGAAGAGTTTTAAGAAATGGAAAAAAGCATTGCTTGATATCATGTAAGAATGATATAGTGTGAGCTGTAAACATTTTTTGTAATATGCTGATGTAAGCTGAGATAGAGCAGTAAGATAAGAATATATAAGAAATAAGAAATCAAAGAAATTTAACTTTTAACATAGCTTCAAAATCAATTGATAAAAGATGCAATCAAATTAGAATGCAATTAAATAAATCTGCATTAAAAATAATTTAAAACAGAGTGTGTATTAATATACTTCTGCTGAACTAAAACTTGAAGTAATCAAGAAATGAAAAAAAGATTTAAATTAAGCAAAGCCGCTGTTGTCAATTCAAGCCATAAACATTTTTAGTAAGATTAAAACTGTGTATTATACATTTAAAATGCAATTTAAGATAGTGTATATTAAATTTGTTGTGCGCTGTTAAAACTTATTTGTTGTAATTGTTGCGAACAGTTACAGTAATTGTTGTTGTTGTTTCTGTTGTTGAGTTATTCATTAAGTGACATAATTTGCAGGCGTTTTCTATTTCGTGGCAGGCACTCATAAATAAATACAGCGAGCTGGTTTAAAGTATTTGCAGGCGAACCAACCAGTAGTAAGACTGCCTGACTGGTTGACTGGTTGACTGCCTGGTGCTCTGACATTTCCAGCTCATTTAGAGTTCAAACACGTCGCATGCATTAACCCCAGGCAGTCTGGGGTGGCCTGGGCTGGTTAAGTGTGGCATCGCGTGTTCTACCTGTGACTGCGGTGTCGTAATTATTAACTAATAACATCAAATTGATTTGCAACAACATGATGTTGAGAACAGGCCCAGGCTGCGTTTTGTGCTGCGCCCGGCTGAGTCCGGGCCCAAAGTGGAGGCTGCAGTAATTAACATGCATTCCACATGATTGCGCCGCTGGCGCATAAATCTCCGACCAGCACAAGCAAACACACGCAGTCACACACACACACACACATACAAATCAGGCTCACATTAAATGCGCCAGCAATCAGTTTTGAGTAAAAGTCGCAACCGAGACGAACGAGGAAATTAACATTGTAACATAAAACTGGCCATTGAACGGTCACTTAACTTGCTGCCAAGAGCAGGCCAAGCAGCCAAGCCAGCATCGGAAGCCACAGCAAAAGCCAAAGCCAAAGCCAAACCAAAAATAAAACTGAAGCCAGCCAGCGAGCGAGCGATGCGGCTGCTCCTGCTGCTGCTCTAATTCTAGATGATAGATGGCATACGATACGTTTTAGCATTTGTCAGCTTGTCTTTGCCCAAGCGCAACAAAGCCAACGCCCCAGTCCAGGCGGCGTTTCTTTTGGGGGCGCTCGTCTGAATCACGAAAAAGCATTTTCACGCTCACGCGAATGCGCAGAGTAACTTTTACTGCCAACTATCAAATGACTCAACTCACACCTGACAGCACGCCTTGAAGATAAGACACCAAGACGCTAAGCAAAAAGTCATTGTGAATTTTTTATAGCGTCCTGCCAAAAAGTAAGAGAAGGAATAAAAAAAAAAAGAAAACGCTGCTCCTTTTCCGCTGCGGTCTGAGGGCTTTGCTGGCTGGCTCAGCCACTGATGGCACGTCGCTGTCATAATTTATGTGGCGCTGTCTACGCCGGAAATGGGTTAATTTGATATGATTTAAACGTAAAATTATTGAATTATTGTTCTGCTAGCCTTTCTGCCTTTTCTTCTTACCTATTATATTTTAAAAAGGTGCGCCACACGTCAGACAAGTCAAATTTCTATAATTAGGTTTTCGCCACTGGGCGTATGCGCAATCTGGTCAAGCCCTGAAGAAATGCATTTAGCAAATTGCAAAAGCAAAATCATAAGACGACTTACCCTAACATTGCATGTTCAACGGTCATTACCATATGCTAGCCATGCTCATTTTGCTAATGCAAAATCCTTATCCTGGCCTTTTAGCCAATCGAGTTATTAGTTATAGATTTGAATTTATATGCGGTTCGGCCAAGAGCTCATAAATTTGCAGATATGTTGCCAGCTTAACCTTAATGATTATTATATTCTCAGCAGCTGAACAAAATTTAATAATGACAATGATATATTAAATACAATTTCTACTGCAAATATTTTGATGCTTGATTAATTTATAAAATAATATAAAAGCAACTTTAACATTTTTATTTCAGTGTGTTGTCATGCGCAAGCAACTGCAATAATTATTCATTATTCCAATTTTTACATGCCTAATAGCTTTACCTTTACTGTTTATAATACCAGCTACACTGGAAAAATTGCATTTGAAAAGGATTTTCATTGCAGACTTGAATGTGTAAAGCAATTAGTTACTAGATGCAGAGTTTATACACACATAAGCCACAAATACAGCAATGAGTATTGCATATATAGCTACCACCTACTCGCATAAACGTATAAATATTTCTACGAAAATTCCACAAGGCATAGAGCAAATAAGCATGCAGAAATGCTAATGTTTCTGAGAATTTTCAGGGCACTTATAAAACTATTTTTTGTAAACAATTTGAAACGAAAAACAATTTTATTTATATTCCTAATCCACAAACACAAGCTGCAAAGTCCAGAATTTGTATACCACACTTCAATGGGTCCACAATGAATCCTTTACCTCTCGACTCGACCGAAAATGAAGAAATACGCACAAACTGAAGCCAAACTGAGCACTTTGCATGCCAAAAAATATGCAAAAGTGAAGTGAGCTTTTAGAAAATTACAAGTCAAGTGTGTTTGGAGTGTCTGTGCACTGGCTTAAGCCAGAGCCGTAAACATACTACAGTTTGTTTCTCTCTCTCTATATATATATATATATATATGTATATATATTTTTGTCTTTATTTATGGCTGGTGCACTCTGCTTTAGTACTTGGCATACGCAATGAAGATGAACGACATGCAAAACTAAATGAAAGAAAGCGGAGACAGCAGGAAGAAGAAAAAATCAAGCGAAAATGTCGCCGATTTTAAAGTGCAATAAATCAGGCGGCCGACCAGTCTGGTCGGGCTTTGGGCCTTGCTGTCTGCTGTCTGCGCCTTTCAGACTATTTGAGTTGTTCAGTTGACATTGGCGACATATTCTGAAACGGAAGTTACGCCATTTTACTCGCTGCGCTGCGTGACAGCTTCCGCCATAAGCATAACCGTTTCGCAGCCATATTTTTCACTTAGCCTAAAGCAAAACTCACAAGCTTAAACCTTTCAAGTGCCCAGAGAGATTGCGACAGCCATCCAGCCAATTAGCCGCATAAAATGTACAGGAGCAAGCGCGCGCGCACTCGAAGGACCTTGCTGTGACTCTGTGGCTGATTTACAACTTGCTGCGTTGACTACATCTTTGTATCTGTCGCACTGCTTTCACTGCTGCCGCTGCTGCTGCTTTCAGTTTTTTTATGGCAACATCATTGGCATGTCGTAAAATGTGAGTGACATCGCACATGGCGTGAAATATTTCATAAGCTTGTGCTACAAGCCAAACCCACCAGCAAAGCGACAGCTTGAATTTTTAACACGCCAAAGCGTCAAGTCAGTCAGCTGCAAGGATTGTAAACAAGTATTACAAGCAGAGGAGCAACGAGGTGTGATCTACGAAAAGAAATGTACATACAAAGCATTGTTTATTTATGAAAAGAAAAGAAAAAACACATGCGTTTGTTTCTCAATTTAAAAGGGAGTTCAAATCTAATATGTGCTTTAGTATTTGATTTATATTTGTTATATACCAAGTTGCTAGCTCTTTTTGAATTTGTAAACACTTTGGCGTTGCTTGGCATTTAGTTCATTAAGCATGCTATATTCAACTTACAAAACAACCCACGCACACATAATATATGTACATGCTCATAATCGGAATGGACTGCTGATTTGAGTGGCTGTCGATGTTATGTACGTATGACATAAAACTAACCAAATGACGCTTTGAGTGCCGATATTTTCAAGACAATCAACAACTACTACATAGCATAGTAGCCAAGTGTGGCCAGACTAAAAATAGCTTACCCAATGATTGATATGCACGCATACACATATACAAAACGTACTGTGTGTGTGTGAGTGTTATGCGCTGCCATTCATCATATAATCGTCAGAGTGAACACTTGAGTGCGCTGCAAAGTATGCTACAGAAAAAATTGTATGTGTGTCTATGTCAGCAACAGGCTCAAAGCGAACTGCAGCCAGCTATTCATTATAAGCTCCATAACGATAACGATAGCGTTGCCACAAACACAAAAATAACAACAACAGCAACAACAACAGTATGAGAATGCATTGAGCTACGCTTTGCTGCACTACATTTGCTGCATTTGCTTTTTTTTTTTTGTTGTTGTGCTCTGCGCTGCTCATGCCCTCAAGTCATAGCTTTACAGACTGATACAGGTACCGAGTGCTTGTGCTTGTATGAATGCCTGCACACACTTGTGTGTGCGCATTTCCATTGGCAAATGTCGAATAAAAACATTGAATGGCTCTTGATTGATTTATTAGTGGCACTATCAAGCAGGCATTGCTCCAATTAGTTTAAGTATGTTGCTGAACCTAATCAATAATTTGAGCTGAGCTGATAGCAAGCAGACGCATTGTTGCCACTTGTATGCTTATACTATTTGTCTATTTCGTATTTAATCCACTTGCGCTGTTTAATGACATTACTTAAGTTATTATTTTTCACTGCTGAAATGTTATGCTGTAGCCACAGCAACAACAGCAATAAGCACAACAAAGTGGCGCAACGAAAGAGCAAATTTCTTATTGGAGTTGCAGTTGCAGTTGCAGACACTGTCCGCTTCTACTTTCGCTATTCGTTTTGCTTTCTTTTTTTTTTCGTTTGAGTGCGCTTGGCGCGGCGCACATTTCGTGTAATGGACTTTAATGGAATTACAGTTTTATATAGCAGTCTAAGTAAGCGCCAGCACATTGCTATAGCTGGACTCGTATTTAGTTACAAAGTTTACTTGAGCTTGGGCTATTATATTTTGCTTAAGTGCCAGCAGCCCTGTGCACACTTAACAATACCGGAAGCAGCAACTACTATCACGACACACACACACATACAAGTGTGTATATATTTGTGTGTGTGTGTTTGAAGCAATTTGGCTAAAATGCAACTTAGACGCTCAAGTGCGGTATTGACACTTTGAAGTTACACTCAAGCGGCATAAATCAATGGCCAGCCAATCGCAGGCACGTAAAATATATTTTCCAATACCCCCGCTGCTTACCAACGCCCCCGCCTCGCTTACATTGCCACTCATATTGGCTTTGAGGTCAGCACGTGCCACTTGCCCATGCTTAATCTTCGTTACTCTTGGCACTTTTCTAAAGCTTTGCATGCAAAGCAAACAACACGCGCTTCACACAGCTTCCATAGCTTTCAGCGTCCCCCACACCCCCCCCCCGCATGCGTGTCAGTCTGCCTGTCACATGCCAAACACAACAAAAGTCTTCGATATGATAGGGCTATGGCTGCTTGCCACTCAAACTGAAACACGAAAAAAAAAGTTCAAAAGCTGCTGCTTGAAATAAAAAGCACAAAAAATACAAAATGCAACTCTTTATAGAATAAAACACCTGCGTGACTTGTTTGTGGAAATAAATAAATAAATTATGCTATAATAAGTTTGCCAAACATTTGCTTTGATTGCATAAATTTGTACAAATATATAATATACAACACTTGGACTCAATTACTTCAGCAATTATTTATTCGTTATAGCTTAAGTACGCAAAGAAATTGTTTATATTGAAGTTATAGAGTTATAATGTAAATTACTAAATTCCAAAATATACATGTATATGTATTAATTAATATTATCAAAGCTACATACGCTAAGCAACTAAACAGATTGAAGCAAAGTTTTCAGCTTTAAATTTATTCAGCAGCATTAATGTTTGCTTGCTATAAACAGCCATAAGCAAGTTAATGTAATCAAATCAGTAAGCTGCTTTAAATATGCATATTTGCTAGTTTTATTTGTATATATGTGTGTGTGTGTGTGATTTTCTTGGTAACTGCTGTCAACGCTTGTTGCCATTTATTTGTTTTGCTGGTTGCACGTTTGCTTTTTTCGCTGATGCAATGCACCTTCGAAATACATGCGTGCTACATTTTGTTAAAAACATAAATGCACTGAAAGAAAAACTATAGCTACTAAATATTCTACAATCACAGCCATTTCTTAAAGTGTTTGTGGCTTACCAAATTTGTATTTCATGCGTTTGTTTGATTTACTGCCCATTGCTTTGCCGTTTTGCACTTTTCTCTCAGTGTAGCTGCTGTCTACATGTGCAACATTAAATATGCAACATAACAAGCGTGCTTGCAACCGCTGCTGCAGCCATGCAAGGCGTATGCAAATCAGACAAATGCATCTCTTTTCACATAGCATAAGCCAAATGCCAGCGCCTGCGTCTGCGTCTCCCACGATCCCCATCATGTCCAGCCATTGAGGTCTTTGTTTCAGTCTGGGTAGCATATGCCTTGAAAATTTCACAATATGCGCGCGTGTTTGAAAATTGGTTGCCTTTCAACGCGGCGTTGTCTACATTGCTTTCAAGCTTTTCTTGCAACTTTGCAACATACACGAACGTACGAATGTGTGTGTGTGTGTGTGCTAAGCACAAATGTCTATTATCTATAAAATGCCCGCAGGTACTTTTCTACTGCTTTCGACCATATTTCAATGCGAGTTGCCTGCTGATAGCCAAACTGCTGCCGTTGCCTGCCACATTGCGCATTGTTGTAAATTTTGATAATTCACAAGTGCACACTCGACACACACACACAGACACACTTATGCACACATTCACACTAGCTGGCAAGAACTTTGAAGTGGCATTAATACGCTGAATTTCAGTGGCAACGAATTCAGTTGCACAGAGATCCAGACGAGGCAGGCTAGGCTGCCTTTATCGTCGACATTGCTCCCGCCGCCAACAAAAGTTCCCCCCTTTGGACATTGGCTTCCGTTTCGGCGCCATTGTTTTCGGGTTACGCTGCACAATGCTGCCGTTTAAATTAGTTAGCTTTTCGCAAACCACAGCTGTGTATACTCACATGTATATATGCTCGTGTGTGTGTGTGTGTGTGTGATGTGTGTCTTTGAATTGGAGGCACAATTCACTTGGCTGAGATGCTACTTCTCGTCTTTTCGACACACTTGGGATGCCAGTGAGGTTTCAAGACAACGCGACTGCTTGGTTTGCCATTGTTGCGGTTCATGTCGTGATTTTATAACGTCAAATTGTTTATACTGCACAAATATATTGCAAAAAGGGCATGCACAATTACAAAATCTAAAATGAAAAGGCTTAAAAGTTTTATAAAATTATGGAATGTAAGTTGTTTGAATTTAAACTTGTTAAGATATAAACCTTATTGCCTATTGAAGTTTAGTTTAGTTACTTATTAGTTAATAAATATGTTAAGCTTAGAGTAATTTTTGCTTTTGAGCTGTTTTGGTTTCATTATCAAGCCCAACTCAACTGCATACCCTACGTATACTTAATGCATTTTCTTAGGCGCTGGTGCTTCGCCCATTGTTAGCTTTGGTTTGTCCTGCTTTGCATTTAATAACATTCAATATTTGGCTACGCTTACATATTGTTTGCGCTTCTTTTGTGGGCGTGGCAACATTGCTTACGGCCAATGTTAATTTTGCTGTTTCTCTTTTATTAATATAAATGAAGTGCAGCCCTTTGTTGCCTTTTGCCGCATTGTGTGTTTTGCTTTGTAAAGCCAAGTTGCAACTTATTCATATCACACACACACACATACACATACACATACACTAATACATGTGCCGCATTGTATGCTTGATTGAGTGCCAAATTGAGTTAGCCGTTGTATGTTAAAAATTGAATGCGGTGCAGTTGGTTGCTCTGCAAAGAAAACAAACTTGAGTTAGTAACAATTTTATTGTTTTATTGATAGCTAACTTAGCGCTTGACACAGATCTATATTTGGTGGTGCTAAGTTAATTTCCTAATACATTTACATTTATGCAAATTAAAAAACAGTAAACTAGAAACGCTTTGACATCACAAATTTAATTCAGCAACATTTTTATACTTAGCGTAAGTTGTAATGTATTTTTTAGGGGTTCTATATAAAAGTTAAGCATATGCTTAATAGAACAACTTCAAGACTGATGACGTAGCTTAAATGGGAAATAGTTTACTAATGGAAACTATTAAACTTGGTCTACAATTTGTCCATTAGCGCATATTAAGCATTTGGTAATTTAATTGGTTAACGCAAAAAAAACAAAATTGATGAGCTTATTGGGTTTGCTCTTTAGTGCGGCCAATACAAAGGGCCGACGACTAAAAACGTTAAGACAACTTTAGCTATTTGTTTCAGAGCTTCTTGCAGAGCTGCAGCTTAAAACGACTTCAATAAATAATTGATAAAGCAGTGCCAGCGAAAAGTATATGGTCAGATTGCTGACCCTACAAAGCGCAGCAAGCAAAGCAAAGCAGAGCGGGGCGGAGCGAGATGCAGCCAAGCCGCACACAATGTTGGCTAATTACTCAACGCTGCTCATTAGGAGCGCAGTGCATTTTCACTTTTCAAAGCTTTGCACCTAGAGCGCGGCGCAGCGCTAATGAAGATTTATGAAGGTCCCGAGGGCGACGACGGCGGCGGCAACTGCAAGTGCAGCCAAAGTTGCTGCGACTGAGCTGGAGATGTTGATTCTTAAGGTTGAACTGGCGACTGACTGGCATTGTTGCTGAAAGTTTAATGCGTTTTTTAGGTTTCGCCCCGCTATGTGCTATGGGCTAATTATAAGGCAAACTGCAATGAATTATGCATTTGACAGCTGCTGGCATTGTCTTTACTGCAGAAAACTTTAATCAACTTTTGCATATCGAAATGAAGCGCCTGGGCATAAGAAATAACAAGAGACAAGGCAAAACAAACATTCTTAATTCAGCATAATTCAAATTCAAATAAGCTAAAACGTTTGCTGCTGAACAAAAAAAAGGAAACAAGCGAAGACAACAAAGCAAATGAGAAAGAAAAAGTAAAGCATAGCAGAGAACATACACACACACACACACATATATATACACAGCTCGTCAAACTTTGTGTTACATTTTTATTTAATTTTGCTATCTGGCAGGCAGTTGCCACCCACTCGACGCCACCAACAGTTGCTGGCTTTGTGTTGCTGCCTGTTAAAAAATGCGCAAGCAAAAGCAATTTGAAAGCTGCGCTGAATACGTAAAAACAATACGAGAGAGCTCTGTTAGCCCTGTTAGCAGCCCACCTACGTCTCAGTCTGCTGCTCAGAAAAAAAAAAGAATGAACTGCAAAGAAAACTCAGCAGTCCGTTCAATGCCACTGTGTGTGTGTGTCTGCAGTTGTGGCAGCTAATTTTCATTATTCTTTCAAAATGCAATCAAGAAATGTTGCTGCTGCTGTTGGCGCTGCTTGTGGTATTGGTGCTGGCCAACCAAAGGCAATTGCAACGCAAACGTCTATGGCCAGTTGGTCGGTCGGTTGGTCAGACAGACAGCCAGTCCAGCCAACAGTTGAGATGTGTTACATTGGACAACACGCTTAAAGGTAAATGAGTAGTTCGCTAAATGACTGGCAACAAAAATAAAATTGTATGTGTTGCAATCAAAAGCCCGACGCCATGCCTTGCATAAAACAAAACCCCATTGAATTAACAATAATAGTAATCAACTTTTTAGTGCAAAACAAGTTTAATTTAACTGCAGCCCAACTACTAAAACATTTCTAATTACAATGCAATGCAGTTTATTTTAGAAATTAAGAATATTAACAATTGCAGTTGGCTTTTAATTTGATATTGAGGTTGCCTTCACTACGACAAACTAAGAGAGCAGAGTAGAGTGTCAGTTCAAAATATCTTTAAGATACATTTGATGCAATAGAAACATTAATATTAGATGCATATATCCCACAGATTCCAGAGAACATCAACAAGCCAGGAAATAAAAGATTGTCCAGACATCCTGCAAATATTTCTGTGCGTTTTTATTATAAATCTACAACAATTTTATCAGTTATTCAAAATGTTCAATCAGCATTTAAAATATCTTATTGCTGAATAATTGCGTTTATTTTATAAATTTGATGCAAGCTATTTCACTTTTTGAAATCACAGTTTGGACTTTAGCGAATGCATTTCAACACTAAAAGCAAGCATTTTGTATATTTTGCTGCACTAAAGGTAAATACATATTTATGATACATGTTTCTTTTGTTTTTGTATAACCAAATCAAGTCAATATTTAACAATTTTTTACTGCTAGCATTTGTACGCCATTTAATCCATTTATTGTTGTTGCCCATACACTCGTTTGTATTGATTAACAACTATTTTTGATTTATGCAATTTGTGTAAAAAAAAGTATGAATATTGTTGCAGTTTAAAAAATGTATGCCAAAGTGATAAAGTTTTTAAATAAAATAAATAAATACATGCTCGCCACAATAGGTGAGCGAGCGGTGAGCAGCAAAGTTTATTTTTTATGCTATTGAAATAAATGTGTGTATGTTATTTTATATTGTATTTGCTTTCATATAAAATTTCATAAATGGCTGACTTGCAGTCTGGACAGCCAGCTGGGAATGGAGTTGGAGTTGGGGCTGTTCACATTGAATGAATAATTGACAAAGAAATTATTTTTAATTGAATACAAACTTACAGTTGAATGAATGACTGCCACCTGGCCAATAGATACAAGCATATATATATACCTGTGTGGAGCCCTGTTCATTTAATTGAATGCGTGGTCCGCATCGTTTACTGTAATTTGCCAACTTGGCGTTGCCGCTTTGAGCATGTAAACAATACAAAGAGCAGTAACAGCTGCTGCTGGAACAAATATAAACAGCTCCTGTGCCTGCTACTGATCTTGTGTAGCTTGTCTTGCTCCGCTACACAAGCACACAATGCAGCCAATAAATGCCAAATGCAAACCTGAACAGCTGCAGCCAAAAGCGCAACGCAACGTAATCCAAATGCCAGTGTGGCTGGCACTTGGGGGTGTTAAAAGAGCGCGCCTGCCATTGCGCTAGCCAAGCTGTAAATCTTTGATGCAGTCAGTCCTGTGCATTTACAGCTGAGTGGCCAATTAAGTGCTGGGTCCTTAAAGTGCGTTCTTCTGTTGTGTTTTTCCAATACAAAATGGGCACATAAAAGCGAAAGCAATTGAATTTCAATTGCTAGCAGCTACAGCAGCTGTAGCATAAACATAAAAAAATTCACTTAAAACAAGCTGCAAGTTGCTTAAATGATTATTTATTAAATGCATATGAATACTTGGTAAGCAAAAGTATGCGCAAGTCTTAAGCTTTTTA
The DNA here is from genome assembly GCF_011750605.1 of Drosophila busckii. Taxonomy (NCBI): domain Eukaryota; kingdom Metazoa; phylum Arthropoda; class Insecta; order Diptera; family Drosophilidae; genus Drosophila; species Drosophila busckii. The sequence goes on along the minus strand of NC_046604.1, from coordinate 14,000,885 downwards.
AATTTCAGCTGCTAAATAATTTGAAATTCTTTGCCACTTTGCTTGCAACACTTGCACTTGCATATATCTTAGAATTTAAGCAACACTTGCTGTACTTTCTTTCATTTCAAACACAGGTCTAAAGTTGCAGCCATGCACTGTGGGACGACCCAAAGGCAAGTGCTAGCTGGTTCACATATGTTGCAACTTGGCACTTACATTCTGCTGTAAGTCCTCGCCTAATATATATCGATAATATTTCATTAGTTGGCGGTGTAAGAAACTGTGCAGCTTATGCACTAGCTAAAGTGCTATATAATGTTATTGCATGAAACGTTCAGTTAGCTAAACATTCATAATAGTATATATTAACTAAAATCTACAAATGCATTTTTTTAGTCATATATTTATATTTGCTTATAGTTTTTATTTTTAAGCAAACAAAAAGCGTATTTAAACTACGACATGTCAGAGTATATACTTCATACTTGGTGTGGATGGGTGCGTGTGCAAGTGCAGCCCATAAATTTAGCAAAAAGAAAATGCACTGGCATATTGGAAAGTTGTGCCATTTGGGTAGAGCTCTATGGCCCGCAGCATACACATACACACAGTTGCTCTCTCTCTTGCTCTCTTTCAGTTTGTCGCACTCTAACGCAATGGAGCTTAATGCAATTTTCCTTTTGGCGAGCCAAAAATTGCATGGGGAGGCGCAGATACTACGACGAGCTGTTACCCCAAATGCAATTTCTCACAGCAAACATATTTTTACTTTGTGCTCTTTTGGCTCGTCGTCGGTCAGGCAGTGTGGCAATGGGCAATGGCAATGGCAATGGCAAAGAGTTTGCTTACTTGCTTGAGAAATGCAATTTGCTTGTAGCATGCTACGGTGCGTATACACGTTGTCGACATTTGGCACTCTGCTTGCTGCTAATTAGCTCTGAGCACATTTTTAACTGCAAAGCTACTACTACTACTACTTCACAAACTGTAAAAAACTAACAACAAATTATTCGCATATTGGTTGCTATTTCGTTCTCGTTCTCTGTCGCTCTTGTAAGCGCATAAAAAATCGCTTAAGTTAAGCGAAGCGTCAAGTCGTTTGCTTTCCTCCAACGCTGCTGCAGTGGATTTGGCCAGTTAGACAAAGTCAGTCGCCTCGTTGGCAACATAGAGATGAGCAGCAAATATTTTACCAAAAACTATTAATACATCATGAAAATATCTGATTCTTTTCAATAAAGCTGTTGCCAATATGATAATTAATTTTTGTTTTTTAATAAATTGCTGGCTATTTATGTGTGAATTCGTTAAAGCATGCATGAGAGGCAATAATAAATATTTAAATGACCATAAATTTCATGCATAAATTGCAGCTGTTAAAAATATATCACATGTTTTCATTATGGACAGTTACTTGAATTAATTAACCAGCTATTTATAAACAGCATTAAGCTTATTAAAATTTAATTTAAATGCCTTTGAAGCATAAACAGCTTAGATGGCTAAAGGAATAAATTTATAATTCAAACTAGATTCAACTTGAAGTACGCAGCGCTAAATATCTCAACTCACTATTTAGATCACGCTTAAATCCTGTGACTACTTGGCCTGCTCAGCATTCGTTGCAGTCCAGTAGAAGCTAGCCAGCCAACTCGACTGTTTTCTTTGACATGGTTGTGTCGGTTTATCGCGCCGCTTGTCAGCAGCGCTTCTGCTTCCCCGCACTGCTCACTGGCAACGATTTTTCTGTGGTGGTAGTTGGTGGTGGCGGTGGAGCAGCTGCTGGCTTTTGTTGCATGTCATTTGCATGAAGTCGGGCTGAGGCGAAGGCCAGCCGGAATAGCCTCAATTTATTTGCACTTAGTCTGCGGGTTGAAGGCGCCGGACAAAAGGTTAACAATGCAACTTGCCATCTGCTTGACGCTTATCTCTCTACGCTACGCTCAGCTTAGCTGCTGCCACACCTGTGGCCACCAGCATAGTGAGCAGCAGCAGCAGTTGATGCCGCTTAATTGCTTAAAAATGCAAAAATAATTGCAGTGTCCGACGTCGCTGCCGCTGCTGCTGCTGCCGCCAAAGCTAAACGTAAAAGACGCTGTAAGAACAACGCTAGCTGCCACTGTTTTCCTGCTTGCATAGCAATGTCCAATGCATTTTCATTATGTTGACTGCCAAAAGAGCAAGCAAAAGAAAACAGAGCGCGAGCACACGCAGCACAAAAGTCGAAAAAACAAAAATGCCATTCGCATACGCAAACGTTGAGCGACAATTGGCAGCAGCTGCTGCTGCTGCTGCTGCTGTGCCACATCTCCATTTGTGACTCCTGGCTGCCTTTAGCGGGTCTTAGCCTTTGGCTATGCAAATTCAATTTGGGCCAGCAACATGCAGCAGAAAAAAAAAAACAGCAACATGCGTAAAAAAGTCGCGAGTGAACAACTGAACATAAGACGCCAGCAAAGAAACAAAAGGTTGCAGTCGAAGTAAAGAATTGAATGCACTTTAAAAAAATAACCGCACCTCAATTTCAACTTACACATTTAAAATTTACAACTTGCCGCTTTGATATATACTAAATGTAAAATACAGCCTTGCTAGAATCAAATAATAAGAGAAACTTCTGCTATTTACACAACTTTCTTAAAGGCGTCTTATATGAATGTACATTGCTTTTAGAAATGAAATTCCAAAGCTTAAATGTGCAACAAAAACTGCACAAAATGGCGGCTGCAATTGTCTCCTGAGCAGCTGCTACTCTAGCTCAAGTCAACAGCTGTCGTTTCACCTATCTACGCCAACAAGATTGTGCAGGAATTTTGTGTATTTTGGCGCTTACCTTGAATACATTTGCTGTGTAGCATAAAGCAACTGTTTTAAATAAATATGTTAATGTGCATTTATGACAGCAACAATTGCACGTCATTAAACTTAAATTGTATGCCGCAAAAATTTGCGCATGTTTACCCCTTTCAAAAAAAAAATCTGAGCATTCAAGTCGCAGCAGAAAAAAATGTTTTGTGCGTAAAATTAATGTTGCGTAAGCTACTGTATATGTATGTAGAAAATTTCCAAATCATTGATTAACCAGCCTCCAGTAATACAACAGATTTTCAATAGCCAACGCGGCGTATGAGTGCTGCGTGAATATTCAAAATGGCAGCTGCTACAATTGCACGCTTTGCATGTGCGCGTGTATCTGTGTGTGTGTGTGTGTGTGTGTGTGCAGTCGTGTGTTATTTTGTGTAAATTATATGGCCAAAAGATGCAAAATTAGGCAAATAATAGCTGCCTAATGTGCTGGAAGGTCAAATAAAATGGCAAATCCTTTGCCAGAATAAAAACATAAAAGTTGATGCGACAACAACACTAATCAACTATAAGCCGTTAAATAAACTGGCTTTCGAACAACAACAAATTACTTAATGAAAATTTGTAAGCAGTCTACTACATACACTTGAGCATGAATTCATTTCCAACTAACGCTTCAACTTGCTTACACAGATTTTTGTTTTTCTTTTCATATTTTGCGTTTACCCAATGTAAGCAACAGCAACGACGACAACGAACAACAACAGCAGGCGGCAAATTTGTAGCTGAAAAACAGTCAATAGGACAAATTTATTGGCAATTTTGGGGATTTGCCGAGCTCTGCTTCAACATTGATTGTGCAAAATTGCAAATCAAACATGACTAAAGGACACATTCTTATACATGCGCAGCAAACGCAGCAACACCAACTTCAAAAAAAAAAAAAAGGTGGAAGTAGGAAGGCTCTGCACATATACAAATGGGAAATGCAAATAAATAGCACAAAATGGATAGAAAATTGTGCAGATAGAGTGCTGAGCATTGACAAAACCTACTACAGAAAAATGTGTTTTGCTGCAGCTTCAAACCAAATACCTACAACAATTGTTGTTGTTGTTGTTGTTGTTGTTGTTCTGTTTTCAAACAAAATGAACACACACACAACTGTTGGGGCAGCAGGAAGCCTGTGGAGCTAGCTTGCTGCTTTCCCAGTAGCTGATTGCCTTCTGTGTAAAAGTCTATCTACTGTTTGTTACTATTTACTCCCTTGACACCAACTAAAAATAGCTCAGCTGCATATGTATGAGAGATAATGCAGCAAATAGAGATCTGCAATTATGAATAATAAAGTCTTATTTATTTTTTGTATTGTTGTATATTTTTGTATTGTTTGTATATTTAAGCGCTTATTGATCAATCAATATCTGCAACTCCAAGCTTAGAAAATCAGCATAAATCTTAATCAGCTTAGCTCAATATTGTAAACTCAATTAATGTTTTAACAAAACTTATACAATTGTTAACTCTTTGAACATTAACAGCTTGTTCGTTATGTAATATCAATTTATTTAATTAATTTCTAACAATAAGATCCAGCAAATAATTTTTAATGAAGCAAGCACAAAACCATTCTCTGATTTTATGTTTATTTAAAATGAGCAAAGCTTAAAGAGTAAATAACAAAGTTGACTATCATTTGTATACTATGTCCGCTTAGTCTTAATTAGCAACAAAACAACTTAGGCAATAATAAACAAAACAAAATAGTAAGCTAACAATTGGCATAAAATGCAAAAATACAACGAGCAAAAAAGAATGCGCTTCGTTAAGTTTTTGGTGTGCAAGGAATAACAACAACAATAATGTGTTAATGCGAGCACGCACACAAGCACTCATATACACGTATTGTGTGAGTGTGTGTGTGTGTAAGGATGCATGTTGAAAATATAACCGCAGAATATGCAAAACACATGCAGAGCAGGAGCTGCTGGTTGGTATAGGAAGACAGAACTTTGTCGAAGCAACGTTGCCGCATGCAACGCTGCAATGGCAGCGAGGCAAGCAGAGCGTGCTAAATGCAATAAAATAAAATAAGAAATGCGCCAAAAGCACAAATATATACAAGACCAGCGTGCAAGTATGTAGCAAATTTAATGCGTATGCTTGATATACAGCGATAGAGCGAGATTGATAGATGAAGCATAAGAGTGTGAGAATTGTATTCAATTTATTCAATATGTACACAAGCTGCACCTCTTGCCCCTATCAGGTGACGAGCTTGATTGTGTGCATATGCATGTTATTTTTAGATAATACTCTGTTGAATATTAAATTAAAATAAATAGAGTAGAGATGTAACAATCTTTTGTCTCAGACTATTTTTGTCTTGAATTTTTCAATTGATTTGTTCATGACAAGTTCAGTTTCAGTTGTAACTGACTCTAACATTAATGTTATCCACATGCAATTATTTTCCAGACTGTTTATTTTTGCAGCTTTGCTAAGCTTGAAATTAAAATAAAAAATAGTGGGCAGCAACTATTGTTTAGTCATAAGTTGGTCTAAAATCATCCGATTCTTACATGTTTTACTACGTTATGCTCGTATTGATGCCAAAAACATAGCTGTATGATTCGAAAATTTAAAAGCTTCCAAATTTGAATGCGGCTTTTTTTTGGGATGCATATTCGTGATATGGCATGAAACTCTGCAATCGGACTACATTTCGCTGAGTTAGAGCTTATCAAATCTTTGAATATTAATCAATATTTAACTGAAATTGTCTTGTTTATAACTTTGCCACATAATGAATAAAAGCATACATATTTATACTCATTTGAATTGTGTTTCCAACGCCAACATAAAATAGTAAAAAAGTGTTAAATCGGATTATTTTTTGCTAAACTATAGCTTGCACATGTTTGAAAATAAACAAAAAATAACTCAACAGTGTTGGTTATGTTGTCAATAAATATTTTCCTTGATCAAACACACCAGCAAATTTTTATTTAAAATCTCATAAGTTAATTAAGCTATAACACTCTTAAGACCATTTTTTTTAAGCTGAGACATAGCTTCTTAAAGTTTGATGTCTGCTGGGCCCATGCTTAAAGCGTTCTTGTTATTTTTTCTTTTTACATGTTGCTGTCTTTATACTCGCTCACTTTTCACTGTTAGTTATGTCTGCTTGCAGGCTGCTACTTTGCATGTTATTTATGTTTATTTGCATGCATACTTTTTATTTTTTGAGCAACAAAAAAGTAAGCTTAAATTTGTGCCTTTTTTTGCTTTTCTTTGTTTGTTGCATGCAACAAACGCAAGCAGCTGCTTCATTCACATTCAGTGTTGCATAGTTTTAAGCGCTGCAGGCGCTTGTGGCAAATTGCTTAAAGCTGATACTCTGTTGGCTTAGCTTTGCTGTAGAATTCTATTATTCATTTATTTACGCAGCAAACTATTTCAGTTAAGCAGCCGTGGGACAAATGGAAATGTTCAAATCAAATAACAACATTGTTGACAACATTTTCATCCCTATTGCCTGTAATTTCTTTTTGCTGCTGCTTTGCGGCTTGTACATCTTGTGGTGCCCCGCAAATGCTGCATGCCGCATTCACGGCATTTGTTATTTTGTTGCCTTTATGTGCATGCCACTTTTAAGTCTCTGTCTCGTTGCACTTTGATTGTCTATCCCAGCGGCGTTGCGCTTGCCCCCACAAAAGTGTCAAGCACGAGCATCAGCTGTCTTCTCAGCAAACAAGTAGCCAACCTAGACAAACTCAGGTAAACACACTCCAACACACACACACATAAATTCATTGAGCTGCACACAATGTTTAGTTGCTAGTGCGTTTTTTGTGCTTGTCCAGCTGTGAGCTGTCTGTTATGTTGCAAAAGGTTTGTGTATATGTCCGAACAGCAATCGTTATTTATATTTAAACTGTTTACCAGTTAGTGTCAAAATTGACTAGAAAATAATGAAAACATTTGAATATAGATACCATTTATTATTCCCAAGTTAAAACAGAAATGAATTTTATAAAACTTGCGTATATTTCAAAACTTGTTTAATTTGAAAGGCTAACATTGAACTTTAAATTTAATCTTTTATGATTTTATCATAAACTCATCGTAGCCAAATTTAAAGCTTACAAGGCATAGCTGCTTAAAGATTTGGCCTAGTTATTGGAATAAATTAGTATATCTTAAAATAAAACAAATGCAATTTTTAATGACGCTTTTTAAGTGCTATAAAAAATTAATACGCTCATAAAAATTGCAGCGAGTTTCGTAACAAGTCTCGTAAATGGTTAGTTTACAAATTGAACGTTAAAGCATTAAAAAAACGCACTAGAGTACACATACATTTTTAAAAGCAAGCAATAATATTATTCTTTAGTTCTTTTGGCTGGCTAGGTGTGAAATGGTAGGAAGCACAGCGGGCGATCCTTGTTGTCACTGTGCTATGTTCTCTCATCGTTTCTCGCCAACGTTTGCTTAATGTCTTCTTTATTATACGAAATTTATCACCGAAACTGAAATTGGCCTGGTTGGCTTGCTTTTTGTCGGTTGCATGGATGCCCGTTAGTCTGCTGTCGTTGTCCTTGTCGTTGTCGTTGCCCGTTGCCTTTGCTTAGCTGCGCGTCCAAGGGAAAGCAAAGAAAAGCTTGCACTTTTTTTTTTGCTGCAGCCCTCTGCTGCTACATAAAGTAACTCACACCCACGAAAAAATACACACACACATACACAGTCAGCTCTCTCTCTCTCTGCATGCGGTGCAGTAAAACATGGCTTATATCCTTTATGGTGACAAAGGCAAACACTAACATAGACGCTAACGCAGACATTGAAGTCGACAGACAAAGTCCAACATCACATTTCAGGCACCAATTTACTCCACAGATTAGCAATCTTTAGTGCACACACAACACACACACCGCACACCACATGCATTACCAGTAAAAAAAAATATATATATGTATGATGTTGAGCTTTTGTCTTTTAATGGAACGCGGTTATATGCGAATGGTTTTTTAACTCGCTGGTTTTTGAATTATAGCAAGTATAATTTTTATTACAACACATTTTATTATTTAATTTTTGCCACAAAAGCGCGGAGGTTGGCAACAACCTTTATTTTTTTAATTGTTTGCTTGTAATTGGTCCAGCAAAATTTAACCCTTGATGCACAAGGATAAGTGCAAAAAAAAAGCAACTTAAAAACTATTGCAATATTAGTGCTTAACTCCTTGCTAGCTAAGCTCTACGAAATTATTATGACATAGAAAAATTGTTAATTTCACATTATGCAAACTTATCTCGTTTAAATTACTAACCGTTGTTATTTAAATTTTACTTATAACTGAATATTGAGTTTCGATACTTTTTTGAAGTGAGCATGGTATTTTTAATTCGCTGTGCCATGGTCACACAGTTTATAACGGAGCTGTTGAGTTAGCGACTTGTCGCTAGCTGTAAGATTGCTAATCGCGATTTAACGCCCGAATTTATATTATAAACGAAGTTGATTTCTTTATAATATGTTGCTTTATTACTGCCTTCTGCAGTGTGTTTAGTTAAGTTAAATTTACAATGTTTTTGAATATATGTATGTACATATATATATGCGGCACGGCCGGCTTACAAGTATAACTACAGATCAGGGTCTGTCCGTTACGAGAGTCTAAAGCGAGTTAAAGTTCAACTTGTTAGTTGCGACGATCAAAAGTAAGTGTAAAGTAGAGAATTATAGGCTCGGCCTCATAATTCTTAGCGATAGATAAAGCGATAGAAGATTAGTGATAGCGAGAAGAACGCACAAAGAGAGCGCGAGCTTTATTAGTGCAGTGCCAAATGCACGCACAAAGAAGAGAGCGCGTAAGTACAAGCGCAAAGAAGAGAGCGCTTGAGCTTTTTCAGCGCCAAAGTCCGAGCTTACACCAGATCAGCTGTTAGTAGCTGAAGAGTCAAATTGATTGGCCTTGCATGACCAAACAGGAGCTTTGTGTCACATGTTGCTGTAATATTACCAATTGTTGTTAAAATGGAGCTACGCAGCAAAACTAAAGAGATATTAAAAGACGTGCTTAAAAGTGCAGGCGTCTATGAAGATGGCATGAATCTGGATGAGATGCGCATGATGGAGCGAGCATTAAAGCTGTCCATCGAGTCATACGAAAGCAACGAGCTTGACCACGCACTCTATGTAAGCAAACAATAATATACAAAACTCAACATTAATTAACTTTATATTCTTAGGAGAGCGAGATGGAGTCTCAAATATTGGCCAGCTCCACAATGATCGTTGATCCCATAGGGGCGTCTAGGGACACTACTAGCCTTGATCGCGACTGTGACAGTCCACCAAGTGAGCCCATATTCCTGCAGGTGCAGGCACAGGTGCATCATGAACTCAACTGGAGTCCCAGCAAGGGTGCACGTCCGCCCGAGCGCATAGCTAATGAAGTCAACGCTGAATGCAAATCCAAGCGTGTGCTTGTCTGTGGCGATCGTAATGAAACGGAGAACGACGTCGATGTAACACCCATATCATTGGTCAACGACTCTGGAGTTAGCTCGGATCAAATTATCACGATCTCAAGCATCAGCGATACGTCCACAGTGTCATCAATTGGCGAAATGCCCAGTCAATTCCTTATCAGCACCAGCAGCGCTGCCGTTTCCGACTATTCGGAGAGTGATGATGAGATCATCATACTTGATGAAACAATTTGATTGTCTTTATTTAGCCGAAAATTATAGGTTACATTTTCAATTACTTTTTGCGCTGTCGCTTAGTCTTGGCTATGGTCTCACCCACCAGCGAATCAATGCGTTCGCGCATGTAAAGAAACGGCGCAAGGCACTTGCACCGCGACTCCATGGGCTTTATTTGTTTGCTCTGCCACAGGCGACTTGCTTTTGATTGAATATCTAGCACGCTTGGCCACACGTGCGCCAATGGAGCTCATGGACCTTTCAGCAGCTGCCGGAATTGACACTTGAGTTTTGCGCACACTAGAGCGCAACGATTCACGACGCAAAATTGATGATTTCACTTGCGTCTCACTGGCATCGACCCCTACAGGATCAACCTGCTCAGGCTTAGGTTGTTCAACAGCAGCAGCTAGCTCGGGTTCATGCAAAGCCACTTGCTCGTCAGCTGACCCAATTACAGGCTGCTCTTCGATTAGCTGCTCTTCAACTAATTCTTTTGGCACGGACTCTGGCGCACACTCACTGTGTGCGCTAACGCAGACATTGAAGTCGACAGACAAACGTTCATACACACATTCAGGCATTTTACTCCCACAAGATTAGCAATTTTAGCACACACACACACGCACATGCATACACATAAAAAATATATATATGTATGTGAGCTTTGTCTTAATGAACGGTATATGCATGTTTTAACGCTGTTTTTGAATTATAGCATAATTTTTGCCACAAAAGCGGGTGGCAACACTTTATTTTTTAATGTTTGCTTGTAAATTGCTCCAGCAAATTTATACCCTTTGCATGCACAAGGATTAAGTGCAAAAAAAAGCAACTTAAACTATGCAAATATTAGTGCTTAACCCCCTTGCTAGCTAAGCTCTACGAAATTATTATGACATAGAAAAATTGTTAATTTCACATTATGCAAACTTATCTCGTTTAAATTACTAACCGTTGTTATTTAAATTTTACTTATAACTGAATTGAGTTTCGATACTTTTTTGAAGTGAGCATGGTATTTTTAATTCGATGTGCCACGGTCACACTGTTTATAACGGAGCTTTGTGTCATATGTTGCTGTAATATTATCAATTGTGGTTAAAATGGAGCTACGCAGCAAAACTAATAATAATTTAAAAGACATGCTTAAAAGTGCAGGCGTCTATGAAGATGGCATGAATCTGGATGAGATGCGCATGCTGGCGCGAGCATTACAGCTGTCCAGCGAAAGCAACGAGTACTCTGAGCTTGACCACGCACTCTATGTAAGCAAACAATAATATACAAAACTCAACATTAATTAACTTTATATTCTTAGGAGAGTCAGATGGAGTCTCAAATATTGGCCAGCTCCACAATGATCGTTGATCCCATAGGGGCGTCTAGGGACACTACTAGCCTTGATCGCGACTGTGACAGTCCACCAAGTGAGCCCATATTCCTGCAGGTGCAGGCACAGGTGCATCATGAACTCAACTGGAGTCCCAGCAAGGGTGCAGCAGTAAATGGACGTCCGCCCAAGCGCATAGCTAATGAAGTCAACGCTGAATGGAAATCCAAGCGTGTGCTTGTCTGGGGTGATCGTAATGAAACGGAGAACGACGTCGATGTAACACCCATATCATTGGTCAACGACTCTGGCGTTAGCTCGGATCAAATTATCACGTTCTCAAGCATCAGCGATACGTCCACAGTGCCATCAATTGGCGAAATGCCCAGTCAATTGCTTATCAGCACCAGCAGCGCTGCCGTTTCCGGCTATTCGGAGAGTGATGATGAGATCAGTCACGTATGATATTTAATGCTTGATCAAACAATTTGATTGTCTTTATTTAGCCGAAAATTAAAGGTTACATTTTCAATTACTTTCTGCGCTGTCGCTTAGTCTTGGCTATGGTCTCACCCACCAGCGAATCAATGCGTTCGCGCATGTAAAGAAACGGCGCAAGGCTTACACGATTTTCCACAAGCAAAGCCGAGATGCTAGCAAAATATTCAGTCACTTGCACCGCCACTCCATGGGCTTTATTTGTTTGCTCTGCCACAGGCGACTTGCTTTTGATTGAATATCTAGCACGCTTGGCCACACGTGCGCCAATGGAGCTCATGGACCTTTCAGCAGCTGCCGGAATTGACACTTGAGTTTTGCGCACACTAGAGCGCAACGATTCACGACGCAAAATTGATGATTTCACTTGCGTCTCACTGGCATCGACCCCTACAGGATCAACCTGCTCAGGCTTAGGTTGTTCAACAGCAGCAGCTAGCTCGGGTTCATGCAAAGCCACTTGCTCGTCAGCTGACCCAATTACAGGCTGCTCTTCGATTAGCTGCTTTTCGATTAGCTGCTCTTCAACTAATTCTTTTGGCACGGACTCTGGCGCACACTCACTGTGTAATTGTTAAACATTATGTGATAACGAACTTGCAGCAGAAAAAAAAAATAACTTACGGTGAGGCATAAATTACGTTATACCCGTTGTCAGGCACATCCGGACTAAAATCCTCAGAATCACTATCACTGTAATTAGAAAATTCTCAATACTTACGCAATAACACATTTTCTTAAGAACTTACTCGTCGCTGTCTGATGTAGAACTTGTTTGCTTGTCCGACTCAGATCCAGATCCTTCCGTTGGGAGATCCACTGAGCTAAAATTAAAGCACTTGCTTACACTATTTGTATATTCACTTAACGGAAGCCAAATACTTACTCGTTTTCCATCGTGTTCACAGAATCGGCTTCGGAACACGTAGAATCGCTGTCGTCGCCAACAATGTGCGGAATCTTTGCTGCAGATGGCCTATAATAATTAATAGCTAAATAATAAATTGAGCTCTCTGCAAATTATTAAACTTACATGATTAATAAATGTGAGCGCTTTAAATTGGCCGATACAATAGATGGTAACAAATGCATGCAGTATATCGATAAATAAAGTCAACATAGCTTCATTGTCAGTATCTTGCGCAGAACATTTATGTAAGGGCTGAAAAGTTCAAGTGCATGCATATAGTATGATGTCTTATAAATCATCCGCAATTTAAAACTTATTTAATTTATATTTTAATTAGCTGCTATATTCATGAAAACAACATAACATTTTGAAAAGAAAGTTTATATTATATAAATCAAAGCTTTAATATTTAATCAAATTTAATAAATAGTTATGATCAGTTAATTATAAATAATAAAAATAAAAAATATATATTTATATGTGTGTATATCGTTTAACCATCACAATAATTACACGACTCGCCGGCAGCCTCATCACAATTACAATAGGCAATATCTGGAGCTATATCAGATGCCAGATCATCTTCACCAATTACCACACAGCGCACATTTCTAGGATATTTAACCATTACCAGAGGTCGACCTTCTTCATCAGTGAGGCCCCCATTATCACAGCCATCGCCAATATTCTGGCGCTGTAGTATGTATTTGGTAAAGCAACATAAAAATATCTACAAGCAAGTCACTTATCAAAACTGTTTTACATGAAGCATTTAGTAGTTGGCTTACCAAAAACTTTAAAGCCATAAGAGTGAGTCCAAGTAGAATGTAAAAAAATTTCCATGAATTTTCAGAAAACACGGGCAGGCAACCAATGGTGTTAATTGAATCGATTGTTAGTGTTGGTATGGGCTTGCCATTAGAGTACGACTCTCCATTGGCTTGGCAATTCGCAATCGATGAGAACGCATCACCACATCGCTTCGTACAGGCAATAGGAGCCAGAACCTTTGCGGAACTATGCGTACAATTCTCATCGGGCTTGGGCATCCACTCAGCATTCATCCAATCCTTGTAGCTGTGGACACCACAACACTGTTTTCGCAGTTGCAAGCCGTCCCACAACAGCTTCCATTCGGGGCATGTGTAATATTCATCAATGCCACGGTATAACGAACTCTCCGCCGAACTTTCCAATACATCGATGTTATCGTAAACATTCCAAAGCGTTCCAAAGCCAGAAGCTATAATCACGCAGGAATAAAATAGCCAAACGGACACCATTAAACGTATATTTGGTGTGCAACGCCTTCTCCACAAGCGATTCCAAAGCGATATGCTGCAAAGAAACGTTACCACCAGTTGGAATCCAAAGATGTAAATGTTAAACAGATAGCTGAAAAGCAAGCGGCGCTCCGACTCCTCTAAATAGCTGGACAATATTGATTGATAAACAGCAGTTACGACTATAATCAATAATCCAGTAATGGCCTCGAGTATTAACAATAGCGTAATATATACGGATGCTTTGCGAAAAGGTTCTCGCATTTGGTCATCTTTATATGCTTCCTCTTGGAGTCTTTTAATTGATCTTTATAATTGAGCAAAACTTTCGACATTCAAATGTATGTAATTTACTTTGACGCAAAATCAAAAGCTTTACAAAATATTCTAATAATAATGCTGATTTTGAATTTTTAATATTCAACTAACCGTTGGTGCTCACGCTAAATTGAATTCAAAGCTCGCGCGATAAGTCAATCGATTAACCTAAAGTAAAGCATCTACAAGTATTCATTACTTTGAGCTTGCCTGACAACTCTGTTTGTAAGCGGCTGTTATCAGTTAAGCGTATATACATAAGTAAGGTCAAAGCCATTGGAGAAAGAGAGAGCAGTAGATAAGCTCAAATAAAGAATTGAACAAAGGCAAAAGATAGTCTGTGCATCATTTTTATTCAGTAAACGAAAAATGTTCGCAGCGCTGTGTTGTGTTCTCTTGGTGCTTGCTTTTGCGCCAGGCTCTAAGGTACTGGCTGAGGAGAAGTTCCAATACGCCATCAAAGAATTCACCGTGCCACTGGATCACTATAGTTTTCTGAGCAACACAAGCTTCAACATACGCTACTTATACAACGACAGCTATGTCGACAAAACCAATCCTGATGCGCCGATATTCTTTTATACCGGCAACGAAGGCGACATTGAGTGGTTTGCGCAGAATAGCGGCTTTGTATGGGAGCTTGCGGCAAAGGAGCATGCAGTAGTGGTGTTTGCGGAGCATCGTTATTATGGCAAATCGCTGCCCTACGGTAGCGATACCTTCAACACCAGCAAACCCGAGCATTTGGCCTACTTCACTGTGGAGCAGACGCTAGAGGATTATGCGATGCTAATTACATTTTTACGCAATGGACGTGAACTGCCGGTGGTTGCATTTGGTGGCTCTTACGGCGGCATGCTGGCAGCCTGGTTTCGCATGAAGTATCCACATATAGTAATTGGTGCGCTGGCCGCATCAGCACCTATATTGCAGTTCCCAGGACTAACGCCTTGCGAGATTTTCAACAGAATAACAACCTCTGTGTTTGAAACTGCCTACAATGCCAACTGCAGTGCCAACATAGGCAAGTCCTGGAAAGCTTTCGAGACGCTAGCAAGCACAGATGCAGGCAAACTGCAGTTGACGGACAAATTTCATTTGTGCGATCCACTTAAGACAGCCGATGACTTGAAGGCATTTCTCGATTATCTGGAGGAAGTGTATGGCAATTTAGCTATGGCAAACTATCCCTACAATAGCTCATTTCTGGCGCCATTGCCTGCGTATCCAGTGCGACAGCTGTGCTACTATTTGAAGGATTTGGCTGCCAATGAAACGGAGCTGATCAACAGCATGGCCAGTGCGCTGGCTGTCTACACCAATTACACAGGCACAACCCCATGCATGGATTATAAGAACACAAGAGACACCGCCAACTTCGATGATCATGGCTGGAATATACAAAGCTGCAATCAGATGGTTATGCCCTTCTGCGCCAACAGCAGCGACACCATGTATCGCACCAGCACCTGGAACTTAAAGGAGTATAGCGACAAGTGCTTTAAGAAATTTCAGCTCACACCCAAGCCCTACGATATTGTGCTGCGCTACGGCGGACGCAATTTGGAAGCCGCCAGCAATATTATTTTTTCTAATGGACTATTGGACCCCTGGAGTGGGGGTGGTGTGCTGCAGGCGCCCAATAGCGAAGTGCATGTGATTATTCTACCCGAGGGCGCTCATCACTTGGATCTGCGTTCCAGCCATTCAGCCGATCCGCCATCTGTTAAGGATGCGCGCGAGAAGGAGGCAGCTATCATTAAGCAATGGATAGAGAAGTTCTAAGCATGCAGCATGATTAAAATTAAAGATGAAATATACAAATTGTTAACAAATATTTTGTATATCTTCTTTTAATATAAATCTTTTAGTCCAGTTCTACATTTTGATTCTGTTGAAATAACAACAATTGGGCTATTTCAATATAATTTCCATCTAGGCAATATTAAGAATATAAAAATATGTTGATTTGTAAAACTTATTAATATCGTAAGGTTTGCCTATTTTGCTACGTAAACTTTTACAAGAGCCTAACATTTAGATCGTAGAACAGCAAGAGTCGGAATCTGCTGGTTTTATCTATTTCTTACAGTTATTGTTTAAGTTTGCATTAGACATACAACAGTTTATTTGTACAATATAGTAAGTAACTTAGATCTAGGTATGCAAATAGCTATAGTAATTGGGTAACGCTGACAATTGCTGCAGGGAGCCAAGAGTATGCTTCAAATGCGCTCGCCAAAGGATGCCAACACGCTGCTGTAGTAGGAGGCATCCGCCACAGTTTCAGACTGATGCGTGCCCTTTTTTAAGGTTTGATGTAGTGACGCCTTTCCCTGATGGCATTCCTGAGCATTGGCATTGTTAATGCGCGCTAGATTGGCTTGAGTTAAGGTAGAGTGCGTTGAGTGAAGCGCCGCGCGCTCGGCTGACCCAGGCGGAAGAATGGAGCCAATGCCAGTGAGCGAGTTGCGTGCCGCGGAGCGTTGCTGCATGTGTGCAGCTGCTGCGGATGAAGCGGCGGCAACGGCAGATGACTCGGAGAGCTGCAAGGGCAAGCGTTAGACTGAGAGCATTGTTAGGAGCCATAGCAACTACTCGCCTTGCGCTGCTTATGCAACTCCAGGCTGCTCAACTCCGTCAGCTTAGATTCGACACCAGGGGCAGCGGTGAGAAGTGGCTGCTGCTGTGGAGCTACGTGTCTGTGATTGATGTGCGCCTGCAAGTCTCGCTGCGATAGGTACGTGCGTCGACATCCTGTGTTACCATAACAGCTGCCTCCATGCGTGCACATAAACACAGTGCCCAGACCCGATTGTTCGACGCGTAGCACTTTGTCGCTGCAGCGGGGACAGTTCTTGATGGGCTCGGCACGGGCACATTTTAGACAGAAGACATGCTTGCAGGGAATCATGCGGCCATAGACAAGTATGGGCTTGTCGCACTGATCGCAGCAATGAATCATCGGATTAAGCACTTTTTCACCAATCAGGTTAACTTTGTGATTCCACTTAAGGCGCAGCATAGGCTCGGGCGGTCCACGCGATAGTGTTGTAAACGTAGGCGCTTCCAACTGCGAAATGTCAGCCTCCATATCAACTGCAAAGCCAAACGAAAAGCAAAAGCATATAATAAAATAGTTGCATAAATTACAAGCAACTTACTTGGTTTTGGCAGCACAGGCGGCGCTACCTGCTGCTGGTGTTGTGGCAGTGGTGGCGGTGTCATGTCATCAATTGGCGTTGCTTGCTCCTCAGCAGCTGCCAACTCTATTTCGTTGTCCTTGTCAAGCTCCTGCATTACAGCATCCTCTGCATGATCCAGGCTACTTGGGCTGCCCTCTAGTACACCACTGTTGACAGTCAACGTTGTGCTAATGCTAGCTTCAAATGTTTCCAGTACTATGTTAGATTCATCAATTTTCTTGCCACGACCACGTCCGCGGCCGCGTCCACGACCTCGAGCTCTAGTGCCACGGCCTCGTCCTCGACCACGCTTGACTTCTTCTGTATCCATTTTCATGCAACTTATTTAATTTTCTTGGATAATTATTGTTTTTTTCTTTGTGATGCCGCCGCAATTACCGATCTAAGGATGGTCAAATTATTCGATATTTAGTTACCAGTTAGCTGTAACGAGTGGGCAAAACTTACAGTCGTGGCAAAAATTAAGTTCAAATAAATTATTATAATATTAAAATGATTAAAAAATAATCTTTTTCACAAACTTTTTGTCTGCAAATTCATTTTAAATATGTTTTCAAAATGCACGGATATTGTACAATTGTAAGCAAGCGACCGGGCTGTGAAGCGTAACGATATATCGTCGTCGATATATCGAATACATGGCATTACTTAACGACATCGCTGTTTGTGCCAGCACTATTACACATGTGTTTTTAACGCGGCTTGTAAATTTTCTAAAACTTAATAAATTAAAGCTTTAAGACGCTGTATAATGGATATAGACGAGTTATTTGACTGCTTCGAGGAAGGGGCGCCGGAGGATGCTCCAGAACCGACACCAGCACCCAGCAAAAAAACGCAAGCGACAAAAACGGAATCCGCAGAGGCAGCGACCGACAACAATAGCACATGCTCGAGAAAACGTCAAGCGGCAGAAAAGAAAACACCAGTAAAGAACAAAAATTCGGCAGAAGAACCTGCGAAGCGCATACGTGCAGATAAAACAAATGAAACCGAGAATGAAGGCATAGAAGAAATCGATTCTGACATTGAAATAAAAGATGAAAAGCCAGCCTCAGATACCGAGGAGTTAGATGAGATGGCGCTGGAAGAACTGCGTGTGCGCATTGTTACACACCAGTTAGTCTCACCTGAGTCATGCACACACGAAGTAGCCGCTCATCCCGATCAGGAGTATATACCATTGCAACCATTTACAGGCGTACCAGCCAAAGAGTATCCATTTGTGCTTGATCCTTTTCAAAAGCAGGCCATACTTTGCATAGACAACTCACAGAGCGTGCTCGTCTCAGCTCATACCTCAGCAGGTAAGACTGTAGTGGCTGAGTACGCCATAGCCAAGTCCTTGGCCGCCAAGCAGCGCGTTATATACACTACGCCCATAAAGGCGCTGTCGAATCAGAAGTTCCGTGAGTTCACCGATGAGTTTCAGGATGTTGGCTTGGTAACTGGCGATGTAACAATCAATCCTTCTGCTTCCTGCTTGATTATGACCACCGAAATTCTACGTAACATGCTTTATCGTGGCAGCGAGGTAATGCGCGAAGTCGGTTGGGTTATTTTCGATGAAATCCACTATATGCGCGATAAAGAGCGTGGTGTGGTCTGGGAAGAAACGCTTATTCTACTGCCGGACAACGTGCGCTATGTTTTCTTATCGGCCACCATACCAAATGCTCGCCAGTTTGCCGAGTGGGTTTGTCATCTACACAAGCAGCCTTGCCATGTGGTCTACACGGATTATCGTCCAACGCCACTGCAACATTATATATTCCCAGCAGGCGGCGATGGCATACATCTAATTGTTGATGAGAAGGGTCAGTTCAAGGAGGATAACTTTACCACCGCCATGGCTGTGCTAGCCAATGCAGGTACGTGGATATTCTTGTCTTAAATTTAAATCTTTAATTAAACTAAATACTTCTTGCAGGTGAAGCGGCCAAAGGTGATCAGAAGGGACGCAAGGGTGGCATCAAAGGTCACAATTCGGGCCAAACAAATATCTTCAAGATAGTCAAGATGATTATGGAACGCAACTTTGCTCCGGTCATTATCTTCTCGTTCAGCAAGAAGGACTGTGAGATTTATGCCATGCAAATGGCCAAGCTGGACTTTAATACGCTGGAGGAAAAGAAGCTGGTGGACGAGGTGTTCAACAATGCCATGGATGTGCTCTCCGAGGAGGATCGTCGACTGCCGCAGGTAGAGAATGTGCTGCCGCTGCTGCGTCGCGGCATAGGCATACATCATGGTGGACTGCTGCCCATACTGAAGGAAACCATTGAGATTCTGTTTGGTGAGGGCCTCATCAAGGCGCTCTTTGCTACCGAAACCTTTGCCATGGGCTTGAACATGCCGGCGCGCACTGTTTTGTTTACGGCGCCACGTAAATTCGACGGCAAGGACTTTCGCTGGATCAGCTCGGGCGAGTATATACAAATGGCTGGACGTGCGGGACGTCGTGGTCTGGACGACAAGGGCATTGTTATTTTGATGATCGATGAAAAGGTATCGCCCATGGTGGGACGAGATATAGTGCAGGGCAAGGCGGATACCTTAAACTCTGCCTTTCATCTTACCTATAATATGGTGTTAAATCTGCTGCGCGTGGAGGAAATCAATCCGGAGTATATGCTGGAGCGGAGTTTTTATCAATTTCAAAATCAAGCAGCACTGCCCATACTGCATGACCAAGTGCAGCAAAAGATGCAGCAGCTGGAGAAGCTCAGCATCAAGGATGAGCACAACATTGCCAGCTATCATCACATACGTGAGCAGCTGGACTTCAATGGCAAAAGGTTTCGCGAGTGGCTGACCAAGCCGCAGTACCTAGTGCCCTTTTTGCAGCCTGGACGTTTGGTTAAGGTCTCGGCCGGCAAGCAGGAGTATGACTGGGGCATTGTGTTGAACTTTAAAAAGCAGGATCAGAGTCGCAAGAATCCGCTCATTAAGAGCGAACAAAGTGTTGTGATTGATGTACTGCTGCATGTCAGCGAGGAGGCAGCTAAGACTGGGGATACGGAGCCTTGTCCGCCCAACGAGCGCGGCTGCATGGAGGTGGTGCCAGTAGCGAATACGTTGCTTACGCAGATTAGCTCCATACGCGTTTACTTTCCCAACGATCTGCGCACGGCGGACAATCGACGCGCTGTGCTAAAAACTATACAAGAGGCCAAGAAACGCTTTCCCTTGGGTCCACCTGTGTTGCATCCCATCGACGATATGCACATCAAGGAGCCAGAGTTTCGCCAGATTGTAGAAACTATTTCACAGTTTGAAAAGCTGCTTGACGAGCATCCACTACACAACTCGCCGGAGCTGGAGCGCGTGCATAAGAAGTATATGGAGAAGCTGCAGCTGCAGACGGAGATGCAGGGGCTCAAAATGGAACTGAAAGCTGCGCGTAGTTTGCTGCAGATGGAGGAGCTCAAATTTCGCAAGCGCGTGCTGCGTCGCATGGGCTACTGCAAACCCGGTGATGTCATTGAGTTCAAGGGCCGTGTAGCCTGCGAGCTGAGCTCTGCGGATGAGCTGCTGATTACCGAAATGATATTCAACGGCGTCTTCAATGATTTGACGCCACCGCAGGCTGTAGCGCTGCTCTCTTGTTTTGTTTGCGACGAAAAGTCAAATGAGGCACCACAGAGCGCTACAGAGCTCTCCGGACCGTTGCGTGCGCTGCAGAATCTAGCACGCCGCATTGCTCAGGTGAGCACGGAGTGCAAGCTACACATTGATTCGGACAATTATGTGGATAAGTTCAAGCCTTTCTTGATGGATGTTGTGCTGGCTTGGTGCAAGGGCGCCAGCTTTTTGGCCGTCTGCAAGATGACGGACATTTTCGAGGGCTCGATTATTCGCTGCATGCG
The DNA here is from genome assembly GCF_011750605.1 of Drosophila busckii. Taxonomy (NCBI): domain Eukaryota; kingdom Metazoa; phylum Arthropoda; class Insecta; order Diptera; family Drosophilidae; genus Drosophila; species Drosophila busckii. Next base: position 13,979,967 of record NC_046604.1, on the reverse strand, counting down.
ACGGCTGGAGGAGCTGCTGCGTCAGCTGTGCCAGGCCTCCAAGACCATAGGCAATACGGATCTGGAGAATAAGTTCTCCGAGGGCATACGTCTGCTCAAGCGCGACATTGTCTTTGCTGCTTCCCTGTATCTCTAAAATTAAGTTTTATAGATTTTCGATAGACAACGAATAGGAGACGAAACAAATGTTCAATATACAGTTACAGTTACAGTTACATATATTTGATTGGACAAAATACAAATTACGTGTAAAATGCGTATGAGAAGAATTAGATTAAACATATAAACTAAGTGTATTTCTTATGTTTTCGCACATATAAGTTGTTATATACAAAATGTGTTCAATACATATACAATAAATGGATTTACACGTTGCATATGGAAAACATAAAAAATTATTGGACGGTTCACACTGATTGGTATGGTCATTGTTTGTGCTATATATGCGACACATAAAACATATATAAAATCTAGTTGCTAAGGCACTTAATGTTAAGCTAGACGACGAGTTAGCAGAGGCACTTATATATTTTTTAATTAAAAATCAAAAGCGTACAGCATAATCAAAATGTATAAGCTTAAATAAAATTTTATAAATATTGTAATGCATACAAAATGTTTAAACTAAAATACAGTTTGTTCTTTCGATTCTGTCATAAATTAGAAATTTAGAAACAATGTCTTAAATTATAGAATGTTATATACATGCATAGGCGTCGCCTCCTTCGATTGCAAGGCAGCAGCTTATGCGATGGAATGTCATTGATATGGATTCGTATTCGTTGGGTTTATCGAACTTAACAAATAAACGACGTTAAAAAAACAAATACAACTAAAATGTGTGAAGAGATCTTACAGATCTGTATAAATATTAATTACAAACTAAACATAAAACAAACACTAAAAACTAAAAGCTGCCAACCAGCCAAAACGCTGCTGTAATTAAAAAGAAATAATAAGTTATTGGTCTTAAGCGCAAGTGGCAGCTACTTACGCTAGTGCTGGCTGATCCTTAACTAATTGTTTGCTTGCATTTAACTCTCTAAGCGCATCCCACGCTTAGAGAGCGGTTACTTAGACAGATGTCTGTGGCACGCCTTCCACCAGTTGAGTGCGTCTTGGCTGCACTGCGGGCTGCACACTCGAGGCAGCAGTTACTGTTGTTGTTGTAGTGCGCTGCGAGGGCACGGGCGTGGTGCTGCGACTGCTGCTGGCTACGCTAGCGGATACAGTGGGCGTGCGCTTTGTGGGCTCCGACTGCAGTTGCGGCACGGGCGTGCTGGAAATGGGCTGCAGCAAACGCTTCTCCTCCACAGGCGGCGGCAGCGATGATTTGCTTACAGCGCCATTGGACTGTGAGCGTGGCGGCTGCTGCTTCAGCACATGGCCATTGGTTTCCTTAAGCGAAATGCCAGACTTGAGCGAATTCTGGCTGCCGCTCTTTTGTGTCATGGCCAGCGAGCTGGGAGAACGCAGCGATGTGGTGTCCGTTTGCGCTTTGCTGGCCAGCGTCTTGCTCGATGGCGAATCTCTGAACTCGTAGATATTGTCGCGTGAACGCAGCGCATGATGATTGGTCACCATATGCGCATTATCCACACCACGCGCATCTGTGTCCGGCTCCAAGCCATCGCCGTTGATAAAAGCATCCTCGTCATAAAAGCGATCCGACTGGCTGCAGGCGCAAGGATTAAGCAATTAATTTAAGTTTGGCAAGCCAAGCTGCAGACTTACCGTTTGGCATTGCGCCACATGATGCAGCAAATGACGACCAGCACAATGAGAAAGAAGCAAGCGACCGACATGCTCCAGAAGGCAATCTGCAGCGGTTCCTTGGGCTCCCACCAGTACTCAGTCGTAGGCGGATATGTGGGCACCAGCACGCCTATGACTGTGGGCAGGTACTGTGTCCAGAAGGCGCTCTCCGTTTGGCGATAGTTCAGCAGTATGGACGAGTTGAAGGTGGTATTGATGTTGAGGTAGCGTATTTCGCCATTGTAAGCACGCTGAAAGTGCATGCCAAGCACCTGCTGAGGAGTGGGATTGCTGCAAATGGAACAGACAGTTAGTTGGTTTCAATTGAGCAAGGGGGCGTGGCACTTACCCATATCTAGCAAAGTTGCTAAAGGTCTGCATGAAAAAGTGACTCATATTGCGATCATTATCTGTCCACATGTTGCGCTGCAGATGCTCCTTTTTGGGAAAGAACTCGGTGTCCATAAAGGGCGCGCCAGTCAAAAAATAATGCTCAATATCGTGCGGATATTTGCGCCACTGTGGATAGTTGAATGCCTCGACGGTGGTGTTAAGCACATACATATAAACAGGCACCTTCTGCTCCAGCAGCAGCTTAACCATTTGATCCACCGGAGCGCGATAGTAAAGATCGCTAAGCAAATTGATGTACTGCTCGCGTATGAGCGTCGTATTGTGCGGATCTGGCCAGTAGGTGTACATGTACTTGATGGCTTCATAGACACCATTCGGATTGAGCGTGTAGTTGTAGCGGAAGACATGCTCACGCAGCTTTTGCTCAAAGAAACGCTCGTTGAGCTCATAGTAGGGCGCCAGCGATTCGTTTTGGGAAATAAAGAACGCCGCCTCCTGTGTGGTCACTCCCGTCATGTATTGTATGTTGCGATTGAAGCGTCCGGCGCGTATAAGAGTCTCTGGCGTTTGGCTGAGGAAGCGCCAGTCCTTGGAGCGCCAGCCCTCGTACCAATCATCGCCAGGCAGCGTAAAGTTATGATCCAGCACCGGGCCCCAGGGAAAGCTGCCCACCTGCGGCGAGAACTCTGCATTGCCCAGCTCATAGAAGCTGCGTCCAGTGCGCAAACAGTTGACAAGCTTCCAAGATGAGTCTATGGAGCAGCCCAGCACCTGACCCAGCACACGGCTCGTGTTCTGCGCTCTATACTTGTCTTGTATGAGCGCCCAATCTGCCAGCGGCGAGCCGGACTGCGCTATAACCCGCTTGACAATATGACGCGTCTGTGGCGCCACCATAAGCAGCCCAGCTGAGGCAGCGCCTGCGCCCGGGCCAAACAATGTGATGGAGTCGCGATCGCCATTGAAGAACTCAATGTTGTCATGCACCCACTTCAGCGCCATCGCCTGATCCAGTATGCCGTAGTTGCCAGGCGAGTTCTCATCCGCAGTGGAGAGAAAACCCAAAGCCCCAAGGCGATAGTTAAGCGTCACCACTACCACATCGTAGAACGAGGCGAGTATGTGGCCCTGGAACAAGTTGGAGGCGCCACGCACAAATTCGCCGCCGTGTATGTAAACCATAACGGGATACTTTTGAGCTACGCCAGCGCCAGTCTGCAAATAGTTTAATTAATTTAGTTGCTCTGCCAACCTTAACTTTCAAGCTTACCTTGGGTGAATACACATTAAGATATAGACAGTCCTCGTCCATATCCATGACGCCTTTGGTAGCGCCCGTATAACGCACGGGCTGTGGACAAGCCGGACCAAAGTCCACTGCTTGCAACAGTTGCCAGCCACGATGCACTCTGGGTGGCTTGAAGCGTCCTTCGAATGTGGGCGGCATGGCATATGGAATGCCTAAGAATACGGAGCATTCGCCCATAACGCGATCCACCGTCGAGTGATAGGGCCGGTAAAATGATTTCGGATCGGGATTGTCATACATGTACACCTTGAAGCCCTGCACCTGACCATAGTTGGTAGTCACAAACACATCCCGTTCCAGCGTCAACGAATCGCGTCGCTGCTTGCCCTGCAGATCCTCTCGCCAGCCCGCCAAGACGCCTGGAAAGGGTGTGCGCGCATTTGGATCATTCTGTGAATTTTAATTAAATAAAATAATTATAATATTAGTATTAATAACAATAAGAAATATCCAAACTGATCTGTTATCAGATTAAATAGCAAAGTATTAACATCGGAAAAATCTCAAGCACTTGTTTAACTTTAAAATCAAATATTATTTTAAATATAATTTATAAAACTTTTTGCTTGATATTAGAAATATTTAAGCTTTTCATAAGTTAAATATTAATTAAAATTTAATTTCTAAAAAGCTGTAGTGTGATATTCATCAAATTTGAACTTTTCCTTTGCTCTTTTGATATTCGATAATGATTTTTCAGCTAATGTTTGAAAATTTTCTGTAAGTGCACAGAATGTTGCGCTTGGTTTCTTGAACTATTTACGATTATTACAGTTGTCGTAGGCGCACATGGGGAATAAACATGTGTAATTGATTATGTCGCCTTCGAACGCATGAAAACTTAATTAAGATTATTGCTTTGATATATTAAGAGTGAAAGATGTTGCACAGATGATTCAGAAGCTAAGCTCAATGGTTGCTTATTGTTCGTTTGCGTTATGTTCTATGACTTTTGGGGTCAGCTGGCTTAATTGAAGTGAACCTAGTGTCAATTTAATTAAATTACCGGATCAAAGCGAAAGCGATCTTCATTGGGCATGCCCTGCGGATATTGTCCAGGTGGATTTCTGCCTGGATAATTGGCGCCATAGCCATTTGGCTGATAGTGTCCATAGCGCCGATCGTTGAATGTATAAGTTCTGCAAAAAAAAATAAATATAAATTAAAGAAGCAGGTCAGCTAAATTTCGAAAGGCAGCCACTTACCTGTAGTCGGGATCACCGGGACTGGGCCACTGATAGTCAACGCCGACACGTGAATAGAAACGTGGATCACGCGTTTGTGCATTTGCCAGCGAGGGCAGCAACAAAAGTAACAGCAAGCCGCTTAGACATTTTAGTTTATCACGATATTTAAATTTGTGCGTCATTTTGAACTGCAACTGAATTTGTTTATAATTAAATATAGTTATATTTGTTTACTTTTAGATTTGTTTATGCTGCTTATTAACAAGCCTAAAGCTCATGGCTTGGAGTAAGAGTGACCAAACTGGTTTCTTACATTACGTTTGGCTTAGTTACGTATATATATTTATATAGGAATGTTTGCATATTGTGTTAGACCAGGCGACCGACAAACCCGTTTTCTCAGTCGCCATAGAAAAAAAAATTATATATAAAAATGCGCTAAAAATAAAGTTACAGCATAAAACTTCAAGTTGAATTGCGTTTTGAGCGTTATTTCAAATTGAAGTCAAATGCATTAGCTACTCCTCCATTGTTTATGGAAACAAATGTTGGCAATGCAGTAATTGCTTCAATTGTTAAATCCAATTAACTTCCAGATTGTTAACACCCAATAATGAGTAACTTAGAGTTAACAAATTGTTGAAATTTTTACATTAACAATTCGCTATTTAAATTGTGTAGAGAATTGAATGGCGCCCAACTTTAGGTGCGAGCTTCTTGTAATATTTTCTGTTAGCTGAAATTATTCCATATCACTGTGTTCTTATCAATTTACACTGTTTATTGATTTATATTCCCTAAGGTCAAACATTGTACCATTAAGATTATTAATCTTTTACTCAATTCCCAAATTGCTTTTAACCGAAATTAAAACAAACAAGCGCTGAACAAGATAAATATAAAACTATATATTGTAATTCATATACAGTTAAAGCTGCTTTGATTTCAAAACTCAATTTGACATCAAATTGGCTTGAGTTTGTATATTTTAAATATATTTCTTTAATTTTTAGCGCATACGTTGCAAGCAAATTTTGTTAAGTGTATTTTGCAAATTGCTACATGCTCTTAGCCCCGTTGCTAGGGTTCGTCATACTTCCGGTCATTCCCACAACTAATTGTATGTATGTATTTATTATTCCCTATGAAAAGTACAGTCAAACGCACACACACCCCATATTGGGAATTGAAGTAAACAATTTGCAGGTGTTTCGTTTTTTTTTGTATTACAACAAAGCAACAACAAGCAAACGTTTAATGTGAGTTGCACTTTTGATATTTGATTACAAAGCCGACGACGACGACGTCAACGTCATGCAAACTGGCTCAAGGACTTACTCAGACACACAGACACGTTGCAAGCGTTGTTGCAATATATGTATGTATGTGTGTGCATCTGTTTTATAAGGTGCATTAACCTGCTAACACAGACGCCTCAAGTTACAGCCCTTTAAGCTTATTTTTTTTCGCAATTTTTAATTTAACGGAAATGCAAACGCCTGCACAAAAAATAAAAGAAACATAAACAACAATTTTTAAAGGTTGTTGTCACCCTTTTGCAACGTTCTTTACGGGAATTCTCATATCAAGTTTCACGTGTGTATATGTGTTTAATTGTTGTTGTTGTTGCATGAATCACAAATCTCTATTGCTCAAGCATTTTGGTTAGTTATATTTTTTTTTTGTTTTCGCAATCATTAAGCAAACAAAGCACACACAATCAAATATGCTACGATAACGTCGAAAGTGAAGAGCATGCAGGTGTGTCTGTATGTGTATCTATGTGTGTGTGTGTGTGTGTGTTTAGTTGGAGCTGCGTTCTTGGCCCACTGAATGGAAGCTGTTGCTATTGCTTTTAGATATATCACTGGCTTTACAGTTATGCTCCAATTGATGACGTCGTCACTTGTTGCGTTTCGTTGTTAATATTATTACAATTTGTTGGTCTTTACGCACACAATCTAATCTTTACGTATTTTACGCATTCATGTCACCAATTGTTAACTTTCTTTGCATTACGTGCGCCAACGCCCCGAAAAAATAACAAATTTTAACGCTCACAAAACACGCTGAGAAAAAAACAAAATGCTTCAGAAATGACCGTTTTGAGTTTTGAGCCAGGCCTAAGCAGTGACGAGAGTCAAGAAGCCAAAGCAGCCACAGCTATGCTCACACACACACGCACACATACTAATACCAATAACAGCCAGACATGTATACGCATTTGGCTTTGTTAACACTCACACAGATAAACGCGCGCGCTCACACCGAACTGGCTTTCATGAGAGTCGTCGCTGTGTTACCAACAACTGTCACACACACACACGCGCACTTCACTTCACTTTGTATCTGTGTGCCTTCGCGTTGAACGTGCGCAGCTATCGACCGGCGCAACCGTTCCTCTCGAGCGTCAAAACGAAAATGAAGCGCCCACACCAATGTGACTAATAACCTGCCTCGGAGAGCCGCCCGCAGTGAGAGTGAGCGCAGCTCGAATTGTAAGGGTAAGACTATAGTCTTACAGTAAAGACTGCTAAGAGAGTTTCGATTCCCATGCTGTTAAGTTGTAATTTAAAAAATCAAATGCTTCAGCATAAGCGAGCAATATACAATTACATAGGCTCGCTATTTAAGCAATAAATAAACAATTATTAATTTATTATTTCATGAGCAGTAGTGCAGTAGGGTTAAGGCCATACACAAAACTACGGATCGAATTTCTGTAACTTAACACCAGCAAAGCGCGTTCGGCGCTTGAGTTTAAAAAGATTATTTATTAATTGCCTAATTAAGCCCTTTGAACAACATAGCGCTGCTGTAATTGGGGCCACACCAACTAAGTTACAATTAAAGGTTTTTTGCATTACAATAAGTCGCACTTTGCATAATTTCTAATTTGTCCGCTTAGCTTAAGAAGCATACGTAAATGTTTTGAAGTACACGCGGGAAGTGTTTCTGATTCATTCACCGCCAGTCAGCGCTGCGTATGAGCAATTAAAGCCAGTTTACATTTTGACCCCGACTTATTGAATTTTCAACTTTGCGTCTTGGGCGTAGCTGACGATGTTAATTACTGCAGCCGTCGCTTCCGATGTCAAAGACGCGGGAAACAATTAGAGCACTTGAAGCGATGGAGTTAACTCAGTCTTGAGTGTGGCACGCGTTGTTTACAAAATTTGTTGCATATACTAGTCAGTGTCTACCATAAGTTATATCAATTCCACTAATTATTTGACCAAATTGCTATTTTTCATTACATCAATCTACCCTATATATTTGCATTAGAAAACTAAACTGCCTATAAGGCTCACAGAAGTATTAATACATTTTACGCTATAAATGTAAGTGTAGTAAGATTGCAATTTGATGTTTAAATTTCCGTTACAATTAAATACTAAAATCTGGATAACAAGTACATACCATGTTGGATGACAGTTTCGAATTGCAATGGTATCGTGTCCGCGCTTTGACCAATTCTATCGGTGAGCAATTTCTGCTATAAAATATTTAGTTTCCAAAAGCTGCAACAATTAACATTCCTTTCATTGAATCTTCATGCAGTCCATGTACAGCAAGCAAAGTTTTGTTGAATAGTGCTGAGTGGAAAGATAGTTCGTCTGCTACAACTACAATTTAATAAAAATACTCTAAAGCGTTACTCTCTGCAATGAAATGAAGTCGATAATAACTTCAGCTGATAGCAACACTATCGAAAGTGTGCGACCACTCGATTGCTTTTCATGTAATATCGAATAAGTCACAAGACCAGTCAGCTGAATTTCGGTACTGTCGCATTAAGTGTGAAAAGACACTCGTAATTTAAATATATTTTCTTGCTAGATATTCTGCTTGAAATTGTGTGCACCCAGCGCGCAGCACCCTTATTGTGTACCACTCGAAACACCGTTAAACAGCCAGCAAAATGACCACCGCACTTTATTTGCCCGAGGAAAACATTGGTAAGAGCAAAGCAGCTGACCTGTGTGAAAAATCGAACGTCTGGCAATTTAGCAGACGCACCCCCGAGACCGAGACAAGATAATAACTTTAACTGCAAATGTTTTCGCTTACGCAGATATGATTGCTGCCACCTCGGTGTTGCAGCAGCAGGCAGCCGATATACGTAGCCGTACTATTACATGGGCATCGTATATGCAGTCGCAGATGATAAGCCAGGAGGATTATCAGGCCATCAGTGCGCTAGACAAGCAACGCTCCGCTTTTCTGACTGAGAATCCTACACAGGCAGTGAAGACGCTGCTGAATCTTGTCTCGCATTTATCCAAGGACTCGACCATTCAATACATACTGGTGCTGCTCGATGATTTGCTGCAGGAGGATCGTGCACGCGTGGATCTTTTCCACGAAACCTCTGGCAAGTTTAAGCAATGTGTCTGGGGTCCATTCCTCAATCTGCTGAATCGTCAGGATGGCTTCATTGTCAACATGGCATCTCGTATTTTGGCCAAATTCGCGTGCTGGGGTCATGAGACCATGCCCAAGGCAGACTTGAACTTCTACTTGCAGTTCCTGAAGGATCAGTTGGGCATCAATGTAAGTATTATAGTTAATGTAGTCATTTCTTATATTCTAGTCAGGTGCATTAAGGAATCATCACGTATATAAAATAGCATGCAGCATGATAGTTTTATCATTCGTATGATTCGGGATGTTGATAGTGATTGATTGGAACTTATTTAGCTAGTATATCAACATCCCTCAAGTTAAAAATAAAACTTGATTGATAGTAGTTGCATGCTAATCATATTTTGTATATAGAACATTACATTACATTAAGAATTGGATACTCATACGAACCCAATTGGGAAAGTAAATCTAGGCAGCTCTAATAATTGGCTTATTTCAAAATAAATTCGAACTACAATGGGTGAAATTGATGCTAATCGTAAACATAAAATTAACTTTAGTTTGCCTAACTCTAATATAATTGCATGCTTTGATCTAAACTTTTATATTTGAACTAAAGCTTAGAATATAATCTACTGCAAAAGCTCTAAAGATGAGATTGTAATTAGGCACATCAAATTAGTTGAAAATTTCTGTTTGTAATTAAATGAATTCTATCTGCGATACCTATTGGCATATCTATCCTTATATACCATTTGTGTTTGTCTTTACGAAATTCTTACATTTGTTTCTAATTGCAATTAAATAAAATTTTGTTGATTGCAAAACTTTTAAATAAACATCACTGCATTAAACACGATAAATCAGCTGTTAAGACACTGAAACGTCAACCACAACACACTCGAAACAAAAAAACCAACCACCCAACACAATATTCACAAATTTCAACGATTATCTATCATTTATGTTCTATTTAGCAATTTCTGTTACATGTCAAGTTACAAGTCAACAACAAAACCCAATGTACCTGTTGCACTTTTATTACCATATATTCTATTTCTGAACCAATATTTTGATGTACCTATTTTTAATTTAATGCAATTTACCAAACAATATTTAAACAACACCAATAACCGAACGTTGACCGCGACCCTGTCCTCCTCTGAAACTGTAACCCCAACGCCTCAGAGCGCTGCATATCTGCAGGAGAAGGCCGAGCAGGCCAAGCGTGTGCAAACGATTATTGTGCACTCGCATGGACAGCATGGTAAAGATCATCATGGCAACCAGTACAGTCCCTCTGTGGCCCTAATGCAGCAACGCCACGATCTGGCCAATGAGAGTTACCGCGAGGTGCGCTCCACCGCCACTTCTGATCAGGATGGCAAGAGTCATATACCGGTATTCCAAACAAAACAAAAAAAAAAAAACAAAATCAAATATCAGCCGACTCAAAAACCACAACAAATCTAATAACTACTTACCCTCCACACCAACAAAACACTGAACACTTAGAACACAGACAGATACACATACAAAAAACACAGATACACACACATACAAACACAAATATGATGCAAGTGTAACGTTTATGCAGTGAAAACATTGAAATTGAAAATATTCTTAAACCAATTGGTATGGATTTTGTACTATAAGACTAAAAGATGGCAAGAATTTAAAATGCTAATATACTAAGCAATTGGATATTAAAAATTAATATTTATTAACTAAACCAAGTTCACGTCTTGAACAGCGCATAAACGTAGAGCATACGCATCTATGTGTGTGCGTGTGTCAATTCGTCTCTCTACTAACCCTGACTAATCCTCATGATGTTTTAATTATAAAGTTAACGCCAGTGGAGCAAACAAAATATCTAAACGTAAAAGATTTGTAAACAAGCTTAATGGTAATGGTTTAATTATAATTCGGTGACGGTTTAATATACAACAAACACAAGCAATAAGACAAAAAATAATGTTGCCAACATGCTCTCTCATAAGCAGGCAATTGTAATTCGTTTTTTTTTTTAATAATTTTTAGTTTTTTCTTAATTTTTATGTAGTTCGCACCTACACCTTAGTCACACCTTTTTTATTATGTATGTAGCTCTAGTAATTGTTGCTGTTTTCTGTTGTACTATTAGCGCGTAGTGTGAACAACAATTAGCGAAAAAGAAGAGAAATAAATTTTCATAACTAACGTGCTACTAAAAACAAATCGACAAGTCCTTTGTCTTTAGCAAAAACTCACGTTAATAACTGATAATTAATTTCCACAGAACAACGAGTACATCCAATCGGTGGCACGCTGCCTCCAGATGATGCTACGCGTGGATGAGTATCGCTTTGCATTTGTCACCGTCGATGGCATCAGCACCTTGATTCGCATTCTATCGACGCGTGTTAACTTCCAGGTGAGTTAGAAATTGATTGCCTAAATTGTTTTGGTAATTTAAATTCGATTTCTATTCATAGGTGCAATATCAGTTGATCTTCTGCCTGTGGGTGCTGACCTTTAACCCCCTGCTGGCTGCCAAGATGAACAAGTTCAGCGTTATACCCATACTGGCTGATATACTGAGCGATTGCGCCAAGGAGAAGGTAACGCGCATCATACTCGCCGTCTTCCGCAATCTGATTGAGAAGCCCGAGGATTCATCGGTGGCCAAGGATCATTGCATTGCCATGGTGCAGTGCAAAGTGCTGAAGCAACTCTCCATCTTGGAGCAGCGTCGCTTTGACGATGAGGATATTACCGCCGATGTGGAGTATCTGAGCGAGAAGCTGCAGAACTCTGTGCAGGATCTGAGCTCCTTCGATGAGTATGCCACGGAGGTGCGCAGCGGTCGTCTCGAATGGTCGCCCGTGCACAAGTCCGCCAAGTTCTGGCGCGAGAACGCCCAGCGTCTCAATGAGAAGAACTACGAGTTGTTGCGCATACTTGTGCATTTGCTGGAAACCGCTACAGATGCCATCATACTGTCCGTCGCCTGCTTTGACATTGGCGAGTATGTGCGTCACTATCCACGTGGCAAGCAGTAAGTACAAGGCCTCAGCAGACAGACTATAAGTTAATAAATAATTGTTACCTTGCAGCGTGCTGGAGCAGCTGGGTGGCAAACAGATTGTCATGCAGCACTTGGGCCATGAGGATCCCAATGTGCGCTATGAGGCATTGCTGGCTGTTCAGAAACTGATGGTACACAATTGGTTAGTATGGCTTTATCTACTGATCCACCTCAAGTCGCCCCCATCTATTACTCAGGTACCGCTGGATACGCACACGATCTTGCATTCTCATGAGCAGCCTTTATAGATTTATCAAAATTTGTCAAGCTATTAAGTCAAAATTATTTGTTTTCTGTTTTCATCAGGGAATATCTTGGCAAGCAACTGGAGAAGGATAACGAGAACCAAAAACAAGGCTCAGCGCCCATTGCTGGCAAGGCCTAAAAGCATGTTCAATCATTAGCCAGAGCATCGCCAGCCGCCCTTAACACTTAACTAACAATAAGAGGTTGGACGACATCTTGGTCTGCTCCTGCCTCCATCTTCCCACACACACACAACCATCGTTTTCTTCTTGCTTAACGCATGTGTTTTTTTCCTAATATTAAACTAAGTTCCGTTCGAAAACAAATTTTTTACTTTGTGCTCTTTTAGCGAGAGAATATTTAGAGCAAGCGGGCGAGAGTAAATACATATATATATATATATATTATTGTTTATGTTTTGTTGTTATTATTGTTGCTATAACTTTTATGCGCCGCTGTACAGAGTTTGTCTCACAGTTTCTGCACACCTAAAATAGTAAATTTGTATTATATGTCTTAACAACGGCGCTTATATAAAAAAGAAAAACAAAAACCAATCAAAGTATTTCTTTTCAGTAAATCAAAATGTAAGAAATAACTGCAATATTATTAAATGTTATTAAGCTTTGTGAAATGCAATTGCAAGTACTTTTAAAAACAAATAATAATAATAACTTCATATGCATTAAATTGTTATTAAAATTGTACGATAAAATTTTTGAATGTAAAAAATACAATAATGTATTCATAAATAAAAGCTAGCCAAAACTTTAAATGTATTGGCATATGTGGTATATATACGACTACTTTTTTATTTTATTTAAACTAAATAAAGGCTAAGTTCAGAATCCAGGATCTAGCCAAGTAGAGAGCTTTTAAAAGCTTTAAAGCAATTTCCCAATTATAAATGAATTTAAAGACAATAGATTGTTGTTTTTGTTGTTGTTGTTATTATTATTTAATTATTTGTTTTCTGTGTTCGTCATTATGTTTTTTGGGTTTAAATTATTTCCACTTTTGTTTAAATTAAATAATATAATTGTCCTATTTAAACTTTATAATTAACATAACTGTAGTTTTAAGTTTTGTATTCTGTTGCTGTTGAGACCTGAACACATGCCCATCGGCAGCGACACGCCCCCATTAATTGCATAATGGGCGTAATACCAAAGTCTACGGCTGCTAAGGTGGTGCTAGGAATTAATGAAGCAGCGTGCACTTCATTTACTTGGTGGCTGCCTTCAGGTAGGCAATCAGATCGCCACGCTCATTGGGCTTTTTCAAACCGGCGAAGATCATCTTGGTGCCGGGGATGTACTTCTTGGGGTTCTCGAGGTACTCGAAGAGAGTATCCTCATTCCAGGTGATGCCCTTAGCCTTGTTGGCATCTGTATAGGCGAAGCCGGCAGCCTGGCCAGTCTTGCGACCGATCAGACCGTGTAGGTTGGGGCCCACCTTGTGCTTGCCACCAGCCTCAACGGTGTGGCACTGCGCGCAACGCTGCACGAACAGCTTCTTGCCCTTCTCAACATCACCAGCTGGTACACCCATTGTCGTTAATATGTATTAGATGTGTTAACACCGACTCGACTGTAAAGAGAATGCGAAAAAAAAATTAATAACTTGCGAAAAACTAAAAGCTCTGTTACATAAACAATTAATAAACTGCAGCCAACATGCGCGACTTTTATCTCTAACTCTAATCAAATTTACCGCTATGCGAAGGTTAACTAACTACGATAAGAACGCCCACCCAATACTAGTAATGCACCTGATTAATAAAAACACTTAGTTACCTAACGGAATGCGCCCCAAAGCTCTCTCCACACACGCGCACAAAGTTCATTAAACGAATATCTCTCAGCAACGTCACCAGACACTCACACACACAGACACACGATCAAGTCACATGTTGTCGTCACCTACGTTCTCGCTTTGCTATTGCTTCTCGTTTGGATTATTTGCGTCAGATTTTTTTGCTACCGCCCAGCAACAGGCTTAAACTCCAGTTAGTTGTTGACACAGTCTCAGGGTCAATAAAAAATTGTCGGGCTTTTTCAACTCATTAGATTGCATGTTATAGCATTGCATTGAATTCTGAACTTGAATTTTTAATTGCTGGCGTAAAGCTCCGTTACATGCACACGCATACAATTGCATACAAAGAGTGTGCGAGAGAGAGAGTCGACAATGTCAGATAGCTGCGGCCTTGACGAGATTAGAGACCCACTTTTTTTTCTTTAAAGAAAGTGCATTGGAAGGTGGCCAATAGCTGTGTTTGTTTGTATGTGTGCAGCTGTCTATGCGTGAGAGTAGGTGGCGCGAGAGTAATGGGAGCTGTGTTACATAACCTGTCCTGATTTGATACAATTTACTTGGATATCTTTACTTGAGCATAGCAAAAAGGCAATATTGGCCAAAGTAATTATAACTGGTTTAACGACCACGTGGCGTCGAAGAGCTATTAAAATTCCCAGAAATGCTATGACACACTATGTACATATTTTGCAAAGGCGCACGAGCGAGACGGCAATGATCTCGCTCTCAGTTTTGCCCACTATCATGTAATCATTCAATGCCAATTATAAATTTCCTTAAAAGATTATGGTTTATGTACATAAATGAAGATTTTCAATGTCATTTTATGATTAACAAACTATTATATACACGTTATTATTATATCTACATACGTATGTGCATATGTATGTATGTGTGAATATACAATTGTATATGTATAAGGTCACACGTTTATGTAACGCTAAACAACCCCCAAAAATTATTGACATTCATTTGCAAATAACACTTTTACACTTGTGATCATAAATTATGTAAGTAATTTACTAAACACTTTCACACCATACACAATTTTTAGCATATCCATGGTTTTTTGTTCTATAATCCATTGATTTACGTCATTTTAGGAAAATCACCCGCTACTTACATTGAACACAAGCGCGTCTTTTTTTGAATGAACAAAAATAGCGGAAAAGTCCAATTGGGATTTGTGAATTTTGAGAGCAGGGCAGCAAGAAATGAGCGAGCGAGAGGTCAGAGTCTCAAGGTTGGAGTTCGACTCAAATGCTCGCCTGAGCAATTGTGCGAGCAAGATATACGATGTTTCACCAGTGTTGCCACAGTATCATAAGATGTAAATAGCCATGTCCAGCGAGAAAACTGCTAGAATCACAATACTAAAACAAGCTCGCGATACATTTGACAACACTACAAAAATCGCAAACGACGCTAAACAACAAGGAAACAAATGTAAAGTTTATAAATTGCCTTTTGAAAGGCATTCATTTCGTACAAAATGAGTGCACACAAACAGCAAAGATCGCTGAAGCATTTGTGCTCGTTTGATACAGATCATGTTATGGACGAATCAGGCTATTTGTCCTTTCAAGCGCTGCACAATTCAACCGCATCGGCGCCATTTTATTTATTCGACGCTGACAGCGAAAGTGAAAACTGTCGCAATGCAGCAAACTCAACACAAATTACGCACAACACAAAGACTGATTATAGGACACCAGGAAGCCAGACGTTCTGGGGCCAGACGCCAGCGGACACAGATGTTGAGTTGGTATCGCCGCAACGCAACAAGCGACGCAAGCCGCAGCTGTTGCCTCCACATAGCAGTCCGAAGAAATCCAAAAAGCAATTGTTTCCCGTAGCGGAACGACACTGTCGTACCAAATACTACAATGGTCTGGAGAAACTGGACATTGTGGGCATGTTGAGCAATACTCTGCCAGCACTGGAGTGTATACTGCAACACCTAGACGCGCGCATGCTGGATCTAATGACGCGAGTCTCTACACGCTGGGCACAGGCTGTTTACAAGTGTAAGCAGCCGCAGGAACGACTGCATCAATATCGATATAAACAGAGTCTTAGCAAGGAGAACTGGCAAGCAGCTAAACGCGCTTGCATGCTCAATAAAATCACCAAAAACCTTGTGCCATTAAGAGCATTCAATGCCATAACACCAAATCAGACGCCGCAGCACATGTCGTCACAGCAGCAGCTGGAGGAGCAGCAATCCTTGGTGGAGCAAATACAACGCATCAAGTGTCCACGCTGTGGGAAGGCTAGCAAAGTATATTGCAGTCAAGCGCCCGCTTCAGCAGCTGCATGCTGGACACCACAGCCAACCGCACTTTCGCAAACATTACCACATCAGTTTAGCTACAGTGCGCCAGTACAGAAGGCACCAGCGCTGCTACGTTTCCATTCACTGGATCAGCTTAAGCCCGAACGCGCACAAAAGTTTGGTGAATGCACCAGTTTCGCTTGCAAGTTTCGCTTCTGCCTGCACTGCTGTTGTGCACCACATCCTGGATCAAAGTGTCTGGTTAGCGAGCTAGGCACACCCTCGAAGCTGCTGCAACCAGCTGAGCGTGAACAGCTGACGCCGCCCAAGCGTTCACAGAAAAAAATTGATTCCAAGCTCATACGCAAGAATTCACTCAAGCGCCTGAACTTTTAAACATTCTTAAACTTAAGATTCCAACAAAACAACTGTACCAATGCTTTTTTTTAACTAGTATTACTCAGCATTTTGAACATCTTTGTATTATTATTACGTTTCGTTAAGTGTATGCTCAACATTTCATTGTACCTCTGTGAGATTAATAAGTTGTTAGGCTAAGATTTTACAAATTTTTATGAACAAAAACAAATAAACATAATGTATTTTAATATTACAAAAAGACGCATTTTTAATTTGAAATTTATATTATTAAGAAGCAAGGAACGAGACGCTGTAGACAAAGGGGCGAGCCAGAAGGTTTTACTCCATGATTTCATAGAAGGGTAGTTGTAATTTTTAAATATATTTATTTTTACTTTAGTTATTGTTAATTTTTAGTGCATTTATTGCAATTTACAAAACTAATGCTACAAATACTATAATTTTTTGCCATAAAATCCTAAGAGTCTGATTCGCGTTGATACAGGACTTTGAACATGCTCCAGAATTTCCAGCTAAATTTGTTGTGGGTACAATTAGTTTTATTGTTTTTTAAATGTTTTACATGAAAATATATAGCCGCAATGTTAAATAAAATAAGAAAAAGGAGTATACATATGAGTATTTTGGCTTTTTATTAAAAGCTTTAAATAATTGTTTGTAATTTGGGCCTGTAGAAATTATGTACAGTAAATAATTTAAGAATAAAATCAAATGTTTTACGCTTTAAAATATAATTTAACAAATCACAATAGCTTAATAATTAATTTGTAATTTGAAATGAGACCAATTGCTATAAAAATCTAACAACAAATTGCGCAACAAAACTTAACTTTAAATTTTTAAATATAAACATTTCCAGCTGCAGTTGTAACCTATAAAAAAAACAAGAGCACATAAATTGCAATAAATTATAAGTAAAGCTTAACATTGTTTTAAATATAGCATAAAGCAAATCAACTTATAATTTTATACTTACATGGTTAGTCGCATGTTAGTTAAGATTCTAAGAAATAAGACGTATACAATAAAATAATAATAATAATTACCAAGTACCGAAATAAATTTTATTTTTGGGTGCAGAGTGCTTTCAAAATTCTAACTATAAAAAATATTCCCAAGCATAGCCTATATGGACTATATTAGGACCTTAGGACAATCTGAAGTCAATTTAAATTTTCATTAAACTAAAAACAAATACAAAAATATATGTTGTTTTAAATGAAAGCAATGCTGTTATTAGCTGTGTTAAATATTAAATTTGTGTATATATTTTGTTTAGTAAGGCAAATAAAAATATAGTTTAGGTAAGGAAATATTGTTCTTAAATTCGATTTTGATTTTGTCATTTTTTTGGATTACATAAAATTGTTAGTAACAAAACTATGTTCATTAGCAATGTGATTATTTGCATTTACAATATTTGACTATTTTGATTACATTAAATTTTATAAAAGTTTAGTATATAAAGAATCCGCATCAAATTTGTTGGATGAAAGTTTAGGGAGATAGATAAGAAATATAATTGCCGGAGCAAAAATAAATAAATTAATGTTTTTGCAAAATTTGTTGTTGAGTTGTTGTTGTTGTTAGATATATTTAGGTTAGCCGTGCAATTAAGGAATGTACAATAAATATTAAGACTAGAATAAACAGTTTGGCCTCGCTTTAACAAATAATAACAATATAACAAATAGTATTAACAAAATTAACAATAAAATTGGTTATCAAATTATATATATAAGAAAACAAATCACAATTTTTCAATCGGTTTTATGTATAAAACTTGTCTACGTTGGCCAGCATAAACTATGAGTTTATATATATAAAATATATACAAATACAATATTTTAGATTATTCTTTTTCCATATTTAAGTACAATTGGTTTGTTTAGTTGTTAATCTTTGCTTATTGCATTTTTGGTTAGTTTGCTCTTTGTCTACTTTATTAGTCTTTTTGGTGCTTTTTTCATTCAAGATTTCTGTAGCTAGCGAGTAGATTGTGAGTATCGCCCATGTAACGTATACTTACGCGATTTATTGAATTGCGACGCGTGCCGGCTAAGGCATCCGGACTGAGTCCATTGCCTCCAGTGTCATTATCAATGCATATATCCGAATCGGAATCAACGCGTCGAAATTCGCTGCCATCCTAAGCAAAATATTAGACGAAATTAGAATAGATTTTAAAAAGAATGTATATTTTATACTACTCACCTGCGTTAGCTGTTGTGTGGTTGTCAACAGACGTGCTATGGGATTGCAGCAAACAGGCAAAGTTTCCAGTAGCGTAGGACGTGAATGTGTCAGCAAGGGCTTCATATATCTATGCGCATTTAAATGTATATAGTTTATATGGTTGTAAACAATTGTTTGCTGCACTTACTTTGTATCAAAGTTGCCCCAAATTCTAGCTAGTATAGCCTTCTCATGGCTATTTCGTCTACGGCCGCTGGGGCCATCTATAGGTGTATCCAAATTAGTTTCACCACCGCTATTTATACGCAGCTTTCCACGTCCGCCGCTGCCACCACCTTCCACGTCCTGCAAATAACCATCAGACTGCAGAAATTTCAACACACAACAACAATTAGCATACAAATTAAACGAAAACTAAAATCAAAAACATAAAACAAACTTAAGCAAAATTATTACATTTATGTTTATGTGATATGCTTTAAACAATTATAATAACTGCACAATAAATTATGGTAGCATGAATTGTAATACATTTATAAACGTACCGGCACCGAATGTGAATTATCCATGGAATTGTATACCTTTTTATTTATTTTATTGTTTTTGATGATGCAACAAAATGTTGTGAAAATGCATAAAAAGTAAAATTATGTTAGGCACACAAATTAAATAGTACACATATGTAGATATGTATGTAAGACTAAATATTTGCTTAAGCATGCTAAAGACGAGCTACAAAATATAATTTATACACATTATATGTATGCTACGTCTATAAAATATTTATTAATATTTTAAAAAAATTGATAGCTCCAAATAACCTTGTTTAAATTTCATTATAATCTTAGAATCACTTCAAAAATTTAGTTACATAAAATTTGTAATAGATAATAAAAAATATATAGCACTTTAATCAAAATGATTTACTTACACTATGCACTTGATAGTTATTCAACTGTTCAGTCTCATCGTCCACGCCAACGCTGTGAAATAACAAATTTTTACAATTAACAATTAAAAGTATTAGCATTGGCAATAAAAACTTACGGAATTTTGAGCCAATTAAGCAAAAAGTTGGCTGCGCCGCCTTGAATAATAACCGTAAAGATGACAATCAATGAGGTGGCCGTCAACATGGTCTGACGTGCATCCGAAACGGTATTGCGTATGGCCAAGGCAAATGACATGGCGCCACGTAAGCCGGCAAAGAAGAGCATATGCTGGAAGTTTGTGGAAATCTTGGGCTTGCGTTTGATATTCAAAAGCCAGGACAAAGGATAGACATTAACGGCACGTCCCAAGGCAGCGCAGATCTGCAAAGATACAGAATTAATAAAAATAAAAAATAGTTATTTTTTTAAAGACTTACAAAAGCTGTTATAATAAAACCCGCATCGAAATGATGCTTGGGAAAGGTAAACATCGAAACGCCTATGTAGGAAAATATAAAGTTCTCCGCCAAAAAGTTGAGAAGCTCAAAGATTTGTTTAGTGCGCTGA
The DNA here is from genome assembly GCF_011750605.1 of Drosophila busckii. Classification (NCBI taxonomy): domain Eukaryota; kingdom Metazoa; phylum Arthropoda; class Insecta; order Diptera; family Drosophilidae; genus Drosophila; species Drosophila busckii. The sequence continues at coordinate 13,959,509 of NC_046604.1, read as the reverse complement.
CGGGAATCCTCCGAGAGATTATTGTACGTATAGTGCGCCTGACAAATGCCGCAAAATAGAACAGCAACAACGCCCGTAAGCTCAGTAGCCTCTGCCAGCAGGAAGGTGCTATAGCTCATAAGCACAAAGAGCGCCGATTCTAATAAAGGAAAGTCACGCACGCGCGTAAACTTGGTCAAGTGTGGCAGGAGTTAAGGATAACAATAATATTGATTTAATGTATAGTTTATAAGTTGGCGGATGTTTAAAAAAGGATATCAATGCTGTAAAACAGCCCATGACAGCACCAATCATCAGCGATAGCAAAAATATGGAGAAAAAGTCGCCCAATGAACGTAGAAAAGCTGATGTTTCAAACTCGCCCGAATTGGAATAATGTTCACCGTAGTTTTGTATGGCACTATAAGACAAATTAATTAATTTAACATATATATTGGGGTATTCTTTTACTTACCCACTCAGCACTATGGCCACTGCATCATTCAACACAGATTCGCCTAGCACTAGCGCATAGAGATTTACATCCACACGTAAATCATTAAATATGGCCAATATTGTAAGCGGATCCGTAGGTGAGATTAAGGCACCAAAATACAGCGTGTCCAGGAATGTAAAACTGCTGCTCAAATATTTTGGCATCAATTTTACACAACCGTACATAAGACCACCGATTAGGAAGGCCGACAAAGTGGTGCCCACAATGGCAAACGTTAGAATTGCGCCCAAATTGCGAAAGAAATATTTCTAAAAAATGTAGAAAAATACATAAATATATAAAAACATACATAACGAATATACAAACCTTTTTTAAGCTATAGCCTGCATAGAATATGATAGGCGGTAGTATTATATTGAAAAACACTTCGGGATCGAAAGTAGCCTTTAAATCAATTTCATTCTCTTCTATATCATAGACTTGACCCCGAAATACATATGCATAGGTCTTCACGCCCTCGGGCGGTTTTGTTGCATTCGTCTGATTAACTGGATACTAAGTATATAAATTAAAAAAAAAACATATACATTATGTTAAAAGTGCAACTACATTTTTGAATTTACCTTAAACCACAGTGTATCTGGCGGCAATTTGTCATTATAGATGGGCACACCCTGGGTCTCCACCTGCATGTGCACCAAGGTGGTATTAGTGCCTGCATAGCGTATAATGGCGCCCACTATTAAGCCTAAAATAAAAAATATAAATACAAATTTATAGTTGGATTCAAAAAGGCTTTGGAAAGTTCCACAAATCTATGCAACTACTACTTGAATTTTTGAACTTTTGCATTATGCATCAATTTAAATATTTCTTTACTTTATATTAATCTTATAAAGCTTTTAGTGCCATTATATTATAAGTTAAATTCACTTAAATGAATGAATTCTACTATAAACTAGTTAAATTCTTTTAGCGCGCTGCACTCTTAATTGAATCGGTTACGAGGGGTTTATAGTGGTATACTATAAGCATTACGGCAAAATCTAAATCTACCTAACACAAATCTAGCGCTTAAAGTGACTAATAAATAGACAAATGATAGCGTTTGTATATGAACAAAAAAAGACTGACTCATTGCATGATAAGGCATAGCAACATTTGGCGCAGTCTGAAAGGCTTTATCTATATATTATTATTCTTGTTTATGCCATATTTATTTTGTTTAACAACATGTCGTATATAATGCGCAATCTGTTGTACTTTTGACCAAATTAAGATAGATCTAACCGGCACAACTGTTAACACAAAACCAAGTTATTGTTATCACGTGACCAGCGCTTCTAATTAGCATACATATGTATATTCTTCTGAAATTTTTTTATTTATTGTGTATACGTTAGGCAAGTTAACGTGTAAATAATTAACTTTACTGATGTCAAAGCAAATTTATTTGAAAACAACAACAAATGCACAAAGCAAAATCACCAAAGCAAATGAGGCAACAATAATGTGGCAACAAAATGCATACAAAACAAAGTACAGTGAAAGTTCAATAATAAGACGAAAGTTGAATACGAATAACAAATATACAAATATTTGTTTAATATATTCAATATTTATCATCATACACAAGAAACACTTGAATTTAATTTTATTTAATACTGTATCGAATATTCAACGTCGGACTGTGAATAAAAAGCAAATGTACTTGAAATTTTATTTATTTTTATATATGCACATAAAATACATACATGTATGTATGTATGTATGTAATTTAGCTGTGATTGCATTTTTTGCAACGTAAAAGAAAATATTCTTATATCTTATATTCTTATATCTTAATTTATTCAAGTTGAAGTTCACTTGGAATTTTTAGCGTCAGCTTCATATATCACGAGTGGGCTTTAATACTTTAGACGGTAAAGCATTTGCCTGATTACGACTCGTTGTTGTTGCTCTTTTCGTTTTGTGCCCTAGAGACGCGTCAGGCAACGCCAAATGGGCACGCAAAGCGCACAAATTAATTGTATGTACATAATTATATTATACATGACAAATGTAAATAAAGCTACAATATGTTTCCATAGAAAAAAAAACTCACCATAAATGACAGCGAGTCCTGTTTCATGCAACCAGGAGACACGATGATGTTTAAACAACCATATGGTTAATACCGTTAGCGCTAGCAGGAACACAAATACCAGCAAATCCAAGCTTTGTATGCGATGATTAAGTGTTGCCTTGGCATCCAACGTTATGTCCGTATCCGCTGCATTGCAGCCACTGTTGCCCAGGCAAATCAGCACAAGAAGGAGCAACGTTGTCGAAACTTTCCAACGTTCCAGCTGCCAAACCTTTTGCATTTTGCGTACGTCGTGTGCGGGTGACACGAAATTTATTGCACAATTATACATTTAATTTAATTTAACCTGTTCCGTTAGATAGCAGCTGCCTGCAGCAGCGCCTCCTGCCCGCCGTACAAAAAACTTAAATCGATTTTCGTTGCGCAGTCAATTGATTTTTTTTGCTTTTGTCACTCTCCGTTATATAAAAATTTCCAACTATGCACATACGCACTTGCAGTTGTCACAGGTTAAATTAATTTTTTCTCTTTCAAATTGCGCTTGCTCATTTGCTAGGTAGTAACTAATACTAAACAAAAAACAAATTTTTGTTGGGTTTGTTTTGGTTTGATTTTCATATGCCATTGCAGTGTTGCCAACTATCGATAGCATAAATCACCTAAATTACGAATGGAAAAAGCTTTAAAAAAGCTTAACTCATAAGTCAACAAAAATAGGCAAACGTTACTAAAAATCTTTGCAATATTTCAAATTAAACATAACATGTGGATCATTTTTATGAATTAAAGTGGACAATATGGCAACAATCTGTACTGCATAAAAATATTATTGAATAGGCTTGAAAGCGAAAAATACTGCAATAAGTTAGTTTGTAGTTTTATTTAACAACTGTTCTCTTTTGAATTTGGCAATAATTTGCATTATTTCCAACTTAGCCTCCGTTCTATACTCCTCATCCAGCTGATCTAGATCTTGTGATATAGTCATACCATAATGATAATAGTTGGTTTGGTTCAATCTCACATTTGTATCGGAGCATGTCTTCGGACGTTTACTGGGTGGTGGTGTGGGAGAAGGTGAGGGTGTAGGTACACTTTCTTCATCTTCATTAAACGACACCTCGGAAAGTTCTTCTTTTATGGTAACATTACGGGTGGCTAAAGGATCATCATTGGACACCTCACTTTCATTGGCACTTGGAGCCGGTGTATGTGACGACTTATCCATGGATGGATTCAGGAAAGATAGTGTGGATCTAAATTTCCAGGTGCTGCTGAGATTATCCGCTTCTGCGCTTGTGTTTCTGGACTTGCTTTCCTCAAAAAAGTAGTACGTTTTCATATTTGTCCATTTCTTCTGCAGCGCCTCTAAAAATGTTTCCATATTGTTAGTTAGCCGTTAAACATATTTTGTTTATATGCTCACCCTTTGTAACAGCTGTGTTTAAATAAAAATCACAGCAATTGTTTACTTTTTCAGCCAGCCGCGGCCAGAATTTAGCTTTTTTCGCTTTGAAACTGTATAATGGATGGGATGGATCCCATATATAAGGTGCAGCTTTAATATACTTGATAATAAAGTATAATATTTCATCTGACCACACAACTTTATTTGTTTTGCTCATTTTTATAACAATTTGTTATTAAATATTACAATAAAAGAGTGTGACCAGAGAGGCAATACACAAAATATACCAAAAACACAGGAAGATTAATCGATAGCTGTTTATTTTTATGTTTACTTTTGAAAATTTCAATACTTAAACTTAAAGCTCCACATTGGTCCACTGGCTGCGCATATACTGGATATACTTAGTGGCGCCCACTGCATTAGCTTCCGCGTAGTATGGCAATTTGCTGAGACGCTCCAGCCAGGCCGTAACTTTACTATATTTCACAGGATCTATATCCAGCACAGCTGGCAGTGATGAAACGGTGGCGGCGCAACAAAAGTCCGCAATGGTTAGGGTATCACCGGTAATATAGAGGTTCTCACCCAGAAAAACATCTGTAAGACGCAGCGCTTCCAAAATGTTGCCTGTCTTTTCCTTGCTGACAACAGTGCAACCTTCGACCCAAAAGGGACGCGAGCAATTCCACAGCGCCATATAAATACTGCTGGCATCGAAATACATACGTTGATTTACTCCCGCACGCTTCAACAAATCTTTGGGATATAGCGCATCTGTCTTCCCGTATTTGTCAACCAAATAACTGCAAATGGCATGTGAATCCCAAATGATGCTTCCATTGTCATCTATGGTTGGAACTGTGCCTTGGGGATTCTTCTGTAGAAACTCTGGGCGTTTGTGCCCACCGCTGGCAAGATCGACTTCTTTATATTCATATGGCAGCTCTAAAGCCTTAAGTGTCAAGAGAACAGCACGCACTGGTGGACTCAAGTCTATACCATACACAATTATTTTTGACATGTTTATTAACTCTCGATGCTTCCCCCTACAAGGTTTAAGCTGTACTAATCGATCGCAGGTTTTGTTTTGCTTTTATATGAGAGAGAAAGAGAATAAGGGCAAGCAGCATTCTAATGATGACACCGCAATTTCGACTATCTCTCTTCTACTCACACACGCAATCATGCAATCAAGCATATTTTGCTGAATTTCATAACAAAAGTTTACTCTCTGAGCTCATCAAAGCATACTTATCTTAATTGAATTCGCTGGAGGGGCTGAAAAAACAATAACAAAAATAAAAGACATACTTATACATGGAAACGAACATTAGCTTAGCAGTCGCTGAGTTCTGTTATCTGCTATTTTTGCAAAAATTAATATATACATATATATATATATAATTAATATAATAATACATGTATTTCACCACTTCTGAAATCAATAATATATTAATTGGATTGAATTTTATAGGACAATTAAGAATTCTCTGATCTAGTCCTTAGAATTTTGATAAGAATTTCAATGAAATATAGACCCAATGTTTATTTTAAAAATTACATCAAAATTTTCTGTAAATTTAAGTAGCTTCAAATCTAAGGGATGGTTTGCCTGATACGCCGCACAAGAACTCTGCAAAAAGCTGCTGGGGTGCGGCATTTGTGGGGAACCTATAAAATACTGAAGAAGGAGCTGCATCTCAGCGCATGTAGATGTTACTTGGGAGATGCTTGCGATGTGGAAGGCTATCATCCAGGACACCACTCGGGTACAATGCAGGAAGGTGAGTGTGTCGAGAATACTTAAGCAAGAACTCGTACTATATGCTTAACAGTGATTCAAAAGATCAATGAAAGAATGAATGTGCAGTCTACTTATCATACGCCACCATTTTGCCGAGCGCAGCTGCTCAAGCACCAACCCAATCGTGAGGACTTACCCAAGCGTAGCATGAAGGATTCCTATACAACAGCTGTACTGCCTTTTAAAGAGGATGAGCGCATACGTGTTCATTATGTAAATCACTTGGGCAGACTGCGTTTGGGTCGGCTTATGGAAGATCTGGATTTGTTTGCAGTATGGATTTGCCATCGTCACGTATATGTGCCCAAGTTGCCCAAGGGTATACCAATGCCCTATACTTTTGTAACATTGCTGGTGGATAAGGTGGAAATACTACAGGACTCGCTGTCAGCTTTTGAAGACATAGAACTTAGTGGTCATGTAAGCTGGGCGGGCAACAGCTCCATGGAGATAACCATTTATCTGCGTCAAGAAATGCAAAACATGGCGCGAGCTGTCTTTATGATGGTAAGCCGCAACGCAACCAACACAGGTCCTGCGCCTGTCAATCCTTTGGAGCCTGCCAATGAGCTGGAGGAGCGTTGCCTGGCGGATGCGCAGCGTCGTCAAACGGTGCGCAAGGCAAATCAGCATCAGTCTGTACTAAATAAGCGTCCCACCAAGTCAGATGAGCAGTTGATGTTTGAGCTTTTCCAACGCACCAAAGGCAAAAGTTTGGTGCATGACATAGGCCAGACGCTTGCACTGCCCGCCAACAGCGCCTATATGTCGAAGTCATATCAGTCTACCATGCTGCACCCATTTCCAGACAATCGCAATGCCCACAATACTATCTTTGGTGGTTATATAATGCGAAATGCTGTAGAGATTAGCATAATTACGGCGAGCATATATTCCAGCGGACGTCCACAACTGCAGTGCATCCTAGATGTTGCCTTTTATAATCCTGTGCCTGTGGATTCATTTATCAAGATTACTGCCTATGTGGTGTATACCTCTGGCATATATATGCAGCTCATGACCATAGTCCAGGCGTTGAATGCAAATACATTGGAGAAATTAACATCCAATGCTTTTTATTTAACATTCGCCGGAGAACTTGCTGTCAAGGAACTGTTGCCAAGCTCGTATCAGGAAACCTTGTGGTATCTGAATGGCAAAAAAAAAATGGAAGTATTCCAACAGCTCAAGCAGAATCAGGAAAAGCACAGTAAACAGTGCAAGCAGAAAGCTTAATTTGTACAAAAAACATTTAATAAATTATAAAAAATTAATTCGAAACCTGTGACTTGGGCAACGCTTGCAGTCGCTGACGACGCTGCGCTTCGAACTTCATAGCCATGTCCCAAGTATTCTTATCCAACTCCACTTGACCACGCGCTATGCCCAGCAGTCTGGACAGCACCAGCAGTCCATGTAAATCATCTGCGTTACTTTTGGCATTCGCTTGACGCATCTGCACAAAGTCCTGCTGTATTTGCTCGGTCAGCGCATCGCTGACATTGTAGCTGGCGGTACGTGCCAATGTGAGATAACTGCGCAGCTGCTGTAGACGTTCTGGTTGAAGATAATGCTGCGCTGCCTGCATGGACTCGGCGTGTATCTCTATAGCCTTGGAATCAGCGTTTAACGGCAGCACAAAATCCGACTTTAAAAGATAAATTTGTTTAAATATAATAGTAACTCGTATGCAATTGCTGTTATAATTTTTCTCACCGGCAACATGCTTCTGCCCTCGCTAAATATCAGCACAGGTATATCGACGTTATAGTCTATATGATAATATTGAAAGTCGCACTTGAGCTGCTGATGATTTATTAAATTTGCCAAATGCTGTACTGCTTGCACACCACTAGCCTCCAGTTTGCCTTGCTGCAGACAGGTTTCATCTAAAATGAGATGTGTATGCGGCGCCAGCTGCAGCAAACCAGATACTAGCTTGCTGGTCTCGTAATCCTTTCTAAAAGCAAATGGAAAGCATGATATGCATTGAATTTAGACTTATAATCAAAAGGAAGCTTACTTGGGCGCAAAGGCAGCGGTATTTAGGGTGTCCAGGGACATTGGCAGATAGTGACTGGCAGGCAGTAACAATGCCAGCAGCTCCGACAGCTGCCTAGCATAGCCCTCTACCCGACTCTTGGGCAGATTACATAAATTTAAAGCGCATTTACCAATGCTCTGCAGCTCCGAGCGACTGTAAACTGTAGAGATTAAATGACAGATGAGATAATCAGCAGCCAGCTCATCATCAAACAGACAAAGCTTGAGCAACATGCGAAGATCCTTATGCAGCGATGCCATGGCAGGCAACGTTGCTGGCACACTGGGTTGTTGTAGACTGCGATCTAGCAGTGGATTCGCATGTGGCAACGGTTGCACGCCAAATGCATGCAAACGTGGTATGAGTAAAGGTGAAGGATGCTGCGCTGCCAACTCGGTCAAGTTCTCGGCTGTATCTGCTTCCAGCAAAGCAGCATCCAATGCCGGGTGCACAGAGAGAAAGCCCACAAAGTCCAGCAACGAGTTTAAGCTAAAGTTATCAAAGTTCTCATACACTTTGACCATGCAGGCCATGCTAGGACGTTCCGGCAGAGGCGAATTAAGTAAATAGCTAGCAGCCAAGGTGGTTGCATTGCTTTTGGCCAATTCCAGCTGCTGCGGTGACTCCAAACATTGTCTCTTATGTGAGTCCACTTCCATTTGTTCCTCACTTGATTCCTCTTGCAGCACGCGTTTCACTCCGTGACTATTGGAAACCATGGGCTCATCTTCTTGCACGTTGCACTTGTGTTCATGCTGCTTCGCCCAGTCATTCAGGCCGGGCACCGAGACCACAAACAATGTGCGTCGCTCGCCATGCACCACATTATCGTAGTCCACCTGCTCATCTTTATCCAAGTTCAAGCAATCGCGATATTTTCCTTGTTGCAATCGCATTATACCATCTGCTGACTTGACACCATAGCGCTCTAAATAGATTTCCTGATCCATCATATCCTGCACCATTCCGCGAAAACGCACCAAAGTTTGATCTTTCAGTTTGTGTAGCGGGGTATGATTCAGCAACGGTATATTCTGCCATTGGTTTGGATCCTGGAGCAGTAGTTGCCAGCTGGCAGTATCCATGCTCACAAGTTCTTCTGGCGTTTTGGGCAAAGACATCTTCAAAAATGTAAATAAATTTAATGTACGCTACTTTGCCGCCTTGCGATGGTATTAATTTCGATAAATTACCATGCTGATAATCGATATACAAATTGTCTTGTATAAACAAAATGTCACACATTTAAATTTGGGAAATTTTTTTCAAATTCCATCTATTAAATTTTAAAAATTCATTTCTAAATGCGTCAGTTTAGTTTTTACACAATTTGAAAATAGATTTTTATTTCTATATAAAATATGAATTAATATTAAAAAATGTTACTTAAAAGAAAACTATTTTAAAATACACAATTTTCCACATTTAAATGATGGAGTATTAATTTAAACTGCTTTACAACATTATCTTTTTTAAGTTTTGTACATAAAAAGCTAATTAAAATTTAATTACATAATAACATAAATTTTACTTTGGGCTTAATCCTATTAGAATGAATAGTTCGTTAAATTTCAAGTAAACGTACTTTAACCCCTATAATCGGGATCATTATGCTCCTCATCGTCCTCCTCCTCATCACTAGCTTCATCTGTAATCAAACAAAATTTAAAAACACTTTCAAACACAGGAAACTTTCTCAACGTACCATGATCTCGACGCTTGCGTGTATATGCGCGTTTTGTGGCCACAGGCACTTGATCTGTCTCTCCATGCAGCAAGGAGTTGCGGTATAGTATCAACGGCTGCCACTCTTCTGCGCGACTAGAAGGCATAGCCGGCGGTATGACTTTGTCCAGAAAATTCATAATAACTTTCTTATCCTGCTTTAGCAGTTTGAAATTGAACTCATTAAGCACCTCTAGGAAGAGAAGACGAGTGGGTGCGCGCACTGGATCATCTGGTTGCTTCTTGGCAGCAAAATAAATGCCACCACGATGTATGGCTGCCACAGAGTCACGGTTCTTAAGCGCATCAAAGCCAAAGGTAAGGGCAAAACGCTTTGCCAACTCCTTGAGATCTATAAACTCCTGCGAAGTCTTGGACACCAGACCATCGTCGTCCTGCTCTTGCAGACTCTTGAAGACAGTAACTAGACTCAGCAGCAAAGTCATAGCAAAGTTGACTTTGTTGATTTCACGCGCCTTGCCTAGGGTTGCCTTAATAATGTCGCCATAATCATTATAGCACTAAAAAGAGAAAAGTAGTTAGATAAAGAGCACACTTTTGAAAAAAAGCAAGCCTGCAGACTGACCTTGACATAATATTTAAAGATACTCGCCGCCCGCATAGTAGGAATAATGTTGTAAACAATAAGCTTGCAATAGCAGGCTAAGAAATTACGCTTCTTATGTAGCTCCTCGATACGCGTTTCGTCCTGCGTTATCACTTGCTTCATAGAAAAGACATAATGCTGCACAAAGTTATCCAAAATTAGATGCTCGTCCATTCGAGACTTATATTCCAAGCTGCGTATATGCTCGCTCTCGCTGCGTGCCAGCTGATCCGAGTAGATAATCAGCAGATCACATATAGACTGATAGGCCTAGAGAACAAATTACAAATTACTTTATATGTATAATAAAAATATATCTGAGAGTACTAACAGCTTCCTGTACTTGCGCAGTGGGACCATCCCGTGTGAGTTCAAAACAGGCTGACATAAAGCTGTCCAGATTGCTGCGTAGCTCTGCTACTGTCTCAGCTACATTCAAGGACTCGCAGTCATTCTCTACATAGTAAAGTCCCCAGCTAATGGAGAAATAACAAGCTTCTACGCAATAGGCTAACGCTTCATTGGGCAAACAACGCTCCGCATCGTCCTTGCACTGCGCTTCCTCTACATCGCGAAACAAGTCCTTAAACAAATCCCAAGGATTTAAATTGTGGGATGAGTATAATATAGATAAGACCTTAAGACTTATGGTTATATTGTAAATGTCATCCTCATTTGGAGTTTCCTCACCTGCAAAGTAAAAGTTTAGATGAGTGTTTCATTTTTCTTTTTACTATAATGTGCTTACGTAAAATTAAATTACGCCATTCAGAGATTGCATCCTTGTACTTGTTAACTGCGCTCTCTATAATATTGGAGCGCGCTATGTTGCAACGTGTGTACGTTGCGCTCCCCTCAGCGCAGAGACACTCTAACGTCTTGGCACAGGTTTCCAACACGTCGTGTCCAGTATGCATAGTCATGACGTGGCTAATCTTATCCAGCAACGCCTGTAGATTGCCTTCCTGTCTATTGGTAGTATACAGATTTAAATCAAAGTATTGCGGTACCGCCAGCAGGTTCGCCAGCTTCTCGCTATCCGCTTGATATTTCTCTAGCAACGCAGGCAGCGTAACAATAAAATGTTCCGTTAGCTTTACTTTCTCATCCTGTATAGCCTTTAGCTCCTTGGAGCTAAGCGTAAATTTACGATTGCTCGCACGTCCCACAGGCACTTCGCCGGATGCTGACTGCTTAACGCTGCTAACCATAATCTCTATAAGCGTGGATTCTTGTTTGTTGTCTAAAACCTCTTCATTCGATCCTGGCTCCTCCAACAACAGGTCTGTCATACATTCCCAATCACGAACCATGTCATTGCTATCAATAAACGAGTCAACTAGATACGCGCCATGTTCATGCAGCTCAGATTCTATGAAGAACTGTACTAGATCCCTGATGAGCGGAGTATTGGGTTGACGAACCTTGCCACGTTTGGTTTTAGATTCCTCCATATCGGGAGTTAAGTGGAACAACCTCACGTTGAGAAATTCTGCCGATGCTTGTGCTACACCACGATGCGAGGAGTAAACCAGCTCATAGACTATTTCACAATCCTTGTCAGCCAATATCTCAGGATGTATTCTAAAAATTAAACAGCATTATTAAAGAGAAAATAAATGTAATAATATACATACTTGAGTATGCTTATCACCAACTTAACAGCATGAACAGAAACCTCAAACTCTTTGTCCAGCGTCATGGCCACAATGCGATCCTTAAACTTGGATGTAAACAATTCCAGTTTACCCTTAAGCTCTTCCTTGTCATATAAGGGCAACAAGGACTGCAAGCAACGTAAACGCACTTCACCTATCTTGTCGTGCAAGGTCCAGCCTATATATTTGAGATATGAATCATCTAGGAAATTCTGTGGATAGTTCTCCATCCAGATGCCAATCTCTGCCATGCATATGGCGCGTATGTCGGGTAAAGTATCCCTATATCGATGCACAAACACCGACTTGAACATGTAGGTCAACATGCTCTTAATCTCGTCCATATTCTCCTCCAGCTCCGAGCGTTTTGTCATTAACGAATCCAAACGATCTGACGCACGACGATCGCGTGACTGTTTTCAATATTCAGATATTTAAGTTCGAATTTCTAGATGAAATCAATAATTTAGGTATCTTACCTTGACACGCTCCGCTTCAAATTGCTTTGCAGCATTTTCAAAATTATTTGAGACCAAGAGTGCCACATCGACCAATGCCGTCATTAGCTTCATGGCCGCCAGTGTAGCCGTATGTCTAAAAGCGCGTACTTGCGAGTCCGACAAGCCCGTTAGCAGAGATATCAAATTATCCAAGAGAAATTGATCATAGATAATGGAATACTGGCATTGCTTGACCAGCGTTTGTACAAAATCGCAGAAATTATTTTTAAACTTTTTCCATTGTGTGCCAGTCATAATCAAAGGATATTCTCCGCTCTCCTCATCAAACTCCTCGGTCATGCGACGTATAATAGCCGTATGATCCAAAGGATATTGTATGTCCTCAGCTATTTTGCCCTTGCAGCCGCTGGCATTGATAAGGAATTGCATTAGGGCCACCAGAGCAGTCTCACGATTCGCTTTATACTGCTCTATCCACTGATCTACAATGGTCTATAGAGAAATAATATTAATAATATTAATTAATTAAGAAAAATTTTGTTTATATTACTGCTATTGGATTCTTCGAGTGTCGCACTATATAATACAGACTATTCTCGTCTGTGGTTATTTCACGCTCATTATCAATGCGTTCATGGTGAGCCTTGTCCACAGGTTCTTTGCGTGGGCGCTCGATGCGCTCCTTACGCTCCGCTGGCGCTCTACGTGGTTGTGGAGCTTTTCGTTTACGCGACACTGGAGCAAAGAACTCGTCCTCGTCATCATCAATAATAGGTGGTTTGTCACGTACACCACCGCGCGCACGTAATCTTGTCATGCGTTTGGTGGGACTGTCCGCATCTGATGCACTTTCATTTAAGGCGTCACTCATATGCATATCTTCATATTCGGGCGCCGGCGGCGGATCGTCCATACGTATGCGCTTCCCGCCACGTCGCGCCATAATTTAGCTTTTTCTTAAACTTGTAAACAATCAATTTATTTACTTATAAGCCCTTTTTCTTTAACGTAAAAAAAGCGCGCCGCCACTAAAGAAAATAAATATTAACTGTGGTGAATAATTATCTTCAACACAGCACAGAGTTGTTTTGCAAGTTAATCTTTTACCAACACTGAAAATCTATTTGCCGTTAGCCAACACAAACACAACAAACGCGTTTTGTTTTGGTTTTTCTTTTTTATGCTTAAAGTTAAAGATTTATTTGAATAACAGATGGCGGATTTTGGAGCCGAATCTGGTGGACGCCTTAAGGGCGTTACCATTGTGAAACCAATTGTGTATGGTAACATTGCACGCTCCTTTGGTAAAAAACGTGAAGAAGATGGACACACACATCAGTGGAAGGTGTACCTTAAGCCCTTCTATGATGAGGATATGTCCATTTATGTAAAAAAGGTGCACTTTAAGCTGCACGAGAGTTATGCCAATCCAAATCGCATTGTAGTTAAGCCACCGTACGAAGTAACTGAGACGGGCTGGGGTGAATTCGAAGTGGTCATAAAAATTTACTTCAATGACCAGTCGGAACGACCAGTGACCTGCTATCATATACTAAAGCTCTTTCAGTCGCCGGTGGTTGATGGCGAGCTTAGCACCACCACAACAATGGACACCAAGAAGGGTCTGGTTTCAGAGGCCTATGAGGAGATTGTATTTCAGGAGCCTACGCAAATTATGCAGCATTATTTAACGCTCTCTGAACAGAGTGCCAATGGCTTGCTCCACCACGATACAGATTGTAAATAGCTTAAAGTATGTATTGTTATATTTTTATTAATTTTTCCATTTTGCAGTTGAAGAGAAGAAGGAAAAAACACTGGACAACATTGTGAATGTGAAACAGAAGGTTAAAACCGAAATACTCACGCTCAAAGATAAATTAAAGTTAGCTCGTGAAACTATTGTTAAATTTAAGGCTGAATTGGCTAAAGTACAAAAGCCACCGGCATAGATTTTAAATTATTTTTTAGAAATAAACTTTTATGTAAGCTTAAATAATAAATTGCCAAGAACATTTTTTGCGTATAAGTTTTTGCAGACGTATCGTTTTCTTATGGTAAATGAATAATTAACAATAAGGCGGGTATTAAAAGTTGAGCAAAGTAGTAAACTTAATTTTATTGTCACTTTCTTTTTTATGTAAAAATACTAGTCAGCTATCAGTACAGAATTTAAACTTACAATCTATTGCGTGGGGTATAAGTATGGAAGACTTACAGTTATAATTATTTAAGTACTTAGTTGTAAATTAATCTAGTACATAAGTACAAATAGTTTCGTCATTTGAAGCAATTTAAAAAATAGAGTTTAAAACAGAGGTAGCGCATAATAAAAAATAAGACCCTTTGTACATGCTCGTACAGGGTCTAAAAATAGACTAAAGATCACGAAATTATTTAAACACCAATGCTATTTAAGCTGCCTGTGGAAAGATTCTCAGATCCTCGACTGGACAGACGTGAACGTTTAAGCAGAACACGTGCGCCAGGACTGTCGGGTGCTTGGAGATTATTATTATTGCGCTGTGAGCGACGCAAAGGACTATAGCTTAAACTATCTACATCTTGTTGTTGTTGCTGCTGCTTTTGTTGCTCCAAAGGGTTCAAGGTGATGTGTATGTGACGTGTGCGAGCTTTTTGATTGCCGCTCAACGGCAAGAAATCCTCACGCAACTCAGCCAAACGCGTCTTATGCTGCTGCTGCTCCTGGTCCTGTTGAGTGCGACGCCGACAGCGACACAGACAAAAGCTGGCAAGTAAGAGCAGCAAAGCAGCAGCACCACCAATGCTGCCAATACTGAGCAGTGGACTAAGCTGAAAGGTATCGTTGGAGCTGTAATTAGAGTTGTCAGTGGATGAGGGAGCAGGCGTTGTTGTGAATGCTACTTGTGGACGCTGCGTGCGTCCTTGCTTCAAAGCACTAAACTCCGAGGCGGCATCGGGACTAAAAGATTGCAGCTTAAATTCATAAACAGTTCCGGGCTCCAAGGCATTTATGAGAAAACTGCGCGCAGCGGAACCATCTATGGTGATTTTGAGATATTCACCCGCGGAACTGGCCGGACGATAGTAAGCATAGTAGCCCGAAATAAGCTGCTCATCCGATATGGCAGCTAGACGCCAATGCAGCAGCACGGCCGACTGACCATAAGCCTCGATATCCGCTAGCTCTGGTACAGCTAAAGGTTTCAAGGATTCGCCGCGCTGCAAATAAAATTTGCCAGATGTTGCGCTCTCCTTGTTGTCATTGTTGGAATACACAGCCATAATACGAAAGCGATAACTACAATTGGCGCGTAGTCCAGTTACAGATGTAGTAAAGTTATGCTGCAGTGCCTCCGAACGTTGCTGTTTGCCAAATGGTATATTATCATTGGTGGTCTGCCAGCTACGACGCTTGGCATGCTCACCTAGCTGTCGATACTGCACCTTGAAAAATTGTATGGGTAGACCATCATTGCTGGGCACAAGCCAACGCAGCATCACGGACTCATCTGAAAGACGTGTAACATTGGGAGCAGAGGGTGGTACCATTTGTCGGCGTCGCGGTTTATGCGGCGGCGGCTTGCTGCTGCTGGTCGCCTCCTCTTGCTTCTGTTCGGGATTAACTTGCAGCAAAGTGCCTGCCCTGGTCTCGCCTAGTGCATTGCGGGCAAAGCATTGCACATAGCCCGCATGACGCTTTTGCACGCTCTGCAGCAACAGATCTCCATTGGGTAACTGTGTGGCAGCCGTATCATAAGCGCTCTTTTCGCCATTGAGCAGCCAATATATTTCAGGAGTGGGTTTGCCTTGTGCCTGACACTGCAGCTGCAAATCCGCGCCTTCATTGGTAAGACTTGCTTGTGGCCCCACAATTATGCGTGGTGCCTCCAACACTTGCAGCTGCAACAAATGTTCCAAGGCGGGTCGAATCCCATTGTTTAGCTCACAACTGTAGTTGCCCGCCAACTCCGGCTGCACTGCAGCTATATATAGTTGTGGCTTCGATTGCTGTACGTCTAGATGGCGCCATGTTATTCTAGGTGCGGGATTGCCTATACCCTCGCAGCTTAAATTCACACTTTGTCCGACTTTGACGTTTACCAATTGTTGCATTTTTTGTCCTAGAAGCAAATGTGGAGGCTGCCGGGGCTCTGCTTGTTGTTGAACTACTTTAAGTTGCAAGCTCGCCAAGCTCAATTGTTTTCCTGTAGATTGATGCACTGCCAAGCAGCTGTAGTTCCCACTATGCTCCAACTGCAATGCCTCTAGCATTAGAATCTCTTCTTGTCCATACTTGATTTCCACGTTATCCTTATAAAAACGCCAGTTTGCTGCTGGCTCTGCTAACAACAAATGCGCACAGCTCCAACTTATACTATTGCCTGCCGGCACTCGCCAGCTCAAGTATTCCTCCGCGTCGTGCAACCTTTTAAACCTCGTAAGTTGCACCTGCGCTGTCGTTGAAGTCACCGCCAATGGTCCAAACCAGGCCACACAACGATAGTCACCAAGTGTTGATTCACTGACTGTCAGACTCAACGTGGACAGAACATTGTCATTTGTTATATTTGTCTTTAAATATTTAATCTTGCGACGAGTTTCCGCAAAACTCCATTCGAATCGTTCCGGTGGCAAGCTCGTTTCACATTCAAGACTCACTTTATCATTTATTTCTGCCACTTGGCTTACAGGATCACGCAGTATACGCACGCCAGGCATTGCGCACAAAACTGACGTCAGCGTCGACGCCAGCAGCAGCAGCAGGAGCAGCATTTTCATCTGCCTCATTTTGACTGCAATAAAAATTCAAATTTCAATATTATCTTAGATATATTGTGCACTTAAAGGTCAATTTAAATTTACTTATATATTTACCTGCTTTTAACCAATATTCGTTACTCTTTTTGTTGCTTTTGCTTTTGCGCAGTCGCAGCGCTGCGGCTGCGTTATTCTGCTGTTATTAACCTCTTCTTACACACACATTATTTTGATCAAAGCCTTAGCACTTTTAATATTGTCTTGCATCATGCGCTTGTATTTAGCTTTAGCATCTTAAACAAATAAACAATAACATTTTACTTTTATTGTTGTATTAATTTTCCATTGAAATCGGATTAGGGCTGTTAATATTGTATAAAAATATCGATATATTTATTGTATCTTTATCGGATGAGCAGGTATAGCACTTTAATGTCAAATTGTTTTTTTTTTTTGTCAAATTGGAGAATGCATTTCAAAGTATGCTTCGTATACTTAAATTATAAGAGATATTTCTCTAATTTTGGGAAAGAAAATATGATATATAATGTTATAGCAGTTTATAGCTAAAATAAGCTAGATGTTGACTAAGTCTAGCCACAAAATGGCTAAAATGGCAGCCCTGGTAAGCTGTCAGCTGTCAAAATATAGTAATTGGGTCGTAAATTTCTAATGGTATTTCTTTTGGCTGACAATTTGTTTGTTAAATTTAAATGATTGGCGAAAACTGTTCAGCGTCGCAGCATTAAGCATAAGTAAATAATAGTCAGCGCGTAATGCAAAGTTAAAGCAGTATTTTTAATGTTGTTGCAGCTGGCCCCGGGCTTTGTTACAAACAAAAGCAATTGGAATATAGAGACAAAGCAAAACAGCAAGAGTCATGGCGAACCTATCTGTGGGACAGATGATAATGGATGCGCAACGCATGGCCAGCCGCGTAAAGGATTTGGATTCACTGGGCACAGCACTGCTGGAAGATGCAGAGTCTAATAATCGGCTGGTGGAGAGTCTGCGGCAGTATCAAGAGGACATCGAGTCACTTAATCGCATTGCCAACAACAAAACAAATGTGGATCTGGTCAATCGTATACAACAACAAAATGTCAATAGCTCCGAAATACTGAAAGAGAATCGCGAGCTAAAAATCTGTATTGAGGATTACGAACGCGCCATGGAACTGATGATGCAAAAGTATCGCGAACACACAGTCACCAAGGTGCTGGATAGCAAGCTAAACTTTAAGGAACTCTACAATGAACGCCTCTGGCAGGTGATACGTGATCAACGCGATAAAATCAACGAAATGGCAGCGGTTATGCATCGAGCGGCCAGCGCCGATGATGAAAATGTGCAGCGTGAACTTCAGACCATATCACAGCTGCGGATGGAAAATGAAACGTTGCGTGAACTGTTACAAATCTCAAAGCAATTTGGCTCCGCAGCGCGACCCATACGCGAGTATGATCATCTGCTTCTGGAGAAGGCAGTGCAAACGGATAGTCAAGCCGATGATTCAGCGGATGATTTGTCCATATCGGGTGCCTCTGTCGAAAACATGAACAACAATTCGGTTATACAGGTTTACAGCAACAATACGCCGGAAGACAACACCAGCAACATCAACACTGCCACAAATAATGCTGCGCCTGCGGTGGAGAATAACAATGGTCCAGCTGCCCAGAATTCACCGAAGCTGGCTACAACGACGACGACGACGCCACTTGATCTGAAGGTGGAAAAGGAAGAAGAGCAACCTGCTTCTGCCTTGGAGTCCACATGATAGGGTTGCGCTCCAACGCCAGTCACATCATCAGTTGTTTGTTTTATTTGTATTCGCCTAACAGTACTTTTGATTTAACACAAACACACATTGTCACACATACATACATGAATACATATATGGTCACCTAAAACATTAGTTCATATAGCGACTAATAAGCTCTAAGTAATTTATATATAAAGGAAGTAATGTCTAAACGTAGCGCAACAATGTCAGTAAACTCACACATACTCACACACACACACATGCTCTTATAATTCATGTTGTACTCTGTCGACTTTATGATTTCTTAATAAAATTCCATTATAATGAAATTGTGAGCTACAATTGTTTTAAATAAGAGAAGTATGTTTGCTAAGAAAAAGAAAAGAATGGATGCAACTTTAATTATTTATTTAGACAAAAGCCGAAAGCAACACTGCTTACAATTACACTTGTGCTTGATCCTTTGCAGCACTTGTAAGAAAACAGCAAAGAATGAGAGCGTGCTGCTGCGGCTAGATTGAGATTTTCAAAATTATTTTAAAATTAGTTACTCGTCGATTTTCAAAGCGTGCACATCGGAAAAGCAAACGAACGGAACTCGCGCCGTCCCACAAATATATGTATATATAAACGGGCCGTGCAATTGGTGCGACAGAGATGCAGCGATCGCTATAAGTATATTTCGAGTGCTTAAGAAATCGTGCTTATATCAAAGATACATAAAAATATATATGTATGTAAATGTGTGTGCTTGTGTGCGTCAAGTGAAAATTGAAATTTTGGAAATTTCAATTTTGTAATTGAAAAGTAAACAAAATAATTTATCAAAGAAAAAAAGTTTTTGGATAATATTAAATGTTAAGTGTTGAGCAAAATCGTTTTATGGGACTATGGAAAGTGCGCTGCTATTTAAAATAAAAGCTGTGCTATTTTTAAAACACAGCTAATTTTTATCACAATTTTCCTAGTGTCTCAATCAAAATATTTAAAGTGGCAAGTGCTTGTGACAAAAATAATTTAAATAAAGTTTAAAGTTGCTTTTCAAATAGATCTAAATGCTTAAAGCATTCGCAAGAAGTTACAGCTGCTGAACACAAAAAAGTTTTTGTGGTTACGCAATTAAACGTATTTGGTAAATTGAAAGAAAAGCAAAAAAAAAAAAAAATTGCGCACGCTTTTCGTTTAATCCGTTCGAATACGGAGCAGATGCAAGCAGCGCTGCCGTGGTCCCTATTTCCACTTGCCCCAGCTTTAAACTTATCTAAATGCGGAAACTCTTTGTGTAAGCCCAAAAAATAAATAATATTGCAAACAATATGCAAACTGCATGCGCCAAACAACAATCGAACAAATTTATATTTAGTCTAAAAACGCTGATAATTATTTATAACGTGCTAGGGATTTGCAATTTGTTGTGTGTGAGAAAGAGATTGAGAGGGGAAAAGAGAAATACGCGCGCTGCTTCTCTGCATTTAAAATGAACGCTCTCTGCTCTCTTATCGAGTTCCCTATTGAGTTTTTATTCCGTACTCAATTTATATTTTTATTTCATTCGTAAAAAACATGCGCCAAGGCATCCTAATTTACCTGTGCATCGCCCACCTGTGAAGAGCGTAACTCAGATAGCTCTCTAAGAGATTAGAACGCTCTCTTTTGCACTGCTAAAAATATACATAGTATGTAGGTGTAAACATTTGTTTTTGTTTATATTTACAAATATACTTATGCTTTGGCTGCATAAACAATGAGAGCCTATCGATCGACTAAACATTATGGAAATCTAAACTGTTTATCAGTTTAAATTGATCATAAATTTAAAAATATGTATTAAATTTTAGATAGTGTGAAAGCTTTTAAAATTGAATGGGCTTCTATGTTTATAACATTTGAGTTTTATTAAGCTATATCCATTTTATTATTGGATAGAAAATTAAAATTCAAATCAATATGTGTGCACCAGTTTCTTATCTAGGGGTAAGACCCATACAAATCGTATTGATCTATGTCAATGTAAAAATAAAATGACCAAGATCTTTTATATATATATATATAAATACACATGTCTTTACGACATAAGAGCTATAAGCCGTTTGATTGATTTACGAAATAAATGGATAACAAGTGCATGCAACTGAGATGTTCTACATTCAAGCGATATATACTATATTATGTACAACATTCTTCAAGTAACTTGGAGCAATGCCAACAAATTTCACATTGTTTTGCACAACTTAAAAGTTTTTATTTAGTGTAGAATGCCCTGCATATGATAATGTACACAATAAATTGTAAAATGCATATTCCCCATTTGTAACTAACAGGTGTTATTTTACAAAATACTCTTTTAGATAGACTTAATTTCCTTAATTTTACTATTTTGTACATTTCAGAATATTCCAAACAGCAAACTTGTATAAAAACAGATGCATCATCTGTACCCATCGCTGAAAGGCGATCAGCTATGTCCCCTCGGCTTTCATCCACAGACACGTTATCCCACAAGATGTAAACGCTGCTTTCGTGATTACAAAGAGCATGGAGCTCGACGTGGTGGCGATGATGTGGCCGCATCATCGCCAAATTTGTCTGATGCGCAAAGCTCGCGGTAACTATAACACTAGATACCAAACTATATATACATAAATTTTATTATCACACTATAAAATTTACTTAATAATAGGCCCACATCACGTACATGGACATCCACGCAAAATTTAACCAGCGCTAATGTAAACAATAGCAATGATATAGGTACGATTCATTATATACTAGCAAGAGTTGCAACTATAACTTAACATTTTAAGCAAATTTAAACACTTTGTGTATTAAAAAGTAGTAAGAAATTTTGCTGCTTAAAGCCTTGGCAGAGTGTATTGCTTATTTACTATTCAAAACGAAACTAAATAATTCTGTTTTTCAAAATTTAACTATTTGTCTTGTATTGTATTAAATTTCACATTTGCCTTACCTTAATACAAAATATTATTTTTAAACAATTACGTAGAAATTAATTTTTATAAGGTTACTCTACTTCAATGTTGTTTGCATCTGAATAATAATTTTTAAAAACTAACTAGGAGCTTAAAATTTAAATAATAGATATTTGTATTTTTAATTTTTGGTTTTTAAGACATTAAGTATTTTTAAAGTCATGTTCTTTGTTATAAAAAATATTTATCAAATTTAAATTGTTCATTAAAACATGACAAGTAGTTTAGTGCAACTTAAGCATATCATATAATATAGTTGATAAACATAACATAATACTATTTGCCAAAAGCTCTATTTATAATAGTGTACTCGCTGTAGTTAAAAATGTATTTTGTTTCGTAGCACACATAACTGTACACGGTGCTCGTTAACTTTTTGTCACTTTCACTTTCTTTCTCTCTGTTTCTTTTTTACATGATTCTCACTCAACATTAATTTTGCATAATGTTTGCTAACACACTTTTATTTTGTTAACCCACACAATTTAAAACTTATAACGGTAATTTGTGGACACCAAACACCAATGTGACTGTCACTGTGACTGTGATTTGTAACTGTGACTGTGTGATGTCAAAATGCGCTGCTTGCACTTACACCAAAATATAAAAAAATGCTCGTTGTTCGCCTGTCTTTTCGCTGCATTTACTTAAACGTACAGTTGTCCACTTCAATGTAGAGCTAAAGAAGCGTCCAGTATCGTGGGCATCCACGCCAGACATTGATGAGCAGGCCGAGGCGGCAGCAAAGCGCGCCACGATTGCGTCGGCGCAACCAACGCGCCCAGCGGATGATCACAATGTTGCGGTGACGCTAAAGCTGCCAGTGCCGCCCCGACGCCATACCACCGCCTTGGATATTAATGAGGTGAGAAATGCCAAGAGGCGCTTCAAAACTTTATACTTTTAATTGTTACTTGCAGCTGGAGCCAAGCCGTGTCACTGCTTCCCCCAGTAAAACTTCAAGTATTCCAGATGAGCTAGTCATCCTATCGACCGACAGTCTTGCAGAGCGTGTGCGCAAAATGAATTTGCTAAAGAAACAGCGCAGCCTAAACTCCAGAGAAAATAGTCGCGAACGTTCGCTGCCACGCAAGGAAGAGTACGTTGCCTTATTTATAAAAAGTCAACTATTAATGTCAGCTCTTTTTTTTAGGGAGCATGAAAGCAATTCTACACCACCTGATCGCCCAGAGCGTAGCAAATCCGGCACAGCACTTAATCAACAGACGCAGCAGCAGTCACAGCAGCCGGAAATCAAGCGCGCAGCCTTGCCACCCAAAAAAGTGCCAACAGTAACTGTAACCACAGCCGCAGCAACGTCCAGCAGCAGCAGCAGCACCACCAATACCACCATCGTCAACAAAGTGTCCACCACAAGCGCCAGCAGCAAACAAGCCGAGGTGAAGAATACTAGCGCTAGCATGAACGGTACGCGACGCAAGGAAACGGATGCTGGCGACAGCAAAGAGCTTAAAAGACAAACCGTGCCAGCGGCAGCCGCGCCAACAGCTTCCAATTCCACCGCCAGTTCTCTTAAGGAGCAAATGAACTTGCTACGCACTGAGCTGGAGTCCATGAAGACACGCGCCGAGCGTGCAGAGCGAGAAAAGAGCGATATATTGCTTAGACGACTGGCATCCATGGACACTGCCTCCAATCGCACTGCAGCCTCAGAGGCGCTCATTTTGCAGCAAAAACTAAACGACATGAAGGAGCAACTGGACCGAGTTAACGAAGACAAACGCAAGCTTAACGTGCGCATGAAGGAGCTGGAGCGCAAGGATAGCGCTGCGGAGCTTAAACGCAAACTGCAGGCAGCAGAGCAAATTTGCGAAGAATTAATGGAGGAAAATCAAAGCGCCAAAAAAGAGATTTTGAATTTGCAAGCAGAAATGGATGAAGTGCAAGACACCTTTCGCGATGATGAAGTCAAGGCCAAGACAAATTTGCAAAAGGATTTGGAGAAGGTTACAAAGAACTGTCGCATCTTGAGCTTTAAGCTAAAGAAGAGTGAGCGTAAAATCGAAACGCTAGAACAGGAAAGACAAAGTAGTTACAATGCAGAGCTCTGTATAAAGGTGAAGAAGCTAGAGGAGGAGCTGCGTTTCTCCAGTGAATTAACGCGAAAGCTGCAGGTGAGTAAATAATGTATAAATCAAGTCTTTTAATTATAATTTTAATTGTTTTTTAAGGCTGAAGCTGAGGAACTACGCAATCCAGGCAAGAAGAAAGCGCCTATGTTGGGTGTCTTGGGTAAATCCACCTCAGCAGATGCTAAAGTAACGCGTGAGTCACTAACACGTGGTGGCTCCCAAGAAGATCCGCAGCATCTGCAACGCGAACTGCAAGACTCCATAGAGCGCGAGACTGATCTTAAGGATCAACTGAAATTCGCCGAGGAGGAGGTAAGCTCTACACAAACGTGTACTCAATTTAAAGTTTAATCACTTACCAATTCTACACCAAGCTGCGGCGTCTAAGAGCAAAGACTAGACAACGTTTCCAATTGAGTCGTGGCACACAGACAGCTGATATGCTGGACTTGCCCTTAGCCTTTCCGCGTGCCACACAAACAACAAAGCTAGTAACAACCGATGTAGGCAGCAATACTAGCCTTGAGCTTAGCGACAACTCAACACAAACTTGTAACGATCTGAAAAGCTTTTCGGTTGAACGTGAATCGTCACCGCTTGTATCGCTCTTTGCGCCTACGACTTCAACTAGACTGGTTAGGACAGGCTCCTTACTTTTTCCCAGCGCCATGTCGCCTATGCTTCTAGGCGGCGTCAGTGCAGGTAGTTGATAAACTAAGAACTGCAGTATCAAGAAAAATTATATAATTAGTTACTGCACTGCGATGATCCAAATCCACGTTGAGCTGTAGCGCAGACTTTACTTATTCCTTTGTGTATAAATATGTTTAATTTATGTCTAATCTCGTAGTTAGCAGCTATATAGCAGCACATTCAAAGTGACATAATTTTTATCCTCGAAAACGCAGCATTTATATGTTTCAAAAAATATCAATCTATGTTTTACATTTTCAGGCTGAGCATATGAGGAAAAAGGTGACTCGTTTCGAGGATGAAAATGAGTCATTGATGATGCAGTTGAAAAAAATGGCAACGCGCTCAAGAAGTAATTAAAAATACCAAATTTGTATTTACAACATGTTAAAGTAATAGTTGTTACTAACTTTTGCTAACTTTAAATGCTTATCTTGGCACTAACTGACTTACTCATGCGCTTTGCTTTTCAAATTTAATGCCAATTTTTCTCGGCTGCTCATAAGAGTGTATATAACTAATGTTGTCACTAACTTCTCTCTAAGCATGCTAATTATTCAAATATAAATTGCTTAAATAATAATACTAAACATGTTGAACTTTTAACGTTACCCAAATTAATTCATAACTTTAATTTACAGCACGCAAGCTAAGTCCTGCACCACATGCGCATCGCTTGGCGCCCGAAGTGCATGCAGATCGCGACGAAGGCATATCCGATGAAGATGATCCTGCAGAGCTACGTATACTACTCGAGCTAAATGAGCAAGAGGCTTCCATACTGCGACTAAAGGTTGAAGATTTGGAAAAGGAGAATGCCGAATCGAAGAAATATGTGCGTGAACTGCAGGCTAAGCTGCGACAGGATAACAGCAATGGCAGCAAATCCTCATTGTTGAGCTTTGGCAACGCTGCAGAGAAGAAGTTGAAGGAGGAACTAGCACAGCTGCAGAAGAAAATGCAAGAAAATGAAACCAAACTAACAACTGAGAACGAGAAATTGATTAAGGAGAATAAGCGCTTACAGCTGCAGACGTTGCGCCGCGGCAGCTCCATAGAGAAAACCAACGAAGCTGAGCTGACAAAACTTAAGGACACTTTGGCTGTGGCGCAGCGTGAACGCGATGAGCTGACTGCTAGGGTAAAGCGCATGCAGTTGGAAGCAGAAAATCAACTGCCCGCTAGAACACCAAAGCGTGTTAATGACTTAACGCCCAAAAGTCATTTGAAGAAATGGGTGGAAGAGCTGGAAGATGAAATAAGCGAGATGCGTGTACTTATAGGCAGCAGCGGAGCCCAGCAGCTAAAGTCTTTGCAGTCAGAGAAGTCCAACTTGGAAGAAGAGCTGGCGAAGAACAAACAAAAGCTAACTCTAGCCGAGGGCGATGTGCAACGTTTGAAGCTGCTTAATGGCAACAGCAGCAAAGCCACAGAGCTCGAACAGAAACTTAAGCGCAGCGAGGAGGAGAGCAAGAAGTTCAGCAGCAAGCTCAAGGATCTGGAGGACAAGTTGAAGAAGACTGACAGTCAACTTAAACTAGCAGAGAGCAGCAGAAGCACGCTAGAAGCGCAAAGCAAACGAGATAAAGATAAGCATAGCCTCAACGAAAAGGAACTGGAGAAAGCAAGCAAGGAACGCGAAAAGCTGGAAGCCAAGCTAACCCAACTGGACAGCGATCTTTTAGCTGCTAAAAAAGCTGCTGAGAAAACTAAGAGCACGCTGGAAAAGGAGCTCAAGGATGTCAAGAGCAAGGCCAGCAAATCAGACAGCAAGCAGGTGCAAGAGCTTAAGAAGCAGCTCGAAGAATTGCAGTCTACACTGGGCTCAGAGCAACAGCGCTATGAGGAACTTAATACACACTGGGAGAAGCTTTCGGAAGAAACCATATTGATGCGTGCGCAGCTTACTACAGAAAAGAAATCCTTGGAAGCTGAACTCAATGCCAACAAGCAGAAGCTGGCGGATATGGACACCATACGAATTGAACGCACTGATATGGCGCGCAAGCTCAACGAGGCACAAAAGAAGATAAACGAGCTGGAGGTGAAGACTTTGAAGAGCGGCAACAATAGCGAATATGAGCGTACAATGCTCAAGAATAAACTCGCGGAGAAGGAGCATGAGTATGAGCGTTTGCGACGTGAGAATGAAATGAATATTGACTTAGTGTTTCAACTGCGCAAGGACAACGATGAAGTGAATAGCAAGCTGAGCGATTTTAATCGCATTGAGCAGGCGCAGTCATCGCTCAATGGACATGGTGCCAGGCGCGAGGCGGAGATCAGAGAGCTGCAGCAACAGTGAGTAGTCTATGAAACATTTGCAAATCAATTATAATTGCTACAATTATTTTTTACAGATTGCAATCCACTCAGCTGCAGCTAAAGTCTGAAGTGGCATCCACACGACTGCGCTACGAACAACAAGTGAAGAATCTCAGCGGTGAACTCAACTCGCTGCAAGTAGGTCAAATAAACATAATGTCAAAAAATAGTAATAATGTATTTATTTTATCTACAGCGTCAATGCGAACGCTTCAAAAAAGACAGAGATGCGTTTAAGCAAATGCTGGAGGTAGCGCAAAAGAAGATTGGCGATCTCAAGGCAAATAATACGGGACGTCAAAGTCGTAGCTCCATGCACAGCAGCGATGATGATGACAAGAGCAAGATAGCATATCTGGAGCAGCAAATAGGACATCTGGAGGATCAGCTGGTGGAGGCGCGTCTTGAGTCTAGCAAGGTGAAAACTGAGCTGGTATCAGAGCGCAGTGCGAATGAGATCAAAATCTCGGAGATGCAGTCCAAATTAAATGAGTTTGAGGAGGAGCGTGTTATAGGCTCAGGCAGCACCAAGCTGCCAGGCATGAAGACCAAGCTAGAGTTGTCCTGGCAGAAGGAGCGCGAAGATCAACAGCGCCTGCTGCAAGAGACGTCTACCTTAGCGCGTGATTTGCGCCAAACATTGTTTGAGGTAAATTAAAGCTTATTAATGCTTTGCAGCGTGGACTAATAGATTTTATTGCTGTTAGGTGGAGCGTGAGCGTGATAAGGAACGTCTAGAATCCAAGCGTAAGCTGGATCAAATTAAACGCGGCACCGAGGAAGAAATGGAGGAGGGACGCAAAAAGATCGCCGAGCTGCAATGCGATTTGCTGGAGCTGCGTGATGTGCATGCCAAACTGCGCACCTCCAATGAGAAGCTGAGACGTGAGGTAAGTTCACAGCAATTACTAGTAGCTGTACTACTTCTAACCTTTGCTCTCACTTGCAGCGCGAACGCTATGAGAAGGAGCTCATCAAGCGACGCATGGAACAGGATGGCGGTGAGCGTAAAGTTGGTGCTTTGCTGCAGACGGTAGATGAGCTGGTGAAGATTGCACCTGATCTTAAGATCAGTAGTACAAAAGCGCCCAGCTATGAGCACACTTTGCGTCCGGAACAGGCTAATGTCCGCCGTAGTCGCAGTCCATCGCCCACATTAAGCACATCACAGATTACCAATGTGCTGGCACGGCTAGCTGAAGCTTCCGAGGAGCTGCGCAAGTTCCAGCGCATAAACGAGGATGAGCAAGAGCGTAGTCGCATGCGTCGTGGTGGTCTGCGCCGTGCTGCCTCGCAGGAGAACGATCCACATGGCAGCACCAGCTCAGTGGCCAGTGCTGCAGGTTCTCAGCGTGGCGGCGGGCGATTATCACGCAATTCCGCCAACAATGGCAGTCTTATACGCAAGAGTCTATCGTTGGATCACTCCATACAACGCGATCAGGTGACATAATTGTTCTTTTTTTCTGTCTTTTTACTAAGCTGTACTTTTGTTTATAGAACATTTGGCGACAGGATGATGGTAGCGTAAGCTCCATGCAGTCTATAGACTCGGAGCTAGGCGGACTTGTGCGGGATTCTAGTTTGGACTCTAGACTAGATTCACGCTTATCGGGTGGCTCCACTCAAAGCGACATACCACGTGGTCCACGCAAGAAGAAGAAGGGCATCATGGGCAAGCTGCGCAGTTTGACCAAAAGTGGTCGCAATTCCGAGAGTGAAATATCGGTAGAGCTCTTAATATATTAATTTTTTCTTATATGCTCATAAATTTCTTATATGCTCACAGATTCAAGGATCTGATTCAGACATTAGCGTTGCTAGCGACATGAGATCCAGCAAGAAGGATCTGCGTGGCCGTCTCTCTGGCATGTTCAAGCGGTCCGGCTCCAATTCACGCAGCGAAAGCATTGAGCGCGCCAGTTCCGAGCAAAGACCTGTAGCAGTTACCGTTGTAGGACATCCAGATGGACCACAGCCACGCGAGCCACCGCCTGCCAATGCGGTTACACCCAAACCCATACGTTCGGTAAGCTAATGTTCTCATTTAATTTAAATTTTACTATAAACTGTTTATTTGTTTTTATTCAGATCCCCAAGCCACCAGCTGGCACACCCACCACACCCACCACAAGACGACGCGTAGCCAAGTAGTCCACACAAGTAATAAGCCAGAACATCCATCATTATAACCATCAACTTAGTTATGTACACAAACACACACTCGCCTAGTTGCTTGAGTTCCCACCAAGGACATGCATGTCCTAACTACATATAAACTGCATATAGTGCTTATCACTTTGTATGCGCATTTTTTTATACCAACTGCATTGGGACTTGAGCTACATTTAATCATCGTATTTATTTACTCGTTTTTACCTATTTTTTGTTGTTTTTTATTATTTAATTTGTTTTTGTATTCGTGATTACAAAATAAAAAATACACACATCTTTTTTCAAAAAGCTTATGTTGCTGATTTTAAATCAATCTGTAAGGAATGTAGGATAGGAATATTCTTCGTTCCTTTCATAGGGAAAAAATTAGTTATTCAGTAAGTTATTGCGCATATCGAAGTCAAATTGCTTCAAGGAATCAGCTGAAACTTGGTTGCTTGGATGCAGCTAAGAACGTTCAACAAGTAGCTCAAGTGGCACAAGTTCGCTGTCTAAGTCTTTATATACCATATACCAAAAGTATGCAACAGGTTTTAACTGCAAGTCAGTCGCAACTATTTTGACCCCTCTGATCAAATCACAATGAATAAAAAAAGATTAGAGTGACATTTATTCTATTTACTTGCAATTTATGTATATATTCAAAGTACTCATATTTTTTTGGTTTTTTTTCTTTTCTTAAAACGTTTTCATTTTTTTACAAACTACAATAATTTCTTTTTTTAAACATAATTAGAAATTTGTTATAATTCATTTCGTGTATTTTAGTTCACGTTTTTTGTAATTTATTACATTTTTTAAAATAAATAAACAATTTAAATTTGAACTTTAATTTAACTCGCAGCTGCATACTAAACATTAAATTTGTTTGCATTTAAACCAATTGATCGCCTTTATAAATAATATAGTACAATTTGATGTCATTTTGAGTACGTGGCATGTCTAGAGCTCTATATATACTAATTATGTGGTATTTTTGGATAACAAAGAGTAAATATTATATTATTAACATACTAACACATGTTGCACAAAATAAAAAGCAAAAATAACTGTTTTCCATTTCTTGGGTGTTCATCATTAATAAATATTTTGTTTTGTTGTTAAGAGAGACGTATGTAGGGGGTACGTTGCTATATATTTTATGGGTATTTTTTATGTTTAGCTTAGTTAGCGTTCTTAGCAATTTATGTTCTTTTTGGGGGGTTATGTTTGAAGTAAGTCTGTGTTACATTTATACAAATTTTATGGTTACGTTCATTATTTAGTATTAATGCTTTAATGCTGGGTTGTATGTGTGTGAGTTGCATTTGTTATTGTTATTAAGACAATTAATGTGTTTTTTTTTTTAATAACAATGTCATTGACAGATATTTTGTTCACTTACTTTCGTCGCTTATACTCGTTTTTTATTTTACTTATTTTTGTTTTTGATATTACTTAGGCACTGTGTTCGTATTACATTAAAAAATTAATTAAAAATTTAAATTTAGGTATGTATAAATACATTGTAAAAAATTTGCTTTCATTAAGTTTTTAAGTTACCATAAACTAAAATATTTGCAACATTGCGCTATCTCTCTCTCGCTTTCGATCTATATGTATGTCTCTTGCATAGTTTTAAGTTTTACTGTTGTTTCTTTATTTAATTTAATTTTATATGTATGTATGTTTGTTGTTGTTCGGTACTAATGTTAGCTCTAAAAAGTACATGTAGAAAAAGTCTTAAAAAAAACACCTTTTAAAACTAAAAGTTTTGTAAAGAGCTTAAAGTATGTTTGAAAACAAGTCGCAACACTTATACGCCTAAAAAACTGTTATACATAAGTGTTTTACAATATATACGTTTGACTGTGTACAGTTTACAGTTACGGCTAAAAGTAGTGTACCCAATGTTTACTTCATTAACTGCGAATTCTTAGCGCCTAAGCCCCAACTATTTTATGTTTTGTTCTTATATAAACTTTAGTTGCGTCTTATACATACAAAAAGAAAACCCAAAATTGTGTGTTTTCAACTAATTTATGTTATGTTAATGCCAAAAACAAAATTCAATACTTAGAGAAACTTATGTAGGTTTAGCCTATACTTCTGAGTTTGCTTACTTTTTTTATTTTATGAGTTTACGTTTACTTTCGTTTATATATGTTCTTCAACTTAATACTCGCTCTATCTGCTTTCATATTTTGCATGTTTTACAGTCTCAATTTTGGTTTTTCTTTTTTATTTTGCATAGTTTTGCGCTTTTTTTTTGTTTTTTTCGTTTTCGCTTTGTTTTGTTCTATTATTATTAACTACGTACAAATTAGTGTTTTTGTATTCTATGAACTGTTTGTAAGTTTTCATTAGATTACCACATACCTACCTCTTTTGTTAGAATTTATGCTTAAGAACGTAATGTAGCCGCTTGAGAAAACGTAAGGAAATAAACGTAATATTTGTGTAATAGTTATATCAAAAACAAATGTCACTTTACTCAACCAATTTGCGTTCTCTCGCTTCTCTCTTATACACATAAGCAATGCAATGTTCTTAAATCATTTTTTCTTTTGTCATATAATCTTGCTTAAGTTGATATTATTATTATAGACACAACATAACCTCAAAGAAGCCTATTTTATAATTATTATTATAAAAAACAAGTACAAATCATGCACACACATGTCTTAGTCTGTCATATTATCTTTTTGCAATTTTCTGTTATTTTTCGTTTTTTTCTTTTGTGGTACGCCTTGCCTATATAAATTTAGTCATTACAAAAGGTTTATTTAGGTGGAATCGTTTTGTCTTAGGAATTTAGCTTAGATAACTGTTATAATTTGTTACTTATTTCAAATCATTGCTAGTTGTAGTCTTTAAATGGCTAATACAAGTACAGCTGTGTATGGTAAGGATAAGGTTGGGGCCAAAAATAAAATTTTTATAAATTCTTGCAAATTGTTTATTAATGCTGTATGCCCTTATGTATTTACCAGTCGCAAGTTCGTAAACCAAAGTCCAAGTACTATTTGTTTCCCCAACTAACTATAGCTATGTTTATAATGTATACAACGGTATTTTTCATGCATTAACATTTA
Source organism: Drosophila busckii (assembly GCF_011750605.1). Taxonomy (NCBI): domain Eukaryota; kingdom Metazoa; phylum Arthropoda; class Insecta; order Diptera; family Drosophilidae; genus Drosophila; species Drosophila busckii. Next base: position 13,927,419 of record NC_046604.1, on the reverse strand, counting down.
TGCTATTTTTCCCAGTGTTTGCTCTCAGTTATATTTAGTTAATCTTTTGTGTTTTGGCGCTTCGTATTTCGCTTAAATGTTAAATTAGTTCTATTTTCATTGTCATTTAATGTGTCGCTTAAAATTGCTGTAAGAAAGTAAAATGTAAAAATTTTTGTTACACTAATAAATACCAACAAAATATATAGTAATTTCAACAATTGTACCCAGAATTTTTTAAAAATAAAAACAAAACCAAATACACGAAATGACATCAGAAAACAATACGTTGTTTTTCTTTTTTACCTGGACATTAATCTTAGTGTATGTGTGTGTGTGTGTGCTGTTCAACATTTATATGCTTAAATGTTTTTTCTTTCCATTTTTTTTTGTCGAAGGTGTCATACTTCATTTTTTCTTTTTAATTTTTTTTTGTAGTACAATATTTAGTTTTATTTTTTACTGTTAAATTGATATATTTATGCATATATTTATATGTATTGTATATAGTATATATAATTGTATATAGTAGTTGTATTACGTTTAGATTTGCATATATATGTAGTTCCATTTATTAGGTATTCTTTTTTATTTTAAAAAATGTTTAACTTTAAATCATAAATCGTACCGTTTTTAAAAAAGAAATTGTTTTACAATTAACAGTCAGTGTTGTTTGTTTAATATATTTTTTTTAGTTTTTTTCCATTACTTTAATCCTTGCTTTAACTATTTTTATGTATATTTGCTTGAATTAGTATTAAATTTTTGTTTTTGTTTACCATTATTACTTATGTCAAATTGTTAAACATCACTTTTTTTATTTTTGTTTTTTTTTTTGCATGTGAAAAAAGCATAAACATAAGATATTTTGTATAAATGTAATGATCTCTCATATGTAGTATAGATATATATAAAATAATAATCATATAATGTGTATTCTTATAAAAGTACATCAGGTGTGGTTTTTATAATTTTTTTCTTTTCTGCCCTTAACTGCAATTTCTTTATACCAACATCATTTTAAACTTGCTTGTTGCTGAAAAAAAAATTAAAAAAGAATTACAAGAGGAATTTTTTTTTTAAATATGCCTCAACCCAAAATTATCGTTGGCCAATAGATATACATACATATATACAACACACCAAACACTCAACCACACATACAAAACACAAAAAGATTTTTGTTGGATTTTTTCAAAAATGTTCAAAACGTTTGCTACGTTTGAGTCTTTACTTTAGGTATTTTTCATTTTTTAAAAAAGTTTGTATAATTACTAATTAAAAAGAATTTTTTAAGCATATATAGCGGTATATATATATATATAAAGGTAAATGTAATTTAAGCAAAATATTAATTTTATGTATTTGTAATTTGTGGGCTAAGTTAAAAATTATGCAATAAATCACCGAAGTAAAAAAAATAAACACAAATATAGTAAGTTAAGTTAAATTATGGTAATTTAAATGTTAAAATTATTGTAAAAATAGCAACAAAATGTTTACTTCAGTATAATTGTATGTAGTATGTATGTATGGGGTATGGTAAATGTAATTAGCATTATATATATATATATATGTATGTATATATACTTTAATAATTAAATTTGTAAAATCGCAAATGTATATATTATTATTTTAAAAAGTAGTTTACTTAAATTGTTTGTTATTGTTGTTTACACATTGAATAAATGATTTTTCAAGTTATTAATAAGAGTAAATCATAAAAAGTAAATTAAAGTTGTATATGTATATATATATAATCATTTTTAAATTGTTTTTGTTGTTGTTTATATGCACACGCTAGTTGTTGTTGTCTGCTTGGCAAACGATGAAAATTTGAAAAAAATGTGCAACGCAACCTCTAAGCATCGTTTTTCAATTCTCTTGCTCTTTTGCTTTCTTAACTCAGCTGAGTTGTTTTTTAACTGTAATTTAAATTTACGTTTTAATTTATGCATGTATATATATATATAGAGATGTATATAAGTATGTATATAGTTTTTTTTTGTTTTTATTTATATTTGTTAAGAGCGTTTTCGTATCTTTTTGTGATTTTCTCTTTTGTTTTCATTAACGCTGCGACTGTTGCTTACTTAAGCTTCTTTCTCATTTTGTTTGACTAAATAATAAATCCAACACTATATAATTCTAGTTTTTTCAAGTTCAACTTTTGCTTACATGCAAACGACATACGACAATACGCTTATCAATAAGGTTTTGTTTTTGTTTTCATTATATATGTAGTTTAACTTTTAGCTAGTTTCTTTATCGTTTACTTTAAATGGTAAATTTATAAACTTTTTGTTTTTTCACACGCGCTCTATTTGTTGCATTCACGCTCTCTCCCTTACAGGACTAAGGCAAGTTGTTAGCTACGCCTTGTCGCCCCCAAAGGGAGTTAGGCGTTAAGAGGCGTGGTGTGTTGTGTGTGTTTGTGTAAATGTACAATTTCGAATTTGTTTGTATTTACTAATTTGTTTTGCTTTAAGTAATTAAGGGATTTGTTTTGTATATTTTTTTTTAAGTATAATTTCTCTCACGCTTTCTCATAATTAAGCTTACTTTTTTGTTGTATGTGTGTGTTCAGTTGTTGATTTACACTTTACTCTTGTATCTAATTGGCTAAGATCATCATCATCATCATTACATATATAAATCTTCACAATTCTATTTTGCTTTTCGTTATTAATATTTTATGCAATGTAGTAAATTATAGTAAATAGCATATATAGTACAAACAAGTGTGTGGGGGTGGTGGGGGATGTAGTTTGAGGGGTAAAAAAATGTACCTTCACTCTCTAACTTGCTCTCATTCTGTAGTGTTGACTGCTGTTCTTTTTGTTTCTCTTTTTTTTGTTTACATACTCATTATAGCATAGTTTATACATATATATATATCAACTATATATATCTATATGTGTGGGTGGTGTTTAATTTTAACGCAAAATGTGTTTTTAAACAAACAGACGACGCTTTAGCTTACAATTACCAACATCTTTTTGTCTTCTTCATCATTCACCTCACGTTCGACGTTGATCGACGCTCGACGTTGCTCTCTCTTAGTGTGTGTGTTGTGGGTATTTTTGTAGAGAGAGAGAGCCTAGACAGCCTGTGAGGCTGCATACGGCGGCTGTGTGGAGCTATCGTTGCCGTACGCTGATCTTGGTCCGGCACCGTAGTTGGAGGCACCCTCCTGCTTAACATAGTTGCTATAATCGTAATCGTAGCCGGAGCCATAGCCGCCATAGTCATACTCGGAGCCAGACTTAGAGGCCGAGTTGCCGGGACCGGTGCGTGGCATGCCGCCCACAGGTCCAGTGGTAGATGGTCCACCCGCTGCCCAAGTCTGAGCACGTGAGTACATGTCACTGGCGGTGCCAGCACCAGCGCCAGGTGCGCCTGTTGGCCCAGCTGAGTTTGGTGGCATATTCCACGAGTTCCAGCTGCCGCCGCCCGATGGTCCAGATGGTGCGCCTGTTGATGTCGAGTTGTACATATCATAGCCGCCATATCCCTGCGTTTGCTGTGGTCCCGCATAGTTGGACCACTGTGGTGGCGGGCCTTGTGGGCCAGGTGGTGCACCCCAGCCTTGGTAAGAGCCAGGACCACTGTTTCCATAACCATAGCCTTGCTGCTGTGGCGAAGTACCCCAGCCCTGATAGCCAGGTAGCATATTAGGCGCTCCAATGGGCATATTTAGTGGTGGACCACCCATCTGACCATTCTGGCCTTGCATCATGTTGATGGGAGCATGATGTGGACCCCAGTGGCTGCACTCATTGCCAAGCTTGCCGTAAGCTCCACCGACAGCACTGTTGTTGGAGTTCTGACCACCAGAGCCATCGCGTGGCTCGGCCTTCTTAATCTCCACCTGCACGTGCAAAAAAGATTAGCTGGGGGCATAAATTTAATGGCCAATAAACACTAACCTGCTTGCCATTCAGATTGATATAACGCTCATTGGTCACATGCTCCACGGATGACTCCTCCTCAAAGGATAAGAAGCCAAAACCGCGCGATTTCTTCTTCTCTTGATCGTACATGATAACCACCTCAGTTACCTTGCCGTAACGTCCAAAGAACGTACGCAAATCCGTTTCGGTAACATTCGAGGGCAAACCACCCAGGAAAACCTTGTAGCCGCCACCCTTCTTGGGCTTCTGCAGCGTACGTGGATTACACGGCTTCGGATCGATGGTGCGCCCATCCAATGTGTGTGGTCCATTCTGGAGCACATGATTCACATTGGTCGGATCAGCAAAGGTAACAAAACCAAAGCCACGCGAGCGCCCACTCTCATTGTTCTTCATGACAACACAATCAATAATGTCGCCAAAGCGGCAAAAGTAACGCGATAAATTCTCCTGCGTTGTCTCCCAGGATAGGCCGCCCACAAAAAGTTTGCCCCTTTCATCTTCTTCCATGATGTTGTTTTGATGATTGTGAGCTATGGCGCCGGGTAGGTTTTCAATAATTGACGTAATTTTGCGGCTGTTTATATTACACGCGTATAGAAAATTATTTTATGCTGCTGCTGTTGCTGCTGCTTCTTCTCTTTGTTGTTGTTTACACTTTACAGATTTTTTGTTAACACTAGTTGCTTTTTTTTTGTTGTTGTTGCGTATGTGTACAAAGAGGGTTTGGTTTTAGTTGCCAAAGTTCTTATATATTTTTTATTTATATGTTTATTATTTTTCAAAATAATTAAACAAAAGCCACGACGTTTACACGTAACTTTCTAAAAAGGCACCCAAAAAGAAAAAGAGAAAAATATTTTAATTATTAAAGAGCGAGAGAAATACCAAGTGTTTAAACTAAAATTAGTATGGCCACACTGGTATACAAAATAGGCACACAGGTAAAATGTAGGCAGCCATCACAACCGGCCGGCACGCACACAAATGTACACAACACACACACACATGTATACACTCACACTATTTAACAAAATATGCTGCTTTGCTTGTCGAACTACTTTTTTTTAGTTTTATGTGCGGCATTTGCTTTTGCTCACAAATTTTTTTGCTTTTTTGAGCTTTGCGCTATTTGCCGTTTGTCTTTTATTTACACTCTACTACACAAGTAAGTTTTTTTTCATTTGCTTTTTGCTGTGTCACAACATGCGCTGACTTCTTAGATTGGACCTTAGCGCTGTCCCAGCCAACAGCGTCATTCATTCACACACATACACACACTAAACCACATACATATGAGCGCAACCCACAAGTGCCTTAGCGTGTCGTGAGAACTGTTTTTTTCTTTAGTCTTTTTTTTCGAGGTGAAAATAGCAAAGGGCATGCCGGTTCACCACTTGCGCGCCATTTACAGTTACATTCTTACAAACTTTACACTGCACTTGAAACCTAATAATAAATATTTCGACAATTATTACATACAAATTATTGCATAAATAAATTAATAAGTTTCAACAGCTAGAGCACTTTTGCGAGACTGTAGCTACACACACAAGCACATACTGACGTGCGTAAATTGTGTAAAACCATGTGGCAACGCTAGATGCTATGTGAAAGCGAATGTACAACTAAAAAGAAAGATACAAAAAGCAATGCCCTCAAAATATGTACATACATACATATGTATGTACATATGCTTTTAAAAAAAAAATAGGTTTAGCAAATGTTACAATTTACAATTTGTTGCTTTCGATTACAATTAGCACAAGCATTAAATGCACAAAAATGTAAGAAATTCACCACGAATAGCAAGCATAGGCGCGTTGGCTACTTACAGAAAAAAAAAACAAAATGGAAGACGTGCCGATGACGACAAAAAATGCTACAACAAAGAAAACTAAAGAACTGATTTCCAAGACAATTAAATTGCGCTGAATATGCCGCAAAGGTATTAACAGTTTTAAGAACTTGATAAATTTATGAAAAATATAGAAGCCGGCAAATTTTTATAAATTTTAACAAAAAATTAATTACAACGCAATTTTAAATTTTTTTGCATGATTTTTTGTATTTTGCACTTTCTCATACAAACACACAGTCAAACGCACACGTGTCAAAGTGTGTGTGTATAAATGGGTGTGCTTGAGCGAATATGTGTGTATTAGTGTGCTGTTATACATAGCGCTTTTTGTGTGTATTAAATATGAAAATTTCCACTTGAATAGTAAAAGTGTAAAACTATAACATTTGCAATTGTTACAAACAGCAATTGTACTTATGGTAGCACATTTAATTATTTGTCGCGGCACAAAGCATATGCAAATCAGTTTGCCTGGCAGCTGCTGCGCTGCTGGAAAGGCAGCCGAGGCTTTTTCTTGCTTTAGCTTTATTTAAAGTCTCATAAATTGTTATGTAAAATGTGTGTTTTTTGTTTGTTTTTCATGCTTACCGTTTGTGCCAAGTGTTCGTCTGTGGTTTTTTAAAGATTTCGCACTGCAAATTCACTAAATTTAAGTGTTTATTCCTTAAAAAACTAGCTTATAAATAATTGTATGATTTGATGCATACGATATATAACCTAACTTATGATAGAAAACTCGCCACCGCCACGTTTAATGATTACAATTGTAATCGATACATTTCAATTGCACGCCTCAGTTTCTGGCAACGCTATGACAGAAATCGAGCATATGTATTCTCATCTAGAGATAATAAGTAATAAAGATGACGAAATCTGTAATTTAAGGCACAGACGTTTATTTGTAATATTCTTGAAAATACAGCCATAGATCGACATGATTTACTAATATTTTCTTTTTTTTAATAACAAAACCTATCAAAAATACCATATTGCTAAAAACAGTACGATAGTCGATTGAAAGCATCGACAAGTTAATAGAAATTGCAAACACCGATTGCTAATGCGATTGTTTGTGTGCGCTAATCGAAGTCGGCAACTGCAATTTTTATGCCGTAAAACAAAAAAAAAATAGTGCCTGTATAACAATCAACTATAAATAAAATTGCATAAAGTAATGAGCAAGCAACAAGAAATTGTTTAAACATAGGCGCTTGGCTTTATAGCACAGAGAGTGAGAGACAGAGAGTTCACACACGCATCGATTTTTTTCCAGAGGAAAAAATAAAAAAAAATGTCGCGGCATCCTAGCGACCGAAAAGTATACGTTGGTGATTTGGGCAACAATGCACGTAAAAACGATCTGGAGTATGTGTTTGGTGCTTACGGCAGTCTAAGAAGTGTTTGGATTGCTCGTAACCCGCCGGGATTTGCTTTCGTTGAGTTTGAAAGTGCACGGGATGCTGCGGATGCCGTTCGTGGTCTGGACGGACGCACAGTTTGTGGCCGTAGAGCCCGTGTGGAACTCTCCACTGGAAAATATGCGCGTTCCGGCGGGGGTGGCAGAGAAGGAGGCAGCGGCGGCGGCGGCGGCAGACAATCTGACTTTGGAGGACGTGATCGCGGTGACAAATGCTATGAGTGTGGGATGCGAGGACACTTTGCGCGCCATTGCCGTGAACGCAAGGCTAGGCAAAGACGCAGGTTAGTAGTTTTCATTCATAATTTACTAAATTGCAAAAAACACATACATACATAGATATGTGTATATGTGTGCGGTTTTAAATTGTTTTGAGTGTGGTGAATTTATTGGTTCGGTGGTGGGTTGAAACAAGTGTGTACACAATTAAGCGCTGCAAAATGCGCGCGCTTAAAGCGTCATATATTTTATATTAAAATTGCCTTAATTGTGATATCTATTTGGACCGGTATGTTATAATATTTTATATATAATCTATATGATACAAATTTGTCGTGCTAATTAAAATTAAAGCACTTGCGGCTAAAACACATATCGATAACAATTGTGTATAAAAGTGTTTAAAACATATAAAATGAATTAAAACCGCTTGATTAAGTTAAATCTCGTATGTAGTGAACCATTTATTAAAAATTTAAAAAAAAATTGTTTCGTTGCTTTATATTGCAAAACAATCTTTTACTATTCGCGCTTAAAATTACTATCGTAAGCTGTGACAACAAATAAGTGTGTACATATGTTACGACGACAACGTTTCAACGATCTAAGTTTATCAAAGATACTTAATTAACTAATAACTAAATAACAACCATAGTTTTTAGTTTAAGTTGTGCTTCCTTGCTGCTGTCTAAAAATTAAAATGAGTGTGCCCGCATTCACCTATCGATTATTGCGATAGATTTTTTTTAGTATTTTTCGGTGTCAGAGCAACACTCGCGCTAACGCACACGTGCTTCTCCACTTCATTTTGGATTTTTCTTTTACACGCGGCGTTAGTCAAAGGCAGGTTAAGTCGCAGCAAATTTTTTAAAAAAATTCAATTAAATTTGTTGCATTGGTCGTGCACAATGTTTGTACTGTACGAAACGCCGGCGGGTTACGCAATATTCAAATTGCTGGATGAAAAAAAATTGGAACAAGTGGATAACTTATATTTGGAATTTGAGACACCAGAAAAGGCGAACAAATTGCTGAAACTTAAGCACTTTGAGAAGTTCAATGATACAACAGAAGCGCTAGCTGCGGCTACAGCCGCTGTGGAGGGCAAAGTAGCCAAGCCATTGAAAAAGACACTGAAGAAGTTGCTCGTGGATGAGGTACAATCGTCGCTGCTGGTGGCGGATGCCAAGTTGGGCACAGCCATCAAGGAGAAACTATCTGTGCAATGTGTGTATAACACGGGTGTGCAAGAGCTGATGCGTTGCATACGCCAGCAGGCGGACAGTTTGTTGGGCGGTCTGCCCAAGCGTGAGATGACCGCCATGGCTTTGGGTCTGGCTCACTCGCTATCACGTTATAAACTTAAATTTTCGCCAGATAAGATTGATACCATGATTGTGCAGGCACAGTGTCTGCTCGATGATCTGGACAAGGAGTTGAACAACTATATGATGCGCGCACGTGAATGGTACGGATGGCACTTCCCAGAGCTCGGCAAGCTGATTACAGATAATGTAGCTTTTGTCAAGACTATCAAGCTGGTAGGAACTAGAGACAACATGTCGGCAGCGGATTTATCTGACATACTGCCAGAGGATGTGGAGCAGCAAGTCAAGGAGGCAGCAGAGATTTCTATGGGCACAGAGATTAGCGATGAGGATGTTTTAAATATACAATGTCTCTGTGATGAGATAATCTCCATCAATGACTATCGTACGCATCTTTATGATTACCTGAAGGCACGTATGATGGCGATGGCACCTAATCTAAGTGTGCTTGTGGGTGATACTGTGGGTGCACGCCTCATCGCACACGCAGGATCGCTAATAAATCTCGCCAAGCATCCCTCGTCTACAGTGCAAATTTTGGGTGCTGAGAAAGCTTTGTTCCGTGCACTAAAAACGAAAAAGGATACACCTAAATATGGTTTAATCTATCATGCACAACTTGTTGGTCAAGCCAGTCAAAAGAATAAGGGAAAAATGTCCCGGTCGTTGGCAGCCAAGGCATCGCTAGCCACTCGTGTGGATGCATTTGGTGAGGAGGCCACATTTGAACTGGGCGCCACACACAAAGTGAAACTGGAGTCGCGTTTACGGCTGCTTGAGGAAGGCAATCTGCGCAAACTCTCCGGCACGGGCAAGGCCAAGGCCAAGTTTGAAAAATATCAATCCAAGAGGTTAGTATTTGTTCTTTGGTTGAAGCTTATACAACTCTCTCTATGATGATACCACAAAGGTTTCGCAATTAGCTGATTCCACAGTGACGATAAACCTTGGCTGTCTGAATTGAGTTGCAAGCCTAAAGCCAAACAATATACTTGGCATATATATATATATATTAATTATTTATTTAAACTTACAGCGAGGTCTTTACCTATGGAGCTGAGGCAGACAACACTTTGCATGCCAAGAAGCGCAAACATTCGGAAATTGAAACGCCTGTCAAAGAAGAAGCACATGATGAAGAGACAGTAGCAGCACCAGCTGATGAGGAGTCCGAACTAAAATCTGAAAAGAAAAAGAAGAAGAAGAAGAAGCAACAGGATGAAGAAGCGCCTGCAGAGGCTGAACAGGCCGACCAAGCGGAGCCTACACCTTCAAAGAAAAAGAAGAAATCGAAGCATCAAGAGCAATAAGCTTGAGTTTTACTTGCTTGAGTTTCATTGTTAGTTAAGCTTATAGTATTTAGTTTTTTATAGTTTTTAAATTCGCCAAGAGTACAGTTTTCATGTATGATACATTAGAAATAAAAAAAAAATGTAATATGCAACGCTCAAATTTTTTTATATGCTATCTATATATTTTAAATTCGAAATTTGCAGGGGCTCTATATTTGCTAATAACCAAGTATAATTTATTGCACTCTTTATTTCTTTTTTAAGATATAATTTACAAGCGTAAAGTAATGACTTCATATATTTATACCTCACATGTTTCCATTTTTTAAGTTCAACATATCCAACTTAAAAGTTTGGATGTATATGTATTTTTAAGTATCAGCCCAAAACCAATTGACTCACTGTATGCTATCTAAAATAAGTTGAAAGTAGAAAATGAAAAAAAAAAAAAAAAAAATGAATGTGTATTGAAGCATAAAACCAAAGTCTGGCCATTGCATCACTTTGAAGTCTGTGATTTTTGTGGTCTTTTGACGGCTTTGGTAAAGTATATAAAAGGAGATCAAGTCAATGCACACTGGGCTCAGTTGCTAATAACATGCGTTGTCAGCTAAAGCTCCTGATAATCTTGGCGCTGCTGCTAACGTACGCAGCGGCGAAGAAGCACGAAGCATCCTCAGAAGAGGAGGAGGAAGGCGGCGAGAAGCACGAGAAGAAGAAATTCGGACATGAAGAGCACAAGGGTGAACATGGACAGAAGGAGCATAAGGAATGGGATGGCGATGAGAAAAAACATCACGAGGCGGAGGATCATGAGCACCATCATGGCGACAAGGGCGAAAAGAAGAAGAAACACTATGCCGAGAAAGATGAATATGGAGAGAAACATGAGCATGGTGCACATAAAAAGGGTGGCAAGCATCATCACAAGAAGAAGCACAAGAAAGGACACAAGGAAATGGAATACCATAAGAAATTCAACAAGGATGAGTACTACAAGGAAAAGAAATTCTATGATGACGAGCATAAGGGTGGACATCATAAGAAATACGGCAAGGAGCATAAACATCATGAGGCCGAACATGGCGAGGCTAAAAAGGGCGAAAAGCATGAAGCGGGCAAGAAGAAGGGACACAAGAAACATGGGGGACACTATAAAAAGGGACATCATGATGAGGATCACAAGAAATATAAAAAGGAGCATAAGCATGGCGAGCACTTTGACGAAGAGGAAGCTCATGGCAAAAAAGGGGGGAAGAAACATGGCCACAAGCACCATAAGAAAAGTGGCAAGAAGCATGGTTAGACAATCTAATATTAATAATCTGTTAAGTTGACAATATAAATATAAAAAAAATTCAAAAGAAAATGCTGTTTATTTTATATGCAAGATAAGAAATATATATGTAGATATGTATAAAAAATGTTTCTAGAATTTAAAAACTGTGCAATAGTTTTATAATGATCAAATTTATACTGCATACAATGCATATTATACAATTATACAAAGTAGCTAAATGCACATTTCTAAAATGTCTTACCTTTTTATATTTTCAGAAGCCACTCCCTAAGCAGGTCACGCAGCATATCTCGACATCGTCGTCGCACTCGCTCCAAATCCGCCAGCCGTTCCCGCAGTCGCTCCCCCATCTCAGCAAGCCGTCATTCAAGACGCTCTCGTGAGAATGGACGCGACGAAAATGGTTCAGTGGCGCGTTATAGCGATCAGGAACGCAATGGCAGCGGACTGGTAGACTCACCACCGCCATTGAAACGACGCTACGAAGACGAAGATGATGATAGAGACCGGGGCTCCAGATCACCGTCACCGCCGCCACGTCGCGGTTCGCCATCGCGACGACGCGGCGATTCGTCTGTATCGCGTTCCATGTCCAGGGACTAGCGATAATGACGCAGCTCATCATTGGCCATTGCTCTCCCATTCCTGTAATTGAAAGAATAATACCCATACATACATACATACATACATGTTTGTCAGGCAGTTAATGCTTTAGTTTGCCCACGCATTCTTAGCTTAGCATATAATCTTTAGGTTAATATATATACAAACACACACACACACACACACCTAAACACAAGTAAAGAATTATAATTTTTTGTCCTCAACGCCTAATTTTAGATCAAATTGCGCTTTGAATTTTATCTATATATACATACATACATATATATATATATATACATAAAAGAATATACTCGTAGCTTATGGCAGTTCGATCGACAGTCGATCTAGTCATTCAGTATATAACTACACCCATACATTTGTCACAAACACACACGTACATATTTATGCATCAGGCTAAGAATGTTTTGTATTTCTCTAACCTAATGTCAATTTAATGAATCAGGCCCCCAACTATAATTTTCCCTATCCTACTTCGAGTCAAGTTTATAAGGTGTTTTTTAATACTTCATATAAAGTTAAGCAAAAAAATGAAAAAACGTAATTTGCATAGTTCGGATTTCTCATACATTACGTCATAGTTAAGTATAATAACAATGTATGAATTTTCTTTAAATGTATGTTTGTACGAAACTAGCAAATATGCTGAGAACCTACAATACAACAATAATATTCTATCAATAAATCAAATGCCAAAAAACAAATGTGTATAAATTGTTTTAATTCAGTTTAAAATAACATTAAACTATCATGATTCCAAGGTATCATCATGGGATTGTACTGCAGCAGTAACATACAATCAACAAATGACAAATTAGAAATTGTTTTGAACTTGGCGCGGAGTTAGCTATTTCTATCAATTTTTGTTCACACATTTAGCTATTTTAACCCATAAAATTCTGGCAACTCTCTTGTTATCGATCGACGCATGCAAATATCGAGCAGTGTTGAACAATTTCCAATTCATTAGTCTTTTTTTTTTTTAAAGAAAACTACGCTTCACATTAATGTTTTGTTTTGTTTATGTCTATATAATATTAAAAAGCTAGCTAAATTACTCAACGCGCAGTGTAAGAAAACTACAATTGAGGCGTGCATTAATTAAAGTATATCAATTCTATTGCAATGGCAATGGCTTTTCGTTTGTCCAAGCACGAAACAAGTGGGATTAGTGCCGAGGACACTTCGCTAGAGCAGCTGGACTCTAGCGTGGAGATGCGATCGCGCTCCCCATCACCAATGGTATTTAATCCGCGTAAGCTGCGCTTTGCCGACGACGACGACTTTGACAAGGACGCACACGAAAGTCCGCTGCACAAAAAACCACAACTCCTTGAGCGTCAACCGGTAGTGGATATGTCACCGCCCTGCTCGAAAGTGCGCGCATTGCGTCTCTTCAATACACCCGCAACACCCAAAACCATTTTACAAAAGTCCACCAGCAACTGTAGCAATCATCTAAGTGCCGCTGCAGCAGCCGTAAATGCCAAAGAACTCTTCAGGCTAACAGAGCGTCCACGTTCGTTGCCCTTGCACAATCACAGAAGCCTGCCACCGCCACCGCCACCGCAGGACACAGCAAATATAAATCCCTTCACGCCGGATAGTAAGTCTTGCTCTTATACATAGTAATTACTTGATATTAAACACTTAATCCTCTCCAGGCCTAATGGCTCAGAACAAAAAACGCTGTCGTACACAATTTGGACGGGAGAACCTAAATATGAGCGCCATGCAGCGGTTTTTGTTAAGCGATGTCTGCCAGGACGATGAAGCACAAACAGGTGGCGACGCTGCTGGGAGAGATTTCCAACAGCAGGCTCCCAAGCGATTAGCGCTGCACGATACAAATATTAGTCGCTTTAAGCGGGAGTTCATGCAGGTCAGCGTCATTGGCATCGGTGAATTTGGCGTAGTGTTTCAATGTGTAAATCGTTTGGATGGCTGCATTTATGCCATCAAGAAGAGCAAGAAGCCTGTAGCGGGCAGTTCGTTCGAGTAAGTTTTAGTTGTAACTATATGCTGGAGATGCGCCAACAAGAAGTTTCTGGAAATTATAAATATTTTTGTATGTCTCTTCTAGAAAACGCGCTTTGAACGAGGTGTGGGCACACGCCGTTCTCGGCAAGCATGACAATGTGGTGCGCTATTATTCCGCCTGGGCGGAGGATGATCATATGCTCATCCAAAACGAGTTCTGTGATGGCGGCAGTCTGCATGCGCGTATACAAGATCACTGCCTCGGGGAAGCGGAGCTCAAGATACTGCTAATGCATGTTATAGAAGGCCTGCGTTATATACACTCGAATGATCTGGTGCATATGGATATAAAGCCTGATAATATATTCTCTACCAAAAATCCCATGGCGCATAAGTTGGAGCAACAGTCAGGCAAGGACGACGACGGTATGGATAGTGTCTACGAGGAGTTACGTAATTCCGAAAACTTGGTTACCTATAAAATTGGAGATCTGGGTCATGTGACTTCAGTAAAGGAGCCTTATGTGGAGGAGGGTGACTGTCGCTATCTACCTAAGGAAATACTGCAGGACGATTATAGTGATTTGTTTAAGGCGGATATATTTTCTTTGGGCATAACGCTCTTTGAGGTGGCAGGCGGTGGTCCACTGCCAAAAAATGGTCCGGAATGGCACAAACTGCGCAATGGGGAAGTGCCTACCATACCCACGCTTAGTAAGGATTTCAATGAGCTTATAGCACAAATGATGCATCCAGACCCAAATGAGCGGCCCAGCTCCATGTCTATCTATAGCCATCCGTAAGTAGCTCACAAAAAATAATCTGAATATTTTAATAGACTTTTATTTATATTGTTTAGCATACTGAGCGCTGTAGACTCCAAGAGCAAATTGCAGCTGGGCCTGGAGCTAACTGTGGAGAAGCGTAAAAATGAAATCTTAATGAACAAGCTAAGAGAGGCCAAGAAACAAATAAAACTATTGGAGCAGCGTGGTAAGCTCAACTGGAAGCATCTCTTGCTTAAACGCGTACTTAACTTGTTTCCTTTACCTTTACAGTTTCTATTTTAGCTGTTGCCAGCACTCCTGAGCCTATGGACGGCCAACGCTGTCTACGCTCCTTTACGCGACGCATGCGGACACCCTTTAGTTCTCATGGTAAATTCCATAACATCCCAGATCGCAACAAGAATGTCATTACCAATGTTTAAGCATTTGTTTTCCTCTCAGCTCTTCCGCCTGTATACGTGAACTAAGCTCACATTTAATTCTTATCTTTAAGTTGTTGTTCATTCCGTTTTTAAAGTTTCATTTAAAAAACATATAGTAATGCGGAAGATTGTCAGTTTTAATTTCTCAACTCAGTGAAATTTTTATAAATAATATTAATAAAAATATATAGCAGTGGACGCGTCTTAAGGTATACTCTCTAATCTTAATTTTCTAAAAAGATTTTAACATTTTGTATATATCAAGTAATAGCTGTAGGTTACGTAAAGCTAACATTATTGTTCTCATAATTAAACTATTTATTTTATAACATTCCATTCGCAAATAAAACGAATGCTACAAAAAGTAAGTGCCTTAGTTAGTTTTATCTCAGTTTTTCTTTACAGGATGTATACGCCTTGTGGCAACAACAAAAAATATTACAACAAATTTTAAATAGGCCGGATACGGCTGAGTTGTTGCTATTGTTAAGCAGCCCGCGATGATATGCAATATCCTTGAGGTCCTCCACAGGATCAGGATCAGGATCATGGTAAATTATGCTCTAGACCAAGGACCATCAACTGTCCAGAAGGTATCCAAATCCAACCAGATTTGACAGAGTTATGGATATTTGCGCTGGAGGCTCTGCTGCTTGTTATTTTTTTCATGTTGTTGTTGTCAATTGTTCTTCTGTTTTGTTGCAATTTGCAATTGCAACCCAAAGCGGAAATTTTCTGAAGTACCAGGCGAACAGCGGGAGGCAGAAGGTGGCTGCTTTAAATATCCTAGCCGAGACACAAACCAAGAGCTAGCAGGGACTCCGAGTAAGCGAGTGTAAGTATTTTTCTTTCAGAGCAGTTTTTGTTATGCTCCTAAGCTCCTGCTGCTTTGTTATCCTTGCAATCTCAAAAGGATATGCATTTTCGTAATCCTGAGCATCAAATCTATCAAACTGCATACCAGGATATCCCGGATTGCAAAACAAAATTTTTGTGAAAAAATTTCAAGGGGGTGGTCCTTTTCTAGGAAACTACAGGGACTAAAGGCATGTCCTTTGGTATGAAAGTAGTGCTCAATGGGGGCTTTCAGAATATACAACTCAAAGGACGAAAGTTCTTACAGGAGCGGAGAAAAACAGAATTTTCTGTAAACAGAAAAACGTCTATATTTCCCGAATCCTTTGCAGGAGCAGGACGAAATTAATGACAATCAATGCTGTTTCAAAAGGACTTTCATGCTGCTAAAGGACATTTCAATAGTCCTTGTAGTTTCGGAAATAAACAGGATTTTGTGTTTTTTAAGCATTTTTCCATGTGCCTTGGAGCGAAAAATTCCAAGTCGATGGTTCCTAGATGACCTCTATATCCTTGAATGCAGATTGGTAGAGGCTGATCCTGTGAGTGTTCTAGTCAAAAAATGTTCAAAATACGACAGGATTTGGCGAAGTTATGCCTAATTTTCTATGCAGGATTACTATTGCTATGCAAATAAAATTGTTGCATACTTTCAGGATGTACTAAGCAAACAAAGGAAGCGTAACATGGCCAAATTTGCTTGTATATTAAAAATGATTGGTTAACAACACTCAGGACGAAACTCTATCGATCTGCATCAAAAATTTTGGAGTCATCTTCTTATCCATTAGTTTAGAAACTTTTCAGACTCGGCGAGAGAAGAAAGTGCCCGAAATCACAAAATCCGTATTATCTCCGCAACCACGAAGACGATCGGCATGTTATTTTTTTGCATTTTTGGATATGCTGTTATGCATTTCGATAGATTCAATAACTAGGCCAACGTAGTTAATGTTCCATGTCCTTTTATTTGATAAGAAAGTTTAATTGTATAATACATTATATTTCAAAATGAGCTACTAGTTCGGTTCACTATGGTCGCTCACTCATGAGCAATCCGAGCACTATTTGTGAACAAAATCCAACAGTCTGGCAACGCCACATATTGTATCAACATGTGCTTGTAAGAACAGTGTACAATTTATGCTTTTATAATGGCTAAAATTCTACAGAAATACATAAAATTCTCCACTAAGGAGCTGGAACAGTACGCCGCCAATCCGGAGTCATGTGTGCGTTGCGTCAAGACCGATCTCCATCTCTCCATGGGTCCGTATGGCATGACCAGCTTCAAGCACGCGCTGCACGAGCTGCTCATCCGCACAAAAGTGGGCATATATGATGCCAATCTGAATGGTATAGTACTTGGCATAAAAAACATCAAAGTCTTGGGTCAAACCGCAGCGCTACGTGCCGATGATCCCACGTTGCACCTGTTGATTAATGCTGATTTCTATGTCTTCCGACCTGTGCCTGGCGCCGTGCTCTATGGTGTAGTGCGGCATATATCCAAGCATCAGATAAGTGTCATTATCTATAGGGTGTTCAATACAACCATAAGATTTACAAATAAAAAACAAAGCCGAGATGGCATTCTTATGGAGCAGGAGATCAAATTTCGCATCAAGGATTTTGACATAAGCAATGTCATGCCTTATATAGAGGGAGAGCTGCTGCTGGATGAGTCCCAAGCGCAGGTGAGTTTAAGCTGATATCTCTGGTATTATATGTATATAATAAATATGTGAATTTCAGAACAAAACTATTAAGTTTGAGGAGGAGGAGGAGGGCGAAGAGGAAGAGTCAGCGCATACAAATGGACATGAGGAGCTCGATGCACTGGTGGAGCTTATCAAACAAGAGCCCAGCATAGAGCTTGAGGAGCCTGTAAAAAAGAAAAAAGGAGAAAAACGTAAAAAAGCTGAAGAAAATGGCGAAATTGCTGTCACAAAAGTGAAAAAAGTTAAGAAAATAAAAACGGAACCCGTATAGTAATCGCAAAATTTTAAAATAATGTTTTAAATTTGAAGCTTACCTGTAAATATAATACAGTGCATATAGATAGTTCGGATGTTATTACGTACACTGCTTATTGATAAAAATTAAAAAAATAGTTATGAATTGTATAAAATAATCAGTAACTATTTCTGAGTTGCTGTTTAGAAATAATACACACCCCTGTGCTGATTATCAGGATTGTACTTGAATACAAAATAATAATAATAATATAGAATAATCTGTAATAGTTACATTCAAATTTTTCTTACATTAGTAATTTTACTTACTTTTTTACCAACACCACAAGGACAAATGTCAGACTTAGCTTAGTTTTGTTTTATCCCAATTGCCGGTTATGTATAGTATATTTGTTTATTACATAATGTATTTCATACAAATAGAGTCAATATTTTACAATACATTTAAATACATTAAGTGTATTTTGTGTTCGTTTTTTGTTTATAAATTAATTAAAAGCTTGTTACATATACAAATACGTAGTTAATTTAATTTTGTTTGTTTGTTACTTTGCTTTTGATTGTGGCTAATTATTAAATACATAACAAGCAAAAATAACAACAAATAAACATAAACTATACACAGACACATATACAAATGTTATAAAACAAAAACATACATGTATATATATTTATAATTTGTTAATAATCTTTAAGTTAATGAAGGCCTACTACACAAGGAACATTTACATAATGTACAAACAGACATATACATATATATATTATTAATACTTATTTAATTATAAAACATACAAGAGGCGACAGAGGTGTTGGAAATGAAATTCATAAAATTAGTTAAAGTCTGAGTGTGAATAGAAACTAGTGGAAAGTTAAGTGAGTGGTTAAAGCAAGTTAAGTTTAGACCGAGATTTCCTGTATATGTACACGTTTCTTAGAGCTGCCTGGATTGCCACTGGAGCGCAGGATGCCTTGCTGCTGCTGCTGCTGCTGTTGTTGTTGTTGTTGTTGGTGCTGGGCTGCTAGAAAGGAGCGCGGAGGCGGCGGCGGTTCGGGTATGTCATCGTCATGCGTAAGCTGTGTTTCACTCGAGGCAGCCTTGACAGCCTCCTCTATGGCCTTGAAGCTCATTTGATCCGAGGATTGCACTGCGTAGTCAAAGTCAAAGCCCAAATTGCCCACAAAGCTGCCACGTTTGCTGCTGGGCGCGGAACTCAACGACTCCAGCACTGTGGGCAGCGTGTTATATTGCACCAGTTCGATAGGCGCTGAGCTGCGTGTCTTGAGCAGATCCAGTGTGCTGGTGGAGCAGGCAGCATCCCAGTTATCGAGTAGCAATGTTGTTTGACCTGTTGCTGTTGCGGCTGCTGCTGGCGCTGGCGGCAACTCCACCAGCAGCTGCTCCTCCTTCAGCTGCTTGGTCTTTTCATCGTAGCAACTGTATTCGCCAAAAACCATGCCCATGCTCTTGCTATCGCCACTGAGCGTATACGCATCGGTTGCATCTGCGCCGCCTGCAGCTGCATTTAACTTCAGCATGCTGGAGTTTTTGCTATTGTCGCTCTCCTGCAGCTCCTCTTTGGTTTTGGCATCGCGTGCGCGCTTCTCGCGCTGATGATAAATGCCCGCAAAAATGAGCACATTGAGTATGAGCAGAAAGCAGCCCACGGCCACAGTAGCAATCAAAGCAGTCGTATAGCTTTGGAACTGTTTGCCGCTCAGACGACGCAGCAGCTCCAGATTGCCCATAATGCCCGTAGAGGCGGTGGCTAGATCCTTGTGCGTCTCCTGGCGCGTGTTGGCGCTGCGATTATCCTGCGGTGCTTGCGTTGTGGTCAGCTCCGACACGGACATGGCACCATCAATGCCACACTCTAAACAAACCAAATTAATTGCAATTTAATTGTAAATTTATTTATCCTCCTCACCTGTTGTAGCATAACTACCAATTATATTCATTGGATTTGTGCCATTTGAACTGTTGGGCTTTGCGGTTGGCAACGTGGGCGCTGGCGGCGGAGCAGATGTCGTTGTGGTTCTGGTGGTCTGTATAATTATGATATTGTCATCGTCCGTCGGCTTGATTTGTAGCTGAGGTCGCACCACGCCTGCAAATCAACAAATATAATTAGTTTAGAAAACAAATATTTAAATAAAATTGATACCAGCATTTTGCAATTTGTATATCAGAGGAATATTTCTAATAATAATTTAATATTTAAATAAATCTCAATCATACCTTCATATAGATCACGATTATTGATATCATCTTGAAACTGATGATGTCGCATGGACTGATCATTGATATTGAAATGGCGATGCAGCTGAGGAATCAAATTAAGCCACATGGACAGCTTATGTCCACGAAAATGACTTTTCACCTTGGCCATGTTGCCTGTGATTTAACAATAAAAAGTTAAACCCAGTTAATACTTAATAAATTGATTGACCTACCCAGCTCCATATACAATTGATTAACCACATCATAGGCATCCCAAAAGGGCAGCTCGTCATCATTATAACCGCCGTGCTCTGGCTCCGGCTCGACTTCCGTGCTAACTGCGCTGGAGCTGGTATCAGACGAGCTGCGCAGACGACGACGAAAGTAAGTGCGCTTCTCATGCATCGCATTGGCTCGACGCTGATTATAGATGACTGCCAGATTGAGCGATGATGAAGAGGAGGAGGAGGAGGAGGAGGCGTCAGCCCTAGGTGCAGAGCGCTTGCGAGTTGCACTGGCAGTGCCGCCAGCTGGCGACGAGTGATTCGGATTGCTTTAAAAGAGAGCAAAGTTGAGTTGACTTTTACTTGAAGCTGTAAGCTCTGAGCCTTACCCAGTCTTGGCAAAGTTGGCCAGATAGCGCAGCATGAGACGTCCAATCTGTCGCTCCTGGTTGGTATAGTTGTGTGGAAACAGCGGCGAAGTGGGCAAACCCAGCCAGAAAGGCACATCCTCGCCACGCACCGAGCCCGTGCGCTAAACATGAAATATTTACATTTAAATTGAACTATTTTTTTTCTTTTTGCTTTACGCTTTGGCGCCCACCTGTGGATACTCCTCCTCCAGCGTGCGATGCTTAAAGTGCAAAAAATATGTGCGTCCTCCACGCAAGCTATGCATGTAACCCAATTTAATTAGCGGCGACGCGGTGTGGCCATCGCTCAGGAACTGCAGCGTGGCATCGCGTGAACTCAACGGATTCCTTATGGCCTTCTCCCAGTCTGTGTACTCGTTCTGCAATTCCAATACAATTAGCATAAACTAGCACATATAGTTATTTTATTTATGCTAAGCTCACCTTAAGCACAGCAAATATTTCATTTAAATGATAGTGAAAGATATTGCGCACAAAAGTGCGTAAAATGCGATCACGTCGCGTTTCATTGAAGCCAAACTCCAAGTCCTGTGCGCTCAGATCCAAATAGGATTCGACAGAGGTGAGGCAAAAGATAAGATCACGCTTGGGAAAGTTTGCGTATTCAATTCCAGAAGTACTGCAAGCAAACCAATATTAGAAAATGCTAACAATTGGGTTACTGGACTTACCTAACAATAGCTGAGCCCAGCGGCAGCGTCGTGCTGGACATGCCTTCATTGCTGGGTGAGATTACCGTGCCATCCACAAATGGAGCAAAGCCAACAAGAAAACTAAAATGCATAAAGTTAAGCAAGCGCAATTGTTAGCCAAGTTGGATTGCGGACTCACCGTGGATGATCAATCTTAACGGCCAGCAGTTCGTCAACGCTTTTGGTGCGTAGACAAGGCGCCAGATCATCATAGAGCATGTCACCATGGCAGCCAGTTTGCTCCGCCACGCGACGCTTGACAAACAGCGGATTCTTTTGTATAGCCCAAGGCGATAAGGCTGTGCCGCTTATCAAAACAGCACGCTGCATAAGATCTGGCCAAGCAATAGAGAGTTATAACCAATTAAACATAATAAACATATTTCTGTAGCTTACCACTTGCCACTGGTGACACGGCCAATATGTTGGCCAAGGCAGCGCCTGTGTCATAGCCCAACAAGGTAATGCTCTGCGAGTTACCACCGAACGCTGGCAGATTCTCCTTGAGCCAATGCAGACCCGCCACCAGATCCATTAAACCGAAATTGCCTTGGGCGCTCTCCTTGCCGCCCGTTTTAAGGAAACCGAAAATGCCAAGACGAAAATTGATTGTCACCACAATGACATTGCCATGGGCGGCCAGCTCGGAGCCATCATAGGGATTGCCACTGTTCCAGTCGTAGGATTCACCGTGTATAAACACAATGGTGGAGAGCAGTTGATTTGTGCTGGAATTTGTTGCTGTTGTGGTTGCATCGGCTTGAAAATATAATTTAGCATATGCAATTTGTTAAATTAAATTATATTAAATTGATTTATTACATTAAATTAGATTTTGTTGCTATTGCGTTGCTTGTGGCTAAAAGAACTACCAATTCCGCTATGATTGCAATTACTTTTTAAAATTCAAACTGCAATGCACTACGGAATTGAAAGTCATGATGCCAAGAATTGAAAAACATAACACTGACTCTCAATTCAAATTCGAAAGCTATAACAATAATTCAAGACTTGTCATTTGCTAGCGAGATCATTAATGTTAAAGCCGAGCTTGATCAAATATAAATATTAAACATATTTAAATGGAATTATTTATTGTTATTATTCTGGGAGCTCGATCACTGCTTGTTCACTCGCCAACAGTTCGTAGACAACTGACCTGCATCGCTTGTTTGCTGTACCTGCCAGCCGCCCACTCAGCTAAGCGCTGCTCTTCGCTCTTCGTTCTTCAGCTAGAGAGAGCATCGTTTTCACTCGTATACACTCGATCGCTTTGCTGCTGCTGAGCGGGAGCGTCGCAGCCATGGTAGCGGACTGCGCTCTTAGGTTACTTAGCTTCTTCTTCCTTTTTGCTGCTTTTTCGCTCTTGCTCTTTTCGTTTTGTAGAGAGCGAATGAAGCTAAGTACCCACACACTCAAA
Source organism: Drosophila busckii (assembly GCF_011750605.1). Taxonomy (NCBI): domain Eukaryota; kingdom Metazoa; phylum Arthropoda; class Insecta; order Diptera; family Drosophilidae; genus Drosophila; species Drosophila busckii. The sequence continues at coordinate 13,904,482 of NC_046604.1, read as the reverse complement.
AAGAAGAGTGCAGTCCGCTACCTTGTTATTGTATTGGTCGCAGCTTTGCTGCTGCTGCTGAGCGAGAGCGTCACAGCTTTGCTGCTTAGACAGCGCTCAATGTGCATCATACGATTAGTGGGTGGGAGTGGGTTGGCTTTGATTTGACTGCATTAAGCGATATATGTATGCAGTTGGAAACTGAGCAAAGCATTGAAGCTACGTGCATTGAATATTATTTATACCTATTTTCATAATAATTATTATTAGAAAAAATAACTAATTGAAGAGTTGAAGGCTAGTTTAATCAAAGAATTAATAAAATAATTCAAAGCCCAGAGTCGATGGCCTTAGTAGCTAGCACTCACCACTTTTAGTTATTATATTAGTTTGTATAATAATTAAGCTTGTAAATAAATAAAATAAATAAATTCCGAGCATAATTCTAGGTATGTTACAAATGTTTAAAGTACAAATCGTTTTTAATACTAAGAGCCAAAAATTTACTATAATGAATATATGCATAACTTTGTCGGCCGATTTTTATAGACAAAGGCTCTGCCAACAAAACGATACAAAAGATTTTAGAGCCTTAAAATGTTTAATGGGGTTGCAACTAAGTAGCGCCAGAAATGTAAACAAAAGTAGTTTGAAAACTAATCAGTCTTCAATATATATTATATTAAATACTTATACTTATTTATATTTAATACACTTTTGGCAATATTATGCAACTTTCATCTACATTGAATTAAATATTCTTTGTGTATTTTATTTAATGTGCTGGCCTAATGTTAAACTCACGTTTCAGTCGCTGCAATTCATAGGGCACATAGATATTTAGATATAAGCAGTCTTCCGATTGGTTCTTAAGCAGCGGCAGCAAACGCCGTAATTGTGCTAAACGTGCCCGCGGCACCTCGAGCAACGCCTCCGGTCCATTGGGCGGTATGGGCACGGTCTGTGGACAGACGGGGGAAAATCGATCCGCATTGCGTACAGTTTTCCATGTCGATGGCGTTATGGGTGGCATAAATCTGCAAGTTAATAAGGCGCATTAACTAAATATGTATACGCATACTTTTAATACATACTGTATGTGCCTTCCTGCCTGCCTGACTGACTGCCAGTTGTGTTGGGTGTGGTAATGGCCTATAGCATAGCTAACTGTAAAAGGCTTCGCAAACTATTCGCTCGGCACATCAATCACAAATTGAAAACTGTACTTTGATTAATTGTGCATTTGATTGTTTTATGCTGAGCATCAATCGATCAAAGGAGCAAAGAGCTCAGCACCCTCCCTATCCCAACCCCTTGTTGATTTTATAACACGATAATTGACGCGAAACGTTTTTATTGTTTACCATAACTTCCATAACAGTTTCAATCCCCCCAAACTGCTTCTATTTCCTTCGCTCTCTCTCTCTCTCTCTTTCGTTCGTTCTGTTTAGCGCCTTGCTATTTGCTATTTTGTTATGGCTTGTTGGCCAAAACGACAATTCGCATAATTTTTCAGCTCTCCATGTGTCCCTAACTCTCGGCGCTTGCAATTTTTACGCCTCTTCTATACAATGGGCAATAGCTCAAGGCTATCACATAAAATATTGTTTTTCCTCATTCTATTTTTTTTACTGTCGTTGATTTAACAAACGATAAATGTATACAATATTTTTATATGCCTATATAGCTATAGCTGCATTTAGAGCAGTGAGTGGGTTTTTTATGTATTTTTGCTGCACTTTAGCATAGCTTAAATATTTTTAGTATTTTAATTTATATGCACTAAATTTAAATCGGATTTGCTGTAATATTTACGCAAATTTCATTTGGCATATATAAATTTTCAATTTAAAAAACGTAATACAAAAAGTAAACAAAGCTAAATTAAAGCCCCAGCAGCAATTCGCTGCTGCTCTTGCATTTTCCTTGTCGTTGACTTAAGTTTTCTCAGTTACTTTTATTTTAAAGAAAACTTGTGAAAATCAGCTTTGAAAAAAACTGTGTTAATTAAAAGTAGCAAAACTTGCAAAGAGAAAAATTAAACTTTAGTGTAAGCAAAAGTTAAAGCAACGACCAGGGCAAGAAATATATTTTTATAAATATTTTAGCCATTTATCAACAATATTTATAAAGTGCATATTGTATGCAAAGAGCTTAAGCGCTAAAAATATAAATAAATGCGAGCAATATTTATGCAAAAGCTTAGCTAAACTTGTTTTTTTTTTGCTGTTTGTTTGTTTGTTTATTTCGTATACATTTGATTAGAAAGTTTGGGGATTGGCGCCGCCTTTAGACGCAATGATTAATTAGCAGAGTTTTGTGCGCTGCGACAAATTGACAATTTGTCAAATATCACGTTTATTTTATGGCCTGCGGGGGGGCAGCGGGGTGTGGGGAGTGAGTGGTGGCAAGGCTACGCTTGAATAATTTGCAAACGTGTCTAAAGTTGTGGCAGCAACCACGATTTGATTATGTTGGAGTTTGCCTCATTTTGGTGGCAACTGTTGCTGGCTGCATAACAATGAGGTCAGATTGCTATGGTTTTTTCCCCGCCACGCCCCCTGCCCCAAACGTTTTGCGTGTAGACAATAACGCCTCAGACTAATTAAAGCACAATTTGCTGTAGCATCGTATTGCAAAATTCAAGCTTCGTTAGGCTTAGGATTATAACCCAAAAATTACGCATACGCACAGTGTGGCGTAGCAAACTGTAGCAAGTGTTGCACACACACACACACACACAGAAACTTTGCTAATATACCGCAAAAACTTCGTGTCTTCGATTCTCGACGTGTGTGTGACCAAAAATCGCAACACTGAACGCTCAGCTCAAGTTGAAGTTTGTCCTTAAGCCAAAGTCATTACCAAACATTGGCATGCACCTCTCAAAAGGAAACTTTTGCCCAAACAATTGTCATCAATTTGCCAACTTGTTGTGTGTGTGTAAGAAAAAGCTTTTTCGCACTTCATATATATGAATTTATATCAACAACTTTTTATATCAAAATTAATACAGTTGCAAAACTTTGCGCGCCTGCAAAACAAGCAACAGTGAATTGTGGGCGACTGCTTAAGCAAAGAAAGAGAGAGAGAGTGCAAGAGAGAGAGAGAGAAAGATTTATAAAAACATTTTTAATTGCATTTAAAACTATTTGCAGCCAAAGCTACGGCATGTGGCAGCTCTGGTAATTGAGAAAGCTTGTTATGCATTTATAAAAAATTTACTGCACAATTTTCTGTGTATGCCGCTCTAACTGCCATGAAACTAATAATTTTCTGTTTTTGCAACATTCAAAATTCGTTTAACACATAGTTTTCTTCAACGTCAAAAACACAAAATGCCAAAATGAAAAACAAAAAAATCATTTCATGACAGAAAACCAAAAAAATATAAATCAACATTTTTCAACAATGCAATCAAAAAGTTATTAAAAATTGATGTGTGGCAAAAAACACATGAAAATTGTTTTTATTTAACAAATATTATATTCAAAAGTTGATTTTAATAACAAATTATTGCAGTGTAATATTTAATTTTGTTGGCAGCGAATATAATTTAGTTACTAAACTCAACTATTTTATTAAAAGTTTAGACTTTCCGCCTCAATTAACTGCAAAACTTTCTGTGCTTTGCTTTGTGCCAGCGAAATGGACGCATAAGAGTCGCTGTTAATTGTTGATTGTAAAATAAGCACTGCTGGCTTCATTAAGAGCCCATCTCGCGCTGTTTTGGCCACAAAAATACTTTAAGCTGGCCAACAATGCAGCGCTGGCCCGCATGCAACACGAGCAAGAAAAGCCGTAAAGGTTTTCACTGGCACGCATTTCACAAATGTGCAAAGTTCTTTCGCTCACCTACAGACACACACACACGTACACCCACACACACACACGTATATACATATTTTATGAAAATAATTATTAAAATTGCTTGGCAAAAGGCAGAGATAAACTTGCGCGCTCGCAACTTGGGCATAAAGTTGTGCAAACAGCTGAGGACGCTGGCTAAGGACGAGACTAGCCGAAGGATATGAGAATTTAGCGCTCTCTAGTGGTAAAGCAAACACCCGCATAGAACAGCTGCATTCATACTGCGTGCACTGCGAGAAATACATAGCTGCATAATAAGCAAATAAATTAATTTTCAGCTAATTGCAATTAAATGAAATAAAAAATAATGCACACAAATAAAATATATAAATAAATAATAATAAATAAAAAGCTTAATATATAAAATTGTAATAATAAAATTAATAAAATTAATTGTAAGATACAATTAAATTTGTTGTATAGAAAATTGTAATTAAATTGCATAAAAATTAATTTGATTATTTAAAATGCTTCGAAATATTTTTAAATAAATATCGCTTAAACTTCAAAGTAGTTTTTCATTTATTACTATTTTTAACTAAGCAAATTTGTATGTCACACTTTTTTTTGCAGTGCACTCATATCTAAGTGTGCCTAACTCAGTCAACAATTATTTAAATTTGTTTCACTATGCAAACTAAAAAAAGTTTAAACAAGATAATGCAGCCGAGTTTTATTTATTTTTCTTCTATTGTGTAGCACAGTGTAGAGAGTGCGCATTTCTTAGTTAACTACACTACTCACCTGAGACTGCCCACTGGTGGCGAGGCATACGGTATGCCTAGGAATGCCTCGACGAGCGGCGTTGAGCGGACGACCAGACCACGCAGCAGTCCGTATTTGGTTTTAACGGTATTCTCGCTCGGCTTGGCGCCATGCAGGCACTCGCAGTCCGGCCAGAGCGAGGCGGAGAGCAGCAGCAGCATAAGCAACAGCCAAGCGCTGCTGCAGCGCTGATGGCGCCAGCAGGCGACTACCAAATGGCGCTTGCCATAAGCTGATTGTGCCAGCGTCTGTTGCTGCTGATTGTGTGTTGCTGTTGTTGCTGTTGCTGCTGCTGCTGCTGCTTTTGTTGGCATTGCCAAAATCTGTAGAAATCTCTTTAATGTTATCAGTCTTATAATGCAAATTCCTGTGCGAAGTTGCAAACTGCCAAAGCTGCTGCGCTGCTCGCTTTCGTTCTGGTTTTGGGTTTCCGTTTCCGTTGCCCTTAGCTCTTGTCGTTGTTGCTGCTGCTGCTGCTGCTGCTGCTGCTGCTGCTGCTGCTGAAGCCGCATAGTAGCTCTAATGTAGCTCATCAAGGAACCGACAAAAATGTAAAAGTAAATATATAGAAAACGCGATTTGTTTTTGATTAGCTTAGTTTGCTGTTCACTGCACGGATTTGTCGTCGTCGTCGTCGTCGCTGTAGTCGTTGTCAATTGGCTGCTGTTTCCGGTTTGCAACTGTTTGTGGCACTGATTGACGGCATCTTCATTTTGACAGCCGTCGTGCGCATGTTGAGCTTGTGCTTCAGTTGCCACAGCGTCGACATTGTCATACCCTAACGCTTTGATTTCAACTATTAAACAACAAACACTTTAGTCGCTCCAAGTTGCTGCGCGAACTGCAATAAATCGAGAAAGATACGGCCAATTAGAATTTATGCTTACAGCTTTGAAAAATCGAGAATTTATAGTTCAAAGTTGGATAAGCAGGCAATAAATTGACTTTGTGCTTATAAAAACATAAAGTATTGAACGATAAAAGAAAAATGAACTTTCAGCAGTTTGATAAGAACTAAGCAGAAAATAAATAAAAAACATTTAAAAAAATATTTAATGCTTTTTACAAAATTAATTAAATACAAGAAAATGTTTAAAAATATAACAAAATAAAAATTAGAAATTAACATATATTGTTTAAAAAATTAGTAACTATCAGCTAGCAATAAGCAATATTTTGTTCACTCTTTTTTTTTTTGGCACTTTATCTAACAAAATCAAGAAAATATAACAAAATATATGTTGCAATTAACTTTTAATGCTTGACTGTTGCACCTTAACTCTAGCGCGTTCAAATCTTAACTGTACAGCGCAACGACGCGTGGCATCCTTAAATAGCTTTAGCCCCCTTGCCCCGTTCCCAGCGCTCAGAGGTACTAAAACCCTTAAATGAAACTGCCCAGCTGCCACATCCGGGCGCCGGCGTACAGACTAACTGGACTCAATTTAGTGGCGGCCCCCCCTTCTCCCTGGCCGTTCGCTTTACGCTTTGGTTTACCTTTAACAGCCCATCTACGGGCAATTGGTTGTTGTTGTGACCTGGCCTGGCTTTTATGCTGCAGAGCTTTTGGCCTGACGTTGTTAGCCAGAGCGTTGCATGAGGCGAACGCTTAAACGTGACTCATGCCGCATGCCACATGCTGCTGCTGCTGCATGCCGCATGCTGCACTGCCATTTCACTAATACTAATACATAGCGCGTGCTGTCCAAAAAAAGAAACGAGCTATTTAATATGACGCTTAAGGTGCAAAGTTGCTATTAAAGATAATGATAGAGCGAGCGCGCTTAGAAAATGAGCAGAGATTACAATTAGCTGCTTAAATATTTTGTGTATTACATGAAGCTGTACAAAAGTTAAAAAGAAAACTTTTAATTAGAATACAATTTTAGCTCGAAAGTCAGCCAGCAATTTGTTTTTAATAAACTTTGAGAGTTCAAGGTCTTGATGGCATTAAAAATGAATAAAGCTCGTCCTTAAACAAAGCGTTTAACTTTAGCAAATTTAATGCTTGTGTTTAAGCATTTTGCTTGTTTATGCCACTTCATTAAAAAGCTAAAGGTACCTGAAACGTAAGCTGCAACTAATGATATCTAAAGTATCTAAAAATTTGGAGCAAAGCCTCCACAAATTGTTGCCCAAAACATTTTGTGTGTTGTGTGTTTGTTAAAAGAGAAAAAAGCAAAGCGAAACAAAACATGGCATAAGCTAAGCTCTTTGGGTCTCATTAACAATACTCGTACACACACACACACACACATGCATTCTTTAGGGCGTTTAGCGCTCAGAAGCTCAGAGCATGACGAGCGACTGTAATTTATCTTTGGCTCTAAGCAGGTCCCCGTTTAAATCGCATATTTCTAACGCTAAACAATTGACAGAAATGGAAACGCTGCTGTAACGAGGCAAAGCAGACAGCAAAGAGTGAGTGGGCGTGCGAGTGGAAGTGGGAGCAGCCACAAGCTACAACAACAACAATAATAAACTACAAACAATTTCTCTAAATTGCAAAGCATAAAACTAAACTTTAACTGCGCGTGCATGAAGCGTGTGAGTCAAAATGCACTGAGCGAAAAAATGTAGTCAAAACATTGAGTGGGAGTCAAAGTTAGGCTCAAGTTGAGTTACAAATTTGTTTGTTGATTGCACTACAATAATTTGTAGCATACTTATTAGCGCCAAACTTCAGCCACTTCAAATTGAAAATCAATTTATGTATTGGCAAATTATTGCACTTAAAAGTAATTCTTGGAAATCTTCATAAGCTGCAGCTTATTTGAAACTGTTCCTGGAAATTTAAGCAGCAGCCCTTAAATCGCAGCTTAAAATTTATTTGCACTTGAAGCGAAATCGAACTTTTTTCTGCTGGTGTAAACAGACGTTGGCCAAGTTTAGACAGTTACTCCCAAGCGGCGCACAAAAGCTGACCATTAAAGCTAACTGTCTATTGTGGGTGGGTGGGCAGTTCGTGTGTGTGTTGACAGGCAAAATGTTGGCACGTTTTTAACGTAATAACTTTTTTTTTTTTTGCCATATATTTTCAACAGTTTGAAATTAACTAAAAGCCTGCAGCAGCAGCAAAAATAAAAAAAAAAACCTTGAAGTGTAAAACAAATTGTAGGCAAAAGGCAAAAGCAACGCATGTTATGTTTCCGGTATAATAAATATTTACATTTTTGCTTGGCAAATGTGTCTTTCATGCTAAAGCCCTTGGCAAGCGCCTTTTGCTTTAGCATGTGAGTGCCGTCTGCAGATTTTCAAATTTTTGCTGTGTAACTTGAACTTTTTTCTCTCAATTTTTCTTTTTTTGCTCGCTCGGTATTACATTCTTTGCTTTATGGCAAATCTGTAAAGAGCGATAAAATTGCATATTTTTGCATGAAAGCAGCAGCAGCAGCAGCAGCAGCAGATGAAGTAAAGAATGTGAAGATGCAGCTCCAAAGTGGAGTTCAGTCTGGGGCTGACGACATGGCAGACGCGCTGAGATTTATTCCACAGGCAAATGCTGCATACATTCATTCATATGACAGGCATTGAAGTGAGAGAGAGTGTGTGTGTGTGTGTGTGTGTGTGTGGTGGGCTGTGTGGGCAAATGCAAACAGGAAATGTTGCATTCTCGCTGTTGCACACACAAAGTGGCAAAGAAAATTGCCACACACACAACGTGTTGGGGTTGGGGGGTTGGGGGGCTGTAAAAGTTGCAAGCGCATTAAAAAAATTGTTGCATTTTTCACAATTGTAATGTCCTTGCTGCCAGCCGTTTGTCAGCAGAAATTTCTTTTTATAATAATAAGCTTGCCACGCCCACACGCTACGACAATAACAAGCAAATTCCAGCAGCAAGTACTTTTATTTATATTATTTTCTGCCATATGTGAAATCGATAAAAAGATTTTGGGCACAGCCAACAGTTGGAGACTCTTTGCATGTAGCAATAATTTGGATTAAATATTAATTTGAAGTTTGTGTTCACTAAGAAGTTCAGTTACAAAAAGGAGAAAGAGCAAGTGTAATACATTAAATAATTTTTTTTTAATAATTTTAAATATTTTTTGTAATCCATTTCTTTTATTGTCGACTGTACATAGTTGACATTAAATAAATAAATACATTGAGAGAAATCCGCTTCGATCTTATTAGGAAAATATTACTTTATCTTATGAGCAATGAACTGATAATATTACAATAAATTAGTTATAAAGTAGATGCAGATGAAGCGCCCTCAATTATTGCTTATCAGTTGACATTATGTGAACTTAATATTTCAAACTTATTACACGCTTTTGTTTTAATTAAATTATTTGTTGGTTTCCTAGCGCTTTTGGTTTTCACAATAGACCACTAAGCTCTGCTTGCTGCTGGGTGCAACATTTGTAAGCTGCCAACTACTTCTTTGAAGCCCCAAACTCATGAGCAACAGCCTGGGCATGCATTGAAGAGGAAACTGCTGTTTGCAACTTTTCTAACACCCACCACCCACTTGCAGAAAAGCGCAATTATGCCAAGCATGCTTCGACAACATGCATATGCATTTTGCTCTGCGCCCCCCAAAAAGTTATGAGTGCTAAAAATTAAACCATATACTGCACTATATACGCAACAATTTTCCACATTGCAATAAGTGTTGTTTTAATACTTCACATTTGGTTGATTTTGCTGTTTTTATTGGTCAACCGTAGTGCGCAGGCATAAAAGCTTTTAAACTTTGGCCACAGCACTTGAATTAAATTTTAATGAGTTTGTTTTTTTAACAAAAACACAACAGTTTTCATTTTCTACTACTATAAATCTTTGCTTTTTTAAATTAAGTTTCAAGCTGCAATTTCAGCGCAATTTTCTGCTCATATTCTCAACTCAGTTGATTGACTTTTTTAACGCATTAAGCGCTTGGATGGCAAAAAGCTCTTAGCATTGTCTTCAAAGGCTCTAAGTGCACTTCCTATTTCAATTTTCAATACCTGAGCTAGACACACACATGTAAGCAGCTGTGATCTATCAAGTAATTTATTTAATGACTTTAATTCATGGCTTTATATTTGGCTTAATATTTTTGCCAAATTGAGAGCGCTGAGCAATTGGCATAAAGCCTATTAAAAAGCAATTTCCCGCTAGCCTATTTAACCATACAATACACACACACACATATAGCTCTCTTTCTGTGTGGTACAACTTGTTTTCGATTTCCGCTTCCCAAATATATGTACATATATTTTTCAAGTCATGCACATGCCACAGCGCAGCAGCAAAAATAAAACAAAATTCCACAAAAATATGTAATAACAAAAGAAAAAGTGTGTGCACATAAATTCAATTGTCAACGGTTTTCGAGCAAAAAATATGATTTCATTTTTCTAATTGCTAACACACACAAAAATGTGCTTAATAATTTTCTGCAGAAAAAAAATAGAGCAAAGTCTGCACGTGGCAACTTCATTTCAACTAGAAAAAAAGGTGCATTTGCCATATGAAATTTGCCAACTTGACGATTCTTGCAAACCTAAAAAATGAAAATGAAAAAAAAATGCTGCAAAAATTACAACAAAATGAGCGCAAAGGCAAAGCCAAGCCAAGTGCTTGCCAAAGTCCTGTCTCATTCGGTTGTGGATTCAAGCAGGCATGTAACCTCGTTTACTTTACTTTTTCGTTTAGTTTTTTTCAGCTACACACAGCGGCATAATGAAAGGGGAAAGTTGTGCAATTTCAACGCCAAACACACACACACACACACACACACTCTTACTATGTCGAGTGTGAGGTGCACTAAATGGCATTTGAAATGTTTTGTAGTTTCACTTTGCCGACTGTTGACTGGTTGGCTGTTCAGCTTCAGTGTGCTGTAGTGTCCTGTGTGTCCTGCATGCGCCAGTTTTTGGTCACAAACACTGAACTGCAGCAGCAGCCAAAGCAAAAACAAACACAAACACACACACACACACTCAAATTGAGACACACACACACAAAGGCACAAGGACAACAAATCATTTTAGCGCACAAAAAGGTCAAATGTGTATTATAATTAAAAATGTTTGCCATAAGCGCAACGCTCAACTTTTTTATACACTTTTGCTTAAGTTGTACAAATGCAATAAAAAAATATTTAATAATTGTCAACTTAACATTTTGTTGTTAGCAGAAATTTAAAACAGATTTGTTTAAATGCAAAATTGTGTTTCACAGAATTTGCTTTATTAGCAATTAATAAAAGCAACATAAATAATAATAAAATGATAAGTTTAACGTCTAACTGAAATATTCTTAATTCCAAAAAGTTCTTATATGTATTCAAAATAAAAATTTGCTTTAAGCACAACTTTGTTATACACTTTTTAAATTTCTTTTCTTTAGAAATGTGACTTGCCCAAATTTAGAATTGTGTTTATTTCCTAAGAAAGAGTAACAGCTTAGTCACTGTTAGCTATTTATAAAAGCAATACTAAATAATAATAAAATATAATACACATTTTTTGCTAACCTTTGAGTTTTAAGGCTGCATAATACTATAAATAATCACAAGCAATAAATAAGTCATACACACTGCTTAACTTTTTGGTCATCAAGCTAAATTAACAAATATTTGAATATACATATACAGAAAATAATATTATTTGTTAAATACACATTTTTTAAATACGAGCGCAAACATTTTTGTGCAACCCTCAAGCCAAATGCCAACATTTTTTATGAATGCGGAAGCAACTTGCCAACAACTTTATTAATACAGAAATAACTTAACATTTAAACATAACACAGAGGCTGCTGCCAGAGCGAAACCTTTGTAAAATTAAATACACATATGTCTGTGTGTGTGTGTGTGCGTGTGTGTGGTAACTTAATATACATATTTATGTGTCTGTGTGGGTTACTCACTGCTCTAATTAGAACCCTGAGACCTGCGGCGCCTAATGTCTTTACGCTAATATAACAAAGTGGGCGGCAGCTTGTTGGTTGCGTGGGGTGGGGTGTAAATTTGCAAATGTACGAGTCAATGGGGGCAATTGAAACATGTGCCAAGCAGCTGATTTACACAAGCATACTATATTTAATATAATGCATGGACAATTTTATGGCCCAAGCTTAACATGGAAATGAAGATGAAGATGAAGAGATGTTCGTGTTTTTGAAGCTGCCCAACGGACAAGAAGCTTGACCAATTCATGCAGGCATAAATTATTTATGACTGCGACAACCGCAAGCTCACACACACACACACACACACACATGTAAACATTGTAAACGTGGGAGTGTGTGTATGCGGATATCCGCAAGCAAATAGTTGAAGTGCACGCACTTCCAAGTGAGCAAGTGCCTTTAGTTTATATAGACAGTGCCACACACACACACACACACTAACAGCTTTAACTCAAAATCTTGGCTAATGTGGGTAATAAGCCATGCTTATGACCAGGGCTGCAGCACAGGCTAAATTAAGCTTAAAATGCAGCTCAAGTAAAGCAAAGCATTTAAACATATTTGAAATATTATTTTTGAATTTATAAGAATGTATAAAAAGCTAAATATGCAACGTATTTTTTAAATTTAATCTAAAGTGATTTGATTAGCTTGGCCAGGGCTGCAGCACTTGTTAATTCAGCTGAAGTAAAGCTATAACTTACGTATATCTTTTAAGATATTTTGAAAATATTTGAATTTATTATTTATTCCAAATAAACAAAAATGTATAAAAAGCATCATATTTTTTTAAATTTAATCTAAAGTGAAAGCTTAGTGAAGCTAAGCTTATGGCCAGGGCTGCAAATTACTTTTGTTTAATTTTTAAAATCGTAATTCAAATCACAAAAAATAAACAAACAATTTTTTTAAGCGAATACAAAGTTTCTTATTTATTATTAGCTTTATTTTTATAATCAACAAAGTCTTTTTCCATTGAATATAATTTATATTCTTATTACTAAAGCTCATTTATCTGTGATTGCGAAGCTATATGCTATATATTTTACATTAATAAAACTTTGTTTTCCTTTTTATTTTGCTAGAGGGAGAAATTAAATTTCATAAGCTAACTAAACAGCAACTGAAATGCTGCCAAGGTCTCATTAATATGTATTATATGCGCATGTGTGTGTGTGTATATTTTTATGGCATTTTGTAGCCCTCGCGCTGTTTGCAAAACGCACTTGTCCAAAAATGTAAACACTGAACTATACGCTGCTCAACTGTCGTATTTACTATGTACTTAGTATAATTAAATGGGCTTAATGTAAATGCCAGCAATGTTGCTGTTCCTGCTGCTGCTGCTGCTGTTGCTGTTGCTCATGCTGTGTTGCCATACAAGTTTATATTTAACATGAGGTGAGGAGAGGAAGTGGAAGTGGCAGTGGATGTAGCAGGAGTCGGAACAGTCTGCATTTTGCCAGCTGGTGTCACACAGCAGCAGACAATGAAGCTAGAATTTCCTTCTTCATTTTGTTGCTGCCTTGCAACATTTTGTAGCAGAGATTTTATGCGGAAATGCGAGATCGTTTGTAATTTAATGAATATGTAAATTAAAGGATGCACTTAATGGCACTTGAACATGACTAACAGTATTACTATATATGTATGTGTGTGTGTCTCTCTCTCTGTGTGTGCTCATTACATATATTGTAAAAATATCCAGTCGTAAATTTATTGCTGCCTTGAAGCGGAAAGTTTCAATCGGTGCCAATGGAATTAATCGCACACATACACATGCAGTACGTGTGTGTGTACAATATGTTTGCATGTATGTGTTTGTATATGCGTGTGTGTATTTGTATATTGTTATGCTATAACAAGAGAGCCCCAAACGCTTGCCTTTGTCTGCACTAAAAACAAAGCATTTTCAACACAATTCGTTTTGGGCATTGCACTATGGGAAAAATGACCAGTTTAAGAGGCCATAACCTATTTTTCAAAAGTCGAAAACTAAAAATTTTGTTAATTGAAATTTATTCAGGAAGGATTAATTATTAATGTTGCGTACCAGAAATCTCAATAGATGGCGCCACTACAAAGATATCAGCTGTCAAACACAGCTGTTCCAATAGCAAAGCACGTGCGTTTGAACTTGCTAAGTTTTGTGTGCAATTTATAAGTTCATCACAAATGAAAAAAACGCGATAAAATTTAAATTTTTAAAATGCATTCGAAGAAGTGGGGCTTTTATTATGTGTTTTGTGAAATTCAAAGGTTGAAATCACTCTTGCTGTTCCCAGGATAATGTGAAATGTGTAGGTAGTTTTACAAATAAAAAATTTTCATTATGTCTCACTTTTCAATAGAGATTCAAAATGAGTCCAGAGGAGTCCATCAATGAAATCTATTCGGTTTTGTAGATTTTTTAATTCTCTTTTAAATGGATATAGTTAGAAAAGCCACTTTTAACCACTTTCCGAGATATTTAAGTTTTTAGGACATAACCTCAGATTTCGAAATGAATATTTGTGTGGAAAATTTCATGAAGCGGTTCAGAAAAACAAAAGGGAGGGCCTTTTTTAAATTTTTTCACAGCTAACATACCTGAGACAGATCTAGAAATTAAAAAAAGGCTTTAATGGATGAAATCAAAAAATTTTGCTACCGCTTGAGCACAATGCGAAGCCGTTGTAAATCCAACTTTAAGTATTTTGAAGGCGTGCCACGCCCACTGATGGCAAAAAAATATCCTAAAAAATTATTTTAGCATACGTTATATTAATTTGACATATTGTTTTTAAAATTAAAAGAAAATTGTTGTTTTTTTATCTGAAGGGGCGGTGCCACGCCCACAATTTTTTTAAGTCTAATACCTTACGGCCACATAAGCCTAATGCAAAAAACCGAACTGAAATATCTTGCTCCGTTTTTGTGTTATTAATTTTGGCCTCATAAACTGGTCATTTTTCCCATAGTGCATTGTGTTGCCTTCACTCACACACATTCACTTGCTCTCCCACTCTCTCTCTCTCTTTCATTATCTAGCTCTGTGTACTTGCATGCGATTTGGCATATAAACTTATCGCATTGTTGTACATCACAATGTCTTAACCTGCTGGGAAAACGTTGGCTCAAGCGTATCAGTTCAATAAATAAATATTGATGTCAATTCGATATTCAAGTGCTTCAAATATTGTTGACAATTATGTGTTGCCTACTTTTGAGCACTCAATGTGCTTCCATGGCAATTACAATTGACGTATAAATTTATTTTTATATATATAAATAGCTCGCCCCAGAGCTAAGCATTAAATTGTTGAAGTAGGCCACATAATAACACGTATACGCAGCGTTGACTGCAGGCAGCGCTTGCAATGTGTAATTGGGTTAAAAAAGAAGAGCGAGAGCGCGAGCGCCCACGCAAAAAGCCAATTCATTACAATAAGATAATTAACATGTAATCAGAGCGGTAACGACTTTTTCCAAATGCATTAATATTTGTAAAATTGCCTTGCATGTGGGCATGTAAATTTGCATTTCGCAGTCAGTGTCTGCTGCTTTTAATTAAGCCATAAAAAGAAGCAATAAGATTGCGTGTCTTTGGTATATCAAAGTGACATTACGTATACGTCGCATTGTGCAAAGTAAGCAAATTGTCTGAGTGCTGACAATTTAGCTATTTAGCTTTGGATTTGCTGCCATTTTATTACAACAATTTTATTAGCATTCACTACACTATTTACGTACGAAATTTTGAGTTACACGTGAGCGTTATGAGCGATAAAAAAAGTTGTAGCGCTGGCTTAGGCAGCATCTTTGCTTGGAAATGCACAGCAAAGTTATCAGCACTTATTTCTCTGCAAAGATATATGGATGATCTTACGTTGGATATAGATAAATACACTATATTTCAAGTTGAAAATGAGGAGAAATATTTAATTTCATTCGGGCGCAGTGGACTTTCTGATCTCCAAGAAAATGACAGAGTTATTTTCAAGTTGGGCGAATTCGTGGATGCAATGGACGGAAGTCGAATCGAAAAGGAAAACACGTTGGCATGCATCAACTACAACTTACACTATACGGACGAGCTTGTCGACCATTGTACTGGCAATTATTCAAAATCTGTGTTCACAATACTCAACTATCCAGAGGCGACGCGAGATGGCAATGGATGTGTACAGGCCACTACATGGCTACTAATCCTTGCTGCTGTTATGCTGCTGCTCGCATATTTATTGAGATATTAGTGTCAAATTTTGAGTTTCATGTCAAACAATTCATTTATAACATTCATAATACACACACACACACATCTTATAAAAATTATTATCATGTTGTTCAGTTCGAAAAAAAGTTGTCAACGATTTTTAGGTAAAATTTATGCTCCACTATGCAAGGGCTTCATTCCACGGGATTGTAAAATGAAATATGCAGATCGACTTGCTTACAAATTTCATGAATACGTTGTCTTCAAAAAGGAAAATTCTAGCAGATATTTAATATCGATTGGACCCAGTAATCTTTTCTATACCGACGTACCAGTTATTTTCAATAAGGGTGAATTTTTAAATGCAAATACTGGCGCAATTATTGAACTCGAAGATGGAGTGCATTGCATCAACTATCATTCGGATTATGCTGAAGATCTTATACGCAACTGTTTGCACAATGAGGAGAATGAGCCAGGAGACCATTTCTATATATTCAACTATCCATATTATACGGCTACAGTAAAGCAACTGAAGGCTGGATGTTTGACGAATCAAATAACTGTGTGGCTTTTAATATTTGCAGCAATAGCCGTAATGCTCTTCTATGTGCTGCGTCATTAGAATTGAATAAAATGTAAATTGCAAAGTAGGCATGTTATACTTTTTTGTATTTATTTATGTCTAACGAAATACAACTATGAGCTCTACTACAAATTGTCAGTCAGTTTTGGGCCAAACATTTACTAAATTTCAAGATGAACTTGCTGATTTTGGTAGTGATTACATTTTAGTATCTTTACAGCTCACAAAGTTATATTCAAAAAGGGTGAATTCGTAAATGCCGCTGACAATAGTTTCAATGAAAAAGAAGCTGGATTAACGTGTATAAAATATCACTTGCATTATACGGAGGTCAAGGAGGTGACAAAACACAAAACTCAACTATCCCAATTACACATCACCTGCATTTGATATCGGATCTCTACCTATAACGCCTACGCCGCCAGCTGCAAGTATTTCAAATCAACAGTCATTATTTCTTTTATTACTTGCAGCAGTCATTGTAATTCTTTTACGTACTTTGCATTATTAGCAACAAGAAAAAGACAACACTAAGTCTTAGTTGTTCTCCCATTAACATTCAATTATTATACAAATATCCCAAGTACAACTCATAGAACTCATACTGAGCTATCTTAAATTTATCTGTTTATTTTTTAGACCGCAGAATTTATAACTCAACTCCTTTATATTATTAAATCAATTCATTTATTTCGAGCGTAGAATTTATCGTTTAAGAGCTTCAAATCTTTTGTTTACTCGCCCCTCGAACTTTTTGTCAAATGAATTTTGTTCTTCTTTTGAAAATGAGCGCTATTTTTGAAAAAAACCTATACCAATATACTAGCTAAAATACCAAATCACATTAGTCTCAGATATAACGATGCTTTAATATGCTGTTTAAGTGACTACGTCGTATATAAACATGAGCAACATAATCATTACTTGATATCGTTTGGCGACAGTTCATTGTGCTCTACGCTAGCAAAGCAGCAAGTTATATTCAAGTTTTATTTGATCAAGTTGCGATTGACAAGGAAGACGATTTTGCTTGTATATCGAGCTGTAGAGCTGCTACAATTGTGTAGCAAAAGCAGCTCAAGAGCCGAGACAAACAATACTCAATTATCCGAATTATACATTAACAGCAAATAGATTGAGTTTTAGCAGCTGCAGCTCAACAAAGTTTGTGGCTGCTGCTGAGCATTGTAGTAATTATGTTAGTACTTGTATATTTATTATGTTGCTAATAAATAAATACATTAAAATCAATGCTTGTGAAATAGTTTCCCATTGAACCATTGAACTGTATCCGAGTGCAATCTTAAAGTCCAATTGCGTTTCAGTGCAATTGTTATTTATGAATTGCGCAGAGTGCTGCGTAATCCTGCTGTGTGTGCGTGTGTGTGTGTGACTCTCTGTGCAGGACAGCTAGGAGTTGTCGCATATAAAATACAGAAATAAACGATTGCATGTGGGCGTACGTGTCAGAGTGGGCGTGGTGTTGGCAGCTCTTAAGTGTACGTCGCCTGCTGCTGATAATGAGAAAAAAAAAAAAGCACAGACAGTCAGTGGGGGTGCATGTTGGAAGGGTGAGGTGGCATCTGTATGCGTGTGTGCGCCTCATTCGGTTTTGTTTATGTTTGAATAATTTATAGCTGAATGAAAAAGAGGAAAACGCATTGCAATTGCCGCCAGGTGCAAAAAGTCCATAGACAGCCTATAGAAATGCTATTTAGTTACATCCTTTTGGCTTTTGCCCTTTGCTACGCGCACACACACACACGCACACACACACTCATACGCGCAGTTTGCTTTGCTTGATGCGCCCAGGCGTCAAAAGCGCGGCTTATTCATTTCAAAAAATAAAAAATGCACGGAGAAAAAAATATGCAGAGTCGTAAATACGCTTAAAATGCGCTTTGAATTATTAAACAAAATGTGAGTGGAACATTTTAATATTAAGAAACAGATATATTTTATATATTTTTAATAAAATTGCAACATTATCTAGCCAATTTTCAATTAGTTGTAATCATAGACAGCTCAATCAAAACTTTTACGCATTTGAACAAAACATTATAATAAAGAAAATAAAACTTTGAATAAAATAGAATTGCTATTTATTTATATATTAATTTTAGTACTAAGAAAAAGTTTTATTTAATATATTTTTAATAAAATTGCAACATAATCTAACCAATTTTCAATTAGTTTTTATCAAAGGCAGCTCTATCAAAACTTTTATGCATTTGAACTAAACATTAATAAAGAAAATAAAACTGTTGTTGTTGTTGCTTTTTTGTATGGCGGTCAGAAATCAGAAACAGAAAAAGGCAACAGCAAACGGAAACTGTAGCTGAAAGTTGAATGGCAGCGGCAGTCGCTTGTCTCGCTGCTAGTGCAGAGCGAGCGTCAGAGATGGAAAAAAAAGGGAATATAAATTGCCTCTTAAATATGGAATAAGTGCGGAAAAGTCGAAAAAAACAAGCACGAGCAGCAAACATGCACATAGATAAACCATATAGCTGTTGGCCAAGTTAAACAAACAGACAAACAAACATACTTATGTGTGCCTGTGTGTGCGCTTGTGTTTGAATTTACTAATACCCATGCAAAAAAGCAAAGACTGACAACTAACTACTCGCAAGATGTAGTCGCCGCCGCTTTTCAAAAAAAAGCAACAACAAAGTTTTATAGACAACAACAACAACTGCCATAGTAAACTAAAGATAAAGTCAAGTGGTGTGTGTGTGTGTGTGTGTGGTGGGCGTGTTTGGTAGGCGTGGGGCATGCGTTTTGGGGCACCTTTTGATTCGGTTTTTGTAGCCCATTCGGTTTGGCACGTTTTTGGTTGGAAACTGCCGATGGCAGCAAGAAACAAACTAAACTGCCTTCGATTCGCTTCGAAATTTTTATTAAAGCCACATCAAGCAAATAAATGTTATTTTTGTTGCTGCTGTTATTGAGGGCCCCACGCGCCACATCAAAAAGTTGTTTAGAATTTATGTTGAGCAATCAGCAAAATGATTATTCAGCTTCGTGCCTCTTTGGCCGGCTTACTGCCTTCCCAGCCATGGCCATAGCCACACGGCCACAAAATGTGCTGCATTGCTCGATAATATTCCAAGTATTCATTTATCAATTGCGCTCTCTGACAAATTGATTGCCATTTTAAATGCGTTTGACCCGCATATGTAAGCATTTTATAAGCTAAATGTAAATACGAACTGTTTGTTTATTAATGTTAAACAAGAGTTTTGTATTTATGAATTTGTTTTAAATTTAACTGCAATATGTTTAAATTATAGCCATAAGTTTGATGCAAATTGAGCAATGAGTTATACGAACTATCAAATTTGATCTGTATAAACTTTTGTCTCTAAGCAATTTTTATTGAAATTACATTTGGGCCATGACGAACTTTAAATTTGGCCATTTGATTTGCGTATTTACATATAAGCGACTGCTCATGTATTCGATATACGCTGTATTTGTACAAAATATCGGGCCATAAAATTATTTGGCAGCTTCGGTAGCAATAAAAATGTCTAATGTAGCGTATACGTTATGTTGGCCCACAAAAGTATGCAATCAAATTTTTCAAATCTTAAGCTTATATCAAAACTAAAATTGCGCAAACTTAAACAAACATAGCTTATGACTAAAGCATAAAACACAAATACAATTTGAACGTACTTGTAAATATTTGCATTTTTAGAAAAAATGCTGCCTGCCCCAATAAATTGTCGCTCATAATGTCTTAAATTCAAATAAATAAAGCACAAGCGCACCAAAAATTTATGCGCCATTTACAAATTAAAAGTCGTTTGTAGTGTCTATCGCATTGTAATTGCGCTGACATCAAATGCTTTTGATTACCTTTAGCCTAACAACAAACAACAAACGGGAAGTGGGTGGTGGGTGGGTGGTATACAAAATAGAAAACGTGTAGAAATGCCGAAAGACGCTGGCAATTTGCACGCCAACTTGAAAAATGTTGATACACAAAGGCACAGAAAAAAGTCAGACAAGATTGTGCCTGCGCTGGAGTATGCGTGTGTATGTGTGTGTGTGTTAGTGACGCTTTAGTGTTGGCCGCGGCGCGCGACTTTTGCTTTGGCAGGCAAACAAAAGTTGCCGTTGGCAAAGACACAACACACTAATACAAATAAACACATACCAAACACACACACACACACAGACACATACACATGTCATATAGCTGTGTGTGTGAGCTTTACAGTTTTTTTTCTGTTTGCTGCACACACATTTCAAGCTAAAAAATTTCAATTAAGACTTTTGCGCTGAATTCATTTGGCTTTTATTTTTGTTGCCGTTTGCTTTGTGGCGCCTTTTTATCGCACGCAGCCGGCTGCAATTGTAAATAAGCAAGAGAAAGAGAGTGAAAGAGAGAGCGAGAAGTAACGCTAAAAATATTGACTGCCAAACCACAATAACAAAAACACAAACATATAAAATACAACAGCCAGGGCATAATATTTTAGTTTTTGACCCAAAAATGTCAGTGAGGGATGTGTGGGGTGTACCAATGAGTTATCACCGCCAGGGCGCTGCTGACATCAATGTTGTAATTGCTGTTGTTGTTGTTGCGGTCGCAGGTTGTACAACAACAGCAACAGCAGCAGCAAGAAAGAGTCAGACTAGCATCGCCTGCTGTTTGTCTTCGTGCGTGGCGGCGCTCGCCCACGCTAAAAATACGAAGCTATGGCTAAGCTCAAGGCAGCGCTGCTGCTGCGACGCCAGCTGCGACTGTCACTTTACAAGACGCAGCAGCCACTAAGCAAAGCTGAAGAAGAAAAAAAAATGAATCTACTTCGTTGCTGTGTCGCTGTCGCTGTTGCTGTTGCTGTCTTTGCATGACTTATTTTTGTATGCTCTCTCACCTTTCGTGCTGATTTCTTGTGTGACTCTCCAAGCTGCTTAAGCGTCTTTGTCCCTTTAAACTTGTGCGACGCCAATGTTGCTGCTGTCTCTAGTTTTTTTCCACGCTTAGTATTTGTTGCAGTTTAAAGCTAGAATAAGTCACTTTTGCTTTCACTTTAACTTTCGTGTGTGTTTGCAGTATTCAACAATTAGTCGCTTGCTATCTCTTTCACGCACACACACTAGCACACACACACACTTCAGCTGACCGTTACTTTTTGCAGTTAATTGAGCTGTCTGCTTGCTACTTTTTTGCAAGTGTTACACTCACTACGCTTTTTTGCACAATTATTGTTTTGGCACATTTACACACAATTATTTGCACTTTTTCAATTCTTTTTTATTTTATCCGTGCGCTTGTGTCCGTCAGCATGCGCGTTCGCTCTGCTTCTGATGCTGCTGCTGCTGCCTGCTGTGCTGCGTACTCTAATTGCGTTAAAATATTTGTGCTCCCAACCAACAACAACAACAGCAACAACAACAAGAGCAGCAGCAACTACAGCGCTGAGAACAACAGCATAAATGACAATGCTGCGCTCGTTCGTATCTCGTTGCTCTCGCTCTCTCTCGGCTCTGAGCTGCTGCTGCTGCTGCTGCTTCTTGTTTCAATTTACAGTTCAATTTCAACTTGAAACGCTCTTTAAACACGCAAATTTAAATCAGTTGCTACTGCTGCTTCTTCTATTGCTTTTGCTATTTCATTTTGTTCATTCAATGCGCGTGTCCTTGCGTGAGTTCATTCTTAGCAACTTAGTTGTGAGAGAAGTTTCATATAAATTTTGGCGCAAGCTCAGTTTCATTGTTGTTGTTGTTGTTGCTATCGCTGTTGCTGTGCTGGCATTTCAAATCCTTGTTGCGCTCATCCAGCATCCACTTTTAGCTATAACTGTTCTTCGTATTTGTTCGCTCGCTCGCTCTCTCTCTCTCTTGCTCTCTCGTTTCCCAGGCCCGCGAGCATTTAGGAGCATTTTGAGCGGCTTATTTTTGGCGCCTTTGAGCCTTAATAGCATTGATGAAACTATGTAAATACCGTAAATTGAGTTTTGGCCAACTAAGGAGTTAAAACTCTAATTAGAATAAGCAAACTAAATAATTAAGCTGCTCTCGCGCTCATTACAAATTCTATTCGATGTGCATAAAGTTTTCGCGCAAAATCACTTTGGCTAATGCAGTTTAATATTCAAGACAGCGCAAGAATATGAAGAGTTCATATGATAACTTGATATGCAAATTTAAAATATCGAATTGCATAATCAGCCAAAAGATTAGGCAGCTTGCCAAAAAATAAGCTCAATTATTTATAAAAAATGCTTGAAAAAATTGTATATTAATTTAATAAAATATGCGCGCTAGTGTATATTAAAAAAAAAATTATAGCTATAATTAAATTAAGCTATGATAATTGTTGAGTCTGGCAGCTAAAGTTAAAAAATACAGCGCACAGCTTCAGTTTCAGTTTAAGTAAATAAAACATGCATGCTGCATAATATTTTTATAGCAAACAAAACGTCGTTTTTGCAATTACAAACATATATGCATGTATAAAAATAAAAATATATACACTGTGTGTATTTATTTATTTGGCTACAACAACACCTTGGCTTTGAAGTCCGCCCCTGGGCGCAACTATGCTACTCACTCGCCATTGTGGGTAATGCTCCACATTATGCTCACATACATATGCATACAATACATGCGCGCGTGTGTGTGTGTGTGTATTTTGTATTTTTTGCATACTTTCCTGGCTGACTGGCGTTGTTTGGCATGATTCTCTTTTGTTGACGTTGGGCGCTATGAATTGTGGGCTGTAAGTGTGTTGGGTTGTGTGTCTGTGTGTGTGCGTGTGTGTGTGTGGGTTGCTTGTTGTGGGTCGCCAGCGTTGTTGCGTTGTTTTTTCCACGGTTGACTGTCTGAAGTGCAAATTTGCTTTAATTATGCCATGGCAAGCGTCAACGCCACTTGCATTCCCCCCACAGCAGCAGCAGCAGCAACGAAGAACTCACCCCACCTCACCACAAAAATCCACTGCTATGGTGTGTTCGTGTGTGTGTGAGTGAGGTGAGGTAAGCATCACTGTTGCCCGCCCGTCAACGCGTACATTTACTTAAGCCCCCCGAGCGCATTTTTACACTTTACGCTAGCCCAACTCGTTCGCTCTCGCTCACACACACTCACTCGCTCTCTGTCTAGTGTGAGATAGTATAAGCTTACGCCTTTGATACCATAGCTTGCCCCAAAGCGTGTTTTTTTTTGCTTTTCATTTGCTGCTCTTCAACTATTTGCAATGCTTACTAGACCAACGGACTTCTGGGCAAATCGCTGTCCGCATTGACATCACTGTTCCCATTCATTGCTTGTTGTCTGTCGCATTTTGTCGCCTCGCATTGTTGGCAGTCGATATTGGTTGTAATTAGCTTTAATTGAAATTGCTCCTTTGCCATTCACTACGCTTCGTGATTTGGGTTTTGATGTGCGCAAAGCAACGACCTCCCCCCCCACTCCTTTCTCACTTCCTCAGCACTGTGTGTGTGTGTGTGTGTGTGTTTCTAATTCTGTCAAAGTTAATTTATGGTAAATGTTAACCCACTGTTGCCATTGCGCTTACGCTTCTCTCCCTCCCCTTGCATTTAGACTTTAGTTTTCGATTTTGTGTTTTTGGCTTTTACTTTGATGATGATTAGAGGAATCGCTTTTAATTAAATAACGCTACCAAGCCAACATTATACACGACTTTAACTGGCATTTTGCACAAATATATTTCAAATATATTTTTGCAAGCAAACTCGTTCGCTGTCAGTAGCTAAGCGCACATTTCATTACCATATAAGCTGCTGCAAATGATTAATAAACAAAAGCACAAATTTAGCATAAATTGTGCATATTTTTGACAATGACTTGTTCCTAAAATTAGAATAAATATGCTTTTGCATAATTGGTTTTCATGCCTTTGTGTTTAATTTGTCATAACAGCTGTAGATTTAAATTTGTTTGTGCAGCAAGAATTTAATTCACTGCTGTCAAATGAGTCGTGGCCTTTTAATGCCTAAATAATTCAATAAAAACTTATTTATTTACATACGCCCAAATCAAAGTGGGAGTGTGCTATGGATAGCTGATAAATTATACTGTCAAAAATACAGCTTAAGTATTTATAGCTTGGACTTTCCAGACTAATTGGCAGCAGACTGTGTTGTGATTTACTTTTATCTAGCCGCTGCATAGATAAGATATATAGTTGAAAGTATATAGAATTGCATAGATCTATTAAAATTTAAGCACTACGAGCTGCTGCCAAAAATAATAATATGCGTTAAGCATTTAAATGATATTCAAAACAAGTTAACTTTAAGTTATTAAGCACAAAGATAGCTCAAAAGTAAAGAATTAATTAACAAATTATTGCAAGTCAATTTTCGCTGACTTTCATTTTGTTTTGTTATTGTTTTTGACAGCTTGAAAAGGGGTTGAGTAACATTATGGTGGAGCAAACATAAACTAATTAAGTTAAGCCGAACAAACAAATCAAGCCATCAATCAAGTTTTATTGCATACTTTTGTGTATAGACAAATGTTGAATAGGCTTGAATATTAATAAGACGCTAAGTAATGTTTACAGTTAATATTTACACACGCTTTAAGGCATTAATTACAAATTGTTATCAACTTACATTTAAGCGTTACAGAATTGATTTATAATCCACACAAGTGTCGTTTATTAGCGATCACTTTTCATTGCATGAACAAGAGAGCGAGAGCGAGAGAGTGAGCGAGCAATCACAGCGAGTGACGCGCACTCGTTATGCACAACACTCGTTGTCTCCACTGTATGTGTTTACTTTATAAAGAGCTAACAAGCATTTGCTGCGATTTAGTCTTATTAAAAGTGAAGCCTCGGTCGGGAGCCAATGGATCGTTAACAGTTCGTATTGTCGCTCGCACTGTGCGTTTTTTAACACAAAAAAAGAAAAGAAAAGTAAAAGTTCAACGAGTGCGTGTGAGCAACTAGACAAGGTATTAAATTAAAACAGCAGTGAAATCTTTTAATTTCCTGTTTCAACTACAATGTAGTTGTTTCTTTCGAATTTTTGCTATAATTGCTGCGTATGCATTTTTTAATGCAAATTGCATGCTTTATATATTTAATGCAAATTTCACGCAAATAATTTACAATGTGCCAAACGTAATTAAAACGTGCCATTAAAAATTCTAAATAAAATTTGAAATTTAATGCCAAGTAATTACTTATAATAGCAGTTCAATGACTTTGAGCTTGCGATTTATGTGCTGTGTTTATATATTTTATTTAAATAAGTTGAGAGTGTTCTTTAAGTCAATATTATTTATATGTTATCATATTCAAGTGTTGTGCATTGAACTTGACATAGTTATAATTGTAGCTACTTGTTAAGAACGAAAGAGTAAATAAAGCTTTGATAAAGTTAACTTCATTGAAAACTAACTAAAGTAATTTATATAATATTTTCAAGCAGTTAAAATGGAAATTGTTATGAGTTATCAATTAATAAAAAGTAAATAAACTCTAAAATATTCCAACTAACATTAGGTTTTTACAAAAATATTTAAAATAGTAAATGGCATATTAATATTATGAGTTTACAATTAAAAACAAATAAAATAAAATCAGATAATATAATTAGTTATCTTTTATCTAGCCTTTGTTTATAGCCATGTCACGTGAAATAAATCGTCAATACAATAATTTGTTTATAGTTAATTTTATGCCTACCCCAAAATTATGATAACTGACTATCTGTTGCCAGACTGCGCCCCAAATAGGCGTTACCTGTTCCGCTGTCTAGACTTTAGAGACACTTGTGGAATTTTCGGGCCGTTCTCATGCTGATGGTGTCACAAACATAAGCAACAGGCCATTGATAATAAATAATTAAAAAATCGTATCTGCTATGAAAACATCGCATATAAACTGCAATTAGTGTTGTCAACAAGCCGAAGATCAAACACGCTTAGATTTAGACAAAACACAAATAAATCAGAAAACATAAAGATAAGCCTTTAGCTATATAGAACAGCTCCAATTGATTATTGTTATTAATTCTTTGTGGGTAGCTACGATAAGCGTTTGATTCATACGAACCGGAAAGTGTTGCCATAGATTGATCAAGCAGCAGTAGTTTATGATCTGTATAAATTGGGGTTTAACCATATAAAGCAAATAAAAAACACAGTCAGGGCTGATTGATATTCAAGTGGCCACAAGATCAATCACAATTCAACTGTACAGTGGAGCAATAAAAAACTAAAAACATAAGCGAAGTGCAATACAAGCCAATTAAGCGATAAGAATACCAAACCGAGGCATGATCGTACTTTACCGTTGCTTCGTTTATACGCTCGTTCGTTCTTTCGTTAGTTTGCTTCGTTGCATTGCGGATTTTGTTTGGCTGCATACATAAATCTTTTTTCGCCTACTTAAGCCTTATCTAGCCCCTAGCCTAGGCGCCTATTCATCATTGAACCGCATTTATATTTGTTATAAATTATAGTCAATATACGATTTGTGATAAATTTATGACGCGCGCGACAAGAAAAAATTTCCAGCTATATATTTAGCAACTCAATTGTTTATTGATCTGCATAGCGTTCTTCAATTGAAGAAGAGCGAGTGAGTTCGTAACGCTGACTGACGTCAAGTACTCCAATCATAAACAAGTCAATAAACTCACCATATATCGATCAATTAAGATTCCAAACGAAGTTACAAACAAAGTGTGAACTCTTTTTCAAAAAAAAAACAGAACTTTGCTTTTGCTTTTGAAGTGTTAAGCGTGAGACTTATCGTTATTGACACGAATCTCTTTTTTTCTATTACCTTTGAAGTAGTTTTTATTTTTATCAATAACGATTAGCCAAGTATTTGCTAGACAGTGTGCATAACTCTCAGCTGCGATTAGATTAATGCCATAATTTATAAGAAACGCATCAAGCGAATGCTAAATGATTGATTTAGTTGGAAAATGCAAAAAAAAATAAATGGAATTAAATACTTAAAAAATGAATGAAACTAATTTATTTAGTAGCAACATTTCTCTTTAAATTTTAAACAAAATCGATGCTGCCAATTTTCACTAACAGCTCAATTTAAAAGCTTTTAATCTTTAACTCAAAAGGGTGCGTTTAATGCAAAAATAAATAACTGTTAGTCTGACACCTTTGAGAGTCGCTTACGACAAGCGTCGAGCAGTTGACCCGTCGCTAAGTAAGCTTTGCAAATTTGCTTATGGGCCACAGTCAAGTGAATGTGAATGTGAATGTTTTGGCCATTTGGCAAACATGTCACGTAAACTGATTTTTTGTTTCGTTTGGCAATGCGCTGCGTTTTTTATATAGAAAAAATATAAATATATATATTTTTTACGCTTCGTTGTGGTGTGGTATGCCACCTACGGCAAGGTCAGGCTACGGCAGTCAACTGGCGCGATTTATAGAAGCGCTGCTGATTTAAGCCAAGCAAATTAGCCAAAGCGCTTATATAAATTGGCAAAATAAAATCAAACAAACAAATAAAATATATTCAATGTTTTTTTTTGCGCTCTACTTTTTGTCTGTGTGTGAGGTGTCAACAAGTTGTTTAATATCAAAATAAGTATTATTATAAAACGCTGAACACATTTTGTTGTTGTTTTTTTTGCTTTTTAACAAATGACACCGGCATGCTAATTAATACGCTTTGTTCCCCACACACCAATCGACAATCCGAGCACGTGATGGCCAAAGCAGAAATGTTTGTAAACGGCACTTGCCAATAGTATGTCAGACAATCGTCAATTAGAGCCAAAAGCCGCCTGGCACAGTGGGGCAAAAGATATGCGCCAGGTAAATAGAACAAGCCAAGCACCAAAGTGTATCAAAATGTTATAGCAAAGCTATAAAAACAAATTTTGATAGCGATTTAAAGTACTAAATAATTTGTAACAGACTTGAAAAGCTTCAGCTAAAAAACCACACTAAGGCTTTAAGTGCTAGTTAGTTAAATAGAGCTAGCACAGTGGGGCAAAAGGTAAAAGCCAAGATCAAAA
Organism: Drosophila busckii; assembly: GCF_011750605.1. NCBI lineage: Eukaryota > Metazoa > Arthropoda > Insecta > Diptera > Drosophilidae > Drosophila > Drosophila busckii. The sequence continues at coordinate 13,876,197 of NC_046604.1, read as the reverse complement.
GTGTATCGCAATGTTATAGCAAAGCTATAAATTTTTTTATTTTTTTTTTATTTTTGAAAGCGAATTAAAATGTTAAATATTTTGGGCTTATTAAAGCTTCTGCTAAAAAATTGCACTAAAGCCTTAAGTGCTAGTTAGTTAAATCAAGCAGCAAATTAAAATTTATTGTAAGCACATTAATGAATTATGGCTAAGCAAAGCAACTTCTTCGATTACCTGTTGATATGTTGACCTAGCGCGTTTGCTTTTTGAACTCACAAACTCTGGCACAAATATTGATGAAATCAATTGTTATGCGAATTAAGTGCTTGTTACAATGAACATCGAGGCATTGATATGGCGTTAATTAGAGGTGACAATTGAAAGAATCGCATACGTGTTTAATCAATTATGCAGACAAGCTTGATAAGTTGATTGCTCCACTTTGGACTGCTATATTTAGCAAACTTAATCTGCATGCAAATAAAACCATAAAAAATATCGAGCTACAGTCACGGGCAATTTATAATAAAAACCACTGTGTGTATTGAATGGCAGTTTATATGGCGCACTTGTCGAATTTAGAGAGAGAGAGATCGTAACAAATGATCATAAATCGTTTTTATTGGCAAAAGTGCACAATTTAATTTTTGTTGACAAATAGTTACAAAACCGAAATAATCGTGAGGCTGAGTCACGAATGTTAGCCGAGAGTTGGGAGAGAAGCTTTTGATTTTATTCTAATTTCTAAATTGGATAACTAGCGTGTCGACTGTGTGAAAAGTATGCACTGCAAGAAAAAGCTTGCGCTTACATTTTAAAAATATTTTGCAAATGCGCAAATTATGCACAACAAATTTAACATACATATTTAATATTGAAAAAAGTAACAGCTAATTGTTAATATTATTGATTTGCATTGTTACATATAATTTATTGATTTATGTTACGTAGCCAAATATTTAGCTTAATCTTTAGCCCATTCACAAGTTTGTGTGGTTTTCACACACACACACACACACACACACATGAACATCAATAAGCGCTGCATATAGCGAGCGGGTGATCTGAATAGCATGCAATGATAATGAATTTATTTCAACGCTAAACGTTGAACGCGCTAGTTGTAAAAAATATAAACGAAGCAATTTATAATACACTGGGGTCTGTTGTGGTCTGACAATAGCTTATATCAAGTGCTAAGCCGACTTATCAAACCCATAAATCTGTATAACATGTGCAATTGCAGTAGCTAATCCAGATAAAACCTACGCAAACGAGCAAGCAACGAAAACAAACTACAATGACGGCCAATGGGGAGCCTGCTGCAAGCGAAGAGCAAGTGCAACATGCGCCCATGCCAAATGGTCGCAGTGCCGTCATAGAGACTCAGCCGAAGCGTCGCGTGAGCATTATAGCCGATGGGCCCAGCGGTGGCGCCACTGGCAATCTGAATGTTGGCGGTGGCTACGATAATCCTGCCTTTGAGCAAAATCCCAGACGCAAAATATCACAGGTGAGTGTGTGTGGGGCGTTAAGTGCAGCTCATAAATCTAGCATATGTCTGTTTATTTATGAGCTAAGCTATCGCCGCCTAGAGCTGATTAACGCCAGCTGATAATGCTTTCATAAAAATTTACTAGACTTCTACGCATTCGCATAGCGAAATTGGTCCTGCACGCCGACGTAGCATATTGAAGGACACTTCCTGTTATATTGACAACGAAAGTGATCGCGGCTCCACGCACAGCTTTGGTAAGTTACTATTTTGGGTTAACGCTGACGTCACATTAAGCACTACTTGAGCTAAATGCGCGTATGCGTAATATCAATCAATTTAAGTCACATTAAGTAAGCACTACTTGAGCTAACTATGCGTATGCGTAATATACGCGCATTAACCAAGTGCAAGCAAACTTGTTATTGTTGCTGCTGTTGACCTAGCGCAAATATAAAATCTAGATAACAGTTTGATCACCTGTCATTCTAATTAGTTAAACTGCTACCGTTAACATTATCAATTAACAAGACAGCCCCGTAGCTGCAAGCTACAGTGGAGCAGTTTAGTTCAAAATGTGCAAAAAATCACATTGGAATTTTAGCGGAAATAAATTTATCAATTTATCAATCAATCGTCCATAATTTTCTCACTCTTATCTTTTTGCTGTTTGAGCAGAAAATTACAGACACAACACAACGCTGGAGGCAATCAATGGCAAATATTCTGGACACCAGCAGCCGAATGCGAGTTCACATGACAGCGCCGGCACCAACTATGTGGAACAGTCTTGGGTCTACAATCTGTGCCTAAAGTGTCGTGGCGATGAGCCTAGCGAAGCTTGGGAGCCATCCTTCTGGCAAAAGATATTCCCCTATCCGCTCTGCCCCACATTCAGAACTTTTTCGCGTTTACTAACACTTATCACAATAGGCAAGTGTGTTGGGCATTACATAAATAATATAAATAATATTTTAACACACTTAACAGGCGTGCTTATATGGATTGTGGCCTATGTTATAATTGGACACGCAGCTGCTCCGGGTGGGCAGCTGTTCAGTCTGGTGGTGCTAACAGTGGCAGCCAATTTTGGTGGCTATCTAATGAGCTTGACCACGCTGCCACGCCTCATTGGCATGCTAATGGTTGGCATTTTATTTCAGGTAAGTCTTACAATAATTAATAAAACATACACTCACCCCATATATTTATTCCCAGAATGTAGGCTGGGTGGATCTCGATGGAGATTTTGCCAAAGTCACTGCGCATTTGCGTAAATTTGCTTTGACCATCATATTGACACGAGCTGGTCTCGAAATGGAGCCCGAGGCTTTCAAGAAGGTGTACAAGACTATACTGAAGCTGGGCATAGTGCCGTGGATTGTGGAGGCATCGGCCATGGCCATCATGTCGCACTTTCTGCTTAGTTTGCCTTGGATTTGGTCCTTTCTACTTGGCGCTATAATTGCAGCCATTTCACCAGCTGTGGTGGTGCCCTGTCTGTTCAGACTGCGCAGCAAAGGCTATGGCGTCACCAAGGGCATACCCACGCTGGTGGTGGCGGTTGCCGGCGTGGACGATGCGCTGTCTGTTGCCATCTTTGGCATCATTAGCACCATTATGTTCTCGGACAAGGGTTTGGCCTTTCAGATTGCTCAAGCGCCCGTTTGCATATTGGGCGGACTGGCGTTTGGCGTTGTCTGGGGCTCGTTGGCACGCATCTTTCCCGAGAAGGGCGATGCCTATGTCGTGCCCTTGCGCACTTTGATGCTCTTCACTGGCAATCTGGTGGCCATCTATGGCAGTGAGGAGCTGGGCTTTGAAGGCGCCGGTCCACTGGGCGTTGTGTTTTCCTCCTTCATTTCCAATTTGTTCTGGTGCAAGGATGGCTGGGAGGTGGATGAGAATCCAGTGAGCACTGCGTTTGAAATCTTCTGGATGATCTTTGAGCCCATACTCTTTGGCCTTACGGGCTCCACCATCAAAATCAATGAGCTGGACTCGCACACCGTTTCCTTTGGTGTGGCCAGCATCTTTGCTGGCGTCATCATACGCATCTTAATAACCGCCGGCATTGCCTTTGGCGATCGGCTCAACACCAAGGAGAAGTTCTTTGTGGGCCTGGCCTGGATGTCCAAGGCTACAGTGCAAGCTGCGCTGGGTCCAGTGGCTGCCAAACATCTCGGCGATGATGCCTCCGAGGATGAACGCAAGTGGGCGCAAACAGTGCAAACTGTCTGTGTGCTTAGCATTGTCTGCACTGCTCCCTTGGGTGCCATTCTAATATCTCTGGCTGGTCCACGCATGTTAACCAAGACGAAGCAGCCACAGATTCTGACTGGCTGGCGCCGCAGTCATCGTCCTTCCATACGCGACATTAGCATCATCGATGAGGAGGAGGAGCGCGAGGATCCCGAGGTGCCTGCGGATAAGGAAACATTAGATAATACACAAAGCAATGCGCATTTACCTGCGCTGGCGTTTAGCGCTAATAAATAATTAACGCTCTCCCCCCCTTAACATTGTCTACAGTTTAGTTGTTGGCTTGTGCGATCTTATGTTGATTATATTTATACTATATATTGTATTATAGTTTAGTAGTGCCTTTCCAAATAATAAAAGTTTAAGAGAAATACAAATTATTATTTTGAATATTATTCAGCAACATTTTATATTAATTTTATTCATTTTGTTTTCAGTGAATATTTTTATTTGAAGAAAAGGTTTAAATAAGTTAATATTATAGAACTTTAAAAGTGTAAAAAATAAATATAAAAATATATTTTTTTATAATAAAATAGTAAGCAAATTTAACAATTATAATTTGTGCAAGCTCTTTAAACTTTTTAATAGTTTTTTTTTTCTGTAATTATTTAAAAATAATGATTGTAAATTAAAAAATTCCTAAACTTAAATTGATGCTATAGCAAGCAATGTTAACTATTTAAAATATTTGTACTTAGTAATTGGAAAATTTATATATTCAAATTAGCATATAATTGATATCAAAAATGTTAAGTAGTTAATTTGATACAAATATCTGCTACTTAATAAGCGCATCGAAACGAAAAAAATTCCACAATAGCATCAATTGGTATTAACCAGCAAAAAATTGTGCATTTTAATAAAAAGAATTTTAATTCCATACAAGTGCTTTGGAGCATATAAAAATATAATCACATTGAATGACAATACAGAAATATGCACAGAAACAAATTCGAATCGTAATCAATTTGTAGCATTATCTCTCTCTATCTATCGCTCTCTCCCTCTCTCTTTGTCTCTGACCCCAAAGTGAAGTACAAATAATTAAATTGTAAAATTAACGATACAAATGACACAGCGCAAAAAATTATCTTTAAAAAAAAAAGTGCACACAAACGACAGCAGCTTGCTATTGATGTTGTTGTTGTTGTTTTTATAATATATGTAAACTAACTGAAGCGCATGACTTGATGCCCAGACAAAACAAAACAAACGGAAAAAAATTAATAAAACATAAAAAGTCAAAAAAATATTTAACTGTTTATTTTTTTGGTGTTGAGCAAGCAGCGACAGCAAGTTTGGTTTAATAATGATAATGAAATTCATTAAATAATCAACTCAGTCTCGTTAAACGACAAAGCCAAAAGGTTAGAGTGAGAGCGAAATTTATAGCAATGATAGAGCGAGAGAGAGAGAGAGAGAGAGAGCAAGTGGACAAAACTCACGTGAATTTGTTTAGATAAAATGCGTCATAATTTGGGGGTAAACAAACGACACGCACAAAATTAATTTCTGTATAAAATTCGATCAAAGCCAGGCCGACGACAATTGTTGACAAGGTTCAAACACAAACTTCAATACACATATATGCCTGTGTGTGTGTGTGTGTGTGTGTGTGTGATGGGCTTACTAGCCACGCCTTTTTACCTGTGCACGCGTGATAATTATTAAAGCTAATTATTGCTAATTGAAAGGTGTTGCCCACTAAGCGAGACTGTACTAATATCAAATATTTATATTTTAAATGCAAAGAAATTTATTAAAGCTAAGTTTAGCTGCAATTAAATTTAATAAATAAAAATATGAACAACTAAGAACAAAATTGAATTGAATTTTATTTGTAACAGGTTCTAGTTCTGCCAAGAATTATTAAAAAAAAATGTAGAAAGTGAACTCAACTAGTTTTAAGTAATTAAAAATATTCAAAGTAAAATTCTAAAAAATAATTTCTGATTAATTTTGTAATTTCTTCTTTAGTGAAATATTGTAGTTCTACCAAGAATCATAATTATTTGTATATCATGAACTATTTTTAATTATTTGTCATTTAATTATAAAATAAAATATAGTATTTGCTTTGATGAAGTATATACAATATTCTATGTGAAATATTCTAAATTCTAGAATTGAATGAATTCTATATTAGCCAAGTCTAAAGAGTATATTGCAGTCGTAACTCATTTTGAGTTTAATTTTCGATAATAATTAATTTTTATTATAAAATAATTTACATATAAGTGCATGTGTATGGGTGTTAGACACACACGCACACCATCATATACGATCGGCGTATATTATTGTGGGATTTGTGACAGAGCTAAGCTTCTAGCGTGTTGATCAGCAGCATCGACAGCTTTGATAAATTTATTTGAACGTTAAACGCCGAACGAGCTAGTTGTAAAAAAAATTTAACGCATATCGCGTCATAAATTTTGATTGGACGCGTAAGTGTGTGAGGTTTAACAGTGAGAGCCATAAATCGATTTACAATCATAAAGCATATAAAGTGGAAAAATACTAATCCTGTCATAAAAAAAAAAAAAGAAATCGATGGCGAGCCAGGCGGATGAGCTCACAGTGGGCAGAGCCACTGTCATACCCATAAATATGCCCACCAGCCACAGCGAGGAGCAGTCAGTCATCAATGCCAATGGCAGAACTAACATTCCGATTGACAATCAGCCCAGGCGACGCGTTAGCATTATCTCCGAAGCGCCTGTCAATAATAACGGCTACGATAATCCCGCCTACGAACAACATGCAACAAATCTGAGAAAAATCTCACAGGTTAGACATCGCGCTATAAACTGCAATTAGCAGCTTTATATACAATATATATAAAATGACGGCATTATTAGTGCAAGTGCTTTGGTGATTTATTGCATTTTTATTGCAATTGCAAAAATTGTTTACAGTGCTCACTACCCCCACTTGACATTGGACCTATTGGTCGTAGGAGAAGCATACTCAAGGATACCTTAGCACATGATAATGACGCTGATCGTGTCTCAACACATAGTTATGGTGAGTTGAACACAGGGCGTATGCGTAATCTGCTAACAAGTACTATTAAATTGCGCGTTGTAAATAAAATGATAAATTGTGTCATAAATATATTTGTTCTAATATTGTGCTATTAAATCAATTATCATTTAAAACTGACAAAAATAGTTGTTCGTTATAAAAAATAATATATTGAATTTTTAGTTAAATTATGTGCCTCTGGTTAAATCACTTAAGTTGGCTACGTTTTAAAACGAAGTGCATTTTAATTATAGTAACTGCTGTGTTGCAAAATTTATGGCAAGCGTCTTAAAATAGCGAACAGTGGTACGAAAACAAGGTGCACGAGAAAACAATTTATAAATACTTAGCAAAGAATAAATAAAAAAAAAAATAAAATACGGGCACTACTTTAAAAATATAAATATATATAAAAAGAATTGTTACATAAAATTTGAATAATTATTTTTGATCACTTGAAGGTTACACTGCAGTCAAGTCTACGACTCAAGTTGTTAATTGCCCAAATGTCTAACGTTAGGTTATAAACCAAATTTAATCAAATGCTGTCAATTAAATTTAGCTGTATTAAAGCTTGGCTTTATTAATTAACAACTAACTAAATTTATTGCATAAACAATGCGTAAAGAATTTTTGATAGTAAGACATATGACATATATATAAATTCTTTTTGTTGTTGCTTTGCCACACTTAACACCCAATTAGAGTCGCATGCTAAATGATGAGCTAATTTGTGTGGTACACTCGAAGACTTGAGTAATCTCCTCATGACTTTCCGCAGAGAACTACAGACAGAGTGCGCTGGACGCGCTCAGTGCCAAATACAATGGACTGCAGGCGGCGCTGCAAGGCTCGCAGGAGAGCAACAACTATGTGGAACAGTCGTGGATATATAATTTTTGCTTGAAGTGTCGCGGCGAGGAGCCGAACGAAGCGTGGGAGCCACCCTATTGGCAAAAGATATTTCCCTATCCGTTGTGTCCCACGTTTAGAGCTGTGGCACGACTGGTGTCGCTTATAGCTATAGGTAAGACTCACCTGCAGGTCTTAGAAGCTTCCCACGTTGAGTGTGCATTATTCCTTTTTGTAGGCGCGCTGCTTTGGATTGTTGCCTTTGTCATAATTGGACAGACAGCTGCTCCTGGTGGGCAACTCTTTGGCCTTGTGGTGCTTACAGTGGCAGCCAACTTTGGTGGTTACCTCATGTCCTTGACAACGCTGCCACGCCTCATTGGCATGCTGCTGGTGGGGCTGCTGTTTCAGGTAAAGTTCAAGGTTTATTCATTTATTTATAAACATCTCGTCTGAAGTCTGTCAAGTCAACGCAGCCAACTTATGCATTTAAAAAGTTAAATATTAAATTCTTTGGCGCTTACAGAACGTGGGCTGGGTGGACTTGGATGGCGACTTCAGCAAGGTCACAGCGCATTTGCGTAAATTTGCACTCACCGTCATACTGACACGAGCTGGTCTCGAAATGGATCCCAAGGCATTCACCAAGGTGTACAAGACGATTCTTAAGCTGGGCATTGTGCCTTGGTTTGCGGAATTTGGCGTCATCGCTACCTTGTCGCATTACTTGCTGGACTTGCCTTGGATGTGGGGCTGTCTGATGGGCGCCATCATAGCGGCCATAGCGCCAGCTGTGGTGGTGCCTTGTCTGTTTCGCTTGCGCACCAAAGGCTACGGCATAACCAAGGGCATACCCACGCTGGTGGTGGCCGTGTCCGGCGTGGATGATGCCATCTCGGTGGCTGTCTTCGGCATCATCAGCACCATTATGTTCTCGGATAAGGGGCAGCTGTTTCTGATATCCCAAGTGCCAGTTTGCATTATAGGCGGCTTGGGCTTTGGCGTCGTCTGGGGTCTGCTGGCGCGCATCTTTCCGGAGAAGGGCGATGCCTATGTCGTGCCATTGCGCACCTTACTCCTCTTTGTAGGCAATCTGGTGGCTATTTATGGCAGTGACAGACTGGGCTATGAGGGCGCTGGTCCACTGGCCGTGGTCTTCTCCTCGTTCATCTCCAACTACTTCTGGTGCAAGGACGGCTGGACCATAGATGATAATCCAGTGGCCACAGGCTTCGAGATCTGCTGGATGATCTTTGAGCCCATACTCTTTGGCATTACGGGCGCCACCATCAAACTGTTCGAACTGGACTACAGCCTAATCTCGACTGGCGTGATCTGCATCTTTGCTGGCGTCGTCATACGCATCTTTGTTACCGCCGGCATTGCCTTTGGCGATCGTCTCAACACCAAGGAAAAGTTCTTTGTGGGTTTGGCCTGGATGGCAAAGGCTACAGTGCAGGCCGCCTTGGGTCCTGTCGCGCTACGTCACTTGGGTCCGCAGGCTTCGACTGAGGAGCGCAAATGGGCAACGATTGTGCAAACCATTTGCATCTTTAGCATTCTGTTCACAGCGCCTTTGGGTGCCATTCTAATCTCAGTAACGGGCACACGCCTGCTAACCAAGACGAAGCAGCCACAGGTGCTTACGGGCTGGCGTCGCAGCCATCGTCCTTCCATACGCGACATTAGCATCATCGATGAGGAGGAGGAGCGTGAGGATCCCGAGCTGTCCAAGTCCAAACAGTCGCAGGATGCTTCATAGCATACTCTGATTACAAACTTAAGCTAGCTGTGCCAGCTTACAATTGTTTCGTTCGCGTTGAATCGTTGAAACATTATTTTTTAAGTCGAACACAAGTCGAATATGTTTACAATTAATTTACATACATTTTTGTAAATTGTGCTTAATAAATAAAAAAGAATAACATTTGAAAAATATGCTTTTTAACAATTTAAGCTTAAAACAAAAATATTATTTTGTAGCATATTGTTTTTTATTTTTATTTTACATTTGCAAGCAACTTTAATTGTCAATGTTGGGCTTTTTTATCATTAGAAAAATATTTTTTTCTCAGAAATATTTATGCATTTTTTAATTAATTTGTAATAATTCAAATTATGTATTTAATTTTAATTTTGTATGCATTTGTTTGTTTTTTTCATGCATTTAATTTTAACTCATTTACATATTTTTTCTATGTATCGTTATTGCATATTGCATATTGTTATAAATATTTCTGTACCGGTTCACCCAGTATTGTTTCCAACTCCTGCACAGCGCTGCGTGTATTCCGCTCCACACGCTCATGCTCATCCTCCAGCAGCTCGGCAATGAAGGGCATCGTCTCGGGCAGCAGTGGGGTGAAGCTCTCGCCCAGCTTGCGGGCAATGGCCACGCTGCTGTTGAAGGCCAAGATGCGCACCTGGGGCGCACTGTTGCGCGTCTTGAGCAGCACCTGCTGGTTGAGCTGTTTCCACATGACGTCATTCGAGGCGGCAGCTAGCTGGGCAATGCAGTTGGTGAGTGTTTGTTGCAAGGCCGCATGCTCATCGTGCAAGACCAAAGCATTCTCCAGTTGATTGACCAAAGGCAGTAGCAGCGTATTGAAGCGATGCTCATTAATATAGTCGCCGCTGCAGTGCATGAAAATATGTTGCAAGGTGGCAAGTATAGCTTGCAGCAGATCTACAGAGTTGGCCAGCTCGGTGGCATCGTCAGGCAGCTCGCTCATGTGATGCTCGGACAGCAGACGCGCTGCATCCGCCAGCAGTTCACCGGAGAAGAGCACAAAGAGCGACTTGAGCGCCTCGGCCATGCGTTGAGTTAACAAGAAGTAGCTAAGCTGCGGCTCCAACTGCGACTGCTCCATGGCCCAGGCATGCAGCTTGCCATGCAATGGACGAAAACTGCTCTCCGATAGTTTCAATATCCAGGCAACAAAAGCTTCAGATGCAGCAGCTTCCATGTCTGTCAACAACTGACGCTCCAGCTGTTTGTCCTTGAGCTGCAAACGCAACTGCAGCGATTGCAAGAATAATTCGGACAGTGGTTCCTGCACGGGCAGCAGCTGCGCATTCTGGTAACGCTTGATGCAGGGCGCCAGCAGCTGACGCATTAGTATGCCCAGCTCGGCATAGCACTGGGACTCCAGCAAACTCTCGTAGGCTTTGGCACAGCTGGGCACCAATATGCGCAGCTCAACGCCTTCAATCAAAGCGCTCCAGACTTCATTGAGACGCTGCTTAAGCGACAGCGCGCGCTTGTCCTGTGCCAGCTGCGATTGATCCAGTTGCACGGAGAGACGCGTTAGAGCATTGATGATGTCCAGCAGATAGGGACCCAGAAAGGCAGGCAATGTTTGGAATAACTTGTGTATGGCTAGAAGCAAGCAATGGTTTTAATATAGAATTTTCATTTGATTAGTTGCCAACTCACCTGCTACCAAAGTGCAGCAGACATAATCCGGTGCTTGACCAGGCTGCACTTGTTCCTTGAGCAGCTGCGTTAGCTGTGGCGCAAACTTGGGCAGCGAGGCCAGCGCGTGCGCCTTGATGCTGGCGCAAATCTCCACGAGCGTGAGCACCACATTGCCCAGCACAGCTTTGGGCACCTGCGCGCGATGCTTGAGTATGCGTGTTAACTTGGCCAACAGCTCGCGACATTCGCTAAGATAGCTGCGACCATGACGATGAGCCAGCAGCTGTAGCGCCTGCAGTGCACATTGTTGCAACTGAGCCTGCTGTGGTGTGTGTGTGGCAGCTGCAGCCAAAATTTCATCAATAAATCCGCCCAGAGGCGCGAAAAGCAGCGCAAAGTGTGTGGCGTCCGTATTGGTGAAATAGCTGCTGGTGGCAGCGAGTTTGGTGTGCAACAGCTGCAGCAACTTGAGCCGCACAGGCAGCAGCTCGTGTTGCAGCAACTCCACGATGACTTGCAGGAAATATTCCGGTGAAAGCAAACCAATGGCATTGTCCAAAACATCGTGTATATGATTGAGGAGCACGCGCCAATATTTCTCCAGCGACGGTTGCCCCGAGCTTGAATGCAGCGCTTGATTGAGCACAGCCACATAGGCTAGAGTGTGTAGTATGAATTGTTGATAGAGCGGCTTGAGCAGCTCCTTGTTGCTTAGCTGCGCTTGGAATTGCTGCGAGCAACTTAGGCCAGAGAGAAAGTCAAGTATTAAATATTTAAAGTGACGCAGCTGCTTAAAGCTGCGTGAGCGTAAATCAAACAGCAGCTGCTGCTGCTGTTGCTGCTGCTTGTTGCCTGAGCCTTGTGCCTGCTCGAAGGCTGCTTTGCTGGCGGGCAATTCAGTTAAGTAGCTCAGCAGCTGCACGCATGTTTGCAATATAACCGCAGGCTCAAAGCTTAAAGTCAGCTCACAAGCGAATTCCAAACGCGTTTTATCCTGCAGAATTTGCTTGCCCTGCTGCGCTTGCTCCTGCAGCATTTGCGCCTCCAGCAGCATGCAGAGCAGCTGCCAATGATGCGCAGCAGCGGGCAGCACGCGGAACAGCGTTTGATACAATGTCAGGCGACGATGCACTGGCACATCCAGACAAATGTCAGCAAAGACCTTAAGCACAGGCAGCAGCAGCGCGTGATCCTGTGTGAGCAGCAGCGTGGGTATAATAGTCTCCACCACTTGCTTTATAATATGCAAGCTGAAGGCGTCATCATGTCGCGCCACTGTGGTGCCAACGAATGTAAAGATTTCCACAATCTTATGCAGCACCGCTTGGGGATAAAGCGTAGCACAGTGACTCAAAAACAGCAGCGCATGCTGTTGCGTTTGTGGATTCTGCGTGTGGCGCAAACACTGCACCACTTGCTCGATGCGGAAGCTTGACTCGGGCAGCAGCTTGGCCAGCTGCACGCCTTGCGCTTGGCTCAGCTGACAGCAGTGCAGCAGGCTGGAGAGTATAAGCTGCTTGGGATACTCCACAGTGCTGTGCTCCTCCAGGCTGAGGCAGTTTTGCAGCAGTTGAAACAGCGTGGGTATCAGCAGCGCCGTCTGCTGCAAGTGCTGCTTATGCTCGAGCAGCTCCAGTAGCGTAATCCCCTGCTTCCAAGCCTGTGAGCTCAAGTCCAGCTGTGGCTGCGTCGCCAGTCTGCGCTTATTGGCAGGCGTTGTCGCCTGTTGCACGCACATTTGCTGCAACAGCGGCACCAGCGGCTGGCAGTCCAAGCTGCAATGCTTCAGCAGCTTATGCGCTGCTAGGAATATTGCATCACTTGTTGCCTCAGATGCTGCCTTGACAATCAGTTGCATTAAACGCACTTTATGCTCATTGCTGAAGCTGTCGAAAGTTGTGGCATGCAGTGAATGCAACAGCAAACAGGGCAACGGTTGCAGCTGTGCATGCAGCTCTATATAAGCAGCATGCAGCGCAAAGCTTGCCTCCAGCAGCTGCCACGCCTCGGGCTGTCGCTGCAACACTTTTAGTGCCACAGCACCTTCAAAGCGCTCCATTATAGCGCCATAGATAATGCTATACGGCTTGGGCAGCTGCTGCATCTTGCCATCTGACTGTTGCACATGTTGCAACATTTGCTGCGCCAGCGGCAACAGCGCTGTCAACAGCTCCGCGCTGTTCAGATGCTTGAGAGCTTGCAACAGCGCTATGCTGCAGTGTGGCGGCTGCTGCGGCGCTGCCAGCAGCTCTTGCAACTGCGTGCGCAACTTTGAGCGCCACATGTTCTCCTTGGTCTTGCCCTCATGCGACTCCAGTATGGTATGCAGTATCAGCGCGTATTGTTCATGGTCCATGTTGAGCTCCGACTGATGCGCCAGCAACGACTCCAGCAAAAAGTTAACATGCGGCTCCAGTTTTTGCTTTTGCAACAGCTTGAGAGTTACGAGCGTTTGTTGTCGCAGCGCTTGCAACTCAGCGCTGCAGCCATGCGCCAAGTGCAGCAGCTGGTCCAAGCTCAGCTTGAAGCTGTTGTCCTTCATGCTGCTGAGCTGCGCTTGCAGCAATTTAAAGCCTTGTAGACGCAGCACTGCGTAGTCCGGCCAATCCAGCGATTCGTACACATAAAAGTTGGTTAGAAATTGCAGCTTTTGCTGCGGCTTGGGTAGCGCATGATTCACAAACTCCTTAAGCACGCGCGTCCATTCAGCGCGCTCAGCTTGCACGCTTTGCTCCTTGAACACTTGATTGCCCAGTAGCTGCAACAGTTTCAGCGTCAGCTTCAACTCTGCGCTCAATTCACTCCAGTTCGCATTAGCCAAGTCACCAAATTTGGTTTGTCTGCTGAGCGTTAGCAGAAAGTCCACATAAAGCTGCAGCGGCACATGCTGCGTCGAATCCTTGCTTAGCTTAAACTCCAAGCCTTTGCTGTAGATGTCTAAACGCTGCAGCAACTGCAATGCATCACTTGCCAGCAGTTGCTTTTTGGTAAACGCTGTTATCAGCAGCAATAGATGCGTAAACTTGGCAGGCGCCGCTTTTAGATACTCCACGCCTCCCGCCTGCTCCACGCTGTCTAACAGCGCCTTTTGTCCGCCAGCTGGTGCTACTGCTGCCAGCACATCCATGAACTGCTGACGTTGCTGCGCCATGTTCAACTTCTCATCCGACTGCAGCTTTGCTAGGAATGGCAGCTTCTCTGCTAGATTGCTATTCAATATTATCAACAGCGCTGCCTGCTCTCTTGCGCTCAGCTCCACGCTGGGAAATAGATACGGCATCAATGCCAGCAGCAACAGATTTGCATCATATTTGTCGCTCACGCTAGAGGTCGTTAAATGTTGCACTGTTTGGGGCACCACTGCATCCCAGCTGGTTTGTCTTTGCTGCTGTGCACGTTGCAACAATTCGCAAAGAACTTGCGCAAATTCTGTTGCTCCTAGCATCTCCACAAAGTCTGCTGTGGGCAGCGTTAGCAGCGCCGAGACTACAGCCGCGCTTTCATCCTGCAGGCGATCCGCCACACACTCCTTGAGCAGTTGATAGCTGCGCTCGCGACGCTTGGGATGCTTTAGATTTTGCAACAGCATTTGTACAGCTTGCAAGCGCCATTCCGGATTATAATGATAGAGTTTCTCATAGGCGCGCTTGGCCTTCTCATCTGTAGTGTTTAAACGAAAGCCTGCAAAGTTTAACTGTTAGCTGTGCTTAATATCGAGCTTATAGTCTAGTTTATAAATACCCAATGCTAACTTCAGCGCCTTCTGGCTATTGCTGCTTGTGTGCTTGGAGCTCAGCGCTGCCTTGACACTTGCATCAAATGCCTCCGGATAGCGGCGTTCTAGTTTTTCCAAAAATTCCGTATACCAGGTTTGGAAATCAGTTTTAATTCCAGGCATTTCCTCATCATCCGAATCGATGACTATTGTATCCTCATCCTCTGGCTTATCATCTGTATCCATGGCAGCGGACTCCGTTTCAACAAAGGTGTCCAGGAAGC
This sequence comes from Drosophila busckii, assembly GCF_011750605.1. Classification (NCBI taxonomy): domain Eukaryota; kingdom Metazoa; phylum Arthropoda; class Insecta; order Diptera; family Drosophilidae; genus Drosophila; species Drosophila busckii. The sequence goes on along the minus strand of NC_046604.1, from coordinate 13,861,162 downwards.
AGCTAAAAAAGAAGTCATTTAATTTTGCTCACATATAATATAGTTTATATAGCTATACTTAATAAATTGTTGTGCGCTGCTTTTGTTAAATGCCACCTCCGATAGCAAACTATCCAGAAACTGTCTATGTGCCACAGAGGATGACTCTCTGATTGCTACAACACAGCCACGCAGTAGAGGCATGCATATAGCTTGTATGGCCAGCTGCTCCTTGGCGAGCTTAGCCAAGGCTTCAATTAACCACTTCTGACATACCAAATTATGCAAAGTTTCTGGCGTAAATTGTGGCTGGGCCGCCTGCTGTTTGTCATGAATCCAAATGAGCAGCAACAGCGCTGTGGTATGCAGACGCTCAAATGTGCAATTGGCCACGCGCTCCAGCAGTGCATTGCACACTTTGGTCTTCAGTTTGGTGCGTGACACCAGCTGCGCCACAATAACATAAGAGGCAGCAGCAAAGTCCACGGTATGCGAGCTTAGGCCCTTGAGCAGCGACTCCAGTATGGTAGCTATATGCCAATCCTCCAGCGGTTTCGCAGTTTGCAGCGCACCCACCACAACTGTAGCGTAGAAATTAAGCTGCGCCTGCAGCTGATGCGCACGTGGTCCCAGTTCCTTGACAGCGCTACGCGTGCTCTGGCAGATGAATTTCAAAAAGGAAGGCACGCTGGCGGCACGATTTACGATGGTAGTCTTAGAGAGCGGCACACCAGGACGTTGCAGACGACGCAGCCAGAACCAATCTTCATCAGATTGACGCAAACGCATTGTCTGCAGCACTTGAACAAACATGTTCGTCTCATGGTAGGGTAATATCAATGACATGACATCGCTGCGATTGTATTCGTGCACTTGGAAGCGACGCAACAGCCATTCAAAGCACATGTGCGCCGGACGTAGCAGAAAGTATGGCGACAACAGTCGCATAAACTTCGCTATAGAAGCATTCAGCAGCTCATTTACCTCCGACTGTTCCACAGCGCGCTCCAGCGTCAGTGTAGCCTCATCAAATAGCGTTAGCTGAAACTCTTTGAATGAAGCATTGAATGCCGTTAACTCTAGCAGCCCACTTAAGCCAATTTCATATATAGCGCGTCTGTCTTTAGTAGCCGCTTCTTTGGGATCAAACAATATTGAAGCGCGGCTGCGTGCATCCGCTAACGTTACAGATGTTTGTGGCGCTGCTAATTTATGCAGTTGCTGTGCCAACGATGTACTCATTTTTATTATTTATTTACACCGTTTGCGCGTTTAAAAAGTATAGAAAAAAAACTAACGACGCGCAAATAACATCACACACGTGTTTTCGTTTCCAATGTGGTGAGTCTCGCGCACAGCTGTTGTCGGCATGCATAATTTCGATAAGTGTGGCGGCATGCAATTAAGTGTTTGTACTTAAACAATTTACTTATTTACGAGTTTGAGCTATATTTTACTGTTTAAAGTGATTTAATATTAATTTTTATTGTCTTAGCATAATTATTAATGCTGCATTTAATGCTTGCAGGCGTACAATCGCCAATGCACTTGTTGCTAAGTTAACAGCACTGCTAAGGCGATGTTATGTTAATGCCGCACTTGCAAAAAGGTGAATTTCTAATTTTAAATAAGGCACTCCAATATGCTTTAAAAGTAAGTTAAATACATCAATTATTTTTCGACTAATGTTTATTTTTACTTTATCCACATTATTATTATTTATTGTTTGCATAGTACACGAAAACATAACTAAAATACAATTTACATAAATATACAAACACATGTATTGCAATTAAAATTTGGGACGTAAATGAGTAAAACCGTAAGGTTTAAAAAATATCAGGGTTTAAATTTCAGTCCTCTAGAAAATTTTACTAATAATGAAAAGGAAAATCATTTAGTAGAGCGTTAAAAGAATTAGTTTAAGTTTAGTTAAATTTGTTTTTTAAAGCCCATTAGTGAGAATTTATTACAACCTTTGTTTGGGTCACTGAGATTTGTGATTTGACAAAGCTTACAACAAATGAAACAATTTTGAATTAAAGCAGAATTATTTGAATCATTTGTTGTAATCGCTTTTAGTGTGCGTATTTAGAAAAATTATATATCACTGAGATTTACAAGTTTGTTCGTTAGTTGCTTATTGCTGTTGCCTTAAGAGATGAGATTAAATTTAAGGAATTTGAGTGTGGAAACATAACAAGTGTAAAAGATCGAATATAAAAATAATCTAAATACATAGTTTAGCTTAAATTAATAGGTACCATACATAGGTGCAAAAAGTGCAAGAACTTGTCGATATACCTTTTTTGTTTAAAAACTAAATTGAGCAATTGCTAACCATCAACCAAGTGTGAGAACAGAGAGAGAGAGAGGCGAAAGGGAGGGATAGAGAGAATACATAAATTTACAATAATTCTAATACTCTTTATACAAATATACATTAAACATATATGTAAAAACCTTAAACCAAAAATGCATATGTAAAAAAATATATACACATATAGTATAATATATCATCATGTTATGGAGATTCGATTCGTGGGGCTTGCAATGACACATGCGTTATACATATTTAGGTATTTTTTTGTTTAAATATAATACGTTGCACATTTACTTTTTGCAATGGCATCTAAATTGTGATGTGAGTTACTTTTTTTGTTCGATTTCTTATGCTTGTTTTTTTTTGCACTTTTTCTATAAAATTGACAAATACACATTTATATAGAATACTTATTAGTTAGCTTAGTTATAGTTGTATGTGTTATAAACAGCACTAGCCAGTTGCCTATATCAGCAATTGAAATTATTAAAAAAAAAATATATTGCACATAAAATAAAATTAAAATTAATATCTTAGTTAGAAATTGAAGATAAAAAGATACAGCAAAAGTCTAGTCTAGTGTGCTGCCAAAATGCAAAGCCTATTAAAATAAATGAATATTAAATTGTAAATATTTTAAAAGCTATTTTAAGCAACTGGCAAACGCTGTTTATATGAAATTCCTTTTTGTTTACGTTGCTTAAGTTTTTGTTCGCTTGCACTGGAAGTTGTTGCGCTTAAACATAAATTCTTGTAGTTGTCACGAAACGTTTTAGCTAAACATAACCGTTTGTTTAGCTAAAAATAATATGTACAAAAATTGCCTAGGCTAGAGTATACATATATATATGTATATGGTTAGCATGGTTATATATAATTTGCTAGGGGAGGGACTCTGGGAGTATAATTTTAAGCTTGATGCAGTCGCTGATTTTGGGCGCGCAAGAAATGACGCGAATTGTTTGGATACTGGCGTGGATAAGTGATGAGCGTAGAGCCCAAGGCAATGCTTAGCGGCGCCTTGGAGCGTCCAGGCAGACTAATAAACACAGTGCCCACAGCGGCAAGATTATCATAGGTAGGCTCAATAGCCACCAGCATGATCTCAGTGGGTTGCAAAGTGCGCAGGTTGACGATTTGTTGTGCTGGCAGCGGCTGTAGTTCAATTTGTTGTGGATGTTGCTGATGCTGCTGCTGTTGTTGTTGTTGCTGTTGTTGAATCAGCAGCGCTTGACGCGCGCGTTGACGCATGGCACGTGTGCTGGATGCCACAACAGCGTGTGGACTGTTGGCGCCATCCATGTCCAAGCTGGCTGAGGCTAGAAAGATTTGCGCAAATGGACGCTTGGCCAGATGCAACATCTCGACGACATGTTGTCGACGTGCACGTCTTAAATCCGATGCTTGCTTCACCTTCCACACAATGACGCACAGCGCCAGAAAGAGAAAGAAGCAGGAGAAGAATACAGAGAAGAATACAAATAGATCGATGTGCAGCTGATCCTGTCGAAATACTACAGAGCCATAGCTGGGCTCAGGTCCAGCGCTGGCACGCAGCGCTATAAAGAAGCGCGTGGCGCTTAAGTTATGCGCATGTTGCGGCAGCGTCAACACCAGACGATCCTTGAGTCCAAACAGACGCAGCAGCGTATTGCATTGATTCAAAGTCACATGTGTGGTCAACCGCTTGGCATGTTGATCGTGCACCACAAAGCTGTGCACGCCATTGCTATGACAATTACGCAGCTGAGGCGAATAGAGGATGCTCTCGCTCATGCTGGCAGCGCTGTTGCCATTGCCGGCGCCGCTGCTTCCAGCGCTGCTGCTGCGGCGTTCGGGTGCAAACAATTTCTGTATGGTGACATTATCGTGTCGCGGCAACGCTATATTCAATGGTATGTCTCGCTGCTCGCCCTTCTGTCCCCAATTGTAGCGATTGTCCAGAAAGATGTCGTGATAACCGTTGGTAAGATTCGTCTCCACTATAAAGGAGTCATCCTGCGGCGACATGAACACATCCAGTTCACCTTGCGTGACGTCTATAATGATGCGTATGTCCACGTTCATGAAACGCGGCTGTATGACAAAGAATACGGTTTGGCCGGGACGCAATGGCGCTGGCTTCGATTTGCATTCCTCTGTGGATTGATTAAATTATTATTAAATTATTTTAAATGCAAATCAAATGCTTAACTTTTGCTTTTATACAAGGCAGCTACGCGAGCTGCACACGAGTGAAAGAAATAATATAAATAAATTAAATAAAAATCATAAAACTAATTGCACTACACAGTTAATTAATTTGGTAGTCGAATAATTCAATTCAGTTCACATATTGAAGTCGTTCAAAATTGAATTTAAATTATGCTCGGTATGCATTAGCGACTTATTTTGATGACGTGTTAACTTCAATTTTTTTTTGAATAATTTAAACGAAATGTTATTTTTGATTTCAATTTGGAGGTCAAATGATTCAATTCAATTTTAATATAATTAAATTTCCTACTCACCAATGGGTTTGGCATCGAAGCACATGCGCGACTCCACTGTTATCTGTTTGTAGCACTGATGTCCATCCGTCGGATTGCCGGCGTATGAGTCGCGACACTTGGAGCATTGAACACTCCAACAAAGCTGAGCAGAGTTCTTGCCACCGCCAGCAGTACAGGTGGCATCGCTTTCGGTATTGTTGCCACAATTGCATTTCTCGCCCGTGACTGCATCACAGATGTTTCCATGACCATGACACTGACAGGGCTGGCAGGCACGCTGTAGATCCTCGCTGCCACGAAAATAGCCCGTAAGGCAGCTATCGCAACGATCTCCAGCCGTGTGATTAGCGCAACGTAGACAGGTGGCATTGTGGGTGGGACCAGCAGGCAGAATGCGCTCCAGCTCGGAGCGTGTCATATTAAAGACAGCCGGATCGGAATCGTAGGCAACGCAAACATCGGAATGTCCGTGGCAGTAGTCGGAGCAAGGCTGACAGGCGCCGCCATCACGTGGATCGCCCACAAACAGCGGCTGGCATTTCTCACACTGCTCGCCCATTGTGTGATTATGACACTCCAGACAGATATCCAAGCGGCTGCTCGACTCGCAATTGGAGTGGCCATTGCATAAGCACTGAATGCTGCAATTCTCACCCACATAGCCAAAGTCACACTGGCAGACATTGGGACGCACGCAGCTGCCACGCACGCAGCCCTTGCAGACGGGCAAGCAGCCCTGATCCGCTACAGCGCGGTAGCCCTCAGCACAAATACATTTGTAACCAGGAGTATTTGTGTCCAAATCAATGCACTGCTCGGAGATGGCGTTGCAGTCATGATGTCCATTCTCACATTCATTCTCCGCTGGGCACTGCACATAATGCCAGCTGACAATGTCCGCGGGGGTCAACTGCGCATCCGTGCGCGTTTGATTGTAGATCAAGTCACAGGTAGAGCTGCTGGGATGCTCCTGACGCTGCTCCAGCGCTGCCTGCGTGCAGACGCCATCGCCATTGTAGCCCTGACGCGCACACCAGCCACAGTGGGCATGCTCCAGGCAGCTGGCGCACTGCGTATAAACATGACAAGGTGCCGGACAGCGCGCCTGCTCGTGCGGCGCCAGCACCAGGCCACAAACGCCGCCAGCGCAGAACAATGGCTGCACACTCGGCTCCAGGCAAACACTCAGCATGGTGGACCATTTGCATTGGCTTTGCAGGCAGCTGCTGCAGTTGCTGTAGGTGTGGCAGGCAGCGGGACACTGTTGCACCAGCTGATAGCCATTGAGGGTGACCAGCTCGCTGGCAATGCACTCCACATGCGCCAGCTCATTGCGCGCCCATTGACAGCCGGGACGCTGCTGCAGACAGCGCTCGCAATTGAGTTGATAACAAGGCGGCAATGGACACTCGTTCAGATCGGCAATGCTCGATTCCTGGCGGCAATAGGCGCTGCCACGTAGACAGCTCACACTAGTGGGCACACAGCGTCCACGTATGCCGCACTCATCGCACCATTTGCACACAGCGGGCAGCGAGCTGTGACTAGGCCAATGTGCTAGACAATCGCCGCAGGTATTGAAGCTGCTGCAGTTGCGCGCAGCGAGCCACTTGGAGTTGCAGGCAGGTCCTTTGTTAGTGCTAAACGGTCCATTGATGTTGTTGCAGCTTGTCAAATCCTCGCCCGTTTCGGTGTGACAATACGAACTGTTGCTGTAGGTTAACTCCACTGTGCAGTAGCTGCAGCCCATATAATGACGACATAGCGACTTGCCGCCCTCGCTCCAAAGCTGGCACAGATCGTCGGGCAGCTGAATGCGTGTCACATGACTGGAGCTAGCGCTGCCATCCCAGCCGCCTATAGCATAAACAACACCAGTATCTATATCAGCAGCTGCAGCTTCCGCATAGCTTGCCACAGGCAGTCTGCCCAGCAGGGCAACATCGTCGGTCAGCCGCACCCATTGATTGCAGGCGTAGACATAAGCGATTAACATATCCGTGCCATTGTACGGCTGCGTGCGTCCGCCGTAGACAAGCATGTAGTGCGAGGTGCTCACCGCTGCATGAAAATAACGCGCACGCGGCAACAAACTGAGTGGCGTGTTGACCTCATTGAAGCTCGGCAAATGCGTCCAGCTCATGCGCTGCAAATCCAATGCATACAACTGACTTTGCGGCTCCTGCGCAAAGCCACCAAAGACATACAAACTATGTGTCTCGGCATGATAGACTGCGCTATGGCCATATAGATGTGGAATGCGTGCGCCGCTCGCACGCAACACGCTCCATTTATTGCTGTCCACATAGTATAGCCAAAGCTCCAGCGATCTGCTTTTGTTCAGACTCAGTCCGCCCAGCAGCAGCAGCGCTTCCTGTTCCTGATGCCGCAGCTGCGTTAGCGTATGCCCCGCCAGCGCTGGTGGCTTTTCCCTTGCCCTCGGCTCCAGCTCACTCCAGCGCTGATTTTGTATGGAAAACAACCAAAAGTCTGACAGCAGCGTTAGCTTGGGATTCAAACCGAGTCCACCATAAATATAGATGCACTGCTTGCGTATATAAATGTCGGCAGCATGAAAGTAACGTCCCAGCGGCATGCGATCTTCCGGCGTAGCCGACTCCACTGTAACCTGCAGCCAAGTGCCGTTGCGCGTATCAAATTGTCGAAAATCATTAAGCGGACCATGCACTGGCGAATAGCCACCAAACATCCACAGGCTGCCGCGTCTATCCGCATGCACAGTGTGGCCAAAGCGTGGTATCGTATTGCGCAAATGATCGAGTGCATCGCTCAGCAGCAGCGTATTGAACAGCTCGGTGAGCACCAGATGATGCCGCTGCACCAATGTGCCACAATCTGCGCCACCATAGCTGGCATTGCTGCAAATGCAGCGTCCGTACTCCGTATCGCAGTAGCCCTGGCCACGCTTCGCATGACAATTGCTGGGACAGATCTCCACCTCACAGCGTGCGCCCACATAGCCGGCAGGACATACACAACGCTGCGAGGCATCGCATGTGTGCGGATGCGAGCAGCTGCCCGCCACGCAGTTCTTCACTGTATAGAGCGCATTGAAGCCAAAGTGTCGCTGCTCGCTGCCTTGTTTATAGTAAACGGTCACATGATTGGAGCGCGCTTCGATGATTCTGGTGGCGCTGTAAGGTGCGCAGACCACAGCCAGCAGCTCGTTCTGCTGTGCCACGCCCGTCAAATCCGGCAAACTGTTGTAGATATAAACGGCATTCTCATCACAGTCCATGGCCAGACTGCTCCATTGGAACTCCAGCTGCAGCAGCGATTTCTCAGCCTGCAACGTTTTGGGCTGTAGAATCCAAAGGCATTCACGCACCTCCAAGCTGGCGCCCCACGGTGAGCGATAGCTCTGATATGAGCCAATGGCGCTGCGTCCGATGCTCGTCAATATGCCACGCGATTCGCATTGATAGTAACACTGGCCGCCATCACGCGGATCGCCATAATAGCCAGGTGCACAGCTGTCGCATTTGAGGCCTTGTGTATTGTCCTTGCAGTAGCACTCGCCATGATTCACATTGCAGATGCCCTGTAAGTCAGGGAATCAAATTAATAACAAGTATTATGTGAATAATTCCGTAGTGTTAATCGCTCTGCATCGATGGGGATATATATTTGTATAGCTCACTTACCAAATCCTGATTGCCATGTCCATTGCACTCGCACGGATGACAGCCCACAGCCGCTGTAGCATTGCCATAGCTACCCTGACGACAACGTTCGCAGCGCTCGCCTTCTGTCCACGCCTGGCACTGATCGCACTTGCCCAAACGCTCTGTGCACGTGGAATGATTATTACAGCCACAGCTAATGCCGCAATCACTGCCCGTCCAGCCCAGCGCACACTTGCACACATACTCCGGCGGACCTGAGCAATGGCCATGCTGACAAAATTCGTAGCAAGTGCGCACGCAGCTGAAGCGACCATCGCCCACATAGCCACGACGACAATGGCAATTATAACTGCCCTGGGTATTGGTGCACTTGGCCTCCTTGTGGCAGTCATGCAAACCCAAGCCGCACTCATCCACATCCGGACACTGCGCATAAGCCCACTCGGCATCGTGTAGCGTGCTGCTGTTGAGCGCCAAGGAGCAGTTGCCGGCGCTGTAGCTAAAGTCGCCCTGCATGCAAATGCCATCAATGGGATTATCGCGATCGAAGCACCAGCCGCAGCTCAAAGTGCGCAAGCAGCTGCTGCAATTGCGATGCCGTTCACAGGATTTGCATTGTTGAAGCGCACGCACAGTGGGATCTGCACCAGCTACAGCTGTTGTCGCCGCTGTGGGCGTAACCTTGTCAATCCATTCGCGGCACATGCCAAATTGATATTCGCTGGTGTAGACAGCAAAGCTGAAGCATTGCGCGCTTGCCTCACACCAAACGCAGCGTCCACGTTCGCCCAGACACTGATCGCAGCCCTGTCGCTCACGACAAGGACGTGGGCATTGCTCTAAAGCACGCACGCTGCTATTGGATTTGCCTACGCGTCCACAGCGCGCATCCTCCAGCCACCACTCGCATTCTCCACCAGCGGGTGTGGTGACGCAAGCTTCACAGCTAACATAATTGGAGCAGTTGGCGCATTGACTTGGCTGACTAATAAGATAAGCCCAATTGCCTTCCTGCTGCCTGCACACAGCGCTTTCATTCACCGACTTCAAATGGCATTTGCCAGTTAGCGAGCACCATGAGCAGCTGGCATCGGTTAGACAATGCAAACAGTTGTTGTAATGCGTGCAATCGCCGGAATAATATGGCTCCAAGTACTCGAATGTAAATGCATTCAGTTGTCCATTGTGCAGATGCTGCAGCTCCATTTTGGTCTTCTGATAAGTATTGTATATAGTGTTTTGGCCTATGCGACGACGTGCCTAGCAATTCAAAGATTTATTTATTGTTTATATATTAAATAACTGTTGCACTCTCACCTGGAAATCAACTAGAAACGGCTGATCCATGCTGGGCAGCAGCACATTACTGCAGTATGACTGATTGGAGCTCTGACTGGTGTAATTGGTAAGCAAATCCAAATTCAAGCCCAGACCAGCGCGCAGCACGGCGCGGGAGTAACTGCTGCAAACTTGTATAGCCGAGTCATTGTGGTTGTTGCTGTTAATGTTGCTGCTGCTACTCCCGCCATGCCACTGCTGTCTGGGACGCACAAAACCCAGCAGACGCGCAAGCATTTCACCCTCCTGACGTTGCTCAAAGTAAGCGCTGGGCGGTGGTGAAGCAAAGTCCACCATGGTGGCATTAACAATACCCACATAATCCGGCATGGTAAAGTTAACCGGATAGTTGTACTTAATGTAGGTTAGTCCAGGGCGACGATCGTTGATGGTGCAAAGCACCGGCGTGCGTATCTCAGTGCCTTGTTCGCCCCACCAGCCGGCGCTTTCACCACAAATACCATAGTTATCATCTCGATGATGACACTGAGCATTCTGCACACACCAGGTGCACTCATTCAAGCCCAGCTTGCTGGTGACAGAGCTGCCAGCGCTGCCTCTGCTCCATTTTGTGCCATGCACCAGGCAGGCATGACAATCGCCCAGCGATGGGCAAATGCCGGGACAGCGTGTGGTTTGCAGATTGGTGGTGCAATTGGCGCCTATGGTGCGTCCATAGCAACTGCTGTCGGCGGAGCACCAGCCACACTCTGGATTGGACAGGCAGGCGGTGTGTGAAGCATGCAAGCGACAGGACATTTCCGGGTTATATAGCGTGCTCTCCACGCGCAACACTTGCGGCAGCTCATAGGCAAACAAATCCGCATTCACATTGCCATGATAGCCGCCAACTATAAGCAGCGTATGATTGCGACGCAATGCAGCCGCTTGAGCAAATACGCCCTGCGGCTTGGGATACAAGCTATCCTCAGCAGTGAGCACCTGATTGATCCATATGTGGCAGCTTAGGTGGTACCAATACATTTGGTTGTCATAGCATATTTCATCCTTGTTGTGTCGATGCGTATAGCCGCCAAAGACAATCATATAATTGCCGGATATAGTAGCCGTATGGAAAGCACGTTCTCTGGGTATATTGTTGTCGCGCAAAGCGGTGCGTGGATACAGTATCTCCGTCCAATGCATCTGATCCAGTTGAAAGGCAAATATGCGATCGGATAGTTTGGAAAAACGCGCTAAGCTCGTCATTATGCCACCAAAAACAATTAGAGAATTGGTAGCGCCATAGTAAACTGTTGTATGCGCTGCTAGACGCACATCCAGGGATTTGCCACCGCGTGGCTTCACCAGTTGCCATTGTGAGTCCTCGCTTAGCGGCAATGCAATGCTATAGACTGCGGAGCTGAACTCTCCCGTTTCCATGCTGCCGCCAAATAGATAAAGCTGTGCACCTGCATTGGTTAACGTATGCCTGGCCAGCGCTGGTGGCTTTACTATGGATCTCAAAGCCAATTGCTTCCATTTGCCACCACTCTCGGTGTTGTTGTACTGCCAGAGATCACTGTAGAAACTGCCATTGGCATGCTTGCCGCCGTAGATAACAAAACCGCCGGGCACACGCTCCGCTGCATGTCCATAACGTCCATGTGGCTTATGATCGGTTACCTCCTCCAGTATATCCTCCAAATACTCTGTCAATTCCTCATCTGTTGAATTAGCATTGACTGTAGTCAGTGGCAGCGAGCTGCGCGTGCGACGTTGATGCAAATTTGATTCCGCTAGCGTATAGAGTATATTGCGAAAGAAGCTTACATCGCTCGTCAAGCCCCACAGCTTGGCTTCATCCTCATTCTTATGCTGCAGCACTGCTTTAAGCAGCGTATGATCTATTTTATGCGGATGATAAAAATGCCGACGACTCTGCAGCGGTATGCCCCACTCATCTTCCCATTGGCTTGTGCTAAAACGATAGACCTGCAAAAATATAAAAAGTTAATTAAAAACCAAAATTTTTACGTTGAATTGTCAACTTGCCTGCAATGTGCTTATCACATTATTCAAATCATAGCCACCAAACACATAAAGCGCATCCTCATCCTCGATATAGATAGCGCTATGTGCCGCACGTGGTGTCATGCCCTCCGCATCGGTGGCCAGCCAACGCCAGCTGCTGCCATGTGGATTATCACTCAAGTCACACAGTCGTCCGCTATAGCCGCTGGAGCAATGACAAATGCTCTTCTGACACTTGCCGCGTCCCTGATGCTCGCCACATCGCTGTGGACACGCCTCATCCTCGCAGTCCGGACCCACCCACTCTCCATGGCAGACGCACTGATGGCCGACACATTTCCCATGGTTGTGGCAGTTGTTTAAACAATTTGATATGTAATATGAAGCACGAAAGCCATCCAGAACATAGTTGGTATCGCTGTACATTAGTATGAGCATCTGTAAACAGAAAAGTTAATGTATATGTTGCAAATGGTGTCAAAGGGGTGGGGCCTAGGGCTCTGAGTAGATTTGAAAATTATGATTCCGTTGCCTTTTGTGGTAATCCATACTACTTACGCTGCCGCTGCGCGCCACCAGCCGTTGCGGCTGTGTGCGTCCACTGAAGCTGCCCAGCAGCGTAGAGTTAAAGGAATCGCCATCGTACACATAGATATAGTCATAGGAGCATTCTGTGCCCATGCTTAGGAATGTTAACGTTATATATTGACTATCATTTTTTGCTTTGATTAGCCATTCGCAGTGAGAATCCTGTGTGTAGTTGTAGCCAGAGGGACCGTCGCTTATTTCACCGTAGGCCTCCGTAAAGACTTTACGGCTGCGATTACATGGCGCTGTTATATGTGCCGTTATGCCTAACGGTAATTGCGCGCTGATTAAACAGAATGTCAAGGTTGCCAGCAGTGCGTACATTCTTTGCATTTTAATTGTTGTTGTCATTTTTTATGCAAATTTTTATTCACGTTAACACAAGTTTTTGCCCCTTGTGTTGTTGTTGCTCTCGCTCGTTTTATGCGCTGCTTTGCTGTGGCTGCTGGTGCATATTTGCCAAACTGCGCTCATTGCACGCCGCGGCTGTTGCCCCAGAACCAAGAAAAATTTCTTTTTCTCAGTCTTTTCTAAGCTGCAAAACTTTTGTTTTAATTTTTACAATTAGCGATGTGCAATGGCTAAAACCATCGCAATAACAACAGTTTGGCAGATTGTTTTGCCATTCACACTAATTGCAAGCAATAGAGTTGTATCTCATCGCTCAGAATAAGCTCGATTGAACTACTAATCAAACTGAACGAACGCACTACGGCCATGATAGTTCAGTAGCGCCTTAAGTAACTCAGTGGTTCGCTCGTTTAGTTAGGTAGCAATTTTGGTACTATTATAATTATAATTTAGTATTATTATAATTATAAGTCTGATTAAATAATGAAGTTCATTGTTTTTCATTCTCATCATTAGTTGGAATTTTACAAAAGAACTTATGAACTACTTAACAAAACAACTGATTGGTTCGCTCATCAATAGTTTAACGACTGAACTAAATCCTTCAATTGAATTACGATAATAATTAAATTTTTGAACAGTCAGACTGACTAAACATCCTTAAACTAACAGTTAAAAGAAAATTGTTCACCTTATAGAAAAGAAATCAGATAACTGAACAGTGCAGAAATGTTCACCTGTTACCGTTCATCTGACTGACTCATGAACTATCGATAGTCCCGATAGTGCCGTCACTAATTCCGTCTTTTGTGTCTTTTTCTTAAACAAGATGGTACGTGTATAGTTTGCCTTTAGCAAAAATCGTTAAACATCCGCTTAAATTGTTATTAAAATGTAATAAAAACAACATGAACTGTTAAGAAACAATGTTGTGCGTGTTTTAAGAACAATATTACGTGCGAGTGTGTGTTAAAAACTTACGTTAATGTAGCTTTTCTTTTACTCTAGGTGAATGTACCAAAACAACGCCGCACTTTCTGCAAAAAGTGCAAAGTGCATAAGCTGCACAAGGTAACGCAGTACAAGAAGTCCAAGGAGCGCAAGGGCGCCCAGGGTCGTAGACGTTACGACAGGAAACAGCAGGGTTTCGGTGGTCAAACTAAGCCCATCTTCAGAAAGAAGGTAAGTGCCCTAAGAACTAAAAAAAAGTTAACATGGCGCTTAGTAGAACCAAATGGCTGCGCTTTTATAGCATTATGCCTTTTGGCGGGAACAAACTGCGCCAGATCAAAGCTCTTGTTGTTGTTAACGGTGTTTCTCCTTGAGGAATTGTTGTAATGAATTCTACATTGCAGTACCTTGCCGGGCAGCTTCAAACAAAATTAATTTATAGTGAATAACAATGCTATATGTGTCAAATTCTCTATTGGTTTTAACACGTATTCCTTTTCTTTTATTTTAGGCCAAGACCACCAAGAAAATTGTGCTGCGTATGGAATGCACTGAGTGCAAATATCGCCAGCAGACACCCCTGAAGCGTTGCAAGCACTTCGAGTTGGGTGGTGACAAGAAGCGCAAGGGACAGATGATTCAGTTCTAAGCACTCCAAGGCACCAACTCACGCTCTTTTTTCTAATCGGAAGTGTTTTTAAGTTGTTTTCATCGACCTGCCACAAGTGGGGAAAATAAAACAAATTGTAGACGTAAATTTTAACAAGTGTTTCATTTATATAAACTATATATATATATCACCAAAATTGTCGATTCGCTTTGGATATACCTAAGCTGTGAAGCCATCCTCCAGCAACAAGTCAGGTTGACTGTAAATTGAAAAAAGTATTAACAAATGTTTATGCTTGACTTGAATGTGGAACTTACTCTAGTATTGTAGGCTCTAGACCTTCTGCAAACATTTTCTGTTTTACCGCAGCTGCTGGAACACCGACTTGCAGCATTTTAAAGAACTTTTTATAGCGCGAGTCCTCGCACGCACGTACTCCTTGGGGTTTAGGAACTTCGTCCACATCGTCTAACGTAACTTCCTCTTCCTCCACAGCTATAGAAGCGGAGGGTGCAGTTTTACTCTCAACTTCCACTTCATTGTCCACTGGTATGGAGGCTAGCTTTGCTTCCAATATCATCAAAGCCGCTTCGGTTCTTTGCAGCTGTCGTTCCAAATGCACAAACTTTGTTTCGCAATTTAAGGCAAATTCGTTCAGAAATGTGCAGGTGCTTATAAGAAAATGATTAACAAATGCTAGTATACGTTTTTGATTAAGCGGTGGTATTTGTGTTTTATCCAAATCGCCTGTAAAAGTGCCAGGCATTTCCATTGTTATTTTAATTAAGAAAACTTTGTTTTCAATCTTTGGATGACAGTGGCGTATTTCGTAGCTACTCGTTACACTCGTTACAGTTTGAGTTAAAAAAGCCGAAGTGGCGGGCTTCTAACTGGAAATTTAAAATTCAATTAAATTAAACTTTAAGTTATATTTGATATGAATTAATATGAATAACATATGGCTGAAGTTTACTACTTTAAAAATATTGCAGTTAACGAACTATATTTTCAAATATTTTTATTTATTCAGTTTTATTATATCTTAACATGAATTGTGAGTTGAGTTGTTGATGTTTTCATTTGTTTCTTTTTTTTTTTTAAGTATTTATGTGTTTCAATTTATTATATAAAAGTATTTATAATTTGTTCTCAGTTAATATGCATGTTGTATTATTTATATTCAATTCTTAAATGTTGCTGTTTAATTTCTATATGTATAAACTTATGTGCTGGGGGACTTTGTGTCTCTGGCCTATATATGCTCAAATCTACAATGAACGTTTGTTACGACTTAATACTTAACTTGTTTCTTAATTTTTTCATATATCTGCATGCACTATTATAACATTTGTATTGGTTTTAAAAAAGTAAAAGGCATAAAGTGTTTATTTAGCATATGGAATGCGTGTAGCTGTTGATTTGTTATGGCAGTGGACTGTTAAATGGTACGCGGTAATAATTGTAAACCATTTTTTGTGCGACTTTTATACTTGTATATCATTTGGCCCTCGAAATAAATTGTAATTAAAAAAAGCTGCCAGCAGCTAGAAACTTTACTCAAAAATAAATCTAAGCCACAAAGCTGCGTGGGTATCGATGCTTTCTTGGTGATGATTCGATGCTTTTTTTAAATGTGGTTCGCAAAACTAGAACCAGCTAGTTTGCATTGATTTGAATTTGTTATTGGTGTTATTATTAGAAATTGTTGGTAAACAAAGATAAAGGCCAAATATTGACGTTACTGTTTTATCATTTTGTCAAACTTTATTAAAAATAAAAAATACACAGTAATAAAAAATCAAAAAATGTACAATTAAAATTAAAAATCAATAGATTTATGTATAAATGTTGTGTATGCATATATATTTGTTATGTATATATGCGCATCACTCTGCTAACTATGTTGTATTTGTGTGTATTATTTATAAATGATATCGCATTTCTCATTTGTAACAACTAAAGTACAAATTAAAATACAAATAATTAATATATATATATTTGTATAATTAGTAGAGGATGTTTTGCTAGAGAATCGTTTTCCAATATTTTCTTTATCAATTGTTTTTTTTTTCGAATATCAACATGGGTTGCTTTTGTCAGCGTTTCTTCATTTTCCTTTTAAGGGTACAATAATTTGTTTGTTGCAATAATTAATGTAATACTATTACTAATATTGAGTTGCTCGGCATTCACTTCCACTTTTTTTTCACTTTCAACGTATATTTGATTACAGTTTTATGAATCGTTAAGCGATTCTATGTGGTACATACATATATTTATTTGTAGTTTAATATATGTATATTCAACTACAAGTTTTTACGAAATCTTCTTTCTTTACTGCATTTCCATTAATTTGTTTTCATTATATTTTAATACTAGTCATAAATTAAATAAATAGCTTAGCGTACAGTTAGATCAGCTGGTACTGATGTATGTATATAGCTCTGAGGCCCAAGCAGACAATAAAAGGTTGAAGCAATTAATTAATTTTTTCTTTTACTTTGCACTTAGTGTTAATAAAGTTCTCTGGTGATTTCTCATATATGTATGTATTTATATATATATGTATATTTTTTAACTAATTATGTTCCACTGCTAATTGAAATAATAAATAAGCAACGCTAAGATTAATTTACAACTTGCACGCTTCTTGGTATTTTCGGCACACTGTGCACAAAGAGAGCAAAGAGTTTGTTCTCTCTTCAGCAGCAGCAAGCCTTAGCTATTAATGAGTGAGTGTGTGTGTGTGGATGAGAGAAGAGTTGTTTTTTTTTTTTTGCAGTTAGTTATACATATATATATATGCCACTTAAGACTATAAAAATTTGATCGTCTATATATCATTACGTTAATGTTGTTGTGTTTTGTTAGATGTCTCAAGAAATGCAAATTTCTTGTCAAACTGTCACAGCGAGCGGCCAATTTGTACAAAGCACTAGTTTTTTTTTTTGTTTTTGTTTGAACAAGACAAGTTTAAGGTATATATAATACGTTCAAATATACAATATGTATATATTATGTATATAGGCATATAAAATGTACAGAAAATGTAGCAACAATTGGCAAACGATCGCTGTGCAGTTAACGTTATATGTTTAGCTAAATCTATACTGTTATGGATACGCAATCAATCTACGCTGAATATATATTGAACTTACGGCCACAGGGCGCGCATAGAAACAGTTCTCTCTTTTCCTTTTCCAATTGTAAAGCAGCAGACGCTCTTAACTTTACTTAAATCACAGATCAGAGAGCGCGCGTGTGTTAATTGTTGGCCGCAGCTGCAAGAGCTATTCTTATAATGAGTATGGTGTGTTAAGTTTACTCTTAATTTTTAATGTGGTTCTTCAATATGCGTGGCCATCAATGCTTGGCATACAATTTTTGTTTAGATATATTTCCATTGCCGTTACTTTTCAAGTGTTAATTTATTATATGCTCAATTTCTTTTTGAACCCAATATTTCTTTTTTTTTTTTTTTAGCATAGTTTGCCATATTTGTTTGTTGTTGTGGATGTTCACTTGTTCTTGTTGTATGTATAATTAGCTTTTAATGTATAGTTATAATGTATATATTTATATATAGATGTGTGTGTGTTCTTGTTGTTTGTTGCTGTTGTTGCTCTGTATGTGTGTATGTTATTTATATGTATGTATAAGTATATAACTTGAACTCGTAAACACTGCACTTTTAGCTGCTGCGCTTTCAGCTGTCGCCGGTCGCCGCCTTAGACAAAGACTTTGGCAAGGCCATCGGCACCGGCGCTGGCTATATAGGGCTTGGTGGCATGGAAGGCCACATCGAATATGCTCTCATCGAACTTTTTGCGATGCGCTGTTATCTCCTGCACGCAGGTCTTATTGTCCAGATTCCACAGTCGTATGGAGCAATCATGTGAGCCGGACAGCAAGTATAGGCCATGAGCGTCAACGGCTAGCGAGGTCACGGGCTCCAGATGCGCCACCATTGAGTGCACCAGCGTGCCGGATGTATTGTCCCAGAATCGTATATGACGATCCTCGTGCGCTGTTATCGTTATCGGCAGCGTTGGATGCGAGACAACCTTGTTGATATATTTCCCCGTATTGCCGGACATCTCTTGGGCTGCCTCAAGTTTGATCACTTGCTTGCCCGTCTCCGTATCATAGATAATACAATGAGCACTATTATAGGCCACCACAATATGATCCACCTCGTTGCGCACAAAGTCGACGGACGAGGGCCCGCCCTCGGCCTCTGCGGCTGTATAAGTGCGCAGCAGCGGTTCCTTGGTATATGGTGCCCACAGCTTGACTGTGCCATCGGCCGAACACGACACAATATTATTCTGCATTGTGGTCAGACCCCAGACAGCGTCCGTGTGGCCCTCCAGTGTGCCCGAATGCACATTGGGATCATAACAATCGTATGGATCAATGTTGGGCGATGGCAACTGCCAGCATTCAATGTTGCCATCGACACCACCTGAGTAGCACGTCTCACCGCTGGCCGACATGCCCAGACAGAGCACGGGACCGGTGTGAGCACGGAACGTGTATAGTGGCTCCACATCAAGACTAGCGGACTTTTTGGCTTGCACCGTCTTCTGTAGATTCCACAGTTTAAGCGTATGATCCTCCGAGGCGGTTATAAGCACCGGCTCCTCCGGATGGAAAATTAGTGAGCGCACTCCATCGAAATGCGAGCGCAGTGTGTACTTGGCATTCCAGGTTTTGCGATAACCGGCGCCGCCAGCGCTGCCACCGGTGCCGTCCTTGGTGTTTGAGTCGTATGAGCCCTCCGAATCATTGTTAACCGTTAATTGCGCCAGCTCACCCAGACCCAGCGAGCTATCAACCTCTGTTATGAGAATCAATAGAAAAATATTAATAAGTATCTATAAATAATGTAGCGTTGAAAAACTGCAATTAATTCACATTTACGATTAACTAATTAAAATGTGTAAAGCTGGCATCGAAATAAATATTAATGTTGATTATTTGCAGTTTTTCAGCACTTGTAATTAGCACTATTATTATTTTTTAATTTTAGCACCTTCAGCCATTAGATTCATATCGTTCAAGAGATGCTCTCCCACCTCGGCCTCAAGATCTAAGAGTTGAGATTGAGAGCACACGCACAGCAAATGAGCGGAGCGAAAAAAGCGTAAGAAACAGAAGCAACAAGAAAAACGATAAGCAAGAAAGACAGCGATTATGTTAAGCATGCATCTTGTTGGAATAGGCTTAGAGTTTGTTGTGTGGGGGGTAATCAAAATTGCAACTGAATTGAGGCAGGTGGGAGGGCGTGGTGCTTGGGTTGTTACGAGTTTACTAGTTGAGGGCGTTGATTTTACCTTCGCTAAGCATATCCTTGCCGGATTTGGGCCGCTTGGCCATTTTGACATCGTTATCATCATTGTCGGTGGCAACCATTTCCAGATCATCGGATATCTCATCATCGTCGGACATTTCTGTGGGACCAAGGAACTCAAAATTGGCCATCACCGCCGCTTCAGTGTCCAGTATGATGGCATCATTGGATTGTTGCACTTTTTTAGCGGGAGTATGACGGCCTAATGTGAGCAAATTATTCAAATCTTCAACAGGGGGGGGCATGCGGGTTGGACCACAACTTACCATCAGATTCTGAGGCACGTTTATTGCTCTCATTGCCATTGATATTTGGACTTAGATTTTCGCCCCCACTGCTCCCAATGCCGCCATCGTGATCCGCATTGTTATTGAGTCCAAGTATAGAGCGCACACGATTTGATCTCACATCAATAATGTTGTCTGTGTAGCCAATCTCGGCCAAATACTGTCGCAGCATTTGCCTGCCCTGTCGCCACGTGGTGTTCGACACCGAGCTATACGGCACTTCGGAATCCGTCGCCACATCGCCACCCAAGCCGGTCTCCTCACTCGCCGAGGGCTTGAACTCGTTCAGCGCCGGCGGATCGGTGCCATATTTTAATCGATAGAACTTTGCTCGCTCCTGGCGCAGCGCATACTCCAGCATTTTTATGCGTCGCGTTAGATCCGATTTAAGGCTCTCTAGGCACTTGCGCTCGCCCAGCAGCATAGCAATGCGCGCCTAAAAAGTAGAAAAATAAATAATTAGTTGGAATAATCAATCAAGCAATAGATAAAATCAATCAAGCTATTTATAAGAATTCCTTTATGCCATTAACAACAACAAAGACTTTCTCTATTTTATTCCATATTACTCATACATATGTACAAATATTTTTTATTTTATGCGTTTTGCGTTGCAATCCAATTGCTGCAACGAATTGAGGCACATAATTGACGCTTCGCTGCGTTAGCGACGCAGTCAAACGATAAACAATTAAATTCAATTAATTGTAAATAAAGAGTTGCAACAAACGACAAAGTCAGTTAGAGATAAAGAGCAGCACCAACTGAAAATAGTAAGAGTGCTTTCGCTGCTTTTTTAGCAGCGCAAGAAAAGCACTTGAGTTCATTTAGCAGCTGCAGAAGCAATAACAATAAACACCGCTTGGGTGTGGGTGGAGTAAGTAAGGATAGCAGTGCTTAGGCACTCTCCAAAACAAAAGTGGAGCACGCACTACAGCAACAATGAACATAAAGAGAGCGCAGCGCTTGGTAGAGTGAGAGCGAGCGTGCTCTTCTCAATATTTATTATCATTATTTATTTTGTGTTCCAGACTCTGGCACATGCTCTGCATTTCAAATTAACGCTCAATGGCATTTTCATTTTGGCTCAAGCTGCTAATTAAAGCACGCATATTAGAATGCAAAAAAGAAACAGAAAGAACAAAAAACTAAAACGAAAAACGCTTGTAGCTACAAAAGGCACACTTCCATTTGAAATTTTTTGGAATGGGCATGAGAATATGAGCCAAGAGTTTGCGTTTATGTTTACGCCAAACGAATTTCAAATTACCCAACGACATGCAACAGCGATGACGTTGACGCTGACGCGCTGACTGAGCGCTCCAGAGTGTGGGGCATAAAGGAGCGGGGGCCCTGTTTTAGTTTCTAGCTGCTGTGGGGTTTTTTTTGCTTGTATGCGCATTTTATTATTATTTTTATTTATGCATGAACAAATACAAATATTTGTCTAGCTAGCAAACAAAATGGATAACTAAAATTAGCTTTAGTTTGCAAATTTCTACATTTACGACACCCACCTATTAATAAATAAAAACTAATTAACAGCTGCTCAGCTGCTGATGCTGCTGCTGCTAGCGACAGTAATATTTTCTATAATCAATTTTTGCATTTAACAGTCATGTTTGAAGAGGAAGCATTTAGCAGGAAGCCAAGCAGATTTGTACAATGAACCGGGGCCGGCAATGCAAGGACGTTGCCAACGACAGCGACGCGAGCAGCGCTGACACTGACATACAAATCAAAACAACAACAGCAAGAAAACATTACATGTGTGCATGTGCTCATGTATGCAAAAATGGCGTCCATTGTAACTGTGTGTGTGTGTGTTTGTGTTGATTGAGCCGGCAGCAGCTTGGGGCTTGGGGTCTAGGGTGGGGAAATTGTCGCCTGCCCACTCTCTCTCTAGTTTGCCATTGCTCTCTTTGTGGTGTAAAAATACAAACAAGGCGAAACAGGTTCATAATTATTTTGCGCGACAAATGCATATGTACATATGTATGCGATGTGCTTGCTTATCTATGTATATATCTAAATACATATGTATGTACATATGTTCGTATTGGAGCAATGCAGCGTCAGCGTTGCCGCCAACTTGTTTTAGTGCAGCGACGTCGACGTTGACGTTTTGAATGTCACTTGCCGAACGAAGCGTAACGGCATGAAGAGCAAAAAACAGCAATAAATATTTTTAATAGAGATAACGTTTTACTATTGATAGGCGGTGAAAGCATAGATGCATTGGATTTATAATTAAACGCAAAAAAAAATATGTCAAAATAAAAATATATTTAAATTTAGAATTGCGCAATTTATATGCTTCAAATTATTATTATTGTGAATATTTGCACTGCACTCTAACTTAACTTATAAGTTAAACAAACAATATTTATGTCCACTACCGTGGAAATTAATTGAGTCTGCTCATTACGTTGTCTAAGCGGTTGAAACTATTATTTTTAGCAACCTAAGGCTTACATTGTTAAACGGAGCAGAAAGTTGGTTAAGAAACCGTTGCAAAAACCCATTGAAATGGAAAGTGAACTTTTGCCAAAGGACACCACACACTCACCTGCAGCTCAGCCCTGTCCACATCCCACTGTGAGCGCTCCAATTCAAAGCGCGACCATTCATGTTGTATATAGTGCAAGATGCCCGGTATTGTGTATTGAGGCGTTGTCGCCTGCTGATTATTGGGTCCGCCGCCAGGACCGCCCATGCCATTGCCGCCATCATCGCTGCCATTGTTACCACCGCCGCTGCCTCCCATGTTGCCGCTGATTATGCTGCCAACATTAGCGTTTTGACCGCCAGCGCTCAAGCCGCTGATGCTGAGACCACCGCTGCCGACGCCGCCCAAGCTATTGGAGAGCACGCCGCCGCCCACAGCGGAGTTGCCAACGCCAACGCCTAGAACAGCTGCACCGCCGACAGGCTTGTTATTAATGCCAGCGGTGGCTCCTGAATTGGTTCCCATTTGTTGTTGTTGTGGCTGTGGAACGTTCCTGCTGCTCTGCTGCTGCTGCTACTGGCTTTAGAGTTGCCGTTATTAATGTTGTTGGTGTTACTGTGGGGATTATTTGTCGAGCCGTGGCTGAGCTTTTATGCTTTGACACTTGAACAATTGTTTTGGTTTTTAGACTCGATAGCAATTAAAATCGATTATAAGCTATATTTGTGTTGTTGTTGTTGTTGTTGTTCCTTCCTGTTGGTATGGAGAGAGACAAATGAGGTCATTGAATTTAGCAAGAAGTAGAAAGGAACTAGGGAAAAGGATATGGCGACAGTTGTCTCCCCCCACACACAGACACGCACACAAACACACACACACACGGTTGCTCGCTCTCTTTCTTTCTTTAACTCCCTCTCTCTCGCCGCGCGCACTTTACCGGAACCGTAAACCGCCCCGCCGCGTTGCGTTCTATTACTCGCTTTTACGATACAACAACGTCACACAACACATACCACATACACATGCACACACATGTGTGTATACGCACTCTCGTCCCAAACGCACACACTGATTTATATGACAACAACGACGACACTTTTGTAGTTGTGACTTCCACTTGGAATTTACTCACATTAACTATACAATTTTGTTTACTATTTACAAATTTCTCCAAGCGCACCCGACGAGTTTTACTTTTGGTTAGAGACGTTTACGCAAAAACGCAAAGAAAAAACACACACACATAAACACATACACACTGTCAGGCAGGCAGGCAGGCAGACTCATATGCAGACTTTTAACCGAGCTGCGCATAAAATACTGCACTTTCTTGTGTAACTGCAAACCGTTTATATTGCGAGGTATTATATTTAATTTGCGCTATTTACAATTTGTTACTAATATAATTAATGCAAATGTCGTGCATTGCAACTATAAAAAGTCGATTCAGCCGTTGCGATGCACAGAATGTTTGGCCTGGAACTCTGAACAACGGACAATATACATTTTACTCGCTCGCACGACTGTCCTATTGCTTGCCGACAGCGATTTGTGTAATACTATCTCGCTCTATTTATTTCGATATACAAAGAAAAACACACACACACACGTACGCACACAAGTGCAGACTAAATGCCGTACGCATTTTCACTTTATTGCTTTTTTGTTGCAATTGCCATTGTTATTGGCCTTGTACGGCATCTACGCAGCGCTTACTTTGTTTCTTTTTTGGCACTGCTTTAGCTTTAGTTAAGCAATAAATTAGGAAATTTATACGCAGCTGCTACAAATTTCATACACCTTTATTTTTTTAACAAAGTCCGGCAACTTGCATAAAATTATCGAGCTACCTCCATACATAACAATATGCATGTGTATCGAACAGCATTGTCTATCGAATGTAGTGTACTTGTCAAGGCATTTTTTTTAAAACAATTTCAAGAATAACTGTAATTTAGATTTTGACTTTACGTTAAATTACACATGAAGTTTATTAGTGATCTGGCTAATATACATTTTAATGATAGCTTAGTATTACTTTGGGCTTGACATATATTTGAAAGGGTGAAGGGAAATATCATTGTGTACATAAAGCTGTGCAAGGCCTTCCAACAGTTGTCCAGAGAATTGTTTATAGGAATTCCTCGCACCAGTCATGCAAGCAGCTGTAGCAGTCAAGTGCTTGCTTTGAGCTGGCATGGCACACATCTTTCATCCACTCCTTAAACAGTTCCTCATCCTTTTTTAGCACTAGGTATTGGCCCAGAACTGTGTAGGCCTAAAAGACAGCAATAAACGTATAAGCGCTATTGTCGGATGGCGTCATTAATATGTACTTACTTTGTCAAAACCCGCTTCCGACAAGCGTCCACCAAGCGTTTCTCCAATGCCCGATGTTTTGTTTTCAACATCGATGTTTCGGTGCAGTGTGACTGAAAGTGTCTGCATCATTTTCTACATCTGCTGCTGCCACATCTTTAGCTCCCGCGTCCTCGTCTGCTTCTGTACGTGCTGCCGCTGATGATGATATATCATGCGATTCAGATTACAAACCTATTGGCAAACGCAAGAAGAGCGCATCAAACATATAAATTACATATCATAATTTTAGGCCAAATAGCGCGCGCGAATTTTTTTTTTAAATTTTACTCCATCACTTTGTATCACTCTTTGCATTCAGGAAGTTTGGAAAAATGGACAAATTTTGAATCGATCTAAAATGCTTTTTTGTTATATATTTTTTATTAATTGAAACAAAACGCTTTAATTTCTGAATTGAAATTGTTTAGCTATTTTTTTCGATGTTTTAAGCAAGCGTCACTGCCGGAATACAAATTACAATAACAATTTACAGCGAAATGAAGTTGGCAGCACTTCACAGCTCGGCACTAGCATGTATCATCCACAAAAAAACGAGGTTCCTCTGCAGTGTTGCTGACTTGATCGCTTTCACGTCAGATCTAGCTAGATAACCATTTGGCGGTACTTTCAAAATAATATACTGAAATTTTTAATGCAATTAGAATTAAAAGCAGTAATATGCAGATTAAGATAAGAATTATAGATTTTTAGAAACTTTTTGTGCACACTATAAGAAGCTCTTATCGTTTGGTAACGCTTGGCGGTAGTTTACTGTCTAACCCACTTTGTCAACTGCTCCCCCGTTGTGTCTGATAAGCTTTTTTTGCACCGAAGGTTGAAGAACTATATTTTTTTTGGACAAAGCCACCAACAGTCTTGATTGACAGTTGACACCAAGCGGTGGCACTATAAAATACCGTTACATTTGTCCAATCCCAAGCAGTAGGGTATCAGAAAGGAGAAAATGTTGCTTTGGTTCTGCTGTCTCTTAGTTGCTTGGCCAGGTGAGTGTGTATATGACCGACTTACCAGACATTAAGCCCTGGAGCTGATTAATTAAAAAGTACGCGCATCGCTTTTAATTGCTAACGAACCGGTTTGCTGGGCTCTCACAAAGGATTTAATCATTGAGTCAGTACAGAAATTCTTGCCTCAGTTATCGCGCGCCCAGCAAGCGTTCAAGATGCCCACCAATGCGCTTGCCTGCATTTGCAATGTGATTAACCCTTGTCGCAACGAAGTTTCCAATACCTTTGTTGTGGTGCAATGGCTCATCACAGGTTTTGCTGCACTGGCGCAGGTTGTGCGTCCAGTGCTTCTACTATGTAAACTGCTAGACACAATAAGATATAGATAGGGCCAATTAATTAATTCATTTCCCCTTTCTGTTGCAGTTGGCATACGCGCAGAGGTGGCGCTGAATCAAGAGGATTACAATAAGACTTGGCTCTATATGCCCAATGGTGATGGCAAACCCGAGGTGGCTTATTTAGTGGAACCACCGCCAGAGAACCGCATCACTTTGCCGCAACTAATACAATTTGAATACTATGGCAGGTAAGCTACCAAAAGAAAAGACAAAAATTGGAAGCAGCCAAGTTTGATATGCGATTTGTCTAAATTCTTTTCTTACTCCTTGCAGCGCTGCAGCTGAAGACAAGCGTACTTCTAATTTCTGGATAGATGAAAACGATTTTCAGCGTGTGCGTCACAAGCGCGACACTTGGCAGGAAATGGCTGAGAAATTCAATCCCGAACTGGACACAAAAATCCTAGTGCATGGCTGGAAATCGAGCACAATGAGCAACTCCATACAGTCCATACGTGGCGCATACTTAATGCGCGGCCAGGTGAATGTGTTTGCTATTAATTGGCGTGATCAGGCGGATAATATATATTATCTAACGCCCGCACGTTATACGGTACAAGTGGGGCGGGCCGTAGCCAAGTTAATTGATTTACTAGTTGAAGAAAAGGATGCAGATCCAAAGCGCATACATCTTATAGGACACAGTCTAGGCGCACATATAATGGGCTATGCAGGCTCCTATACTAAATATCGCGTGAGTCGCATAACCGGCTTGGATCCAGCTCGTCCAGCCTTTGAGGATTGCATTGGACCCGAGAACCACTTGGACAATACAGATGCTAATTTTGTGGATGTTATACACAGCTGTGCGGGCTATTTGGGCTTTCGCAAGCCCATTGGCATGGTCGACTTCTATCCCAATGGCGGTGGTCCACCTCAGCCAGGTTGCAATGAACTATCGCAGATCTTTAGTAAGTAAGCCAAGCGCACTTAAAATAAGTTAGCACTAACCAATTTTACTTTGCAGCTGGCTGCAGTCATGGGCGCTCTTATGAGTACTTTGCCGAGTCCATTAATAGCGACAAAGGTTTCTATGGCGTGCCTTGCAGCAGTTTGGATGAGCTACGTGGCAAAAACTGCAGCGGCGGCAGAATTCTTATGGGTGATCAAGTGCCCATGGACTCGCGTGGCATTTACTTTGTACGCACTGGAAACAAACCTAGCTTTGCCTTGGGCGTCTACGATATCTGGAATAACAAAGAAGAGGCCAGCAATTGATCTACTATAATTCAACTTAAACTTACTTTTGCTATATATTGCACACAAATAAATAAATAAAGAAGCAAATGACATTTTAAAAGCAAACACTTGGTATTTACTGAATTGAAAGTTAGCGCTCAACTTTTATTAAAATATTAATTAAACTAATTTTTGATTTTTTTTTTAAATATTTTTAAATGTCAGTTTTTTTTTTCCATTTTTAGTCGACAATACTTGTAGTACTTTTAAAAGCCAAACCATTTTAAAAGTGTGTGTACAAAAAAGCTTAAAGTTCTTAAAATTAGACTGGAAAAATATATAAATTTATAAATTCTGGCAAAGAGCACACAGTGAAGCATGCAGTGAAGCTTACGCTATAACATCTGTACGCCGGCGTATAATGTTGCTACTACGATGACTGGCATTGGGCTGCAGTACGTCCTCCGGACGTGGCTCAATCTCGTAGTGCTTATAGCCATCGACATCCTCGAGTTCCTTGGCTGTAAACTTGGCTACCAAAGTGCCGCGTCCGGCGTAAGGCGGCACGTATTTGAAAGTGGCAGCAGCAGTGCCGCCCACAGGAGTTTCGGCAATCTTAAAAAATTATACAATTTGTAATTTGATAAGGCTTAAATTTTTGTGAGTGTACCTTGAATTTCAGCGGTTGCTCTATGCCTGGGCCCTCCACAGTAAAAAGTCCTTTGTGCAGTGGTATGGGCAGCGGATTTACTAGACGCACTATGACATCCACTTCCTTTTGTGCTACCATTGGCACAGCTTCCTCCTGACCGCCAAAATGGAATTTTATGTCTGGCTTGCGCACACGGAAATCATCCTGAGCAATATACTCATAGTCTGTGTCCTTGACCGTGCAGCTGACAGAAATTTGGAAAGCTGCCTGCGAGGATAGCTTCTCGTAGTAATTCTCAAAGCTAACCTCCATGCGAACATGCTCTGTCGACTCCGGCTTCAAGTCCAAGTCAAAGTTCATAATCTTTACCTCCTGGTTGCTGGCGCCGGTGTAGGTGACAGCGTCGCAGTTAAGTTGTCCGCTCGCCTGATGCACGCGCTCCTTGCTCTTGTTGCTTACCTGGAGCACCACTGAGAAACTCTCGCCCACCTGTTTTGAAAGCAAACTTAATGAAAATCGATTACTTATATATAATTATGTAGCTCACCTTGATATCATCCTTAAGCTGCAGTTCGAATTGCACCTCATTGAAATTATCATTGAGATAGTAACGACTGAAAGCATGACGAGATTGCTTCAGAGCCTTCAGCATATAGCTGCGCTCCTCTTCGCTGCGCTCGGCATATTTGTAGCTGTCTGTAATATCCTCACGCTCCCACTTGAGCACAGCCTTGGTGCTAATCAAGTGTCCTATGGCCAAAGTGTCCTTGCGCAGCAGTTTCAAGGGCTGAGCAGGGCCATTGTAACGCCAATAAAGCTTATCCGCATTGACTTCCGAGTAGACAAAGCCGCAGTCGAAGGGCCGTAGGATCTCGCCATGTTTGACCGCCAGCACAGCAGCAGGACCCACGCGATACATATTATCCGAAGCCTCCTGTGGCGTAGCATCCACAACCTGCCAGCCATCATAAGCGCCAAATTGTCCAATGCCCAAATCCGGACGCTGCATCCACAGCTCATTCCACACATGGTAATTCCAAATGGAATCAGTCGTCTCTGCATCCAGTTTGCGATTTTGTGCATCTATAAAAACGTCCACGGTAAGCGAGGCTTGTGTATCATGCGCGGAGGAGTAGCAGGTGATGATTCGGCAAGGTATGCCCAGAGCACGAGCAATGGTGGCCAGAACGCCGCTAAAGTTCCAGCACTGAGCGAACTTAACGGACTTTTGTGTTTTATGAAATTGTTGCAAGATCTCCGGTGAGCCAGTCCACTTGGTGGGTGCAGTGCCACCTGAGAAATCCTCAGTCCAATTGCCCAGCAAGACGCCGTCATCATCCACAGAGTTGACCAAGGCGGAGAGCGCGCGTGCGACACGCACAGGATCGCCACGATAGGCGGGAGGAATGCGTCCCACTGTGCCCAGGAGGCGCAGACTGCACTCCAGCACATGACGCTCAAACTGACCCACTTTCCAGACCGACGGACGCAAGCGATTGTAGCTGCCACGCCAGATTAAAGTCGTATCATGCATCACATACTCCTTGCGCTGCTCGCGATTGGCCAAGTACACTTGATCCTCCATGCACCAAGGATTGAACAGCACAAAGATGGGCAATGGCAGCTGATAGCTCTTGGAGCCCTCACCTTGCAGCTTCGTGTCGATGTCCAGTCGCCATTCGGTTACGGGGCATGTAGCCGGCGGCTTTATCAACACTGTTAGCATATTGGCCTCATGAGTTTCGATGCCGGCACCCCACTCCAGTGCATCGCCGAGATAATCGATGCCATCATGTGGCACCAGCGCATTCAATGTGCCATGGCCTGGACTGGGTTTGGCATCATCTGCTACGCTAAATATAAAACTGATGGCATCCTTACTGGGACTGTACTCGCGGTTGAAATGTATGCGCAGTCTGAAGGGCTCGCCACGTCGCACGATCAGCGCCTCATTGGCGGCGGCAGCATAAAAGTGATTCGTATGGTGCTCCGCATGGTTGTCCTCGAGGCAGAGTTCCACGCGTCTTACGCCCAACACTGCAGCGCTGCCAGCAGCTGTCAAAAAATATAGAAAACACTTTTTAGTTCTAGCGCATGATCTCATTCAGACAGACGCACAGACAAGTTAACTAATCGCCTCTTGCACCATAAACAAATGCTAGATTTTGTTTTGTTTGTGTTAGCGGCGCACAAAAGTTCAATGTCGTGACAATTAATTTCTTATAGTAGGCACTCGGGCGTATGCGTAATTTGCTGCTTTTATAAGCTTTTCGCCCACAGCACTAATCAAAATAACATGGAAAATGTATTAAAACAAAATCCAAGTTATAAATACACTTTAGAAATATTTTAACAATTACAATTTCAAAAAATAAATTAAACTAACAATAAGAAGAAATAAATTATTGAGAAACATTTGACTGAGAGAACTAAACAAATGTAGAATATATGTCTTAATTATATGTAACTAAAAAGTTAAATGAGCCACACAATTTAATGAGCAGCTATAACAATTAAAAAAACAGCTAACAGAGCATTAAAAATTCGTCTATAAAAATCTGCTATGCCTTGCCAATTTTCTAAAATTTATTAAAAGCAACTATAGAAGACACACTTGTTGACAGATAGCTTGAAGTTTCTGTCTTAGATACATATATCTCTTTAATGCGCAATTTTTGAACAAATTTAATATTGGCAAAAAGAGCAAGCTAATTTTTTAATTCTTATGCTGTCCACACAAAAACCAAAATTGAAAACAAAAACATTAAATATACAAATAGTTTAGGAAATGCGCAAGTCTTTTAATTAATCAAATTGCTAAGCAGCAAGCATACTTAAAAAAAATACACACAGCTGTTTTTTAATGCAAAATAAATATTTTTCATTGAATTTTTAAGCTTTGATGTGCTTGATCAATTTATAATTAGGGTCAACAGAGAATTCCATATGGCTGCACCTTTGGCACTTTTAAGGCAAATCGGATTAGAGGCAAAAGCAAAAATTGTTGATGCATTTGATAAAGTATTCAAATATTTGATTTATGGCAAACAGGAAAACAGACAACACAAATGTGTAAATACCACGAAAAAACAAATCACAAAAACGTGTCAAACAACTAAACAGACAAACCAAACAAAAGACGAATGAAGTCATAGTTAAATACACGCGAAAATAATAAGTTATGAATAAAAATAAATAGAATACTCGAAAACTGATTAATTACGCTGCTGCTTGTTGCTAACATGTGCCATATAGGGTCATCATAATTATATATATTTAAATATATATTGTATAGTATGAGCAATTACTTTCAACGTTTGTCACTGGACGAAAGGGATTAAAGGATCTGGGTCTGCTCTGAGGCTGCGGATGCCACCAGCGCTGCAGCCAGCTGGGCGCATAACTGCGATACCATTGGCTCATTATTTAAAGCACTGTCCTTTTCACTAAGTAACAATTTTATAACGTATGTTAATTGCGTTCGCACTTTGTTTTTCTTTGCAATTAGCGCCCACTTCACTGATTTACGACCGCGCGCTATGATGAACTGATCTCGACTGATTTGGAATTTGTAGTTCTGCACAGAGTGTTCAAGTTCAATAGTGTGGGAGCACGCGAGCGCTCTTGCTCTCGCTCTAATGCATACGCACTGTGTTTGCTTTGGCTAGAAGCTCTGCTCTCCGCTCTAAGCGAGCGCGCGTCGCTCTTGCTCTAACACACATACGCACCGTTAGCAATACTTTGACTTGCTCTCTTGCTGGCCTGCGCTCTTCTATAATCTTAGCTTCTTTCCATCTGTCTGTCTTCTCACTTGACTTTGGCTTGTCTTGTCTGTATAGTCATTGATTTCTAAGTAAATTATTACACATAGCGCAACCAATGCAGCCAATTTAATTGTTCTATATTTATGCAAGACCTGAAGCGCTATGTGACCTCATAGCATGCAAATTATTTGTATGTGCTACAAATTTAATATGCTTCACGCTTATCTTTTATCTTTATTGCTCTCTGGAGATACATTAAAAAGATTTTATGTATATTTGATGTAGTTTTAAACAAACGTTGTTTGTGTGTGTGCTATAATATGATTTAATGTTTGTTTAAGCGTTTTAAAATGATAAATTAAATGTTTACAAATTGCACTTCAGCTAAATGCTAAATGCTCAAATTTGTTTTGTGATATATCTGCTTAAGATCAACGCACCGTGCCAGATGTTTAATATTGTGTATAAATAACACAATACACTTTTCCAACAAATTGCGATGAATAATAATACTACAATGAATAGAGTTTTTGTTTAATGTACATTTTACACGCACGCCCACGTTTAAACAACAAAAATTAATGCAAGCGCAAAAAGGCAATATTAGTTTGTAAAATATTGCAGAGTTGTTTACAAATAAAACGTAAGTTTATTTAGCATTATTTGTCACTTACCTGGCGCTGCTAAAAAGTTTGCATTTACATTGCGCATACGCAGCGTCGCTCCATCGGGTTCACTTTTACAACACTCATCATTGCTTACGCATTTTTTGACATACGAGAATTTCTGTCCCATTTCAAAAGGGCCTTAGGTAGGTGTGACCGAACCGGTTTTTCGATAAGCGCGTTCCACAATTAACTGCGTTTTGAATAAATGCACAAGCACAACTGTTTTAAATTGTAACAGAAATTAATTAAAATTGCAGCGTACGACACGTCTGGTATTAAGCACATGCTATGGAATATTACAAACAGCAGCTATAGCGTCTCTATTTAGCATGACCCCAAGACGTCAAGTGGCTGGCCTTGTTAGCCTAAAAAATTTCAGTAGCACAGTCGGGCGCAACCGACAGTGTATAACTGGTTCACATATTAAGCATATCTATACTTTATATAGTATGCCAGCTCTTCTGCCGCCTGTAACAAACAAATCTTATTTAAGTAAACTATGAGAGCATTGTAGCTTTATTACAGAGTCTTAAGCAACAATCTTTCAACATGCGTAAATTGAACAGCTTTAATGAACACAAAATTTGACTTTTGATTGAGACTACAATATATTTGATTGTAAACTAAGTTAGCTATTTAAAGGCTGCAGTTCGGGCAAGGAAGCACTCGCGTTGTCGCTAGCACTTGTGGCATCATCTTTGCTGCCAGTTTGCGATAAATGTTTAACTATATCCACCCAATCCCAGCCACGTGCACGCTCGCCTTTGTGATCTGTGCGCTCCCATTGTCGACGCTTTTGCGCTTTAGTGAGCTGCTCCTTCTTGGGCTCCTTTTTCTTGGCATCTGCATCGGGGTCGGATATTTTGAGCGCGCCCACGCCTTCGTCTACAGCGACCACAGCTGGTGCGCTGTCAGGTTGGCCGGCAGTGAGTGTTTCCAGATTATCCTTAAGGCATTCGAAGAGTGTATAAGTCATGCCACAACCTATCCACTGTGAGGCCTCAGTGACAAGTGCAGCTTGTATTTCCTCCTTGACAGCAGGCAGTCTACAAAAATAAACTTTAATGGCAAATTGACAACAATTTTAGGACTTACAAATTGCGATTGTAGAAGGCATTCATATTAATCGTGGGCGCCTCATCTGGATAATTTTCACCCCATTTTAATTCGACTAAGAAAGACTTGTAGCTGTCCTCTTCACCATACTGAAACAATAAAATGGTTAACAAGTTGCTAGTTTAAGCCATTGCCACTCACTTTGTATTGGAAAGTTGTTGCATCAATTTGTTTAAAATTATTGTCGCCCTCGTATATAGATTCCAGCGCTTCAAGCTCATCTGTTTGTTGCTCCTGCGGTGTAGACATCTTGTTAAAAGTAGATTTGAGCGTTTTTGAGGCAAAACGCTTTAAAATTATTATTAGATTATATTTAAAGCAAAAAATAAAACAAAAGCAACAGCTGACTGGCCGGCATGCTGTTGTTGTTCTTTTTTTCGAAGAAATGTTGTGGATGACAGTGTGTTGCAATGTAAGCTTAAATTAATTAAGTTAATGTTACTTGTAATATATTTAAAGCAAATAATATAATTTAAGCTCAAAAATGCTTTTCATCATTGTTTATGAAATATCTTTAATTAAAATAATAATATAAAAAAAGCGTGGCAGCACTGCTTTGTTGTTTAGAACTATCATCGCTAGCTGTCAGCATAGATATACATAAACAAATAGCAATCATTGCGTAAAAATAATGTACATTGCGAATGAATCATCAAGCACTATAATTAATTAACACATGTGCGTGAAATAACAATAATAACAACAACAAGCAATGGAAGCTACAAATATGGAGTGCGCGCAATTGCGTGAGCTGAAAAAATTTCTAGCGGAAGCCGTGGCCAGCAGCGAACTGACCTCTGACAATGAGTTAATAACGGTAACACGCAGCAGCAGTGACACCTATAAGGTAAGCAACAAAGAGCTGCACGCGGAACTGCTGCTGGCTATATGGAAGCAGTTACGTAGTAAAGGTTGCCCGCCAGGATTTCAGCTCAAGCTGCTGCAGACTGCATTGGAGCATGTAAAGCAGGCACTGCGCCAGAACAAGGAGTGCGAGGTGCAGCTAGAGACGCCAGGAGAGCCGCAATATGATTTGCTCAAGTTGCAAAAGTTTTCGTCCAGCCAATTGGATAAGCTGCTGCTCAAACTGACGGACAATGCCAAGTCGGAGCAGCTGGAAAGCTATGCGCAGCCAAACACTTTGTGTCAAGACGTAGCATGCAGCTGTCAGGCGAAGCAACAGGAAACAATGCACAGCGCGGCGGCTGTAAAAAATAAACCACGTAAAATGGAGGATCGTAATGTGTGCCTGGAACGTTATGGTGAGCTCTATGAACTGCAGCAGCAGTGTCGCTACTTTGGCGTCTTTGATGGACACTCTGGCGCGCTCTCCGCATGCTATGCCACAAGTCAACTGCCACAGCTACTGGCAGAGCAATTGCTGAAGCAGCAGCACAGTGAGGATTGTCAGGTGGACTTTTATCGTCATGCCTTTGAGGCAGCATTTCTGCAAGCGGATGCACGTTTTAATCAGAAGCGCATAACCAGCGGCACTACAGCAGTCTGCGCTTTAATAACACAGGCTCCACCACAGCACTTGTATATAGCCTGGGTGGGTGATTCCAAGGCGCTGCTGGTGGGCCAACGCACGCAGCTGCAGCTGGTCAAGCCGCACAAGCCCGAGGGCAATGAAGAGCGTCGACGCATTGAGCTCAGCGGCGGAACAGTGATACATGCGCAAGGACAATGGCGTGTCAATGGCATACTCAATGTGGCGCGTTCCATAGGTGATCATAGCCTGCAGGCGGTTATTGCTGAGCCCGATTTTGTAGATGTGCCGCTAAGTGAAGCGCATGATTTCTTGCTACTCGGCACCGATGGTCTGTGGGATCATGTACCGGAGACGCTTATTGTGGACACTGTCTATGCTTGCTTGGCACAGTTGGATACCAAACTGGAGGACATTCCCAAAGTGCTTGTGGAGGCGGCCAAACAGCATGATTCACAGGACAATATAACTGTAGTGCTGGTGCTGCTCAAGCCGCGCTCAGAAATCAAGCGCAGTTAGTTCTATTTGATAAACAATTGTTTGTTCGTTTGTTTAGTTTTTTGTATATAGTCTTAAGTATAAACATTCTTATGTGCCTGTGACGTTGGTCCCCACTAGTTATATATATATTGCTTAGGGGCAAACACACATCAAATATTGGTTGCCTCTCGAACAAGCTCAAATCACACACAAACACACAATGTATTTAATATTTTGCCAAGTTTACATTCTACGCACACACATACACATAAAAAGTTAACATTGTTTTACTCGCTTGTTGTTTAAGCAAATATATATAGTATATAGCCTGCAGTGCTTCCGCTAACAATTTAAATGCATGCTGTATATAGAATCAATTTAATTCTTAGATGAAAGCTATGAATAGATTCATTTTGTAGTTAACATTTAACAAGATATACAAATCTTTTGTTTTTTGAACCAAAGTGAATTAATTCATAGCTCAAAATAATACAAATAGGTCTGCTAATTAATTATTTATAAAGACCTCTCAGTTATACATTTTAAATACGTTGTCAAATTTTTAAACAACACATGTTTTTGAATCAATATTAAAATAAGCTTCTAAATACACATATACAATCATATATAGGTCGCTTAGGCATTTTTAACATAGTAATAATATAAAACAAATTTTAAAGTACGCAATAGACA
The DNA here is from genome assembly GCF_011750605.1 of Drosophila busckii. NCBI lineage: Eukaryota > Metazoa > Arthropoda > Insecta > Diptera > Drosophilidae > Drosophila > Drosophila busckii. Next base: position 13,825,049 of record NC_046604.1, on the reverse strand, counting down.
TTTTAAATAATTAGCGGCACGTTTATACAAATATTTATTGCATACACACACACATATACAAATTGTAATTGTTGAAAACCCCACACACGCAGAATTAAGTACCTTTTTATACAAAAAACATTTATCATGCATTTTAATAAAAACATTTTTAAATAAACATTTAGTTGTTTTGTTTTTTATTGGCAGAAATAGAAAAAAAAATATAGTTTACGTTTATATGGCGGGCCGAGTGTCAGTAAAATCCAAAGAGATCTCCCAAGCTGTAAAGAAATTGTAAATAATAATAATAACACAGAAACCTAATACTGTCCAAATGGTCGATATTTTAGGTCTCGGACGTTTGTATTCTTTGCCAGACTTTAAAAATATTTAGTTAATACTTATAGGAAGTCTAAGAAGACTTAAAAAAGATTATTTTTTTTTTTTATCACAAATTATATATCACAGACTGACGAGCGTTATAAATATATAAATGAATAACAGATCCATTATACTTGATTGTACAGGATCTAAAAGGACAGTCTGTTCGTGTTTGGCAGCATAGCGGGATTTTAGAGGGGGTAATATAACGGCTTATATGTAAACACACACACAACGCGTCTGCGTTTTCAAAATTGTAGTTCGTAACGGTTGTTGTAGCGTCTCTCTTTTTTATAATAAAAGTTCACATTTTTGTTATTTCATTTAATTATTTTCTTTTTTTGCTTATTTTCTTTTTTGTTTTTTATGTCGTAATTTTATATTTTTGCTTAAGTTGTATGTTTGTTTTTTAAAAATTTGAAATCATAAAAAGCTCTTAAGCAAACCAGCAAAGAGTTGTTTTGAGAGAGAGAGAGAGTGTAGGGTGTGGTGGAAGGGAAGGAATAACTGCTGCGCTGCTTTGCTCACACATTTATCAATTCTTTTTGATTTTTTGTTGTTTCGATTTAACTTTAAAACACACGCGAGAGTTGCGAGTGGTGTAGAAGAGAGAGAGCGCAGGAAACCTTTAAAACGCGCACTTTATACTCTTATAATACGCTCTCCCGCTTGTTTGCTCTCTTCTTCTTGTTATTCACACTTTAACGTCGATCGCGATATCGCATGTGTCCCCGTTCGCCGCGAAACTGACGCGAGGAACCGCCACCGCCGCCGCGTCGTCGTCTTAGCATGTCGCCAGTTCCCGCATTGCTGCCGGGTTCCCGATTCCCGGAACTTGGCATATTGGCGCCGTCTGCGCCAAATCCAGGTGGCGCTGCCACTGTGGGAAGTCCAGCATTCTTCCAGGCTGCAAAATCCTCATAGCTCGGCGACTTGTCGAAACCGGGCGGTGGTGGGCGCATAGGTTGCGGCGGTGGCGGATAATCGGGCAGCGGCGGTGCACCGGGTCCGTCATAGTATCGCACCGGTGGCGGCACTTGCTCATACATCGAGGTCGGTGCACCTGGTGGCAATGCAGCACCCGCTGCGCCTGGCATCGGCATTTGACCAAAGGATGGCACAAACGGCAACGGCGGCAGCTGTCCATGCATATTGCGTATGTAATCTGCCACGTAGGCTTCCGCTGCAGCGGCAGAGGACATGTAACGCTCCCAGCTGGGCATGCTCATGTCGCCAGAGCCGCCGCCGCCGCCACCACCACTGCCACTCATTTGCCTATAGGGTGAGCCGCTACGTTTAAAGCCGCCATTGCCCCAGCCATCATTGCCGTGATGCGGATGGTGGTGCTGCTGATGGTGATGCTGCTGATGATGACGATAGGAGCGCTGATTATGATGATGATGTGGCGGCTCCTGGTGTCCATAGTTGCGCTTATGCCGCATCGGTCCAATTCGATTGCCCCGCCCACCACCATGGCCATGGCCTCGTGTGGACAGACTACGCGGTGCCTTGTAGATAACATGTATGCCCTTCTCACGCATCACACGCGCTGTCTCCTTGGATTTGCGCAAGATGGGCGTTAGTTCGATTTGCTCATCCTCGGGAAAGAGTCGACAGAGCTCAGCGCCAATTTTGGGCTCAATCTCTTGGCCATCGCGTCCTATCTTAACGGGCTTGCCCTCGTTCCAGCTGTTGTGCAAATGCAATGTGGCATTAAAGGATAACTCCTTGCGGCATATCCAGTCCAGCTCTATGACACCGCCCAATGCCTTGGAGGATATGCTAGGCGGCAGCACCCAGGCTACTTGCGGAATATCCCGACGTGAGGCGGCCGCCATGCGGGCAAAGCCTGCAAATTTACCTGCAAGCCAAAGAAATATTAATTTTATTTATTGCTAATCTACTTTATACTAAGTTACAACAAAATAAATAAATGACTTCCAATGAAATAGAAATTATTTATTTATTACGCTTACCGCTCTCATTGACTGAGAATATGAGCAGGACATTGCGCGCCTCTTTGAAGGCCTGGCTCAGATTGGCATCGTTTTGTGGCAGCGTGGCCCAAACATTTTCTCTCTTCGACAATTGCACATTGTCGCTATTGTTGGATTTGATTAGAAAGAAGCGTGTGTCACGGAACAAATAATTGATCTTGGTCATGTAGTCATATGACTTTGTGCCGCTCTGACCACCACTGGCATCTTGTTTCTCCGGTGTGGAGCTCTTCGATTGACTCTTGGCCTTGTTGCGTGCGCTGCCATTGCGTTTATGCTGCGTGCCCGAATCAGAGTCCGAATCGCTATCACTGTCCGACTCTAGTGCGGGCTGTGTGACTGGCTTTTCATCATCGACATCGCTTAGATCGGCGCTTTTGTTGGCCTCGTTGTCATTCAATTTCTTAGCTCTCGGCTTTTTGCCGCCGGAGCTGCGTTCACGTGAGCGCTCCCTCGACCGAGACCTTTCTCGTTCGCGCTCCCGTGATCGTGACCGCTCTCGTTCGCGCTCCCGTGACCGTTCTCGGTCGCGCTCACGTTCACGCTCCTGTTCCTGCGGCTTGTCTTTTGGCTCACTGGACTTCTTACGTGTCTTCTTTTTGCCATTAAGATCACGTTCAGCGGGCGAAGCAGCACGCTTGGAGGTTTTCTTGCCAGGCTTTGCCGGCTCTTTGCTTGACTTGGAGCTGGAATTTTTAGTTCGCCGGCCACTACTGCTGCCCGCGCCAGAGGATGGCGCCGAGCTTACTGAACTTATGCTGGGCTCCGAATCGGACCCCACTGAGCCGCCACGCGACTTAGAAGCTTCACTGCGTGTATCAAAGGAATCGAAATCTTGCAGCTCCTCGGCTATATCCGCCTCATTCTCGTCCAAGCCTAAATGCACTGCGTCCAAATCGGCCATGTCGCGCATTAGCTCTCGTTCTCCGGTTGGGCTGGTGTCTGTCTGCGTTGGCGGCGTTGATTCCTGCATTCCGTGTGTGTGCGTTGTTCATTCATGCATTTTTTTTATGTATACGTACATGCATACACACATATACATTTTTACAGAAAACATACGTAAAGAGAAAAAGTCAATCGATTTAGTAAAGCATACTATTCACCACTAGTCCAATTCACACAATCATTTCTTGCTATATTAATTGCACTCAACATACTTTTTTCTTTCAGTTAAACACTTGTAATTCAACGTAGTAGGCTTTTTGTTAAACAAATTCGGTTTTTTTCTGACCACAAATAAAATGGCCGCAACGATTAAGAAATCGATTATCGAATATTTTTGTAGATAATACTCGGTAACCTATTGAGTTTTTTTTAAACTAGGGATGGAGCGCTATTTATTTATATCAATCAGCTCTTAAGCGTGTACGTTATAGCTCACTGATGTATCGATGTTCTATGTAAATAGCGCGAGTTTCAAATAAAATTATTCTACTGATTTATTTATAATAATAATTTATTTGGAATACATATATTGCAATTAGCAGAGTTTTTCAAGCAATAGCCTTTAAGGCTTGCTCAAAGTACTCCACCATCATGGGATACACTTCATCATACTGTTGTATATTCTTTCGCCTAGCATTATCGCGATATCTTTGCAGCGCGCCCGAGATAAGCTCCAACTTCTCGCGATCTGCCGTATGCCCATCCAACCATTCAATTAAACGCTCATTAGACCAATTGGCCGTAGTGTGAGGTGACTGCAAATCTGCGCCAGCATGTCCAAACAGCAATAACAATACTATATAGCTCGGTACCAAGGAATCCGATCCCACAGTTTGTTTCACCAGCTCTTGCGGCGTTTGCACTATAAGCAAGGACATGGCGCGCAGCAAACGCGATGGTTTGCCCAGCTCGGCGAGATTGCCACAGATTGGTTTTAAGGCCTGCTCCATGTGCTGGCAGTCCTGTTTGAGACGCTGACGTCCTGCAGCGCTTAAAGGACGCAATATACAGAGGTTATGAATAAACAGCTCTATGCAGCGTTTGGCTAGCTCATGCCCACATTTGGTGGTCAGCTCCTTGTCATCAAAGAGTGCTACGTGATGCGACCAGCAGCGTTGAACGAATTCCTTGAAAAATATAGAAATTGATATATAAATGAGTCATCTAAAGCGGCCGAGTGCTCAAACCTGCAACTCCTTGATGTACATGGAAGGGCCGGTGCTGGATAGCCTATCCGTATTTAGGCCCGGCTCGCGATGCATGCTAAGGATAATAATGCTAATGGCGCTTATTATGGACTCCATAATCTGTTGTAGAATTGTGCCTATAAGTAGATCGGCCTGGTCCAAAGAGCGCAGGATTTGTGCACTGCTAGCACCTGGAGTCTGATCAAAATGCATTTGTAGATCAGACAACATGCGACGCACTGAATCCTTGTAATAAAATAACACATTTGCCAGTTGTGTGTTTTGTTGTTGTTGCAAGTTGGGCAAGTCCACAATTTGTTTGGCATCAGCGCCCAGTTTGATTTGCGCCTCCAGCTTGGTGCAGAGTTCCTTGCCACAGACCATGAAAACACTTGACACTGCATGGCTAAGACGACTATCAATAAGCGCAGCGCTCAATTCCGTTGAGGCGATGCGTATAAAATTGTCCACTGTTTCATTGCCAGGCAAATCCACGCCAGCTAGACAGGCTTTCAGATTAGCAGCACACTTGCTGACATAGCCCACTTCCAAGGGTGCAAAGAGTTCATTATCGAATTGGAATTCATGCTGTAGACGCTGCTCCAAGCCACGCGCTGAAGTCAACAGCTTGGAAAGTCCTTCCTGCAATGCTTGATTTACATGCTGTGTGCATTCATCGAAGGATTTGCGCAGCAGCTGCTGCACTTGTTGCCAAAAACGTTGTGGTATGCACTGCTCCGAAGATTCCGAGGTATAGCCAAACTGATTGATCTGCTCCAGCGCCTGCTTCAGTAGCTTGATCTGTGTGCAGCTCTCATAGAGTTCATCATAGAGCAGCCAGTGCAGCGATTTCCAAAACTTGGCGCGAAAATTTTGTGTAGTAGTCAATTGGGGTGTCTTGCCGGGGCCACGTGAGCTGCCAGCTTTGCTGGAGGTGATGCTAGGCGAGGTCTGCGTCTTGTTCAGGACTGAAATATCTGTGCCCGCAAAGCATTCCTTTAGCGCTTGCTCCATATCAGCTATAAAGGTAGCCAGCAGATTGTCTAGTGATTTCTCCAGCGTATTAAAGTTCATAAAGATCTGTCAAGATGCAAGGATTAATGACTGCAGCTTCAATTACAACACTAATTACCTTCAGCGCATTGACCACCTGCAATTTGTTGCGATCCTGCAGTCCAGTGACCAATTGCATTTGCGTTAAATTGCGTATTTTTTGCCTGGAGCTAATGACAAACGCACGCTCCTCTTGAATAAACGCTATATCCTTCAGATCATTATCTTCTATGAGCGGCCCTAGTTCGAAATGCAGCTCCGCCTGACGTAGCACATCCTTAGTATTGCGCAGCTTTGCCGTTAGGGTAAGCAGTGTGCCCGCCGAACGCAGCAAATGCGATACTTCATGCAGGCGGCCCAGCACTTGAGTTTGATTCTCCACCAGTTGATACTGTGTATCCACTTGATTCTTCAAGCGGTGTCCAGTGGCACGCACATTTTCCACATCCGCCGCCAGAGAATTGAGTGCAGCATCAAAGCGTCCAGCGTGTGTGGCCTGTTGTAGCAAGGCGCCATGTTTATCGCGCACCTGCTGATGCAGTTCCTCTGTCGTGTTCTGCAGCCGCTTAGACAACTCCTGGATTTGTGCTCCGATTGTCAGATGCGACATGGCTGTGGTGTAGTCCTCCTCCTGATCCGTGGTAGAAACCATCTTGTTGTTTTTCAATCAATAATTAAAATAAAAACAACACGTAGCAACATTACGCTCGCTCCGTTTCAGCTCAATAGAAGTTCAGTTACTAGTTCACGTTCAGCGACTAGTTCACGTTCAGCGACTAGTTCCCGTTCATCTTGTTTGTTTTGGTTTTTTACGCCCCAACAATAACATTGTTAATTTTTATAGTTTTTTATAAATTTAACATAACCAAATATGTCTGATGACATCAAGAAATATTTCAATGGACTGCTGCACAAGTAATAACCATCAATTTGCATCAAATAATTATATCCAAGTGTTTTTTTTTGCTTGGCAGAGTCAGCGGTCTGTACGTTATACAGATAACAGATCGAGATGGTGTGCCCTTGTTGCGAGTCTGCCACAATCAGAAGAATGTGGATTTTGCGCTGATGCCCTCGTTTATACCCACTTTTACGGCTGCCTGTGATCAGGCAAGCAAATTTGGGCTGGGACGCAATAAGACAATTATATCCATGTATTCACAGTATCAAGTGAGTAGCATGGCCAAAAGCAAGACTTGTGTGTTCAGCTTAATTACATTTTAATTTTCTCTTTTAGGTTGTGCAAATGAACAAGCTGCCGCTGATCTTAACCTTTGTGGGCGCTGAGGATTGCAATACGGGACACATTCTGGCTCTGGAGAGTCAGGTTGATAGCTACCTGGAGGACATTATTTTAGCAGTCCAGGAGCCATAAGAACAAGTCTACTTTTGTTGAATTCGTTTTTTTCCATATGAATATAGTTTAATAATATGTATATTTAAAAATTGAAACTTTTTACTTGGCTTAAATGCACATTATGCTGAATAATAATTGTCTACGGCGTTTGATGCGAAATGCGAGTGAGTACGTGAATTTTGTGATGAATTTTGGGAATGATCAGCAAAATCACTTTACAAATAACTCTCTTGTAACTACAAAATACAGTTGAGCCAAAAGAAAAATATATGCAAACTTTAAGATGCTAAATATTAAAGCTCGTCGTGCGCACTATTAGCGGCGGCAGTGGCAAAAGCTTCGCTATCGCAGGCTGCAGGCGTTTCGAACTCGTAATAATATTCACAGCGATTGGGCTCACTAACTGCTGTAATCTTGGGCTCCAAGGCGCACTTGATGTTGATGACGGCGGAGCGGTTTGGTCCGTTCCAGCAGGCAGCGCCTTGCGTATATTTCTGTTTGCTATACTTGTCCTCGCCCTCGCCAGCCCATTGCTCCCAGCGTCCCAGGGTGGTTTCGGCGCCACCATTACGTGGCTTTTGGGATACACGATCGAACGGGCAGAGCGTATAGACATATTCACGATCCTCATATGTATAGCATTCACCATCGAGCACGGCCCACTCTTCATGTAATCCATAGTCCTTGTTCTCTTGCTCATCAATTTCTTTTATCTCATGTTCGATTTCACGTATTTGACGCTCCACTTCCTCGAAAGCATTACGCGCTTCATTGGCAGCTTCGACTAGACGCTGAGTTTCCGGATCATAGTTGGGGGCAGTGGTAGTGGTTTCAATTTCAGGCGTGGCTTCACCTATACCCACATCTGCTTCTTCATCATCATATTGATCTTCTTCCTCCTCGCCTTCATCGTGCTCATCCTCTAGCTCGCCCTCAGGAGCCATATCACCACGTTCTGCAAATTAAAGCAGAATTTAAGAAATATTCTCATAATTCAGCTGCAACTTACCTTCACTTGGCGAGTCATGTTCAGTTTGCTCCTGCTCCGGTGGCTTTGGAGCCTCCAGTGGCGGCTGGAACAGCCCTTCCGCTAGCATCTTCAGCGGCTTAATGCGCGGCCAGGCGAGCGTTACAAATGCATCCAAGTCCACACGTTCACGCTCATCCAAAAAGTACTTGGCTTCCTCTACTGTGACCACACCATTGCGATCCTGATCCAGATTCATGTCTACCATGAGCTCAGTAACTTCTACAAAGCCATCCTTGTTGGTATCATAGCGCACAAAGCTCATTGTGGCTTCATGGCGCATTTGCTGTGGCTCTTCCTCCGCTTGTGCGGTATTCTCATTTAGCTCGCGTTGCTGCTCCTTGAACACTTCCAAGGCTTCGCTCTCCAAAGCCTCAGCTGTTTTTTTAAGCTGCTCCTTTTCGGACTTTAACCTTTCCTGTTCCTGTATGTGCGACTGCAGCTCAGAACGTCGGCCTGCGCGATCTGCTTTCAATTGCCTGCCACGCGCTATGAGCTCCTCACGCTTCTCAGTTCCACGCCTATGCACCTCCGCTTCATTGCGACGCTTAATAGCCTCGGCAGCGCCTAGTTCTTGACAGCTATTGCTGCAGCCTGTGGCAGGCAGCTCATCGCTGCCATCGCAGCAATCACAGACTCCATCCTGCACCAGCGCGCTGGGTATATCAATAGACTGATGACCTTTGTTCACGCAATGAAACTTGCCCTCCGCACAGGCAGATGTACCCGGCTCATCGCTGCCATCAGCGCAATCACAGTATTCATCGTTTATATGTGTAAACGGTATAGTCTTGCTGCCATCCAAACAAGTCCATTTGCCATTGGCTTGCGGCTGGTAAAGTGGCGCCTTTGTTAGTGATACGCCCCGTGGACGAGGCACTTCACCACATTGAACCTCACCTAAGGCATATATTATTAATGCTATTAAAGCTAATTGTGTACTTTTCATTATTTTCTGTTTTTTAGTTTCCTGCACACTGCTCCAATAAAATTACGTGGAATTATTTTTTACACCTCAAAAAGCCGCAACAAATCAGCGAGTATCATCCACAATGATTTTGTTGGAGCAGCGCAGCAACAGTTGGCAGCACTGGCAAAACAGCTGCCGGTTTATTATTCAACATATAGGACAAAATAAAGGAATATTATGGGATTTCTAACAGAAGTCTGGGCCAAGGCAATGTTCACAACTGACACTAAACCACCAGATGGGATATTAGCCGATGCCCAGCCAGTGCAAGATGTCAACACAACGAAAGAAACAAATGAGCCTGCACCTAATAGCAAAGAAACCAAGGAATGGGGTTATGATTTATATCCAGAGCGTCGCGGTGAAACCTACAAGACCAAGTGGACGCGCGTCCTCTTTGGCATGGAGGGTAAGGAGAACATAGATCGCTACAAGTGCGAGCAGAATGTGTACTGGTGTGTAAAGAATGGCCCGCTAGTGAAACTTATGATGGGAGCTTTGCGCAGCTCTGGTTGTCCCATCGATCTGCGTCGACACATCTCCTGTGAGGTGTGTGATCCCAGCGTTACCGGTGGCTATGATCCGGTGCTCAATCAGATTGTTGTCTGCCAGAATATGGCCACGAACAAGAGCATGGTGCATGGCGTGCTCACGCATGAGATGATACACATGTTTGACTATTGCAATAACGATTTAGACTTTCGTAATGTGGAACACTTGGCCTGCACGGAGATACGTGCTGCCAATTTGGCGCATTGCTCCTTCCTCAGTGCCATGATGCAGGGCGATGCGGCGCCCTGGAGTGCCAAGCAGGCGCATCAGGTGAGCATTTAGATTGAATTAATGTTTCTTAAATTAACATAAATTCGGTCTATGCTCGCAGAACTGTGTCAAGTCCAAGGCTTTGGCGTCTGTGCTCGCTGTGCGCAACATAAGCCGTGAGGATGCCATTGCGGCAGTGGAACGAGTCTTTCCCAAGTGCTACGCAGATCTGGAGCCCATTGGACGACGCATACGTCGCAACTCGACGGATCAACAGAAGGCCTATATGGAAGCGCCGCTTTACGGTTATGATGTCTATTAAATAAATGCCTTTATTTACAATATTTTTAGCAAATAAATATGTTTTTGTTTTTTAAAGTTAATACATATAAGCAAATGGTTTGTTGTTTATTTAATATGCTGCATTAACAATTAATTACTTTATTAGCACAAATAATATAAAAAGTCGCTGTTTAGTTTTTTACTTTAGTTAGTCTTGAATAAGCAACCAAAACATGGAGGATTGTGAAATTATTGGTTTTATTTTGGGTTTCATAGACGATCTTTTTAACTCGTGTAAGTTTCTAAAATATTTAGTTATGTATATTTTAAATTTTATTCATAAATAGCGGATCGTGCTGTTGCATATGAGGACTATTCTGCAGAAGATAACGACTAACAATATCTGAAAAATTCACGACAATCTAAAATGTTAGTTCAAGTTCAATTGCATATTATTAATTAAAATGAGTGCATATTAAAAACCAAATAGTTTGTTATTAATTTCATTTGCGGCATTAACAATTAATTACTTTACTAACCAAAACTATATAAAAAGTCGTAGTTTAGCATTAAAATAAAGTTAGTCTTAACCAAGCAACCTAAACATGGAGGACTGTGAATTTATTGCTTTTGTTTGGGGCGTCGTTCAGGATGTATTTTTTGGTGGTTGTAAGTTTGACATAAATAATAATATATATATATATTTAATATTTTGAAATCTGTTTATAGCGGGCAAGGATTCATCCTATGAGGACTATTCTGTGGAAGATGACTAACAGCATTTTGAATATTTCTTTGAAATGATCATTACATTTTATGAATTAAATGAGTGCTTATTAAATATTTCATAAATTCTCCAAAACTAAAAAAAACTTTGCTGGATATCATTAAAATCCCATGTAACCATATACAATTTTGTATTTTTATATATTCCTCAGCTATTTACTTTCTTATTCAAATGTATAACAATTACTTATCAATCTAATATATTAATTTCCGCAGCATTTTCCATAGACCTTCAAAACCATATGCCCTAAAAATGAAAGCTATAGATAAACTAAATGTTACCCCTCATTAAACACCGTCCACTGTTAGTAAACATTAAAAATTTTAAATGCGTGGTCATTTAGTAGTAACAAAACGTTAAACACAAACGCACAGACAAAATAATGTTTTGGGATTTACTAGGCGGCATATTTGACTTTATTATGGGTCTTATATTTCCCAGTAAGCATTACATTTAAATATTTAATTGTGTATAAAGCAAATATAAATTAATTTCTAACAGGCTCTGATAGCGAAGATGAGCCTGATTCCTCTGAAGTGGAAACTACAACTTGATAATAAGCTCATGTTTATATTTCAAAAATATAATTCAGAAACAGCGCTTAAATATATTATTACTATATATATAACATAGAGTGCATTTATTACATAATCCAAAATTTTGTAAGTAATAAAAGCTGCATTAAAAATTACACTATATACAAAATATTTACTGTGAGGTTTGAGAATGAAATAAAATGCGACGAGGTTATTCTTTTGATGTTTAGAATAACTTGTAGAGTTTTTTGAGCTCCTGCTTTTTCCACTTGGGCAACTCATCAAATTCATAGAAGGTCATTTTAAAAACGGAGACAAAGTCGTCATGGGTTAAATGCACCTGCAAAAGTTAAAACATGTTTTAGTAAAATAAAGTGCAAATTAATAATTAATTAAAGCTAACCTCACGACGCAGTGGATTTATTTCGGGCGGCAGCATATCCATTTCTTGCACCAGGACACCCAAAGGATATTTCTTGTGCTCATCAAAGTCACGCTGATTGTTGTTCAAGAGCAAAGCAGAGACTTTGTGTAAACCATTGCTGGGCGTAGTTTGACCCAATTGCTCACGCATTTGTTCGTAGGTAAGAAAATTCTGAAAAAAAATAATTTATAAAAATTGTGCTGCATATTATTGCGCTGTTGCTCACCTTGCCCAGCTCCTGCTGCCACGTTTCAAAGAAACCCTTGAATACATTTGGCTCTGCAGCTTGACGCACCACAGCCAAAGCCGTTGCAGCGCGTCGCTCGAAGGGCGCCTGTTGCACATAGCTCTGCACCAGCGCCACATAACGTTCACGCTCCTGACTTGGCGCATGCCCGCCAAGCCAAACATACGCCAAGTTGCCAGTGTCTAAGATATAAGTACAATCGGCGCTGAGATCCTGCTGCTCAAATCCTAGGATTTCCTCGCAGCGTAACTGCGAGTGCTGTTGCCACCAGACAAGGAACAGCTGCACCGGTGGACGCGGCTTGCTGGGCACGCTGGTATTCAAATAGCAATTGTTGCTTAAAGTGGGTGAAATATTGCCACTGCCACCATTGCTGCTGTTGCTGCCGTTGCACATGCTGCCGGCGCCGCTGCTGCTGCTGCTGGTGGTGCTGCTGGCGCAGGATTGATTGGTAATGACCAGCGCTTGATTGAAATACATGGAGACCGATTGCCAAAACTCTTTGGTCTCTTTGCCTTCGAGCACAAGCGAATTCTCGCCCAGCAACGCACCCACTGCCTTGGCCATCTCTCTGGCATCGCCTGTGCTGCTCTGACCACACCAAACCCATACGTGACTCGTCTTAATGACATAACAATCCTTGGAGCTTATAGCAGACAGCGGATACTCCTCCACTGCCTTGGAATTGTAGCTGGCATCGCCATAGATCTTCAGCAGAAATGTTTCCAGCATAATATTTGTCTTGAAATCCCAATTGTTGTTGTTATTCGAATGCAGCAGCTCACTGCGCTGGCCACGCATTATGATCAGCTTGCCCTTGAAGAGCTGCAGAAAATGCGGCGTCTCATCAAACTCGTACAGCTGGACGAACATCGCGGGCACTTTCAGCGCCTGGAAACTGGACATGGCAAAGTTATCCGCCTTGGCTATGGTCTCTGCTGATGCCTCCGAGCCATTCCATTGATAGACAATGCTCTGTATGCCGACAGCAGCCAAGTCAGCGGGCACGACAGTGGCGCACTGCAAAATAAAATTAAAATATTAAATGATAGTTTACAATTAAAATTAATAAAATATGAAGGATGTCAATCAAATAGCAAATGCTTTTAGTATCAAACCTAAATGATTAATAGATGAAAAAGCATTTAATTAATTAATAATTAATTAATAAATAATCATTTAAAGAAATGATTTGAGTTATCTCTCAAGCCCTTACTATAATTGAAGGAATTACTTTAACTCTGATTGCAAAATCTTATAGCGAAGAAGAGAGTTCAAATAACTTTGAATACATTAATTACATAAAATTTGAATTAAAATATATGTATATAATTTATACAACAACCAATTTAAATAATTTCAGTACATTTTGTGCTATAGACGAAATTTTACACTGACATATTCCTTAAACACTTGTTGAGCAATTATTTTGAATTAAAAAATTTACATAATTTATAACAACATAATTTATAAAATAAGCGCTTAATTAGAAACCCTTGCTTACACAACTTTAAATAAACTATTAAAGTGTTGCAAGTGTTGCTAAAAATGTTTTCCTAAGCACTTAACAGTCTGTTTAATTTAAGTGCGGCTCTTAACTCGTGTTCACTGCAGCGGCGGCTGTGAGCTTCAAGCTTAATTAAACACAAGTGTAAAGTGGCAAGCCACAGAAACAAACAAAAAGTTGTTACCTGCACGCTGTAGACGACCACATAGGAGGCGTTGGTGGTGAATACCACCGTCTTGCTGGCTGGCAGCTGCTCCAGCTGTTGCCCAAAGATGCGATAAAGCGTGCGCTCGCCACGTCCATCATCCACTAGTTGCGTATCCGCAGCCATTTTGGGTCGCTCACATAGCGACACGGCATCCAGTTTGCCAAATTTCGTTGACACCGGTTTGTGACCACGCGTATTATCCTGCCACACACTTAGCCAATTGCCAAAGAGACGCTTAAACTCCACGGGCTCATGTCCCTCGACTACGCGCACTACGTAAGTGCTATTTGGATATTTTTTCTTCTTGACAAAAGCACGTCCATTGCCCATGGCGCTCAGCGCATCTGTCTGTGGCGCTTGCGCACCCACCCAAAGCCAAATGCTTTGACCATAATTATCCAATAGATAAACTCCATTCGCATCGCTTAAATCATCCTTGCTAGGCAGCCCCACATCCAGCTGATCCAAATGCAAACGTCCGCGTTGATTACATTTGTAAATGCGAAATTGCTGCGCATTGTTGTTGCTGCTGTTGTTGAGCTGCTCCGTTGTAAGCTGATTGTTGGCCTGGCTTACGTTACGCTGGCCCAATGGCAGCACCGCATTCCACAGCTGCTTCTGCTCCACCGTCATCGACTGCTCATAGCCATCGTCCACAATGCAAATGCTGCCAGTTTGTGGCTGACGCTGCACCCAAGCCAAAGCGCTGCGTCGCTCAATTGCCGCACTCGAGCGTCCTATCCAAACAAAGCTCAGACTCTCTGTTTGCAGCACCATCACATAGTGTGAATTAAAGTGCGTCCAGTCAATGTTGGCCAACTCCACAGCGCGCAGCCATTGGCGTCCATATAGCTGATAGAGTCGTGGTGTCTTCGCTGACGACAACAAAGCGCCGCTTAAGACACTGCAACATATAAATTTATAAGCATAAATAGTTTAAATAAATGTGTGCTACTCACTCGTAACCCTTTTTAAAATATGACAAAAAGCGTGGACTTTCATGATGCTGCACCTCTCTGTATATAGTTGCCACATTGCCCAGATATGTGTCCAGCTCCTGTATTTTATGCACTGCATTCGAGCGATTCTGTTCGCTTACACTGCTGCCCAGCCAATAATGTATATAACGTTCCAGCGTCACATTCGATTTTTGTTCGCGTGTCTGTGCGCAGATTTAATTTAATTAAATTAAATTTTTTTATAATTTCGCATACTTACAATAGTTTCATGTGTGGCATAATGTCCCACTAGATTCGCTGCATAGATTATATAAGCGCAGTTGTCATAGAAGGTGCCATAGTTGGCACGAGCGACGGCCTCCAGCCGATCCTCGTCTATTTTCCAGAGCGCAAAACTAATCGCATGCTTGGGCACTTTGCGAAAGGTGGCATCGACTTTCAGATCGCAGATTGTGTTGGGACGCACCTCCTGCAAAATAAATAAAAGTGTCGAATTGCAGTTTATGATGAAAGTAAGAAAATTTGGATAAGTCTATTCAAGTATCAAAGTAAAAGTAAGACAAAAAAAATGTTTAAAACTAAAAAAACTAAATTATTATTGCTATATATTTATTCAAAATATTAACTAGGAAATCTGTTGATTAAAAAAATTAAATGTATGCTTATTTTTTAAGAAATTAATATAAAGCTAAATTATTTTTGTTATATTCTAAAGTAGTAGTAGAATTAGTAATTGTAGTAGTAGAAATAGTAGTAGTAGAATTAGTTATAGTAGTAGCAGTAGAATTAGTAGAATTAGTAATAGTAGTAGCAGTAGAATTAGTAGTAGTAGTAGAATTAGTAATAGTAGTAGCAGTAGAATTAGTAATAGTAGTAGCAGTAGAATTAGTAGCAGAAGTAGCAATGGAATGGTAGTAATAAAAGTAGTAAGTAGTGTTTCTATTAAGATTTAAAAAAAACCTTTGGCAAAAGCAAACTTTTCTAGACTTGCCAAGAAATCAATCAAATAATATAGCAATCAATTTTCTTGCATTCTATACAATAAGAAATGAACCCACATATCATTCTAAATAGTTCAAGCCCATTACTCAGCTGACTCTACATTCTGCTAGCGGCTTTAGTTAGACAGTTAACTTGTTTTGCGTGCATTTCGAGCTCTGGATGTTGTGGCAACTTGGCAACAAAGATTAATAGCGCTTCCCACTATTTGCAAGAGACGAACTTGTTAGCAAGGCCAGCAGCAAAAACACCTTTCAAATAGCTTGTACCATTGTCAGCGTAAATAGTTTGCGACAGTTTGAAGCAGCAGCAGAGGCTTTTTGCTTTGACACCCCGAGAAGAAAAACCAGCCTGAGCTTTTGGCTTTTCCACACACACACAAACAGATTGTCAGCAAAGTGATAGTGAAAACGGTAACAGAGTTGACTAGTCAACTAGTTTGTGTTTAACGTTATTTTTTGTTTTTATTGAACATTAATTTCTTATTTATTTATTTATTTATGGAGCGTGTTGAAGTGGAAAGTGGTCACAGCTGCCGGGGCGTTCACAATTGATTAAGCTTTAAATTTTTGTTTAATTAATAAGCTGCTGCCTTTTGACTTTAATGCAATAAGCAATGTTTACATAAAAAACTACCAACTCCACTCTTTTTTTAGTTTTTAGCGTTGTGCAGTGACCAAAAACAAGTTCATGCTTCGCTTGGCAGAGGTGACGCCACCAACATCAGTCAAAACGACATTTCATGGAAAATGGTGCAGCAATTATTATTGTAAAAAAAAAACTAAAAAGCCGCAGCGCAAATTGCATGGAAACATTTTAATTATTGTCTGCAATTGATTTGATTGAATTGAAAATAAGTCAAGACTTTTGATTGATTGTTTGCTGTTGACAGCTAAATTACTTTAAATAAATATAAATAAAATGTACTGTGATATTTTCTAAAACTTTCACAGTCATTAAATATGTTAAGTTCTCTAGTTCTAAAAACGAAACTGAAACTGAGAGTTAAGCACAAATTATGCAAATTACCGTTTTGCGTTTTTGACATTTAGCAACTTATCTACAATCTAATGTGAGCTTGTAGAATTTTGATTTTTTCTTTTATAAATGTTTGCACGACATGAAACGCACGCGAATTTCTTTTGGCTGTTTAGCGCAATTAGTTAATAGCCTACATTTACTAAATTAAAAATGAGCTGCTTATACAAAAAGAACTAAGAAAATTTATTATCAGTTAGCAACTGACAGTGAATCAGTGACAAAATAAATTAAGCACAAATTAGCAATTGCTGCAAAGAAATAAATACAACTGTCTGTTTATATCAAATCAAATGGTTCATAAATTAAGCACATTTGCTTTTTTAAAAAACAGCTCTAGTATTAAAACAAAAGCTTTTAAGATCGATAAGCATTAATTTTTATTAAAATTCGTAGTTAAAGCTTAATTTATTGAAGCAGCAACTGTCTATACAGCTATACAATAAATTTAAATTAAACAACTTGAAATACATAAACTTTTTAGTATAAGAAATTATAAAAGTTAAATTCGTTTAGGCATAAATACTAAATCGAAAGCTAAAGCCAATCGAAAATAATTTTTTAGCTAACACAAACGTTTTAAAATCAATTATTTTATATTATAATTGAAATTAAATTGAATTGAAATTATTTAAAATTTATACATAGAATGAAAATTAAATAAGCATATTCATTATTTAATTTCATGCAAGAAATTTGCATATTTTTTTTACATTTTTAATGTACAGCGAATTAAGTACATTAAAAATGTAAAAAAAAATTAAAATATGCAAATTTCTTGCATGAAATTAACCAATAAATTTAATAATAGTTAGTAGTATTGAAATTATGTTATAATGACAAATTTATGTAACAAAAATTACTATAAAACTTAAGCAATTTTTTCCACTAGTTTCAGGTACTAACTCAATCTGAAGATTCTGCTGTTCTTCTGTTACTTTGTAAGCAAATAAAAAACGTTTGCGTTCTCAATCTTTTGATAGCAATAATAAACATGCAAACATAATGCGCGTCAAGCATAAAAACATGTTTTGTTTTATAGTTTTTCTTTTTAGCGTATAAACAATAAACATAAATACACATAATTGTCGAAGCGCATGATTAACACGAGACAAGTAATCAAGCTGTTGTTGTCTTCAGAGTTCAAG